>NW_026606664.1:837500-2149019 GCF_029890125.1 Rhinichthys klamathensis goyatoka | reverse complement strand
AATTGTGGTTTTTATGCGTTGAAAAAAAGAAGACGAAGCATTAGAGGAGAATATGGATGTGGTCGTGGTTAGGGAAAAGAGGCCAACTTGGCATGCCAATCTGGCAAATGTAGCTTGAGGTAAGTAGTTTTAAGGTTTAAATTTAAGTTTTGATCAATACGCCATTTCATGTTGCGTTTTTATTGGCTATAATTGTAGGTTGTAAGACACTGTGAGATGATCATGCTAAAGTTCTGACACTGTCTGGCGACCAAAGATTCCCTGCGATCATTTTCTGACAGTGACAACGGCCGTCTTTGAATCTCTCTCACTGTACCATGTTGGACCACCGTTTAGGAGCAACGACCACAGAAATAGCCACGATTGTTCATCTTTCGTCTGGAAAAGCCCAAAATGATACAATGTGTACCGGGCATTAAAATGCTGTCTAAGTAGACAGCTCACTATGTTTTGTAACAGCTCAAACCACAGCGGTAACCTGGCACTAGTCCCAAATGGAGAAGTGTAAAATTTTCAATATAGCAGGTTCTTCTTCTTCTAGCCCTTGGGCGATTTAGGTCGAGCACCAGTGGAGTATTTAAACCAAAGAGGGCACACTTCACAAACCCTGCTGATGCAGGCCGTTTTTACAGTAGAACCAATAGCCAAGGGGATTTACTGCTCTGTTCACAAGGTACCATGACAAAGTGCAATGGCTTGACAACAGGACAGTGCTGCTGAGGTCTGTCATTTGCCAAAAGGTAATAGTAAGCCCTGCAGTTATTCTACAGAGATGAAGCTGACATTGCTCCAGTTGTAATCTATTGCACATGTGAGATAACTTAAGTATTTTTCTCAGGATCAAAATCAGAGAAACAGGAGACTTCAAGAAATATTACGGGTTCAGCTAAAGTTAATCTCATGATTTCAACTTAAATAAATAAATTTCTTAAAAGAAACGCAAAAAATTGAGTTACAGTGGGGCACTTACAATGAAAGTGAACGTGGCAATCCGTTTACATTAAAATACTCAGCGTTTCAATGGTACAGCCACAAGACGCAAACAGTATATGAGTGATTTTAGTACGGGGAAAAAACACTTACTAAACTTTTCTGTGTAAAGTTATAGCTAATTTTACAACTTTGTAGCCGTCAAAACACCAAAAATCCTAAAGCAACTGTACAAATTATGATTTGAACCACTTTACAGCTCAAATAATACACATTTTAACAGAGGAATTAATGTATGTGCATTTAAAAAAAAAAAAAAGATAAGCTTCAGATTTCTGCATTTTGAATGCTCCAAAAATTGGATGCCTTACCGTAACCTTGATTTTTGCTTTTTATGAAGAAAACTAGGGACAAATCGTAATAATTTAGTAATCAACATTTTGCTGCAAATGCTGTTAATTGGCAGAATCTTCTTTTTAAAATCCCTCCAATTAATCTCATTGCTTGTGTTACCAAGATCTGGCTTGAGAATTTTTATATCCAATGGGAAGAAAACAGCTTTCACCATTTGAATTATGGCAAATATGCACCTAGGCAAATACCTAAAGATGACAAGCACATTTTAAAGCTGATTTCCCTATAACATCACCATTACAAAGACTAAATCACCCATTAGCAACTGAAAGCTTTCTATTTAACAAACAGTGATTAGAGCACATACTGAATATTTCCTTGTCATCAATCTTCTTTTCTGCGTCCATCCATCTTTCTTCTAATTTAGTGCTGGCAGTAGCACACATGTTCACCGTGAATAATGACTGCCAGCCTCTTTAAGACAATGTACTGGAAAAGAGACAATAATCAAAATCTTTTGCTTGCAGTTGTAAGAGAATCAATAAAGCATGAGCGACTGCACTTTCTAACGGAAGCAGTCGAGCATATTGTGCAAATGCTTCCCTCCTAAAGGGTTTAATTATGAGTCGAGCTAATATTGAAGCAGAAAATTCTGTATACGAGTACAAGTATACGAGACTTGCCAAAAACCATGGAACGGCTCAGACATATCGCTAATTGCTCCAGAGCAAACAGATGTGTCTTCTATTTGGAGCCATTTTCAGCTTATTAAAGCACAGAGTGCCTTGTGGGACATCAAATGGCATTCGGAATAATTGATTGGCTGTGAATATTGTTTCAACCTACGGCATGCAAAAAGAAAATGCCATCCATATATCACTCTTTGAGTGGTGATTTTCAACTCAGAACCATGATTGAAAATCAACAGCAATATAACAGATTTTATGGCGTCTTCGAGCTTAACGTGACGCACAAATTGAATTTCACTGTAAAATGGCTGTAATTTAATTGCAATATTATCAAAAAGAACTAAGCCCCGCCTTAAATGTTTTACTGACCAATCCTGTGCTTGAAACCCCAAATCATTTTTTTTGTTTCTGTTGATTTTCAATGAAACTTCTTAAAGGGGTCATATAATGGTACATGCACTTTTACAAGTTGATTGTACTAAAATGTGTGTTGCCAGTGCCTGTACACAACCATCATATAATGATAAAAATCCATCCAGTGTTTTTTTTTAATCTCCTTATGTGTTTTCCCGTCTCAAATCGAGCCGCCTGACTGTGTGACGTCACACGGTCGGACGCCCCTCCCACGATTGTTGATTGACAGCAGCGTTTCAACACAGACCCGCCCTGAGCGAGCGATTGTGGTGTTCTGTTCTTGGGTGTAATAATGAACACTGCAGTCATTTTGATGTTCCTAAATCCGAACCGCTGAAGACGCAGTGGCTGAGTTTTGTTTTCGAAGGGAATATTCCCCACGATCAACGTCAATGCTTTCATGTTTGCGCGAATCATTTCTCACCAGACTGCTTAATAAACAAGGATCAGTATAAAGCTGGTTTTGCTAAGAAGCTGCTCCTGAAAAAAGAATCGGTACCAACTATTCGTGTTCCTGCTGCACCTCCAGAAGAAGTGAGTGTAAAGTTTTATTAACCTTTATATTAATCTTTGCAAATCGCTTGCACGCTTCACGATGAATGCGGCTAAGGTTTACACTCAGGGTACATTACGGCATGTTTTCTATGTACGACGTTCTCAATATAATTCATAATCCCACGTTTATAATGAACAACGCGTTATGGTTATTGTGTTATTACATACTGCGTACGCAGGTGTTAAAGTTAACATGGTAACACTACACTAAGCTTACTTTTGTAGATGGTTTATAACGGTGTCTGTTACTGATTAAGAAGTAATGTCAAAAAATCTAATTGATACGGTTGCACAGATGCGTCCTCACTCCTCAGAGACTCCCGCTGCCATTCTTTCTCCAAAATATACCCTCAACTGTTGTCAAGGCAACACTCCACGTGTGTTGTGTCAAAACGCCCCATAGAACAGAGGGGCGGGGTGACTGAAGCTCATTATCATTTAAAGACACATGCACTTAAATGGCGTGCTGAAAACAGAGCTGTTTTTGACCAGGTAAAATGACTGTTTTCTTACAATACTAATGAGAATTTTTCATTAAAGTATATTACAAACTTTTAATTTAGACCCTAAAGAATCATATTAACTTGTATAAAAATGGCATATGACCCCTTTAAATCTTGACATTGAATGACCTGTAGTGATGGGAGAAACAATTATTTACAAAACTTTGAATCAACTGAACCAATTGCTTCCCAAAATAAGTCACTGTTTCGAAGTGCCTTTTACAAAGCAATTTCAAATGTTTTATTGAAGGTGTGATCTATTAAATGCAATAACAACTTATCTGATACTATTAAATATGAAGTGTCTTGTTGTAGGGCTTGTTTTGTTTATTTTATGGAGAACTTGGTTAATCAGACCAATCAGAAACTCTTCCTTTTTATCATACAAATGTGTCATTAAATGTCTACAAATTTATAAATTTGATTCTGAGATCAGGTAAAAAAAACATACAGACACAGGTTTATGGGTTCAATTTCAAACCATTGAAATTTCGAAGAAATTCAAAACAGTTATGGCGTAACGAAGCCTCGTTTACTGAAATACCTTGACTTTGGTAGTTTGATGCGTGCTCCTAATCACTGGTTTGAAACAAATGATTCACAAAGGTTTCGAAGCTTCACAAAGGGTGTTTCGTAAGCGTCCATCACCAATGACCTGTACATACAAAAAAAAAAAAAAAAAAAAAAAAACTTAGCTAAGCTGCTAATTCAAGACATGATTTAAAAAAATAACATTAGAAAGAATTAAAGTTCCTTAAAGTGGTAAATAAAGTGTGCTCATAAAGTGGTAAAAATTGAATGGATATTACTCGTACGTGAGCTGGAATGAAGTGTGACATTGCAAGCATTTCATTTGCCATTTGTCTTGAAAGAAATTGTTAAATGAAGCAGAAGTGTGATTAAAAACTGCAGAGACTGCAAATCAGAATCGAGGCAGTTGGCTGAAAGGAGAGACGCTTAACATGAACGCAATTACAAGTGACAACTTTAAGTTAAAAAGAACAGTTCCTAACATTTCTACAATGCATTCACTACACTGTATGCCCTAATAAGTTAGCAGAACTCAAAAATAAATGAGGTGATCAGTTGTAGATATTGATTTTCTCCTTCACAAGAATGTTAATTGCTAACTTGATATATTGAGCAATATAATACAATAATTTGACTGTAGTGATCTCTTTAGCTACTCTGGCCTCTACGTTGACCTGAATCAATACCTGAAGTCTACTTTGAATTACTATCTTATCTATCTACTAAATTATTATCATTAATTTTCCTTGAAACAAATGTAGGATATTAATTTGGAAATGAGGGCTGAAGCAGATTCATTTACAGGGGGTGGGGAGGTCATTTCTGTCAAATTCAACTTAAAATTGTCTAAACACACAGATTGTCCATCAACAGAAACTGGAAAAGAGAAAAAGCTTGTCTATAACCATAGACAGTAAAAGAAATGGACAGAGCGATCTCATTGGAACTCAGTTGAGACAGTTGAAGCCCACTTTTAGCGATTTTTGAGAACTTCCGTTCCTGACGCGCAGACTCAGACCGACTCAAACTAAGCTTGATGACGTGAGCAACCTGTCTGACAGACGTTAATCTTCTAGTAGCTGTGCGTGAAAACTGCCAACGTTAATCTTGCAGAGACGGGGAACTTGAGCAAAGAGTCCTTTATCGTGAGTGAGCAGGAGTAAGTATTCCGTTGCTTTTATGGACTCATTATCTATGGGCTTCTCCCTTGACGGGACGTCCCCCCGATTGCCTGCGAGCTTCTCCTCCTGTCTGTACGGTAATTTCTGTACAGCGCGACAGAGAGTCGAGTGGTTATGACGCAATCGTTAGCCTATTTTTACTAAATCTGTTTCTACGGGGCCATAGTGTAACATAGAAGGTAATGGAGCCCTTTATACATTGTCGTGTTTCTTTAGAAATAAATAATGGACAAATGGAGTCTTTAAACGCCTCAGATGTAAAGTTATTCGCTGTCAAAGTGACGCAAAAATGAATGGGTGTCAATGGAAATGCTAACGCAAGTGAAGTTCTGCTACAACATGGCGGCACCCGGCCGGCTTCAACTTCCGGTCGATGGATTACCCCCTTGTCTATAACATAGCACACTGCAACAGGTGCTAAGTCAGAGGAGGCGGAGCTTAGCAAAGAAGGCGGAGCTTAGCAAAGGGTCATTTAGGTATTTTTGGATAATACCAGCCATTTTACAGATTGTAAAACAATAGCAAATAGCAAAGATTTGTATTGTCTAAGAATTTGCTTGTATTAAGTGCAGTCAGAAGTGTGGTTGTTCAAAATCAGGCTGAAAATTGATTGTGATCTGCCCATAGATGGTAAACCTTAAAGGGATACTTTTTACAACTCCCCCAGAGTTAAACTGTTGAGTTTTACCGTTTTTGAATCCATTCAGCCGATCTCCGGTTCTGGCGGTACCACTTTTAGCATAGCTTAGCATACATCATTGAAGTGGACAAGACCATTAGCATTTCTAAAAAAAAAATGACCAAAGAGTTTCGACATTTTTACTATTTAAAACTTGACTCTTCTGTAGTTACATGCACTAAGACCGACGGAAAATGTAAAGTTGCGATTTTCTAGGCTGATATGGCTAGGAACTATACTCTCATTCCTGCGTAATAAATAGTCTGGTAATAATCAAGAAACTTTACTGCCGTAACGTTACCATGAAAGCAGCAGGCGTAATGATATGACGCAGCGCCTGAAAATAGTTCCGTTGTGTTGACGGAAGGTAGCCTATTTTCAGGCGCTGCGTTTTTTTTACGCCTGCATAATAGGAAAAATATCGAAACTTTTTGGTCATTTTTTTTTTTAGAAATGCTAATGGTCTTGTCCACTTCAATGATGTATGCTAAGCTATGCTAAAAGTGGTACCGCCAGAACCGGAGATCGGCTGAATGGATTCAAAAACGGTAAAACTCAACAGTTTAACTCTGGGGGAGTTGTAAAATGAGCCTATTTCCAAAAAAAAGTGGAGTATCCCTTTAAGACCAATAAAACAAACTGAAGCTGGAATGTTTATTTATAATCTTGTCAATCCCTCTCTTCCTCTGATCTTGCTTCTCTATGCAGCAAGAAAGAACATTAATTCCAAAAATAGCCGAACAAAGTTTTAGATGAAAGCTGTTACTGATGCAAATAAGACAAGAGAGAAGATTGTGACATCAAATGTGGTGCTCTGTCAAGTCACACTCAAAAATACACAAGACGTGTGTCGCCTCAAACAAATCTAAAATTATCTTTCCACTACAAGATTCCAGTCTATGTGGTTCTAATGTGGTTTTGCTTCAGGTTCCAGATTTTACAGACAATCAAAAGCTGTCCTTAAAGATTAAAAACTGAAATTAATGTATATTACCATAAACTGCATAAACTCAACTATATGCAAAAACAGAAACAGAAAGAGAGGGACTGACAAAAAAACAGTCAAATAAAAAAGCAAAAGCGTGAAAATCGGAATTGAATGCCAACTCATATTATCCATTATACCTTGCTTTGATCATAATTTCCAAGGCAACCTGTTCATGTTGGAATCTGAATAATTGGCTGCTTCTGCCTTAACAAATGATTCTGCACAAAAATACGATTGAGTTTGGTTAGATGCACCATATTTACATCCAGTTCTGGACTGTTCAAGCGGAGTTGAGGCCAAAAATATGACCATCCGTGGCTATCAATTTGAGGAGCGACACTGACATCTAACGGTAGAGAAGTGAATTACACACTGCCCTCACTGTCGTGAAATTACGGATGTCTACGTCTTCTGTTTTGCCCACAGTTGAAAGGTCGATTTGAAGATGGCAGAGTCGTTGATTTGTAACAACACACAAAGCAGGTAAAAACGTGGGTGTTATATTACTAACATGAATATTAACTAGGCCTGTATTTATTTTGAAAACACATAGGCTACTATAATAACGCAGTAGGAACAGTGTAAATGAGGTTTCTGTCACACAGGGTGAGTTCTGTGCTAAACAGAGATGTGAAACAGTTCGGAAAGAAGTTCATGTTTGATTCCAATGAGGAGACGTGCTGGAATTCTGACCAGGTGATTTTGCCGAGATGATGCGACGCCTCGTGTTGCTTAACAATTGTGGTTGTCTCGTCCTTTTAACCCGTTTTACTATCTTTTTTTTTTAATAGGGTGAATCTCAGTGGGTAGTCTTTGAGTTTCCACAGCCTGTGAAAGTATCAGAGCTCATACTGCAGTTCCAAGGAGGGTTTTCAGGAAAATCTTGTAAATTAAAAGGTCAGTCATCATAAACAACAGCTTTAAGCGGTAACATTTGACAGAATGACCTACCATGAGCTCCGAAGATGTTATAAGCAATGGTAACCCATTCACTTTCTTGTGATTGACGTTGTTTTGAACAATAGTGTTTTCTACCGAAGTCCTTTGCAAATATTTTTATGAACTTAGTTTGTATTTTATTTGCTATTTTTGTTTTATTTTGACTAATCGAAAATTTAATACAGGTTAAAGCTGCAGTCCGTAGCTTTTTGGGGGGTTAAAAATGATCCAAAATACATAACCAGCCAGTGTTCAACGCTATCTGCTCGCCTTAGCTCGATTCAAAACGGTAAGCTTGTAATAATGTTTTTAATTCCAGTGGTACTGGTGGATTTCCGCGGGAGATTCGAGCATGTCTTTGCGTCATTACGTCACATCTGTACACATAAAGGAGGAGTCTCGGCTGGAAGGCTATATTGCGTGTGAGGATGTTGGAGGTGGAGATTTAGCCTTTTCTCACAGCACTTGATATAATTAAACTTATCAATTTGATGGCGGATCCAAAGGTTCAAACGACAATCACCAGTGACAACTAGATTCACCCGTTGTAAAATGCAAAAAACTTCGTTCGGACTTCGGAGTGGCTAACTTACAGAAAAAAGAGACTGCAACCGGGCCCATGCGAAAACAAGGATACATAGGAAGGACATTACATGTAGTCACACAACAATGCTGACGTTGTTAACATTAACAAGTTGAGAACAAAGTATAATTTGCACGGTTTTCCGTGATAAACGATTTTTAGATTTAATCAGCGCGATTTACTGCAATGTCAGAACCAGAACAAAAGTGGATGTTACTTACTTGTTCTGTTTGTTCTGTTGACATTTTCCGGTGAAAATGATTGTTATTCATACTTCCAAAAATAATAATCTGTGATTCTGAATGCCAGTATCCACACCGGCGCGGTGATTGACAGCTGCACAGTCTCCTCAATGTGTTCATCCGCACTGTGCGGTGTCGAACTACAACTCACATAAAGTTGATAATTCCGCGAACAGAGATGGCGACAAAGAGGGAAAAATGCGGACTGCAGCTTTAATGAAACGGAATCGATCGTCTTTTGTAAAATGGTTTCTCGGACAAGAAAAAATTTGTCTTTGGTCTGTAACTATCTTGGATTTAATATGGTTCTGTGTTAAGCCTTCCATGCCAGTTTTTCATTGAAAATTTACTGTTTGTGCTATTTTGGCGTAATCATATTTTGCAATTAATAATAATAAATAAATAAACAAGAGAAAATGTAAGGAGAACATTGATTGGATCGTTTTTGTTCGTGAAGTGGATGACAGCGTGTACTGAATCATTCAAAAATGCTGTTTCAGTCTCATAACAAGTGACAGCCTTAATGTGTGAGCCATTGAATCATTTATTCAACTGATTCCTTGATAAACTTTACTACATTCACATGGAAAAAACAGTTCTTTATAATACCATTTATATATAAATTCAGTAACATAGCACTCTTGCTTGTGATTTTTGCTTGCATTTCAAAAAGGCACGTACTGTATTTTGTTGGTATATTCGTAAATATTCTCATCTTGAATGTGCACCTTGAATATTATGAAAGTTTTTGGTAAACGAAGAAACCACTTACAACATCACTTAAAGTGTCACTGTTGTGCTCTATTACGAGTGTACTAAAGATTAAGTCACACAAATAGGCCTTATACAGTTGTGTTCATATGAGTTAGAGCCATTAAAATGCTTCCTCTTCTACAGGTTCTGCCAAAGAAGAGGACCTCGAACATATTTTAGACTTCTATCCAGAGGACAACAACTGTCTACAAATATCCTTCCATGTGGTGCAGTTTTATTCTTCAGCACCTTCTATTTTTTGCTTCCACTTATAAATGCATTTAATCACCATATTCTCTCAGATTGACTATCATGTAAACTCCACCAGAATTAGTGGACATTTCCGGTGCCTTCTACACCTTTTGTTTTCTGTCCATTCCAAGCCAATGGCCAAATTGCTCATGTCTTCATTTTATCCCAAGCTAATCAAATCCTTGATTCTTCACCCACAGTTTTCCCATTCAAGATGCCCCTTTGGTGCAGAGGCTGAAAATAGTGTTTGAAAACAGTGCTGACTTTTTTGGAAGAATAATTGTTTACACATTGGATATCCTGGGGGAAAAGGTTTTGTAATGTTTTGAGAAAAGGACAGAGAGGAAGTATGAAGAGGCGGGAATGCCAACCAGCTTTTCCCCTTTGTTTTCACCTCTGGATGTGGAGTTTATTCCCACCTACTCACAGGGAAAGCATCAACTGATGTTACTTTAGATCACATCTAATTTCTACAGAGGTTCTACAGATTATTCACGTGCCTTTTTAGGTCAACACACATGAACTGCATGTTTGTAAAAGAGTTTTTTAATTAAAAAAAAGTAGAAAAACAGATTGTTCTTTCTTTCATGTCAAAATAAAGCTATACAGTATGGAGGATTATTGTAAAGTCTTCAAAGAGCAGTCCTTTGCTTCATGTGTTCTCCGACACTGAAACTGGTCCCCGAAACAGCTTCAAAATGTGATCTTCAAGACTTTTTTGCACTGCAGATGAGTTGGTAGACTCGTCAGTTATTAGTTAATAAAATAAACTGGATTATTTGCATTTCAGTATACTGTAAGGAAAGACTTGCCTTTTTTGTGGCCCAATGCAACAGCAAGGGCAACAGGACTGTATCCAGAGTCTGCCTCGAACGTGATATCTGCCCCACATCCTAAACACAAACTTACTTCAGTTTGTCATCACAAATAACAAAACAAAATGTGTGAATATTTTGAAAAGACTTACTTAGGAGAGCTTCAACACATTTAATGTGATTACCACGAACTGCATAGAGAAGAGGGGTCCCACCATTCTGTGTTTGAAATTGAAAGCATGATTATGAGGTGTACATTTTCTACAGTAATTAATGTTTGTGTAAAATGTTTCAATAGTTTTTGTAAAACGTTGTAAAAAAAAATATATATATATATATATCAACATAATTAAATTGTTCATACCCAGTCATAGGAATCAATCTCAATGTCATGTTGTAGGAGAATATTAACAATATCTGCAAATCCTCCTGCGCTGGCCAAAGACAGGGCACTTTCTCGTTCCCGAGCTAGTGTTCTCGGATCTGCTCCCTAATGTAATGTAATATAATATCATATAATAATATATTGCCCAGTCTCAGTGGCTAAAAAAATGTGTCTTTCTCACCTTCTGAAGGAGAAACTCTACCACCATTATCTCTCCAAATGCAGCAGCCCACATTAGTGGTGTGAAACCTCGCTCATCTTGACTGTTAAGCAGAGAGCTGTCTGCAAGATTACCCATATATGTTGTTCATTTATTTCAGCAAGCGTTGGATAACTATATATTATTTATTTATGGGTACCTTTGGATAAATGTATCTCCAGTTGTGAAATCTCTCCATGGGCTGCCAGCTGATGAATTGAGAGGTCTACAAAGCATAATTAAAACTCACAATTATGTTAAAAAAGGCTGCATTTCGTGCATTTGGAAGGAGGTGAAAGACTCACTATCTAAAGTGGCCGGTCGGACTGTGACCTCATTCCCACGCTGTTTATTCGTCAGAGTGGTCGAGTGGTTCTCGTCAAGTCTGTTTTCCATAATCACTGATCATTACACCTGCTTTAAAATGTACGCAATTTCGAAAATAAACAATGTTAGCACAAATTACTATGTAGCCTATATTTTTTAATACTAATATGAAATAATAAAATGTGTCTTAGGAGTATCTTACCTTCGATTCCTTACACTTTATGAGCAAATACTTTGATCATAAACTTCACAGGCTTGTAAGATCACATAACGTTATGCTGCGTCTGTTTCCTGATTCGTTTGCAAAAGTGAAACTGAAATAGGAGACTTGCATGTGCATTGAACTCAACACAAACCGCACACTAATGAATCACATCGTATCAAGTACTTTTCTCATCATATATATTGTACTTTTTGCTGCAAACTTAATCGCATCCTTCTAAACAATTAGAGTTGGAAGTGTAGCTGTAAGTTGTTTTCGTGAACGATTCTGTGGTTTTGAACGAATCTTTAAAGAATCGTTCTAGTTCACTTTCATTCACTGACTCTTTTAAGCGCGTGACTTGCTTTCTTGCCTTCAAAGACTGACTACAGTTGGAGCCAATAGCATTCGAGTGCGGGCTGGGGAGAAGCATTTCATTGGTTGGATCAATTAAATCAATACGCCCCCTTCACTGCGTTTTGATTCGGCTTATGAATAGGAATATGTACAGTGACTTATAATAATAACCCACTATTAAAATAGCTTAAGAACATTATTGAAACATATGTTTGTTTGCTTGTCTTTTTCAAGAGCTTAAAATAGTCAGCCCAGCAGCTGCAAATCGTCTTTTTGTATTTTGTGGGGTAAACGCTTATGATGCTTGGTTATATACTCTTTCTGAGATCTAGAGTTGAAAAACTATTACAATAAGACTTATTTCAGTCATGAGCGACTCGGTATTTTTAACAAATCGTTCAATGACTCCCTCAATGTGTTAATCTGCAGAAAGGGCAACTGAACGATTCCGTGAATGAATCTTTTTGCTGAGTCAATTCAGAAGATTCGAACTAGTGGCTAGGAACTCGTTATTGGGCTGGTGTTCCTACGGATGATGTTTTGGGAGCACAATCGTAGGAATACAGCAGCGGCGCATTGATAATTCAGAAGGAAGTTTAAGTCATACATTGATAAAAATGGAGGATCAAGAAATGCAATTAAAAGTAAAAAGAGGTATCCTGGCTAGATTCAGAATTCGTGTGCATGTTGATTCATGTTTCATAACTTTTCATTTACATAACACAGATTATTAGACGCCTTTTATGTGTTTGTCGTCAGAAGTCTGGTTTGTTATGATCCTATTGAAGGGATGCTGATGCCTTGTTTTCTTTATTTCTTCTACAGTGACTGATAAATTCACAGAGAGTATGTATGTGTTGGCCAATGAACCGTCTATAGCGCTTTATAGGTTACAGGAGCACGTCAGGAGATCTCTACCAGAGCTCGTGCAACACAAGGTGCGTTTCATTGATATTGCTCAGCCTATATCCAGTCAGTGCTGGGTAGATTTACAAATTGTTGTCCAATACTGAATGCAAATTACATGATAAAAACTGTAGTTGCATTACACATTTTAGGTAATGTAATCTGATTACTTTTAGATTATTTTTAGCCTAACTTGTTTATAAAATTTAAATGAATAGTATAATCTTGTTACATTATAACATAAAATAATACATTACGTCAGGGTCTCCCTAACTAGTGTTTGGGAAGGAACTGCATGGGGTTCATACATTTATAAAAAGCTAATAATTAATTAAATAATGAAAAAAAGAAGAAGAAATAAATAAGCAGCCCTTAATTTTCTGTGTAATTATAGTCACCTGGCTAGTGGCTGGTCTGTGTGTGCAATTTCACAAAACTTTTGAAAAAAAGGAAAATTATACTATATATATATATATATATATATATATATATATATATATATATACACACACAACCTAATTTGTGTTTTAAGCAACTATTGTTGTGTACTTTTGTTTTATTTATTGGCTTGTATTTATACTTGTATTTCTTGTAGAGCTTTGTGTATGAGAAAAGTATATTATAAATAAAATGTATAAAATAAAGAATAAAATATTAATATTTTGTCTGCCATCTACATTATTTAACACTTAAACACATGTATGTCCTAAGCTGTCTTTAGTGTTGTAATGAATTATGAATTTGTAGACAGACATGCAGAGCTGGGAGGAGCAGAGTCAGGGAGCAATCTACACTGTTGAATATGCATGCAGGTAAGATTTGCATTACATAAACAGACAAATTGATTATTCATATTATGTACATACTTCATGGCTGTTTTCCTTTCAGTGCGGTTAAAAGCATGACAAACAGTAGCCTCTATTTCAAGAACATAGATGGTCTTCTGCGCCAAGCCATTTCACTGAAGGAACAGATGAGCAGCTCGCAGGGACGGAGGTTGTACTCACTATCCATTTTAAGCCATTGCAATTAAACGCATTCACTATTATTCTTTTCCCTTTTTTGTGTAGTTTTATATATCACTTGTTAAATGTGACATTTTCATGCTTTCATTTTTCTTTGCTTGATTGTTTCACTTTTAAGTTGCTCACTTTTTCTGTTTTTAAACATGCATGTGGCTTCAGTGCTGTGAAACCTGAAATTAATCCAAACGATACACCCACACACACTTCAGTCACACCACCTTGACTCATGGAAATCTTTCTCCAAGGTTAGTTTTGCTTCATTTTTGTGTCTTTCTACATCAGTGTTAATAGTAATTTGGTGGTTTATATACGAAATTGTTAAAAGATCAGAAACCTCTTCATTGTTTTTCCAGATTTATTATGACGCATTTTAAATGCCAATTCAAATCGGCTTCTCCCACATATTTAATTTATTATGTGGTAATATGTCATTTTTCATCGCATCTTAATTTTTATAGTTGTATTTTTCTATAGCAAATCATGTTTACTGTAGCGCATTGAATAAACAATTGTATTTTAAGCGAAAGTAAAAGAAAACATTCATTATCCAATTACAGCTACACAAATTCAAGTACACAAAGTATTTCAGTAGTAATTTCACAATATTATTTAAAAATCTGTTAGTGTGATTTCTAACACCTGTAAGGTGATATTAGGTGCACAAAAATGTTTTTTTTTTTTTTTACATATTTTGCTTTAAATGTCACAAATAATTTGGCCGCCTTCTAAGACAATAATGTATAGACATGCAGCATTATATATATATAGTGCACATCTTGACACAAAAGTGGATGTGATACTATTCATACTAAAGTTGAATCCTTGACCGTGGCTTTGCGAGCTATTATAGATCTCATCTCGCTGTTGACGCCGTTCCAGGGTTTTGCCTGAGTGTGAAACCGGCCAGACTCTGTTGAAAAGGTCCGGTGTGTCTGTCCACTCCCACCGCCGCTGTAGCTGTCCTTATCGCTAGAGTGAACGTGAGGCCCGTTGGATGGCGAGTACAGCGATTTAGGATCGATGTGAGCGGGGTTGATGTAATGTCTATGCAGGTTGGCTAAGCTGTGTTGCCTCATTGGCTTTTCCGTAATGCTTAGGTTCGAAGTATGGATTCCTGGGCTGTTTTCAGGGTAGTTGTGGTACATGGTGTGGGTATGTTCGCTGCGGAAGGATTTGGCTGTATGTGCGCCCCGTATTAGGGAGTGAATAACGATAAGTAGCAGAACGAGAACACCAGAGGAGAGCACACACACACTGGCTATGCCAGTCTCGACTTCAAACGCCAATATCATGTAAATAGACATGGCTGTGAAGAAGAAAAAAAAAGAAGATATATTAATGTCAAATCACTTCTGAATGATGAATATAAACTAATGTATTGTTTTTGCTTTACAGGAAAAAAACTTTGGATTCTGGCATGCTTAAGGATGGAGAAAAGCACAGCTCTGGGATATAAACTTGATCACTGATGAAGAACTGGATGAAACCATATGTCATATTCAGTTGGTGCCACCACGTCATATTGATGATGATTGCTACTCTAAAGTATGAAAGGCCATTTATACCTCAGTTAAAAAATAAAAAAGTTAATTCTGAGTTTAAATATGAAACAAAGTCACATTGTGAGATGTAAAGTCACAGTTGGGAAATATAAAGCTGCAACTGCAAGAAAAAAAAAGGGCAAAATCCGAGATTTAATGTACCAGTGTAACATGAGGTCACAATTGCGAAATTTAAAGTTACATTGTAAGATGTAAAGTCACAATTGAGAGCTATAAAGTTTATAAAGGAAAATATTGCAATTGCGAGATTTAATTTGGCATTGTAACATATAAAGTCACATTATGAGATTTAAAGTCACAATTAAGAAATTTAAAGTCACTTTGTGAGATGTAAAGTCACAGTTGGGAAATATAAAAAGTTGCAACTGTGAAGAAAATATCACAGTTTTATGAGATTTAATGCCACATTGCGACATATAAGTCACAGTTGCAATCGCAGTTACCAATATTTTATTTACTCTTAGGTGGAAATGGGCTTCCATACTAAAGAGCCAAAAAAGAAAAGACAAAAACGACATCTTTTTGTATAAAAGATGTAAGGATCGGCATATATTCATAAGCTGCTTTGGGGGATATTTTGCACTATAATTCTACTTGTTCTAACTATGTTCTGTAAATGTGTGTATTCTGAATCTGATAATTAAAGTTTTTAGTATAACTCATGTCTGACTTTCCTCTGGTTTTTCATGTCCACTTACCAGCTAAGTAAACTGAAACTCCAAGGCAAAACAGCCCAATGTTCACATGCCGGACAGCCCTGCTATCCGATAAAAACCAGTCGGCCCTTGGAATATAAGCAAAAAACAAAATAGATCACTTCTAGTTGTGTGGACTAGTAGCAGGGCCTCAATTTGCAAAACAAATAGACAGATATCAGTGACCTGCTAGAATACATAAAGCAACCATTCATGCTGCTCTATACTTTGAATTGGAAGTCATTTAAAATGTTTAAACCTAGTATAGGCTATATCTTGGAAAAAGGTTCTGGAGCTCAATATGAAATACAAAGGTCCAGTAGACCTAAATGGCAATTATGTTTGATATACAATGGCCCCAAAAGTGTTTGGACACCTGATCCACAAATAAGTTGAACTAATGAACTAATTTCAATGACTTTCAAGGTGATTTTTAGTAGATGTATGAAGTAAATTTACCTTATGTTCACTCAGGTGTGATTCATCGCATGTACTATGGAAATGTTCCACTAAAGTTAGACAACCACAAATGATTTTCATTTTCAGATGCTTTTTGTGTATCGTAAAAATTTTAGACCTAACAAACTCTTTTGGGGGGGCATTGTTTTGCTTGAAAAGTGAGCTTGTACTATCGTTCTTCCGAATAAATGTCACTCACTTTGGTCGACATTCTGTAACTATACAAGTACGTTTCTCCATTACCTTTGTGTATCTTGTTCTCCTCGGCATATTTCAGTGGCGAAATAGCTGTGAAGCAAACACACAACAACTGAGCTCAAGTTGAGTGTCAGAGACAAAGCTGAGAGGACCGTAGAAACGGGCAATAACACCGCTGTGATCTCACTCGACACGAAAGTAGGCGAATCTTTTATAACAACCTGTTGCGTTTGGAGCTGGCAAATCAAAATGACGGATAGCACGGACATTATTGCGGATAAAATCCCTAAAAACGCGAGCACCACGAGAGAACGCTGACTATAGGAATGCGTCATGTCCGACAGTGGATAAATGTCCGATT
The DNA here is from genome assembly GCF_029890125.1 of Rhinichthys klamathensis goyatoka. Lineage (NCBI taxonomy): Eukaryota > Metazoa > Chordata > Actinopteri > Cypriniformes > Leuciscidae > Rhinichthys > Rhinichthys klamathensis. Next base: position 2,131,935 of record NW_026606664.1, on the reverse strand, counting down.
TACTTCACAAACAAACAGCGATAGTCCATCAAAAATAATATTTTTTCCACTTTTCCTTGCTACTTTCTCGCTATGTTTTCTGTTGTCGGTTTTCTTGAGGCTCAAAACAAACGATGCGCGAGTGGCTGCTGTGGAATGCGCGTGCTCTCGTGCCGCTGTTGTTCAGTCAGAGCATGTGATCCACTTTAAATCCCCAGATTATACACATTTCATGCAACAATGAACTTTTTATTTGGATTTATTCGTCTAAGAAGCCATACCGCAACTTACTCGCCCTACACTTATTTGTCCGTTGAAAAGCAACGCGCTTGCCTATGCCATCCACGTTTTATTATCCAGTGCATGCAGCAGGTGTAAAGCACTAATAATAAAAGTCTATATGCGTCCATCAGCATGAGCGAAATTTAGGACAAAAATAGTATTATTATTTAAATTATTTTATTACATATTGTATTATATTTTTTTATTATTATGTATTTTAACAGTTCTTAACATTTATATGAACAGTTAGTGTTGTTTGTCAACACCGGTAATCGAGAATGTGGTCGAAGTTTCCCATATTTTGCTTATGTGTGTGTTTGTGTGTGTGTGTGTGTGTGTGTACTGTATTTGAATGCAATGTCATTTAAAAAACATTAAAAACTTTATCAGCAACAAAGTTTATCTCCATTTTTCTAAAGCTAGTATTTCTTATTATATGACTATTAACTTGCTAGAATGCAAAAACATTTTTGCTCAAATGGGCCCATTTGCATGACAAGATATTAAGAATGATTATTTTGCACAAAAAACACCGTAAAATAAGGTTGCTGCATTACATTTTTAATTACAATCATCTTGGATGTTTGTCATTTCAACTTAAATTACAATAAACTGACTTAAAATTAGTTGAATCTTGTAGGCTATAACTTGTAAAATGTAAAACTTGTGTCATAACTTACTGATCATCTCATTTTTTATTTATTTACAATCTGTATGTTGAATGTAATTTAAAATTGGCATATATTTCTTCAGTGTCATAGTATTTAAGCTTAGTAGCATAAAGGTGAAACGTTGCTTATTACCTTAACTCTGAATGCACAGGTGGTTTTTTTTGCTCAGAATGGGCTGATGGGAACTCGAGGTCTGCCGCTGTGCTTAACGTGATAAGCGTGACACTAAAAAAAACATTGCCTGAAGAATCGCCTAAACATGAACGCTGACCAGAGAGGCTATTTCTGAATCCGAGAGACTCACCACATGTACAAAAACTTCAGGCCGCTGATGTTGTCAAAAGCAGAAGTGAGAAGTTTCAGGAAAAAAAAAAAAAAAAGAAAACAAGTTGACACTTGACACTTTCCAGAGTTTCCTTTATTTAATTGAGACCCAGTTATCTTGGGTATAATATAACCATTATACATTTATTATGCACTTTACATAAAGGTTCCAGTTGCCTAAAAAAGTGTTTACACCACTGCCATGACATTTATAGGACCACAAAGAACTAGTTTGATGCATATAATGATGCTTTATAGAACCCAGAGGTCAGTAGGCTATATATTTGAGAGTCTTATTATGATTCTGTATGATTATTTGAACTTTCTCACCTAATGCATTTCATAATCAGAAAGAGCTTCATGGGACATTTGAGTTAATGAAGGTTTGTTGGCATCCATTGTTCCAAGAAGTTTTAACAACCACGGAACTTTTCCATTGGACAAAAGGTTCTTTAGATGTTTTAAATGTTCTTTAAACTAAGAAAAAAATGGTTCTTTTAAGAACTGTTTAGTGAAAGGTTATTTCTTCAGAATCAAATATAGGTTCTTTATTGGCATCTAAGGTTCCATGAAGAACCTTTAACATCCATGGAAACTTTTCATTTGCACAAAAGGTTCTTTATAGTACAAAAAGGTTGGATTTTTAAAATGTTCTTCACACTAAGACATTTTTTTTTCTTTTGAGAACTGTTCACTGAAAGGTTCTTTGGGGAACCCAAAATGGTTCTTCTGGCATCACTGTGAAAATTTATTTTGAATTTGGTCCATTTTTCAGCTATGTATAAGCCATATTCAATATGCATTTTAAAATCACTGTTTTTATGTATTCTCTCCAGACTGAAGGGAATACACTGAGCTTCCTGCAGTGGGGATGCTGAGGGACTGTCGGGAGCATGACATGAGTTTGCTAATTCTTGCATCAGATGACATGCAGATTAAACTCTCGGTGGGGAACTAAAACCTCTGAGAAATGCTGAGAGAAATTAGTAACCTCTTCACAGCATGTACAGATATACATCTCATTGTCACTTTTTATGGGAAGTAGCCAGTGCAAGTCTGCTAAGATTATTTTACACTATAAAGCTAAAGTTGCATTACATGTTGAGATGAAAGTGCATGCAATGAAGTTCTGTCCCCTATGAAATTGTGAATACTGTATATGGTGAAATATATTGAATATATATTTATATATATTATGATGTTTAATGTTGTAAAAATAATTACAATACTGTAAATAAAATAAGATAGGTATTTTTGGTATTTCAGATTAATTTTAATAATGTGAATCGTTAATAAGAAAATGGATTTTTCCTGGAAAAGTGTTATATACACATATTTATACAATATAAGTTAACTAGGGCCTACTTATTTATTTATAATTTTAAAAAAAAGTGAAGCAAATTTGACAGGTCAAAAACTAGAGGTCCCTCCAGATATTCTATAGGGTGTCAGTGGATAAAATATTTAAAATATCTTACATAACTATAATACATAAAATAAAATGAAATATAGCCTAACTATAGATTAATAAAACAATATTAGCTATATTATTACAATAGCCTATAATTAATAAAATATAAATATAGACTAACATTGTTTCGGTTTCTTCACATTTCTATAAATAAATTAATTTCTGCCAAACTAAATAGGCCTATCTGTTCTTAATAAACGTTATTATAAAGTGTTGCTCAGAAAATATAGCTTTTGGACATTACATAGCCCGCCAATATTGTCATAAAAAAAGAAAACGTTTGCCTTTGTAAATCTAGTTTTTTTTTTTTTTTTTTAGGTCAGTTTAATCATGGATTGTGGTCCTGTCTCTATTGCGTAATTATTATTATTTTATTTTGTTTATGGCAGAGAACAGGAACATACAAAAGAATAAGCATAACGCACATCATATCCGTAATAAATTTTAATGGGTTAGGGCAGGGGATTCAAAGTGGCGTCATGACGGTAGTTTGAAATAAACGACAGTGTTCTTATGGAGAGAAAGCTAGGCTAGTTCTTTCTTTTCGCTGTTTCACTTTAACTACATCTTTAAATATAACCCTTGTGCGCTTAATATTTAAGTGTCCATTTACAGTATCGGGTGAGGTTTTCATTAAATGAATGACAGAATAAAAGTGATGGCGTCTTTAGCAGCCAATGAAACTCGACAGAGGCGGGTGAGAACAGAGAACAGGCGAAGATGATGGGCGTCTCTTTCAGCCAATGGGAACGCCGGAGGGGCGTGGCATTTTCTGTATGATGACGCTGCTGTAGGAACAGCTGGAGATGATTGGCGTCTCTTTCAGCCAATGGAAACGCTGAGGGGGCGTGGTAATATCCGCATGATGCTGGTACAGTAAGAACAGCTGGAGATGCGCTGTTGTCAAAAAGAGCTCGACGATCATCAGGTGATGTGAACTCAACCAACTCATTCAACTGATCCATCTTCTTTTGCTGACTGGCGACGCTGTTCATAACGACTCAACCGACTGGTTAATTGTCAAATCCAGGTGAGATATATTATTATTTTTAAATAGCTATAGTTATAGCCTATATAAGTATATAACAGTATAGCTAGCTATATTTTTGCGTTTAGTCTTACATTTGAGTGACCCTGGAATAGGAGAGTTATTGGAATGACAGGTTGATCTATTTATAGAACTATCAACATTTGATGTATGTAGGCCTATATACAATTAAATATTTAAAGCATAGAAGATCAGCACAAAAACAAGGCCTTTCGTTCACTCACTAGTTCTTATCAAGCCACCATCGACGTGTTACCTTGAGAATGTGAGAAACTAATGCAGAATGTTTTATTGGTTTTGTACAGATGTGCAAAATATTTATTTATTTTGGCAAATCAACTTATATTGCATTCTAAATGTACAACTTTGTAGTATGCAATGCCCACTCCTTGGGAATCAAACCTAGAACCTTGCAGTTGCAGGCTTTGCCATTAGAACAGCCTATAAAGGTAAACCAAAAGGTGAAATCCTGCGCAAAACACATTTGTGTCATCTAATAATGTTCTTGCACCTAGATGTAATTTTAAACCCCAGGGACCTTGCTGCATTTTGCAAAATACAGAAACCATACGTTCAGCGCATATCTTAAAATTGGCTTTGTGCATTTACTGCAGCATAATTGAAGTTTTTTAATAATAATACGAACAATACTATTGTGCCATAACCATTTAGAAAGCATATGTAGCCTTCCGTTTGCTTCTTGGGCTTCTTAGACCGTTTGCTCTTGTCATTTGGTATGCAAATATAAGTCTTACTTACTATTTTTGGCTCACCCAGGTTTCTCATCCCACCGATGCATGTGCATACAAACCATTAGCTTCAGCCACCAACAGCTGAAGTGTCTGTAAGCTACAGGTGCCAGTTGCATGTGGTTTTGAAACAGTTTTGACGTCCATTAGCAAATAATTATTTGCTCTAGTGTTCTAGAGCTCATTTAGTTGCGTTCCCCAGCTCCAACAGGTTTGACTAGTCTCCACAAAAGGTGTTTGTTGTTGGAGCTCTGGTGGTGTTGTCCCCATGAGGGACCCAGAAATTAGTTCCCTCCGGCCCCAAAGCGAGTGCTATGTAACACTGCCACTGTTTGTGTGGATTCTTTTCCACTGTCTGGCCTCTGGGAGAATCGCACAGGAAGCTGAATGTACACCAAGGGCAGACAGGATCCAGAGGTGCAATAGTTGCATTATTACGAACTACGTCTTTTCATTTCTTTTTTAATGTAATTTCATGTGCAGTCCAGCTGAATCAGTAAATTTCACTTGATTTTTCTTTCTTTCTGTATGCAGTAGCTAATTGAGCAACATCATTTTTGAATATTTTGTCACTATTTAATTGTGTAATTATTCAAATTAGTAAAATTTTCTTAATGCATTTGTTTTAGCGTAGCATTGTTAAAACCGAATCGTGGATTTCCAGTTCCCAGCATGGTTAGATTTTTTTTGTTGCATTTTATAATAAGAAAATATATATAAATAATATATAAGAAAATATATAAATGTATAAATAAGAAAATATATATTATTGTATATTTTATATATTTTTATATATTTAAATTTTAATAGAATTTTAATATAAAGATTTATTATCGTGCTTGATGACTAAAGGTGATTTCTACCACAGCGTTTGGCTCACACTTGCCTCAAATATCTGAATAGACAACCCCATTTCATGAGAATAATTTTACATAACGGCGAATTAGTGGCAAATTCATATGATTTCGTACCATTTTAGTTAAAATGTTAAAATTAAGTGTTTTTTTGTGTATATAAATTAAAAGAAAATGTAACAATTTTACGTTTTGGCAAATTGGTTGAGTTCGTACAATTTGATTCATGCGAAAATCTATGATTTTCACTCCTATAACCGTCGGTGGTGCATAACATAAGCATGAAAACAAAAATGAGCCAAAACTTATTTATGAATTGCCATGAAGAGTTGTAGATGACATTTCTGCCTGTGGTTATGTCTACTATAGCATCATAAATCAGTTTGTTGAGACAAGTCACTGAAAACCAGAGTTAAAGATGAACATTGTAATGTCGCTTATAGTCACATTGGTTTGCGAGATGCAAAAGCAAATGCATTGACAAATTTGAGGAACTTTAAACTTAGCCCAACACATAGTTTGGTGATAACAATCTTGTCACAAATGCTTCTCACTTCCTCGCATTACATTTATATCTCATGACCAACTGCCTGACCCTGATGCAGGCCACCTGTCAAATCCTTTAGGTGTGTGTGTGTGTGTGTGTGTGTGTGTGTGTGTGTGCATGGAGAATATCATTCTGGTATTCTCTTTATATGGTTATAATGGCACAAAACAAGGATTCCTCCACTTGTCTGCCTGTGTGCCAAGGGGTGGGTGTGAGGGCAACGGGCACTCATGGATCGTGGGAACAGCGGCGCTCTCTCCGTAAACCATTGGCTTTGAGATTTTAAAAATAGATGAGGTTACACATGCCTAATATATGAGAGGAAAAAAGCATAGCTGAAGTCCTGGGGCTTTTACATTAGCAGTTAGCCACTATGCTAACAGCAGGGTTTGAAAGACATTTCCCAGTGGGATTGATAGCAAGTACATTAGCAAAGTCAAATTAATGATTGTATTTCACTGATTTATAAGCCTATGTGAAGCTGCAAAAACAGCTTCAAGCCTAGCGTAGACCTACAGATCTTTTTGCTATGTCAAATTAAGTGTGCTTTATCAACATCAAATATATATTCAAGTTTTTTTTTGCTTTTTATTTCAGCAACTAGATCTCAGTGTCGTCAAATGCAGCTAACAGCTTAGCAGATTCTAGCTACAATAAACTCACCAAATTGTTAGCTACTAGCATTTTAGCTCTAAAAATAGTTGTTCTAGTGCAACTTCACTATGAAATGTGCTTTAAAATAGCAAAGCAGATGTATTGAGTGCAGATTTTTAATGTTTTATTTTTAAGCCAAAGTTGTTAGCTTTAGCTATAGCAATCACCCAGGCTAAGATCTGTGAAATGCATCACCAATTATCTCTAATTGGCTAAAACCTTTCTGACGAATGATGACCCTCATCTAGGAAACTTTACTACCCCTCCCCCACCACAAAATCAACTGTTGGTGTCCATTTCGCTCATGGGAGAACAGGGGGTGGACAGGAACTTTCCCTTCATTGAAACATTATTATTACAAGTGTGGTTGTAACGCTAAAGCTAACTTTAATCTACCTTTAAATAGAGATGTCATATTTTTAACCTGTGCCCTGTGGAAACGTTCATGTTTGTGCTGGGATAACCCAGACTGTGGGGGTGTTAGGGTGCGCGCCTGGGCTAACTTTACTCCCAACTAACCCTCTGGAGGGTATAAGTACACAAACGTCCGTAATCCTTGGATGGGAAATTGGGGTTGAAGTTGGTATTGGTTGAACACATCACGCATGAGCAGTTACCATTATATTTACAAAAGCAATACATACAGTATGTTTCTGCAGAAATATGATTATTGTGAATTTATACTATTTTACTACAAAATAAATTGTATTTTTATAATATATTATGCTCAATTTCTCATATCTCTGTTATTTTCTGTAAATTGTATAAACATTTAATGACGTGTTTTTACATGCCACACATTCTACTAATAAATTACATTTTGTTTTTTACATTTCTGTCCTGTTGATTTAGAAAAGTCCCGCTCCGAACACAAAGCATCATGGGGCGGAAGAAAATACAGATATCTCGGATTCTTGATCAGCGAAATCGTCAGGTCTGTACTCTTTTCACTTCATACCACGCTGTTTAAATTCAACAGGAAATGACATTCAAACGGTTTCTGTGTGAAAATCAATATTAAGTAGGAAACAATGTTGGGTGGGGCTTGGTTTTAACATGATTTGATTGGTGGATGTTAGCCTGTATTATCAGTGAATTATTATTTTTTTATTCCGCCCACACAGCGTTGGTTTTGGCAGCCAAAAGGTTACTTTAGGGACAAAGAAAATTATTTTTAAATGAAGTAATTTTTATAATATAAAGTATGAAAACAAACTATTTTCAGTTGGATTGATATGCAACGATCAGTTGTGCAAAACTAAAACCAGGCATGTTTCTTTTGATTTTGACTTCATGTTTATATATCTCTATCTTACAATATATCGGCCAAAAAAAAACCCCCACAAACATGAGCCTTCCTTTCTCTTCAGACAACCAGGACTAAATTATGTGATGTTTTCACACCTGATTAACGATTAAGATAATGTTTGCTCTATGACAGAAAGTGATATTTTAATCCAGGTCAAATTATCTCAAGGTGTGAAACACGGCTTTTACTTAGGGGCGAAGAAAACATGTCCAAAAAAAGACTCAGAAAAGACACAGTGTGAGAAGTTAAACCATTATAGCTTTGTGGCATCTATCAGATGTTTCTGTAACAATAGTCCTGTGGTTTGTTCTCTTCTTCAAGGTGACATTTACCAAGCGCAAATTTGGTCTGATGAAAAAGGCTTACGAGCTGAGCGTGTTGTGCGACTGTGAGATCGCTCTCATCATCTTCAACAGCACTAACCGTCTTTTCCAGTACGCCAGCACTGATATGGACAAAGTTCTGTTAAAGTACACCGAATACAGTGAACCTCATGAGAGCCGTACAAATACTGACATACTGGAGGTACATGCCAAATCTCTCCCTTCTGAAGTGTTTTCATTATTAATAAATCACCAAATCAGGTGGGCTACCGCTACGGTTTCACTGTGCTTAATTTAATTGTAAAGTAACCAAACAAAGTCCCAATTTTAAACAGGCATAATATAGATGATAATTTAATCAACACGAAGCTGGAGATGTTTTGTCCTGAACAGATTTGTAGATTTGTCCGTATATTTAGAGCAAAAAATCCAGACCTTTAGTGAAACTGCTTTATTTTGCATTGTTTTCTTAATTTATAATTATAAGGAAATATAATGAAAAAATATACATATAAATAAAAAAATATACCAAGTCTGGAATCAAAGAATTAACACTTTTATTCAGCAAGGACACATTCAATTGGTCAATAGTGACAGTATAGATATTTATAATGTCACAAAAGTTTGATTTCTATTTCAAAGAAATGCTGTTCTTTTGAAATTTTTAAGAATCCTGAAAAAATATATCATGATTTCCATGAAAATATTAAACAGCACACTTGTTTTCAACACTGATAATTATAAGAAATGTTTCTTGAGCATCAAATCAGCATGTTTTCAGAATGATCATGTGACTGGAGTAATGATGCTGACCTCTTGTACATTTTAAATTGTAATAATATTTCACAATATTTCTGTTTTTACTGTATTTTTTATCAAATAAATGCAGCCTTGGTGAGCATAAAAGACTTCTTTCAAAAACAAAAAACCTTTAGTGTGTATATATGTTAGTTATAAAATAATAGCTTATATATTTTTGTTGAACTTTGTATATTTAGTTTTATATATATACATTGTATCTAACATCAAATTGTGTAAAGTTTTAAATTTCTTTTAGTATTTCATTAGAAAACAGAATTATATCAGAGCTGTGGTGCTCATATGGGAGATGGAGGTTTGAATTCAGCCTGTGTGATTTCCTGATCCGACTTTTCCTGAGAATTTACTATTCTCTCTTTTCTCCTCTCTTCCACCCTCTTTCTCTCTGAGCGCTCCAGACTTTGAGAAGGAAAGGTTTGGGACTGGAGAGTTCAGAGCTCGAACACGAAGACAGCGTGCCGATGGGAACGGAGAAATATCACGACGGCATGGACCTCTCCATCGCTCGCCAACGCTATTATGTTAGTAGAATCTTTCAGATGACAATTTCTGAGCCGAATGTGCATATGGGTTCTTCTGAAGTACTGTTATAAATCCATTAGGCTCCATCGCTCCTCCCTTCAGAAGTGATGGGTGCAAGTACTGAAAACGGCTACAGCAACTCCTCCAATCCAAACCTGGGTGCCCATCGGACTCCATCCTACAAACCTTTCTGTGGCAGGCCGGGCTCAACCAGTTCTGTCAGCTCCAACTCTCATCCGGCCCTTATGGGACCGCATTCAGGTATTAGAAAATGGCCAAGACATTTCTAAATATTTGATAACATGACTACACTTATCATTCACTATTAAAATAAAGGCTAGGTCTATATTTAAAGCTACACATGTATCTTCAATAAAACTTTTTTTAAATAACGTTACAAAAAATGGGCAATTCTGGCAGTAGACATAACAATTGGTATTCATATCGGATAATGTTGGATGCTATAACTTGGCATGGGCTATTTATAGGCAAGTAGAGTAGTAACTGGTTTAGAGATTGGCGTTGTTACTAACATAAACATTGTTTTTTGAACCTAGTCAGTGCACAGCAAATGTAATGCTATGGAAATATTGATTCTTGTTTTATTACGGGTACTGTCGCATTCCCGTTTTGCTTGCAAGCTATAGACTTTATGCGCCAGAAAAAACAGGAGCGCAGCCATCTTTCGAATTTTGTCTTTGAACTTCAGTCTTTGCGGCAAATCAGTATATTTCTATGGCATCGCTGTCGAAGCGTAATTAGCTGGTCAAGTGCATTTACTTATTGTAGAGTTAACGAAAGTTATCATGAGCTTTGTAATGTTTGAAGCAGATGTCATAACAAATGTCAGTTAGACCCGGAAGATTTTAAAGTGAGCGGTTCATTCATAAATCCGTAAGATCTTCCCTTCAAGCTGTGGAAATACAAACCGGAAGACATTACACAACGAGCGCGGCGCTAAAAAGGGGCGGGGCTACATAGGGGTTTTTTTGGGGAGCAGACGTCACAGCTACGTCACTTGCAGCTGCGTTAGCTTTGTGGTGGCAGAAAACCAGTGGTAACAAGTGGAGGAACACGGGCGAGATCCATGGAATAAGAGAGAAAATGACGTGTTGTGCCTTTAGATGTCAGAATGAAAAGAAAAAGAAGATGGTGTTTATTTTTACAGAATACCATCATCGAAGTTTCCTTTGAAGTGAAACACAGACGTTTATGGATGCAAGCTATTAAGCAAACATGCTGGGCTGATGAAACCTGTGACGACGATTACTATTAAAGCATGGATTTGATGTAAACAATAGATCTACATAATATTCACATATGCGGGCAATGTATTATCCCTACAGTTACAGCATGAAAACATATTTAAACATTAAACATAAACATTTGACATAGATTACATTTAAACCTATAACATTATTTTCTCACAGTTCAGACTCTTTTTTCAGTTTATATCTCCCAATTCTGACTTTATGACTCGCAATTGATTCTGAGAAAAGGTCAGAACTGCAGGATATAAACTTGCAATTCTGAGGAAAAAAGGCAGTATATTGAGTTTATACCTTGCAATTCTGATTTTCATATTTTTCAAAAACCCAAATGGTCTACTTTCCCAGGAAATCTGTTCCGACAACTCTAAAATACAATTATTATAGGCTCATCATGATCATTAAGTGTAAGGCAAAACACGGTTTGGACGATGGCTTTATGATTTGCCCAGCGAACAAAAATATGTTCTAATGAACATTTTGCTAACATTCCCCTTAAGTTATGAAATCATTATTTTGAATGTTCTCAACTTTAAACACATCCAGTTTTTTATGTTTTTTGTTGTTGTTGTTTTTGTTATGCGAACTTTAAGGAAACATTTCATTTTTTCATCTTGCAAACATTATGGGAACATTACTTTTGAATGTTCTCTGAACGTTCTGAAACTACACTGTAAAAAAAAAAGGTTGCCGCCTTAAATTTTTAAGTACAATCAACTTCGATGTTTAAGTTATTTCATCTTAAATTACATTAAACTGACTTAAAAAATGAGTTGAATCTTGTATAACAAAAAAAGTAGAAAATTGTTTAACTTATTTTGATGAGTTGAAGCAATTTAAAAACATATGTTGTCATAACTTATTGCTCATATAATATATTCATGATTTGTTTTCACAAAAAAATGTAATTTGTCAAATCAACTTAGATAATTTATGTGGTTTAGATAACATAATATTTTGACTTTCTGTTGGTTAAACCAATCTCCTTCATTGTATTAACTTTTTTTTTTATTAACTTAAATTAAATTAAACTTAAATTTTAAAGGGTTAGTTCACCCAAAAATGAAAATTCTAATGACTCACCCTCATGTTGTTCCAACCCCGTAAGACTTTCGTTCATCTTCGGAACACAAATTAAGATATTTTTGATGAAATATGAGAGCTGGATCACTCCTCCATAAGCTTCTAGGTAATTTCATCTGCCGGCCCAGAAAAGTTAGTAAAGACATCGTTAAAATAGTCCAAGTGACTACAGTGGCTCAACCTTAATTTTATCAAGCGAAAGGAATACTTTTTGTGCTCAAAAAAACAAAAATAACGACTTTATTCAACTATTCATTTTCTTCAGTCTGGGCCTCTGACATGAGTTCACGAGAGCGCATTGTAACATTTAAAAAACGTTAGACAAACAACAAAAGACGTTTCAGAAGTAAAACGTTCAATAATGTTTTGAACACATTACTAAAGTCCAGATTACTAGAAGAACCTCTGATCATAACTCATAACTTTGAGAAAACCTTGTAATCCAAAATTCGAGAATATTCCTTGTCAGTTGGGGTACTCATTCATTATTTAAATTTTGTTTGTTTCAAACAAAACATTTTACATAGTGTAGTAGTTTTAACTACATAAACTACTGTATATGTACCACATAAACCGTATCCACTAAATGTTTAGTAGATACGAACCACTAAAACTTTATTATAGTCATTATCGGATGGTGTTACACTAAAAGGCAGTGGGGAACGCTCCCCAAGTTGAGTATTTTAGTACTTGCGCACAGGAAGTTCTCATATATGAAACAGCCCACCGTCTCAACCACGCACACACACAGACACACATCTGAAACAGTAGCTGAAGACAGAGCTGTGGTTTCTGAGCAGAATGTCACACCTGCTGGACTTTGATGCAGCGCCTCCATATTACTATTAGTAGTGCAGCATAGGAATATTCTTCTCAAAGCGACCTGTGGTCAGAATCCAGCGCTCAAAGCTAGCAGAAGTGTCACATGCATCAGAATGCAGCTTCTAATTGTGACGGTGGTCTTGAAATGGAATATGAAATAGTTTGATGTAGAGGTAGACGTTCAGGTTTTCAGGTTTAACGTGTGATTTTTCTTGAACTATGGGAGCTTTAATGTCCCAGGGCTTGATACTTACAAATAACATGATTTATTTTCCTGGTCAAAGGTCACATAAATAAAATTGCCTTTGATTTTTTTTTTTTACTTTTTTTTTTTAACCATGCTTTCCTTTATTTTAACATTTTTAAACCTTCATTTATTCTGACAAAAATGAAACTTCACGGTGAAAAATATTATGGTAACACTTTACAATAAGGTCTCATTGGTTAACATTTGTTAATGTATGAACTAACATGAACTAACAATGAGCAATACATTTGTTAGAGTATTTATTAATCTTTGTTAATGTTAGTTAATACAAATCCAGCTGTTCATTGTTTGTTCATGTTAGTTCACAGTGCATTAACTTATGTTAACAAACACAACTTTTGATTTCCATAATATATTAGCAAATGATGAAATTAACATGAACTAAAATTAATAAATGGTGTATTGTTCATTCTCACTGTAAAAAAAATAGTTTCATGATTTGTTTTCACAACTTCTTTCTTTTGTCAAATCAACTTAGATAATTCATGCGGTTCAGATAACTGAATATTTTGAGTTTCTGTTGAATAAAACATTGTATTAACTCAAATCTTTAATTTCAATGAACTCAAAATTTTAGGGCAACCAGGTTACATGCTTTTTTAAGTTAAACCAACAATCTTTTTTCAGTGTGTTAACTAAAGTATGAATCCTTATTTTAAAGTGTTACCGATATTATTTAAAAATATATATATGATAATCTAGATAAAGAGCAATAAACAATTAATTGAAATATATTGAGTGAAAATTACTGTCCGTCAGTTGCGACAATACTGTCCATAAAAAGTTTTTTTCAAAAGTTGAGATCTTCTTTATTTATTTGTTTGTGTTTTTTTGTTCATTAGTTTATTTATTTATAAATGAAAAGCTATGATAAAAACGATATACATGATTAAAACTATAACAATCTACATAAAGTAAAAGTTCAATATTTGAGTAAAGTTTTTTCAACAATCACTCTCCATCAATACTGTCCATAAAAAGTTTTTTCAAAAGTAAGATTACTTGCTTAAAACTTAAGATGAAACAGATGTATCGTGCAAACAGAGAAATCAAGAAAAATGTTACTTGAGAAGTGATTTTTTTCTTTCCATTTCCAATCAACCACTAATTCTGTCAAATTATGCAAAACATTTGATTGTGTGTACTTAGGATACATAAACGCTAGCAATGAAATTAGCCTTAGCAAGACATTCAGAGCCATCAATCACATCAAGACAAGTTCACACTTATCAGCAAAGTGTTTCCATACAGCTGGCAAGCATAGATAGCGAAGAAACGTTGTCTGCGAAGGAAAACTTCTCCTTTCAGCGAGTGACAGAGAGAACGGGAGAGAGAAACTGAAAAAATGATTTCAACCACATCTTGTTTTTCACTTCCCATATGACTGAAGGTCTGGGCTACTCAATGTTTTCTCATGGCAACCTGAGCAAGGCCTTGGAGATGAAGACTCCGCCCCCTCTGAATATGACCAGTGACGGACGTCGCATTGATGCTCACAGCGGACTGTGTGGAACCCGCAGCAATTTGGCCAATGCAGTGAGAGAGTCTACCAAAGTACTCACTTATACACAGCAATGACTCACTATGCATAGCCAAACTTTACATATATCACTGTACATGACTTATGTACAGAGGAAAAGGCAACTTTATCTTACTCCTTTTATTAATTTTGTGTAAATACATCATTAACAAGTGCTCTAGTTGCTCATGTAAATTCAAATGTAATTATTTATGAAAATGCATGATTTAAAGTTGCATGATATTTCTAAATATAGACATTTCATAATTGAGCGTAATGTGTCAACAACATTATATTATATTATATATATACATAATATACATATATTATATTTTATATATTGTAATATGTAATTTTTTTATATACATTTTATAAATCATTGTATTTATGAAAATGTGTGTGTATGTGTATTTATATGTCATGTTTTATTGACATTTCATAATTAATAATATTAATATTTTTCATATAAATTGTATGAATATTATATTATTATAGACATTTCATAATATAGCATAATGTAGTATTAATTTGTAATATTAAAATTTGTCATATCAATTTGATAAATTATTATATTATATTATATATGATTTAAATGTCCAATAACTAATGATGCGATAAGCAATATATAATAACAATTAATTATATGATATTATAAATGCATTGTATAATATAGTTATATAATATGATATAAATCTATAATATTAATATTTTTCATATCAATTTGACAAATTATTATATTTATAAAAATATTATTCAAAGTTGTACTATATATGTAGTATTACCGGTAAATATAATATTTATATTTGTCATATCAATTTTATAGATTATTATATTGTACTCAAACTTAAAGTAAATATAATATAACTTAATGATACTGATATACTTTATGATATCATTTTAATAACCTTGTGGTTACATGTTTTTTGTTGTTTGCTTTCCATCTAGAGAGCACTCTATCAGAGTATGCATGCTGGGGGCCACATGATGGCGATGGGGAAGACAGGCTTACTGGGCCACAGTCTGGGCAACTACGGGGCCTCAGGTGGGGGACCAATCTTTATTCAGAGCACAGTCTGCAAAATTATAATACAGTAGCAAAAATGCTGTTAATACTGTTAAAAAGAAGCATTGACGGTCACTTTCTGTCTTAGAGTACAGCCACCCGAGTTACACTGTAGGTTTTCAACGCAATTCTATGAACACCTGGCAACCTTTGTCTCACCAGGATGCCCACCAGTCCATGATCAGCCCTGGGTGAGGCTTTTATAACCATATCACACATATTACTCACACTTGACATAATCAAACAAAGTGCATCATATAAAATAAATCGATTTTTTTTTAGTGTTTTAAATTATTTAAATAAAATGATATTTTATGTCATTTATTAAGTTATTTAATTGATATTTATTTTTCATGAATGATTTATTATAAGTATTTCTGCCACTGTCCACAGGATGGCATCAGGAGGAAGCTGCCCGTACCCTTCGCAGTGCTCTTCTCCCTCCTCGCCGCCACACCCCTCCCTCAACCTGAGCATCAAATCAGAGCGCACCTCTCCTGATCACATGCTCTCAGCCACGCCCCCCAGCCATCACATGCTGCAGCACTCACCAATGGAAGATCCCAAAGCCACGGGCGAGGAATACACAGCGATGGAGAGGAGTGAGATACAGAAGGCCTCTTACTCCAGCCAGCCTGGTCCAAACAGAGACTCCGGGGAGGGCAAAAGCAACCCGCCTCTGAAACAACATGACATCAGTAATGAATGGATAAGATAATTACCCCATCCTTTTTAAATGTCTTAAATTCTTTTCTTTCTTTTTTTTTAATTGGGAGATGCAATCTTCATATAAAAAAAAAAAAAACATGCATTATATTTGTTTTCCTTAACAGGCAATGCATCACATTTTTTTTCTCCAGCTATTCTTCGAAGTTAAATATACATGCAGTTAATGAGATGTTTTAATCAGAACCAGTAAAAAAAAAAAGTAGTAATATTATCACTTCACCAGAGCAACATTCAAAAATCAATGTTGACCCTGATTAGAAATGTTATTTCTGTTTTTCCTCACGTGTATATTACTGTAGAGCCAAAAAGTATGTTCATGTAAATGATCTTCACTCAGAACGGACTGCTTTTCTACTTTCAACGTTTTTAATGAGAAAACAATGTTGTCTTGGTATTTTTTTGCTAATTTGCATAACTTCTGGCATTACCTATATATTACATCATATTTTATGCTTAAGTTTTTTCACTTGTGCTTGTGTGAATGCTGCATACCAACATGTACAATCCTGAAGTATTGTCAGTTTGTTGCAATGTCCATAAGAGGGCGGCACATAACCATATCAGACATCTGAATGCTATGCTTCTTGTTGACGTGATACCTTGTAGCCTAACTTTTGTTTTATAATAATTAAAGAATTTCATTTGTACATCTTGAGTAGTATGTCGTACATTTATTAACGCATGTTGCATCATTTGCCAACACTTTCCTATACTTAAATCAGTCAGTGGTTCATGCACTTGAGCCATTAGAGGGCCTCACTGAACTTTGTTTACTATGAGGACTTAAAATGATTTAAAATAAGTTATCATAAAATAATTTAACTTAATATAATGCTAAACTACACAAAATGGCTGTTAGGCCTACTATCGACTGTGCTGTGTTGACCAATAGCATTTGTTTTATTAGTTTAATCATGTAGTGAGGCGATAATAATGAGGTACATTTGGGCATTTCTCATGATAGAAAGGATGAAGTATACTCCTGTTAATACCAGGACAATACACATGAATCTTTCGCTGTCGTGGTATTTATCAAGGTACCAGGGTACAGGTAAGGGGAGCTGTGTATCAACCTTGACATATTGAAATTAGGTTGTGAGAGACATTAGCTAGTAGCCTACTACAGTAATAAATCACATGACACAAACCGAAAATTAGTTGGAAAGACGTATGTCTAATGTTTAAGATCACTAAATTCGAGGCTTCTAGTCATTCCTAGGATATCTAAGTCCACTAAAGGAGGGTGGGCGTTCTCACATTTAGCTCCTAAACTCTGGAATAGCCTTCCTGATATTGTTCGAGGCTCTGACTCGCTGTCCCATAAAACTAGATTAAAGACGCATCTCTTTAGCCAAGCATTTACATAATGCTTACCTTTTATAATACTGCTGAATCAGATCAAATGCATTTAATACTATAAAACTTGAAGAGACTGTAGGTTATCTGTATAGGTTGCATAGTATTTGCAGTCATTACGTTCATATTGCGAGGATGACGGGTGGTTGGGCAGATATTGTGTTGCGGTAGGTACTATGCCATACGGAACCGTTGTCCACTGAAACTGCCTATTCACGCACCAGTGGGGCTCGACAGCCTTAGTCAACGGGTTGGCGCGTATGGTTGGGTTGCGGAGAGATTGTGAGATTGTGGTTAGGTCTCAGCAGCAGGAGGGACGTAGAGGTCAGTAAGCTGGGCTGAGTTGAGTGGGGGACGGAGGGGGGTGATTTTGGGACGCAAGAGTCACTGTCTTCATGTTTTATAATTTACGCCTGTGTTATGGAAATCATCATTATGAACAGCAGCTACGCTAATTATTGTCCCTTTGCTTTTCTGCTGTTATCTCGGGACGCGAGTCCCGAGAAAATGGCGTTCGTCAGCTCCAGTTTGTATCCAGCCTCTCACGGAGACTTCAGATGCTCCAATCACAAAGCCTATGAAGTGACGACTCAACACGGGCGATATGGACTCTCTATGGTGGACGGCACTGATCCTCAACAACTCGTCTTAAGACCGGCGTGCATACTTGGACTTCCAAAAAATACTCTAAATGTTCCGATCCAATCTGACTTGTAATGCTGCCCGAATCATGCACTGTTCCTTCGTTGGCCAGAGGAGAACTGGCCCCCCGACTGAGTCTGGTTTCTCCCAAGGTTTTTTTCTCCATTCTGTCACCTGATGGAGTTTTGGTTCCTTGCCACTGTTGCCCTGGCTTTTGGCTTGCTTAGTTGGGGACATTTAATATTCAATAATATTATTGATCTGCCTTACTTAAGGTGGACGTTGACGCAATTTCTTTTAGAAACAAACTTTGTTATATTGTTTTCATGTTATCACTGTGAAGCGCTTTGATACAATCTGTATTGTAAAAAGCGCTATATAAATAAAGGTGACTTGACTTGACTTGTTTCTTTGACAACGCAATCAAGGTACAACTATAAACACAATAAAGCCTACCTTTACTGGCTCGTTTAAATTAAGTAGGCCTATGACGTAAAATGTATCTGAAACCACATTTTTTGACAACTGAAAACAAATTGGAAAGGCGTTTTTTTTTATGTTTAACTGAGTTAACGAAGTCAAAATAACCATGCTAAAAGTGTAGTAGGCTAAGTTAACCATGGTTAATTTGTGGTTACCATGGTTAACAATAACCATGTTTTTTTTGTTTTTTTTTGTAAAACCATCGTTAATTTTCGTAAAGGTTTGGCAGTTTCCTGCTTCAGTATTTTTATAGATTATTGTTCACGTTTATATTGTATGCTGAAAAACGATACGTATTTCATAAGTTTTAAAGCCTTTTATTGGCAAAAACATTCAATATGCTAAGTCAATATTTACAGTGTTGACCCTTCTTTATAACCTCTGCAATTCGCGCATGCTGGATATCAGCTTCTGGGCCAAATCCTGACTGATGGCGATCCATTCTTGCCTTATTAGCGTTCGGGGTCAGTTGATCACAATTTGTGGACTTCTGATTGTCCACTCGCCTTTCGAGGACTGACCACAGGTTCTCTATCATTAAGACCCATGGAGTTGTCTGGCCACAGATTCAAAATTTCAATGTAATGATCTCCGGCCACTACATTATAACTCTTGCCTTGTGACAGAGCTCCAACGTGCTCCAGGGTCATTGGATAGAAGTTGCTCTTGCAGGATGTGTTGACACCACTGTTTTGGGGCATAATTGTGAGAGAGCTCACTCTCTTGGATGAAAAGTAACCCCACACATGGATGGTTTCAGGATGCTTCACTGTTGGCATGACACAAGACTCATGGTAGCGTTCACCTTGGACAATTGGTTTTCCAAATGTCCCAAACAGCCAAGGGGGGCTTCATTAGAGAAAATAACTTTGCACCAGTCTTCTACTGTCCAATCCTTGTACTTCCTGCTAATTTCAGTCTATCCTTGTTTTTTCTTGGAGAGAAGTGGCTTCTTTGCTACCCTTCTTCGCCTCACTGTACATGCAGATTCACTCACATCCACCTACTGCCAATATTGAGCAGCTCTGCACTGGTGGTGATGCGATTCTGGTGCTGACTCCTCAGGACGAGATGGTCCTGGCACTCTGGGACGTCCGGAAGCCTTTTCACTGCAGTTGAAGCTCTATTCTTCAAGTTTTTGATGATTCTGTAAATGGTTCTTTCAGGTGCAATATTCATTGCAGCATTTTCTTTGCATATGAGGCCATTTTGATGCAAAGCGATAATGGCTCTATGTCTTTCTTTGGAAATAACCAATGCTAACACAAGAACAAGAAATTCTTCCCTCATTTTATAGCAATCATTCTGCTCTTATAATCCAATCAGAATGATAGAGGGATTTCACCTGACTAGTACCATGTGCTGAAGATACACAATGCTTAGTGAAATTATGTTAGCTGATCATTTTGAGCCAGGGCCAAAAAACAGTTACATTTTGGGGTTTTTTGGCCAATGAAGCTTTTTGCTATTTTAAAATGCATGTGATCACTCTGCGCAACAAACAGTGTGAATCAACACAACTGTAGCAAACTTTGCAAAACAAAAAATGTATGTCACTGCCAAAACTTTTGGCCATAACTACGTTTATCCCTTACAGCCTCATTTTCCAATTAAATATGGCGTAAAGTGTATGTGAAACCAGTTTTTTGCCAACTGAAAACAATTAAGAAATACGTATTTTTTTATATTTAATTGACGAATTAACAAAGTCAAGGTACCACCTATAAAACGGGAAGTGTATAACAAGGTAGACTCACAGTACGTTTTGAAAGGCTTTTTTAGCGTAATGTTGAAAGACCGTTTAGGCCTGAAACATAAATAGCAAAAAATGAACATCATCTTCACAATGCTGAAGCTCTTCAAAATGAGTGTGTTATCAAATATTCAAGCAGATGTTATGTCTGTCAGATCACTTCTGTTACTATGTACAATACTGATTATAATCACCATTACAACGATCATACGAACACTTCCGCTATGTCTACACACAATTATATTCAAATCCCATTTCTCAGACACCCATCCACACCATCTTGAACCCCTTGAGCTATTAAAAAAAAGAAAATTGGCTGAAATTACCCATCTCTCCATCTCGTCAACACACCCTACCCTACCATAGTTGAAAAGAGGGCTACAGAGGTCACGTCTGGGCAGGTCTCGGGGGGCCGATGGGGCGAGTCTGTGGGGCACGTCTGAATGGTCCTCGGTCCAGTCCCTATAGCAACAGCCAGGGGTGCAGTGGGTCTCAGACTGGGCCTCCTGACAGATGCACATAATTAATGTGATTATATAGATATGTCAACCCCGTCACCCTCCACTTCATTAAGCCAGACACGGCCTCCAGACGTGTCATCAGCCAGCCCGACGTGGGAAAAAATATCCGTCTGCGTTCAAGATGAGACGTTATTGGGACAGCACCGGGCTGGTGGCGAGACAGAGGATATAGACACAAATGCACCAGCCGATTAATGGTGCATTAATGCTTCAAATATCCCCCTGATAATACGTATGTGAAGAAATTTAAATTTACAATGGTTTTTATGGGCCATGTACAAGTGTACAAATGGTACAGATGTACCATAATAAAAAAAATATTTAATGGAAGAAATATCAGTTCATAGGGTTGAACACAGAAATATTAATTTTATTAGTTCATATGGTCATAAACATCTTAAACCAGTCATATTCTATACCAGCTAATAAACTAGTCAGACATGTGACCATCTGACCCTTTGAATGGGACGTTGTCTGTTCTGACTGTGGAAGTCACATTTTATCAGCCATTAATCATGTCATCTTACAGACACAAAACTACAGGCCTGATCAAACCAATACATATATTTGTGTGGATATATATATATATATATATATATATATATATATATATATCCTCAACAAGATTGCGTTTCATTCATAAACAAATATTTACATACCGGTACATACATACAAAAATTAAATTGTGTCTAAAAAATATGCCATTTGCATGCCACTTGAATAAGATCATGCATTGGTTTGACTATTAATACATTAGTTATTAACATTGCAGAATTAATTAGTAGTGATAGACCAAACTATATGGTCAATATTTGGCCATTTTGAGATTATCAGGATTGTGTAACAATTTAACGCTTTATCTTCGGAACACAAATGAAGATCTTTATGATGAAATCTGAGCTTTCTATCCCTCCATTGACAGCTACGTAACTACCACTTTGTCACTTCAAAAAGTTCATAGAGGGATCGTAAAACGAATCCATTTGAATCGGGAGGTATAGTCCAAATTTTCTGGAGACACGGCTGCTTAAAGGGTTTCATTCGCCTAAAAATGAAAATTATGTCATTAATGACTCACCCTCATGTCGTCCCAAGCCCGTAAGACCTCCTTTCATATTCGGAACACAGTTTAAGATATTTTAGATTTAGTCCGAGAGTTTTCTGTCCCTCCATTGAAAATGTATGTACGGTATACTGTCCTTGTCCAGAAAGGTTAGAAAAACATCATCAAAGTAGTCCATGTGACATCAGGGGGTTATTTAGAATGTTTTGAAGCATCGAAAATACATTTTGGTCCAAAAATAACAAAAAGTACGACTTTATTCAGCATTGCATTCTCTTCCGCTTCTGTTGTCAAGCTGCGTTCAGTGATGCTGATGACAGTCTGAGGGAGACGCGCGCTGTAAACAAAACAATCTTCGCAAACATGTCTAAGGATTTCCACACAGAGGAAGACTTGCATTCTCGTGTTTCGCAGCACGTTTGAGCTTCGGCAAGAACCAATGAGGTTCATTCTCGTCAGAGCCATATAGAGTGAGAGTTGCACAACTCCATTGACTCCAATGGAACGGTTTTTTACAGCAATGGCGGCTCGCGGAGCCTCTCAATAGTTCCCGGAAGTAGCAGCAGCGCGGTAGAGTTAGAGCAGAACAGACCGTTTGTGATGCACTTTTAAAAGGTAAGACGTTTAAAGAATAAGATTGTATATTATCAGTACATCTGAATCCAAATAACTTGTAAGTTTAACTGTATTAAAGCATGCTAGTTGATTATTGCTCTCTAAATTAGTAGTTTTAGGGGACGTTATCAGGTAAAATAAAGGTCATTGGATAAAGTTAGTACCGCATAACAAACCACGAACAGCATATTAATGTTTAAACCCGTTCTATTAATGCATGTTTATCCTTTGTTGTGTAATAAGAGGGAAATACTTCTAAACAGAGGTTAAATATAACATTGGGGAGTGTGATAGTTGTAATTGATAAAATGAGAA
Organism: Rhinichthys klamathensis goyatoka; assembly: GCF_029890125.1. Lineage (NCBI taxonomy): Eukaryota > Metazoa > Chordata > Actinopteri > Cypriniformes > Leuciscidae > Rhinichthys > Rhinichthys klamathensis. Next base: position 2,108,883 of record NW_026606664.1, on the reverse strand, counting down.
TATCGGTTTCAATCCATATTAAATGTGCAATAACGGGGAAAAATCCTTATTTTAGATTTCAAATTTGAGTAAGGAAAAACGTATTGTTGGCGTTTTTTATTCATTGTGTTTCTGTTGACTATTACCTGTCTATATTATGATTTAGCTCAGCTGATTTGTATTGATAGGAAAGGGAGATGGAAGTTTATAAGTAAGATTAAAAACATGCTTAAAACGGCAGCAAGCCGTGTTCTAGATCAAATCACACTAGGCTAAATGGGGTATTATAAATACCATAACTGTATTATATACTAACTCCTATATATAATTTATCCCGTTTTTGTTTCCTTTATCTCTTTCAACACAAGAAGCACAAAGAGGATTCGGTGGATCCTGAAGACTCCTGCACTGATGCTGTACCCTCATCAGTCTCAGCTCCTTGGATTTTGCAAGACTTTACTTGCTCCCTATTTTTAATAAACATTAAACTTCCCAGTGTTGGTCTTTGTGGAAAAAGTGCAGATACACCTAAGTATGATTAGCACACAAGTTCTATTTAGATTGCTCCTGACTTGAGCATATTTTCTGTGTCTGACAACATAGAGGAAAGGCCAGACAACATGCTTGACGTGCAGTTTATTAGACATTTATAAATCCCATTGTGCTAATTCAGTGCAAAAGTGTATATATAGGTCATTGACAAATAAACAAAGTCTAAAATCTTTTCAAAACTGATGTAATGTATATTTTTGTGTCATGAACAATGTATTTGAACAAGTTTCAGTTGTGAACATTTCTAAGTGTTTAAATTCACCTGAAAGTGTACCAACCTACCCATAACTTTAAAGCAATTACCAGTATTTGATAGAGATCTAAAAGGATCATTATGGCTCCTCTGGACAATGCATTATCATGCACACTGCAATTACCATAATAAGAGAGCCATGTTTGCAGTTGTGCCCCCCCGACATACAAATTGCTAGACAAAAGGTTTTCAATTATCAGCTATAAATCTACTGAAATGTATAAAATTTGTTTATATGAAAGGTTAAAATGATGCCATAGAATTTCATTTTTATTTTTTTTATGATTAAAACACCATTTAAATTAGTATTTTAGTCTGTTAATTTGTGCAGACAGTTACACAACCTGACATTTTGGGGGGTTTGAGATAACAAAACATAAAATATGTATTATCTAAATGTACTAAAAATTTATTTAAACTAAATAGGTTTTATAGATTTAAGTGATGTATGTCATGAATTTATCAAATTATGTTAAGGAAATAATGTACTTGGACACTTAGAAAATAATGTATGTGTGCATAATCATGTTTTGTTTTAAAATGAAATATGTATTCATTTATATAGTAATAAGTGCATAAGCATTGTAAACATTACGATGAATGCAATTTTACTTGTTTGCAATGGCATTTTAAGACAATCACCTGTTTCCTGCAAGTCTCCTGTCCTTGTGAAACCATAGTGAACATTACATGATAACCCTTAAATAACATACAAGTTTAAGAACACAAAAATACTTCAAAACAACTGCAAAACGGTCTTTAACCAAGGTAAAGTTAGCCAGAAAATATGTTAACAAAGGCAGGCAACACTGGTTGACCACAATAAACATTAAATATCAGCAGATTTTTATCTTTTAAAAACAATATTGCTGTAACTACATACACATACTACATCCAAATGTCAATGTATTATATACATATTGTAAACCAACGCATTTATTGACTACAAACTACCAAAAATCACAGTTCAGCTCTCTACCTCCATCGATTTGAATTGGCGCCGAAGCACTTCCTGGAACTATCTGAGGTCTACGCGAATCACGTGACAACCAAGCATTTAGAACTTCCGTTGTGGCTCTGAGGCCTCGTTTACACTGTCAGTGAAATGTGACCCAATTCCGATTTTTTACTCATATGCGACACAGATCGGATGTGTTCTATGACAGTGTAAACAGGAAAAAAACGCATGCATTCGGATATTTCGAGATCGGTTTCAGGCCTCGTTCATATGTGGAAATAAATCAGATATGTGCCAATGCGACTGTCATGTAAACAGGCAGATCGGATTTTCTGAGGCATTAGGCTTCGTCTCCACGGTTTAATGACGAGAGAAACCCCGACGCGCATCTGCGAAGGGACGGATGGCCCGACGAAACATTGTGTGGTCGTATAGTAGAGGAATGTGGACACTTGACACAACATATCAAAGGTTGGCTTGCTCATCCTAAAATTTCGGACCCACTGCTCCTCGTTAAAGCCTGCCACGATCTCATGAAAGTGCGTTTATTGCACGGATTTTTTTCTTTTCACGTGGCATTTATGCCAAAAATAGTTTTTTTGCGTGTATGATACGCACTTTATGGCGTTTAATACGCACGTTTACAGTGCGTGTCATATGCAAGCAAAAACTATTTTTGGCGTATAAATGGCACATGAAATCAAATTCGTGCTATAGACACTCACTTTCATGAGATCGTGTTGTAGGCTATGTTCCCACCAGTCCTGAGATCTCGCTGCGCGTTCGTCCATCTGTGCAAGAAGACCCCTTTAAACATGCGCGATGTTTCGGATCTATGTCAAGTGTAAACACATGACTCGGATATGGGTGTTATGCAGCACGTTTGAGCTTCGGCAAGAACCAATGAGGTTCATTCTCGTGTTACGCAGCACATTTAAAGCAACACCAAGGAACTTTTCCTCAGCGGTCGCCCTACAGGTTGGAAGCGGAATTGTCCATTACCGCTGTCATAAATAATTTAGCCTACCGCAGCCTACTGTCGTACGCGCACGCTCGCTGTTTATCCAGCACCGGCTTTGGAATCAACAATGGCAGACATCCCAACCTGCAAGAAGTCATTTCAGGGAAGTATATCTTGGTCACTGGATTGTTGACGGGGGGGGGGGGGGGGGGGGGGGGGGGGGGGTGGCGGGTTGAATAGCTTTCGTGAGGGACACTCGCAAGGTCTCTCGCTCTCTCCCTCTCTGCCGTGCTCGCGCTATGTATGTTATGCACACAGTATGTTCTGTCTCGCATGGGCGCTCTAGATTCCGGCAGATTTGAACTAATTTGCGGGCATCGGGGAGACGCTATAGACTTGGGATGTCTGCAATGGCCATAGACAATTTGAGGAAGCGGTGGGGGAAGTGACCTATGCCGTAAAGCAGTCGAGTTTTGTAGTTCTTTTTGTGCTCGGGTTACTACCCGAAACCCGAAGTTACATAGTGCGAGTAAAAGCGATACAGACCACGTCAGGCTATGCAGACGTGTCATTTAACCTATTGTAAGTCGATGTACCATCACAAGGGTCTTGGAAATATATTATGAAGGTTGAAAAGTTCCATAGTGTTGCTTTAAGCTTCGGCAAGAACCAATGAGGTTCATTCTTGTGTTACGCAGCACGTTTGAGCTTCGGCAAGAACTGATGAGGTAGTGCTGGCCTGGGCGGTATACCGGTTCATACCGCTGTTTTTTTTGTTAGGATATGTATTTTTAATATGCCGCAATACCGGTGTATGTCCTTTAATGTAACAACGATCGGAACGCGGTGCGAGAGGGGTCGCTTTTCGCTGTTGCACTGTGGTGAGGGCACAGGTGTATGTGTTACTAGCGTGACTGTGAAGATGGATATAGGCCGTGAGACAGAGGGTTGATTGGTACCATTTTGAGGGATTAAACCGCATGGTGATTTTTGTGTAGGTATGGTATGGTATGACCCTGTATTTGAAAAATGTGTGATAGCATTAGATTCAAGGTAGTTTTTGGTTACGGAGGAGTCGAGGACGATTTTCAAACATATGTCAAAAAAAAGGATAAATGAATTTATCTTTAAATAAATTTTAAATTTTATAAAAAAATTATAAATTTTTGTAATAAAAAAATGATAATTTTTTTAAATACATTTTTAAAATTATAAAAGGATAAATTTTTCTCTCTTGTAGTCACTGAACACCTTACCTTGAGGTAGGATGATATAAGTGTTGATTTCTAATGAAAGCTACCATGGATCGGATGCTATCACACATTTTCCTCCACTAAAGCTGTGTACCTTCATGAAAATCAAAAAGAAATTTAATCCCTCAAAATGGTACCGGTAGCCCAAATTTGGGGTCCCGTCTCATGGCCTAATACTAGTGTGGATTTTTTTCTACAATATTCAATCATGACTCATGTAAAATAGGGCATTCTAAGTGCAGTATTTCCTCTCTCAATCAGTAGAAAATGTGGTTAACACACAGTTATGCTTGAAAAAAAAAATACCGTCATATACCGTGGATTTTTGGTCATACCGTCTAGTACTACAAGGGTCATTCTCGTGTTACGCAGCACGTTTGAGCTTCAGCAAGAACCAAACCAATGAGATCTATTCTCGCTCATCAAGCAAATATGCTTCATTCTGTTTATGTTCGCTGATCAGTTTATATGTGAATAAAAGCCTAAATTCAATCTGTTCATCATAAAGCGATCGTGTCTCTTCAGAATATTTGGACTGAGTTGTTAAATTCATATGGATTAGTTTTACAATCACTTTTTGAAATTTTTGAAGTGTCAAAGTGGTATTGCATAGCTGTCAATGGAGGGACAGAAAGCTCTCAGATTTTATTAAAAAGATCTTCATTTGTGTTCCGAAGATGAACAAAAATCGTATAGGTTTGGAATGACATGACAGATGATGACAGAATCTTTTAAGTTTTGGGTCAACCTTTGTGTTCATTTAAAAAAAAAAATCTTACTATCAATAAATAATGGAAAATAGTGGAAAAACAAACAGTCATATTTCATTTTTTAATGATCAGTTTATTGTTTTGAATCAAATGAAAGCTGATTGACATTAGAAAATGAATAAATAAGTAAATTTTTAGTCTTAAATGATATTAATTCCTGATGACTTCCTCTGATCATATAAGTGAAGATCATTGGTAGCTTACAGAGTGAACAGAATAACAGGCAAACAAATTAAAAACTTGCAAATGATTATTCACGAAACACACTGGCAAAATGTTTAGGACAGCTGTATGTAACACGTCATCAGGCATTTAGCAAACAGTATTTAAAATAGACCATAACATTCTGTTAAAAAATTCATCCAAGGCATGAAATTAAATCAAATTTCATTTTTGAACAATCAAGTCCATTAACTATATGGCTAAACTGTTTTGCTGGTTTTCATTTGCTATTTCGGACCACATCCCTGAGCTGCCAGGCCCTTAGATTTGCATCTCAATGAAATGATCACAACAGGGGACGCATGAGGTTTAACTGAAAACTTCTGAGGTAAAAAGTGAGAAAACGTTTTTTTTTTTTTACAAACAAACATGGTGTTTGACGGACTGTTGAAGAGCTGATGAGAATCAAAACAGCTTATGCATACAGCTAACTAGCATCTTTTCTTTGATTGCACCTAACTAAATTTTCCACAAGGTACCGGCAAAATAAAGTGGGTTCAAACATGAGCGTTTGCTCCGAAGGCCAGCCTTCATCTTTGCTGGTGCATCAGATGTGTTCGCATGACTGTCCGTGTTGATACTGCGGTACCTTGAAGGATTGGATTCAGTGCACAGAGCTTTGTTTTTAGGGCACTTTTCAGTTGTGCATCAGATACTGGTGGAAATAGATGCCGAACAGGCTGCTAATGAGTTGACAGGCCGCGACCCACCATGTGAGAAAGGCGAAGATGCCCTTGAAGAAAAGAGGCGTGAGGACTCCACGTAAAGCAGAGAACAGCTCGATCAGGTGGGCTACGGTGGCCTGGACGTCCTCCTCCATGTCCTCCATGTCCTCGTCGTCTTCCACTCTTGGGGCTGGTGGAGGGGTGGTTGGAAGTATGGGAGCAGGGGTTACACCCGGAGTCTCTGCTCCAAAGCCCCACGAGAAGTCACCTGAGGGGTACATTAGAATGTTTGAATACATTAAAAATTCTTTAAGAAAATTCAAATCAATAAATGAAAAATATATTAATAAAAAATTTTTTTTTTTAATCTATAAATAAGTATATAGTAATAAATATAAAATAAATAGTTACACATAAATAAAATATAATTACTTTAATTTTAAATTTTAAAGCTGCAGTCCGCAGTTTTTCCTCTTTGTCGCCATCTCTGTTCGAAATCTGCAATTGCAGTCATTCGCGGGAATTATCAACTTTACGTGAGTTGTACCTCGGCACGGCACAGCGCGGATGAATCCAATGTTTTGAGGAGAATGTGCGGCTGTCAGTCACGCGCCGGTGTGGATACTGTCATTCACAAATCACAGATTCTACTTTTTGGAAGTATGACCAACAAAAGAATTTTCACCCTAAAATGTCATCTGTACTAGTAAGTAACATCCACTTTTGTTCTTCTGACCAACTAACTGAAAAAAAGCATTGGAATAAATGGCGCTGATTAAATCTAACGATCGATTATCATATCACGTCAAACCGTGCAAATTATACTGTGTTCTCAAATTGTTAATGTTAACAACATCAGCATTGCGTGACTACATTTAATTAATTAGTCGTTTGAACCTTTCTGGATCCACCATCAAATTGATAAGTTTAATTATATCAAGTGCTGTGAGAAAAGGCTATAAATCTCCACCTCCAACATCCTCACACCCAATATAGCCGACTAGCCGAGACTCCTTATGTGTACAGATGTGACGTAATGACGCAAAGACATGCTCGAATCTCCCACGGAAATACACTGGAATTAAAAACATTATTACAAGCTTACTGTTTTGAATCGAGCTAAGGCAAGCAGATAGTTTTGAACACTGGCTGGTTATGTACTTGCTCAAATTTATTTAGGATAATTTTTGACCCAAAAAAGTTACGGACTGGAGCATTAACTAAATAAAAATATTAAAATACAAAACAAATATAACAGTAAATATAAAAAATAAATTAAATAATAATCAATAATTCAAATAAAAGCATTTAAAAAAATAAAAATATATATAAAATAAAGATTTGCTCACAAACTAAAATCGTCAAATTTACATTATTAAAAATTATTAGACTTTAGATTTTACATTATTATTATTACCTCATTAATACTGTTATTTAAAGGTAACTTTTTTGTTCAAAATTAACTACATTTAAATAATGAGTCAATACACATTCAGTCCTACAACCAACCTTTTTTTTTTCTTACCCTGATTCACTATAGTAAGCCTGTTGTAAGCGTTTATATTTTAGATCGAGCGGGAGGTTTTTTGCGGGACATTGCGTACATACATCACTCGCCCATGCTTGTCTCGTCATATCCATAAACAGAAACTTTGCTCCGGCTACTTTGACGTGTGTATGGTGTGGGAGTGGCATAGGTTAGTTGTCGCAGTGAGCGAGAAAGGTTGACATGGAGCAGCTAAATCTCGAACCTCCGGGGAAATCACACATTTTAAACCAACGCTGAACAGAGAAGAGTCTTCTGGTAAAAAGAGAACGCCACAGAGCTTGTAATAAAACAAGAATCAACATTAGCTAAGCTTTTCGGAGATGGCGAGAACTGAAGGATTAGAAATGTTGTAAAAGCAACGTGGAGATGGTGTTTTTATTACTCAACAGGTGATTAACGTATTTTATTGAACAGATAATTTGCCAAATGTAGCTCTCTAACAAGAGTTCATTGTAAAGCATTATCTTTTATGAAGGGTCATTTCATTATGGTTGTTGTAGCTGTGCGCTGGAATTTATTTTCAAGGAAGTACCAAGTCTATTAATGGGTGTAGCTACAGTAATGTCTTCAGCTTGAGATTCTTTCCATCTAAACTGGTTATATATCTTAAGCCTAGTAGTGAATGATTTATAAGCATATAACCATATTCAGTCAAGCAGAGCTGAAGCACAACCAAAACAATGTTCTTCCACAAAATGCATGCAGTTTTGTGTACCTTCAACTGCCAGTGACAGTGTAGTGACCCACCTAAAGATTTGAGTGCCAAAGTTGAGAAAAGCACAAGCAGAATAGGTATAAGGTACTGGAGGGTGACCACAGTCAGGTAGCAGAAAACTCGTGTCACCTACATAAATGGGTTTGAAAACATTACATCATCGTATTTATTACATCATTACAATGAATTTATAGGAAACATTAATACTTTCCACTCTGTGATTTGTAATGTTTCGTATACATAAAACACTTCTACGCATTTCAACCCCACCTTCCTCTGGATGTCAATGGCAGCGATACGCCCCGCCTCTTTCTTCATTTGCTCCACCCACTTCTGAGAGAGGTTAAGGTAGGCCTGCAGGTGGTAACGTGTGAGCAGCAGCTTCAAAACACACAGCACCACGATGGTCCATAGACGTACCGAGTTAAAGGCAGAACTAGAAAGTCTGAACAAAAGAAGACAGGAATTATACACAAATGTCAAAATATGACAAATCATTGAAATATTTAAAATATAAATGAAAATGAAAGCAATATTTAAATTATAAAAAAATCTCAAATAAATACAAATATTAAAATATGAAATAAATAATATATAAAATACATAACAAATGGGGAAAGAATTCAAAAGTTCAACTAAAAAGCATTCAAATACAAAATAAATGATTGAAAATAAAATATTACATATATATATAAATAAAATTTGCTCAACTTACAAGGTAACTGAGGTCTTTCCCATGGGGGCGTTCTCTAGGAAGTCTCGAGCAATGGGTTTAATCCACATTACAAGAATGACCAGTGGCGATAGAAAACCCATGTGCAAAAGAATCCTAAAAGGGAAAACAAGTTGCTGTGGCATATCAAATCAAACTTTCGACATCATCAATGCAACTGTCAATTTTGTTCATGTTCAATCCTTATACAATGCCATTTTGAGTGTCTTACTGAATGATTGGACGGTCTGCGTTCATCTGAACGGCGTCTAGGTGAGTTTGGGCCAATCGCAGTCCAGGGAATGCAAGGAGAGCTCCAATGAAGGCACAAAGGACAGCCAGCCCCAACTTCACTGACAGTTTGGTGAAGGGAACTCTGTTAAAATATTGTCAGTATTTTATTGATAAAAGAATACAGAACATGACTAATGATGTTTAACCATTGATGTATAACTTACGACCACTCATAGCCATGCTGCTTGGCAAAGACCTCGAAATTGTCAAAAAGACTGGTAAATCCTGCAAAAAATTGATAAAGAAAGATTTCAGTGGTAAAAATGTCCTTTCACTTCTAGAAATACAGATCAGATAACCACATACCGGGCTCAAGGCCAAACTCCAGGTAGTCTTCTCTCACAACAAGAATCAGCATGGCAATAAGCAGAGATAAGAAGCCGAAAGCAAGACACACAGAGCGCTCGCCGCCCTCCTCAGAGCGGAAGTAGTGGCTCATAAGAAGATGCAGCGTCCTCCTGAGAACTTCAGTCAAGGACAACAAGACGTTACAAAAAGTTATATTCTTTCTTAGCATGAGGTAAGTCACATCTGAGTTTCTCAGGTAGCTTCAGGTCTGTTAATCCAAAGGACTGCAGTGTTGGAGGATACAGGCAGAAGAAAACAGTCAGCACACACCAGATGGAAGCGATATTGACTTCCTTGCTGGCATCCACTAAACTACAGTAGCCTTCGGTGAAGAGGTAGATCCCGGTCGCATAGACGGCAAAGTCAATCAGCCACTGGTACTCCACAAAGAACCGCAAAACTGAGAGGAAGAGAAAAGGTTAAGATCATCCGAGGAGCTTTTCTTCAAGCAAAAATCAGATCAAACTGTTCAGGAAACCAGATAAAGACCTACCAAGTGCATCCAAGACATTTACAGGCGCATTCTCCAAGTGAAGGTCGATGTCTTTCGGAACTGTGAGCGGCTTGGATTCTCCATGTCCATTTTGTCTCCTGGAAACAGCAAGAGGTCGAGCAGAAGTTATCGAATTCCCCAACAGAAAAGTAACAGTGGCAACAGTTGCACTGAATCAAGCTCACACCTGTCTCGCCTGCTGTTCTTAGGAATCTGCTTCCCTGCGAGGGCGCACAATACGCCTTCAGATGGATGTTTGAACCTGAAAAGGCTGAGAAAATCAACAGGCTGGGTATTAGAAAGAGCCAGGTGTTATATATAAGTCTACATGGAAAGGATGTGTATTACTCACCTGCCGTTACATAAGAGCCAGCGTGCGAAGGAGAGATGTGGGGCCATTCTTTGCATTATGCTGACCGCCAGCAAGCTCACCACCAACTGAACCCCCATCAGAGCCTTAAAAGAGAATAGATATAGACATATAGAGAATGTACATTGGTACAGAAAATAATGTCGACTCATACCTTTACAGTTTATAAAAACGAACTTAAATTGCGTTTACAATTTACATTAATGATTTTACAAGTCACTTTGATTTGCATAGCGCTTTAAAAAAAAATACAGATTGTTTCAAAGCAGCTTCACAGTGATAAACAGGAAAATAATGATCAATGATGCAAACAGTTTAATTCTGCTGTAAAGCAGCTCTAAAAAAGACAATAGTGTCATTATTCAACTGAAGGCATTTCAATGTTGATTCAATTCAGTTCAATAACAGTGTCGATGTAGACCAGCTAAAGCAGCTGGTGTTATCTTCCAGCTCAATTCAGTTTAAGTTTGGTTCTTACCCAATAGTGTCAGTGCAGTCAAATATTACTGAATATTAAGTTGTCAATGTCTGTGTGTGGATGTTCATGGGGCAAAGCGTTCTGGAGAGTTTAAAAATAGCAATGTTAGCTCATTTTTTGTTAAAGCATATATATATGTATATATATATATATACAAAAAATGTGTGTTATTTAAGCATGTATAAATCATGGTTGTAGAGGTGGGACTACTGATAGGCGGATGAACATACCTTGGATTTGATTCCAAGTCAACAGAATTCTGGTATTCTTGCGCGAGTCGCGGTAAAGCTAGCTACCGTGTTGGACGGCTTTATTGCACATTAGAGTTGAAAATTGAATTAAGTTTCCAATGACAAGGTTAGTAAGTGGTTTTATCACAATAGTCTCGTTTTAACATGCAAGTTATAATGTTTAAGTCTCGTGGATTTACTTCCAAAAATATTGTATTTTAACGTTTGTCACTGAGACATGCCTTGTCCCATAGAGTTCCATAGTAAAAAAAAATACAGTAAACGCGATTTTTGTTAGCTTTACAAATTTTTGTTTTGTTTTGAGATTTTTGTTTGCCTTGGTCGAAAGGGCTTTCTGTGCTAATAAACAGAATGTCAATGGAGTTTACTTGTTTTGAACAGAGACAATTCCTGTAACTCTGGTTCTGGTGTTTTTACATCACTTCACTACCAAATCTATTTGACTATGGGCCTGTGCCAGTCACTCGAGATGAGCACAAGAGCCATGCTGTCAAAGTGAGCAGGTGCTGGCATTGCAAAACCCCCATGACATGGGGAGGCATGAGCAGTTAGCTAACATGCTACAACTAACCATCCTGTAGAACACTAAAGAGCTACTATTGAGATCTGAAACACAGAAACAGTGCAAATGCAATGCCAGAGTCATTAACACAAGTAAGACAAGTAGTACAGTGGATCCAAAATACCCCTAAGTTAACCAGTCTACAAGCTATCACTGTGCTAACATGATTTCAGTAACGTTACAGAAGATACAAACAACAATCAACCGGATCGTGTAAAAGAGCACATTTACAAATCAGTTTAATGGTTGAAAAAATATATATACTAACCATCTTCGTTAGGTGAGTTTAATGAATGAGTTTATGTCCCATCGTGGTGACACTTGAGTGTTCGAACAGCTGAAGGAGTATTTTGATGACGTATGCTACAATCGCTCGCTCTGATTGGGCCATGTCGACGCCGCATGAGAGGTGCAATTCTATTGGTCGGACTGGCAACGCATCTACAATTTGATTGGTCCTCGTGATGGAACTGTAAATGTCGTTAGCTTTTCTTCAAGGACAGAAATAAAACTGTGGGAGGGTCAAGATGTGCAAATGGAGAGGTGTTGTGGCAACACAAACGTTCAAACGGCAAATACATTAGCTTTTCTGACCGTTTTATAGGGCTAAGTATTTATTTCATATAGCCTACCTTTCAAATCTGGATTTATCACCGATGACACCTCTAAATTAATTTGGAATTAACTATGTGGGCTTGAATACTTTCTTTTGATGTTGGTATTTTGTATAAACGTGAGCTTTCTGCAGTCAAATGTTCTTGTCAAACCACATTTTACTGTTGGAAAATTCATAAACAGCCAATATGTCAATGGAAATGTTTGTTAAATTTTTCTGTGATTTTTAGCAGCATTATTTAAGGTTTGTATAACATAGGACCTGCTACAGCTGTTATGGTTGATGTGCAACTGCTAACAGCTGATAAGCCTGCAAATAAATCTTGCCCTCAGCTATTTTTGATCCTTCAATAGTTTTTTTTCCTACAAATGTAATGTACTGCTGCCAAATTAATAAGCTAAATTGATCCCCGAATCATGTGTTCTGTTTAGGGTTCTTGAGTTGCTATGGTTGTATGGTTCTTTGTAGATACAATTCTTGATGTTACATTAAGATCTTCATGCATGGCTGGGGTTCCCAAAAGCATTGTAAGCCTATAATAGAAACAATTGGTCTCTCTACAATATACTTAGTAGGCCTACAATGCTTTTGGGAAATGCATCCCAGATCAACATTCGGTCTAGGAAACAGATTAAAAAGGAAAATAAACTGTGGTTTTCTAAAGTACTAGCCAGAGGATAACATGTAGCCTATTTTTAAAACATAAAATGTTCATACTATGATGCTTTCCAATTCAGTGAAATTTTTTTCCTTCACATTTTTTCCCCTCTATTGTTCTTTATTGGCATAGAATGTTCCATGAAGAACCTTTATACACCTTTACCTTACCATTGGAAAAAAGGTTCTTTAGTGGAAAAGGGTTGTTTAGATGTTCCCCATACTAAGAAAAAATGGTTCTTTTAGGAACTGTTGACTGAAAGGTTCTTTGGAACCCAAAAAAATGGTTCTTCTATGGCATAGCTGTAAAACGCTTATTTTGGAACCCTTATTTTTTATTTTTTATAAGTGCTGCTTTAAAGAAACAACATCATATCATTAAAAATTACTAATAAACAAGAACCCCACTTCTTGATAAAATAGTTCTTTGTATGTAGTTTACATTTTGAGATTTGTTTTATCTAAGATTTATAAAAGATTAACCTTTAAAAAGGAGCTTTTTCCAAAACAAATACATTTGCAAAGAAATTGGCCAATAGCTTTATGACTTTGTTGGCAAAGGGACATCAATGCAAACAAAACTATTGTCTAAACCAAATAATAGTAATCCAAGAATTACAAAGGCATTTGCTCTAAGACAAGTCATGTCACGAAACTTCGATTAAAATGGCTATCTTTTCATGTTTATTTATTTTAATCACTGTAAAAAATTATGATCAATAAGTTAAGACAACATAATGTTTTTATACATTGCTTCAACTCTTCAAAATAAGTTAACCAATTTTCAACTTTTTTTATAGAATATTTTTTTGTACAAGATTCAACTCATTTTTAAAGTTAGTTTAATGTAATTTAAGTTGAAACGACTTAAACATCCAAGTTGCTTACTTAAAAATATTAATGCAGAAACTTTTTTTTTTTTTACAGTGGACGTTATAATGTGTTAACTTGTTGTTGTAATGTTGTTACCCACACTTTTTAAATGCATTTTCAACTTTATTTAATGTTGAATAAATAAATGCTTTTTAATTAAGGATCCAAGCAGTTGAGCTGTTTTCATCTCAACGCACCCTGTAGGGCTGCAGACTCATGGCTTTCACGCGACGTGCATGATAATTGGTCACGCGCATTGAGAGAGCTGAGATATGCGCTTGAACTTGACCTTCTGAATTGCGTCGCTAAAAGACATGAGTATGGCCCTTGCTCTCTTCTTATATGTGCCAATCAGTCGTTAAGACTGATGCTCAATGCTCATTTCCATAAAATCCAGTCCGGCTCCAATTAAAGGACTATGTGGCATTCTGAGGCGAGTCTTTTCCCACGGAACAGCTAGTGTGGAAACATCTCTCCACAACGACAACAACATTGGGTATGTAGTCGTGGAAACTCATTTGAACTAATGCTTTGGATATGTAGGCTATACTGAGGGTTTGTAATTCAGAAAATTCATTTTTCTTTAATTGCTTCAATTTGGACAGTATGTGTTTGCTACAAAAAAATCCTTATTTACTTTCATCTGATTGCATACGAAAAAACTGGCTAATATTTTGTTTAGGCTAATGATTTATTTCCGACGTTTTTTTACACAATTTGTAAGAAATGTGTGTCGCGTAATGTTTTGCGTTGAAGACATCTTCACTGCTTTGCTTTTAAAAAGAAACTACCATCCTAACATATAGGCTAAAGCTTGAGTGTGCAACTGATATTTCTGAAACAATTTTGTGGACTTTAGGATAAACTTCATACGTCACTATAGCCTACGTTTGAGTTTTTTTACGATCACAGGTTTTTGCTTATAGATTTGGTGTTTGACCTGTGACCTGCAGGGTCAAACAGAAATATTTGAGCAAAGGGTCAAGTGCAACCTGTAAGAGGGATGAATGGGACAACTCCTTATTATTTACTTGAATGCATTGAGCTAAAGCGTATGGAATTATCAGCCTAATATTTATTTGAATGATTATTATTTAGAATCTCAGCCTCATTTATAACAATGTTACCCTCAAATAGCCTTTGTGTCACGAATTGTTTCATTGTGTCCCAATCATATCATTTTTAATGGTTATTTTGATTTCGGTTGTTTTCACCTCAATTTTAATGTTGAGATATGCGGATCATAACATTTCTGTCTGTTCATTCATTTTGGAGCTAATACATTTTAATAATGCATGATCAACAAATTTCTCTGTCACCACTGAAACTATAGGCTATCAGGCGAAATGAGTATAATTTGTGTAGCTCTTTATACAGACATCTCGTATGGCTATTGTATATTTTGCCTAAACTAAATCATAACGTCATGATGAGCGTCTTTAAGGTGCATTTGCAGGGAAATTTTGTAATGCCACTTTTTCATGGTTTAATTTTTCAGGTTTTTATTTAAAAAATGGCATTTCGTTTTACCAGATTTTAGCCTTATAGCCTACCTTTAAAAAAAAATCTTAAAATTAGTCTTCCAATAAATTGTATTTCGAGTTTACCAGTAATAATCTACTAGTAACTTGTATCTAATTTCCCTTTATTGTCCTTTCAAAATGTTGGGCCACACAGCAAGATCATAACATTATTTATATTCATTTAAAAATGATGTGTTAAAGAACAACAGACTCGTTTATAGGCTAAGCGATTATCTTCTTACTGACTTTAATTTAGTTCGTTTAGTGACCTTCAGAATTGTGTTTGCAGTAGGCCTAACATAAAATTAAAAATACCTAGAGAGTTTAATTAATTGAATTTTAGTTCGTCTAAATGACGACGCTGTAGCCTACAGTTTGGTGCTTCGCCAATGAGCATTTAGCCCACTATTTGTAGGCTTTAAATTCACCTCAGCTAGCCTATATGAAATACTATAGATTTGGTGGTGCTACGGTTAATTCATTTATTATTTTTTGTTTAATTATAAATCGTAATATTTGCATTCAAGTGGACGCGATCTCAAAATTGGCATTTGATTTAAATCTTTAAAATATTTAGCTCCTATAACATTATTTCCTATGAACGATTTAAAAACGATTTAAAATATAGTATATATAGGCTATTTTGACACGGTTGTGATTTACACAAATGGTCTCTTGATATGTAAACATGCATTAGCCCTACGCAACGGGAAAGCTTGGTCCTTTCATTATCATCTCAACAGTTGCAGGGTCTTACCGATGGGTGTCGCTGTTTTCTGTTTGTTTCTGGGACGACGTGTTAAAAAAGACGAAATAAGCTGCAGTAGCCTATATGGGAAAAAAAGTGATTGAAGCACCAATGTTTTTTTCTTCTTCTTTTTCTCTGGGATGAAAATTAAAGGAATTAAATGTCAATACCTGGTGCGTTGAATTGTGTACTGCATCTGATTCATTTCATTCATTGTTTCTCTTTGAGTGGTGTCATTTTTTTAAATTTGATTTGGCACAGTGGCTACCTGAATTTATATAAACTATACAAATAGTTTACATGTCACAGGGTCTAGGATGTAATAATCCAAGCTTTAAATTTTGATTGTATTATCATTCTTTCTATCTTTGCATGTTGTTCAACAGAAAGAGTTAAAGAAGATTATCTGTTCTGATTCAAGCATAAATACGGATTTATGCCAGATAGAGTTTTTTTAATGAAATTCTCGGGCACAATCAATTAAGATTCCTCTAGGCCTACTTCAATCCCATTTGTTTGGCCCTATGGCTATCCATTAAAGAAAACCTTAAAAATTCTTAAGACATACACTAAGGTTTTTGTGGTATTTTAGTGTTAAATATGTGGGCCTACTCAATTTCATTATGGGGACAAAATGTCCCCACAAAGATGGCAATATCTAAAGTCCCCATGAGGGGGAATTTTTGACCTTGTGGGGACATTTTTTGGTCCCCATCAGGAAAAAAAGCTTATAAATCATACTAAGTGATGTTTTTTGAAAATGTAAAAATGCAGAAAGTTTTCTGTGATACACTGTAAAAAAAGTTGCTGCCTTAAATTTTTAAGTAATCAACTTGGATGTTTAAGTTAAATTAAACTGACAAAAAAAAATGGTTGAAACTTGAATAACATAAAAAGTTGACATTTGCTTAACTAATTTTGATGAGTTAAAGCAATATAAAACATGTTTTTATAACTTATTGATCATATATTTTTTACCGTGATAGGTTTAGGGGTAGGGTTAGTGTAGGGGGATAGAATATAGAGTATGAAAATCATTATGTCTATGGAAAGTCCCCATAAAACAACGTGTGCGTGCGTGTGTGTGTGTGTGTGTGTTGGGCGTATTTATATTACCCAATGTATTCTGATATTACCCATATTAATTTCGTGTTTCTAAAATAAATGAGGAAATGCAGAATGTCTTCACCAACAAAACGCGAACGATGACAATATACTGTACGCACAAATTCTCCAGACGTCAATACGCAACCATACACGTTTTAAACCTGAATCCCTTTCGGCTACGGTGAATGGATGACTCTCTCTCTCTCTCTCTCTCTCTCTCTCTCTCTCTCTCTCTCTCTCTCTCTCTCTCTCTCTCTCTCTCTCTCTCTCTCTCTCTCTCTCTCTCTCTCTCTCTCTCTCTCTCTCTCTCTCTCTCTCTCACACACACACACACACCTCCATTTCGAAGCAGTAGAACTAGGAAATATGGATTGACAGCTACCCGAACTGTCTCCAGTAATTTTACGCACGTGACGCTTCAAAGCAAGGCGCCAATGTCTAGTGGAAAACTGATAGATAAATAACACGAACGTCTATTGGCCTGCACTGCACACACGCACTTCCCAGTTAGGGCGTGTGTGTGCTGTCAGTACAGGAATCTAAAGGTGTGAGCAAGTGCAACTGCAGGTTCTGTGATGGTTTAACAATTATAGATGTGCAATGAAATCGAATGCTATAAGCTTCATATGCGCCTCTACCTAAAATCTGAGCTGATTTATGGACAATTTGCGTTTATTTCTTCGCGTATTCGCGGATAGAACGAAACCGACTAGCTTTCTTTTAGTCTGCCCATATGCCAACCCAAAACAGCGATAGAAAAAAAGATGGGCGTAACTCTAAATGGATCATACACGCGGACTTTGGAACAATAACTCATCAATTCACTACGGGACGCCGTTTACGCGCGAGCTGCTTGAGTTTCTACACACGTCCACGCATGAGACCAACGACAGACTCGATCCCAGCAGTCCTCGGAGTAGCAGCACTGGATACACTGGATAACAAGTTGTGCAGTTGAGCTAATAGAGCGTCAGATCACTCAAGCCAACGCCAATGGCTGTTTGTAACTAATGGACATCAATACTTTTCGTGTTGCCCTTTAAAGTGACGTAGTTGCGCGTTTAACGTTATTCTCGGGAATAGTTCATGGCTGTTCTTGTTTTCAACAAATGCATTGCTGCAAAGCATTTTTATTTATTTATTTGTGCCTGTGGATTAGATATTGTGGTGTGATGGATCACAACAAGTTTGGTAAGTGAACACTCATTTGTATTGACTTATCAGTAATCAGTCAATGTTTGTTTAACTTCACTGTAAAATGTTAGTAATTTCAGCGCAAAGAATGTAAAAATCTACAATAAAACAGAGGCCTGTTTGGTCTCTATATTAGCCTACCTTATCATTTACAGTGAAAATGTATATATTAGGCTACTAGCCAATAACTAGGCTATTGAATAAAGTTATTTTTCGCTCGGTTTTATCAGTTAAGTAGTGTGTTGTGCTGCATTCTATGTGATTTGGTTAATGTTTAGTGTCAGTTGTGTTACCCTGATTGTGTTCTTGTGTTTGTTTAGCTACAACTGTGCTCTTCTTGTGTTTTCATTGGCCACAGCTGCTATAGAGACCAAATTTAAATCATGTGTCCTTCCTTGCACTGTATCACATGAGCTGTTATCAATAAACTTTACAATAATTGACAGATTTTAGTATCTTAAAATTTGTTTGTAAACTACAGTTAGAGTTTGAAACTGTAAAATATACGCCGTCTAATTTGGCATCATCGCTGTATTTCTTACAGTAAAGTTAAGGTAATCACATCTGCCAGTAAATTAAACAATTCACTGTGCAGTTTTGTTTTGCAAAGATTTGTCTAAATTAATGTGTGCACATTTCACATGTAATTATTTGCACACAGTCTAAAAGGGGAAGGGGAAAAAAGTTTCCATTTGTCAGAGTTAATGTGGCGTATTTTAACTAAATCATCTTTTGAGCGTCGTATGAAGTGATCATTAGGCGAGCCCGGGGAGCAAACAGTTGTGCGATTGTTAGAGGAGCCTGGGAAAATGTTCCGGGGTCCGGGAGGTGGAGTGTATTGACGCCAGACCCTCTTGTTGAAGGGACTTCTGTGCTCCCAGACGTTATTGTCATGATAATGAGAAGCCCGCACGTTGTTGAACTTGATGTTGACTTCTTTCTTTAGGGCTGAATTTTTTTCGGTCACTTGTTTGTGGGAAAATTTTCTCCGGAGCTACAGTGTGAAATTAATTAATCAGGCTTTTGGAGCGACCAACAATAGAGACCAAGAGGATCCCTGGAACCCCACAAAAGGCCCCAAACGTTTTTTTTTTCTTTCTAAACTGTATTCTTCCCAGCCACAACAGACTGAAAGAGAGTTGTAGGTTAAGGGATTTTTTTCCATTGTAAGCTTTACACATTATTATTATTATTGTTATAGGCCTAGTTAAATATATAATAGGCCTACAATAACAACACTTATAGTTTTAAAAGTATTATCTTTTCCTGAAAAACTAAAATGAGGTGTGTGTGTGAGTGAAGCACGTGCTTGTACATTTTGCAGACTTTGTAAACTCTCATACGGTATAGTGTCAATGCTATAGCAAAACATTTTACTTTACATTTCCACAGTGTTGTTATGAGGTAGCGTCAATTAAATAGCCTTATACTTGTATTGTATTTGCATTATTGCAGCACTGTACAAAAGTTACTTCTTTTTTTAAATCAAACGTGAAGAAATTGAAATGAAGGTTAAGGAAACATTTGTTCGTTGATTCTCATTAGAACTTCTGTTTCTCCAGGCACTCAGAGATGAGAGGTCATCACTGTCCGCTAAAAGGTAAGAATTCAAAAGATTTGATGGATAAAACAGGGTCTTATATAAAAATGTTATTTGTATCGACTTTTAAGTAGGAATTATTGAGTAAAAAGAATGAATTGTAATGTTGAAACTTTATTTGCCTGCAGCAGAATTGAACTTAATAATTTAACGCGACCTTTAAAATCTTAAAATAAACAAATGATAATAATAATAATACACTTAGCAACTTCTTTAACAAATATTTTATTTAGAGATATTTAGCCTATAGTATTACGGTTCTTGCCAACAAGAACACGGCTCAATGTATAAATGATTTAAAAAAATAAATTGTCTAAAGCTAAATTGATTTTGCATGATCTTTAATTGTTTTTTGAAAACGAAATGTTCTCGTACTTACACATATTTTTTTATTTAGAATTTGTATATTTACATGACATTTGGATCTTGATGCAGCAGTTAAAAATGGCAATTTGCATTAACCAGCTGTAACTAGTCTAACTATTACCTGAAACGAAACAAATGTGAGCCTTTTGAGGGGGGAAATAAATAAAAAATCAACTGTAAAAAAAGGGGGGGGGGTATGTGTCAAAGTTACAAAGTTACCAGTATATAATTCTGAAAGATATGAGCGGTGTTTTGTGTAATCTGAACTTCAGCACCAAGGACAGATCCCTTCTGAATGAGCTTCAGTGCGTCTCAAACTGCGAGGCATGATGCAAAATACACCTCTTAGTAGTTTCATTCTCATTATTGTTCATTTTTATTGCTATTTTTCTTTCAGTTAGTATGAAATTAGTCTTGCTCATGCTATGGGTATAAAAGAAAAGAACAAGAAAAAAACCTCAAAATTATTTGTTTTAAAGATGCGATGTATTGCTTTAAAATTGTGTGATGCAGGCCTGTATTCTGGGTTTACAGTGTATTTTTCAGCAGGGTGGGAAGCGCATATTTGAAACAGGACATGACGCAAAGAGCGGGAGTGTCTAAATCATGCGGAGGTGTGTGTGTGTGTGTGTGTGTGTGTGTGTGTGTGTGTGTCAGAGGGCGGGGGTTGAGATTGAAGGTGCAAGACTGCGAGAGACTCACAATTGCATTTGCATGAATGTATATTGTATGTCGTAAATTGTGCGTATTTAATGATAAACATTATGAACAATAACAAAAACGAACAACATTTTTTTGTAATAAGGCCTATAGGCTACTTATAATTTTGTTGGGAAATAAAAGGTAAGCTTTATTTAAGTAAAATTGTACTGAGGCCTATAAAACATGAATTAGAATTAAACATTGTAAACAAATCAAGTGTTTATAGATTCAGACTGTGACAAAAGTGTAAGAGAGATAGTTCTTCATTTTTTACATTATAACTGCACAAATGCAACAACCTAACACTAAAATGAACATTTTAGCCTAAAATCATTGTCAAGGTTACATTGAAAATTACGCAGTTTGGTTATTCAGGTTTATATGAAATAAAAAGGTTTTCAATGAGCAGATGTTTAAAGATCATCCTGGGAAGATTTTTTTTTTTCGAAGAGCTATCGTTAAACGCTCTTAGAAAATATAATTTCATTCACTTCTTTCATAATGCTGAGACTGATATAACGTTCATGGTATTGACATATATTTAATCTCATATTTAGATCTTTAATATTTAATCTCCCCGTTGCGTTGTACTCTTGCTACTCATAGAGTTTAAAAACAAACAAACAAACAAACAAACAAACAAGAAGACTTTTCTAGAGACGAGACATTTTGTCTCAGATGATTTTAGCACGAATTTAATGAAATTATATATAGGCCTATATGTGTAATTCATTATTTCAAATAGTGTCGTTTAACTTCTAAATAGGCTTACTGTCTGTAATTAATCTGTGGATTTCATTAGCAAGATATTAGTGATAGGCTATAATATTTTTTTCTTACATTGTCATTATCTATTTTGATAAATGCTCTCATTTCTCAGATTTAGGTCACGCGCTATCTGCATTATGTAGGCCTATACAGCTAGAATTCTGCGGCTTTTATAAAAAACAAAACACTTATTTTTTTTGCTTTGATTTAAAGTACAGACTCGAGTTTTCAGCCCAAATATAAAGTTTATTGCTTTACACGGTTTCATTAGTGCACACGAAATATCCTGCTTTCCTCTTGCTAAATGGACCAGTCCATTCTGTTTTATATGGAGCCACCGGGAGATCCCATTCTCAAATAACCTGGGGAATATATTTTAATGGAAAATAAGGATAGGCCAAGTGTGTGTGTGCGTGTGTGTATGTGTATGTGTATCAGAGAGAGAGGGAGAGAGAGAGAGAGAGAGAGAGAGAGAGAGAGAGAGAGAGAGAGAGAGAGAGAGAGAGAGAGAGAGAGAGAGAGAGAGAGAGAGAGAGAGAGAGAGAGAGAGAGAGAGAGAGAGAGAGAGAGACAAAGAGGGAGAGACTCCATCTGCTTGTCTACATCCAAATGTTTATTTATTATATGTATTTATTGAGAACGTATTTTATTAGAAACTCACGTACATTTCTTAATTTATTTCATTTTGGTTATTGATGGCGCACTAAGTCGCTTTATTTAAATTTGCGTAAATCTCCATTAGAAGTATAGCCTATAACACTTCTGCCCTGCTTTCACATTAGATCCAGTGACGTCTAGCATACCGTATAACCTTTCTGCTCTCGTGCCCTTCATACAGTAGACTATATTATGCACCTATATACGAGTTTTTACATGGTGTTTAACGTTTGCAAGCAACACCAATAAACGTTTTATTTGGCCACAACTGCAGAATCACTTGTACAGTGGCACCTCATAAAGAATGCAGTGTGATATTCCGCGCCACAAGAAACACAAACTGGATTTAAATGTTTCTTCTTTTGTATTGTATTGAGTTACACATTAATACACAGATATCAGAGAATAAAATGGCAAATAAACCAATATCGGCGGCTTTAAACAAAAATGTTCGAGATGATAAATTTAGTTTTTTTAATGTTGTTGTAGTGTTGGTCCTAAATACATACTAATTACTTCCTTTGCGTGTGTGTGTGTGTGTGTGACCTGACTCAGTCATAAGACAATTAGGCTATATGACAACAAACTGGCTTCCTGCATGTTGGTTAAACCACGTTGACTTTGATTTGGCGGACTAACAATTTTTAAAAATTAATATTCACTGCTTTAAAAAAAATACTTGAATATATTATGTAAAAAATACTAAGATAATAGACGTTACAGTCTTAAAACAGTTACACCTCCTAGACATTTCTGAGCCCCACAAAACACCAAAATGACTTAAGTCACAATAGAAAAGTAACATAGGCCTATGTTCATCGTAGAACACGTGTATTCAGCTCATTATTTGTATGAATTATATTTTGAATAACTTAATAGATTATGTTGGAGTTTAAAGAGGTCCATGTTTAGCTTAAGCACGAGTCTTCCGGAAGCTGCGAGTAGTGCTCGGTCACGGGCGCGTCCCACGGGTGTCTCAGCCCTGCTCAGCCATGTGTATCAATAAGCATTAATGGTTAATGCTGGTGACATCACAGTTGTGTTGGCGGTGTGTGACCCCCGTGGCCCTGCCCAGAGGAGCCCCTCAGTTCAATCTTCAGCCGTTCACTGCTGCTGCCGGAGCCTTGCGCGTCCTCCTGCTCGGCTTTTCAGCTCTAAGATTTCGCCACAAAGATTTATTTCTATTTTGCCGTCTTTACTTTATCAAATAAATCGCGAGGCATCGAAAAGACATCTGTAAACCACGTAAACCTTGAGATTAACTTTTTTGTGAGTGTTGTCGTCTGAATTAAATGGATGTTCTGGACGGTTTGGAAACGCTGGATGGGAAATTAAATTGTGAGTACGTATCTTTTTGTGACATTAAATGTGCGTTGTTTTGAAAGGCAGTCTGTATTTCAAGCGTAACTTCGTTTAAACCCATCCGGGGGTTTCGTTTGTATTTTATGTGTCAAGTTGTAGCCTATTTATCTCTTATTTATCTGTCAAATCAGTCGCCAAATTCTTAGTGTGACTGATTTAGATGATAGCCTACTAAAACTTGCATAGCAGCCTTAAAAAAAAAAGTTCCACTAAGAACCAAAATATATTTGAACTCTAGCCATTACGAGAACCTTTCTAAGTTCTGCAGAGAACGTTTTATTCGCGAGTTGCTTAGAAAATATCAGTGTTCTGGACTGGTGCTTCAAACAACCCAGAAATCAAAGACCTATAATGAAACATCATGAACTTTATAATTTACAAAGACCTATAGCCTAGTCTAACTTAAGAACGGCCAAACTGAAATTTTTTTGTTTGTTTATTTGTTTTTTTAGGGTGATATTCTTTACTGGACCATTGAAGAAAGAACCATTAAAGAACCCCATTTAGCTTTATTTATTTGCTTCATTTGATGTAGATGCAATTCCGGAAGGGGTTGTCTGTTACATGTAGATAAATCAAATTGAGTAGGACAGGTTGAATTGTAGAGAGCATTAGAACACCTTTTAATATTTCATTTTACGAGATGAGCCATTTAAAAGGCCAGATCCCCAATGTAGGCCTGTTAACGACAGTCTGAATATCCTAATGCAT
This sequence comes from Rhinichthys klamathensis goyatoka, assembly GCF_029890125.1. NCBI lineage: Eukaryota > Metazoa > Chordata > Actinopteri > Cypriniformes > Leuciscidae > Rhinichthys > Rhinichthys klamathensis. The sequence continues at coordinate 2,084,614 of NW_026606664.1, read as the reverse complement.
CCAGCAGGGTATCGATAGCCTTCAGTACACCTCATTGTGCTGTAAAATATCCAAACGATCATTTATAAGGTATAGGCTATTATTGGAAATAATGTATAGCCTACTATAGTAGCTACGTAGGCTAAGTTATTTTTATCTCGAACTTTGACAGCGTGTCATCAACGCGCGTGGATTTATTGAGCTCTAGTTGTATTGTTGCTTATAATTCCAACGACCTATCCCATTATTACAGTTTTTTTAGGACGTGTATTTTGATTTTATAAACATCCGACTTCGCTAAGCCAAATGCATAAAAGAATGTGTTTCACACACATTAATTGCAATGTGGTATAGGCCTATGTCCAAATTCACGAGGTGCGCAGTAGCCGCTAGACTATCAAATGCACCTAATGTGAGTGTATTTAGCCCACGTGTATGTGTGCGCGCGCGTGAAAGAGAGAGTGAGACTGTATCGGAGGAGCTGCACACACACACACACGGCAGTGAATGCAATAGCTCCATGTGACCACAACAGAAGCTGTATCTGGCTTACGCGGCGGTCCCTTTAAGACACATGGGTTAGTTTTTCTCTTTGGTTATCTAGCTGTATGAGTTTATGTGATATCATAAAGCTAGAGAACCGAAAGTATAAACTAATTCCAAAGACTTCGGTGCGCTTTGAATGGGAACGAGCCTGGGAAGCCGGAGGGATGTGGATGGTCGGGGTATGGGGGAGACGGCGATGTCCGCTACAAAGAGCATCGAATCCGGTAGGCATGCAGTTGGCGATGCGTTAATGCGTTTCAGTGCTCTGGAAGGATTGGAATACCTAAAGCTGATGTGGAAGACATGGATTTTACGTGGAATCTGCCTGCGGCTACATAGGGACGCGTTAGTACGCGGACATAACGCAAGGGCTTGATAATAAGGCGGATACGGACTTCGCGTTCATTCTCAAGTGTGCTAGTGCTGGGCAACATTCCTTCATAGACGTGATGATGATGTTGATGTATGAATTCGGGATGACAGGAATCGGTTCATCGAGGTGTTTCAACCGATTGGTCGGATCTTCTGGGTCACGTGGTCCTCATGTAATATGGGAAAGTCAAACCTCGGAGGTGTGTGGTTTGACACTCTTTGTGTCTTATTGTACTGCCTTAACTAGGAAATAATCCATATGTGTGGCTTATTATAAAATATAAACTGTGCAATGTTCCCTATTTGAGGTTAAAAAGAGATAAAAGGCTGACCTCGTCTTTGTACACCTGTCAACCTGTGCGTTTTGCAAGATATTTTAGAATTTCATCTTCCTAAGAGGATTATTGTGCCTAGTGGATGTTTCTTTTTCCTCGTAATTTTGTCTGATCCAAATGATAAAATCACTCATGACATCATACTGTAAAAGAAATGTCAAGGCTATTTTAAACAGGCTGCTTGCTTATGACACATGCAGTGCGCAAATGTGTCTTGTTTTAAAATGAGACTTTTTTTATGAAACTATAGGCCTCTGATACACACTCTAGCAGTGTTGGGGTAGTTACTCAAAAAAGGTAATTAGTTACTAGTTACTAGTTACTTCTGTAAATTGTAATGAGATTACTTTACTAGTTACTGCGTTTGAAAAGTAACTTCACTACTTATTACTTTACTTTCCCGTTTCTTAATTTATGGACAAATATCATAGCCCTATCATCACTTAGCCTGTCTACATAGTGTTTATTGTATAAATATATACAAAATGGCATGTAAAACCATATGAAAGAACAATATCCCTGTCTGCACAAGGAAATATATCTCACTGTAAAATCCACAAACAACAGGATAAAGGAGGCTATGGTGCGGTCATTTTAAAATGGGGTCAACACACAAGTTTTAAAACACAGGCTTTGGGAAACATGAGAATAAACTCTTCTCCTGAGAACAAAACAAGCTTTTTATTCGACTCATGGCAATAAAAATAAAAAATGAAGTGGTCAATGAAAAATAATAAAATAAAGGTCACTTTTACATTTTTAATCTTAATTTAAAATGCATTTTTCTTGGCGATTCAATAGTCGGCAGGGGAAGCATTCCTCTACAATGAACCCTGCAACAAGCCTGTTCATTTTGTTTTGTGTTACCTGCTGTGCTCCAAGACTTGAGAAGAGTTTTTGTAACAGCGCGCGCGGCGCCGAATCCGAGGATGAACGACTTCAAGAAGCCGAATCTGCCCGAGCATGTAGCCTACGTCTCACCGTGACCGCACCGGCACACAGTTTGCGTGTCTAAATCAGTTGCTTATGTTTACAAAATGAGCCTACAATAGCATAATAAGCATTTTTAATAGAAAGATCCATGTTTTATAAAATGTCCACGAAACTTAATGAAATGTTTAGTGAAATTAGAAACTATTTAAGAGATCGTTGATTTAGTTCTATAGTCTACATACATGTTTTTATATCCACATTTTGTTCTAATGTCACAAGTAATAATCTCAGGGTTTACTGGATTTTACGTACACGATTCTTTTTGTAGTGTTATTGGTGGTGATGTAGCCTACTAAAATAAACATCGTCACGTGTGGACCTTTCTTCTTCTCACCGTTGATTCCTGATGGTTAAGAGGACAATTACTCGAGTCGCCCCGTCGTTTCACAGAATAGTACAATGGCGAGCGCGTCGAGTATAAACGCCTCGTCCGTTTGGGGAGGTGCGCGTGCAGTCAGCGGAGACTCGCGCTGCAGAGACCCCCTGTCTCCGTCTCCGTCTCCATTTCCCTCTCTCCTTCGCACCGGCAGCTATGTCACTCAAATCGATCTCTATGGCAACGGTGCGCACGCACCACTAGACAGAACTTTACACACAAGCAAACACGGCTTGGGTAACGCAGGAAAGCGCGTTCCTATAGTATAGTAAAGTAGTGTAGTTACCGATATTTTTAGTGTAATGCGTTACTTTACTTCGTTACCCAAAAAAGTAATATCGTTACTGTAATCCGTTACTTTGTAACTCGTTACCCCCAACACTGCACTCTAGTATTTATGGGCCTATCTGACAGTTGTAGTAGATATTCTAGCTGTTGTTTTTGGCAATTTATGTCCCTGTCTGGTTAGTGCTACATCACACACAGCCATTTTTGATCCTAGGATGTGATAATGATAAATGCAAGGCTAAAATGCATGTTGTTAATGAGTGATATGACAGCTAGAGATGGATCTTTACGCATTTTTCTTTGTACAAAAAGAACGCCTTTAAGTTTGACTCAATAAGAGCAACCATGTAATCTCATTCTTTTTTTTTGTTATTGATAAAATAACACAAAGGTGATGTTTACAATATTTGTGAATGGCAAATGTTTTGTATGGTGGTTATATGGAATCAGGAAACTGACCTCCGATTGTCTCGGTACTTGCTGATTGCTTAAACATTTTTTTTGTTTGTTTCGCACAAATCACGAAATGTTACATTTTTTGGGGGTGCAGGGCAGAGACGTGTAATAGATGCATGACACAAACTGAGTCTGAGGTGCAGCGAGAGGCCTGTCTGAGAGGCGCCCCAGACATTTTCCCACATTAATATGTGTCTGGTCCTGCGTTAGGGGCCCCAGCAGATGGAGTCTTGTCTTAGCACCTGGCATACGCAGCACTGCTATTGTCTACGTCTACTAATCTGAATTAAATGTAACCAACTCTGCATCCCAGTTTAACTGCAGATTCAAAATACGAGGATAGACGCTGCAGGCAGAGTTTTGTGGGGATATTTGAGCAGTTTTCGATGCATTGCCTTTATTTTGTTCTGATAATATGTATATTTAAGTCTATTTATTATTAAAAATATGCATAATTCATTTTATGCTTATAGAGACTGTGTTTGTGAATTTAGTAAAAGATAATGCTTATTTTATCACTATAGATGATGTCAAGAAGCAGTTGTACTTTTGCAACAAGGCCTTAAAATCGGCCACAGTGTGTGTGTTTCGATTCTCTTTGGGTGTGAGTATAAGGGTGTGGCTATAAATGAAATATTTTGAGTGTGTTTTGGCTCAGTTTTGTAAGATGCATGAATTTGGGCTGCTAATTTACAGTCAGGAAAGTGATAATAAAATTTGATTTGTTTGTCTGACTATGTTCTGAAAAACTGCCATTTTTAGGGTCAAATCCTTTTTTTTTTAGCTTGTAAATATCAGATGGCAGACTACATTATTTAGACAGTAGTATTTATAAAAAATTATGCCAATTGTATAATCTCTATTGTTTCTTTAATGCTGGCATCCTGTTCACTATATCAGTGGTGGAAGCTTTAGTGACAGTACTGGAGTTATGTTTGTATTATTAAAATTGATGCTAGTGACAAGTTGTATTTTTTAAACACACATAACACATTATTTAACCTATACCTTGTATTTTTTTTGTAATTTTGTTTGCAGTCCGCTCTCTGAATTTCATTCAAATAGATTAAGTTTCAAACAGGTACTGTTACTCACAATAAAATTGGACGTTTTATCTATTATTATTCCTCTTTCATTTTTACCTCAAAAAGCAAATGTCAATCATTTCTCCGCTGAACTTATGAATTCTGAGTTTGGTATCTTAGCAACGGCCTCTGATCCAAGAAATGAAATGGGAACGAAAATGATCCTTTATTTGCAGTCTTACATTGGCAGATTTAAACGGGCCCAATACAGTAGGCCTATATGAAAATATTTTGCATACACCACTCGCTGGCTTTTTTTTAACTGCCTCGCTATCCACTGTTGTATGTCCAAATAATGGAATAAGACCTCCGTTTTTAAATGTTTTAATTATTTGTTGTATTTGACAAAATATTTTATTAATTCACATACAGTTAAATGAAAAACACGAAGTCTGCGTGACTGGGTCTCAAAACGAAATAAACTAAGTTAGTCAGCACTTCTTGTTTATCAACGCGCCCAAATGTGCCAAAACCCCTCAGGTGACTCTCGAGGCGTCGGTAATGCCCAACCTGACTAGATTAAGACACCACCAAATAATAGCCGAAATAAAATATGACTGACTCGATTTTTGTTCTCATTAGGCAGTTTAAATATTGAAAATACATATGAATCTATTCACCTGAAGTATCTTCCTTTGACGGTACTTAGCTCTCCCTAAAGTTACGTCACGCGCTCTTCAACCGTCAAAAGAAACTTTAAATTGAATTCCGCACAAACATTGATAAAACTGACATGAACCGAAAGAACTGAAGCGAAGAAATATATGTTTTATTATGGATACCGCTACACTTAATTTCATTAGTCTGTCAGGTGCTAAATTATTTTCGTTCTGTTTTAGTAAGCATTTACAAAGTTTTGTTTCTCATATTATGTCAAGCATGGTTTCTCATTAATGCCAAACTTGAACTTTTTTTAAATGCGTGTGGAAAATTAGGTACCCTTCATCCAGATTATACATTATAATTCTGAACAGATCATTAGTAAATGTTCGTTCAAATAGTTAGAAATGAAAATTCAAGAAAAACAAGGGTTAAACTCTTATCACTGTAACAGACACAATCACACACACAATCACACACACACACACACAAGTCAAATCACTTACATTTTACATGCAATATTGACTTTTTTTCTGTTTCAGCAGCGAAAATAGTTAAACAAAGATCACAGCAGAACCATCGCGCATCTCACAGCAACGCGTTCTCATTACTGAATGATTCAGCATTTTGAACGAATCGGTTGACTCAAAGATTCAATGACCAATCAATCCATAAACATCTATCTCATTCATGAATGACTCAGTCGTTCAAACGAATGAATCAATGACTCGCTCATTAAGACGGTCGCCTGGCGACACCTAATGACGGTTTAGTGTTATGTTTAAAAGTATCATTCTTTCCAACGATTGTTAATTAACTCATATTTGAAACATAAGCTATATTTATATATATACATACATATACACACACATACACAAAAATAAAATAAAAACACATTTGAAACGTGTTTGCTTACTAAATTGTGAGCTGAACGAAAGTTGCAGCAAATATCAGCAACAGGAGTCAAATTTCATTAATCACGAGAGTGAAGAGCTGACTGAAAAGATGATGACGGAATAGGCTATTTTATGTAAAAACGCCTATTTAAGCGAATCTGTCATTGTACTCTTTTATTGTTGTGTTTTCCGTGAAAAATAATAGACTATTGAACTCACAATTCAAGCAATCGGCCCCCGAAATTGCACTAATTTTAGTGACACTAAAAAGTATGCGGCTGCACTGGCATTCATAATGGTGCGCGTCCATGGCGACGAGCGAGCAGAACAGAGCGAACGTTTAGTTAATTTCTACTTCCATAGGAATTCATTCGAGCGCCACCATTTCAATGTCTGTGCGGACGTCCATATTATACTTTCGCTTTCAAGTTAGTGTTTTTAAACCCCCCAGCGGGAGGTTTACACAATTGGTTTACACAATCACACGTTGATTAACCGGTGGGAAAATATTCCCATAGTAACATCCCTAATATATAAATATTTATAAATTCAATAGGCCTACCTGATTTTGAACACAAGAGGGCAGTATAGCACTATATATGATTTGGATTATTATTATTTTTGACTAAACAACCATTCTGGCTGTTTTTAAACTTAAAAATAATTCTTAAATTGAAAAAAAGGAATAAAATGGGTTTAGTTCTAATATTTGTATAATTTTATATAAAAATAAATGGTGTATAATTACATTTTAGAAAGATATGAGACATGCCCTGATTCTTTTTTTGACATTACTTGAATCCCTCAACCATAGCAAAACCGTTTGAGATATTCAATATCTGTTCACAATTTAGCATCTTCAATGTATTTTCATCATGTTGAAAAAGTTTGGCATGAATAAAATAAACTACTTAGGAGGAGTAGCTAAAAACTCAGAATCTGAAATCCACATTCAAACCAAAATATCTGACTTCCTGTTGGTCGTAGCTAATTACGGTAAATTAGAAAGTTGTCCGGCTCGAAGAGTACAATACATATCGAGTTTTGTTACTGTAGATAAAACTAACCCCCCCACTTTTGTCAAAAGCATTTAGAAAGTGACACACTTCCTGCTGCCAGTTGGTGGCGCTATAACTTTGACTCACAATAGTCACATCCATGTGATCGGCCTCTTACAGCGATCACACTGCTGAAGTTTCATCAAGATCAGTTAATGTATGCAGAAGTTATAACGCACTTCTTGTTTGTTGTTTCTCGCCATAAATTCGTTTCCTCGCCACGGCCAAACCGTTCGAGATATCAAAAATCCCCTCGCAAACTTTCATCCTCAATGTCTTGACTTCATGCTGACCGAGTTTCGTGCCGTTTGTTTGAATTCTCTAGGAGGAGTATTTCACATTCCATTGCGTGTGTTTTACCAACAACCCTAAATAGCCGACTTCCTGTTGGGCTGGGGTAAAAAGTAAGAGTGTGAAGTATATATGAAACGAGGAGATCTACATGTGTACCGAGTTTCATATTATTACATGCAAGCGTGTTTGATTTATGGACCATGTTTTCGGACCCCGTTCCAGGGGGCGCTGTCGAGCCCCCCTGCCACGCCCGGGTACCATCTTCAGCCCGGCCCTGATGGCCGCGGGTTCTGACATGTGTGCAAAGTTTCAGGAGTTTTTGAGCATGTTAAGGCCTCCAAAAGTGTCCAAAAGGTAGCAGAAAAATAATAATAATAATAATAATAATAATAATAATAATAATAATAAATAATCCTAAGGAAAACAATAGGGCCTTCGCCCTTTGGGCTTGGGCCCTAATAAAAAGGCCTAATATAGGCTTTATTATTTCGCTGAACACCCTTGAGTGCCTTCAGGGACCCTCAAGGGTCTGTGGACCCCTGTTTGAAAACCCTGGACATAAATTATTAAAGCTAATGTCACAGAACAAAAATAAAATCTGCATAGCTTTTTAGTGGTTATGTAAGAAGATTGCATAATACGCTTTTTATATATTTTTTAAGCATGCCATGTTATTTTTGAATCCTGCATAATTTGCCTGCATGCCATTGTGTTCTGAATCCTCATGCATGACAAAGAAAGTGATGTTAAACATGAATTCAGGTGACCTTTTAAGATCTCCTAGTAAACAGGTGGATGCTTGTTTGAAGAAAAAAAAGTTGTTTGAAAATGAGTTTACCTATATGTCCACTTGAGTAGCTCTGTGAAGGATCATCAGGACATTTGCTTGACACGAAATTCAAGCAAACTTTTAAACAAAATAATAACAGCATCAATGTTGAAATCTCCCAAAACACCCAAAGCTAGATTAAAAATGCGTGTATTTTGACTTGATATGCTGAAATCATTAAGATGTGTAATTCTGTGTTTTTAAAGGAAAAGAAGACTTCAGAAACCATAAAACACAGAAATCAAGTGACCACAGATCAGGTGAGTGATGAAGCATTGTCATACGCTCTATGACCTTGACTTTCCTTCTGCATGAGGTTACATGTTTAAGAAAAAAATATGTAACAGATTCTCTTGTTGCTACTAAGAGCAGTTTAGTTTATGTCCTTTATGGACATAACATTAACTTATACATAAGCATATACAATTAATAATGAAACCTTTATAATGACTAACCACATGTTATGTGTTTTTAGAAACTAAGAGTATGCTGCTTATTGTTAATATTTCAAGTTAAGCCATTTTTTTTTGTCCAGATGTTCAGTATTTATATCAAGGGAATATTTTTGTTGAGATTCTGCGGTGATATGGCTTTCGCGCGACATCAAAACGGGTTTCTTTTTCCCCCAAAAAATGCTGGATGGCAAACATAGCAGAGATTACTATGGCAACAGTGTTTGCCCTTGCTCATTGGTGGTAAAGAGTAAAGCAGACTTATGTCACATGACTCTAGTCAGAGCCGTATCCTGCCAGGCATTGGCTTATATGTTCATTTCAAAGCTCAAATTTATGTTTATGTTTTACCCAGGAACAAGGAGACAGAGGCTAGCATAGGATGCACTGTATTTCATGTTGTCTCCCAGCAAGGACCAATATTTTGTGCACTGTTTGATATTATTATTTAATATCATATATTGATATTCATATAATACAAAAATAAATATATTATTATATAAATAATAGGCCTATTCATTTTTAAAATGCCATTTTAAAAGTAATTGATTGAACTGCGAATGTTCTTAGTACAAGACCATCTTAAAGTTGAAATCAGTGGCTCAGGATCTAATTAAATATTTATATGTTACTCTGATCATAGTAGTGTAATTTATCGCTGTCTTAAAGTGTGATGCTCATCTTTACGATCTTGACAGTGTAGCGCTGTACTCATTCACTCCCTCTCTCTCATCCAATTTGTTTCCACACTGGTGCCGGACAAGAGATGGGAAGGCCGTTTGTGTGATCTATATTTTAATTCTTTTGTTCAGAGCCTTATCCCTTTAAAATATTGCAGGAGTCCCGGCGGTGTGTGTGTGTGTGTATATAAGGTGTGCTCATGTGGAAAGGCTATGAGGGTGGTTCAGTCCTTCACCTTCCTAATTCCCTTCTTTCTCTCCTCCGCCGCCCCCCTCTCCTCCAACCAAAGCCCTCACTCTAACCCTCTTCAGACTCACACCCTCTCTCTTTCTCTCCCTTCACAATCTCAAGTCAGAGTTCAATGGCACTTTTTTCATTCTGTCCTTTTTTCCAGCCCCCCTTCCTCTCCCCAACTCTAGTGGGTTTTGCGAGATGGGGGGCAGGTACCTTCCCTCCCCCATGTGAACTTTAGCTGCAATTCTCCAGGCACACATGCATTGTGAAACACAGATTGAAAAAGAAATGAGCACCTTTTTTCTCTTTCTCTCTCTCTCTCTCTCTATCCCCCATTGCCTTAACACAGAATTCTCAAACTCACCCACTCTCTCCCACGCAGTGTATTCAGTGCGCTTACGCCGCCACACAAGAAAGTAGCCTCGTTTTATGGCACTTTTGTGAAGGTAGTGTGGCGCAAGTCAGTCAGAAAGCAGTCCATATAAGTAGCCTACTGAGTTCATATAATTTCATATTGTATCATACAGAAGAAATATAGAATAAATGGATTATGGAAGTCTTTTTACAGTTGAAGTACTTCCTTGAGATCTTTTACCCTTTAAAAGAGATAAATATTACATCTACTACATCCCAAGGGAATGCACAAGATCTGGTTTTTGAGGCATCGAACAGGGTTACATGCCAGCGGCCATTTTAGTAAACTTGATGTCCTTCCACTAGCCCTTTTCAGGATTTGTGTGTTAGCATACATTCCCATAAAAAAGATTCAAAAGCTGACACTAGGGTGGTACCCTTTCAAAAGGAAATAATGTGTTACATTTAGGTACTAATATGTATACTTGAGGTACTAACATGCAACCTTTAGGGGTAAATAAAGTACAAAGGTGTGCCTTTTAAAAGGATAACGCCCCAGTGTCTTTTCCCCCCTAAAAGTTTAGTCGCGTTCCAATTCGCGTAGAAAAAGTGCACATTAAATACCTGGATGATACAGTAAATGAACTGAAAACCGATATGCACTCAACTATTTAGCAAAAGGGGAGCGGCGATCAGACTCTGATGTTGAATGACATAATAACCATATGGAATTCATAACAGTTGAGTACATAGTGTATAAGTGTATAGTGCGTCATTTGGGACACAACTTGTATGTTAAAGCGCTAACTATGAAAAGGGCTAGTGGAGGGATATCAAGTTGGTCAAGAGAGAGCAAGCAAGCGAGTCTCTTTTTTTCCAAAAAAACAGTCTGTGACATTGGCCTAGTTCTAGATCGCGATTGCCCAGAGGAAGAATTGAATTTTTGGAATCAGAGACAGAGGATCAGAGGGGACTTAGCACCCTGTGGCTATGAGAAACCCTCGCTCCATACCAGCTAGCCACCTTTCACCCTTATCCATGGCTTTTCCTTACTCTTCACGTACCCAGACGAGCCCCCACTTTTTATAGAGGAACTCAATATCGCACACGCAAGGTTCGATAGTTCAGTGCGAGGCAAAGTTTCTGAAATCATGCACGTAGGAGAGAGAAGAGGCAGCACATATAAACAAATTCTCCGTGTCTCACGCGCACACAAAAATCTATAGATTTCTCAAGATGTTCTGTCTGTTGACTTGCACTATTACCATTTGTAAATGCCACGGACGATTGCGCTGTTAGTGCAATGCTTTGAAAATGTATCAGGAATTATTGATATTCAGTTAGAAGGTGTATATATGCCTCACATGGACAGAACCATTGTGATCAAATGTTTATGGGCAAACGTGGGATCAGAAAACCAGGAAATTACTAGTGCTTTAGATCAAGTCCCTATACAATTTTCTCACTAAAATGATTGTTATTGCTCATACTTACTATTTTCCACCCAAAACCTCTTTTTGTGCTACAGACATGAATGATACCTCAATATCTTATTACCATTGAAAAGTTTGGGGTGAGTAATTTTGTTTCTTCTTGAAAATACTTTTTTTTCAGATGCATTAAATTGATCAAAGGTGACAGAAATCTTTTGGAACAATGTTAAAGTCTTTACTATTTCAAAGAAATGCTGTTCTTTTAAACTTTCATCATTACAATCCGGAAAATAATGCATAATGTATTGCTTTCCACAAAATTATTAAACAACTATTTTCAACATTGATAATGAGAAATGTTTCTTAGACAGCAAATCAGCATATTAGAATGATTACTGAAGGATCATGTGACACTGAAGACTGGAGTAATGATGCTGAAAATCAAAAATTCAAATATTTGAAGTGTTTTTATTGTAACTTAAATTTTTCAAGCAATCAGATGATTTTCTTTTCGCCTGGCTGATGAAAACATCGGAAAAAATCCCATAGCCTTCGATTGACAGAAGACCTGAATGCTTATCATATACTAGAAAGATTATCAGACTAGCTCTAATATTGTGGCAGTTTTAGGGTTAGTATGGGCAAACAATGCACATTTACTTCAGAAAACATAAAAATCTAGTTTAATCTCTCCAGTTGATTGTGTGAAGTATCTTACTGGTAAGTATGCTAGTTGTATTAGCATTACAATGCTACGTTCATCACTAAAACAGCATTGCATCATAAACTTTGATTCCTTTTGTGAAGTGAATTCGTCTGGCTAAATGTTTCTAAGCAACAATTTATTTTGAGATTTATGCAGTGGTTTTCTCAGGCTAATGCTGTGAACCAAACCAAATTGTAGATATATTACTCATGGTAGTTTTCATTTGTTTGAAAGCCTCTGGTCTAAAAAAAACAAAACAAAACAGAAAGGAAAATTCTTTATAGATTGGAATTCATATACAGGGCTCGATAGCTCGCTTTGTAAGTTCATTTGAATTATACCCCCTGCATTATACGCCTTGATAGGAAATAAATCTCTTTAAATGCATGCGCTCGAGGGGGTTGCGTTCAAGGGAGGGTTTTGTTGGTAGCGCTAGCATATGCTAACATAAATTAAAGCCCATGTTTCTCTGTAGAAAACTGATTGATGTTTCTTACTGTTTAAAAGCTAAAAAAAAGCCTACATTTTCTCACAGTGGATTGCTTAAAGTGTGCTGTGTGCTGGCCACGTCAAAAGCGGGTGCAGAAATCGGCGGATTTTCTCAAGAAGAGAAAAGCTAGCCAAGCTGAGTAAGGCCTCTGTGACATTGCCATGCAAAACACTGCCTCAATAGTGAAGTGTATTTATGAAGATGAGGGTGGTGCGGGGGGGAAGGAGGGAGGTTTAGCGGGGGACGTTATGAAAAGGCAGCAGGCTGCGAAGTGAATGGGACCAGCGGGGAGGGGGCCGGCAGGGTCCGCGCCTCCATTGGTTCAATGCAACGGCCAGAGCAGCTGTGAAAGGAGGTCTCCCCTTTTTCCCACGACCCAGCAATGGGGCAAAACAGTGGCCCGAGTCTGCCAGGGTCAAGTCACTTTGCTAATATATACACTGAGCTTGTGTACGCAGACAATGCATACACACAACTCATTTATTTGGTGTGTGCACACAGCCACCTTCAGACTGGGGAGACGGGGCAGCGTGAAAAGACCCTGACTCTAATTTCGGTCACATTGAGGCCATTGTCTAGTTCTAGACCAACAGTCCTAGATTCTGAAAATTAACAAGCTAACCGGGACTTGGTCAATGCACACGCACAGGCATACACCTGCTGTTCAGAGATCAGTCGGTTCCCCAAATATTGACATTTTTTAGTCATATATTTTGATCTTAGATGCATGGATATTCAGATAGATAGATGGATATTTGCATATTCGGATGGATGGATGGATGGATGAATAGAGATGGATGGATGGATGGATAGAGATTGATTTTTGGATAGAGATGGATTTTGCCGATTGGGATGCTAAATCAGAGCCATGTTTTTATATTTTTCCAGAGAAAACAGCCTTACTTTTATTAGTTAATTCACAAGGTAATATTAACATATATTAATATATTTTTTTTCACGCTTCAGCTGACACCTTTTGTAAAATATGTGAAAATAATGAATAATGCAGGAACATTATGAATTTAAAGTTAAAAATCTATTTTCTGTTGGTTTTTAGTGTGTTTTTATGTTGAAAGGTCCATAAAATGCTTCTTAGTTTTAATTGCATGTTTGTTTTTCCATCTTCTGTAGAGCTCACTCGCCTGACTACACGTTTATGGCCCTATACATGCAGTCTATTAGTGAATATGGACCCTGCGTCTCTCCCGGGTTCATCTTCAATAGAAAGTGCCATCTTGTTAAAGGCGTATTACAAACTCCGCCAGTGTGTCACAGTCTTTCTGCCTCTCCCCACCCACCTTGTGCCGTTTACACTCCTTTATGGTACATTTGTCCTGCAATAAGCCCCATTCTTTTGATAAACAAGCACAGGCTCTGGCATCGCCCCTCTCCTCTTGCCTCCCTCTCCTATTCAGAGGCTCCTGGAGTACAGCAAGACAAAGAAGAGACTCACTTAATTAGCTGAGCGAGAAGATGCATTGGGGCAATCACCCTGCACAATGAGGGAAACGTACAGCATGTTAATTCAGCGTGGGGTTGTAGCGAGCTTCCCGGGGCCCAGAATAGCCTTTTGTTTAGCGCCTGGCCGGCGTAATAGATCAGATGTGCTTCAATTAAAGAGAAAGTGTTCTGAGCCTCGTTTCAAAAAGGTGCGGATGTATATTATCTTTGTTTGTTTAAGGATCCTGCTTGTTTGGTGCTGTTCTAGCTGTTAGCCATGTTATCAACCAGTGAAGTCTTTCTAAAGAAGCTGTTTGAACAACTTGCAAATTTTGGTCTTTTCCTCACACATTTGTTATTTACCGCTTCTGAAGAATTGAAATATAGTCATTTTTTGTTGTTGTCTTTTTGCAGCTAGGAAAAAGGGCAGCTAGGATAGCTCGCTTTATAATCATGATATGTTTTGCACTTAAAAATAATAGTCCAGATCACTAGTGGTTCCTGCAGACTATAGGCAACACTTAAGTAATTAGTGATGCATTTTATGACCACGTTCTGAGTAAAAAAGATGATTGATTACGTCTCACACACCCAATAATGTTGTGATTAGTAATTCATTAGTAATGCTTTATAATTTGTCAAAGTTAGTTGTTAGTTATTAATGAGGCTAATCTCGTTCAGTAGTTATTGATTAGCTAATAAGGAACTATCTCAGTCCTAAATTTGCTATTACTTACATATTAGTTAATAGTAGAAGCTGAAGTGTTAAGGCAGTACTATTAGTCTTGCATTACTTCCTGCATAGTTACCTATTAACGTCGGACTATTATTCTAAAGTGTTACTGGATAGTTCACTCAAAAATCTGTCAAAAATCCACTTTTTATGTTTGGAAGAAATAAGGTCATATAGATACTGTATATTCTCATATATCTTTTCAACAGAGGGACTTTCGCGCCATTGTATTGTTAGTTTTTTTGTTTTACTCATTGTTTTTCCAATTGCACTTTATTTTACAGTACATGTACTTATAGTGCACTTACCTAAGAAAGCACTGGTTAATATATAAGGTAACTACATGGGTTAAGGTTAGGTTTAGGTGTAGGTTCAGCGTTAGTACATTAACTAGTTATTGTAATTACTATAATAAGTACAAAGTATGTACATGGGGAACAGGACTGTAAAATAAAGTGCTACCGTTTTTTCTTCTGACACTCCGATGTACCTCAAAATATGAAATTTATTTTTGCTACTTCCATTTCATTGCACCTTTAAATTTACTCAGTATATTTAGTATATATATTCTTACATTTTTAGAAAATTTTACTCTGATTAAAATGGAAATTTCACTCAGTGAAAATAACATTTTACACCAAATATTCAATATCCTTTCATGTTTAGCATGTTGTTTCGGAAAGAGCGTATTCACAATGTGACTTACGCATTCTGACTAGTGCATAACTTTTTTTAAGTTTCCTTGTGTGTTCATGTCATTTTGAGCAGATATAGTATACATGTTGTAATTATCTTTATGTTGTGTAAATATCAGATTAATCTCATACTGTAAGTATAGCATGCAAACACTAGTAAATTGTTTATTCCTTGTTTAACTGCTCACACACACAGCTCAAGCTTGACATTAGTGAATATGATTTGATTACTTGAAACAAATATTTTGTCAGCTTTTTCTTCCAAAAACATTCTTAGCGCATTAATACCATGCGGTGTTAAATGTTTAATTATCATCATGATGTGCATTTTTTTGTCTAGACTCCGTTATCATTGACAGTATCAAAAAACCTTTAAGTTTTGTGACAAGATAAACACCGTTTGTGCAATTAACGCAAACTTCCATGAACGATGCTGTGTTGCGATCTGCGGTCGTAAATCTATTTCTGTTCAATTGAGTGGGAGGTGTGATTGTGTTTGGGGTTGAAGTGGGGGTGGGGGGGGCTTATTCAGGTTGCTTCTGTTACAGTGGCACCCTGAGGCGGTTACTTTCATGAAGACAGATAAGCTCACCGTGAAAATCCCTCTCTCTCCCCTCCACCACGCCACACGAGTACCACCCTAGCCTTCTCTTCCTCTTTCTGGAGAGTTCTTTAACCTTGATGAGTGAGATGAAGGGGTCAGAGAGGATAGACAAGTGACTGTGCTGTTACAGTGTATGTATAGAAAAAGCCCACCCCTCCTCCTTGTCAGGATCAATATGGCTAACAGAGAGCTGGGCTAGTCAGGCATTGAAGGTGGTGGTGGGTGTAGGAAAGCTCTACTGAGGTCCATAAAGAGTCTTAAGTGCACCTGGTATCTAGCGCCTCTGCTTTCGGCTGTCTTTACACATAGCTGTCATAGGCTCGCTTGTTAATACCAGATTTGTGAGATTTAACATGGTCTGCGGTCAGAGCTTTGTGTCCATGTCTGTTTCATTTGGCTCTGCCCTACTTGAGAAGATCTGTTTTTGTGATCTGCTTCTTTTTTTGAGGAGGGCCTCGAGTGTGTTTTTTCCTCCCTAACACTTAATGACAAAAATGTGTTTAGACATAATAGACGCCGTAGTGTAAAGTATGAGAATGTATAGAAACTCATATAAATTTGGTTCAGGAAGTTTGTGATATCTACATGGCCTTATTTTGTTTATTGGCACTCGGATCCGGAAACTTTATGAGACCTTTTTGCTGAAGATATGGAAAAATATTTCATGCTTTTAAAGGGTCATCCAAAAAACTTTTAAATGGTAGTCAGTGATGAAATATGCTTTATGCTGGCATGATGGTGTAGTTATGGTATTTACCACTAGAGCAAACCAAAGTTACCTTGACTCGGGCTGCATCCGAAATCGCATACTTCCCTACTATATGTGACAAAAGAAGTATGTCCTAATTCACTGTACTCAAAAATTAGACAGAAAGTACCTGGATGACCTACATCTTCATGGCGAGATACTGAAGTGTGGATTCGATGGACACTTTACTATCCCATGAGGCCACGGGAAAGGATTTATGAATGGCAGTGAAGCGACGCAACTGACTCTGATAGGTCACATGATAATGCGGCATGACGAATGTAGTATGTCCAGATCATATATATCCTAAACACATTCATACTATTAGAACATACTTTTTTTTTAGTGGTCGTGAAGTAATTATTTATTCAAAATAAGTACCTACTTAAGAGAGTATGCGATTTCGGATGCAGCCCTGGACTTAACTTATTATTATTTACCACAGGACTAGAAGTAAACACAATTATATATTTTAAATACTATTATTTATTACTATTAGTGTTATAACTCATATTTATTATTTTATTCAATGTATTGGGATAAGGTACAGTCAGCCCATCATTATCGCAAAATAAACCCCTTTCTGAATGATACAAGACTCTTCGTGGTTGTAAGTTTAATTTGTGACAATGACCAGCTAATATTACACTGTAACAAAATACTGTTGGTTTAACTTAAAAAAGTAAGTTACCTGGTCGCCAGGTAAAAATTTGAGGTAACACAATGAAGGAGATTGGTTTAATCAACAGAAAGTTATTATCCCTTGCTTGTTAGCTATCATTAGTCTTTGCTAGCCCTGCTGTCATTTTCCTCTCCCAGGTTGTTGAGACGTTCTCCTGCTCGTGAGTTCTCCACTCCCCCTCAGCTTAGGTAATTGAGTTGAGTGAGAAGTTAACCACCCGCCTCAATGGCAAGGAATCCTGGTGCCCCTCCCTCTCAGGAGGGTCACATTGTCCAGCCCCTCTCCCACCGGTGTAATCCCTTCCACTGGGACAAAGGACCTACCCACGGGCCAGAGAGGTACATTAACCCACCAGCCAGCGAGCCCTCTGACCTGAGCGGCAGAGCCCCGCTCATCCAGCCCAGCTAACAGCTACCGGCACTCGGCACATCAAAGCCGAGAGCTGAGCTCGTGTGTGCGGTTACTTATTCATGCGGGCCTGGGAGACAGTCCATGGAGATGAAACGGCAGTGGCGAGGAGGAGACCCACTGATGTGCAGAGTGGAACAGCTCCCCTGTGGTCTCAGTAAGGAGTTAGAAAAGCCAATCCAACGCTGGTTGGTGCTGTGATCTATGTCGCAGCGCTGAGGGGATATCTGGCCCCTACATCAAACATCTTGTCCCAATAATGCAGCCTGTTATCAGAGCGAGTGATGCCCACAGCTTGGCTTTAGCTGACTGTGTACTGTACTGTGATCTGCTGTAGTTGAGCTGCAGCATTTGTGATGTGGAGATTATGTCAGACATATCGGCGACATGTGAATCCAATACACTGTGAAGGCCGTGGAAGAAGGGAAATTCAGTATTGTTGATCTTTAAGCGCATCGTGTTAAAGGGAAGTGAGATCATGCAGAATGGTTGGCCCCGTCCGAAATCGCATACTCTCTTGAGTAGGCACTTATTTTGAATAAGTGATTACTTCACGACTGTTAAAAAAGCATGTTCTATATAGTATGGATATGTGTACGAATATAATCCGGACATACATTCGCCATGTTGTCATTATCATGTGACCTACCAGCGCCAGTGCGTCACTTCACTGCCATTCATAAATCCTTTCCAGTGGCCTCATGGGATAGTAAAGTGTCCATCGTATGCACACTCGCCGGAAGTAGTAGGTCATCGGGTTACTTTTTGCCTACTCTTTTATGAGTACTGTGAATTCAGACATACTTCTTTTGTCACATACTGTTTTTCGCCTACTATATAGTAGGGAAGTATGGTATTTCAGATGCAGCTGTTGTTTTCGAACTGGTGTCAAGAACCACTCCTCTCATCTGCTATTGGTTGGTTAAACAGGTAGCCACGCCCCCAAACCCACACCATCGGTTGAGCCAGTGTTGCTATGCAGGCTGGTCGAAATGTTCAAACAAAACAAACAATGTTTTGACAAAGTGGCGAAGTGTTTACCTTTTCATGGTAATCAACCAACAATTGGCTTACTTATAGTTGAAGGGATAATTAAAGGGAAAATAATGTTATAATTTATTCACCCTCATGTCATTCCAAACCTTTAAGACTTTCTTCCGTGAAACATAAAAGATTTTGAAGAATTTTTCCATACAATAAAATGCTTTGGACCCCTTCGACCTTTATTCTATGGACAAAAAAGACTTCTTATGTATTCTATTAATAACGTGAATACGACTACACTACGTGGTCAATAGTATGTGGACACCCAAATATCACACTTCAAAACCAGTTCTCCTCATTGTTTTTAAAGGGCTTAACCAAGGGGAAAACATACTTTTGGCCATATAGCGTATTTGATCATATTGTGTTTCTCCTTCATGGGCTGCAGTGAGATGCAGGGGGCGTGTCCTCGGACGGGCCGCGCCCCCGCTGCCCCAGCATCAGTCAGAGACGGAAGAGGAGGTGAGGTTGCCATGGGAACAGATGCTCTGTATTAACCAGGAGGGAAACAAACAGTAGCGTTTCATAAAGTAGTGTTCTTGAAAAGCAGGCTTGGTGTTGTGCAGAAGAAACTGGAGCTCTTTTGAAATGTGTTTGCGTATTTATGTACAGTATTTGTGTAAGGACAAAACCGGTGCCATTTAGTTGTGTGTGTGTGTGTGTGTGTGTGTACTAATGTTTTGTTTCAAGTTGTGTTGAAGTAAGCATGAAGAGTCAAATCATAGATTTTGCAGAGATCTTCTTAAACCTTTGCAACAAGGGCAGATTGATTGGCCTTGCTATTGTAAAAGTGAGAGGTGATGCTTTGGTATATTTTTCTTTAGAAAAAATCGTTTTTGGCAAATACAGTCCTTGGATTCAAGTATTCCACATCTGTAAAAAAAATAAAGCTCATGTTCAGCACATTGTGCCTTATTGCAGAGGAATAGTTCACCCAAAAATTACTTTTGTCATGATTTACTCAATTTTGAAGAATATTGTTCTTTAAAAATTTAAATTTAAAAATCAAAAATTGACTAGTAGTCCACGTGATATTTGCTATACGTCATCTTATAGCTTTGTGTGATTAACAATCAAATAATTTTTCATTGATAATCTTCCCCTCCACTGTAGTTTTCTCTTTCATGCTTGAGTATATTTGAACTTGCTGCATGATAACATTACGGCAAGTTGGACTTTTGATGACACCAAAAACAATTGGTATCTATTAAGCGCTCACAAGAGAAATATGATTCGAGAGATACAGTGGAGGACAAGAGTTCCCGCAAATAATAGTTCTAATTTTAGGGTGAACTGTTCCTTTAAAAAAAAAAGGTAATTTGAGATGTATCATGATGCAGATCTTCCTTATATGAGATGTATTGACTTTTGTTGGTGAGTGTTACAATGCTACTTATTGGCGTACAAATGCATAGCATTTCTGCAAGAATGTAGCCACATATTTAGGATTAGGTGGGAACAAATGTAATTATTTGAGTATCAAGAATGTATCAAAAAACATGTATCAGTCAACCACTAATCTAAATATGGAGTAAGACCTCCTCAATACCTCAATATCATGTTTGTCATTATTTAATCTGATATCTGCAATGCTTTACCCGCTGAACTAGTACTGCAAAGTTCGCACCTCTCAAATCGTCTTTTTTCACTTCCCTCCTGCTCTCCTCCTTTCTGTCTTGCTCCCCATGTGGACACAGAGGAAAGACGGGAGAAGCTAGCGAGATATACTTCTCGCGGTAGTTGGATGTCAGTGGCGTACCTGATTTCGACCGTGAAGCGACTGCAGCAGCGCCCTCCCTCTTTCGCTCTCTCGTATTCTCTCACGCTCTCCCTTGTAAGCTCCCTGAATAAATTTTTTTTTATCCATCGCCACACAGTTTCATTGTTCCCCTGTGCTTTGTAACTATGGCAGGCATGAAATTCACCTAAACGCAGAAAGCGGCTTCCCAGCCCCAACCTTCATACCCATCCCCTCCGCCTTCTTCCCCCCCCCCCCCCCCTTCAATAATATTTATAGTGCAATCTTTTTCTCACCCCCATCTTCTTTTTAGGGAATTTTTTTCCCCTTTCTTTTTCACAAGTCCAATGCCATGCCTCAGCCTCCCACCCTCCCATCCCCTTTTTTGCCCCAGCCCTCTCCCTTCGAGCTGACAGATACACTGTTCTCTCTTTCTTCGCCTTTCACCTCCCTCCGCCCGTCCTGCCGGCCCGGCACAATGCCGACGCTTTCTCCCGCGGCCGGCCGAATGCTGCCCTGAACTAACAATATCAGCGAGGCTGTCTCAATGCCAGGGAGCCCCATTGTGTGCTGCCAGAGGGGTGTTAACACCCATGTCTGGACCCAATGAATAGTATTATTGTGTCTGAGACATGCAGCTCGGCCCCTCGGTTGCACCCTGCCCCCAAACTCAGAAGCGGTCCCCCATTTTTCAGCACTTAACCTACTTAAAGACAACGTCATTTTGAGGTGAAACTTTCAACACTGGAACATATATAAGTGTCGTTTAAAAATAATCATTGTAGTTAAGTTTTAGTCACCGGATAAAATATGAACGTTGTGGGATGTTCCCACGGTCAAGAAAAGTCCATAAATAACATGGAAAATGTGATTCCCTGGCCCGGAAAAGTCTTTAGTCAAGTTGCTAGCTTTACAAGTTCTGTTTAAACCGCCTGTTTAAAGTCCCGGTTTTTGTCCGCTGTACGGGGGAAGCATCAGCATAGGGGCTCTAAGTGCACTTGGCAGACAGTTTCTTTCAGCCTGACATCCTTAACTCAAAAAATCTCCTGCCTCAGCTTTTTTATTCCAAGGTTAGAAAGTTCACATTACTAACTGAGAGCAGATGCCAAAACATTCACCTTGCACATCTCCCTGATCAAAGCTGCGGATTGACATTTGCAATGGGCAAAATGCTGAAAGTTAAGCTAAACTTGTTTTCTCTCTCTCTCCCTCGCTGTTGTTTTGGCAGGAGTCGGAAGACGAGCGGAGAGTGGGAGTAGTGATAGTGGTGGAGGAGTGAACCCGGAGCAGGTGAACACAGCTGCGGACCGCCATGGGCTCTCTTCCATCGGTCCCGACTCTCCGTCTTCGGGTCTCTGAGAGACGGCAGGGGCCAGCCAGGGAGCGTCGGAGTGGGCAGGCGAGGCAGCTCGCTTTCCCCGCCGGCTACTGGCTCCTCAGCAGCGAGGAGGGAGAGAAATCAATACTGAGGAGAGATGCTGCCAGGGGTCGCCCAACGCTGCCTCCAGCCATGGAGCCATGGGAGCCTGTGTGTTCCGCTTTCTCTCTCTCTCAGCCCAATCTCAGTCAACTTGCATCAGCTAAAGAGAGGGCCAACAGCCTTGACGCTCTTCATGCAACACTGAGTGTGTGCGTGTGTGGTTCTGCCAGAGGGCCTTTCCAGGCTCGGCATCACTTGATAAAACTTTGCCTGCTGGAGAACGAGTAGAAAAAGAATGTCAAAGGTCTTTTTTCCCCCGTCTTTGATTCCTTTTTCGCTATGAGTGCACATTCCCCCTGACTGTTGTAATGAGTGCTTGACGGAGATCTCTTTTACGCTAAATCAAGAGGCCTTCTTTTTTTAGTGGTCCTCCTCCTAAGCATGCACAAAGTGCTCTACATCTGATGGGTCGGGATAAGAGAGCATTTTGAATTCTTTTTCACCTTTTCCACCATGGTTGGATTTTTTTGATGGTTGCCACTATTCAAGTGGCTTGGAAAAGGACTTGGCTTTGATTTGTAGGTGAAGGGCTTGGCACTTCGTAATGGCTTTCACCCTTGACCGAAGCACTTGATGGGTATTAATAAAATCATGGACCAATGGAGAACAGTGCGAGATGGAGCAAGTTCCAGAAAAGTTGCTCCTGCATGGCCGCAGATCCGCTTGGGATGTGAACGACTGAAACGTGGCCTGCCCACGATGCTAACAATTCGAAAAGTGGAGTGCTGGTTGCAGTGGATAGTTCCTGTGTCCCTGGATGCTCAACAGGATCAAGTTGGATTCGGTAAGGAAAGATTTCAGTAATCTGTCACGCGTGGGTTCAATAACATCAGCTTTACGTTGTATTCCAGTTGATGGGGTGTCTTGTTTTAAGGTCCTGATTTGCGTTATGTTAATCGAATAAAGTGGCAGATGATTGTATAGATTTCCGTCATCCTGTCTCGTCTCCGCTGGGCAGCGCCTTCCACAAAATGGCCGCCGATGCCTGCCAGCTGTCTCCCTGCCAAGATGGCGGCACTTTAAACGCTGCCCATCTGCCTAATCAAGGGCCAGTATGCAGATTCCAGATAATTGCATTTGCATATGCTTATTTCCCCTACCCGTTATTGGTGGGGCCAGTTAACCACGCCGACTTTGAACATGCAGGGCATATGCACATGTTTCCTTTATCGCTTAAATCCTTTTACAGTCTGTCTGCTTTATGTTAAGCTGCAGTAGCGTTCTATCATTGGAAATGGGTGAAAAATATGGCGTTAACACACACAAAGCATCTGATGCCTGTGCCATCTGTGACATCTGTGACTGGGTAGTCTAGCTACATAAATCCCTCACTCGCAGGGCCTGGTTCCAGACAGCCTCCCATAATGACCTCATTAGCATGCACAGCACTCCTCACTGTAGGCCCTGGTGCACTGCTGTGCCGTGGGACCCGACAATCCGCGCCCTTCACACAAACGCTTGCCGGGCAACATTGTGTTCCTCCTTACAATACAAAACTTCACACTTGTTTTATTACAATCATGTCAGTGGAGCTGAAGATCTGAAAGGGGCTTAGGCAGTTAGCCTGTATGCTCAGGGAGATGTCTGTGTACATGCCTGTTGGATTTTTCAGCCAGGCTAATGAAGAAGTTGTTGGGTTGATTCAGATTGTATTTATTTTATTTTAAGCTGTATGTGCTGTTTCAAGAAAACACAGAGTTTAAAAAGTCCTCAATAGATGTAAACTATTTAGCTTGAAATTGCAGCATCATAGTAGTCGAAACTGACTAGATCCAAACTCGCGCAAAGACATAATAATTTGTACTAGATGGCAAAATGGCAAGAAATTGTACAAGTTGGGTTTTACAAAAATGCATAACACAAACCGTAAAGCTTGAATGAAAGGGTACTACGTTTATACATTTTTCTCCTATTACCGGTACATTTATGAGACAAATTTTCGCCATCTTGTACGAACCATTACGAGTCATCATGAAGTGTGATGACTAGTTCCGGTCTCTTATTATTATGTTTCATAGTGATAAAAGGGGTGAAATTCTGAAACTAGGGTGGGATGACTAGTACCGAATGGCAGTAAAAATAAAAATTTTTCTCGTAAAGACTGCTCTACGATATTTGTAAGAGCGATACAGAAAAAAAAAGACCCTGCAAATTTCTTTGGTAGCATTGTTAGGGACAGCATGAAGTTGTCTCAGCAACTGTAAACAATTTGACGCATTAATATTGAATGCTTGTATTTAAATCAGTTCATTCAATTCAGCATTTCTCAAAAAAGGTTAAAAAAAAGAGAGATTCTTTTTAGCTATAGCTTTGTTTCAAGTCTCCTTTTTCAATTTTGATTAGTTTTTTTTAAAAGTAGTATATTGGATGCTAGTGATGCTAACTAGAATAACTGTCTGGAATAACCGTTTCTCCTATTGGTTTTATCGTTTGTGGTTCATAGATTTGATATGTCATGTGGGTGGGGTGATTTGGTTTAAATTAGGCAGAGAGGGCAGTTAAATTTTGGGGTGGGTGTGGGGTTATCCGTCTGTCTGGACAAGTTGATGTCTAAAACGCATATTAGCAGCAGAGTGGTACGTCTAGTCAGGCAGTCTGCGTTTGTTCCATATTTGCATATTTACAACAGCTGGGGAGCCCATATGTTTTAGCCTGAGCCAGACAAAATTATATATAGCCTGACACGCTAGCAAGGCTACTGCACTCCATGCACCCCCCCCCCACACACACACACACACACCAAGCAAATACACACACTCACACATGCTGCAAATCTAGTGCCATTCAAGTTCTCTTCAAAACACAAAAATATCCCCCTCCCACCTGAAAAAAAAAGGAAAACCAAAAAGCTTTTATGCTAATCGGAGCGTTAGCCATGCGTGTGAGTACACTAGTGCAATTATGCATAATTCAATGCAAAGCTAGGCTGGGAGGCTGAGTACAGTAAATCCTGTTAGCAGCCCGCAAAGGCGGGAAACGAAAGGAGGGGATGGTGGGGCGAGTGTTACGCCCATTAGGTGCCAGAATAAAGGCCACGTTTTCACTAGGACCCAGCGATATGTTAACCTCCCACCCCTGTTGTAGGTGTACACGTGTGGTGGACGGCACAAGATTTATGTGTCATAAGATTTTTTTTTTGTTAGAGACTTTCAATTAATTTATTAGAGCTGCCTTTTTATTATCTGCTGTAACAGCTACATGTCCCAAAGCTTCAGTTGTTCTCACAATATGAAACCACACTCCTTATGGCTGTCTTACTTGTAAACCTTTTACACTTGAAGGCCTGAAAGTCTTGAAGCTTAATAACTGGGCTGAACTATCTCAAATGAGTGGTATATGGCTCCAACTCTATCAAAATATAAAAACGACAACATAAAAATTCCCCTCGCTGCCTGTCTGCTACAAGCTTTTCTCCAATTACTGATTAGCCTTGAAGAAAAAAAAAAGTCTGGACCGTTTTTACATTCCACGCGTGCTGTAACATCATGTGAGAGCGTTGTGGCTCCCCTCTGTGCAGAGACCGGCTTATATGTTTAATGTTTTAATGTTAGCTGTGCCTTAGTGCTGTCTCACCGTTATGAGGGGGTTTCTATGCTCTGAGTACCCGCTGCTTTTATTTGCTTGGTTATTGATTGAATGTGGTCCACCCACAGAAGTAATAGTTGCTAAAAGCATTTATTGGCACTGCTCAGTTCTGCCAGGGTGATATGCAGTTTTTTATTTTATTTGATTGTGTTCCACCTGTGATCTGACAAGTGGCTAGCCAGGCTAAAGACTCTGGGGAAAAAGGGAATCTGGCTACTCAATGCCTGTGTATTCATTAGCAGCTCATTTAATAATATTTTAAACCTATTTACCACAAAGCATTCATGGATTTTTTGTATAATAAGTCTCTCTTTTTGTCAAACTGATTAGCATTTAGCATGTTAAGCTGTATATGCAGCGTTTAAGAAAAGAAGACCTTAACTGATTTTGTTTATTGCTTTTCTATTTTTTTAAAGCAACTTTCATGCATATTACATACAAGCAGTGCATTTTGTAAGATTGTAAGATGTGTGTGTATATATATATATATATATATATATATATATATATATATGCAGTATATATGATTACCATGTCATGTTTGGCTTCTGTTTAAGCACTAATAAGTAATTTTTAAGATCAAGTACAATATATGCAATATCAAAAGCATCAAATTTTGCTTCATCTACACAACTTGATCCAAAAAGAGCTACTGGCCCTTTAAAACACACTAGCGTCAACCATGGCTGATTACAGTCTGAGAGAAAACAGGCGTTTATCCAAGTCACTGATTATGTCATTTTTAAGCCAAAACACAGCGCTGCGTGCGGAGTGTGTGGGGCGCAGAATTATGAAGCGAGGAGTGGAGTGTGTGAAGGAGAGAGCTGGAAATGGGAATGGAGTGCTGTTTGTATGATTAAACTGTCGGCTCGGTGGCACAGGCCACGTTGAAGAGCCGGGCCTGAGATTTGACCGTAATGAAAATGCCCCCGAACTGCACCCCCCACCCTTTCAAAACATTGCTTCAGACCAGCTCGGGTCTTTCTGTACGCTGAGAAGAGAAAGGAGACGTGG
The DNA here is from genome assembly GCF_029890125.1 of Rhinichthys klamathensis goyatoka. NCBI lineage: Eukaryota > Metazoa > Chordata > Actinopteri > Cypriniformes > Leuciscidae > Rhinichthys > Rhinichthys klamathensis. The sequence goes on along the minus strand of NW_026606664.1, from coordinate 2,057,986 downwards.
AACAAGATAGACAGACAGGGAGAAAGAGAGGGAATGAGAAAGTACCGTTCCGTGGCAAATGGTTTCGTGGCTGCACGAGATGTAGACAGATGTAGACAGGAAGTGTAAGGTTGGGATGAGGGCTTGATGAGTAAACTTCAAATTGTGCTGTGCCTCATATTCGGGTATTAAAGGGATAGTTCAACCAAAAATTTAAATTTTGTCATTATTTACTCACCCTCATGTTGTTCCAAACCTGTATCACTCTCTTTTTTCTGTGGAACAAAGAAGATATTTTCGAGAAAGGTTTTTTTTTTCATACAATGGAAGTCAATGGGGTCCAAAATGTTGTTTGGTTCCCTATGTTCTTTATAACATCTTCTCTTGTGTTCTGCAGAAGAAAGTCCTACAGGCTTACAATGACATGAGGGTGAGTAGATTATGACAGAATTAAAACATTTTGGTGAACTATCCCTTTAATGTTTTGTTTACATTGCACACCAATCAAATTTGTTTTTAAATCTGATTTTTAGGACTGATTGCATGCTGTCATTTTGGAAATGCTGAAATCTGTTCTGTTTGTTCAAGTTGTTCTTTGTTCATGTTCATCATGACATCTTGTCAGAGAGCTAAAATCATGAGGAACATGTGAACATATTGAACGTGAAATCGTTCAGGAAAGAGTGATAAAAAAGAAGTGTATTCAGTCACATCTATCTATCTATCTATCTATCTATCTATCTATCTATCTATCTATCTATCTATATATATATAATTGCATATTTTATAAGATGTTACACACATTTAGCGTTCTGAATGACAAAAAACAAAAAACCACTTGAAATCTGAGCGTTTACACTGAAACGCATTTTGATTTCATGCCACATTTGGATTGCATTAATAAACATCATATTTTATGTGTTTTTGGTTGTTTAGACTACACAAAATTTAACAGATTTGAGTCAGATATACCCCCAGACACCCCCCCCCCCCCCAAAACTTAAGATGTCACATGAGTCAAAACCTGCTAAGGGGTAATAATAGAACAACAGTTTTAAAAAGGGATTTTCACTATTATTTACAACAGGATCTGCATTTTCATGAATTTAAATAATATATTTTTGTTATAAGAGACAATAAAATTAACTTTGTGCATCAAAACCACTCCTTTTTCTAAATAAGAAGTAAATCTTTTTTACTTGATTTTCAAAAGTCAACGAAAGACAAGCCAAACATATTAGTCACTGTAATTTGTAATTTATTTTAAGTCATGAAATAAACTTCATTCGGTAAAATAAGTAGAATTTTACGCAAAAAGCATTTAGTCTCCAGTGCATTTTATAATTACCCAAAAATCCAACAGTTTACACCTTAAGGTCCTTGCACACTGAGACCGAAATTTTCATATTCGTCATTCGGTGGCTCTGAATTATCAAAACACCATTCAAAATGCTTGCTATGGATTTGAAAAACGCAAAAAATCAAACCTGATCCGAATTCTTTTATATTGGAGTATAAAGTAAAAACATCGACATAACACATTCATGGGCATCAATCACTTCCCTGAATACTTGCCAGCTAATAAATTGATAATTATTACCCTATGATCCCACTGTTTTCAGATCCACATCATTTGAATACCACAACATCAATGTCTGTCAAAAAATAACGTGCACAATACACACTAGTATTTACGTGAAGCTGAGGTTCAGGGAGTAGGCCTACACGCATTTCCTGGAAAACCCACACTACCGGATGTTTTGACTATGTCATCGCTTTCTGAGAAGAGGGAGAAAATGGCGGCCTGAGCGGCTTCAACTACCTGTCTGTCAGAGAAGATAGTGCATAATATATAACGCACGTGAGTATAAATTTGTTCTTCACTCGCTGAAGTTGAATCGGAATGATCAGAGAACTGAGTGAAATACTTCACACTGCATGCTAAAGAGAATAAATGCCAATCCAATTGAAAAATTTCGCCGGGTTAGTGAACATCGTTCAACGTGTTGGTTTTGACAGACATTTTTTTATACTACTACGCATTCTGATTCTGACATTCCTTATTTAAAATTTTTCAAAAATGTTCTATTCTTGACTGATCTTTAAAAAAAAAAAAAAAATTGGCTATAGATGAACTGTTAAAAGAGTGATCTCGAGATGAGTCCCTCTAGTCGTCCAATTTGACTCATAATTCGGGAACTTGACAGGGGATTTTTATCAAATGTAGCTTGAAAACTATCTTAGTTGTTTAAAAGATTAAGGCAATTATCAAAGTTTGGTAAAAAAGTTGTTTAATTTTCCAATAAAAGATGATACATTTTGATTTGTTTCCCCTTAGCAGATTTTGACTCATATATGACTAAAGGCCTACTCATACCAAATATGATAACTATAACAATAACAATAATTGTTTTAATTCAATAAGAATAGGAAAGTCCTCATCACATCTATAACAACACAAAAGAATGATTCATTGTAGTCACTTTGATTGACAGCCAATTAGAATCTATCCAACTTTAAAGACCTGAAGCATTTAGAATGACCAGCAATAAAACTGCAAGCACACTTACTGTATAATAAACAGAAAGGTTTCGTTCCTTGGTGTGGATGCTAATAATCTTTATCATTGGTGTAAACAGGCCTTTAATTAGGAGAAATATCACAGATAATGGTAGAACGAGCACAGCAAACATTACTCCCTTCCACAAATACTTAAGATTGTCTCGGTTGAGCGTGGGAACGAGTAAAAGTGTCAAATATTCCGTCATTCGCTGGCTAGACGGCCCAGCTGCTCTATTCATCTGCAGGTGAAGAAGGACCCTAGAGGTCAAGGTCAGGGGGGTTTGTTGTACGGTCAGACGTCTCGCTACACCCCAAAACGTATTTGACTAGCAAATAAGGGGGCGCCTATTACCGCGGCTTCTTTTCTGCGCTAACCTAGCAACCGTTTTTTTTTTTTAAATGTGTTCATTTACATGATCCTAAGCATGTTTTAATGAAGTCCACAGACATTTATTTATAGCATCGTTTGCAAGGAATCAACATCGCCGCTATGCCACATTTGTTCCTGCTGTCCATCTCCTGCAGTGTAAACAATGATACCCCTTTAAGAGGAGGGCTTTTCTTCCTCTCAACATGTTTCTCCAAAGAAACCAAGTTTTTGAATAGCGGACGAAGACACCAGCCCACCCTCTGGAAGATTCCATTATTCATCTCCACCTATGGTTCATTAGCTCAGCTGAAAAAGCCCCCCCCCCCCCCCCATACCAGCGTCTCAATGGACCGGTCCCCATCTTTCCCAGAGAGCCCCCTCTTCCTTGTCCTTCACCGTTCCCCCTAATCGTCTCAGCTCGCGCTGAAATCAAGCTTAGAAACGTCGCTGCTGTGAGCCTCTCTCCTTCCTTCCCCCCTTTCCGGCTCATTCTCTCACCTAGCTCACACACGCATGCACACACACCCACCCACTGCTTAAATCCCTATCAGCATGTCAACAAAATGTCCGCCCAGCTGGGGTTGACACTCGGTCGCCTCTGGGGCTTCACCTCCTCCTCGCTGACCCCCTCGATCTCTCGTGGTCATTTGTTCTGTCTCTAGAGCTCCTCTCGGACTCAAGTATATGATGTTAGTTTGTGTTTTAATGATGAATTGGTTCTTGCAGAATCCAGTATCTGTGCACTCTTGCGGTCATCAATATGTAGTTTTTAACTAAAATATGGCTGATATAATGCTGATAAATTATTTCAGTATTTACTAAAAAGTAACTCAAATTAGAAAATTATTAGATATTAGTTATTAGAATGAGCGTTAAGTTTAAAGAAAAAAAAAATATATATAGTATTAGGGATGCAAGATATATCAGCCACCATATCTGTATCGGCCGATATATGTTCATTTTTAATGTTATCATTATCGGCCCAATAAGAAAATTTGCCCGATATATTAAAGCAGATAAATAATGGATTATTTCCTTCAGCTGAGACACTTCAGATTCACACTGTTCAGCGTGATGGTTTTGAATGGCTTGAAATATGATTGGAATCACTTCAAAAAAGGAAAATACAGTTAAGTGCAACATGTGCAGCGCCAGTCTGTCATATAGGCTACATAAAATTATGATGAACATTATTATAATTGTGTTTGGGACGTGGCTTTTGAGGGTGAGACTTCTGTTTTTGTAATCAGGCTCTCGAAAATTGTTACAAAAATTTGGATTTAGATTTATCAGACAATATATCGGTTATCGGCTTTCAAATATCGGATATATTTTTCCGAATTATTTTTGTTACTTAAGTCTTTCATGTGAACTATTAAGATAGGAACTATTATTGTTATTTATTAACAAAAACAACACCAATACTTAATGTCAGCCGTTGGCTGCAGTGAAGAGCACGACGATGGAAAATTCAATAACTCATAAAAGTCTTTTATCACAAATATAGCAGGGAAAATATATGAGAAACTCAGAACTATAGATCTTATTCAAATAAGCGCCATCTTTGATTTTCAACGGGAATGAAAGCGAGGCTGTGAGAGATAGACATGCATCTCTTCAGTGGGTTGAACTGTTATTTAAGGTGTTTTTGGGTTGTTCTGCTGATGAAAAACTGAAAAAATATCTTTCAGAGAAATTTCAGTAGACAAAAAACTCCAGACAACATGAGCTGTGGAAATGTTTTATTGATCTGGGAGCTTTATGCAGCTTTATACAGCAGATGCCATTGAAAACACAGGTAAGTCTGTCCCTCACAGCCTTTCATACATGTCATGCTGCTCTAAATAAGGTCTATAACATAGGCCTATAGACACGTAAAACATCAACGCAAACAAGACCGAACACGAACTGAGGAAACTCAGGGCTTAAATACATGGGGAGAGTAATCAAGGTAAAACAGAACATATTTTTAAATGTTTGTTAAAACATTTGGCAAATATAACCAGAATACTGAATTATCTATTTATTTTTTACACATGTGTATGTCCAGTTGTGTATTTATGCATGATTATGTGGATTGTGGAAATTAGGCATATGGACATATTTATACCTATCTGTCCCTTAAAATCGTTTCCATTGGTGTTACCCTGGTGTAATCAGGTTGAATCAGTCATACTCAGTAATAATTTTGACTCTTATAATTATTGTTATTATTCCATTTTTCGTTTTCCTGACCAAAACATTTTTACAGTGTATGTACATGTTGATTTGTGTATTTGCATTAGTTTGACTTTGCTGTTTTATAATATTCTAATGCATTTGGCACATCCTGTCCTGCCTAGCAGCTCTTTTCCCATCTGGATTGTTCAGTTATGATTACGTAATTATGGGATTGCAGTAAGATCGTGACACTGTGGTAAATATGTGGCTGATTTAGTCGAGAAGCTGTCTGATATGCCTGTATATTATGATTTTTTTGGACACTGTCTTGCTCAGTGAAGTCTCTGCGGTGCTTAGTGTCTGCCAGCCTAGCACAATTTGCATGTAAATGTATTCAGATGACAGCAAGCAGGGAGACCACCAGCTTTGCTGGATCTTGTGTACCAGAATACAGGTGTCTGTAAAAATGAGTCACATCCCAGCAGTAGATTATGAGAAGAAGAAAATGCCTGTATTGCCAGAACAGGTCACATAAACCCCCAATAAATCGCATCTGAAAGTAATTACATTCACCTAAAGCTCTGTGATCCACACTGAATAATGAGTTTTTACGTTCAGCTCCCGATACGCCGACCCCGTTGTTTTGCATTTCAGACAGGCACGTTGCAGGCAGCCATAAGGAAGTATCCTGGGGTCCTCATGCTGTCAGTGGAGAGAAACGAGGGAGGGAGCGTGATGGCCTACAGTACAGTACTGGCTGTGTCCGAAATCTAAAGTGAATGACTAAACAGGCAGCATTTTGTGTATGGAGCTACTTTTTACGGAAACTTGTTTCAGATAGACTTTTAAGAGGCCATAAAATCATGTCTAGTGATCTAAAACAGTTTCAAATGAGCAAATATTAAGTACGACAATGCTTTTGTTAATCCAAAGAAAATTTTAAATATGAGCGTTCACACTAGCACATTTAAATCTGGTTTCACACCACATTTAAATTGGATTTGTAAACAGCAAATTTCATGTTTTTTTTGTTTAGTTTTTTTTGTTTCGATTACACAAACATAAACATTTGTGTCAGATATGCCCGAAAAAACTGATTTTTATGCTGCTGCTTGTCTGAATAAGCCTTACAATGACCTATGTGGTCACCGTGATTTTGCCAAGTAAAACATGTTCCTGGATCAACATATCTTGTTGATCCTGGATCAACATTCCTGTCTGAATATTTAGCCCTAACCCTATCGCTACTCATAAACCTAACCCTATACCTATAAGTTATCCCTAAAATCAGAGGGAAATGATAAGGGTGTAGAAGCACCTAACCCTGGTTGTCGCTCAAATCTGATTGGTTGATTGGAATGTTGTTCCAGGTTCAACAAAGGTGTTGATCCAGGATTATGTTGTACTTGGTGAAATAATGTCCCCCCATGGTAGAGCTTGGGAACGAGTAAAAGTGTCAAATATTCCGTCATTCGCTGACTAGACGGCCCAGCTGCTCTATTCAGCTGCAGGTGAAGAAGGACCCTAGAGGTCAAGGTCAGGGGGGTTTGTCGTCTCGCTACACCCTGAAACAAATTTGACTGGCAAATAGGGGCACAATTATTACTGCGACATGGGATGTAAATGTTCGTTTCACTGCAGACCTGGCAACCCTAGGGACGTCTAAATATCCTCTCTTTCTTTTACGGTGCATCTCTGCTGTCATTGTTTTTTTCTTTGCTTAAAGGTTGCTTTGCTGAGTCCATAAAGAAGAGTTGTTTTAAAGCAGTGTTAAACAGGGGAACAAAGCTTGGTATGAGCCCCCCTTTATGGAGAGAGGGGTCTCATTGGAGACTGGATGCTTTTCTCCACTGGCCTTGACTGGTGTCTTTCTCTCATTCAGCCTCTGTATAGCCCAGCAGAATACATGATTGACGAAACAGTGATCCAGTGGCATGTATTTTAATGCCTTTTTACAACTTTTCGAAAAACATAGTTTGCACTTACTATGATAATATGATCAGAAGGCAGAATTTTTACTGTAGTATCAAATTGAAAGTAAATTTAGTATAAATATAATATTATTAAATGTCCATTTTTATTAAATATTTTTAAACATTAAATATAAAAAGACTGAAAAAAGTTTTGTTTTATTAAAATATTATTAAACAGATTTTATGAAAATATTTTAAAAGCACAATAATTATTAAATTAAAATAGTAATACATTAAATATAAGACATTTTATTATATTTATTTTTATACTTTTATATTTTGTATTTATATTACATTTGAATAAAGTATAATTTTAGTTTTAGTTTAATCTGCCACGTCAAGACAGTTCTTGCATTACAGTTTTTTATTATTTGTAATAAATGAATAACATAAATATTATAATTGAAAATAAAAAATATTTTAAAATAAAAACAATTAATAACCATATTTAGTCATATTCTATTTGAATAAAATATCTATTTTATTTTTGATAATAAGATAATCAGTCTCTATATTTTAACAAGCTTTATTTTGTTACAAATTATTTTAAAATAATTTATAAATAATAAAATGGTGAGAAAATAACTAAAACTAAAATGAGACCAAAAATATTTACTTGTAAAAAATATTAGATATTTCATCATGCATTTTATTTTTTATTTATTGTGCTTTTAAAATATTTTTAAAACTTGCTTAATAATGTTTTAGTAATATTTAAACTAATTGTAAAAATAAAAAATGTCCTTAATCATTTCAATAATAAATAAGAACATAAACGTTCTATGTAAATGGTCTAGTGGTTAGTGCATGAGCTCTGACACATTAATCTGTGGCGCTCCTGTGGATGATGCAAGTTCAAGTCTGTCTCACAACATTTCCTGCCATTGCTGCTCCCCATCACTTCCTTTCCTCTCTCCTGACAGTGTGTATCATTAGGCCAAAAGGCCTAAACTAAATGAAAACTAATGCAGGTCATTTCAGCTGCATGATTCCAGGCTCCTCCTCTTCCCTGCAGAATGATGCAACTAACCAGTTAGCGAGCTGTGTTAACCGAGCGAACCCTTTTTTATTCAGTGCACTGGACGTTTGCCAGTACGAGTGTGTTTAGTGAGCATATATATATTCCTTCCATACAGGGCCTCCCTTCTGCGCAACCTTTATTTCAAACGCCGCTCCTCGTACAAGCCCGATTCATGACTGAGTGATGCAGAATTAGTATGCAGCCAACAGCTTGCCTCAAATAATAGGACCCAGGAGCGGTAGCAGAAGTCCAGGGGGGTTAACCAGCGTTCTGCCCCTCACCCTCCAGTCCTGGACTCAAATCTTAATGGGACATCAGACAGGACTGTCTAAATCGAGGACTAGCCCCCCCCCAACAAAATCCCTGCCTGCATCCTAGTTGCTTTCCTTCTCTATGGAGAGGGGGGGGGGTCCCAGATGGGCGATTCCTGCCCCCATCCAAACGCTAGGTACATTATAATGTCTCCTGACGCCTTTGGTGCGACTCGTCCTCCCAACCTGTTCCCTACGGTTGCTAGCCTAGCATCACGCTAGCTGTTTGTTTACAGTAGGAGAATTCAAATAAATCACATCCGCGACTCTCGTCCAATAAAACGCGTCCTGTTTCAGACGCTAGCTGGACAATGAACATTGTATCTCTGTAAGATGGAGATGAAATAACTTAAAAACTAGACCTTTTCTTTAATTCAACACCATGATATTGTAGAGTTGTTGTTTTTCAGCTGTTTACCTCTGTGTTATTCTACTTTATTATCTTGATGGTTTTGGTCTGGTTTGAAAGATCTCACTCAAATTCATCAGAAATCCACTGCTTACATTTGCAAAAATATAAACAATTGCATTCTATTGACAAAATGCATATTGTGTTTGAATTTTTATTTACAGATTTTATTTAAAACTATATGCATGCTTGCACGCATGTTTGTACGTGTGTGTGTATATATATATATGTTAGTGCTGTCAAATCGATTAATCGCATCTAACATAAGTTTTTGTTAACATAATATGTGTGTGTGTGTATGTCCGTGTATATATACATATATAAATATATTTGTGTGTATACAGTATATATATATACACACATGTATATTATGTAAACAAAACCTTTGGTTAGATCCGATTATTCACGATTAATCGATTTGACAGCACTAATATATATATATTTATTCAAATAAAATACAATATGGCAGCCATGTTTGACTTCCATAACGCATGGCTTGTACCATGACCAAGCAGACTAGACGTTGCGCACTGATGATTAAGCAGGGTCAGTCGTTGAGCTGTCTGCACCTCAATCCCCAGAGGTGATATTAAGCACCCTAGACTGGAACCAACAAGCACCCCCCACCCCCACAGCCCTGAGGTCAATCCCACTGCCCAGACAGTCCTTCCCCTGACCCCTGTCTGGCTCTAGGCTCGGGGTCAAACATCACGGCTGATAAAGTCTGCTTCCCCGCCCCTTCAACCTGCGTGCTGGTAAACACACTCATGCCGTGGCGTGGCACACACGCAGCGTCATCCCCACACACACGTGACTCTGAGCATCCCGGCATCTGTGTGCTGTCAATCAACTCTCAACCCCCTCCCTTCTCATCCGAGTCTGCGCCCAAGCCACACCTCATTCAGACGGCGTACAGTCAATGGCTTGACCGTTTGCAAAAAGATTTTATGCTATGAAAAAATTTTCATTATAGGAAGTGCATTATTGGTATAACATTATAATTCTTCAAACGTTGAGTGAAACTGATACTAATTCTCTCCTATTTTCTTGTGTCTCCTCAGGTTTTGTGAGACTGCAAGAGAAACTGACTAAATCTTGATCCCAGGACCAGCAGAGACCATCAAGAGGAGATATTTTTCCATTTTTTTCTTTATTTTTCTATTATTTAATTACTGTACATAACTGTTTTTAGTAAGACTGTTTGTGTTGCTTTTGTCGGATCTCTTTCTTCATCAAGTAAGTATTTTTGGACAATAAAGGTAAGTTCAATATTTGAATAAAGATTTTTGAAATCTACAGTACAATGGACAGTTAGTGATACTGAGACTTTGACTTACTGCTAACTTGAATATTGTACAGAGAGATGGATGGATGGATAGATAGATAGATAGATAGATAGATAGATAGATAGATAGATAGATAGATAGATAGATAGATAGATAGATAGATAGATAGATAGATAGATAGATAGATAGATACTTTTTTGCTATTGCTGTCAAACATTACATTTTATTAATTTGTGCCTGCTTATTGCCTTGTATTAAAAATAGAAAGTTACTTAAATAAATCTTGAAAAAAACGTCCTTGTTATCTTTGTGATTTTTTTTCTGTCTTTTTTTTTGGCAGTTTCCATAAGGAACATGTTGGTGTCCTATGAGTAGTGTTTTAAAGCATTAGATTTGCAAACAGTGCTGGGTAGTAACCGATTACATGTAATCTGGATTACATGATCAGAATCCAAAAATTAAGTTCTTGCAATTAGATTGTTTTAAATACTTGTAATCAGACTACAGTTACTTAATTATTGATTACATGTTATTCTCACAATGGCAGTTCATAATTAATTGATTCTCTGTTCTACTACTTTTTTATCTTTTAAATTTCCTCTTTAAAAAAAGCCATACGTTCAGAAGATCACAATTGTTGTCATGTAATTAAGAATCAGTAACTGATTATAATTTGTAAGTAATCTACCCAGCACTGTGTACAAATCCCATATTGTTTGGTGGTGAGATAATATTTGATATATTTAATCAATTATTATATAACATAATTATCCCACAATGAAAAGTAACTCATTTTAAACACCTTAAGGGCCGTATGGTGATTTTGGCCTGTCCCACCTCAAAGGTCATAATTTTCTTTAACTGCATTTAACAATTAAAATCATACAACTTTATAATTTTGTCATGATCTGTCGAATCGCTATTAAAAATGAATTATTAAGGTAAAATAATAATAATCCTTAACTAATTTTCTTTCCCAGTATAATATTTAACTACCCTCAGCTCTGTTACTGCATGATTCTGGTGTGGAATTGTTTTTACATTTTATGCCTATTTATATTTTTATTACTACTAGAAAATTATATATATATATATCAAAATCACACAAATCAGGATTATGAACTGTTTAGAAATGTATTTGTTAACAGGGTTGAAAACCTGCAAACATCCTATAAATCTAACAGAAACTAAACCACCTTATGTAATACTATAACGGTGAGTTTCGCTCAGCCAGAAAGTGTTCATTACCAGAGAAGGAATCCAGTTGACTCAAACACACACACACACGACACACACACATCAGGCTTCTCCGGTGGCAGTCCTGCTTCCTATTGTTTTCCTTTACTGTCAGCTCAAGCGCTGGTCCAGTGCACTCCAGTGCACCTACTGAAATCTGCCCCTCTTCTCAAAGCGCCTGCGGTCACCCAGCCACACTGACCCGGGATCAGGGCCAAGCCACCCTGGCCATGACTTAGACACCGGGAGGCCAGGCTTTGGCCTGAAAAAAAGCGAGAAGGAGAGATTATCCTATTCTGGGCCGGTCCGGCGGAGGGTACGGTGGTATTGACCAGGAGGGGCCACCCATGGAGCGTCCATTGAGCCATGAGATGGCCTGATATACATGCTTACTGAGCATGGCAGATTCCCTTACTCTCAACGGGATAAACCCACAGCGAACAAGCCTCTTTCGGAGAGATTAGGGTGGCAGCTCTTGTCCCCTTGTTCACCCCCCCCCTCGACCATCCTCTGCCCAGAGACAGGGCTCAAAATCTGCGGTGAAACAGTTCTTGGTGGTCTGCCAAGACATTCATTGTCTTTGCCATAAGAGGTGAGGAGTGAGTTTAGCCGTGAAGTCCAGCAACCTCTGGCTGTTGCGTCGTATTGCTTTTATGGTTCTTGAAACATCAGATGAGAGAAAATACATAGTTTAATCACCTCTACAAAATCTACATGTAAACACCAAGGCAAAGCAATAGAAATAAATATAATTTTGATGGTTTGGGTGTATTTAAATACATGACAGAATGTCCCTTTACCTGCTAAAAATACAAGTTGAAGATGTTTTGAAAATTCCCACTTGTTTTAGCACTATGTTATGAATTCAGAAGTCAAAATAAGTGTGAGTGATTTATCTAACAAAATGTTTCCAGTAAGATTTTTGAATTCACTGGATGTTTGAATTTATTTAAATTATTTGTAAATGTATACTTTTCAATAAAAATACTGCATTTATATAGGCTAGTTTTGGTTCTTGGTTTAATAATAATAATAAATATTTATATTAATTTGTATTTATTTATGTTAACCATTATAAAATGTTTATTGTTGATTGTTGAAATATTTAATGTTGATCACTCACAACAAGATGACTCAAACAAAAAAACTCTTTTACTTTGAAAATCTTTTTTTACATTTTTTTTGTGACTTGCCGTTTCTTTCATCTTTGTAGTGGTTTAATACATAAATAATGGTTATTTCTCTAAACAAACGGATCTGAAAAAAATATTTATGTATTAAAAAAACAATTATTTATACAAAAGTGTTTGTAATGCAGTCTGTGCTGATGATGATGATGATGATGATGATGATGATGATGATGATGATGATGAAAATAGAAACAAAATGAGCCAGTGTTGGCAATCATATTTAAAATAAATAGGTTTGAAGATTAGGAAGATGAAAGAGTGAATTCATCAGTATTGAGGTGAATTATCAATTACATTTAACATTAGTCAAATTATAACATAATACTAACTACATATTAGTATATGCAACATAAATCGGGTGATAACATATAAACAAATGCAGAAAATAACTAAAGGGTAAAAGAAAACAATAGTTTCACAAACACTTAAAATAATAAAGCCATTAGGCTAATTAAATTTAAATAATTGTTTCGATTGAAGATTATCTTGAATATGATATTCTGTGCACGTCTTAAATTTGCACATTAGGCCTACATTAAAAGCCAAACACACACATCACATTAACAAAAAAACTTCCACAATACATTTCCTAATACATTTTAAATGGATAGTGTTGCGTTTTCCGTTTGAATTGCCATGTGAGAAGTGCTTCGGTTATTCCTACATAAATAGGCTAAATAAAAAGAAAAATCATGACCTTAAAAACATTTCCTCCCAAGCAGATAAAGCATTATTGAAATTTCAGAAGTAAGATGCCCTTTGACTAGCCTGAAATAGACTTGAGAATGAACGAGGGTCAACAGCGGGAGTGTGTGTATGTGTGTGTGTGTGGCTGCGTGCGGGACGGGGGAGGTTAGGCTCCTCTGTGAACTTGAAGAGCAGTTTGTCATGCTAACCATGCTGGAGCTATTGAATTCACACACAGGGAGCAGAACTTTCACAGGACCTCGTCTTTTTTTATGCAAAACCAGCGAGACCCCGCACCCCCTGGGTTCATATATGTGTCTGTATGGACTCAATGCTTTTTTTTTGGGGGGGGGGGGGGGGGGGGGGGGGGGGGGGCTTGATCACGTAGCCTAGTTAATAGCCTAATCCGTGTGGAGAGGTATTAACTTGTTTTATTATTTACAAGTGGAATAATGTAGCACCATGTCCATTGCTGATTGAAGTAGAATTACATTTCATTTAAGCAATAACATACGAGAGGCCGTTACATTGTGCGATTAGTAACGGTTACAGCGAGCACGGTATTTAGGCTATTCGGCAGGCCCTGAGTGGTTAATTGCTTTTAAAAAATATATATATATATATATTTTTTTTAAATATGCCTATTATAATAAAAAATATTAGGTAAACAAAAACAACGTAATTTTATTAGCAAATTAAAAGGAATTCTGCCGCTATACAAAATAGTTCTTCGCGATGATGTGGCGAAGTGTCAAATCTGCACTGTAACAAATTGCTGTAGATTCTACAGCAAAATTCTACAGAAATTTATTGTTTTATCATTTTACAAGTTATTACTGTAATTCGCAATGCATTATGGGTCAAAAAGAGTATTACAGTTGTTAACAGTATATTTCCCTATCAACTGTAAATTGATTTACAGGTAAGAGGTGTTTTCACTGTAGTTCATACGTTTTACAACAATTTACTGTGATGTGGCATTATGGGATTGCGCGGGCTGAATACAGGTTTGAAAACTGGTGGACTGGAGCAGGGCAAGAAGCGCTGAAGATAAAAGGCACTATTTACTAAATTTTTGGTAAGTTAACTTAAATGTACATCCATAAATATTACAATCTACTGTATTACTTAATGCTGTTTGAGCGATTCATATTTTGAACAGAATTCATCATGTCAGATATGCAATTAATTTTATCGACTTGTTAACAACTGCGTGTTATCAGGACATTTAGTGTGATGTAAAAGTGTTTGATTCCAATATTAACGTTACGTTTATTTAGTAAAGGAATGTGTCTTTAATTTTAAATGTATTGTTTCAGGCGAGGCATAGAATCGCGACGGCGCGCGCCATAACAGTGGTGAGACGAAGCTGAACTGTTACAAGGTAAAACCATCGTAAATGTTATGGAATGCTGCCGTTTGTTACAGTTTTATTCGCAATCCGCATATATTTGCTCTCAAGAGAGTATTTTTAGAGCATTTGCTGTTTCCAAGACAAGACAAATCCACTGAAGTGTTGGTGAGAAAAAACTAGTAACGTGGCCTATACGCAGTTAGCTTTCTTGACGAAAAACATTAGAATCTATGATATTATTAACATCGTTGCATGCTGCTATTTTCTCATTTATTTCACCAGTTTTGATTTATTATTGAGAGCATGTAAAACCAGTGTTTAACAAAGGCCTGCGTCATAACTAAATTGAACGCAAAGCAATTTGCAGTTTGGAAGACGAGACATAATTACTGATGTTGTGCTGTTGAGACAAAACTACATACAGTATACGCACGTGCAGTTAGCTTTGCTGATTAAAAACATTACAATATGATTTTAACATCGTTGGATGCTGCTATTTTCTCATTTATTTCACTAGTTTGGATTTCTTATTGAGAGCATGTAAAACCAGTGTTTAACAAATCCCTGCGTCATAAATAAATTCAAAATGACTGGCAAACGATTTGAAAGTTCATTTTATTTTCTGTTCAAAGTTCCCATAGTTATTGTTTTCTTAATATAACTTGAACCTAAATCTAAATGAGAAATGTATTACTGTAAATTGTGTCAACATGAGAGCAATACCATTGTAGGTTTTACTAAGCATATGAAAGGTCACAGTAATGTTCCAAGCTGCTGTTTTACCTGTGGTGTACCTGACTGTTCCCGTGCATTTACAAAATTTGCAGCTTCTCATCTATATAGAGACCATACAGGATATCAGAAGTCTCGTAAAGGTTCCAGATTTGACCAAATAGACACAACACTGATTTGCCAGATTGGATATTGTCATTTCACATGCACAACTCTGAATGACTTAATTAGGCATTTAAAATGCCATTTTGATGAGGGCAGGGAAATCGGTCTGTACTGCATTTACTGCATACTGCATTTAATTACATTTACAATGTTTTCCTTTTATATTTTTTCTTGTAGATGTCAGCAACAGCAGCTGATGTAGAAAAAAGTTCTACACTTCCAGACTCTCCGAGACTGATTGTCTTAGGTAATGTATGTTCCAAAATCTTTAGTAACTTAATACATTTTGCCTGTTGTATGTTAGCATACATGTTTATAAAGTGTTTTCTTATATTTATTATTTTTAGGTGAAATTCTCACTGCAACCCAGTGGATGCTGAGTATTGAGGGTCAAGTGTTTATGAATCCACACCCCAATTTCATGGCTGGAATTGCTGCTTTGTTTGCAACTTATACTACAACTTTAATCTGGTGTACGAGCACGAGGCATCCTGCACAGTTGAATTTGTTCAAAGGTAACAGTTTACTTAAATATAAATGTGTATATGTTAAAGGATTAGTTCACCCAAAAATTACATTTCTGTCATTAATTAACTACTGACCTTCATTCATTTTCGGAACACAAATTAAGATATTTTTGATGAAATCCGAGAGGTTTCTGAACCACACATAGGCAGCAAAATCATTGCAACTTTCAAGGTCCAGAAAGGCAGTTAAGACATTGTTAAAATAGACCATGTGACTACAGTGGATCAACCTTAATGTTATGAAGCCACGATAATACCTTTTGGGCGCAAAAAACCCCCAAAATAACGACTTTATTCAACAATCTCTTCTCTTCTGTGTCAGTCTCTGACGCTGTTAATGTAATAAACACAGTGCAGCGCTTCCAGGTTCTACGTTAGAACAAAAAGTATTCTCATCACTTCATAACATTGAGGTTGATCCACTGGAGTTACATGGACTATTTTAATGATGTTTTTACTACCTTTCTAGGCCCTGGAAGTTGTAATGACGTTGTGGTCTATGTGTGGTTCAGAAACCTCTCTGATTTCATCAAAAACATCTTAATGTGTGTTCATGAAAATGAATGTAGGTCAGTTGTTAATTAATGACAGATTAATAAGTAATTAATTACAGAAATGTAGTTTTGGGGTGAACTAACGCTTTTTAGTATTGCAGCGAATGCTTAATGTAAAGTGGTATATTTTCATTAGTCTGCACGTGATCCTAAAGCTTCTGCTTGTGTTTTTCTGACTAATTTTTGTGCAGATGTTTTGTTGGAATCAACCCATCCGGTACCAAGACAGTCAAAAAAAAGTGGAAAGACCTCAGAGAAGAGGAACAACAATATCAATCCTCATGTGTCTACTCTTCTCAGAAGGCTAATGGACTTTGAGTTGTTAAGCATGTAAGTTGTCAAATGTATATTTAAAAAAAAAGTACTTTAAATTAAAATGGTTTAAATGTTTTTAGAGAGAATGTTGTCAATCACCATTGTTGTTTATCACAAACATTTATACCAAAAATAATTAAAAAAAAGGCAGAAATGTGAGTTTTAACAGGAGATGTAAGTTAAAGGGTTAGTTCACCCCAAAATGAATATTCTGTCAGTAATGACTCTCCCTCATGTTGTTCCAACCCTCTAAGACTTTCGTTCATCTTCGGAACACAAATTAAGATATTTTTGATTAAATCTGAGAGCTGGATCACTCCTCACACACATGATCAGCGTTGGCCAATAGTGAGCCTACGTGTGACGTACAACACAGAAGCGCTGCGCTGTTACACTACGTGAAATCTCGAGGCCCACAGAGAAGGAAATGAATTGTTGAATAAAGTCGTTATTTTTGTTTTGTTTTTTTTGTGCACAAAAAGTATTCTCGTCGCTTGATAAACTTCAGATTGAGCCACTGTAGTCACTTGGACTATTTTAACGATGTCTTTCATAACTTTTCTGGGCCGGCAAGTTACGATCCCTTAGAAACCTATGGAGGAGTGATTCAGCTCTCAGATTTAATCACAAATATCTTAATTTGTGTTCCAAAGATGAAGGAAAGTCTTACGGGGTTGGAACAACATGAGGGTGAGTAATTACTGACAGAATTTTCATTTTGGGGTGAACTAAACCTTTAACCATAATGCCATTCTGTTGGTTGAGCTTAAAGGAATAGTTCACCCAAAAATGGAAATTCCGTCATCATTTACTCACCCCCATGTTGTTCCAAACCTGTATGAGATTCTTTCTTCTGCTGAACACAGAAGATATTTTAGATATATTGAAGAATGTTGGTAATCAACAGTTGATGGTAGCCATTTACTTTCAATTGTCTGGTTACCAAAATTCTTTGAAATATCATATTTTGTGTTCAACAGAAGAAAGAAACTCATACAGGTTTGGAACAAATTGAGGGTGAGTAAACACAATGATGACAGAATTTTCATTTTTGGATGAACTGTCCCTTTAACTTTTATTGAACCCAGAATCTTGCTTTTAAGTCTTACAAGTTATTTGTAGTTATTTTGTGACTGATTTTGAAAAGATTTTCTGTACTTGAAAAAGTAAAATTGTTGTTACCAGTCTTGCAGTTATTTGCTTAATATTTTAATAAATATTTTTCAACAACAGCTTTGACTTTGTGTTTGTTTTTTTAAATGTTTATTTTAATGCATTTACATCAATATAATAAAGTACAGTTTACTGTTAAAATGATTCTTTTCAGCTTTTTAAATGTTAAACTATTACAGCATCTTCTTAAATTTTGTGGGTATTTCCAGGATTTTATTGGCAACTTTATTGCCAGGTTAATACTGTACTTTAGTGAAATTACAAAAAATTGCTGTAAAATATATTTACAGGATTTTATTGGCAACTTTATTGCCAGGTAAATACTGTACTTTAGTGAAATTACAAAATATTGCTGTAAAATAAAATACAAGTTTAATTCAATGTTACTGTAAAAAAAACTATAAATTACTGTATTTCATATACAACAATTAACTGTAAGTTGCTTTACAGTCTTATACTGTAATCAATTTTACAGCAATTACCAACATTTTTACAGGACTTTATTGGCAACTTTTTTGCCAGTAAATTCCTGTAAATTCTACAGGAAATTTTTTACAGTGTGTATATGGGCCGTTCTGTAGAATTAGTTCAAAGTCAGAGTTGGAAACGTCTTGATTTTTTTGTGTGTCTTTTTTCACAAATGTTGTATGTATGCAAATTGTATAAAATATAATATGGTACACATTTCTAGTAATTGTGCAGTTAATTATCATATTGTATTTTCAGAAAGTTTTGGAATATTTTTCCTCTCCCCAAATTTGTCACTACCGATACACAATAATTAATACATTTAATAAGAAGGCTTTTTTCGGCTTATTAATATTATGTTTACATCTACCTTTTACAAATATTTGTAACTATTTTGAAAAATGTTTTCACAGGTAAATCAATCAATAACAATTAAAATTTTAACAATATTTCAAGAGCAATTTATAAGATTTGTTGTAGGCCTAATTTGAATCCAATCTTTGTAAAAGGCATTAAGTTAATCATACTGATTTCAAAGTTAAGGATTCATTAGTTTGAATATGCACTGAACCAGGCACTATAATAACATCTTAGTTGATAATTCAATAGGCCTACTTTATTTTAGACAAAACATGCATGTTTCGGTAGTGAGTCACATTTTCGCTATGACAGGCCTAATGTTTTGGTAGCGACCATCACATTACAGAATTTTAACTCGCATACTAAAACACTACTAAAACATACTAGCCTACTAATGATTTGCATAACTGTACTAAAATTTTGTTTATTTCCCCCAAATAGGCTAAATGATTATGTGTTCCCTTTTGTCACTATACAAAACAACGATGACATGTGTCGGTTATGACTGTTTCGGTAGTGACAATTTTAGATACTTTTGAGCCTAACTCAAAGATGCTAATCAGCACATGACTAGCACAGTTCTGAAAAGTTGTACACACATAAAAACTACATTTTATGGAATAACACCCAAAAAAGTTTGCTTAATTGCAGAAAAAAGGTGTTTGGTAGTGACGTTCCTTAAAGTTAGGCCTACACACAGATTTTCAGACTTTTGAACACATTTCCCTCAACATGACAGTGCCTATCTACGATGAAAGAGAGGTATGAGAGAGAGAGGGACACGGGAATATTTCCTGATAAAAAATGTAGGGGTGTGGTTAAAATCAGTCTCAGCCAATGGACTAAAACACACACTGGTTCGGCAGTGACATGAAAATGCGGGGTAATTTTTTTTTTTTAATGTTTCACGATTTAAAAATAAAAAGTAAATAAATGTTGTTTTTTTACTTCACTTTTTAAAAGAAATCAAAATATATATTTTTAAAACAACAATGGAAAAAAACAAACAAAAAAACAACAACATTTCAATATCATTCTCACAAGTTGAAATTTAGGGGTTAGGCTTCGGGACAGCCCCCTCCCAATTGAAAGTACCCAATAAATGATGATTTTATATATATTAAGCTTACTCATATTTTAAATACTATTGTGGGATTCAATAGATAATAGAAGGATCTTTGTAAACATCTCAAATTTGAATACTAAAATTCTTTTTAAATGGTTTTTTTTTGTTTGTTTGTGGGACAGCAGTTTGTACCAATTCTGTAGAATGGCCCATGTTGACCAATCCGATGTCAGGACCGGAAAGTCTTTAAATTATGACGATTTATGAATTAAATACGAGTGTTTAATTTATTTCAACCTGCAGTTGAACTTGAAAATATCAGATATTTTGACATTTAAATAGCATTATTCAATTTTCGTTTCAGGGAACATAAATAAACACCAGTCTGCTCTCGTTTTTGCTTTTATTATGTTCAAAACCAGTTTATTTGTGAATATCTTCTGTCCGTTTCTCGTTAATACACCAAATGGCTTGTTTGAATCAAACAGCCGTGCATTTTTCGCAGTCTATTATCTTCAGATTGTAGAGGAAGGGTCACTCACAATTATGTGTAATTTATTTTTCAAATCATATGGGGGGAGTCTAAAGAATGCAGACTTGCACTTGGAACATTATAGTACGGTGAGCGCATCTGATTGGCCGAAAGGAAACTCGGGCTGCGCGCTTCTTCTAATAGAAGAACCAATCACGATTCAGTAATGCTTTCTTTGAGCCTGAACGCTTTTACTGCACCACTCGCTGATAAGCAACAACACCCTCTTTCATATAAAACCAACAACTGTAGTAGAAACGTGGGAAAGGTAAAAACAGAGGTAGATGCAGATAGCGTGTAAAAATAGATGTTTTTTCACCTCTGAAAATGCCATTGTCTTGTGTGTGTAAATACGTTTTGAAGTTTTTCCTTGCCTTTTTACAAGCCTTTCCATAATGTCGTGTGGGGCATTTTAATGTGGTGGTAATTTATGGAAGGTTCTAGTAAGTGGATGCTTGTGAAGCTGCCAAAAAGGCCATATAATGTGACGTCGCTCACATAGTAACACACACAGTGGCGCATTTGTTTTTACCTGAAGAAAGCCGTAGACTTTGTTTTTAGGGGCCGTTTTCTTTTTTTGTACTGTCCGAAGATGATCTTGAGTCGACTGTTTTTCTGTTTTGCCTTCTTCAAGCCTTGTGTAAATTATTTATGCGTCATTTTAATACATGCAAATGAGATTTCACCCAGCCCTGGTACCCTATTCTGTAGAAACACCGCGGGATTGGCAAGAAAAGCAGCCCGGAAGCCCGGAGAAACAGAAGTTACTCATCTCTAACAATCACTGAGTTTATTAATTAGCAGGCAAATAATTCAAGATAACCTTCATGGTTCAACACACACAATATCTAAGGAGGTTTTGGAACCAATGGGTTTATAATTTTGAATTTGAGATATTATTCTATATTGTATTTACATTTATAAATAAGTATATTTATATTGGTATTGTTTTCTTAATTAATTTGTTAGTTTGTGTTGAAAACCTTATCATACATAACCTATAACCTACATTAGCCGTAAAAAAAACCTTTAAGCATGTTGAATAATAATAATAATAATAATAGAAACTCTATTAAATAAACACACCATAGGAATTTATGTTGCAATGTGTTGTTAAAGGGCACATATATTGTAGGCTACTGCCAAGGTCAAGTTCAGGCCAGAATCTCATCAGGGTTTTTGTCAATACATTGAATTGCTGTATAATAACGCCATCTAGTGGTAGAGACCAAACTGATCCTAATCTGACGTGTCCTTTTAGCCTGGAGAACTATCAGGGTAATTAACTCTATGATGTTGTAAGATCTAAGATTTGGTTCAAAATCAGACGAGAAGTATTTATCAGACTCTTTTAATACGCATATCAACATAATTCATATATTTGCTAATCAATGTAAGGATACCCTAGCCTTTGCTGCCACCTAGTGGTGTGGAAATGGGCGTTTAAGCACGCCATCATTTGAAAAATTATTTAAAAACCCGAATCAAATCTTTAAAATTAAATCAAATTAGCAATTCTATAAAAAAATAAACTGAGAATCGTAGTAATTGCACGTATGTTGCTTGTTTCCAATGGTATTTCATATTAAATATTTTATCTAGCTATAGCCTATTTTGTAAAATTATTAGTAATAATAATTATTAACAGAATTATTGTATTATTTTATGCATATTAAAATAATATAAAGCGTTATTTTAAAATAAACATATTTATTGTTTAGTAATTGATTTGTTTGACTATTTGTTTTTTTTTAAATCCTTGTTGTTAAACTTGTAGGCTCTTATTAATTTTCACTTGAAGATGTAACACACGCCTTTAATAACCCCCATCATGTAAAAACACAAACTTAATTTAGGATAATAACTGATGAAGTTAGTTTAAAATTATTACTGCCCTCTAATTCTAGGTTAATGATTTTTTTAACTTGCTTCTCTTGTGTTTCTTAAGAAATTACATATATATATATATATATACACTCACCTGCCACTTTATTAGGTACCCCATGCTAGTAACGGGTTGGACCCCCTTTTGCCTTCAGAACTGCCTCAATTCTTCGTGGCATAGATTCAACAAGGTGCTGGAAGCATTCCTCAGGGAGTTTGGTCCATATTGACATGATGGCATCACACAGTTGCCGCAGATTTGTCGGCTGCACATCCATGATGCGAATCTCCCGTTCCACCACATCCCAAAGATGCTCTATTGGGTTGAGATCTGGTGACTGTGGAGGCCATTTTAGTACAGTGAACTCATTGTCATGTTCAAGAAACCAATTTGAAATGATTAGAGCTTTGTGACATGGTGGAAGTAGCCATCAGAAGATGGGTACATGGTGGCCATAAAGGGATGGACATGGTCAGAAACAATGCTCAGGTAGGCCGTGGCATTTAAACGATGCCCAATTGGCACTAAGGGGCCTAAAGTGTGCCAGGAAAACATCCCCCACACCATTACACCACCACCACCAGCCTGCACAGTGGTAACAAGGCATGATGGTTCCATGTTCTCATTCTGTTTACGCCAAATTCTGACTCTAACATCTGAATGTCTCAACAGAAATCGAGACTCATCAGACCAGGCAACATTTTTCCAGTCTTCAACTGTTCAATTTTGGTGAGCTCTTGCAAATTGTAGCCTCTTTTTCCTATTTGTAGTGGAGATGAGTGGTACCCGGTGGAGTCTTCTGCTGTTGTAGCCCATCCGCCTCAAGGTTGTGCGTGTTGTGGCTTCACAAATGCTTTGCTGCATACCTCGGTTGTAACGAGTGGTTATTTCAGTCACTGTTGCCCTTCTATCAGCTCGAACCAGTCTGGCCATTCTCCTCTGACCTCTGGCATCAACAAGGCATTTCCGCCCACAGAACTGCCGCTCACTGGATGTTTTTTCTTTTTCGGACCATTCTCTGTAAACCCTAGAGATGGTTGTGCGTGAAAATCCCAGTAGATTAGCAGTTTCTGAAATACTCAGACCAGCCCTTCTGGCACCAACAATCATGCCACGTTCAAAGTCACTCAAATCACATTTCTTCCCCATACTGATGCTCGGTTTGAACTGCAGGAGATTGTCTTGACCATGTCTACATGCCTAAATGCACTGAGTTGCCGCCATGTGATTGGCTGCTTAGAAATTAAGTGTTAACGAGCAGTTGGACAGGTGTACCTAATAAAGTGGCCGGTGAGTGTATATATATATATATATATATATATATATATATATATATATATATATATATATATATATATATATATATATATATATATATATATATATATATATAATTATATATTTATGTCTTATAATTGAGATATGTATAGCCTAGTAAAGTGCTGGAAATTGCATCACTAGTTAAATAGTATGGTTGTTCATCATGAGCTGTCATACCTCAAAACAACCAGTAGATGTCACTGGGTATCGAAACAAGCTATGGGTGTCTGTGGCCTGTCGCACAAAGCCGGTTTCAGTTTCTACCCAGGTAAGTTCAAGATTAGTTTGAGCAAACTCTGGTTTTTCGTGCTCAAGAAGGTGGATTTGTTTGTAACTTACGCTACACGGCTAATCTGTTCCGAAGTAAGTTTTATTCTGGGATAGAGATCGCATAACAAAAC
Source organism: Rhinichthys klamathensis goyatoka (assembly GCF_029890125.1). NCBI lineage: Eukaryota > Metazoa > Chordata > Actinopteri > Cypriniformes > Leuciscidae > Rhinichthys > Rhinichthys klamathensis. Next base: position 2,033,950 of record NW_026606664.1, on the reverse strand, counting down.
TGGACCAAACCGCTGTGAGTAAAGTGACATGTCTCTGATGATATAAAGCCCCTCCCCCTGTATCTCTCGCTCCAAATTAAAGCACTTTGGAAAGAATTTCAGAGAACTTTCGCTGCAGCAGCAGTGTTTATTCCTGCCTTGTAAATGCATAAAACTTCATGATATTTTTTTTCATAATGATCACTTAAAGGGTTAGTTCACCCAAAAATGAAAAATTTTCCATAATTTACTCACCCTCAAGCCATCCTAGGTGTATATGACTTTCTTCTTTCAGACAAACACAATCGAAGTTATATGAAAAAATCCTGGCTCTTCCAAGCTTTATAATAGGAGTGAATGGTAACTGAGATTTTGAAGCCCTAAAAAGCGCATCCATCCATCATAAAAGTAATCCATACGGCTCCAATACGGAAGTTTTTGTATTTGTAATATCCATATTTATCCATACTGGCTTCTGGTAACAGTCGTACGCAAGTCTAGTTCTGCCAGAAGAGTGACCTCTGACCCGGCGCTACATAGGAGTACCGTAAGCTTTGACGCCTCACACGGTTCAAACTAACAGGGCTGGGCAACAAACTCCTCCAACATTTCTTTTTTTTTAAATTCTCGTTTTAGACTTCTAATTCATGACCGGTGTTTTGTTTTGCTCTATCCTCTGCGCTTCCGTGTTTGTCATATGTTGGGTCAGAGGTCACTCCTCCCGCTGGAACAAGACTTGTGTATGGCCGTTACCGGAAGCCAGTGATTATAGTTTATAAAGTTATAAATATGGATATTTTTTCTTAGAATAACGCATCACTTCGCTTCAGAAGGCCTTTATTAACCCCCTGGTGTTGTATGGATTACTTATATGATGGATACGCTTTTTTCAAAATCTCAGACTATTCACTCCCATTATAAAGCTGGGAAGAACCAGGGTCTTTTTTAATATAACTCAGATTGTGTTTGGCTGAAAGAAGAAAGTCATATAGAATGGTTTGAGGGTGAGTGAATTATGGGATCATTTAAAATTTTAGGTGAACTAACCCTTTAATCTTCAACAGAGAAGTGAATCAAACTGACGCTCTCCATGTTTCATGTGATTGGCTGTTGACTGGATTTGACAAAAAAACATTATAGCAAGTGTTATGAGCCCGTTAAACCTGATCTAAACCAGGGGCCTGTCCCATGATGGTAGTTGAACAAACTCAGGGTTACAGGATTAGTTTCAAGTTGACAAAACCAAACCAATCCAACCAGGCTTTGTTAGTACCATGATGCTGATCATCAACTTTCTCTGTCAACTCAGGCTTTGATCCTGAGATTAGAAGAAGTTTAAGTGTGACATCAGTAGCAAACAGCCAATCACATGCTGAGAAAGAGTGAAACTGCAATTCATTTCTCGCAAGAGAAGCAGCGCGATTCACTTCTCTCTTCTGCAGAATATTACGAGATTAATAGCTGTCTATGAAAGAGGACAACTAAAAGAAAAAGGATTGCTATATCAGTGCAAGTAAAAGTTGTGAAGTTAATTTATACAGTGAGAATTGAAAATTTAAGCTCACATGAAGTCATTTTATAGCTTTATCTATTAATTCTAAAGCATATTTATATTACCTTCATGTATTTATTCATTTAAACTGTGTCAGGTTAGCCGTGGAGCGTAAGTTACTATGGCGATGAATACTGCTAAAAGCCAAACCACTTTCATAGTGCCTAAAACCCAGGGTTGGCGAAAACTAAACTGAAACTGAACCGGCTTCATGGTATAGGCCCCAGGTTTGATTGGGTTTGTCAACTCTAAACTTAGTCTGAAACTCAGTTTGTTCAACTAGCTTCATGCAACAGGCCTCAGATCTGAATTCTTTTAGCAATATTGGCCCGGTTTCACAGACAGGGTTTAGCTTAAACCAGGATTAGGCCTTAGTTCAATGAGAACATTAAGTAGCTTTTATTAACTTGCCTTAGAAACATTACTAGTGTGCATCTCGAGACAAAACAATGACAAGACATATTTTAAGAGATATGTCAGTGCACGTTGCTTTCAGTTAAAACAGCTCAAGCATGCATTTTAGTCTGAGGCTATAGCTTAAGCCTCGTCTGTGAAACCATGCAGGGATAATATAATCTCCCTGGTTAAATATAGATGGACAAAATATAGCAGACAGTAGGCTATACGCGATCATTACTTCATGATAAAACTTGTAGACATTGAAAATGTGAAACTAAATCATTTTGGGATGAATAGCCTATGATTTAGTGTAGGCTAAGTCCAAACCACAGCTGACCACGGAGTGAAAGTAAAATGAAAGTTTAGAAAACAACTGGTAAAATCTCTTCTAAACATTTTCAAATGCTTTAAATATGTATACATTTTACGTTTTTATCATCTAAGTAACTATATGTTGTACTACTCAAAATAAAAAATAAAGTTTTGTTTGGAAAACAATGCAACTTCTCCCTATTTCCGTTTGCCGGTGTTCTGCTTCCGGTCCGTCTCATTTAAAAAAAAAGAAAATTTTATTATTTTTATATACGCACACAGCGAACTTGAGTTTAAAATGAGCTCCGGTTCGACCTGTGCTGTATCTGGTTGTTACAACAACTCGAAAAAACTCAAGGGTTTTTAAGAAAATATCTGTATTGAACACCAAAAAATCAGGGATGAATGTCCGTGCCCTGCGCCGTATGCATTACACTGTATGCCGACTAAAGAGGAGAGGAAACAGGCTTGGCTCGCGGCTCTAAAATTAAAAAATCCTCCGAAGAGAGTGTATGTGTGTTCGTTTCATTTCGTCGATAAGAAGCCCACGGAGCTGCACCCGGACCCTGAGCTATACCACAATCAACAAGGCAAGCGGAAACTAATTCAGGAAGCTAACGGACCTGGTATGTTTACGGAATTAGATAATTTGATTTACATGTTTATAAGACATAAAACCATGATGTATAAGACTGTTACGGTATTACTTTTTTCTGTTATCGTATTACTATTAGTTTGAGTCTGCTTTTCGTAGACGGCGTTGCAACGTGGTTTCTGTTACTATTCGCAGCGCTTGTCGGGATGGACAAATTACAGTCGTTTGTGATTACAGGACGAGTTTATTTATTTATTTATTATTATTATTTATTTATTGATATTTGTGCAGAGTATTTTCATTTCCACGCCAGATACTAATAACTGAATTTTTATAGATTAAAAGATTAAAATAGATAGATTAATAAATAGATTTTGTGAGCCGTAGAGCGCCCCCTTTTGGTATACAACTGTTTTGTTGTATACCAAACAGAATCAGTCTGGAATGAGATAATAATAGTTGACAAATTATTAGATGAAGTCATGTAAAATTGGCCAGATTATGTTGGAGTGTTCTAGAATCGCGTTTAAGATTCAATAGCAAATATCTAAATCAATGTACATTACTTTAAAACTTTTTGCCACACCTGAACTGGACATGAAGCAATTTGATTTAGGCCTACGGTACCTGAGAAAAATGTGTGTCTTGACATTTTAAAAATAAGACTGATCTTCATAAGGACCAAAATATATTCGAATGGTACCACTTTACAATAAGGTTCATTAGTTAACATGAGTTAATGTAACTAACATCAACTAACCATGAGCAATACATTTGTTACAGTATTTATTAATCTTATAACGTTAGTTAATACAATTACAGCTGTTCATTGTTAGTTCATGTTAGTTCACAGTGCATTAACTAATGTTAACAACATTTTAATAAAGTATTAGTAAATGTTGAAATTAACAAAGATTAATAAATGTTGTATAAGTGCAGTTCATTATTAGTTCATGCTAACTAATGTAACTTATGTTAACTAATTAACCTTATTGTAAAGTGTTACCATTCTGATTAATGTAGGCTAATTTAATTGGAGAAATAAAGTGTCTTTTTTTAGCCTTTATTTAATCAGTTAAGTCACTTAAAATCTAAATTCTTATTTACAATCACGTCATAGCAAGAGGAAATTATGGTACAATTGATATTTAGGAGGTATTTTATTAATTTAATGGTTTTAATTTAAATATTTCAACTTTGATTTATTTATTTATTTATTTTGAGTCAGTCCTTCGTAATATTTTGGTGAATTATTTTATTGAAACAACATTATCTATTCTAGATTATCATATTTTAATAGTTCTCATTTTGCCTTTGCATTTTTATAGTCGTGAACTATTTTTGTAGCATAATTAACATTTGGTTTATTGTCTGACCATTTCATTGATAAATATCCAAAAATGTGACTGACATCATTGCCTTTACAAAAAAATATACAGTATGAGCGGTCAACAGAATACAACAGTTGCTATTTAATCTGAAACTATGGTTACCTCAGTAAATACTTGTAATGGTGGTGGTGACTATGGTGTTTGGATGCTCTTCCTCATATAAATCCCCTCTTCATTTGGGCCAGTGCGCCACTGCGCATGCGCACTGCGGTCTCTCGGGTCCATGTGTAGGCAGCAGCAGCGAGGATCTTTATTTGGCGACCGGAGCGGCAGCGGGCAGGGCAGATAGACAGTGAGGGGATCCCCGGGATAGTTTTACACCAAAATACTAGGGTAAATAACAACAACCAGACGCGTGGAGGTCCCCCAGAAGACCAATAAGCGTTTCATCTTCTCAGTAAGTTCTTCTAAAGAGAGATTGAGTGATACTTGAGGGTTTTCAGGGTGTTTTGACTTCACATTAGCTTTGCTAGCAACTGGACTGTTGAGTTAAACAGGGGACTTACAAACTTAACCATCAATTTCATCAAATAAATTTGACAGATTCCATCTAACTATATCGATACCGATACAGTGCGATATAATAATCAACTTTAGAGAAGAAACTGCTCAATTGTTTTCTGTTTGGGTGATATAAACTATTCATTTAGCTCGCCTGCTAATTGGACTTGATGAGTAAGTCAGCATTAGCTAATGTTAGCCGGGTTAGCTAACTAGTTTTGCTTCCTCAGCACTAAACTCACCGGGGTCTTATTTATTCAAGAATTGGTTTGTTGCCACTGAGCTTTACCAAGCTCAAACTCCTTTTTAAACACAAGTTATGAAATGTTGGATTTAGTCATTAGATCATCTGTCAGAAATTGATGTTTATGACCATTGTATTGGATTTGATTAATACAGAGAAGTGGGTAGTTAAGTTAATTAACCCATTTAATCCCATATTCTTCCAGATAAGTGGGCATGTGTATTTTACTCTTTGAACACCCCAATGAAACACTTTTTATATTTTTCAAAGTTATGAAAGTATGTGTTTAATTCCTGCTCACAATTGAAACCAGTGGGAAACTACAGGGTTAAAATTACTCAGTTGGTCAATAAGACCCAAGAAAGTTGAAAACAATAAAGTAATACTGTAAGGCAATTTTACTTTCACTTTGTTTTGGTTAAATTTAACAGTACAGTACAGTTAATCAAAATGAGTCTCTGGGTTTCCCACTGGTCACAAATATCTGTTTTGATTATGTATTGTGATTATGATTAAATGAGACGGAGCTCTCGTAATAATATTTTAATAATTGACCGTTTAAATATATACCAAATGTGGTGGTATCTGTATTATTCCTGCTTCCTTTTCTGGACCTTTGACACAGACATAATTCTTCAAAGAGGGCAAACTGGCCATGTGATATTTACACCATCCATGTAAAAGTGTTCATGTGAAACCAAGACGCTCTGAACTTTCATTTACAGTGTACACTGCTATAAGATGTTTCAATGGGTCTGAATGGGTTAAAGATTAAGATTTGTATCCTAGTACCGTTTAAAAAATGTTGTCTGCCTGGTTTACACTGTTAGATTTGTGACTAATAACATGCAAGTCGTCAGTTCAGAGGTTGAGACCAAGGTCAGGGTTCAGTTTCACTAGTTTGGGCTAGTTGTCCTACCATTGATGTTTCATGTAGCGCATCTCAATATGATGTTATTTACACGCTACCATTCAAAAGGTTTGGGTCAGTAAAGAAATGAATACTTTTGTTCTGCAAGGATGCATTAAATTAATCAAAAGTGACAGTAAAGACACTGATAATGTCACAAAAGATTTCCATTTCAAATAAATGCTGTTGTTTTTGAACGGGTAGCACCTTTACAAATATTTGGCCTAATCAAAATGTTTTCAAAATTGGTTATAATCAGAAATGTTTCTTGATCAGCAAATCAGCATATGATGTGACACTGAAGACTGGGGTAATGATGCTGAAAATTCAGCTTTGATCACAGTTATTTTGAATTGTAATAATATTGCACAATATTCCTGTTCTTACTGTATTTTTGAGCAAATAAATGCAGCCTTGGTGAGCAGAAGAGACTTTGTTTAAAAAATCTTACCAACCCCACACTTTTGAATGGTAGTGTTGTTGTTTAAAACAGTTTTAGATGAAATATAGCATAAAGGATTTTGTGTTGTTTACGTGCACACTTGTAATTATGTTGTAATATGTGAATCCAGTAAACATACACCAACTGACCCAAGATGAATTTAGCATCTGTGTTGGTTATAAAATGGCAGTTGTTTCAATTCTGAGACTTTGGACTTGTGTAAAAGTCTAACTGAACGTCAGCTCTGATGATGTATGATATCAGATGATATCACGATCCTCCTGAAATATTTGTGCCGTTTCTTAAGGTGGAGCAGAGGTGTAGTTCAAGGTTGGTCTGCATGGGTGTGGTGGTTGTGGTGGCTTAAGGTGTTTTGTCTGAAGGATGACTTGAGGTGGCTTTTTGTAAATAAATAGGGTGGGACCAATTTACTGTCACAAGAAACCACCAAGTATAATCATAAAAAACATTTGCAAACACTTTGATTTCGGTCCTACCACACAGAATTTCCCAATATGCTCCTGTCGTTATGTGCCGGGTGTTGTCGAATCCTTGCGTACCATGTTGAGTGTCTATTAGGCAACCAGTTAAGCCACTTTTCACCACTCATGTGAGTTGTTGTAGGCATGTCTCTCAATCTCATGCCATGCCAAGGACAAGCCTGAATACCAGTGGGCTTCTCCTCCATAACAGACTTGTTGAAAAATAATAGTTTTGTTTCCATGTATATTTAGCAGAAATGAGGGCTGGGATCCATTCATCAGTACCTGAGAAACACACCAGAGCTGCTGTATCTGAGACGGTGGCTGCTGGTAAACAGGAAGGGCTGGAGACTGATACATGGCCGCTGCAATCTAGTGAGATCTTTTTACTGTTTTACCTCAACTTCCTGAAAACGTCAGATGAGGAAAGTCAGGGGAAGAGAGCTGGAGACTTCTAGATGTGTAATATGAAGGACACACTAGAGCGTTTTCATGGATTGATGAATTTGAAGTGATTGGGTTGATGTGCGTGTTTATGTCTCAAGCTTCAAAGCAGAATTGATTTTTCAAAATGCACACACTGCATGAATATACAGATTCCCGCTGTTTACGCATATTTATCTATTGTGGATCCTTATTTGGAGACGAAAAACACATGAACCAATTTGTCGTGCTGCTTATATTTATCAAGCAGTAAAAATTTCCATTGCCCAATGAGAGTGCGAAGGACTGGTGAGACGTTGTCCTGCTCCACTTCACAGATGATGAATGGAGGGAAATTTTAGAATGACACTTCATACAACAACAGCTGTGACATATGTCATTACGCCATTTCCACAACATTGCACATGCGCAGTACTTTCCAGTTTCGGGTTTTAATCTGATCAAGTGTTTACATTACATGTCCTCTCAATCAGATTAGAAAAGGTTTAAACCACCCCATACAATCCGAATGAAATTTCAATCGGATATGGCCAATTTATTCCGATTGACGTGGCTACATGTGACTTTTTTTATTCTACTATTTTTTGAAAGACTCTTCTGTCTTGGCTATAGACCAAAAGTACACGCCATTGTAACAGTTTGAGCGTTTCACTTTCAGCTGACTGTCATTATCAGTAAGGTGTGGTTTTGTGCAGGGGTTGCTCGCTGGTTTCTTGGAAATCACCACCATTTTGCAGGGTTCATAAAAATGGAATTATGAAATCAACTTGTCTATTACATACTATTAACTGTTTATTACTTGTCAATTAATAGAAAATTGCAGTTTTAAATTGGCACAGTTCGGAAATAGTATTTCTGTTTTGTGCATATTTTATCATTTGTTATTGGTTAAAAACAATATGGTTGTTATTATTATTATTGGGCATAGTAGTTCATAATTATAATTTCCTGAAGCTCAAAATCAAACAGTTACTTACTTTGGAATTTTAAAGGGATAGTTCATGCAAAAATGAAAATTCTGTCAGTAATTACTCACCCTCATGTTGTTCCAACCCCGTAAGACCTTCGTTCATCTTCGGAACACAAATTAAGATATTTTTGATTAAATCTGAGAGCTGGATCACTCCTCCATAGGCTTCTATGTTATTAAAACTTGCCGGCCCAGAAAAGTTATTAAAGACATCGGTAAAATAGTCCAAGTGACTACAGTGGCTCAACCATAAGTTTATCAAGCGACGAGAATACTTTTTGTGTGCAAAAAACCCCCAAATAACCACTATATTCAACTATTCATTTCCTTCTCTGTGGGCCTCGAGTGAGTTCACGTAGTGTAACAGCGCAACGCTTCTGTGTTGTACGTCACACGCATCACACACATGACCAGCGTTGGCCAATAGTGAGCCTACATTCTGACGTACAACACAGAAGCGCTGCGCTGTTACACTACGTGAACTCACTCGAGGCCCACAGAGAAGGAAATGAATAGTTGAATAAAGTCGTTATATTAGGGTTTTTTTGCGCACAAAAATTATTCTCGTCGCTTGATAAACTTAAGGTTGAGCCACTTTACTCACTTGGACTATTTTAACGATGTCTTTACTAACTTTTCTGGGCCGGCAAGTTTCAATTACAATAGAAGCTTATGGAGGAGTGATCCAGCTCTCAGATTTAGTCAAAAATATCTTAATTTGTATTCCGAAGATGAACGAAAGTCTTACGGGGTTGGAACAACATGAGGGCGGGTAATTACTGACAGAATTTTCATTTTTGGGTGAACTATCCCACATATTTTGAGTTTCTGACTATTTGTATTTTGTAAGTTAAATCATATACAGTATACCATTATATCAACAGGTGTGTAATTAAATACTTTTACGTTTAAATACTTTCTCATATCCCAATTTAATATGCTTATTTGGTTTACGGATGTTTGTTTACGTTTTTGCCAAAACCTGATAATTCAAAGTTTCATGAGTTGTTGGAATGACCAGTGATAATTGTTTGGTCGTGCAGAAATTAGGTCAACTTTAACATAGCATTCTTTTGCCCAAGCAAAAGCATGAAACATTTGTGTAAAAAAACAATTTCTAAAAAAATGTGTAACACCCTTAATTTCATAGATTTGTTAATATTTATTTTTTCATGTTATTGTCATTTAAAAAAGCAGCAGAACAAGTTTTTTTAAAACCCCACCATGTAAGAGTTTAACCATAAATGCTAAGAATTTAATTAGTTTTGCTTCTAATTCTGATAATTTAGTTTTACACAGGCAGGTTAAAACTAAGGACTTGTTTAGTAAGAATTTGCCAGAAAATAAGTTTTATCATATCTAAATGTAAAACATCTTGTGTAATTTTAAACTGCTGAATTTTTCTCTCTCTTTTTTGTTTATTTATTTCCTTATTGTATTTATGCAACTCTTGTATAACTTGTAACTCGGCTCTTGCCATGAAAATAACCTCAGCTGCTGACATTGCATTAAAATTTCTACTTCTACTACTAGGCTACTACTACTGCCCAAGGAAGGTTTAGTAGAGTTAAGCCATAGTAATGGTAAAAAGTCTGTGACTAATAAATCAAGGCTAGTGAATTCAAGGTCTTGAAGTTTAAAACCGTTATCATTTTTGGAAGAGAAGAGGAAAATGAAGTCGTCTAATAAACTGCAGATTTATACATCAGACATGTTATTTTCCCAGTGCATTGAGTTGTGTAGGAATGGGGCTTGTTATGAACCAAGAAGCTAATTCTGTGTTTTTCTAGAGTTTCTCCAGTAGTATTTTCCACTGTGTGTCCAAGCTGGACTTTGCTGACGCGGCAACTCTGGAACTCTCTGTGTGCCGTAGTGACATGAATACACCATTAAGGTATTCATCCAGGAGTGAAGACTTATGGGTCCTCGCACACCTCGGACACATTGGGGCTTGTTTGTTTTCCCCTATATGTGCATTTTGCCCAAGCATGTAAGAGATGTCAGCGACGATATTCTTGTCCTAGATATGGGTTGGGTCCCTCCGTCAATGCAAGTTTGGGTTTTTATTGCCCATCTTATTGTGCAAATTGTAAATCTGATCACTTGGAAAAGTTTTAGCACACCTCTCCTCAACAAGCTGCATGATTTGTGGTATGATACCATATACACCACAAATTAAGATGCAGTTGCAAAATTCAGAATCATGTCTGGGGTAATACGCTTCAATATTTGATCAAAATGAAGAAGTGCAGAAGTTTTCAAGATCAGATCAAGCCTATCCACTTGTTTCCTCTGTCAGTTCTTGTAGATCTGACTCTCGGCCCGACAGACCAGAGAGATTAACTGCAGAATCCTGCTGTCATTCAAAATAAGTGCTTCAATCTAAATTTAAGTCTTCAGCCGATTAGTTAAGTTTGACACCAGGATTATGAAGGTGAACTGTCCGTATGGATTTGTAACAATCAAATGGCTGTCCTAGAGCAATTGTTGATTAGATTTAACTAGTCTTAATAATTATATATAATTGAGCTGGTTTGCGTTAAAAGTTTAGAAACATTAGAAAAACATTAGTCTGAATGTGTTATGTAACAGCGCTTAAAAGGGATTGAACTTAGACGCAATTTTTTCCAGAGGGTTTTAATGTCTTTTTGCATGCTAATTAGGGATGTACTCATATGAACATTTTGGCTAATACGATAACCGATAATTCTTTATATCGGAAAGCCCATAACTGATATATTGGCCGATAAATCCAAATTTGTATATAATTTTTGAGAGCCTGATTACAAAAACTCACCATTAAAAGCCATGTCTCAAGCACACAATTATAATGTTCTAATAAATGTTTTATCTAGCCTCATTGAAATGTGACCAATTCCGATTTTTTTGCTCATATGTGACACAGATCGGATGTGTTCGCATCTGCAAAGGGACGGATGGCTCAACGAAACGTTGTGTCGTCGTAGGAGAGGAATGTGGACAAACGTTGACACAACATATCTAGGGCTGTCAACTTTAGTCGTTTAGTCGACTAATCGGTCGATGCCGTCTTGGTCGACTGACATTCTTATTGGTTTACCAATAGAAAGAAATTTTCAATGATTTACTCCTTGATTTGTATTCCTTTATAAGCAGTTATATATTACTGTATTCTAAATATAATTAGCCTATGGTTTATCCCCAACTTTAAATGCTTTAATTTAGGCTATTTTGTAACAGCGCCACAGTTTAGCACACACACATAGAACACTCGGTGGCTGGCTGCGCTGCTGCTTCGTGCTCACTAAGGGATATAGGTAGTTTAGCTGTATTCATTCAGTTAGAACGCTACTTGTTTCGGTTTTTATACACTATATGTTTTATCTCGATGCGGCGTGGACGCACTCGGAAAAAAGAGAGCGTCGCAGCACGACCGCGTTGCTTCCATCATGAGCGCGCACACCGCGCGCCTACATTTGAAATCGAACTTGAGCGCGCAAAAGACGTGAGCAGTCCCTTTAACGGCTTTATCATGCTGACTCAATAGATTGTGTTTTCTTGATATGTTTTTGTTTTTATTTGTACACTTGAAGTATTTGAAAATAGCCTAAATAATGTAACAAAACGAACATAAACCTATATGCGGGCCTACAATACAGCCTATTATTATTAGGATTGTTTTTTAGGCTCTCTGGTTTTTTTGTGTGTTTGTTTTAAAACGCCTAGATCGGCTGGACAAAAGTTAACCCATAGCTTTGAAAGTAAAGAAAAATATACAGCCTGTATAAACGAGAGCTTTTGTTAGGATGTTTCATTATGTGGCAGATAGCAGTTATATTTTTTTGTAGCGTGTGGTGTGGTCAGGTGCGCAATTGTGACTGTCACTATAGACCTAGGACAGTGCTCCTCACTTTTTGCAGTTAAAAAAATCACTTAATTTTCAAAGAATTGTATTATTATTATTATAGTTTTATGTATTTTTGATGTTTTTTCGTTGTTGTTTTATAAATGCTCTATGACAATTGTTAAAAAATGTTCAATCAAAACATTGCGTCTTTTTTTTTTTTTTTTAGTCGACTAATCGTTGCGCATGACAAGACTTTGGTCGACTAAGGATTTCTTTGGTTGACTACAGCCCTAAACATATCAAAGGTTGGCTTGCTCATCCTAAAATTTCGGACCCACTGCTCCTCGTTAAAGCCTGCCACAATATTATCTAGTGGTCGACCGATATTGTTTTTTTGATGGCCGATGCCTATATCTTAGAGAGCAGGATGGCCGATATAAAGCCTATATATATATATATATATATATATATATATATATATATATATATATATATATATATATATATATATATATATATACAGTTTATATTTATTTTAATCAATATTTAATAAATTATAAAACAAATCTTTAAAATAAACATGCTTATACTTTAGATGGCAACTTCTTGAATCTGCAATCCTATTACAGTGTTTTCCACAAATAAATTCTCTTCTCAGGCGCTGGTGTTCTCAGGTGCCGCCCATCAAAATAAAAGTCCCTCTTCCAACACATCGGCCAATCAGAAAAACTTATCGGCCAATGACGATTTTTAAAAAATGCGATATATCGGCCGACCACTAATATTACCTCACCAGTCCTGAGATCTCTCTCGCACACAATAACTGAAGCATATGCGCAGGCTGCAATGATGGCCCTTTATGTCCTCCTCCGCCTCAAAATCATGGTGATGTTTGGCGAACTTTGCATATATCGCAGAGTTAGCATCAATCATATTTCGCGTTCGTCTATCTGTGCAAGAGAATTTAACCCTTTAAGCATGCAGAATGTTTCAGATAGTATGGCAAGTTTAAACACATGAATCGGATATGGGTCACAATTGAAAGAAAGCGTAAACGGACGATCAAAAAAATCGGATATAGGCAACAAATCAGAATTTGGCACCAAGACCTGCAGTGTAAACAAGGCCTATGACTGCACACTTAACTGTATTTTCCCCTTTTGAAGTGATTACAATCAAAGTTCAATGCAAAGGGAGATATTTTATTTTACAGAAATCGCTTTAAGGACTACAACAAACAGCTGGTAGGGACTACAACAAGCTTCTTCCCAGGTTGGTGACATCACAAACCCAAAAATTAACATAAACACACAACAAAAGGGGTTGAGGCCATGTTGGGCTGCTTTAAGCCTAGTTCACACTACATGATTTTAAAACGTCGGGCTGAACTGTGCGGTTCACACTACATGACTTGCTCTCTGTAAAATCAGGAGTGTTCAAGTTGTTGAGCTAGTTCACACCACACCACGACACACCGTGATTGATCCGCAACAAGGGGTAACGCACTACACGAGTTGACAACAACTCTGTCACCCAACGATTCTATCTTGTCTACAAACCACGTTTTGTCACGAAAAATCACGCGATAAAACGAACCGGAAATGACGCGAAACAGCACGCGCGCCAATACCCAGCAAAGAAGACGAAGAAGAACACAACACGCGAACATGCCTTGCTCTGATTGGCTGTAGCTCATGACATCACGTGAGCTTGAGTCGTGCGACAGCTCTGGATATCTAGCATGCTAGATATTTTTCTGGGCTCGGCGACGCGTCTGCGAGCGTCTTTGATGCGTTGTTGGCTCTTTCATACTAACAGATTGGCGAGCATTCAACGCCCGCTAATCTCCCGCGATTTGCACGCGATAACACCATGACCTTTTGGCGAGCTCAACGATTTGTAAATCGGGCTTAAATCGGGCTTAAAATCATGTAGTGTGAATAGGCTTTAGAGAAGAGGAAGAGGAGTTGTCGCTGTTTTTTGTCTTAAGGCTGATGAACGTAGAGAGGTTAATTTATTTTTTACACTGTTCCTGAACATTATCACCTCAATGTTTGTCTTTGCGCTGCACATTTTACGGAGAACAGCTTCCAGAAGAGAGTACAATGAAGGCTATACGCACATAAGCTTCTCCTGAAAGACGTAGCCGTTCCCATTTTGTCTGGATAATCTGTTATCACAACTTGTAAGTAGAGGTCGACCGATAGTGGATTTTGCCGAGACCGATATCTAGGTTTGTCCGTACATGCCGATAACCGATAATTCAACCGATATGTTTTTTAATAGATACTGGATTAAAAACAAACATCATACTCACAATAAAACAGTGCTGAACTGAAATGTGCTCAATTAAATAAATAAATATGAATATATTAAAACTTTATACAGAAAATAATTTAAACATTAAAATATTACAGGTTTCGTTAGCTATAACCTAGAAACATACGTACATTTCATAGGTAACACTTTGCAAGTCCCATTTGTAAACAAGGATGTATTAACTAGCTTTCATGAACTATATGCATAATGCAATATACCTTTTTACTGCATGTATTAATATGAGCAATACAATTGTTCATTAACATTCATAGTACATTAACTAAGGTAATAAAAGATAAAATAAGAATTAAAACTCCATTTCAAATGCATTAGTAAATGTTGAAATTAACAAACTACCGTAACAATGAATAATTCTTCTACAACTTGTATTAACCTTATTTAATGCTAAAAATGGAATGTTATTGTAAAGTGTTACCATTTCATATGATTCCAAAGAGTCGTGCTTAAAGATGGCCATTAAAATGTAATAAAGACCTGTAGTATGTATACGTAATATAGCCTATAGTCTCTCACTTTATTTGCTTCTATATTTTAGAACACTTGATGATTATCTAATCAAAATAACAAGATCTATTGTAGTGATTAAAAAGATCTTAAATCGAACGCGTTTCTGATTGGTTTACGTTTCTGTCGGCTGCATGAACATATCAATGTTGAGAAAGCAATCACGTCACTAGTTTTAAATATGCAACTTCGTCGGCTAATGAATGCATAAAAATGACCAGCCGGATAAAAATAATGCAAATAGATGGTAACAATTGCGCCATAAAACATTTGGGTCAGGTCTGCGTGTGTTTTTGTCACATATATGGTTGACTGAGGTAATGAGTCCTCACAGCCTCGATGCAGCATTTAGTCAACAAATGAATGAATTTGTAATGATATGGCAATATGTAGCTACTTTAGTGTTATGTATTCATACCGTTTCGCTGTCGGTGTTTTAAATGTCAGCGCTCTCGTGTTCTCTCCGTGCTGCGCGCTGCCTCACGTGTTAACGTAAACAACTCAGCCAGTGATAGTTTGTTATTTGTCCTCTAGAGGCCGCTCTCACTCTGTATAATGCCAGCAGTCTCTTCTGTTCTGAGCGCTCTCGTGCTGTGTAATGACCGCGCGCACTTCTCAGCCGCTCCAGCAACGGACGCAACCCGGAAAAACTATCGGTGTGGATTTTTGCCGATAACGATAGTTCCACCAAACAACTATCGGTGCCGATTAATCGGCAAAACCGCTGAATCGGTCGACCTCTACTTGTAAGTATGTCTTATTATTTGTAGTTGTGTTTTCTATTAACAGTCCAATTATAAGCTTTATGTAGTTGCTATGATAGCTATGATGTAAATAAAGGGCAAAGCTTTGCCTCCGCTAGCCTGCTAATTAACATTACAATATTGATGTAATGTTTACTTTAGCTTTTGTAAGCCCCGCCCTTAGGGAAATTATTCATGATTTTGTGATCGATTACTGTTTGTATTACCATAGTTTTCCGACCAATATGATTAAATAGTGGATAACAAAAAATTACAAAAAAAGCATACCTTGCTTCCTCTTAAACGTTCTGTGAAATCCGTGCTTTCAAAGTCCGTGCATTAAATCCGTTCAGCACAATCCTCTTGTTCGTTAACATGTTCTGAATCGGGCTCGTAATGGTTCGAAATTGACACAATCATTAATATTTACACACAGTTTAGAAGGGGTGTGACATTTCCCGAACGCACTAAGCGCTGCGAATCACAATACACGGGGCCAGCTAACCAATCACAGCTCATTTCGGACGGATGAGCTTCATCGAAACAGGAACTAATGACGCGTTCGAGCCAGATAGAGGAAAGAGGAGCTGTAATGTAAAATAAGTGAAAAATTATGCGTTTTTTTTAACAATCAAGCATGAAAACATATTCTAGTACACCCCAAAAACAAAATCAAGACTTCGTAAAAGGGGATAATAGGACCCCTTTAAAAGTTGGCACCCCATTTAAAAAAAAACCCCACAACATTCATGCTGGGACATTCATTAACAAAACCGGTTTTAATTTGTTTGGGTGTAGCGATGGTGCTCAAGAGGGATGTATTTCCAAGAGAGTTTTTGTGTCTTCTAACATGCAGAATAAACCACACTTAATTAGGTTGATGTGTTTCGGGGTACACGAGCTACATAATATGCTCTTTTTCGTGTTCAAAAACAGCTAGCGAGCATTTAAAAAAACAAAGTTGGTATGCCAGCATTCGCGCTGCCTAAAATGACATTTGTTTGAATGTGTTTGGCTATGGCAACATCAAGGGCGCAACTTTTCCAAAAAGCATTCTTTTGCATATGCAATTGGATGTTTCTTAGAGGGCGTTTAAAAAATAAGTTAGGGTTAGGCTAACCCTAACCCTATAGCAGTCGTGCTTTAAAAGGGATTTAACCCAGTCAAATATGACTTTTCTGAAAAGGTTTGACTGTCTTTTATCAGTTAGCTATAGTCATGCTAATTTAAAATATTGAAGTAAAAAAAAAGAAAAAAGTTGACCTCACTAATCAACAAGTCGTTGGTCGTGACCGTCCCCAGTAATTACTGGAAATTTTAACACACTTTTGGTGCCCCAGTGGTGGTTATTCTTATCTACCAATTTGACTATAGCTAACTGATCTGAAGACCAGTATTGTAATTGTGTGTGCGTCAGTGACAGTGTACATTTGCACTCTAGTCTGTTTGAGATCACAGTGGGGGATGGGTAAATTCACGTGCGTGTGTGTGTGTGTGTGTGTGTGTGTGTGTGAGAGAGAGGGGGTGGCTGCTCGCGACTGTTCTTACAGCACAAGTTATTCTTTGTGCCCACGTGAAAAGCAATCGGGTGTACTTTCTTTCTGTGTCGTCCTGTTGTTAGGGGGCACACCAGGTGGATCTTCCAGCAGATACAGGGTTAACAACGTCCATTTTGTTAGGTAACACCCTCGTGGCCTGATCTGTCTGTGGTGTTAAAATGGCAGGGCTTAACCCTTGATATGCAGGACTGGAGACGACAGAGGCACCTTTGGCTCAACCCTCTTGGCAGCCACTTCGCCATTGTTGGATGACAAGATGAGCTAGTTGTTAGAGATCCAGAGGAACATCTGTAGCATGTTAGACTTACCTGGAACTTTGTTGCTTATCTGATTGGTTTTTAGAAATTTGTTGGTGACTCAATCAGGAAGTCCTTCTGAACTGGACAAGCTCTGTTAAAGCAACTCTACTGTCCAGGAAGCACTTAGACTTGGGCACGATAATCCTGTGCAGTTTGGCCCGTGTCTTGATTCTCATCTCTGTTTAAGGTGACCTGTGGTGGTGTTTTTTCTAACTTGAGTATCAATTATATCGCTCATAAAGTACTATAGTTAAAGGCCTGTGGTGAAAAATGAAAATCAAGTTTTTAATGTGGTTTATTTGTCTGTGTTGTTTTTAATATGCTTTAAGACAAACCATGTGCACATTCATTAGTCAACACCATTGCTGAGTATTTTCTCCTTAAAACTGCAGTGAACCAAAGACAGTCTCAAAAACGCGGTTTGAAAACGCCCTTGTTCTCCACGTCACAAATATGGTTGTAACCAATCAACCCATCAGTGTGTGGGCGGGGCTTTAGCATATCTTTTAATATGACGCTCTGAAGCAGGGGAGTGCCAAGACAAGCCAGGTTATCCTGCTATATTTTTCTGCTGATATGAAAAATAGGTTATTATGTATGATGTATATTACAATGTTATAATGAACTATATGCCTTTCTCCACTGACGTTGTTCAAAGCATTTCTAAGGATACTGATTTTTAGAAGGCAGCTGTCTGACTATGAAATGGTGAACAAGACCATGGTTTGTGTAACATTAGCAACACGTTATTAGCTGTTTGATAACTTAGTCAAGCGAAAGGCTAATCATATTAATTACGTTATGTGTCCGACTTTGTAGAGAGCGATACATAAAACGCATCACCATTCTGATATGTTGACTTGTAGACGAGGCACTCTTCCACTTCTTCTGAATCAGTTTCTGTTTCAAACATATATGGCTGAATTAAACCAGTATTTCCACTTGCCATTGTGCAGCGTTTACTACAGTAAAGTTGACCGAGTGGGGATCATTTGCATATTCAAGGATCATTAAACTTGATTTGAATCCATTAAATTCGATTTAATACTCGATTAGTTGTAGTTTGATAAGGATTTAATAACAGTAGTTCAGTTTTCAACTCGTTTTGCAACACACACATACGTCACATACAATATCTCAGACTAAAATGCAGGTTTGAGTTGCTTTAACTGAAAGCAACTTGCACTGACATATCTTAAAATATGTGAGTTTGTCTCAAGATGCACACCAATAATATTTTTTTTCTAAGGCACGTTTATAAAAGCCACTTAAATGTCCTAATTGAACTAAATCCTGGCTTAATCTAAGCCCTGTCTGTGAAATCAGGCCTATAGGTTTTATATTAAATATTGATAGTTTTTTTCACATATACTTTCACATATGCTTCATATATTCTTTACAAAGAATATATTTTTCTTTAAATGTATTTATTTATTATTTTAAAATAAAATTTTATTTTAATTATTTATATATTTTATATTTTAGCCTATTCTTCTTGATGCTATTACAGGTCATTCTTGCGATGTCAACCAGCTTGATAATTTTACCTAGATGACAAGTTTAATAAGGTCCACGAGCAGAATTTGTCACAGAAAAAAATCAAACATGTATGCTTGCAGTAGGTCAGGTGACAATTTCGTCTCTCCTGGCCTGGGCCAGCGGGTCGTCCTTATAGTTGACCAGCTGAATGTACCGATCCAGTTTGGGTTGTGTTGGCGCCATGCTGTGTTGTTGAATAGCACTAGCGATGCCTCCTATTGTCTTGCTCGGCCTGCGCCCTAAGGGCCGTCATTACATCAGACGACTCTTCTTCAGAAGGCCCCATGAGGATAGTCACCGCGCTCCCAGCTCGTCGTGGCGTGGCATGAACAGACATGTTTTTCACACAGCTCAAGACAATCCAATACACCCCTGTCGTGCTGTTTATGCTTTATCGAATGCAGACGTCACCGAGATTTGAGTATTTCCTCAGTGTAATTGTTAGTAAACAAACAAATGCTCAACCTTTATGTGGCAGGTGGTTTACATGACGTCTCAATCCGATTAGTAAAACCCAAACACTGATGTATAAATAATCCTCTGCATACTGTTTGTTGATATTAAAATATTAAGCTTCCTGTCTTGCGTCACACTGTGGTCCGTTTTAAGCTTCGGTTATATGAAAGTGAGGAAAATGTGTAGGTTGACAACCTTTGATTCTTTTTAAAAAAAGGGGTTTGGATTCTTCATTTCAAAACCTGTTTTTGTAGAGGCGCGAGTGTTGCATATATGATGCCATCCGCTTCCCATGAGGCTGTGCAAGCCACGTGTCTGCAGCTTTAGCGACAAGCATCCATTTCCTAACCAGAACAAGTGGCTTGTGTATGACTCAACTGGTCGCTCAGTATGAAAACATGGCAGTCCGGTTCTCAGTATGACATTAAGTGGTGAATTTTTTTTTTTTTTTTTTTTTAGCTTCACTTTGTCTTAGTTGGAGATCATTTGGGATTTACTATGTACTTTTAAAAGTCTCTTTACTGTCATTTGTTTATGTACAGCAAAGACTCCTTTAAGCTAATGATTTTCTTACCGATGGACATGTGATTGTGCAATGGGCTCGGCTGACTGCATTTCTAACTGACAGTATACATTGACAGGTTTGGTGACCTACTTTTAAGAGCCCTGTCCAGTGTTTATTTACATTGAGAGGTTTATATCTGTGACCCCACAAAAAAAAAAAATGGACCAGAAGCTAATTTAAACGTTACTGTGGATCTTTCAGAAGACCGGGAATTGATTCAAATCGAGATTTGATTTAAAAGCTTATTCAGTATTTTTAAAGTGTATTAATAGGAACTTTCGCCAGTATAACTTTCAGGACAGTATAACTTGATGGGAAACATTACAGTTACTTAATACGGTTGTAATATAATTTCTCGTCTGCTCACCAAGGCTGCATTTATTCAAAAATACAGTACAAACAGTAATAATGTGAAATATTATTACCATTTAAAATATTTTTTTTCTATTTCAATATATTTTAAAATGTAATTTATTCCTGTGATCAAAGCTGAATTTTCAGCATCATTACTCCAGTCTTCAGTGTCACATGATCCTTCAGAAATCATTCTAATATGTTGATTTGATGCTCAAGAATGTTTTTTTTGTATCATTAATGTTAAAACAGTTGTGCTGCTTAAATATTTTTGTGGAAACCGTGATGCATTTTATTTTAAGATTCTTTGATCAATAGAGAGTTCAAAATAACAGCGTTTATTTAAAGTAACAATATAAATATCTTTACTGTCAGTTATTTCATTCGTTTTTAGCAAGTTTGACTCAAGACCACCATAGTGTTGTAAGGATCATTTACTTTTATTAGTATTTTAATGATAGGATTATTCAGTTACTGGCCAATTCAAGCAATTCATGATGGAAAAGTTGTTTAAAGTTGATGCATCCAAAAAAATTCGTTTTTTTGTTACATCCTTATTAGCTTTGACGTTCTTCAGAATCTTGGCAATATATGAAATTGTGGTTTCCAGGCCTAATAAAGCCTAGATATTTCATCACCTATAACTTGTGAGTGCTATCTCTAAAAATCCTTGTTTGATAACCACAAACAAATGTGAAAGTCATGGATCACGAGACACCGAAGCCCTTTCAATTTCAAGAATGAAGATTATCACACCCTACAGTTTGTATAAGCTTGTTTGGATCAACATGATCAAATGTGCTCTTAAAGTCGTTTGGTTTATTGACTACCTTTATTGTCGAGACCACTGTGGCGGTTGTTATTTTGTGAGCAACAAAGGGGCGGACACTTCCTCCTCATCTCTGAAAGACTTGTGTTTTGGAATGCGTGCGGCCCTTCCCCCCACTGGCAAAACTCCTGCGTCTGTGTGGCCGCATTCACTGCCAGTCAGTCTCTCAAGGGGTTAAAAACCTGCTTCAGTCTCCCGGCTGCGTCCACCAACCGGTTCAGACTGGTTTTCAGGGGAAATGCTTTATGTGTCCCATGGAATCTTGGGAAGGGTCATGTGGAGCCCTAGTGATGTCATGGCAGATGAGAGCAGGCCTGGGTGTTGAGTCAGCTGTCTTGCTATCAGATGGCTGATATCATATGTAAGACAGGTAGGTCGGCACGTTTCGTATGTGCCTTGATGTGCCCAAATGATGGATTAGCTTCCTGTAAAGTGGCTGTTGGGGTTTGAATGCATGTTTTAAAGCTCACAGCCTGGCACAATTCAGGCTTCTGCTTGGTGCGATTGTCTTTCCTGTTTGTGGGCTTTGCTTCTGTGGTCTCTTTCAGAAATGCCACTTTAAAAACTGTTGTTTGAGTTGTCTTGCTCAGGTACAAACATCATCATATACCTGTAATTCTCGACCGGTCGTGACCCAAAATAGGGGTGCAGATCTGTTCTGAAAGGATTAACAAGGAAACACTCAATGTCAAATGCAAGTAATCGTTTTAAAGTTAGGGATGCTCATGATTAACTGGTCAACCGTTAACCAACAGTAAGAATTTTTACCAATTAATACTATGTTAAATGGTAGGGATGCACGATATATCGGCCACCATATCGGTATCGGCCGATATATGTTCATTTTTAATGTTATCAATATCAGCCCGGTAAGAACATTTGGCTGATATATTAAAGCCGATAAATAATGGATTATTTCCTTCAGCTGAGACAACCGTGATGGTTTTGAATGGCTTGAAATATGATTGGAATCACTTCAAAAAGGAAAATACAGTTAAGTGCAACATATGCAGCGCAAGTCTGTCATATAGGCTACATAAAATTATAATGAGATCATAATTGTGTTTTAGGTCATGGCTTTTAATGGCGAGACATTTTTTTTTATCAGGCTCTCAAAAAGAAAAATTTAGGATTTATCGGCCAATATATCGGTTGTCGACTTTCAAATATAAAGAATTATTGGTTATCGGTAAAATTTTTAATAATGGTGCATCCCTATTTAATGCTTTAAAAAGTAATTCAAGTCATTTTAAAGTATTCTTTCAAGGCTGCATGGTTAAAAAAATACGATACACAGAAAATTGTGTTTTTGTTTATTTTTTGAGGAAAAACAGCCACATATGTTACATTTGATCATTTCCTTCAGAAATAATGTAAAATACCAGTAGATTTGTCTACGAAATGTTTACAAACTTTATAAACATTATGATAGGCTATTTAAGCTCCCCTCACTCCACAAAAAATCCTTTAAATTTAGCAGTATTCAGAACAGAAGAAGAGTGAAAAATATAAGTGACTATAAGCCAAAACTAATTCATTTAAAGTAGGGATGTCCCGATCCGATCACGCGATCGGAAATCGGGCCAGATCACGTGGTTTCAGACTCGATCGGAATCGGACGTTACCTCCCGATCAGGACTCGGATATATGTAAATTAGGGGTGTAACGGTACATGTATTCGTAATTATTGAACCGTTTCGGTTCGAGGCTTCCGGTTCGGTACGCATACAAACCGAACGATTCCCAGGACCATTTTTCCTGCAGACAAAATCCGCGCTGGCGCGACCACCACAACGTTGCGCAACATCAAATGGCAAACGTAATGAAAGCGGAACGAATCTTCGCTACTCATTATATTGTGCTTAACGGGCCATTTATCAGTTCGGACCAGCAACATCTGTGCAGCGGGAGATCAAGCGACACTGTGCTAAGAGATCCAGTCCAGTGAAGAAAACATTTGAATTCGCCACTGAAGTAATAACATTGCAGCGAGATCTAGTGAGAAGCATTCACATTTCTCCATTATTAACCGTAGATCTCTATTAGATCAAACAGCGCTGACGTGGGAACCAGGAGAAACATTGTGAACATGGATTTAATGTTGCACTTCAAAACTCAAATATTATATAAATATATATTTAAATGTTATTTTTAATGTGATGACCAAAACATTATTTGTTCATCCTTCAAAGATTACCCCCATTTATAAACTTGAAAGTTTCAAAATGTAGGAAAACTTAAACTTATTTAAAGGTTTTTCTTTTAATAAATAGGAAATTTCTCTGGCATTTCTTTCTTTTTGCTGTATCGTATCGAACCGAACCGCAAATTTTGTGAACTGTTACACCCCTAATGTATATATATATATATATATATGCTCATTATTTTTTTTATACACTTTTAAAACATTTTTATTTTTTGTTTACATGCCTGCCGGGTATTTTAAGTTGAGGTGCTATTTGTTTTTATATTAGACTTTTTCTATATTTACTGTTGCACTAAAGTCTAAAAGTGAAGATTTTATGTTATTTATTACTTGATTGTTCAAGCTACCTCACAGAAGTGCTCTGTTTGTTAACAGAGTTGTTGAATGTTAAAATAAGGTGAATTAAATAAAAAATAAGGAACATCCTGGACCTGTTTTTTCTCTCTTCTTTATTCTTTTTTTATGTATTATATAAGTATCGGATCGGGACTCGGTATCGGTAGATATTTAAAATCAAATGACTCGGACTCGGAAAAAAAACCCTGATCGGGACATCCCTAAAGTAAAACTGAAACATGTAGCCTCTCTCATTCAGCACAAATCCAAATGCTTACATTCGTGATGTGTTTTGGATGCTAAACTTATTTATTACGTAAACTAGGCTTTGTACCTCACTCGTGTATTAGTATCGACATAAAACATCATACTTCACATGAAATGTGTTTGGCATCATTCACTGTGGTCAGGCTGAACACCACAGATTGTACGGAGGACTAATTTAGTGTTCATTTATAATATAAAGTATTAATGTACTAATTTAAATTGAGCACAGTGTCACTTTTTATATGTTTGGTTGACTATTTTATTTTGATAATGAACAGCCTGCGATGTCAAGTTAGCACTGCTAGAACCGATATGTTGTGCGTGAGGCATCCGTCATTTATGGTCATATGGATAAAAGTAAGACACCATTCGAAACGGTTTACTTTTATTTGTGTATTAATCTCACAATAAAAACAAAACCATGTGCTTTTGTAAAATAAACCAAACAAACAGGATGCGCTTTCTGCTGTCTCGTTTTTCTTTTTTGTGGAGTTGTTCAAAAGCAAGCAGTATGGGAAACATCACAACAAATATTATGTATTTATTCTATTTGTAGTAGTAGTAGTAAATATATATATTTTTTACTTATTCCACAATAAAACATTAAACAAATTATTTTTCTAAAAATATTTTTGTTTAGTCTAGACATCAAGTGGCAACCCAAAACAGTACCAAAATTATTTATTGTCCTACAGTAAAATGTGGGTCCTTGATATGGTATAATGTTGTATTAGTGATAGATTTCAAAGTTCAAAAGAACAGCATTTATTGGAAATAGAAGACATTATAAGTGTCTTTAAAGTCACTTGACCAATTTAATTGTTTTAAATGTTTTTTTTCAAACAAGTTAAAGTTGAAGCATCAAGAAAAAGGAGTCTTTTGTTACATACTTAGATTTGATGTTCCTCAGAATCCTGGTGGAAATATTGGAAATTGTGGTTTCCAGGCTTGGAAACCGTTTAAAAAAAAGGATTTTTCTTAAGTGAAGATATACATGTCTACTCTAAAATATTTTTTCACCTATAAGTTGTGAGTTCAATCTCAACAAATGGGAAAATCATGAATCATATACATGTATATTGATATTGTGTTTTTAGTCATTGTATTTTACAGTTTTAGTCCATTTTTAGATTATTGTCATCAGATGATTCAGTTCACATCCTGTGTGAACGCCACTTAAAACGCATCTGTTCAGGCTCTCTACATACATATGATCATTTCCTAAGTTTATCAATATTGTTGAAAAAAAGCATAATTGTGAATTGACCAAATATTGTGTAAAATATGCATTCATTTGTTTTAGCACTTGTGTGTACATATTATTTGTCATTAAGACAAATGACACTATATAATATAATAGTCTATCTGACCTAATATGCTTGACTGTGGTGTTGTTTTACAGGCGAGAAGATGTCGGAAGAGGCGGTGCGTCAGACTCGTAGTCAGAAGCGGGCTCTGGAGCGAGATGCCCCTGCTTCGGAGGCCGACTTGAAAAAGGTCAAGCTGGAGAGAGGAGAACTGGGAGCTGTAGATGGACTGAAGACCAAAAGTGAACAGGCCAACAAGGTGGCTAACATCCTGCGGGCTGGGGAGGTGAAGGCCACCATCAAGGTGGAGGTACAGACCAGCGACGAGCCTGTGGACATGAGCACATCTAAGAGGTAGACCACAGGTCGAACATAAGAGTGTATTTTTATTCCCGAAACTCCTTTAATGAAATAACAAAGCTGATCTTAGGTAGTCGTGACCTGTGAACTGGAGAATTAGCGTGATCTCGGTCCTGCTGTTTCTCTCTTGTGTTTGTTCCGAGGGCTCTTAACCTCAGGCTGCTCCGCTGAGACTTCCTGCTTGTAGTTCTGAATATAAAGCGTCTGCTAAATGCAAAGTAAACAAGGTATCAAGTAGATGCAAAAGAGAACGGCCCGAGTTCACTCGTTTATATACCATGCGTACAATTCGAGTTTAACTTGAATTCCACGAATTTGGTCCAATATCGAAAAATAACAACTTGGGATGTAGAAAGTCAGAAACCATGCAATAAAGCATATGCAATAACTTTTTACTTTATTTTTCAATAAAGTTAAGTGATGCAGATAAAAGACTAAGTGCATAAATAGGAGAACGTTTGAATATTAATATGGTACCATTTTACAGCAAGGTTCAATTAAATAGCATTAGTTAATTCCCCAAACTTTTGAACGGTAGTGTATATATGTATGGATGTATGTGTAATATATAATAATTTATTATTTTTAATTTGTTCATTCATAATGCATGAAATAATGTTGAGTTATACAACTTGAATTAAGTAATTAGTATACCGAGAAATTAAGGTTAACAAATTGAACTTCACTATGAATGAAGTTTTACTATTAATATAATTACTCATGGACTTTATTTGCATGCAAATTTTTCCTGTTCCTGTCCATTCTTCATTATTGTATCGATAGTAGCGGAAAAATGTAAGTAGATTTCTTGCGTTTTTCTGAATTGCCAGGCCCGTTGCAAAGTAATTGCAAAGCTATTCTTAATGGTTTTTTATCATTAGTTGCTATTCAAAAGTGACCAAATCCATTAATAATAAAAAAAGATCTTGAAATGGTAACAAAATATTCCAAATAGCAATGCATCTTTGATAGTTAGTCTCGAAAAGTTTGTTTTGATTGTTAAACTCATTGCATGATAAACTAAAGGCAATTCCTATTTGTTTGTGATTGCATGATTAATGTAAAAAGCAAACAGAAGTCGTGATGAAGCAGAGTCGAGCTCGTGATAAAGGACAAAGGAGGTGGCCTGATGCCATGTGGGATGGGGGAGGGGCAGAAAGTTGAGTTGAAAGATGTCACACTCCACAAACACGACCGTCATATGCTCAACTCTTCCCAAAGACCACACTCGAGTATGCGCTTGCTCAGCACGCCAGTCTTCCCTCGGGTGGCACGCTGCCCCACTTCAAAAAAGAAAGAAGCAGCAGTCCGAAGCACTTTCCCCGTCGTACCTGAACCCTGACTGACTTTGCAAAAAGAGGCCTATGTCACAAACTGGTTTCAACCAGCCGTTGCCATGGTTTCCACACTGCCAGGAACAGTTAAAGAAAAGGGAGGGTGTGAGTCATGTGACCAGGGGGAAATTCTTGCATCACGTGATCTTGTTGATGCTGGTTAATACACAGGAAGTGATATAAAGTCACTTCTAGTGAAGTTTTGGTTGTGCACGTCATTAGATAAACTCCCATGAAGAACCTCAGTGGTTCCAGTAAACTTGGGCATGTTGTGTTTTGACGGATGGATTTAATTGGTCGGTTTCCTTTTAAGGAAACTGACGTTCTGCCCATGGATGTGTTATGTTTCTTCCTGTCCTTTTTACTTGAATGGGCCGTACTTTAGGAACGTTTACTTGTCTGCCTGATGAAAAGGGTACAATACTTGTTGCACATTTGAGCTTAGAGGGTGATAAAATGCACCGAAAAGTAAGTACTATAAGAAGAACTTTAACCATATCTAGGGACCAGAATGACTTTTTAGTCTTAGACCAGTATGCATCCACTCAGAAATCCCTAGCAACGCCCTAACAGCCTAGAACACTATATCATGAAACAACACATTAGCATCACATCAGCATGCAAACATGTGAGGGTGTGTTTTTGCATGCTATTACTTCAGGAGGCATTTTTACAATTCTAGCTCAGCAAGCGATTAAAATGCACTAACAAAATTTGGTATAAAGGAACTTAAAGCATATTTAGGGACCAGAATGACTCGGGGAATAAGCTCTTTAGACCAGTATGAGTCCATTCAGAAAACCGTAACAAAGGCCTAACAACAACCTAGAACACACTAGCATTGTCAGCACACAAACGTTAACTTGTTGTCTTCAGAAAATGTAGCTGCTACAGTTGCCTCCCAAGAAGCCAATTTCACTATTGACGAGTGTGTTGTTGCGATATGTTTAGTATTTGACCCTTATCCTATAAGCAGCAGATTTCCTATCAGCGGTCGGAGCAGAAGCATGAAAGAGGTTGTCTTTGTTGATATGCGAGCACCCTGTCTTCAGTGAAAGTTGAGGACGGAGTACACACAATAGCCTGGACGCTAGCCATCCCATCCCTTCCCCCTCCTCCTCCTCCGTCGTCCCTCAGGAGGGGCCGTAGACCTACTCTGGGTACAGCTCTACTGTCCTTACAAGTCATCAACGTGACACCGCTCTCGTATTGCTCCTTATGGCTGATTTGAACTTGGAGCAGCTTGTGTTTAATCGAACCGTGAAAATGTTTCATTTTCGTGTTAAGAGGCCTTCTAAAACTTCTTGCGCCGCTTCCTTGAAGAGCATTTCTTTTTAAGTGTTTTTTTTTACCAAATGTGCAAACGGAGGTCATAGGACGACCTCTAGTGGGCAGTGCAGGAAATGCAGCTTTAGGTGAGGAGCAGTGGGCCATTAGTATATAGTATATACTGCATACTTAGCTTTATAATATGTAAATATATACTATTGTAAATAATCAAACAAATAAAATTGTAAATGTCAAACAATGCTAAACGTTTTAAACAGTAGCACACTACATTGTCATGATGTAAATCAGCATGTTGGCTTCCAGTAGTTATCTCTGAAAATAAATAAATAAATAAAAATACAATCATGAATAAAGAAAAATAATAACAAACATAAAATGTTTATAATTATAACAATAATAAATTGATTATGAATGCAAAATATTTCCTTTTATTTTGTGTAATAATAATCATCGTTGTTGTTTTTATTTATGATATAAAATAAAGGAAATATTTTTGCATTTATAATCCATTTATCATTATAATCATTTTATGTTTGTTATTATTATTTTTGTTTATTATTATTTCTTTGCTCCAAATATTTTCTATTTTATATCATAAAAAAACCAACAACGATGATTAGTATTACACAAAATAAAAGGAAATATTTTGCATTTATAATCAATTTAAAAGAAATGCAAAAAAATATTTTGCATTTATAATCAATAAAATAAAGAAATAATAAACAATAATAACAAACATAAAATGATTATAATGATAAATGGATTATAAATGCAAAATATTTCCTTTATTTTATATAATAATGATAATAATAATAATCGTTGTTATTATTACCATTATTATTATATAAAATAAATAAAATATTTAGTAGTTTTAATCCTGTTTTGATTACAAAATAATAAAGACAATATTTTGCATATTTAATCCAGCTTTTTTAATAAAACTCTTTGGTAGTATGAGCAAATAATGAGTCTAGAAAGTGTATTGCATTGTGGGATGAAGTACTTCACATTCTGAATATTCAGGTATTTAACATCATGTTTTCAGCCCTGACTCATGTTTTCCCGTCTGTCTCTCTCAGCGACATAAAGAAAGAGCGACCTTCGACGCCAGATGATGATGTCATTGTTTTGTCAGACAATGAGCCTTCTAGTCCTTGTATGAATGGGGTCAGCTACAGTTTTAAGAAGACAGATACCGAGATGCTAATGGTAACAATGTCATGTCTTTTTGACACGACTTGTCAAGTTTTGCACACAGACTTCATGCTTTAAATGCCCCGTTCACTTGCTAACGTGACCTTCCCTCTTCATGGCACGTGCAGAAAAGCAGCCCGGCAGAACGGGAGCACATCATAAAGCAGCTGCAAGAAGAACTGCGTCTGCAGGAGGCCAAACTCGTCCTGCTGAAGAAACTCCGGCAGAGTCAGACACAAAAAGACGTTGTGCAAAAGGTAACGGGTTTAAAAGAAACGTAAGATGAACATAACACAACAACAAATAATGTCTTTCTAGTCAAATCCAGTTGTTTGAGGTATAAAACTGACCTTTTCTGTTTTGCAGTCAACCAATTCTGTGGCTGCTCCTCCACCTCTCGTCAGGGGCAGCATCTCATCCACTAAAGGACCCCTTCAGGTCAGTGCCAGTCACTCACACAGGACATGTTTTTTCGAGCTGAACTGTGAAGAGCTATTGAGACTTAAATACGTGGGTTGATTTCAGGTCTCCAACCGAAACTCAGGGACAGTCATTCCTCCTCCTCTGGTTCGAGGTGGAGCGCAGGTCTCCAAGCACGGCTCTGTAGTCATGCCACCCTTAGTCAGAGGCTCACAGGTATGCATAGTCTTTGCTATCTTAGCTAAAAAAACAGCTTTAGCTTTGAAATGAATCCTCTTTCTTTGCCGTTTGTGTGTTGTAGCCCATTGCCGTGACCCCGCAGCAGATTGCGACCCTACGGCAGCAGCAGCACCAGCACTCGGGGTCTGGTCCTCCTCCTCTCCTGCTGGGCGCGCGCACCTCTGTACCCAGCGTGCAGGTGCAGGGCCAGAGGATCATTCAGCAGGGCCTGATCCGGGTCGCCAGTGTAGCCGGCACAAACGTCCTGGTCTCACAGGTCACTGTCATTCACTTGCTGTATATTATATATTTATTACAGTAATATTAGTAGATGCAGTAAAAATATTTATAATGCTTAATGTTTATAAATAATATTATAGTATAGTACATTTATTTTAATATTTATGTGTTTTGTATTATATGTATAAATATTTTATATTGTATTTTTACAATTAAAGCTACTAATGAACATATTTATTTAATATTTAGTAATATTTAAGTATAGTATTAAAACATTTAGTTTTATACATTTATTTGAATGATTTTTATACATTTTTAATAATATATATATTTTTTATTAAACTACTAACTAGAAGCATATACAATTTATAATATACATTTTTGCTATTATAGTATTAGAACTTTTACATTTTTACATTTTATAATTGTATACATTGTTATACATTTTATAACATTATTTTAATTATACTATTAAAAACTAGTAAATATTTATAATATTTTTGCTATCATATCCTTAAATTAACTTAGTACAGTAGTTGTATTATACATATTTTATTATTATATATAAACATATTATATTAGCAGTATATTTTATTGTACGTACACAAAGCTACTATAAACTTGGTGTGTGTGTGCTATATGCATATATACATTTTATATTTAATACGGCATATAAAAGTTTATAATTTTACATTTTTGCTATTATATGCTTAGTTAGATGTAGTAGCTATATTATACAAACTATATATATATATATTTATATATAAATGCCATAATAAAAATGTATATACTTCACGAAGTATGCTATGAACAAAAGGTTTATGAAAGAACAAAAATGCTTGCAACATGAAAGATATTTTGTATATTTCTGTGTACAACATCAAATTTGTCTTGATGAACTGATATTCTAGAAATCATCTCACCGTCATGTTTTCCCATGTCCAGGCCTCTTCAACCGGTTTGAAGACCTCTCAGTCTGGTCTGGGCAGCAGCACCTCAACTGTCAACTCCAACGATTCTCCCGCCAGCCGGCAGGCCGCCGCCAAACTTGCGTTACGGAAACAGTTGGAGAAAACCCTCCTTGAGATCCCACCACCTAAACCTCCAGCACCAGAGCTCAATTTCCTGCCCTCGGCAGCCAATAATGAGTTCATATACCTGGTGGGGCTGGAGATGGTGGTGCAGAACCTGCTAGACACACTGGCTAAAAGTGGGTACAGCCTAGAAAAGCACATGCATGAGCTGTGAAACTATACCATGCTAATGTCACTTCTTTTCTATCCAGGTAAGCAGCCGCAGACTGAATCTGCATCAACCACGGCACCCAAGGAGCCTTTTAAGTGTTCCCAGTGCCAGACAGACTTCACCTCTCGCTGGAGGCAGGAGAAGAGCAACGGCTCCATCCTGTGTGAGCATTGCATGAGCTCCAACCAGAAGAAGGTGCTGAAGGCCGAGCACACCAGCCGCCTGAAGGCCGCATTCGTCAAAGCCCTGCAGCAGGAGCAAGAGATCGAGCAGCGCATCCTGCAGCAGGCCGCCTCCTCGCCCGTCTCCAAGACCACCACCACCTCATCTTCGTCGTCCTCATCCTCGCCGGTGATTAAATCCGAACACGTGCTGGTGTCTCCGCAGTACAAGCAGGTGCGCACGTCGCTGGCCCAGCAGACCAACAGAGGGACGTCGGTCGGTCGCTACCACACCATCACCACTAAGCAGGTAATGGATCCGCCTAGCTCGGCTGGTGTGTGTCCACACTCCATAACAAAGCTTTTTTCAGATTTTTAACATGTTTTTTTTTCCTCTCAGACTCCAGGCCAGCTGTCCCGCAGCATACAGCAGGCGGTGAGTGCGGGCGCACGCGGGGTGAGCCACAGCTTCTCCACGTCCTCTCAGCTCCAGAACGCCGTCACGGCCGCCGCGCTGGTCAGCAGGCCAGGTAAGCATGTCGTGAGGGCTGGGGAAAAGGGCTCCAGCAGCAGCAACCCCAACACCAATACCTGGAGGAAACAGAACAGCGGCACCACAGGTAGATGATGCCTACTTAAAAAAGTGTCTGCCCCTTCCTGTCTCCTCTTTTCCTGTATCCTTTTCCTGTATCTACGCACCTTTTTTGGTGTACAGTAGCTGATTGATACTGCAAAGGGCACACATACAAAAATGGCCCAAAAGTGCCCGTTAACAAACATACATACACACAAATCCAGTATATTTTATTTTATATATTCAGTAGTCAACATTTAAAGTGGATCAAAACCTTTCATCAAAGTTATACATGAATTTTGAACAATACCCTTTCTTGTCTTAGGACAACTTTGATGAACTTTAAATGTTGACCACTGTATATTAGGTATATTTTTTTTGTATTTTGATGAACGGAATAGTACAGAATTTTAACAATGATCATACTTGTAATAAGTAAATGTCCTCTTTTTTATCACTTTTTTATTGTATTTGATTTTATTTATTTATTTGACATTTTTTGGTATGTAAAAAATAGAAATTTTTAAGTTGTCAAATCTGTTACCATCATTTTGTGTCACTATTGATTATTACAGTTCTGTATTTGATTATTATTATAAATCAATGATTTTTTAATTAATCAAAAACCATCATATGACATCATCCTTTCATTTGGTACTTTTTGATTATTCAAAAACCGTTTGTCATCTTTTTTAACTCTGGACAGGTAAATGTCTCTTCTCTTCTTTTTTTTTAACCACTTTATCTTTATCTTAAATTTGTAAGAAGTGGACAATCTTAAAATGTCAACCCTGTTACCATCACAACTGTCGATTTATTAAAATTCAGTATTATTCAATTAATTAAAAACTCATATGGCATCATCCTTTCCACTCTTTGTGGATGCGTACATTTTTCCTTTCTGTACCTTTTCTTGCATTATTAGGCATGTTAAACTGAAAATCTTCCCTGTTATCATGAATTTTGCATAGTAAACAATTGATTATTGAAAAAAAAATGGGTATTGGTAAAAAATATCAGCAGTTGTTTTTCTAATAAACAACTTGTAGTGTCATGACCTTTAGCATAGGGCTATAGTAATTGCTAGGTAAATATCAAACTGTGTCAACACGGTTACCTCACAACCCTGTTTTGAAAGGCAAAGCTAGCTTGCAGTGCAGTCATTAACGGTCTTTGTTCAAAAAAATCTTGTAGATATGTATTTGGTCATCCTTTTGAAATGAATGATCATTAACCACTTCACATTCTCCCCCGACAGGTGTCACCATGGCTTATGTCAACCCCAGTCTGTCCGTGCACAGGACTACGTCTCCGGTGGACCGTCAGCGAGAGTACCTCTTGGACATGATCCCTTCCCGCTCCATTTCCCAAACGGCAAACACATGGAAGTAGTGCCCTGATTAAATCACCCTCAATTTTCACACAATTATAGTCCTGTCTTGTTGGACATTTGGTCGGTTATCAGTATCAGACAACCAGCCCTTAAGCAATAATAAAATTAAAAAATTATTATATTTTCTCTCTATTTCTCCTGTGTTCCGAGACCCTCAGTTGTACAGTCTAAGGTAAGACCCCATAGGCCAACAAGTGTCCTAGAGAAGAACTGTACCTGGATCAGAGATCAAGGAGACACAAGGACCTTTTCTTCAGGCCTTTGTATCCATCTACTGAATTTCTCCATTACCCAATGGGCTTTAGTGATCTAATACACATCCATGGTGGTGATATCACCCACAACTCTCAATTTACGGCCCTCCAGGTGGAGAAATTCCTCCATTATGTGAAACTAAAGCCTCCGTTCAGCATTTTCAGAGACTCATGGACATGCTTACCCACAGAAAGTGGAGGACACAGGACCGGAGAGATCCTGCGTGACGCCACGGATTGACCTTTTTGTGGACCATCTACATGCTATCCAATCACTTCAGCTACGATTTCTGCCCCACAGCGTCTCATGAACAGATATGAAAGTGTATGTTTGTGTATTTGATGTCAATACATTGCTTTTTTTGTTTTGTTTTTAAGCTTCACTGTGGACTCATTCCACCCTTTTCAAAATGGCCTTTTTTAAAGGCTACGAGTTTACGGAATTGTTATACTGTTGAGGTGGTTATACATCTGCTGGTGTAGTGTGTGTTTTTAAATACTTTGGGTTGTTTCTTTTTTTTCTTTGTAAGCTTCTTAAAGACATTTAACCAAGAGTTGTGCATCAGGGATGGTTACAGAGATGGACGTAACTAACAAAAAGCAGCAGCCACAACAGGACTACTACTTCTAGACCTTCATGTTTGTGCGATTTGTTAATCAGATGAGTCTGACGGTAGCTCATTTTTATTTTTCTTACAGGAACAATTGATATATTACGTTACACTTTGTTACCGTTGTGATGTGCTCCCCCTTAGGCTTTCTTGTAACAGCATCTAGGTAATATTTGGATGTTGTGTTATTTATAAATGTCACTTTAGATGAAGGAAATCCTGTTAGCTCCTTCCCAAATAGCTTCAAAGGGTTGTGAATTTAAGATTGGACTGTATTTAGGGTGTATAAATGCAAATTTTTTTTGTTTAAAGCACAATTCGTTTGTGTCCCGTCTACCATTTTAGATCCTGTTGGAAGTCGTACCGCTTAAGTCACGGCTTTATCTTTCCTTAAAGGAAATGTTTGGGTTGAAAGCATTTCTGCTTATTGAATGTAGCACACAATCTTAGCTAAATGAAATTGAGTCCTACCTGTCAGGTGGTGGTCATGTTATTTTTACCATCTCTTATTTTCCTTTCATCCGATTTGGTTTGCTAGCAGTACGCTCTGTATTTTAGCAGTTATGTATATTATATACTACAGCTCGGGTCCTTAGTCATTGCAGTACAACAAACACATCAAGTAAGGTCTGCTTCAGTCGATTCATCTTTTTCTTTTCTCGGAATGATCCGTTCCGTGATCTCGAATGCCTGTGTAGTGTTTCGGTCACAAAAGCTGACTGTTGTTCTGACTACTGCCTGCTGCTGACAACTAACACCATTCCATGTCCCCCGGGATGCTGCCATTGTGCACATCTCTTTTATGAATTGTTTAAAAAAAAAAACCACACAAAAAACCTTATTTTTTTTCATCTGTTTCTGCTCTATCAGCTATTAATTATAATAAAAACTAATTTTAACCAGTTTCATCTGTTGTGTGGGTGTATTTTGAGTGTTTTTTTTTAATATATAATCTAATTTGAATTCATTTAATGAACTTTCGGGTGTTTGAGGGGCAATGTGAATGCTTTTAGTCAGGGTGGACAACGTGGGTAATTTGATATGAATGAAAGGGCTATGAGGGATATAGATGTAAGTTTCAAATGGAATAAAATTAAAAATTGCAATTATTTACTCATGTTGTTCTAAACTGATTGCTGTTATGTTCAAGTAGAATGGAAAAGTAGACTTTTTAAATAAATTTGAATGGCTCTAACCATACAAAAGCACAGTGACCAATTGATCATTTTTTTTAGCATTTAAATTGTTGTATGAATGTAATTTTATATCTACAATTAAATGCAATAAGATTGCATGTATGAATAAATAGTGTGAATTGTATTATATTGTCATTTGGCCACCTTGCTCTCTAGATATCACTATCTTCATGGGCCATTAAAAGACACGCTTCGGTCACCCACTTACCTTTCTCAACCATTCTTATTAGAGCAATTTACGAGTTTCTCCATTGCTTGAAGATATTCAGCCTCAGATTGTTCTCCCAAAACAATAAAACTGATCATTTTCCTCAATCATGATTGATGTCCATGAAATTCAGAGATTATGACACTCTTTTCTAAACACTGACTGTTTTTCTGCAATTGCACACATTGTTTTATTAGCTCTTGTTCTTCAGCCTTGTCCCATCTGCAGCCACTGATGTTCTGCCACCTGTTGAATGGTCGGACGTGTGGAAGGATTAAACTGGAGCAGAGTACGGATGAAGACCCGACATGGTTCCTCAACAGGAGCGTCATCCGGATAAACCAGAGACTTCCGCTGAAGCCGGTGAAGTCTTCTCACATTGGTGTCATCGAACGGCATCTTTCCAGTCACCATGATGTATAGAATCACCCCGAGGCTCCATACGTCATACTTCTTTGGGTCGTACGGCGTTCCCATGATGACTTCAGGTGGAGTATAGGCTGCAGAACCGCAGAAGGTGTGACTGAGCTCTGATGGGTCTTGAATGCTGCGGGCGAAACCAAAGTCTGTAATCTTTACTTGTTCTTCGGCTGTCAACAGTATGTTTTCGCATTTGAGGTCCCGATGGACGACGTCCATCTGGTGGAGGTAGTTGACAGCACTGACCATCTGAGAGAACAAGGTTTTGCTTTGGTCTTCTGGGATGCGATTCACTTCATGTATCTTCTGAAGGAGATCTTTTGCAGCAGCTTCCATCACGATACAGAGTCGCTTACCGGCCACCTCGATGAATTCGTGCATTTGGACAATGTGGTCGTGCCTCACTTGTCTTAAAACTGCCAGTTCCCTTGGGAGAAACTTTCGGACGAAATCCTCGGGGGCCTTTACGCGGTCCACGATTTTGATGGCCACATTACAGTGGTGCTTCTGAGAGGTGGCGAGCTTGACTTGGGAAAAACTGCCTTCACCAATCGAGGAGATGAACTTGTAGCCCATGCCTTTCAAAATGTTATTAATAGACATCGTTGTATATCTCACAGGAGTTTAGACACCTTGGATTGAGTTTGGATCATGTTGCTCACCTTTGCTGCAAAGTGTCTTTTAACAGGCATTGGCATTTGAATAGCATTCTATTCTGTGATGTCATAATGGAACACCACATGGTGTTTGACTGGACACATGCTGTTAAGAAACAGTAATTTAGCCCACTGATTTGTATCTTTACTCAATTAAATCCCAATTAATGCCTGATATAGTTTTGTATTTGCTTATTTTTTCTTAAACTTGACTGACTGTTGAGAACTCCATGATCATAAAAAAAGAAAGAAAAGTTTTTGTCCATTGTTGACTGTTGTCAAAATTGCCCAAAGTCATAAACACAGCAACCTTTGAATTGTTTTGGTTTGTTCGCCCTGCTCCAGAAAAATATAAAAATTTGGAAGTGTTTTTCACCCAGACCAATGGATGGTCTGGGTGAAAAACTTTCCGACTTTCTGGCAGTGTCCGACTTTCTGATTAAAAAATAAAGGTAACAACTTTATATCTCTGACTTAATATCTCATATTTGTCATTTTCTTCTAGTCATCTATTAATATCTCACAATGTGACTCAGCCTACTTTAAATACTAATTCACAATGACGTTTTTATTTTTCACTATTGAGGCGGGAAACAGGCTTCCACACACAATGGACGACTCCTCGCGCCACCAAAAGGTTGATTCAATTCCTAATGATTCTACAACCATAATTTTAAAGATGTGCAAGGAGAGACCAGCGTTGAATATTCGAGAAGATACGTCTTGGGAACAGTTTGTTTCACGGAAACGTCCTTAATCCACTTACCAAAAATGCAGTTTGTTCAGCCTCAACGTATTATTTCGACGCCCTACTTTACGCCTATGGTGAGTGATAAGATTAGTCATTAAGTTGATTCTAATTGTACATTTACACATTCGTCTCATTAGTTTTCGATGAACTCGAGTTCAATTTACTGTGTTTATTTCCCCATTCTTTTAATAGGAGAACTTTGTGCTTGTCTGCAATGACACGATACGACCTCTAAACGGCAGTGTGGCGCTAACTGTAGCCATCTCCATTAATCCAGGTATGTTTCCATTAATTATAACACACATTATTTAAAACATTGCATACTGCTTATGTTAAATGTAAACAAACTAACCAATACATATGTATAATAAGATTAAGTACTTTAAAATGCAACATTGTTTTGTTTATATGTTAGTGG
Organism: Rhinichthys klamathensis goyatoka; assembly: GCF_029890125.1. Lineage (NCBI taxonomy): Eukaryota > Metazoa > Chordata > Actinopteri > Cypriniformes > Leuciscidae > Rhinichthys > Rhinichthys klamathensis. The sequence continues at coordinate 1,995,655 of NW_026606664.1, read as the reverse complement.
CATCACAATTTATATGAATTAGTCTTATATTGTTCTCTAAAATCATTCTTGAATATGAATACTGCAATGCATGAATATATGCATGACCAGTAGTATTTCATAGATGATGTGCCAAAACAGCACAGTGTTTGAACTGAAATAGACATACTCTCGGACTGAGGATGCTACATCTGAAAGGGATGTGGTTTATGCTTGACTGAGCTCTCCAGCATCAGGGGTGCTCAGCCAATCAGACGGCACTCCCGGTGTCTCCCTGCCTCTTAATTGGCTGACACTTCCAGCAAGAGTAGCTGATCTACGCATGGAGCCTGGGTTTATCAGGCAGCAGACAGAAGCAGGGCACACAGACGGAAAAGAGAGAGCAATAACGGGGTGATTGTTGCCAGAGATAAGTGCTACTGAATCAATCAAGATGAACCACAGCTCCAACGAGAAAGACCCTGAGACCATAGAGCCACTGCGTCATCTCAGGTATGCTGTATTTTTTGGGTATTAAGCATCACAATGTGACCAAATTAGACATTGATCCTTTTAAGGCAGATTTGTGTTTAAATGCATCACAATAGGGAGCCTGTTAAGGGTGAGTAGCCTAACATTTGCACCATCTTTTCAGTCTGACTTTTAGGTAAATGAAATTTGTGACACAGAAGGATGGCTGTAATATCCACCACTGTCTAAAGAAAATGCATCTAACTTAATTTCCTCCCAGCTTTCCTGTTTACAAAAATAAGGCACACTGATTATGATCAACGTGCTTTAATAACCTGGAAACGTGGCTTGTAGGCAAACAGGTGGAAGGAACAACACACTTCAGCTCTCCCTACAGCAGTTTGTTGGTGATTTAGGCATGTCGGGAAAGGTGATGTGACATTTTAGCTGCTGGACGTTGTGATGGCAACATCATGGCCAATGATTTGCTCTTTAAACAAGCAGGGGGTCGCCTGTTTCCTGATCTGAGTGAAATATGGCATGTGTCAGAGAGCTTTCTAAAGCATTACCAGTACATAAAAGTGTCTAATTCAGTCTAACATCTAACAAATTGCCTCATATTCGTGTGAGATTTAGATATATAGCAGATGCTACGGAGTGTAACCGGAGAATATCTTTAAAAAATGACACAGAAGTGACAGAGAACAAATGGTGTTTTGATCTGAAGCCTGAGCGGCACAAGGTTTGTTTTCCATACTGGGCTTTCCTGACAAGAGAGGCCCTTGAAGCTCTTCACACCAGCCCACAACGTTTAAATACGCTGGTCGGCAAGAGACGAGGCAAATTATACACTTTAAGGGAGGATAGAATAATAGGATTTAAGGATTTGAGGTTTAACGGCGTGAATTCTGGGGAGATTAATGTTCCTGCTGTAACTTAAAACCCTCATAGCGTGTTGGTTTTGCGTGGTAACCATGCAGTGTGAACGCAAACAATTGGCTTTTCTATTATTATTATTTTTAAATCAAATCAAAACAGATTGATTTGTGGATTCACAATGTGTATCCTGGGGATAATGTGTGTTAATGGCCCCTGCGTCCTTTTATTGATGTCAAGTATTGACGCCGAAACCAAGACGGACAACATTGGGTCACAAAAAGTTGGATGTTTGAGTCGTTTTGCTTGTTAGCATGGCCTGTGCAGGATCTTCACTGATGGCCATTCAAATCTAGCCATGTATTGAAATATTTTTGCTGGCTACTTACAGTATCCACCTTAATTGTTCATCGCGGAAGTAAGCCATTTTATTGTTAATGTGCGAGACTTCTGATTCATTAGCCGCTATAGGTAAAAAAATAATAAAGTGAAGTAAACCGTACAACTACAAACTCGTGCTTTAAGTGTTAATAAATAAAATACAAAAAACAGCTTATGACATCAAGCAGCATAATGTGCTGTTTTGTACAGCTTATATGACACATTTTCAAGTTACAAATGGCCACGCCCACTTTTACGTAAAAATAAGCTGGATAAATCGCTACTATTTTGTTCTACAAGCACGTGAAGGCTTTTTACATTTCAGTCGTTACCTCAGAAAACATGGCACATTTCAAGCCTCCTACTTTTGAGATGAAATGCTTATGGCTAGTTTTCCTCACATATTATATGTTGAACTTTATTCTTTATTTAGGATTGCACACCTTTTCGACCCAACGGTTGCATCACATGAAGAAAAAGGTTTTTGTAACTGGATAGGAGTTAACAGGTGGATCTTCTATCTGACAGGGTGTCCACCCTGTTGTCGTTCTCCACAGCTATGTGCAGCTCTGTTTCTTTTTTGCCGGGCACTGTTTTTTTTTTATAGGCCTAGACTCTAAATGCAATAATGGAGCAGCCTGCATGATTTGTGGTTTGTTACCAGGCAATGTAATACTTCTAATGGAGGCCCCCATTAAAGTTAGATTATGGCGAGGTCTCGATTTACTCAGTTTGTCAAGAGCGAAACAGAGGTGTGTGTGCTTTTACTAGATGTTCTTAGTCCTCATGTATTGATGTCTAATAAGCCACTGATTTACAAGATCATGGAGCTGTGGACACCATTCTGTCTCTTCAGCTTTGATGCCAGAAATGGTTTGATGTGCCATCAATCCAGATCTATCAAACATGGTCCAGCTAGACTCAAACTCTTGAGCACCATTTTTTACTGTAACCACTGGGCTATGGCTCTGACCAGAGAATATTTTAAGAGCCAAAATTCCCATTAAATTTGCTAGGGGAATAATAAAATTGAAACTAAGGCTGATTGAGGCTACACTTCTTTACAAACAAAATTTCACAGAACTAATAAGAGTAGTATGATAGTATGCTATTTCGAAGTCAAACTATGATGCAGTGCATGTCAGTTGGAAATTTTGTCGTAATTTGATCAAATTTATCTGTTATTGGCCAGATTTTTGCTAACAACGATGACATTTCATGTTTATTCAGACACCTTCAATTCTGTTGTCTCTCACAAATCTGTTTTTTTTTTTATTATAAAAATCTCTTTTTGTGTAATTTTAACTTTTCTTTCATTTACAAAATGTTAAAAATATAGGCTAGACTTAAATAATTATTTAAAATTTATTTAAATAATATATGCTTATCTTGTATAGGCCTATACGATACCATACTAAGCAGCGTATACCTTAGCTATTCGATAACAGTGTTTCTGGGTGTTAAATTCAAATGTCTGTAAATGTTACATCTAATCCACTTAATCCACCGAGGTCCGCGAGCCGGGACTCAAACTCGGGTTGCCCGAAGCACAACGGCGCTTTACTCTAATCCTCTTGAGCAAAAAAATAAACATCACGCAAGTGTCACTACGGGAAACTGCGCGTTTTGACTGCTTATATTTCTGCCATGTTGCGCCAGGTAGCCCCGCCCACAATGAAATGCAGCTTCTCATTTCTTATTTGTGCATCCTTGTTTCCTTTCCTCGCCTCCTTTCCTCGTGTCTCAGCTCCACCCCCTTAGGATGCGAGGGAAGGATACACCATGTGCATCCTTACTCATGACTCAGGAAGCTTCCTCGGTCCTCGCCTCCTCACGGTGCAATTAAAGGAATTGAGATGCCCTTCAAGATGGCTGAGTTCGATTGGTCTCCGGGTCACGGGCTGGAGGACGGAGGAGCAAGGAAACGAGGAAGCATCAATTTGAGTATTGAGAAGCACCCCTCGCACCTCACGCGCTGTCGTATATTTCCTACTTTCCTCTTCATGTCCAATTTTTAACTAGGAAACAGCATAAACATCGAACGTGGATGAGGAGTGGCTGGGAGTGTATTATCGAATACTATTCGACAAATCCATGAAATTTCAAAGTGGAAAACAAAATCAAAAATGCAGTCTGGTGAAGCATCATGAAAGTCATAAAAACACGAGGTATGTTCCTTAATGTACGCTTTTCTATGCTGCCCTGCTTTGCGAGTGAACTCGCAAATGGAGATAACTGTTTTGATTGGCGTTTTTGTGCTGGATTGCATCACATCAAGCCATATTTTTGTGCTCTTGACAGACAAATAGCTTGTCAGTAGATAATGGCATCAAGTTTGGTTAGTGCGCACTCGGAGGGCTTGGTGACGTCAGCCGAAAAGGATAGCCGTTTCAGAACGGAGCAAGTTACATTTTATAAAAGAATACGAAAACAAATAGGTTTTAATGGAATAATGTGCTCCATGAATCGTTCACAATAACACCAGATGTATTATGAATGTAAATAGTCAATTTTGATTTGAAGTTGACTATAATTAAAGATAAAATTATTCATAATTGCTAATATCTCTGAGAACAGAGTTAAATAGAGACATGTTTTATTATTAAAGACAGTAAAAGGACAGAATGGAAGATAAAGTGCTTCTTTTTCTCTTTTGGGAGAAGGATTTTAATGTTCGTTTTATTTTAACCACTTTTGCTTATCCATCCGAGAGCTTGCCCACCAGAGTCAGCTCATATAGAGCCTCATTTATTGAGCTATAAAGAGGGGAGATTAAAGTTTATATCACAGGCAAAATAACTGGCTAGTCGCTACAGTAAAACACCACCACTTCAGTTTCAATATCTGCTTTCATTGTTAGTTTGGTAAATCAAATCTAGTTTAAAAAAATAAATACCGGTAGTTTATCATATGCTAAACAGGTCCAAATCTCTCCATATCACACCAATTTAGTGATTACAGAGGTTGACTTTTCTCAAATGTCTATTCTTCAATCAAGGGGTTGAAGGAGATTGACAGTATTTCTTTTTCTCCCTTTGACGTGTATAATGAGTGTCATCACTGCTTGTGGTTGTGGTTTGGGCTGTGAATCTGTTGGATGAGATTGACAGTGCTTCGTTTTTCTCCTCCTGATGTGTTTAATGAGTGTCTTCACTGCCAAGCTGCTTCGTAAAGAAGTGCCTCTATTTCTGATAGACTAGGTGAGATGTAGGAGATGGGGGAGGTGGGATTGTTTATAAGAAAGCACCTTCCTCCATGCAGGCGCGGTGTCCTCAAGAAAACTGAGAAATCAAACTTGATTGAGATCCCCTTGAGTAATTGTCCTCCATTTTTGTCTTTTTCTCTGATTCACACGGCTATTGTTTATTTTGCAAGTCAAGTTACAAATGAAAAGAATAATTTTTGCTTCATAAAAAATTCAAAGGTCTGTCCTAGAATGCCCTACATTTCATTGATCTAATTGAATTTCATGTTTTACTCAGAAATACATCAGATGAGGGAAGCAAAACGCGTTAAGAAAGGAATTTTGTGTAAAGTCATTTTCCTTTGTTCCCCCTCCCCTAAAAACTCGCCCACATTCCAGCATGGTGGAATATGAGTACTAGGAGGGTGGTACAGGTAATTTTAAGACTATCATGCAAGAAAAAAAACGCATCAGGTATGTGATGTATAATCAGTGAGGCTAGACGCATGTAGTGGGGAACCATCAACTGTTAAAAGTGTCAATAGGAGCTGTTTTCACGAGCACATGGTACAATTTCCATTAGCAGAGAACAGCTGCGAATCAGGGACTGATATATGGCCAAGTCACCATAGAAACAGTGGGACTGCAACATATTCCTATGAAGTCCACACACATATTTGACAGCATGGCAGTTTCTATGAGAATGAGGAATGAAAAAGGACCAGTTGACCAGCCACGAACTGAGGGAAATGTGAATATTCTCTTGAACTGTATCAATTAAATTATATTTTGTCATTTCGTCAGACAGAACGATGTCCCGCAGCCTTGTCCAGATTAAACATCCGGAATGTTCTGCTCCAGATCAAGTTCTTTGTAAATCTTGACGGATATGGATGGCCAACATTTTAGCAGTTTTCCGCTGCCATGCCTGTCTTAAATTGTCCCTTTTTGTTTTGCCAGAGACAGCATAATTGGGTTCACTCTCTCGCTCGGTTGGGCTTGTTACAAAGCCATTATGGTCTGGCAAAAGCCGACAGTCTAGAAACCAGGAGTTATAATTTGGCCCATGTCTCTTTTTGCTCCGCGAATATACTTGGTTTATAGCTCTCAAATGTAGTTTGTGTTGTAATACTTAGTCTACATTTATTACTTTAATTTAATAAATATATACCTGTGGGTCATTCTTGGGAGAAGGTGCTGGTTTTTTCCCAGTAAATTTCAGGATTTTGACCATGTATTTTGAGGATGATGTTGTCCTGATGGCTTCATCAAGCTGTGACTTTCAGCGTTTACTTGGGTGGTTTACCGCAAGGAGAGGGAATGAGGATCAGCACCTCCAAATCCGAGAAGGGGGGGCCTGATTCAAGGCTTCTCGCAACCGACTTTTTGTCCAAAAAATCCTCAATTGTGTGATGTCATTATGATTACCCATGATAGCCAGTGAGATTGAGGAAGCTTCACCAATCGGATGTTGCCTGCTTCTATAGCTGAAACTTTGCAGTCACAAACATGCCTCAAAAGTATTGAGCATTGAGAAAGAAGATCACCCATATTCGTTTTTTCCCTTTGTTTTTCTTCCCGTAAAACAAAACTCACGCCAAGAGAACCAGTTGATGACATCGAAATGGAGGACCCATTTGTTTTTCTTCTCAAGTCACGTTTGATCTCGCGAGTCTACGTTAGATCTCATCTCACTGTGCAAATGTTACTACAATCGACAGGTGTGTGTAGTCTCTCGGTCCGGACGAATGTGTGCATTCGGAGGATTATAATGCTAAAAATAGGTGGAAACTGCCCTTATGTCTAAAGCTTACAGATAGTATGAGATGTAAATAGTGACCGCGTTATTGAGGATCAAATCAAATCAAATCACATTTTATTTATAAAGCACATTTAAAACCAACCTTGGTTGGCCAAAGTGCTGTACATGAAAGAAAAACAGAAAAGGCAAAAATTGATAGAAAAATTAAAATAATAATAAAAATGAAGCCAAGAAACGCAGTAGAATTACAAAGAATTGAAAGCACAAGAGAAAAGATGAGTTTTAAGCATGGATTTAAATTCAGCTAATGTAGATGATCTGATATTTCTATTATTAACTTGTGCTTACTTCACTCAAGCAGTGCGACTGGCCAGATACAGAGAAACTGGTAGCCAGGCAACAGACAAGTGACCAATCCTGAGTGGCGACGTCACTAAACGCATTCTACCATCACAGAGAATTTCCGAACCGAGAACGGTTTGTAATCTTGAGATGCCGAACCAACCTCAAGTGGGACTGTAACCGTTCCCTACCGTTCTTAGAACCAGTCGGTCTGACTATTGGTGTTACTTCAGAGAAATCGAAATACCTGTTGCTATTTTTTTGGCATATCTTAAGTAGTCCCTTCCATCTCTTTATCTCCAATACTTCTGCATTTTTGACAATTTAGAACAGACCGTTCCCATTATGAATTTGAGTATATAAACAAATTATGTTGCATTTACCATTGAAAACAGTTCATGTGAAAAGATGAAAGTGCTGTTGGGTTAACACATGTCTTGTTGTTATAGTAGGCCTAACTTTTTTTTTTAAATGCCAGAACAAAAAGGCTCTTAGAGGAGAAATCACTGACCTTTACCAGGCGTTTAAATCTCATCAACTGCATTTTTTTATGTGAATCAGCCCAAAGGCAGCTTGCTGTCTTGTGATCTGAATGACCGTGACCAAGGGTGAGAGGGGACTTGCTCTCGAGGCTGCTAGCGGTCTCTGTTGATTAGCGCTCTTGCTAATCACAGTCAACAATCAACATGTGGCGGCCCTCGGCAGCCCTGGTGTCGGGAAGAATATATTTATATGACCATGCTGGAGGTCTAGAAGATGTAATTTATCTGTTCATCGCTCCTGACTAGAGCAGCATTACTCAGAAGCATTTAACGTCACATTTTGGTTGTAGTAAGCCACACTTAAAAGTAAGACGTGAAAATGAATGCAATCGACAGTTGTGGAGGTAGCCTCAAAAAACGTTAATATAACATAGTTTTACTACAAAAACCAGATTGAACAGCAGCTACGTACTGAGAAAAAAATATATTCAGTCTAATTTGCAAAATTTTTGGAATGGTTTTTATTTTTATTTTTTAATGACAAGCTTTTCACAAAGCGTTTTTACAACGTAGTTGTACTGGGCATGCTTTCAGCAACTTACAAGACCAGAGCTGCAAGGTGTCTACGATATAATAATATCCATTTCTGTTTAATTACAAAATTTTTGGTAGCGGAATCTTGGCAGCTGGCTTGCTTATGCTTTTCCCGCACAACACATTTTCCATGATGAGTCTCCTCAGTAATGTTCCAGCAATGGGAAAAAAGTCTGTAGCAGGGATTTGCCAGCCCCGGGCAGCCATTTTTAACTAATCTCTGTGTCTAAAAAATTCCAGTTTTAGGCAATAATAGACTCATTGTTCTTGTATGAGCTAGTAGCTATATGTCCTGTTTTCTCTTTATTAGAGCCCTCTGAAAAAATAGCAATAAACAAGGTTGGCAGCAGCACATTAGTATCTCATAAAAGTGACAAAATGCCTCACTCCGTGCGTGACCTTTGGGATATTACACTTTAGATGTGCTAGAATTAACAAATTGAGATACTTTAATGTTTATTGCTTGGCACAGTTTATTGAGAAACAAAATTTGTTTGTTTGAACACAGAATCATGGAGAACATCATCTTTCTATGAAATACATATTTTGGTTTGGTTCGGACTTTAGTTTTTTGGCTTTGTTTGATAGGAAAGCACAAAGTAAATTTGACATTTCTGTAATAATGTTATCAAGGGCATCTGAAAGAAAAATAACGTTCTCTTTCTTTCTTTTATTCATTTCTTGTCAGTCTCCTACTGATAGCATCACTCCTCGGTTTTAGTCATATCCTTTCTATTCTGCCTGGGAGATTTTGCTTTATACTGTTCGTAGGATTTGATTTTCTTGCCAATTATGCATGTCTTTTTCCTTCTTGGTTGGAGGTGTAGAGGTGTTTTTCCTTACCGCAACATTTTGCAAAGTGTTTAGCTGCAGCTTTTGGCTAATTTAAAATACTTCAAGTGAAAAAACATTTGTAATTGCAGGTGCTATTCTTAAATATCCAAACTCTCTGTATTAATCTTAATTAATCTTATAAACACTTAATTCAAGATATTAGTGGTTAGCAGTGTTATTTTAGTATTATTTATAGCTTTTATTTATATATTTTCAGTTTCCATTTTAAATTTAGGAATTTTTTATCAGTTTTTTCACTTCTATTTATTTTTAATTTATGATTTATATCAGTTTTAGTAATTTCAGTACTTCAACTTTAACTTTTTCATCTAATATTTATATTTTATTTTATTTTATTCAATCTTTATTCCAAAGAAGGTTTTTAGCTTAGATTGGCTTTATTATCAGTTATTGACTATTTTGAAAATGTTTCTCATAAACGTGAAACTTAATAGTTAGCACTGCATAATTTTTATTATTATAAAATAGAATTTTAAATGTATTATTATTATTATTATATTAGATGTTTTTATTCCAGAATGCTTCTGTCCTCCATCTCCATCTTTTGATAGTCAGATTTGTGAGTGTATACATGCTCAGGTTAACTGACTGCTTAGTGTTATTATATTCAAGTTAAATATTTTTCATTGTGACGGAAGTGTTTTGTCCATTTAAAATGGCATAATTTATTCAATCTCATATTGACTTCAACTGAATGTCCTCCCTTGAATGGGCTTCTAGTACCAGCGCTGTTTTAATCTCCATTAAAGATGTCTATAAAACTTATGAATTGGACTCCGGGCACACGATGCAATCAGATATTGGAATATGAATGCAAGCTTGTTTTCCTTTGAGATGCTCTCAACAGGGGAACATCAGAATGCCAGAGATGAGGAACAAAGCTTTTATTCAGCACGGCTTGATAGCATACTTGTCTCCTGTATGAAAGACTTCTGAATAGGTAAACAAGCTATTAAACCGTCTAAACCAAGATGTTTTATCACATTTTTCTTAATAGAATTTCGAATTGCGAACATATGAGCACACATTCTCCATGTGCCATATGGCCGTCTCAACATAACAAAGCTGGAGTATTATATTGACAGTTGTCAACATGACTTATTTTCAGGATAAATTGTGATTCTCGGTTCAGCCAGATGAGGACATGTCATGGACCCCTGCCTAAATGCTCTGGCATAGTCTGAATGTAGTTTATGGGCGTCCTGAGCAAGAGAGCGCTGAGCTGGATGAAAAGGATGAGAAGAGAACAAGGATAGGTCAGTAGAGAGAGAATCTCAGAGGATGCACTCTCATTGGCTCGTGTTGACAGGTCATGTCAGGACTGGAGCAACGTTATTGGTCAGGATGATTGAACAAATTGTTTATCCTTACTCCAGTGAGTAACATTTTCACAGGTTAAGAGACACTTTGTCAGTGCGTAAAACACATGGGCAGTTTATTAACAAGTGTACCCAATAAAACATTAAAAGAATAGAAAAAAAACATGTCCAGGTCCTATTTCTCCCCAAAATCAAAATGATTTTATTTTCAAGGTAACACTTTATTTTAATGTGTCCTTGTCACACATGACATGTTACATGTATTTACTATAGTAATAACTATAAATTAGGCATAGTTACATGCAACTTACCCTAAATCAAACCCTAATTATCTACCCTAACCCTATAGTAAGTAGTCAGTACATGTAGTTAATTACTATTACTCAGTACTTAAATGTATAATTACACTGTAACATGGACACTTTAAAATAAAGTATAATCAATATATAATTTATATTTTGCTCAAATTTTAGAGCCATTTACGTTTTTTGGGCATTGTGACTTTATTATCATTTCAATTTAGCATTTCATTACTGTATAATAGAAAAAATAACTGTCATGCAAAAATATATATTAGATTTTAGATAAATTGTTTTAAATATTTCTGTATTATAGTAGTATTTATTGTGCTGTGATTATGCAAATTTTATGATAAAAAAAAAAAAACTAATTCTCATTACTGTCATGCAAAAAATATTTAAATATTTCTATATTATGGTATTATTTATTTTACTATCTTAATGCAGATTTTGGCTTATTTTTATAATTATATTATTTAAATGATTTTAAATAAATTGTTTTAAATGTTTCTTTATTATGGTAGAATTTATTGTATTGCCTTAAGCTAATTTTATGTTTGAATATTTTTTTTTTTCAATTCTGTTTTTCAGTAAAGCAATACTGTATTAAATTAATAATTCAGGTAGCCTACAGTATCGTTTTCTCAAGAACAAAAAAATTCTCAACTAATGCTTTAAACTATAAAGTAAGTCAGCGGTTACATTCTACTATACTATTGAAGGTTAACATATACTGATTTGTATAAGCCTACAAACAATTAAATTACACACAAGTAATTTTTCTTTATAATAATAAAAGTAAGTTTAATTATTAAGTAATTACACTTCAATTCTTTCTACTTTAATTCGTTTTTCACTGTCATAAAAACTTGACTGTTTTATTCAAGCATACATTAAATATTGAATATATATAATGAATATGTAATATGCTCCTCTCTAGGGTATTTTTTCTAACTAACTAACTATCGAGTTTATGGTCACTGTCTAAATGGCTTTTCTGAGGTAAATGTAACTAGGCCTGTCACAATAACTACTTTTGGTTTTGATCAATATATTGTCCCGCAGAAATAATTGTGATATACGACATTATTGTCACTTAAAGACCATTTCATGCCACTGAATATATAATCATAATATAACAGTATAATGCAAGTAGGCCTACACACTTTCAAAAGTCAATGAACTTAACTCTTAAGAATATTTAGATACTGGAATTGAAGTTTCAAAAAATAATAAAAATGTTGGATAAAAAACCCAAAAAACTCTTTTCTCAGCAAAGTTAAGTTGCACACTATTGCAGAACACACAAACCCTTCTTAGCAGTCAGATGTCCATATGAACAAAGGCACAAAACAGGTCATATCTGCTGCTAAATCTATTTTTCTAGAGGTGTTTTTTAAAAGTTGAAGAACTTGAAAGAACATCATGCATGTGATGCTGCAAAAGACGGTCAAACACGTCCGTCTACTGCACATTTATATGCAGTGGAATGCAAAAACACCTTCTCTTTGAAAATGAACTTGACACTTGCGACTGCGCATCCCGTGTGAAACGGCCTTAACGCTAGCTGTGAGCGTGCACCATTTAGCTCTGTCATGTTTATATTTGCACTGAAACAGTGGATTGTCACTTCTTTCAACCTGTCGATGTCCGCTCTGGGCTGCCTTGAGCCCCGATATCGCTTCCGTCATGGAGAGCAAATAAGACGACTGAGGCAGCGCAATCGGCGAAATGTTGGTGTAAACATAATGGACAATATATCGCATCACCAAAAATCATCTTGGTCATGTTCATATATTGTGCAATACATACAAAACATTGTTTACAAGCTGTTTTATTGACGTCCTTTCGTGGTTGAAACACTTATTGAGCGATTACACAAGACATGATATGGATTTCTTTATGCAAAATAACTTCTTATTCTTTTCTTTTGGATTTTGTGGTGAAATGTGTGATGGACATGTTTTCGTGACATTCATAATATCATATTATATGGCTTGGCTACTTGAGATCTTTGGAAGTTTTGCATTGTAACGACACTTGTTGTTTGAGCAAGCCCGGTGAAAGAGCATATTAGTATCACTACATAAATAGCACTGCAATGGCAGATTGGGGTCAGATATAATACATTGCCTTACCTAGCTTGTCATGTATCTGAGTTTTCCTTGAGGAAACACTTGAGGTCTGTGCGAAAATGCAGAAGCTGCTCCTGCTGTCCTTTATTTATGTTCTATAGTCCATTCAGAGCTCTGTGTTCCAGTTCATGTTTTAATGAAATAATAAACATCCCCTGAGAATATGAAAGGCAGCATGCTAATGAAAATATATTGCAGAATTCTTTAGGCCGAATTTGTGCTGCTTCCTGCCCTGGAACTATACTAAGCAATGTTATCTAACACTCTTTCATGACAATGTACTAACTTGTACGAGATTGCGAAAATCATATGATATCATCATCATGCAACTTGCTTTCTACGAAAAAAACCCCCAATATTTTTTGTATTGGATAAAGTTTGGGTGGTACATCATAGTCATACATGTTTTTTCTCCATACGATTTGTCACCATTTCGCCATATCGTACGAATTATTATAACTATTTGTAGCGCATGCTCATCACTTCATGCATATTATTCACGCAACTTCGCTTCTTATCGCTCTCATGCTGCGAACACCGAAAGCAGTGAAGCGTGAAACGTAATTCATATTCAAAGCATATTCGTCATTAGATGCCAAAAGGTAACACTTTAACCCTGAGATTGTACTGATCCCACCATTAATTCATGCATAATGACTCATCATACATCCTGGATTATTCCAGATGGCAGTCAGAGTTGTTTTATCACCCCTAATTAAGCCTGTTAAATTACACTTGAATGCTTATAGAAAATAACCACAGGGCATTTTATTCAACCATATCTATGGCCAAACGCAGCTGTTATAACGCTTGAATATTCACTTTCTTCATTTGCCCGGTTTGCTGTCGAACCCCGGTTTTAATTGGGCCTGAAGGACTGTACCTGCGCTATTTTCAGTATCTTTTTCTTATCTACATCCTTCAACCTGTCTGCTGGCATCGTCGGTTCAGTGACCTGACTTGCTCTGTTACCATGGTTTCCTCCACTTGCACAGTCTCCTGTGGTCCTCTGGATATATATCTAGCTGGGCACAGTTACTTGAGAAACTGCCAACTGGCACTGGCCATAATTACATAAGCACATGACCATCGAAAAAGTTCCACTTTGATGTAATGCTGTTGAAGGGAACGAATGGATTCAAGCCCTAAATTGTGGTTGCTAATTACATTTCGTGGTTTCTCCATCTTTGGCAACCAAACTGCTGCTCAGTGTTTCAGTGTCTGGTCTACTTGAACTAAACGGCCTGTGTTAAAAAGTAACATCCCTCAATGGAGCATTCATTATCATGCAAGATCGTATTTTACAGCGGGTGGACGTGACCACAGGGTCTTTGAGTCGAGCCTCCAAATGAAGATCTCCTGTAATCGCTCCCTTGGTGCCAAATGCAGTTCATCAAAATCAAGCCTCCGTGTCACCAAAAACGCTTCCATGGAGACGGGCAGCCGGCCCAGAGCTGACTAGTCGCGGAACAGGCCCGTTCCTGAAGAGGTTCATGCGCTGCATGCTCTCCGCCAGATTCCCAGAGCTCCAAAAATGGAACAGTTGATGTATTATTGTCATTTTGGAGGGGAAGTTGAACCGCCTCAGCAATGGGTTTCAAAATCGAGTTAACAAGCCCATCTGAAGTGTTGTGGAGATGAGTTTATCGGTCAGCGATTAGACTTGAGACGATGCCCATGACCTGTTTATCGATTTTTCTCCGAGTAATGGCCGAAACATGATCCAATAGGGGCATTAGAGTAGCTCCTTGTTTTCATGCCTTCAGAAAAAAAAAAAAGATTTAAGCTCCGATGTAGCCGGCTGTTGTTTACCGGTTCATCTGGCCAGATGAAAGTCATTGTGCAGTGAGATGGCCAGCTGGGTCGAGGCCTGAATGCATTTTCAGAGGTGCCTGGATCCCTTTACACCTAAGTGGACAGTTGAAATGCATTATGAGGGAGGGATTTGGAGTCAAACATTTGGTCTTTGACCAAAGGCGGAGGTGAACATTTAATAATGCAAAAGTGGGGAGGATGATACCTATATGGGTATCATTATATTATTGGCAAACATTTTTTTAATCATAATTCTCCAGCATTATGGGACATTAGTCCTGTCATTTCTGTCAAATCCTTGTCTCTTTGGCCTTCCTGTCACCAGTCCAAGCACCTGATGTTTATTGTGCCTCCACTGCTACCATAAATCTAGCACTGGGGATCTGAAAATGTTCTACCCGCACCACTCACATGCACCAAGCCAAGATGATGATGCTCTTCTGGACCTATTGTAACTACTTGCTCATCCCAAACAATAGCCTGGTTTCCATTACAGATTTGCGCAAAACTTTTGCTATATTTTCTAAATGTCATTTTAATGTCAATTGCCAAATGACGGCGTTTCCATTAACCGATGTTATGCGACTAAACTTTTTTTTTTTTCTCACGGTAAGTCATTTAAAAGATCATGGTGACGGATGTTGTTAGTTTCACGTATATTCCAGCCACCGCACTAGCCATTATTTTTAATTGAAGAAGACGTAGGTGTGTTATCCAAGCATTAATGGCAATGAAAGACCCTCATACTTGGGAGTGCCACGAATGAGATGTTTATGGGTGTTTCTCCCTCATATCTGCTTTGAGGTCTTGATAAATTGTGGGATTTATTTGTTGTTTAGAATCTACACTCACCTAAAGGATTATTAGGAACACCATACTAATACTGTGTTTGACCCCCTCTCACCTTCAGAACTGCCTTAATTCTACGTGGCATTGATTCAACAAGGTGCTGAAAGCATTCTTTAGAAATGTTGGCCCATATTGATAGGATAGCATCTTGCAGTTGATGAAGATTTGTGGGATGCACATCCAGGGTACGAAGCTTCCGTTCCACCACATCCCAAAGATGCTCTATTGGGTTGAGATCTGGTGACTGTGGGGGCAATTTTAGTACAGTGAACTCATTGTCATGTTCAAGAAACCAATTTGAATGATTCGAGCTTTGGGACATGGTGCATTATCCTGCTTGGAAGTAGCCATCAGAGGATGGGTACATGGTGGCCATAAAGGGATGGACATGGTCAGAAACAATGCTCAGGTAGGCCGTGGCATTTAAACGATGCCCAATTGGCACTAAGGGGCCTAAAGTGTGCCAAGAAAACATCCCCCACACCATTACACCACCACCACCAGCCTGCACAGTGGTAACAAGGCATGATGGATCCATGTTCTCATTCTGTTTACGCCAAATTCTGACTCTACCATCTGAATGTCTCAACAGAAATCGAGACTCATCAGACCAGGCAACATTTTTCCAGTCTTCAACTGTCCAATTTTGGTGAGCTCTTGCAAATTGTAGCCTCTTTTTCCTATTTGTAGTGGAGATGAGTGGTACCCGATGGGGTCTTCTGCTGTTGTAGCCCATCCGCCTCAAGGTTGTGCGTGTTGTGGCTTCACAAATGCTTTGCTGCATACCTCGGTTGTAACGAGTGGCTATTTCAGTCAAAGTTGCTCTTCTATCAGCTTGAATCAGTCGGCCCATTCTCCTCTGACCTCTAGCATCAACAAGGCATTTTCGCCCACAGGACTGCCGCATACTGGATGTTTTTCCCTTTTCACACCATTCTTTGTAACCCCTAGAAACGGTTGTGCATGAAAATCCCAGTAACTGAGCAGATTGTGAAATACTCAGACCGGCCCGTCTGGCACCAACAACCATGCCACGCTCAAAATTGCTTAAATCATCTTTCTTTCCCATTCTGACAGTCAGTTTGGAGTTCAGGAGATTGTCTTGACCAGGACCACACCCTTAAATGCATTGAAGCAACTGCCATGTGATTGGTTTAATGAGAAATTGAACAGGTGTTCCTAATAATCCTTTAGATAAGTGTAGATCCAGTATTCCCATAATTCTTTTGTCTTTGAGTTTAATACTCTTTGAATTCTTCATGCTTTAGTTTTTCATTGTCCGTGTTTTAGTGCATTACTACGGAAAGAGCGTGTTCACGACACAACATCCTGACTAGAACGTTCCTTAAGTTCATTTGTGCATTCATGCTATTTTGTGCAGATACAAGTTCACTGTAAAAAATCATATGATCAGTAAGTTATGAGAGCATATGTTTTTACATTGCTGTAACTCATCAAAATAAGTTAAGCAATTTTCAACTTTTTCAACTAATTTAAGTCAGTTTAATGTAATTTAAGTTGAAATTACTTAAACATCCAAGTTGATTGTACTTAAATTTAAGGCAGCAACTTTTTTTTACAGTGTTGTAATATTATGTTTATGTTGTCTATATATCTCATATTTATTGGATTTGGGTGAGCTTGAGTGGGTTAATTAACCCGCTAGCAAAGTGCTTCAGTTTAACAGTTCATTCATTTTTTAGATTCAACATTATTGACTAAGTGGATTATTAGAAACAATCATGTTCTTTCTAGATTTTTGATCTTCAAAAAATATTGTTAGCGCATTGTCAGTCAACATCTTGCGGTGTTGTTTTTAAAAAATTTTTTGACAGTATGTCGTAATTATAGTGTTAAATGATCGTCATGATATATTTTTCTTTTCAGTATTACTGGTGAACATTTACTTCAGTAATTTCTTTGACAATTAAAACTGAAATTTTACATGCACAAATCTGTGTTGAGCTGTTAACTTTCTATGCAGCTAACGCATGTTATGGTAAACTGCTGATCTATTACACAGTCTGTTGTATTTTGCTTTGTACTGTTTGTACTTTGCACTGGTGTTTGGAAAGGTCAGGGGTGGGTATAAGGGCAGAGATGAATAGAGGAAGTGTGACTAAAATATGGTGTGTTTATGATGAGTGTATAAATGGAAGGCAACCATGGAACAATGTGAAGAGCAGACTGTATGTTCCGGCATTTGTTTATCTCTTTAATACGTAGTTCATCGAACACGGATAGGCTCAGGAAAGACGTACCTCTTCAGATGTTAATACAAGACACGTTAAATATGCTCTCTGTCTTCGTAAAATAACACTTCCCTGCTCGATTAATGTCATACGCAGGCTAATCTTAGGATAAGATTGTCACGTTTCATGCATATTTCATCTCCTTTCTAAACATATGTCAGGCAAGCCAGGCTCCTCGCTGCCAAAAACTGTGAAGTTGTTCCAGAAAGCTGTCAGCTCTGTTCCTGTTCTTTGGCTCTGAAATTACCTTTGGAAACCAACGTGTCCGCTGACTCAGACACTATCACACTAGGTGTTATCATCGCTCGCCATACTCTGCTCTTTTTCTCTACATCGAACTCACAATCCCTTCCTGTTCTCTCCACTTCTGTGATTCTTTTCTATTAAAAATACAATTCTGATTGATTCATTGCTCTTAAGTTTTACCTCACATGGAAAAAGGTTCAAATATCCCATGGACCATTTTGTGTTTCTCATTATTCCCAAACCATTTGTGATATTGCGGCGGATGCTTTCATTTCATGTTTCCAGTCTCCAGTCAACAGTCCTTATGTTGACTTCGCCCCAATGCAAGCTGTCCACAGGACCCTGGTGACCATTCCTCCACTCCAGTGCCTCAGACTGGCTTTTATGTCGTTAACGAACAGGAAGTCGAGACACTCATTAGGAAGGAATCAGCAAGGGCTTGATCTTCGCCCCCTTTTAGAAGTTTTTAATTGCTTTAAGAGTAACATGAGAGTTCAGCTCCTGGATCTTCAGCATCATTAGATGTTGCTTCCCGCTTTCCTTTCCATGACTCATTCGAGGCATTTGAAACCTTCGTATGAGCAACCTCTGTACTGTCTGGGATTACAATCTATAAAAGGCAGATGCTGTCAGTCACTTTTGATGCTGTCAGTCACTTTTCGTTAAGTGAATAACCTGAAATACAATAGAATATAACTAAATATTTTATTTCAGTTAGTTGCAGGAGCAACACAAGACAAGAGATAACAAAATAAAAACGGTATAGAGAATATATAAACTTTGATGCACTTCTGTTATGTGGGAACTGGGAAGTAGTTTTCTGACACTTATGCAGTCACTATGGATATTTTCACATTTGATTCCTATTTAAATCTTTGCGTGTAGCGGCTTTTTCATGTTCTAGCTGAGCACGTTGACATGATTATTAGTTTTTTATTTCAAATGTTACATTAAATTGGAAGCAAATGCTCATAGCAGCATTCACACCAGGGCACATATCATCTGTCATTAAATAGTGGATGCGACACTGTGAAAATGATTTTGTGTTGAATAAATTAGCATATGTCAGCCGTGCCACAAAGGCCATCCACCCCCTGTCTATAACCCCTATCCACCAATCGCATTATTGGGAGCCCGGTGGGGCCATGCGCTAAGTTTGGTGGCTATGCAAATAGCAGTGTACTCTCGTGCTCCCTGTAGTCATTACTTTCCTTTGTATCGTTTTCACCCACTCATTTCCTTTGTTAAATGGTCCTCACTGAGAACATTGAGTTGTAAACAGGATCCTTGTCAGAAGCGGCTGGTCCCCTAAAACAAGCCCACTGATTTATACCAGAAAGGTGGTTATTTAGCTGTCTCATGGTGTTCTGAGGTAATTACAGTGGTTGAAAATGAAGAAAACAAGGCAAAAGGGGATTTTTGAGAAGTATCCCCCATTTTCTGCTATGCAAATGAAGGCTTAACACAAATGTCTGTGTATTCTCTCACAAACAGGCGAAACCGTTTCAACTCTCCTTCGTGTTAAGCAAGCTAGCAGACTGGAGGTAAACAACCTCATTAGCCGAGTTGTTATTACAGCTGATCAGCACAATTCATGACTCGCAGATAACGCGGCTCCTCATGGGGACATTAGGGAGACTCTCTGGGCTGATACTGTTGTTCATTTGGCTGTGTATTCATGTGTGTATTTGCTTTAAGGGTGATCAACAACAATTAGCCGTAGCTCTGTGGAATAGCAATGTCAGATGCAAACTTGGTGTCATTTTCAAGGCCTGTTACAAATTAGATATACACATTTACATTTATTCATTTAGCAGACGCTTTTATCCAAAGCGACTTACAAATGAGAACAATAGAAGCAGTTAAACTTAGCCTAGAAATCTAGACGCACCCTAGATTTAACCCTTGAATAAAACAAAATTTTTATTTTGCAGCCAGTGTCGTCTTGCAACTCTCCGTTGGCTTGCGAGCTGGATAAACCAAACTCTAGTCAGGACAATCACATCGTGTATAGAGTCGGTGGGCGGGCTTAACATAATGATGGCAGAGTTAAGACGGTTTCACGTGAATTCCCTGCTACTTAAAACAAAGAAGATGGCTGCTGCTGCTGCTGGTGAACAGCGGTTTTCAAATCGGCTTTGGCCGCGACTCTGGAAGTTCGAGTTAAGCTTTTCTTTGAGAAAAAAAACAAAGAACGTCACTGAAGTCCGTCGCTCTGACTACGCCACCTTCTTCGTTGCTCTGGTTGGTAGCTATTAGGGATGTGAATTTCTGCCAAAAATGACATTCGAAAATCGAGGAGCAAAAGTCGATTATCGTTCGAAAATCGAAAAAAAAAACACACAAAAAACCGCACACTCAATGGCAGAAAGGGAGGCCAATTTCATCTTTAGCGATTTTGTCATCAAACAAACTGTTTATTATTCGAATAATTAACATGTTTTCGTCGGGTTTTTTTTAACATACCGGTAGTTAACATAGAAGAAAAAAACAATAAGCACGACAGTCCGTTTTTGCATCGCCAAACCAGATGCTCGTTAGATAAAAAAAATAATGTCATAATGATTTTATGCAAACCTGCCTTGTTACTGCAAAAGCCTACTTTTTAAACAAATTAGTTTCAATCAAAATTCGTGTGATGCCACTGCGCAATACACACACATTACTGCGGGATGGCGGGTGTTCATTTCATAAACTGTGGACAATGGTAGCTTATTTAATGTAGCCTATAAATGAATGTATGTCCAAAAAACGGATAATGTCATCATACTTGTAGTGCTATCGTCGAGTAATAATCTGTTTGGTTGTAAAATGTATTACCTGAATGAAATGAACTAGAATGTATCGTCCTGTGGAATCATTCATTCACAGACATCATACGAAGATGTTCAACTAGATCTTCATCGCTGGTAAAAATATGATGCATTTGCAGATTTTTTTTCACTAGACTAAACTGTAGGTCCACGGCAACTTCATCCAACGCTCTTGATGTTCTTAAATCTTCCTGTTACGACTCCGTGTCGAGTGTGAATTGAAAGCGCTTCAGAAGATTCAGTGCGCGAGGAACTGAATAGATCATTCAAACTGATTCGCGAACCGATTTAGACAGATCTGCCAAATTTGATCAAGTCTTTGAACAGAATCGACTCAAAAGAGTGATTCATTTGTGAATAGAGCATCGCTCATCATGCCCATAAAAAAGACACAGCGCGCTTGGAATAAACTACGCATTTAACAACATTGCATTAAAATAAAGTAACGAGAGGAACGTCGCCCAACGTAGTGAAGTAAATGTAGCCTACTTTGTTACTACCATAGACGGTTAGCTACTACCATAGACAGTAAAGGTTAGTCTACTACCCACCTCTGTTGGGCGCAGAGTTAACGGTCACGGTGACAATACTCTTCTTCTGTTGTTTGTTTACACTATGTATAAAACACTGGTATCCTAGATCGCGCAGGAGGGGGTTTCATTCATGTTAGTGACACCTTGTGTCCCTGACAGGAAAATACCCTGCTGCGCGATCTGTGACAGTAGGCGCGCCGTCAATTATGTCACATTGGAATTGCGCGAAAATATAACGATATTCGAATAAGCAATTTTATGATCGAATTTCGAACGCAGTTCGACTATTCGACTATCCGAAGATCGCGACTCATCCCTAGTAGCTATCCTATTGCGTACAGAGGGAATTTGGAAAGACAACCGTTTATATCGCCCCTCGGATTGAGCCCTGCCAATAGTGTGTTCCCAGACCCAACATCTTGATGTGGGTCTGGCTTGTCAGGCTAAGTTAAACTAACTATAGGACAACAATATGCAAGTGCTATGACCCTTCCCAGTTTAATCTAACACAGTACGTGTACTTTTTTTTTTTTTTAAGATAATAGATATAGAATAGAAGATAAAGTGTTAGTAGCTATTAATGGATCAAGTGTTGCCGAAAAAGATGCGTCTTCAGCCGTTTCTTGAAAATGGTCACGGACTCAGCAGCTGGTTGAGTTGGGATGGTCATTCCACCAGCATGGAACAGACCAGAAAAAGGTCCACCTGTAGCGTAGCCACAAGGGGGCCTGCGGGGTTCCTCATTTACCATTTTGGTTTGATTAACGTGTACGCTGAAATTCTGTTTGCGTGTGAGAGTTCATTAACATGCGGTGACAATGGCGGATACACAAAGTTCAATATTACGTTTTTTCAGGAAATCACGGAAAGATGAGTGAGAGAGAAAAATGTACATCTGATTAAATGATTTTGTCTCATTATAACAGCAGAAATTTTTTTTTAAATACGCAGTCATTTATGGTCATACAGTTACACATCATCACATGATATTCATTCTATTCATCAGGAGCAGTTTCCATGTTAGGATTGGGTAGACCTTTATTTTCACTGGGTTATTTTGTATATTTTTTAATGACTGTGGAGGCTCATACCAATTTACTAACTTAATTGTATTAACAAAAACTAGTTTGGGACTGCTATTTATTATCTCATCCGTATTAGTCATATTCTTACAATTTATATGTATGTAAAGTAATTGTGTGTGTGTCAACCTTTTTTGTGAAATAAAATAGCTAAATTAGATATATATACACAGTGTATATATATATAATGTGTGTATACACCCACACACACACACACACACACACACATTTTAGATTCTTTTAGGAATTAGATCAAATTCCTAAAAAAAAATTGGGTCACGGCTTAATGACCAGGGGGAAATTTGGGTCCCATGGCCAAACCATTTGAGAATTCCTGCACTTTAGATTATTATTCACACTTAGAGAAAAAATGGTTTTAACAACTGTTTACTGAAAGGTTCTTTGGATAACCCAAAATGGTTCTTTTATAGCATCACTTTAAAAAATAATTTTGGAACCTTTATTTTTAAGAGTGTAGAACCTTCCCATTACACAAAAGGTTCTTTATAGTGGAAAAGGGTTCTTTAGATTAAAATGTTCTGCACGCTATGAAAAAAACCCCATTCTTTTTAGAACTGTTTACTGAAAAGTTCTTTGAGTAACCAAAAATGGTTCTTTTATGGCATTGCAATGTGTAGATGTGCTGATATATGTCAATTCACCTAATATTATAATGCAATTTATACTGATGAGTGTGAGGATGCTGGGAGAACATTCTGGGCCAGGCTGTCCCCTGGTGGTTAGATTTACTTATTGCAGTTTGCCCACCACAAAAAAGCCTAACTTGAACAAATAAGGCTCAAGAATGCATTCAAAGTGTTTTGATGTTTGAGAGATATTAAGTGAAGCAAGATTTCTTTGCAGGCCAGAAATAGTTTTTAAATACTGGAAACGTTACGACATTGAGGTTTTAGATACCTGTGTTCTGGTGCCTAGAACCTTTCTGAGAACTTTGGAAATACAGCCATCAGGATTTCCCCGAATAGGTCGTTGGGGACGGAAATATCAAAAGCGCTAGACTCGGCTGAACTTTACAAATATCACTGTGTCACAGTACGCCAGGAAATCTCCCCTGCAAACTCGGCTTGACGGCTGTGGAGCTCTCTTGGAGACGGTAAATGCCAGAAGGCTGGAAAACTCCATGCCGAGGGTTACGGCAATGATCAGAGTGCATCGCCGACCCAAGAAAAGACTTGGTGACCTGTTGCATTTTAAGTGACCAAAGACAAAAATATGGCTGAGGTAGTACAGACCCTATTAGCTCTGTACATGGCCCCAAAAATGTCAAGCACAGACAGATTGTTCAGGTGACTAGCTCATCATTTTTCTTTAGAAAACTCGATATTATTTTTTCTGAAGAGTGAATGAGAACTAGAGAGTTGCAGATAGATGCTTTGAATTGAAATGAAAAAGGCCTCATTCAGCCAGGGAACTTCATGTACACAGTTGAGAGAACTCAATAATGTGTAATCATTTTTTGTAAATAGTTCTTTCTTCTGTTCCTCTGGTGCCTAAAGCAGTTGCAGACAACAGACACAACACAAACAAACCTGTTGTCCTGGAAACACTGCGGAATATTCCTCGGGGTGAAATACTACATTAACTAATTGCAATAGACAGAAAGGTATGGAGAACATTAAACTCTGAGGAAAATTACAGCCATCAACTGCAAAATCCTATAATGATGTCGCATGTCGGTGTTGTTTTAGTATTATTCATGTACTATTATATTATTTACAAATACTTTAAAGAAGGTTTTATTTTAATTTTTCAGTTTTATTTTATTTTTATTAGTACTTTTTACATTAGTTTTACACTGTAAAAAAAGTTGCTGCCTTAAGTACAATCAACTAAGATGTTTAAGTCATTTCAACTTAAATTACATTAAACTGACCTAATGACTTAGTTGAATCTTGTATAACTTATAAAAAAGTTGAAAATTGCTTACCGGTAACTTATTTTGATGAGTTAAAGCAATGTAAAAACATATGTTGTCATTACAGTGTAGTAATTTAGTATGTTTTTGTTTTCCATGTAATATTTATATTTTATTTCAGCTCTATTTCATACCAAAACAGTTCTTAGTAGTTTATATTTACAGTCATTATTCATTGACATATAACTTTTTTTTGTGCCTTGGCTGCTTTTGTTCCTCAACACTTCATAACCTTTCTAATGTTGAAAATATAAGCAGCAGGGATGTATATACTAATAAATAAATAAACGAATAAATGAATGAATTAATAGGTAGCACTCATTAAAAAAATTAACACTTTGAAGTAAGATTATATTTGTTAACATTAATGCATTAAGTATCATAAACTAACAATGAACAATTTCTACATCACTGATTAGTATAGGATATATCGTATAAATATACTATATTGTTCATTTATCCATGTTTGTTCATAGTGCATTAATGTTAATTTATACAACTTTACTATCAAGATCTTGACAGCACTTCTGTGTACTTCCAGCAGAGGGCTCTGATGTTACGACCGTACAGTTACGGTTACTGAAAGGCTCTTCGTGTTTTAGATGTGAAGTAAGGGCCTGGATTTTACAGATACGTTGTGCTCCCATTAAACTCACAGTAACATAAGCTCTAAGTACGGCTAAACAGGCACCATGCCTGGAATGGATGGCATGTCTAATACAATGTGCTTAGAATACACACGTAAATGTCAGGTGGTGTATTGCAGTCCTTGGTTTCCATGTAATCAAACCTACCCATTTTTTATCTTGGCACTTGTTAACGTTCATGTCGAAACATGAACATGATTTATTTATCGTCCCCACTGGTAAGCTAATACCGTGCGTGTCATGAGCTCTTTTTTAATGCAATTTGTTTCTTTTTCTGTCTTTTATAGTAAAACAGAGGTGGCGACCGTTGAGATGGAGCTCCTGAGGGACTATCGCTTTGGGCAGCAGCAGCTGATTGAAATATGGGGCCATGCTTGCGCTATTGCCGTCACCAAGGTTTGTCCGACACGAGAACATGAATTACACATAGTGTAAAGTGGCAGTTAACGTGTCTAAATCCTGATTCTAATCCTGTATTAACTGCATACAAGCATAACTGTGATTTACACAACACTGCATTTACTGCTCTCAGCATCTGTCTGCATTTGCCGAACTTCAACCAATTCTCTTAAGAGACGAGGCCCTGCTGCAAGTGATGATGAAAACAGTGGGACATCTTTGATCTCGCTGTTTCTGTAGAGGGTTTGACCGCATCTGTAGCTCTGGGGGGTTTCTTATGAAAAGGGGTTGAAGAACGATCCAGAATAGCA
The DNA here is from genome assembly GCF_029890125.1 of Rhinichthys klamathensis goyatoka. NCBI lineage: Eukaryota > Metazoa > Chordata > Actinopteri > Cypriniformes > Leuciscidae > Rhinichthys > Rhinichthys klamathensis. Next base: position 1,970,114 of record NW_026606664.1, on the reverse strand, counting down.
ATCCAGCATTTTAGATTCCAAATAGACACAATAATTATTTATTTATTCATATAATATATATGCGCATTTATTTTTTGACTGATTTTATCCTGTGCTTTTTGCTAGTTTTATAGCAATTATAGTACTATCACAAATGGATGATAGTGTGTTGCTGCCTCAGAGTAAATAATAAAAAAGATAATTGAGAACTTTAATGTTTAATTTAATGTCACAACCGAGTAGCAAAAAGCCGTAATTATGAGAAATAGATGCTGTTCTGGGGAAAAAGTTGCAATTGCGAAACATTGTGAGATATAGTCATTTTTTTCTGAGAAATAAATTCACAATTTTGAGAAACAAAGTGACTGTGAGATTGTGAGATTGCAATTCGGTTATTATAAAGTAATAATTTCTAAGATGTAAATTTGCAATTACAAAAAATTTCGCAATTTAGTAGCAAAAAGTCATATTTAGTCATGTTGTGTTGTTTTATGAAAGTAAAGACACGCATCATAAAACAACACAACATAAAATCAGGCCTGTTCCTCTCTCCATCTTCACTGTCGTCGCTCCTCCTTTATGCTTCTGCTCCTCCGTGAGAGATACGAGACCGGTGCGTCGCGCAGGTGTGGCTCATTATCAATCACGCCACCGGCCTCGCGCCGTTCTCCTACTGCCCTCGACCTCGTCCTGCTCGCCACAGTCACAATTACAAGAAATGTCGCAATTAAATAGCAAAAAGTCATAATTATGAGAAATAGTTGCCGTTCTGAGAAAAAGGTGCAATTGCGAAACATGGGGAGATAAAGTCACAATTTCTAAGATATAAATGTGTAATTATGTAAAATAGTCGCAATTACAAGACATGTCGCAATTAGCAAAAAGTCATAATTATGAGAAATAGTTGCAGTTTAAAAAAAAAAAGTCACAATAGTGAAATATAGCCACATTGTGAGATATAAAGTAACAATTTCTAAGATATAAATTTGCAATTATATTAAATATAGTCACAATTACAAGAAATGTCATAATTATGATTTCCAAAAGTTGTAATTAGAAAAATTAGCTGCATCTGAAAATAATCGCAATTGTAAACATATTAAGTCACATTATGATATATATATATTCATTTCTGAAATAAAACATAGTAGGATATAAGGTTGCAATTATGCGAAAAAATATGGCAGAAACAGGCTTCCATGCAAAAAAAGGGGATTTTGCTTTTTTGTGGGATCTTGCCGAGTTCCTGTGAGCACAGTAGGGTTCACCCACCTCCAAAATCCCACTTTAACTTCTGCTTAAAAATCCCTTGTGACAGATCCAATGCACCATCATGGAAGGTGTTGAAAGTCTCTCGTCTGTGTCCGGCCTGCAGTCAGGCTGTCTCAGGGCCTTACGTTTCAGGGCGGCCTAAGGGTTCCGATAGAGCCAGGCCAACCCAAACCAGACTACTGCGGTCACCATCCCATCTGGATTCAGTCAGGCTGACAGGCAGCGCGGGGCTCCTCTTGACCTACCTGAGAGTCGGTTAAAGCCCAAAATTGTTTCCTGATTTGGCTTGTGTGAATTTTCAAGCGCTGTTAGAAGCGTTTTACAGACTGAACCTTCCACCGCTCAAAGGCTCCCGGTCACCAGCAGTCGCCGCGGTTAGCATCAACAAAACTTCCTGTGCTGTGACCTCTGTGAGGTAGCCATAAATTGCAGCTAAAGAAAACATGCCAACTAGTAGCTGTAAAACAAGCATTACATCAGCACACATCAGTGTGTGTGTGTGTGTGTGTGTGTGTGTGTGTGTGTGTGTGTGAGGGGGACGGAATCTCGGTTGAATTTTACCACATTGTGATTTCACAACCAAACTATCCACCACAGTGGACGCCAAAATCAACGTCATCCGTCTACATCGGGGGGATAAGGGCTTTGGCGTTGAGCTACGTCAAGGCTGATGTCTGTGATCATTCCCTGCTTTAGATATCAGGAAGTTATTTTTATCACTATGGCTCATGAAACGCTCTTTGTGTGTTGAGTAAAAAATGCAGACTGACATGACACTCTCTGTGATCTCTCTGTATTTGCCCTTTATCTCAACATGACTACACGATAAAATAGAATAAATGAAAGATGTAACAGTTATCCACAGAAATTATAAACAAAGGAAATTTGTTTTTTCTTTATTCTAAAAATGATAAATGATTTTTGTTTGTTTTTAATAATTCCGTTTTAGATGTCAGTTTTTGTTAGTTTTCATTCTATCATTGTTGGTTTAAATTGAGTTTTAGTTTTAATTTGAGTATTTTAGGGTATTTAAGTATTTTCTCATAATGGAAACAAAGATGCCGTGAAGCCAAACCCCCTCATGGAAGAAGAACACCGTCGTGCTTACAACTGTGACAATGAGCGCTTATCAGGATCAACTAAACACTGGATTATCAAAAGTATGTGAAGTTCACAGCACCATTGTTGCAGTAAACTTGCACAACATTTTTGAATGAATAATTTAGTAGATGCACACCGGTCCGTTATTGTAGGGACATCGACTTTACATTTCCACGCCCCTAAACATGATGTGGAACAAAACAAACTGTGATTGGTTGCGTATACATGTTTTTTTTTTTCAGACAGTTTAATATAACTTTCAAAAAGGTCCAGTACAAACGTTACTGTCACTGCAGCTGTCACATTTACTAGACAACAAGAACAATCCTCCGTAGACCAGACCGTCCCATTTAACAACGCCCAGTCCAACCTTCGCAGCCTTTGAAGGATGCAGCTGCTGAATTGGGAAACAGCTTAGAGACCTTTTTTTTGTCATTGAACTTACGTCTTTGCGGAAGCTCTGTATATTTCTATGGCATCGGTGTCGAAGAGTAATTAACTGGTGAAGTGTATTTACTTATTGTAGAGTTAACGAAAGTTATCATGAGCTTTGTACTGTTTGAAGCAGATGTCATAACAAATGTCAGTTAGACCCGGAAGATTTTAAAACGAGCGGTTCATTCATAAATACGCAAGATCTTACCTTCATGCTGTGGAATAACAACCCAAACTTACCCAAAATACAGAACACAAGTGAAAATGGGCAAATGGGAATTCTTTGAATCCTCAATTCAAATTTCCCGGTTTACTTTAAATTTAAAAATCATTCTTAGTTCAATTCTGAATTAAACACAGCCCTGGTGTTTATGTGTGTCATGTTGAGGGTAAAAAACTGCAAGGCTAATTAGTCAAGACCCTCTCTAGAGAGCTCATTTGCTGGAAGCATGGAAGCGAAATCTAGGGGTTGAGTTGCTCCGAACAGGAGCAGATCAGAGCGGCGGTCTCCAGAGTCCTGGCAGGAGGTGATACGACGAATTCCAGCACAGCTCAGCAGACCTGTAAAAGAAATGAACGGTGAATCCATTGGCTACGGCTCACAGGAACACTATTCCATGTCATTTTCCAGAGAAGAAGGAATGGACAGAACAGAGATGGAGGGAGAGGTTATTATTTCATACGACACATACTCACATGAGCTTCATGTGAATCGACTGTCCATATCACATGGTTGAATCTTCCGGAATTATTCATCAGTATACCATGAATACAAATTTGAAGCACTAGCAAAGGACTCAATCCATTACATTTTGACAAACTGATGACTCAATAACCAACAACATGATTGTGAGCAGATGATGCAAACTGGTTTTATGGTGCAGTGAATTTCTGCATCTGGGAATTTTTCTGGTAGGGAATGTTGTAGTGCACTTGAATTTGACAATGAGACAGCCTTGAAAATGGTTTCCTACTACTTTAGGAGACCACTAGGGAGCATATTGAGACGCCTTACTTTCCATGTCTATACTGCCTATACTACTGTCTATACTAAAACTACACCGCACCCATTATCAGTGTTGTGGAAGCTACTTTAAAAAATCAAACATTAAGATTGTTTTTGACAGAATACTTGTAAAAAAGATGCAAAGACTTCTGTTCAAATCTGCAAATTATTTCCATCACCATTTGAAAACAGTTTAGCTACAGTTCCTCTACTGAAAATGGAGTTGAATTAACAGCTTTGCTACTTTAAGCAAATACTGCCCACTATAATCAACTTCATTGACAAGCTCAGTTTTGGCCAATGGGAATTTTTTCTACTCAGATTCCTCTCAAAATGGCAACAGATGAAAACAGACGTTCATTTTCCACACTCAGACGTGTGTTCAACTCTTGTTCACCCAGCACTGAGACTAAGAAGCCCAGCAATGATAATGTAATCTAAACTTCATCAGCTCGCTAATGGAACATCCATGTCAGCTGATAATTTCTCTCCAAAGTGCCATTAGCTTCATTAGCGTCTGGCTTCTTCTCTTTCTTGGAAGTCTGCAATTACGCCCACAGTTGTGCCGAGGTTCCATATTTCAGCGACGGTTAATTGGAGATGAATAAAGCAGGCACATTACCTTAACTGTTGGTTTTACTTCATTAGTCTGTTCAAAACATAAGCTTTATGGTAAGATATGCACCAGGTGGATGAGTAACAAATGTCCATTCAGGTTGACTGCAAACATGTAAAATGTTAAAATGTTTTAGAGCATAATATGCATAAACGACGAAGTACGGCATTTGCAGTCTGATTTCCCTAAAGAGTACTTGCTCTGTGGCCTATCAAAACATTGCTGTATGTTTAAGTATGAGCAGCAAGGCATAGCAACAGCTCAACCAATGGCATGCATTTGGGGCGTGGCTATGTGTCTTGCTGTCCAATAGCACATGGAAATAGCCTGGATGCCAGCCGAACTTAGCCCCGCCCACAACATTTGAGGTCGGGAAGTTCGGTCTGGACTTGATCCGTTGTGAAGCAAGTATGCCCGAACCAAAGCTGTTCGGACCAATCATATTGTCAGGGCGGGCTTTATACGATGATGAACAGATGATCAACAGTAACGTAATCATCCACGTCACCAAAGAGCGCTTGGGTTGAATTCGTTTACAACAAAGGTGGCTGCCGCTGGAGAATTGAGGTGTGTAGATTCCGCCATCTTGTCTGTTATAGAAGATATCGACAGGCTCAGCACATTCATTTTAAAAGAGGAAAAGAGAACCACGATCGGAAAGATGTTTTTGTTGTCCTTCCTATGGGATTCGGTCTATCCAATTGAATGCAGAGGCATTTTCTTTCCTGGTTCGGTTGAAACGCCCCATAATCACAGCCCAATGGAGCAGTATCAGACTCCCATTCTGACTAGAATCTGAGTATGACGACGTCAGGCTAACATGTAAACCTATTAGACAACAATTCATATTTTAGCAATTCTGTTTAGTGACAGAAAATACACTCTTCACCTTTAAAGACTTAGTTTTGTGAGTGTGAGTTGGACACACTGTGCAGGCCTAGTTTAGAAACCTGTCAGAAAGCGTGTTATTTTAAGCCTGCAGCCTGTGGTAATGTCTCCCCAGCTTTTTACTATAGTTGCAACTGTTGCTGGGTTATTGTGATGAACATTGCCTCTCCAAATGCAGATATAGAGCAAAATGAGACGTCTCCCTGCCCTGTTTAACTGTGTCCCTCTCCTTTGTCTCCCCCCAGGCTTTTCCTTTGAGCTCTTTGAATAAAAAGCAGCCCACCCTGCTGGTTGTTTGTGGTCCTGAGCAGAACGGCTCTATCGGTCTGGTGTGTGCCCGCCATCTGCGTATATTTGTAAGTATAGAACACCATGCCAAAGGGCACTGAGACAGAATGGATGCTGACAGGGTGTATTTGCTTTCCTAGTGCACTTTTCTGCTATTATTGTGTATGATTCATTGCACATTGTTCCAAAGTTACTTGTATAAAGTAAGTTGTGATCGTTCATTAAAACGTAGCATTTTTCTACGTTTCTTAAATTACTTTTCTTTCTGGTGACATCAACAAACCCTCTTAGGCCCTGTCCCAAATGGCACCCTAAACACTTGCGTTCCTCCCACTAGTCGCACTTTCGTGACGTAATGGCGCGTTGGATAGATGTCTGCTGAGGAGCTCGCTTCAGTGCGGGCGCGACAAAATTGTGAATCGATGGCGCATATTGGCCACAAAGTGAGCATCGTGAGCTCGTGAGCACCCTTCTGAAACCTAAAATGACAGATGGCATCCTACGGTCTCATGGACTTCACGATCATGCGAATGCGGAGGCCAATGTATAGTGCATACGAAGTGTGCCATTTGGGACAGGGCCTTTGTTTTCCAGCCCTTCCCCTCCTGTCATATTCAAACCACTTTTATCTAATGGATAAAATCAAGTCCCTCTCTTCATTTGTGTCATTAAAAAACCTGTTTAACTCAGAAATGCAGAATATTATGAATGTAAAATGGGTTTCTGAATGCTTTTTATGTTGATTTTAAGTGTATCTTTAGAAAGAATCATTGCATCTGTTGCCTAGCGGTTAGCATATGCTCCAACATTTCCAGATCAAAAGAAAAAAGAAAAAAATGATATGCCATATATGTCAACCTCACCATGCTCCTCTGTGAAGCTAGATTTATGGAGCATCAGTATTCGTCTAATAATCATATACTCTGTTAAAGTTATCCTTCTTTTCATTCTGATGGAGTAAAATTTGGCCAGTTAAGATTTGGCCAGTTTACATTATGGGATTCTTGGAACGGATTAAAAAAAAAACGGAACGGAAAACTTAAAAAAAAAACTAACAATAGAGGGTCATCACATGATGACAGCTGTTTTATACATTCCCAGTGTACATCTGCATGGAGTCTTGTGTCTGTACCAGCGTTATGTAACAAATACATTAAGTTTAACTGCAGGATTGTAATGAATGTACCTGGCAACTTATCCAGGATGTGTAGACTTCATCCTGTATTTTGAGCAAATGAGGTGTTTAAAACCATACATTTTAGTCCACATTAATCACTACTAATGTTCTTCTGAAATGAAATTATGAGGTAATTATGTAATGTGATTTATGGACTCAAAAATCCCCCTGCATATCCATAGGGGGAAAGAATATTGCTTTAAAAAACAGAAAGCTTTTTGGAGACCGTTTGTCCCGTTTAGGTGAACGTGTTTTCACCAAGTACATGTTCATCCTGGAACAACATTCCAATAAACCAATCAGAATTGAGGGACAAATTTACAGTTTATGTCAAGTTTAAGCTTAAAATCAGGGTTAGGTGCTTCTGTTATTCACCTATCATTTCCCTTTGATTTTAGGGATAACTTTAGGTTTTGGGGTAGAGATAGGATTTTGTTCCAGGATCAACAAAATACTATTTGACGATCCAGGAACATGTTTTACTTGGTAAAATCATGGTGACTGTCTGGTTCATATGGAAGCTTGTTTCCGCCACAGAATGAAAAATAAAAAAGGTAATTGCGACTTAAGAAATAGAAATAAACTATTCTGAGGGGGAATACGTTTTTTGCCCCCTTAGAATTGGCCTGATAACTCGCAATTGTGAGTTTATATCTCACAATTCTGAGAAACGATGTCAGAATTTCGAGATATAAACTCGCAATTATGTGTTATAAAGTCAGAATTGCGAGATGTAAACTCGCAATTGTAAGAAAAAAAGTCGCAATTCTGTTTTTTTTTTCTCGCAATTGCGACTTTATTTCTCATAATTGCGACTTAATATCTCGCAATTGCGACTTTATTTCTCATAATTGCGACTTTATATCTCGCAATTGCGACTTTATTTCTCATAATTACGCCTTTATATCTCGCAATTGCGACTTTATTTCTCAGAATTGCGACTTTATATCTCGCAATTGCGACTTTATTTCTCAGAATTGCGACTTTATATCTCGCAATTGCGACTTTATTTCTCACAATTCTGACTTCATATCTCGCAATTGTGAGATAAAAAATTTCGCAATTATTTATTTATTTATTTTTATTCAGTGGCGGAAACAAGCTTCCATAGGTTCATGTATGGCACATTTTCATGTGTGTTTTTCACAACCTAGGGACAGATTTTTGAACAATTAATATAAATATACACACAATACATTTTAAAATGGTTCACTCTTTGTTTAGATGATTCGAGTTTTCAAAATGTTTTTTTTTTTATTAATCTCATAGTTTAACTGTCACCCCCCTTTTTGAGAATGGACATTAAAATGCACTATTCAAACTTAAATGGTTGTAATTCAAGAATGCTTTGGAATATAGACCTAAGTTTGGTCTTGTTTTAAAGAAAACACTCAGCAGATTATTGCTGAAGTGAAAGCACTTCAAAAAATGAAAGTATGAAAAAGTTATCCCCTTAATTGTCATCGTCCCGCTAGTGGGGCGCCTAAGTTTACTTCACTATATTACAATTAAATCCTAATTTAATCATGACAAACTATATATTGGTGGAAAGGTCTAAGACTCCTAAATAGATATTTTTGTTACAAATTATGTAGGAAGAGTAACCGATGAATTTATGGCAAGAGTGCACCTAAAAAAATCTACATCATAACAGGAGTTCTGACCTTTGTCACAAAAAGTCGACACACACTTTTAATAATTGAAACTTTGGTTTTCATGCTAAAAGTTCATAATAAAGCATATAATCTAGTATTTGTCTATAAAAAATTATAAAATAATATTATCCTCTAAAAAGTATAATATATTTATATTATCCTCTAAAATATAATATTATCTTTTTTTATTGCCTTTTTATTACATTACATATTTTAGTAGTTATCATAAATTAAGTATCATTTGAAAGCTTACGAACTCAGAATTCATCCTGTGAAAACCATTTTGAAATTGGATGTTGCGTTACCATAGAAACGGTACTCTAAATTCTTTTATCGGGCTCCTCCCCTTTTGGGCGTCATCATGTTTCATAATTTATGATCAAAACCTTTTCTAATCTTGACAAAAAACATATTGTCAGAAAGGTCTGAGTCTCAAGGTTCCATATTTTGGGACAGAAGTTATATTTGGACAGAAATTTATTAATTTGTTACGGCAGAATGCATACAATTAAATTCAATGGAATGTATGTCACCCGGTGGCTTTTTTTGGTATTACGCCTAAACAAAATCTCATGAGAACTTCAATTTTTGTGATATCAACTTCAAATTTGGAACACAACTTGGTTAGATATATGGCTTTGATTTTATACTATATAATATTAAGTACCGTATATTTGATTTACTGTAAATTTAAACTTGGAAAGTCCGAATCTGGGAGAAAAATAAATGAAGACATAATAAAAACTGGCTATGTGCTAATCATCACATAACAGGAAGAAAAAGATTGAAATCTGAAAAGTGATGTTCTGGATGGAAACTCATTTTTCCCTTGTCTCTCACTTGTAGGAATATGAGCCCACCATTTTCTATCCCAAGCGTTCTTCTCAGGGTTTGCACCAGGACTTCACTGTTCAGTGCGAGAAAATGGACATCCCTTTCCTCTCCTATCTTCCGACAGAGGTGGGTGTCGGTCTTAAATAATGAAGCTCACCGGCAGAGAGATGTCAATGTGATGTTCACTCTTCTGGACATTCTGTCAATCCTAATCGAGTCCCGTCTGACCCCACGACCAGGTCCAGCTGTTAAATGATGCCTACAATCTGGTGATCGATGCCATCCTGGGACCAGAAACCGACAATACGGAGGTGAAGGAGCCCTATGCTGGGATGCTGGTGACTCTTAAACAGGTCAAAATACCCATCGTTAGTGTGGACGTGCCCTCAGGTATTTGCTCATTAAACACATCCTGAATTTTAGAGAAATGCACTTTATTGTGCAGTGCCACAATGAAAAAATTATGTGACATTCAGTAAATATGGTTACTCGCATGGAAAAGAAAAAGATAAAAAGTCTCAATCTGTTCAGAAAAATGTTATGGTTATTTTTGTCAGACTGCAGCTTATCAAGACGTACTGTAAAAATGCTCATTAGCAATCATCAGCACACTCAAGAAAACTGCTAACAAATCTGAAAAGTCTATTTTTATACACTGAACATCATTTGTGGAATTCATTACAGCTAACGATATGCAGTAAAGTAGGCTATATATGTTAGCAATAGCATCCTACAAATTCATTTACATTCACATGATTCCATACTAAATTCTGTTTGAGTGTTCAAAAAACCTGTTTCATCATTATTTTGCAAATCTAGTTTGGTCACTGTTGTGGAACAGATATTACTTCAGCGTTGACTTTAGCTAATAGCTAGTAGCTGCACTGGCTAAAAGCTTGCTAGCAAATCAATACTACAAAGGTCAAATCAAATACTAGGTAAAAAAAAATTTACATTCGTGCAAGTGAGCAAAATAGTCATAATATTAATAAGAAATGGATTACTTACACCTTCAAGGCTAATTCGCTACCACTGTAAAAAAAAAAAAAAGTTGCTGCCTTAAATTAAGTACAATCAACTTGGATGTTTAAGTCATTTCTACAAAAAATCCAATCTTGTATAACTTGTATAAAATTGCTTAACTTATTTTGATGAGTAATAAAGAAATAAAAGAGATTTTTTTAAGTAGGCAAAATAGTCATTCTATTATTGAGAAATACATTACAAACCAAAGTTAATAGTTACTAGCGCAAGTATGCGAAATGGGTTACTAACACCTCCAGGGATATTTGAGTGATGAAATCTGTTTGAAATCCAGTTTTTCTGATAAATGACCTGACCAGAGACCTTTATGTGCAAATGTGTTGCACTGGACCTGAAGTGTTCGCAACAGACAAATAATAAAACTAATGTGAACTCGCAGCCATTATGTCATCAGGAGACCTTATTTGAAAATTGCAGCTGATGGCTGACACAGTGCATTTTTGCTGCTCGCTTTCCACATGACAATATTGTGATGAATGTTCTTTACGAGCCAGTTTTCCACCTCCTATCTGGGAGAATTTGGAAACATTGTTATGTTTCAGTTAATGACCAGTGGCTTGTGATGGTGAGAAAGGATTCACTTTTCCTATCTCTCTTTTCCTGAAGGTTGGGATGTTGACGAACCGGCCAAAGATGGGATAAATCCAGAAGTTCTCATTTCTCTGACAGCTCCCAAAAAGTGCGCAACAGGTTTCTCGGGAAAACATTTTCTGGCGGGACGATTCCTGCCCTATGACATTCAGAAAAAATACGAACTTAATCTGCCAGAATTCCCCGGCACGGAGTGTGTTATAGAACTGTAGCCGTTTATACAAACATGTATTTTGAATAACAAGGATGTTTTTCCCCTTTTGTATTTTATAGATTGTTCTGTGGCATTCAGTTACTGACAAATATGACTAGATACTTTGGGTAGTTAAGGTGAGTTTTCGCTGCTAAGAAAGTGGGTTTAGAATTATCTATTGAATTTTGCAAATTTTCGACATTACCTGTTGATTCGTCAAAATCGCCAATACAGTTTTGTTCAATACGCAAATCTTATAGTGTTCTGATAGTAATCTGATAGTGTCTCCAGTCCAATGTGCACGACACCTACAAATCCAATGCATTTCTGCTGGAATTTTACTCCAATACATTATTCACCGTACTTTATTTTTATTTTTTATTTTTTTGGTAAAGTTGTATAGTATATATCTGAGGCTGACAAACAACATGTAAATCATTTTGTTTTTACTTTACATTCCTCAATGTACATGTGTTTTATTAGTTCTTATAGGTTGAATGAATAAATTATCTATGTAAAAACTGTTTATTCATTGAGATGTCAAATTCGGGTGTTTAAAGAAACGTTGGATGTTATTATTTAGCCAAACCTTGAAAAATGTGCTCTATTAGCCAGTATTTGGGAACAAGCGGTAGCTACGATATTCTTTAGACCATACAGTATATTATTTCTTCCCAGAGATTTATTCAAAAGACAGGAAAAGGCGTGGGTGATATAAAGGAATGTTTCTGTCTATAGCAACAACAGTTACAGTATGTGGACAGGAATACCGGAGCAGCGTAATGATTCATCACTAATGCTGTTTCAGGACATTGTGTAAACTCGGATATATTCATCAAAAGGTGGACATGAAATCATCCGGAGATCATATTTCTTATTCTGCCAATAAACATTTTACATTTCTGTCACCCCACTGAAGGCCAAAAAGTAGGTTTATTGTCTTTAAACACGCATAGAGAGCTTCACAAAGGTAACCGGCAAAAGAAGCCATATGCACTCAATATGGTGACAAAGGAAAATATGAAAATCTGTTTAGACTGAGAAGGAATCAGGGGAAAAATATTTTGGTCTGTGCTTTTCTTTGCAAATTTGGCTGTTTATTCTGTTTTGATACCACAGTTTCCCTAATCTATGATCATGATTTTTTTTTCAGACTCATTTAGTAAAATATTCCCTGTTTGCCAATGCTTTCAAAACAGTTTGGATGACACCATGAATTGGCAAGTGACCGCATCTTCACATCATGGATGTGTGGATCATGCATGACCCAGACAGTGGAACAGTACTGTACATGTAGCATGCATGGGGATATTTACAAATGTTTAAACACAATTACCATTGCTCATGAACCATGAGTTAGACTTCAAAGCTCTGCCTTTACGCTCTGGCTTAAAAGCCATCGTGCACAACAGTCAAAAAAGATTATTATTAGTGGTTGATGTTAGAGATTTTATGCTCATTTCTTCTATTTTTTACATTTAGATTGCCTTTGCTGTCATCTAATACACTCTTAAAGTTCATCTTTAAAAACACTAACGATTTAAATATATCTTTAGTAAATCTAAAAATCAATATAGGCCTACATTTTTCATACTGCACTTTGTAATATTGTTATGCCTAAATTCTCTTTAGCGTTTCAATTGATTTTTGATTTTAGTGTTCTTTATTTTTAATACAAAGCTCTGTCATGAAATCTAGATGGCGCAGGCTGATTCTCAACTCAACCTGCTTGCATTCACATCATTCTCTATAGGGCACAGCTGATTGGTTCCTGCTGTATCAGTAGCCAATGAGCTCGCTGCTCAACTTCTTTTTATTTACTTAACCTTTATTTAACCAGGATAAGTCCCATTTAGTTACAGTAACTCAGTAATTTCTGCGCAACTTGTGGCATTATACCGAATTACGAAAATAATTAGTTTCAAACAGGTTTCCTGAACACTCCCACAAAATTCAATTCCAAATTCGCACCATCTTTTATGCACTTGTCCTATTTTTAGTTGTCTGTACACATAACGCTGAAGGTGATGATACACAGGGCAACTTTTTGAGCAATGTTGCTGGCCAATGTTGCCGTCAACGGGCAACCAGATGAGACACAGGGCCCACGACCGATCTAAATTATCCAGATAGAAATGTATTGCCCATTTTGAAAGTGCCCAAGCAACAATCGCTCGGCAAGATTGCCCAGCATCATTGCTCAAAAAGTTGCCCTGTGTATCATCACCTTTAGATATGAACAGAACAATATTACACACTTCACCTTCAAACAATGCAAAACAGTTATTGTGAGTCAGTGTCTGTGACAGTTAGACATTTTGAACCATTCAGCTGTTTGCAACTCCCTTTGTATGCACCTATTTTTGCAACAGTCATTTCACTGAACATTGGAGGAACATTCCTGAAATGCTTAACAGTTGCATGTCAGTAAAATATGAAAATTACATGATGAAATAAACAGATAAAAAAAAAAAAAAAAAAAAAATCAATACATCTGCTGCCATCACATTATCATCTTCCTTTGTGGTTGAAATGATGCAATGCGCCAGGTCAGAACATAATACAACACACAATGTGATTTATATCTGCTCATGCACACAGATCTCTGGTAATGCAACATATCTTGATTAAAAACACAAACATATAATTTTTTTCTGTTGCAACATTCACCTTTCTCCTAGATCTCTGTCTGTTGTTTTTTTCTGTTGGAATGATACAAGGACACAGATGTTAGCGCACTGGCCAATGGCGAGCGTGAGGGGGCTGGTCCGGACCATTCTCCACTCCATCCTGTCTTTTAAAACTCTGGGAACTTCACAAAACTATCAGACTTGATATTGAAAGACGGGGGAAACTAAATCATTGGTCAAATCTCTCAAAAAAACTTGACAAACCCATAGCCTATTTTTCTTTTTGTACGTGTGTGTTTCTTTAATTTATTTTTTGTTACCAACAGCTGCCCATCAGTGACAGTGGCACTATGTGGGACTTCACAGTCTTGACGTCGGTGCTGTCTACCGTCTTTGTTGTGTCACTGGCACAAGGTAATGTAATTTAAATAATCTCATAACTGTCATGTAAGGATGTTATTAATAATAGTTTGGTACAGCTGTCAGCACTTAGAAAGACATAGACAAACAGCAAAAGCTTGTTTTTTTGTGAGAGGTGTATTAACTCAAATGGCTGGAGTGCTCTTTAGTAAATTTGCTAACAAATCTGCGAGTTTGACTCATTGCATATTAATTGACACTTTGAAAAGAAAGCTGTTAGGCTAGCCTAATTAAGAAATTTCAGTAAGATGAATGTGAATTTTAAGCAACTACTATCTAATTCTATTCAAGTATTCTGACATGAGAACAGAAGTGTAAATGGCATCTTATCATATTGCCATTTATGACATTTCCCGCAAAAACCTTATACAAAATAGTAAATGTATCACAAAGCAGCACGAGCCTATTTCTGATTCTGTCATTCAAACGTCTTTACTTTGGAAAAAGTATGACTAGATGTAGGCTATTCGTTATTTGAATGACCGATTGTCGCGAAATACTGGGAAACTGCAGCCCCAGACTGAAATTTGGAGCAGCACCGGTTTATCCCTCATTCACTGTCACTCCACAGTGGTCTCCGGTCCTCAACCTCTCTGCGGAATTTATTACCTGTTTCCCAACACGAGTCGACAGCAGGCACGGAAAATACCGCCTGACATTTCTGAGGTCTAAGTCAAGGCTTTTAAAAACCTTTAGGACTAAAATTCGGTTTTAAATAACCAGATGTCGCTCAGTCATCCGGTAATGAGCTGCAAGCCCGCGCGTCCGTGCCAGTTTCATCCAGGGCACGGCGAAGTCATTTTCAACGCGCCAAAGTAAATATTGCCACTCTGTAATCTGCTCCATTCAAACGATTCATTCTCCAGATGTTTCACTTTGCTCTGAAGTTCAGCTGCCCGTTACATCGATTTCTGTTGCTTTGATGTGGAAAAGAGTGGATAGTGGGATCAAAGGTAATGTGCGAGAGGTTTTTTTTATATATATTTACTTTAAAACAAACAAAAAGGCTGATAAGAATCTTTTTAATTAGAAAAATACTTTTGTCCAGTGTAAAACGAATTTCTGTATTCAAGCTGACACTTCAGCTCAAATACATGGTTCAAACAGTTCAAAGACTGAGGCGGGAAACTAATCCAGATAATTTTTTTTTTTTAAACTCACCAATCTGGCTATGATATCATTATTATGCAGTGAGAATGAGGCAGTTCAGTTTTGAATAATAGAGCACAGATGCATCACCCCTGAGAGTCTGTGGAACAGTTGGTGTCTTCTAATCTTCTTCTCAACCCAATCAGACAGAGCTCATCATCTTCCATTCGAGCACACCTCAGCCAGGACATGTGCCAGATGCACAAAACTACTTCCACATGTTTGCCGACGCAGGATAAACACACAGACAAAACCACTTTGGAGTTCTCATTTGCATTCATTAAAACACGATGGGATGTGGAATGCAATTTTGAGACCGCTGCCTGGGCACACTGCCTTCTTAAATGAAATGCCTCTGATTTCAAACAAATCCCTACTTGTTACCAACCTTGTATACTGCGTTAAAGACATCACAGTGTTTTCGCACTCGCCCTAATACATAGAGAATGCTGGTTAGCACTATAGAGCTTTGTCAAAGGGATTACATAACATGCCAAAATGATTCACCTTTCCATTTTGGAAAAACCTGGGAAAAATGTTCAGAAAGAATAATGCTAGAGCCAGCAAAATGTTGCCATATTTTTAAGTCTATATCCTGGGAGGCTTTTATTTACAGACAGTAGAGGGGACCAAAAATGATTCCCGCATAAGCAGCATGTCTACAGCATGCTCGCTAACCACTTTGCCACAGCTTTGACGTAGCTCTTTTATTAAAATCCAACCCTTGCATGTTTTTTGATTAGCTTCTGGCTTGGGTAGCAATACTCCAAACGCACATTAAAAAGGGGGAATGTCTTATTAAAAGGCCACAGACTGTTATTTGCATAAATGGATTAATTGTCTGAGTATGGCTATTGGACAATGTGCAGACTTTATGAGGTGACACGAGAAGTCCTAAAAGAGTAATGATACTGCACTTTATATTGTGGGCTGAAACTCCTGGCAGTACAAAATAATCACAAAATTGCTGAATGAAGTTTAAATTTCCCTCTTGTGTGAGAGCCATCTCCCAATATAAACTTGGCATGAGTGGTTTGTTATGGGAGGGCAGGGTGTCAGTCTATGTTAGGAGGACACTGATATATAAATAGTTGCTAGTTTCCACTGCAAGGTAAATAACTTTTACACACCTGATCCTAATAATGCCCTGTTACTGGGTGTGGATATTACAAGGTTCCACTGAGGCCATGGACACGCAGTTCTTCCGTCATGGAATAAAACAGACTATGTGATGTGGTTATTGCTAATTATATTGGTGGCCTTTATAAAGATTTATTGTTCAAGTTTTTGGAAAGACTTTGGGTTTAAGCCATAGCCTATGCAACTCAGATGCTATGTATTCAAGCTCGGCGTCATTTGTTGTTGTGATCACAATTCACCAACCAATTTTCAGGCATTACTGAACGTTCTATGTCTTGTTCTTACTGAATACTTGTCTTGTTCTATGTTTGATTGTCTCTTTCAGATCAGTTGAGGCATGCTCACACCAAGAACGAGATCTATAACAATAACTATATTAGCATCCACAGCAACAGGAGATGATAACATTCTTTTAAAGTGCACACTGCACATAACTGCACATGTGCCCTTAAAGGTGCTCTATGTAACTTTTCTACTAAAATGAAACCTTTTTTTATTGCCTGTGTGTGAAGGGGTTGTAATCACACATTAAAATGATCCACTTGTCGAGTTTTGCTATTACCTCTGAAGGCCAGTATTCCTATTTCTATGTGAAGTCTCCGGGTCGGATTTACCGCGAAATCCAACGGATGTGACGTGCATGCGCGCTCCCGAGCCTCTCTCCTTATATACAGTCTATTGTAGACGGTCAGGGAGTTACGTCCCGTTAAAGGCGCACGTTTTTTGGCTTATATCTCAGTCAATCTTTGATCAATATTCCCAAGACTCTAATCGTTCGTAGTGCTGGACGGGGCCTTTCGAACGAGCCCACCCCCGAGGTCCAACTCGCCCGGCTTCCCGAGTTATAGCCGTTCGAAATCGGGGGTCCCAGTGAACGGCGATCCGGTAGGGGGCACCCCCGAGGCCCGCCACTCTAGCGTTCAGGCAAGGGTTCCCCTGGGACCTCCTCCCCCGAATTTGAGCTCTCTGGGTCTTTGCGTTCCAGAGATACGAGCGATTTTCTTCTGAGATCGTGACGTCACCGGCGTCCGCAATTTTGCAGCGCGCCCGATGGTTTTCTGCTAATATCTCCGCGAAAACACAACCAAAAACTATGGTAGCCTACTTATATGGTTCTTTTCACCTCGACTAGATGGTCCCAACAAGCTCGGTGCTCGCCGAATCCGTCAAGTATTCGCCGAGATATTTACGTAATAGACGGTATTGTCTATGAGTTCGAGCACGAGCGCTCTTGTAAAATTTGGTTGCAATCTGAAACATCACCACTAGAGGCCGCTAAAAGTTACGTAGAGCACCTTTAAGGGGCGGCAGTGGCTCAGTGGTTCATGTGGGTTGTCTACAAACCAGAAGGTTGGTGGTTCAATCTCTGGTTCCACCTGACCAAGTGTCAAGGTGTCCATGAGCAAGACACCTAACCCCAGCTGCTCCCGGCGAGCTGGATGGCGCCTTGCATGGCTGACACCGCCGTCGGTGTATGAATGAGTGAGTGAATGGGTGAATATGAGGCAAAATGTAAAGCGCTTTGGTGGCCATTGGGTCTGTGAAAGCGCTAAATAAATGCAGTCCATTTACCATTTTACCATTTAAGTTATGATTATGGTTATCACTGCAGTTATCATCCTTGGTTTGAAGGCCCTTTACTATCACGATTGAAGTTTGAAGAGAACCTAGCTAGCTATCTGAATAACATCAAATGGCGCAGACAATTGAAATGACTGCGCACTTTTCTTAATCATTATTTTTTGTGGTATTTAGAAAAGTGGTTTAAAAGCGACACAATGCCAACAGGCCACTCAGGATAAAAGTATAACTGCAATAATGACATTCTCGTATTCTGTGATCTATACTTTGGGAATGACAAGCTCTCTTTCAGGTGAACCTGCAAGGTAAATCAATGCAGTATTCGAGAGGCATATAATCACAGTAATGGTGGCTTGGAGTAAGTCCTGCAAAGCTTCTACTGTGACTGACATGTCTGCCGCAGATAAGCGCTTCAGTGTGTGTTGAGTAATGCCAGTAACGATCCACTGTCAAGACACTGTGCTGTTTCTACTTGAGCATGTTAGGCTTGGCTATATCTGTGGGACACGTTGCCTTTGGGAAAAAAAAGTAATGGCATTGGTGAATGAATCCCTCGGTCTATGATTTCCTTATCACAGCACACTATAAGCAAGTTCTGGAAAGTGGTTCAGGGATTTACCTTTGACAGGCAGGACAGTCAGCATGAAGCACCAGAGGCCCTCTGTCCTCCGCCTGGGATTTGGGAGTGTATCTTCTGGTAATGTGTCATCTAGAAAGCATGAGACACCTTGTGTTTGTTCCCATTACTCTATCTTCTCCTTTGGGGCCCTGGCTAGTAAGTGTCTCCAGATTAGTTTGAGAATGGATGTAGGGGATCAGGCCATCGTGCGTGCTCCACTACCATATGTTTGCAGCATCTCCCGATGTGACCAGACAGAGCGGAAAGAGATACAGTGCAAAATGGACCAAATGTGTCCTCCTCAGGCCAATCATGAGATCAGATATCAGGTGCTAACTCAAAACTGGTTGGACGTGGTTCAGAAGGGCCGTAGATGCCAAGGGATGCTGAGCCGATAAAAGTAGGCCACTTGGACTCTGGTGGCACCTATGCCGAGAGCACAAAAAAAAGTCAGTACTTAAATATTGAATGTCTTTAGCACACATTCCATTTACCACGAATCCAAGCAGGATTTTCCGATCACATTCGCAGACGTGTCTGCAACCTAAGGAACGTGCAAGGAATGAGTTTTTCTGATCTATTACATTGCAAATGATATTGCGCTGTAATAGATCAAACAAATTTTGTGTCCAACTTTTTAAGACCAAATTTTGTTAGTCCCTAAGGAGGTCAGTGTTCCTTGTAGATTTAGTTGCAGCCAATGTTCCTTTGGTAGCACCTTTGTTGAGTGCGCTGTAATAAAGTTTGCATTCCCACAGGACCCATCTGGGACAGCTCACATCTTCGGAGGTTAAACCAAACGGACAGGAACAGAAAGCTGCCTTACAACAGCCTTGTGGAACCACAGACCACAGGTAGTTATGGATATATTAACATGCTCTCTTTATGCAATCAACTAATTTGTGGCGTCCTATTTGATCCAAACCGCATTGTGGATCTTTGTGATGCTAAAAATTGTGATGTAATGATTTCTAGAGTCATCCGTCTTCATTAAATGTGAGCCTTAATGATGAAGGCATATAGCCACTGCAATGCTGAAACAATAAGACATTGACTCGTTTACGTGTAAATGAGTTTACACATGTTCCTAATTGGAGAAAAAGAATAAGTTGTCTCTTAGACAATTCAGGCAGCTCTCTCTGCCTCGAATAACGTCATCTGATTCATACCTCCCATGGGATAGTTAGACATATAGCAACAAGCACTTTTGTGAGACACGGATTGTATTTTAATATGATGCAAAAAAGCTGGACTAATCTCTTGGAGTAAACCGAGCACAATGGGGCAGAAATTTGACGTAATCTGGAAACTCTCTTTCTTCACATCTTTGGGTCACTGGTAAGAGCATACTGTTCTTGTAAAACATTTTACTCTGATCTTTGTTTTGTGTAACCCAGGCGTGACCGAGTGGACATCCTGGTTCAATATCGACCATCCGGGAGGAAACGGCGACTATGAGAGGTTAGAAGCCATTCGCTTCTACTATCGGGAAAGGGTTTGCTCACGACCTGTAGCCATGGAGGCCCGCACCACGGACTGGGTTGCAGCTGCGGAAACAGGGGAGGTGGTCCATTCCAGTCTGGAGAAAGGCTTCTGGTGCATCAATAAGGAGCAGCCATTTGGTCGCAGCTGCTCCAACTACCATGTGCGATTCCAGTGTCCACCAGGTACAATTAGTCAAGAGACAATCCATCAAAGTAGAGAAGTGTATTCCATATGGAGGCATATGCATCATTTGAACACATGAGTGTTATGCATTTTAACATATGAGTTTTTTGTTGTCGTTTCTTAAGTCCACTCATACTGGACCGACTGGAGCGAATGGACACCTTGCTCTGCCACCGCCTGTAATGATGTTGGCATCCAAGTGCGTCAGAGGAAATGCATGAGCACACAACCTCTTCCCTTGCTGCTTTCGCCCGTCTGTGTGGGACCTCACATCGAACGGAGAGAGTGTTCAACCCCACCATGTCAAGGTAAATGTCAAACGAATATGAATTTGGAGACAAACTTTACATTTTTATAACACTTACTGATATAATATGCATTTCTAGTCTTCATTGCTAGGTTTCAGTAGCGTCTGCTAAAAAACACTTAAAACAATGGAAGATTGTTTTTAGTTAGTTTTGATCTGTTTTAGTTGATCTCCCAACCTGGCTAAGATGGCACTATGATGGCTTAGCTAGTCAACCAGTTGTTTCAAAGTACCCCAAAAAAACCCATCAAACCATCTTAGGTTGGTTTAAACTTTTTTCGGCAGGATAAGCCAGATTTTTAAACAGCAGCGAGGTGTCACGCGCTCATTGTAATGCTCTTCATAGATACGTCCAAAGGTTTGTTTTCGACGCATTTTTGAATCACCTAAATTATTATGACAATCAACTCAGAAATGAGGCTTATTTTCCACTCATGATCCTCGAGAGCGATCACATCCTGCTGACATTTACATGACACATGTGGTGCCCAATTAGCTGGTTAAACCTAAACATGTTTCTGTATGTACAGACTAAGCTTTGTTGTCTTTGATCATAAAATCAATGTAACCACACTGGCAAAGATGTCAAAATGGAGTCTGACATTTCTGTATACACACACACACACACACACATCATATTTTAAAATAGTAAAATAATGTGAGTGGCATTTTCATGTGCAAAACTTTCCGCCGTGATGCTAGGGCGTTGTGGGTGTTTGCCAAGATGTTGCGATCTAGTTATGTTAATTAACCACTTTTTTCCCTCAAATCTCGACTAAAAAGCCTTATGGAGCCAATGGGGTTCATGGAGTGCTTGCTCAGTGACCTGTGGGAAGGGACGCAGGACAAGACGTAGGACATGTCACAGATCTTCAACTAAAATTCAGTGTACAGGACGACCAGTAGAGGTCCAAAAGTGTGGAAATCCATGCCCAGGTATTGTGTATTACAAAACACACAATCTTTGAAAAGCCATATTATTTTTTGCTACCTTGAAATCAAAACACCTATATTATTTTTTACAGTGGCATGCAAACGTGTCTGTCCTGGGGGACGTCCCAATAAGGACTGCAGCTACTGTATCTGCGATGGACAGACACTACAAGGGGAGGTCTTCAGCGTTACAGGTGTCCCAGTGGCTAACGCCACAGTGGCTCTGGCCAGCCAAGCCAAGGTCATCCGTGCCTACACTGATGCCAAGGGTCAATTCAAGATTGAAGGACTGTGCACCAACCCTCAGACCCGAGTAGTCATACAGAAGGATAAATTTTCACCCATCACTCTCCCTGTTTCCATCAACAGCACTGATGAACTCTGGGTACGGGGCGTCTTACGATCCTCAGGTAAAGAAACGAAGAAAACGTGAAAAAGTTATAATATTAATACACTGAAGTTGGATATGAATTATCCCACATTGATAACTTAAAGGGTTAGTTCATCCAAAAATGAAAATGATCCCATAATTTACTCACTCTCAAGCCATCCTAGGTGTAAATGACTTTCTTATTTCAGCCAAACACAATCTGAGTTATATTAAAAAATATCCTGGCTCTTCCCAGCTTTATAATGGGAGTGAATAGTGAATAGATTTTGAAGCCCAAAAAAGCGCATCCATCCATCATATAAGTAATCCATACGACTCCAGGGGGTTAATAAATGCCTTCTGAAGCGAAGTGATGCGTTTTTGTAAGAAAAATATCCATATTTATAACTTTTTTAAACTATAATGACTGGCTTCTGTACGCGAGTCGAGTTCCAGTGGAAGAGTGAACTCTGACCCGACGCATGGCGTTTAGATGAATGTGGAAGCACAGAGGATAGAGCAAAACAAAACAACGGTCACAAATTAGAAGTCTAAAGCGAGAATTTTAAAAGAGAAATGTTGGAGGAGCTTGAGTTTGTTGCTCCGTTGTTAGTTTGAACCGCGAGAGGCATCTACTCTCACCTAAGCTTACGCTACTCCTACATCCTACGTCATATGATAGAACTTGACTCTCTTGTGAACGCACGGACGGCTGCAAAATCTTAGTTACTATTCACTCCCATTATAAATCTTGGAAGAGCCAGGATAGTTTTTTATATAACTCTGATTGTGTTTGGCTGAAAGAAGAAAGTCATATACACCTAGGATGGCTTGAGGTTGAGTATATTATGGGATAATTTTAAAATTTTGAGTGAACTAACCCTTTAATTTGAACAAATCTTACCATGAGTTGTTGCATTATTGGTTTCTCTGTTTTATGTCTTACAGAAAAGCCATATATTGATAAACATCCTGAAGACAAAGTACGTTATGAGGGACAACGTGCAACCCTTTGCTGTAGAGCAACAGGAACACCAAAACCTGACAAATATTACTGGTAAAAACAATGATGTTTATAATTAGATTTTCTGACATGTGGCGTTAATGTCTTAGTTACAAAAAAATGGATTTGTTTGATTCAAAGGTATCACAATGGAACTTTATTGAATCGCACAAAATACAAGTACGATGAAGATTTGATATTGAGGGACCTGAAGACAGAGCAGTCAGGACAATATCACTGCAAAGCAACTAGTCTGACTGGCAGCATCAAGTCTACTTCAGCCGTCCTCACTGTTTTCGGTAAGTGCAAAACCATTTTAGAGGGCAAGAGGGATATGTTAAAATGTCCCTAAAGAAGAAAAATAATCCCATTAAATATTGAGGTCTCCAATGAAATATTAAAGTCTATAATGTCTAGTGACATGTGCGGTACAATGTTTTATTATGTTTAAGTTGGTAGAAATTACCACTTTCTAAACAAGGAATGACTGGCAAGAAGTCGTTGTGAGCAGACTAAAATCCTTAAATCCCACAAACTCTCCATATTAAAGTGAAATCCAAGCTCTTCAATAAATCCTGTTTTTTCATCCTCAGACAAGTATGTATTTCTACTTTTGCGCACATAAGTACACATTCTGAAAATTCCCATGATGCTTATTATCCAAGATATAGATTGTCAAAAATAGTCTGCTGAAAACGTGTGCTAAAGCAATCAGCCCTAGACTTTGTCTGAGGGATCTCTTTGCTTCTTAATCATTATGGCATATGAAATGTGCTTTTCTGAATGAAACACTAACACCTGTCACAGCAGGACTCTTAATGGAGTATGATTAATGTGTTTTGTATTCACTCTGGCATTTAAACAACAGCTACAGGAGAAAAGTTTTCTGTAAATTAAATTTCATCAACCTCAAATAAGATTACATGGTTGCTGTCTCGAATAAGTGTCATTTTAAAGGAAAAACAGCTCTCTAATGAATAAATGAACAGCATTTACAGTGGAGTGGTAATGTGACAATAATGACTGCAGTCATTAACATGCTAACAGAATGAGATTTAATTTAATCAGAAACAATACTTTGGCAAGTCATCAGACTCCCTTTTCAGTGACCCAGTTTTATTTGTTCGCAATTGTTCATTACCATATTATTGAAGGCAGTTTTTTTAAAACTTATTAATATTTTGCTTTAAAACAAAGTGGTATGTAAAGTCTTTGGCTCAGATAACAAGATAAACACTGTAAAATATTTTTGTAAAACATTTTTTTTACAAAATACTATCAAAACATCTTTATAACAAGGAAAATATACTTTATAGAATTTTCTTTCTCTCTGTTTTAAGAATTAATCTTACAAAGTTTCGTGAGTTTTATGCTTAAAAAAGGAAAAAGCCAGTGGGATAAGAAAAAATAAACTTAATTTTTTAAATGAACAAAATAAAAATTCTCATCAAGTAAATTGATCTGTTTTAAAATATATTCAAATATTTGAGAAAACAACATTTTTACAGTGCCCATAAATATTCTGTATGCATTGAAAATGTAGCACACTGATCTCGCATTTTGTTTTCACAGCTAAAGGATCACCAGCATGCAACTCGACACCTGATTCTCACTTGATCAAATTGCCATTTGACTGCAAGCAGCCAGGAACAGACTCCAAGTTTTACAATGCAGGTCGCTGTCCACACAACAAATGCCCTGGGTCGCTGGACTTTGATATGCGCTGCAGGGATGGATCCGGCTTCTGCTGTGGGGTCAAACAATTGGACACTAGAGAGATCAACTGTGGCCGTTACACCCTGCCTATCAAGGTTGTGAGTGAATGTGGCTGCCAGACCTGTGTGGAGCCCAGAGTCCTTGTACGGGGCAGGGTGGTGGCGACAGACAATGATGAACCCCTTCGCTTTGGATACATTTACATAGGGAAGGAACGGATAGGTACCACGGGATATCAGGGTGGGTTCACAATCCAGGTGTCTCCAGACACACAGCGTCTTGTGGTAAACTTTGTCGACCCTTCTGAGAAGTTCATTGACACAATCAAGGTTTTTATTTTTGACAAAAGAGGTGGTGCAGTCTATCATGATGTAAAAGTGATGAGGAAGCAGGAACCTGTTGATATCAATGCTGCAGAAAGCAATACCATTTACCTAGGTGAAATTAAAGGCGAGGACCCTATCGGTCAACTGGTCATACCTCCAAACTCTTTCCATAAAAACACAGGGGAAGTGTATGAAGGGACCGTTAAGGCCAGCGTCACGTTCCTTGACCCACGCAACATTACCATGGCTGCTGCTGCCCCTGGTGATCTCAACTTTGTAGACGATGAAGGAGACATGCTCCCTCTCAGGACATACGGAATGTTTTCAGTAGATTTCCGAGATGGGGCAAACCAGGAGGTTCTAGGAGCCGGCGCAGTCCAAGTTCTCCTCGATACAGAGCATGTTAAAATGCAGGAGCACATTCCTACTATGAAACTCTGGTCCCTCAATCCCGACACAGGCATTTGGGAGGAGGAAAGTAACTTTCAACCCACACAAAGCACCATTGCTGGCAGTGGGAGGAATAAACGAGAGGAGCGCACTTTCCTAATCGGAAATATGGAAATCAGGGAGCGTAGATTGTTCAATCTCGATGTACCTGAAAATCGCCGCTGCTATGTCAAGGTGAGGGCGTACATGAGCGACAAGTTCCTGCCCAACGAGCAAATAGAAGGAGTAGTAATAAACTTGATAAACCTGGAGCCCAAGCCTGGTTACTCGTCAAATCCAAGGGCATGGGGTCGTTTTGATAGTGTGATAACAGGACCAAACGGTGCTTGTCTTCCAGCTTTCTGCGATGCTCAGAGGGCTGACGCGTACACGGCTTATGTCACGGCAATAATGGGAGGTGAGGAATTGGAAGCTGCCCCCTCAATGCCAAAATTGAACCCAAACATTATTGGAGTGTCTCAGCCTTACTTAGGGAAGTTAGATTACCAGCGCTCAGATCATGAGGATCCAGCACTTAAGAAAACAGCTTTCCGAATCAACCTGGCCAAACCAAACCCTAACAATTTTGATGAAACGAACGGTCCAATCTATCCTTACCAGAGTTTAATTTCATGTGAAAATGCACCTGTTGATGCCAACCACTTTCGTTTCTTCCGTGTCGAAAAAGATAAGTACGAGTACAACGTGGTACCCTTTCAGGAGAGTGACCTCACATCTTGGACTGGAGACTACCTTTCCTGGTGGCCAAATCCACAAGAGTTCAGGGCTTGCTTCATCAAAGTTAAGATTCATGGAGCAACAGAAATCATGGTAAGGTCAAAAAACCTTGGTGGCACTCATCCTCAAACAAGGGGTCAGTTGTATGGCATCAGAGACATTCGTAGTACCCGTGACTTAAACCATCCCAACACCTCTGCAGCTTGTCTTGAGTTCAAGTGCAGCGGGATGCTCTTTGATCAATTTATTGTAGACAGGTCACTCATTTCTGTGATTCCACAAGGCAACTGCCGTCGGATAGGCACCAACGGTCTCCTGCAAGAGTATCTAATAAAGCATCCTCCTGTTGTTCAGAACAATGAATCTCATGCATTCAATATGTTAGCTCCTGTTGATCCCCTTGGACACAATTACGGAATATACACCGTCACAGACCAGAACCCACGCGTTGCCAAAGAGATCGCCATTGGCCGTTGCTTTGATGGAACTTCAGATGGTTTTTCCAGGGAGATGAAGTCAGATTCTGGAGTGGCACTAACGTTCAGCTGCCCTAAAAGAACTGTGAATCGTGAGAGCTTATTCCAGCGCTTGCAAACAAATCCTGGCCTAACACTAACACAGATGGCGCGGGAGATGAGGGAGTCCCAGGGACTGCAAGTCAGAAGAGGGTCAACCCAAATGGTGGCCTACCCCTTTGGCCAACAGGGCAGGAGCCAGAACCGCAGAGCCACGAACACTAACAGAAGGAGACCTGCTACAAGGACACAACCAAGACAGTAGACATTTCTTTAGGTGAGTTCTCCGAGTGCACTTTTTAAAAAATAATTTCAAGATGTTGATGAAAATTAAGTGTATGCTTTCTGTCCACATGCAGGCTTTTCTGGTTGAAAAGAATGAAGAAATGAGACCAAAAAAAAAAAAACCTGCAATGGAAATCCTAAACTTGGCCAGCTGGGTGATATTGGATGCTTTGTCCTAACGGAGCAAAATCCTTACCTGATTTATCCGAACACATTTAAACTCTTTCTGTTTGTGTATGGAAAACTGTCCTCTCAAGTTTACTTCATTGTTTAAGACATTAATTTTTTGATTAGGCCAAATACTAATACAGGATGATGTCATTTATTTATTTTAAATGTCAAAACGTGCTTATGTGGAGTGTCCTACTTTTAGATTATTGACTCATTTTCTCTAATTGACCAGTGTCTTCCATTGATTACAGGCTAAATAGGTGAGACAAGTCTGTATGGGTTAAGGTCAAGTGTGACAGCTGCTAATCCTTTCATCAACGACATATTGATGCAATGAACTAGACCTGAGGCAGTAAAGATGCTTGTTCTGTCTCGTCACCTTTTTGTTGTGATTTGGCCTACTATCGGTCTGACCAAAGCATGACTGACTCTAGCCAAAAATTGCACCCCTTAACCGAATAAGGAAAATTAAACAAACATGTGGTGACATATAAAGAATGATATAATGGCCCTGACTTGCAAAATCGCCTTTTTTGAAATCCCCTCCTCATCCTTTTAATTGCATGGCTGGCCTAATTAAACGTTTTCTTTTGATATGAAATCCAACTAATACAGTACATCTCAGTGTATGATGTCTAGATCTTAGGGTAAACTGATTGTATTTTGTTTCTTGTTTCTGTCTGTCTCCTAAAGTGCAATATTGTGTTCCAATAATGACTTGAGAGTCCTAACAAAAAACGTCTTATGTAATGAGCCAATCAGCCATAGGTCTGTTTAAAATGTTGGGCTATTCCCTCAGTAAGTGTATATCTGAATTTCAAATGACATAGTACCTGTTTTTTAACCTAGATATAATGAATCTGAGCTTGCTAATCCAATGCAGCCTTCTGACAATGCAACATAAGTGCAGTTGCAGTATTTTAAAACCACCCTGAAGTAACTATGGACATTTACAAAAAAACTTCTACATTTATTGGACCATAAAAAATAATGCAGACCTGCATGAGCAGGACAACTGTATTTTCTGAGGTTTGTTTTGTATAGTTAAACATTGCGAATAGGATTTTGTTATGGTAATTCTGCTTTGATTTGTCTAATCCCTTATGCGTTAAAATTCCTCATTATCCTGCGTTGGTTCAGAGAAGGTAGTTAATTGGGTTGAGGGATTACGGTGCATGTTTTAACAGATAATGGAGGAAAAGTTTATTGTCTGTGTCTCCAAAGATGTACAGCTTGCCCAGTGCAGGTAGAATATAAACAATTTTGTGAAATAAAATCAAATTAAACAACAATATCATTCATCAGATTCATCTGAATAAAAGATAGATGATCCAATGAAGAAATGTACACTATAAAATTGTGGGAGAATTGTTCTAAAATTGCAGATGATCACTATTTGCAAAGTTAATGAACTCTCCTAAAAGACCAAATGTAATCGGATATTAAAACAGACTGCAATATGTAAAAAGTATGTTAAATTGTGCCATTAACAGCACATTGTTGTGGCCAACTAAATTCATTAGGGAAATAAAATATCATGAACCTCCAATCCATTTTTCCCATTTAAACTGTAAAACACATTGCTGTACACCAAGTACACACTTAAAACAACTAAAATCATGTTTGTTTGTTTGTTTTTTCTATCCCAGACAGTCTCACCTGTAAGTGATGTTGAGTCATAAATTTGTAACTTGAATAAACTTCTGTAATTTTGTAATATATCCAGTTAATGTAACCTTTCAGCATATCTATACTGTACATTTTTATTTCAGAGGCGAGGTGGATATTGGATGAATACGGTGCTAAAAAATAAAAAGTTGGCCTCCAGTTAGCTTTCAAAAGAGTGTTTGTCCTCGCTTCAACTGTCTGGCTGGTCTCAGGGAGACTACAAAATTTCCAGGAATATCCTCTGGCAAAATGTGCGTTGATAACTCTACCGCATTGTCTACACTACAAAGTGAGAGTTGAATAATCGCCTCGGCGCTCTCGGAAATCTCTCTTCATGCTTGCTTCACAAACATCTTACGTAAAACAAATGCTGCAAATCATATTGTAGCTTAGACTGCATGAAATTTCCTGCCTTGCTATCTCAAAGCCAGTTTTATGTGTAAATTGTGGATTAAAATGTCTGTCAATTTTACCAGAATGTAAATAAAGATCTCTTGTAAACATGTTCGATTGACATGTTCGATTTTTATTCCATCAAAGTTAAATACAAAATGTGTAAACAAACAAAACAACAACCCAGAAATCACAAGCAGCCAAAATGTTTGAGCCAATGTTTGAGCATTGCATAGCTTTAACTACAAATAACCTATATATATATATATATATATATATATATATATATATATTGCATTAAATTATATTTTATAGGGGTAGGATAAATTGGAAGAATGTTTGAAATAAGAATGTATATGTAATTTTTTTCAACAAAGACAAGTACACATCATAATGGAATCATAAGATTAAAAAAACAAGTCAACCAAGTAATTAGAGGAATCCTCAGAAGTCACTTAATGTCCCTCCGGTGAAAGTCATTTCTACCTGACACTCAAGAGGATTGGATCTAAGAGGGTATAATTATGGCAAGTTACAACTGTAAACATTAATTACAGCCCTAGAGAGAAACACATTAACATCTATGGAGTACTAACAATTATGAAGCTAAAACTAAGAATAATTAAGCCGCTGTCTGTGACCTTATTTTCCCTGAGTTCAATAAATCTTGCATATAAATATTGACAATTTACATTTTAAAATATTTATAACAATTCAAATAAATCATTCAAATATATCATCTAAATGTCAGAAAACAATGTTAATGTTAGTGTCATTTGAAGCAATTTGCTTACAACATTAAAGAACGATCTTTAATTCGTAGTGTAGGCCTATATATACAAACTGTCACAAACATTAACAACTGCTCCAATGGAGAACAGGAAAGTTTATTCAACTAAAAGACTGCATCATTTTCAAATATTACCCACAGTAACTGGATCCAAACAGATGATTTAGTTCAAGAGAAGAGTAACCAAGAACTTCAGTGCTCTTTGACCTGTCCGAAAGGCTGTAACGAGAGCTCGCTTGCGTGCTTGACGTATACGTTGCCGTCCTCCAATTTCACTTCATAAACTTGTTGCTAAAAAAAGAAAAGGAAAAAACTATACATTTTGAAGGAGAAATAAAACGAAGCCCGCCTGCAATGCATCTGACTCTCTATTTCTGCTTGCACAGCTGTAAAAGCCTAAAGCTAGGAAGGTACTTTGATATACGAGCACGGTGGATGTGAACCGGTGGTGGGAATAGAGTATAATTACAGAACATTTCAAGGTGTCGAGCCCCCCAGGATGACTGTCGTAATTATGGATTGGTTTACAGAGACTTTGCCTTATATTGATTGGACGGAGTTTGCTGTCACGTCCAACCGCCCAATTATTTATTCGCAGCATGAGAGAACACATTTCGTCTGTTTATTAAAAAAGCAGATGCTTGGCTAAATTGAAACGTGCCAAAATGATGGAAGTTGAATTCTTAGGAACTTTCCAAACGTCTGTTTGGCAGCAATGACTTCTGTATGTTTCTGTGGATGTACAATCCATTACCGCGTGAGATAATGTTTGGTGCCATACTGAGTTAAAGTGATGGCACAACAAATGTGGTTTTAATTTTAAAATACAAGTGTTTTTCGGGGACGCTGAATCATCGGCTGAATCACTGCCTAACTTAACTGGTTCAACTGGCTGACTGCTGCCCCTTTACTGCTGAGTAATGAAATCTAGTGTATACAATGATCTCTAGGAGGAACATACAAGCATCTCACTGATTCAAGAAATGCTACTTATATTAGAGATTCATATAAAGTAACATAGTTAGATACTTCTCGTATGTGCTGCTTTTCCAAACATAATCACGTCTGATATAACTTTAAGGAATGTTCCAGAGTCAAAACAAATTAGGCATTTTCAACAGCATTTGTTGTATGAGTTACCCCAGAAAATAATTTTGATCCGCCTCTTAGTTTAAAAAAGGTATGTAAACAGCGCCAGCATATGGAGAGTTTGAAGGACGAAATGTGAAGCTCATATTTTTTTAAGCACTTATTAATTCTTACTTCAAAAAAATATATAGCCTTTTTTTTTTACAGCGGGATTACTGTTCAAAAGCAATGTAATATATGTAGGTGTTGAACATAGATCATCTGATCTCATCTGTTGGCTGAAATAATAACTATTTTATTAGTCTTTCAAACTATTTTGAAGACTATTTCTCTTTTTTTGCCATTGGATCTGAATGTATGTCGATAACTAGAACATAAGTGTTATGTTCTTCTGATTAAAGAGAACAGTCAGACAATTTACCCGTTCAACAAGAGAGTTATGTCACTTCCCTTCATATCCTGTAGAGGAGGTATCATGACAACAAAGTTGAAAGATTGGACAAGATTTCACCACACTCATGTTAACCTGTATAATATTTTGGCCATCTTGCGATAAACCTTTGTTGCCTGGCCCCAATTACTTCCATTGTAAGTGTCCTACTGTAATAGTGATTTGAAAGGAAGCTTGTTTCCACCACGAAAAAAAAGAAAAGTAATTGAGACTTTTTGAGATATGACTGAGAGATATAAACTTAAATTGCAAGAAAAAAAGTCTGAATAGTGAGATAAAGTCAGAACTGCGATTTTATATCCCGCAATTCTGACTTTAACTCGCAATTGCAAGTTTATATCTCACAATTCTGAGAAAAAAGTTGTAATTGGAGATAATTTTTTTTAATTATTTATTTTTTCATTCCGTGGCAGAAACAAGCTTCCATAGATTTTTGCAAAGGTACAAGTTGAAATAGTTCCCTTTCGAGAGGTTCCTCTTATTGCGTAAGTAGCTTACGCTATGGGGAAAACTCCTTTTCTCGAGAAATATTGAAGTCTTTATGTAAAACGCATTGCAGCTGCACAGCATACAGCAATGAGCGAGGCAGCTCGGTCATTGGCTGTGCTGCAGCAACTGCACGAACCTATGAGGGGGCGACTCTGAACCCGCTTCCAATGAGCGTGCTTCGCGCCTACGCGCGTCAGAGCCCGCCAAGATGGGCGTGGCCAAGGGCTATATATTGAGCGCCCCGTCATCTGAGTTCTTTAGATTTAATCTCCTTCAGCAAAGAACCTTCTCTTCGCTGGATCCTCCGGATTTATTGGAGTCTCTTCGCCGCCGCCGTCGACAAGCCTACAGCAGGACTGCTTCGAGGACGCCGGCGCCTTCAGCCGCCTTCGATCGCCTTTCTGCTAAGCCATCCGGCGCACATCATCTGAATATCCTTTTACAAAGCTTTCAGTGTTCGCCCCCGCGACACTTCTAAAAGAGCAAATTTTACGAGGCGTTGTTTCAAATGCCTTCCTGCGCCTCGTGTCGAGGCCCTCTTCAGGACGGGGATCGTCACATCATCTGTGCCCGCTGCCTGGGACCGGACCACGCAGAGGCTGCCCTTACTCGAGGCGGATGTCCCGAGTGTGACGCCCTGGGCCTCGCAAAGAGCCGCCAAAGGCCGCCTCAGCAGCAGCGAGCTAAGACGGCGCCTCCCGTCTCTCAGCCCAGACCTGAAACAGATTTTCGACGCCGCTCGCGCTCTGCCAACAGGAAGCAACCGCCCGAGCGACGGGGACCTCGGCCCAAGATTGTGCTGAACCCAGAGCCTCGTAAGTCCTCCTAGCTACAGGGAGAAAAAGGGGGAGCGCGTGTCTCGCAAGAGCCGGACCGTTCTCTCCAAAACGTTTAAAGCATTACCCAGTCCCCTTACAGGCGGCTGGAAATGTCTATACAGCAGCCAATATGCCAGCAACACAGCTCGCCCACCTGCAAACAAACGCCGTTTTTACGGCGACACACAGAAATCACATAAAGAGCTATTTTTTGCCTGTGTCATTAAAGGGTCACGTGTCCACACCAAAGTGCGCATTCCCACATATCAAAACTGTCAACGCAGTGCCAAATGTTTTCCCAGCTCAAGCTGGACGCCCCATAAATGTAGATTGTGTGCCAACTGTCACGTATGCACCACTACACATAAGCACTGTTCCCAGAGTTATAAACACTTCCCCAGTAAAAGCGGGAAGTTTTATAAGAGTGGCGCGTGTGCCCGCTGTTATGCATGCACCCCAACTCACAAACACTGTTTATATGACCAAAAACCTCCCGCCGCGAGCGGGAAGTTTTATGAAAGTGGCGCGCGTGCCTACCACAGTTTATGCACCCCCACCCATAAGCACTACCCATACAGTGTTAAACATTTCCCCATCTCGCTCTGTGAGCATTACGGCGAGCGTGCCTGTAATCTCACACACACCCCTGCACTCGACATTCAACAAAGCTGCTCAGCGCGCGCCCGCGCCGCTGAGAGCTGTAAGCTCGACATTAGCACAAGGCGATTCGCTGGCGGGAGCCATACGTCACTGCGACACGCCCCCAGCCAGCATTCAGCCCATATCTGTGCGAGCGAAAGCTTGGGAAAATATCCCCGACATGCCGAAATGGGTTTTGAACATAATAAAACACGGTTACTCGCTTCAATTCGCTCGCAGACCGCCCCGCTTCACAGCAGTGGTCGAGACGAAAGTGAGAGAAGATGTTTCACGTTCTACGCACCGAGATGCTCAAACTGATAGAGAAAGGCGCTATAGAGACAGTCCCTCCCTCTATGAGCGAGGCAGGTTTTTTACAGCCGCTATTTTCTCGTCCCGAAAAAGGATGGCGGTCTCCGCCCCATTCTGGATCTCAGACATCTGAACAAAGCTTTAATGATTCGCTCGTTCAGAATGTTAACAACCAAACATATCCTCGCGCAGGTTCGCCCAGGGGATTGGTTTCTATCAGTGGATCTGAAAGACGCTTACTTTCACATTCCGATAGCGCCTTTTCTGAGATTCGCTTTCGAGGGACAGTCATACCAGTACACAGTACTACCATTCGGCCTGTCACTGGCACCCCGTACATTTACGAAATGTATGGATGCAGCACTTTCCCCCCTGAGACAGCGGGGAGTGCGAATACTAAATTATCTCGACGATTGGCTAATCCTAGCACAATCAGAGAGCCAGTTAGTGACACACAGGTCTTGGATTATCAGTCATCTAGATCGCCTGGGTCTAAGAATCAATTTTGCAAAGAGCAGGCTATCCCCCAGCCAGAATATTTCTTTTCTGGGAATAGTGCTAGACTCAGTGCAGATGACGGCGCGCCTCTCGTCAGAGCGCGCGCTCACTATCCGGCGCCTTGCAACATCGTTCAGAGCGGGTGCGCGCGCCCCCGTCAAGCGATTTCAAAGGATGCTCGGTCTCATGGCCTCAGCATTAGCTGTACTCCAGCTAGGATTGTTGCACATGCGTCCTCTCCAACGCTGGCTCAAAAGCCGTGTCCCCACTCACGCATGGCGCTCGGGCCACTTTTTAATCAGAGCGAATCACGGCTGCATAAAAGCCCTGACGCCCTGGAAAGCTGTAGACTGGTATCAGTCCGGCGTGAGTTTGGGCGTGAACACAAGGAGAAAAATGATCACGACAGATGCCTCCAAAATAGGCTGGGGGGCCCTTTACGAGGGCAGGCCTGTCTCCGGCTTGTGGTCAAACCCGGAGAAGCGCCTTCATATAAACTGTCTGGAATTGAAAGCGGTCGCTTTGGCTCTCAGAGCCCTGCTCCCGTACCTGAAGAACGAGCACGTCCTAGTCCGAACGGACAACATGACGGTAGTCTCGCATATAAATCGTCAGGGTGGACTCAGATCGAGCTCCCTGCACTCGATGGCCAGGGAGCTCCTCCTATGGTCCCAGCGCAACCTGCGCTCGCTGAGAGCAGCGCATGTGCCAGGTGCTCTGAACCAGGGAGCGGACATGCTGTCCAGAGACAAGGTTCTCCCAGGAGAATGGTCTCTCCACCCCCTGACGATTCAGTGGTTATGGCAAACCTTTGGCAGAGCAGAGGTCGACCTCTTTGCCTCCGAGGAAAATGCGCACTGCCCTCTCTTCTTTTCAAAGAGCACAGACGCGCTCGCCCAAGTCTGGCCGAGCCGCCCGCTGTATGCCTTCCCTCCGGTCGCGATGCTACCTCAGGTCATCAGCCGGATCAGGGAGGAGAAATGTGCAGTGCTCCTGGTAGCCCCACTCTGGAAGAACCAGACGTGGTGTCCAGAACTGATGCAGATGATGAAATCTGCCCCATGGCCGATTCCACTGAGGCTAGACCTCCTCAGGCAGGCCAACGGGATGATCCTCCATCCCCGCCCCGATCTGTGGGCCCCCCATGCGTGGCCCCTCAACGGGTTCCCAGGAACCTCCCCAGTGGAGTGTTAAGAACCATCACTGAGGCGCGAGCACCCTCTACGAGGCGCTTATATGCTCAGAAATGGAAGGTGTTCAGTGACTGGTGTAAATCCAGGAACCTGAACCCTGAGTCATGCGAAGTACCGAGTGTGCTCGTCTTCTTACAAGAGCTGTTGGAGGCAGGCCGCACCCCCTCCACGCTCAAAGTATATGTGGCTGCCATAGCAGCATCGCACGACCCTGTGGAAGGACGCACACTAGGGAAAAACTACCTAGTCGTTCGTTTCCTGAGGGGCGCCAGGAGGATAAATCCCCCACGCCCCCCCTCGGTGCCGATCTGGGACCTGGCCACGGTCCTGGACGCACTCAAGCGTGCCCCGTGCCCCCAAGGTGATATCTTTGGCCGCGCTATCGTCTCCAGCAGACGAAAGCGACGCTAATTTACTCTGCCCGGTCAGGGCGCTCAGAGTATATTTGGAACGTTCTGCCCTGTTCAGACAGACAGAGCAATTGTTCGTATGCTTTGGCGGCCGCACCAAAGGTCTCGCTGTTTCAAAGCAGAGAATATCGCGCTGGATAGTTGATGCTATAGCGCTGGCTTATGAAGCCAAGGGCCTTCAGTGCCCCTTGGGCATTAGAGCTCACTCTACGAGAGGCATGGCCTCCTCGTGGGCGTGGTCGAGTGGGATACCCATTCAAGATATTTGTGCGGCAGCAGGCTGGGCCTCACCGTCAACATTTATCAGGTTTTATAACCTACAGGTCCCCTCATTGCACTCTAACATACTGTCGGTCTAACTATGCATAGGCTGGGGTGTGTACATGCTGAGCGCTGTCTCCTCCCTCATAGAATCCGTCTCTGACTGATGTAGAGGATTTTTCATACATGACAGTACATCAAATGTGCTTGTGTGTTTCTCTGGACGCCCATCGGGCCGTTCCACTTTGTCCTTTATAAAGCCCGCCTTCGGCTGGCTCGTTGGATAATTACTTTGCTTAAAGGCTCAGGCATCTGCCTCCGGCTTAATAGAGCGAAGTCAGCACGCACGGCGTTTTACATGGCGTTCCCATAGCGTAAGCTACTTACGCAATAAGAGGAACCTCTCGAAAGAGAACGACTCGGTTACTAACGTAACCTCGGTTCCCTGAGAAGAGGGAACGAGTATTGCGTAAGCTGCCGTGCTTGTGCTTGGTCAGTTTGCTTCAGTCGATTGAACCTAAAGAACTCAGATGACGGGGCGCTCAATATATAGCCCTTGGCCACGCCCATCTTGGCGGGCTCTGACGCGCGTAGGCGCGAAGCACGCTCATTGGAAGCGGGTTCAGAGTCGCCCCGTCATAGGTTCATGCAGTTGCTGCAGCACAGCCAATGACCGAGCTGCCTCGCTCATTGCTGTATGCTGTGCAGCTGCAATGCGTTTTACATAAAGACTTCAATATTTCTCGAGAAAAGGAGTTTTCCCCATAGCGTAAGCTACTTACGCAATACTCGTTCCCTCTTCTCAGGGAACCGAGGTTACGTTAGTAACCGAGTCGTTTTCTATGGTAATCAACAATATACTACAAATGTTATTGTTGAGCTTAACTTGTACTGAACCTGGAACATTCCTTTATATATGAGTTAAAATGTTGAACCAAAAAATTACTTTACCTGTAAACCTGTGCTCGATTTCCCTGTTTTGAGATTGAAGTCATAGTCATGCCAAGGACAGAAAACCTTAAGAATCCCATCGGCCTCCTCGATATCTCCATCACACAGCGGACCTCCTGAAAGTCATTTGACTTAATTTCACAATTCAGATAACGTTAGCATTTGACGTGTAACGTTAGACATATTATCTGTCACATACATATCAAAACAGAAAAGAAATGTTTCATAGAACGAACCTTTAATGGAAACTTCATTAGCTGCCACAATATTATCATCCTCATCAATAAAAAAAAGGGTGAGAAATACCCTGAAAACGTATTACGTTTGCAGGACATCACATTATCACATAATGTTAATGATTTTACAGCATACGCACCGCAGTGATGTAACTAACATTTAGGGAACTACGGTTACCATGGTGATTTAATGAAATGGCGCGTAGAGAATGAACACACCGCACAACGGACAAAACAATTAAAAGCCTATTTACCATTTCTGTCCTTGCTGCAAGCTAGCTGGCTAGCTAAAGTAGCTTTACATCCTTTTCTAGCGCTTTAAAAACCGATACAAGCTACAATGTGGAATAATTCATTGTCATACCCGAATGAGCGCAGCGAGCGTCCATCGCCAAGAATTCACCGCTCACATAAAACAGACAAACATCCGCGTCGCGTCCATCAGATGAATAGATCAATCTACATTGTTTCTTGGACAGCTCGGACACAGGACCTACTAGCCTCCAGGGAACACTTTCATCTTCTGGAGAAGTCATGGAGGTGGGTTAACCGACTCATTAACGTGTTGTATTTCTTGTTTGATATAAACAACGCGATCTAATTGGGCTCACCGACAGTCGCTGGTGTCGCCGGGTTGTCGCTTCCTGGAAGCTGCACTGCACCTTGTCGCCAAAGAGGGGTCTCCAAAGGCTCGTTTAACAACCCTGCTGGGAGAAAAAGAAAAAAGAAAAACAACAACACCAAACCCTGCCTGGCCCAAGCTGGTGTTCACTGGTCTCCCATCCTGACAGGCTAAAGTGGTCAAAATCCCTCTAAAAAAACTAGCCTGCTAAACCATATGACCAGGATGGAAGAACAGCTCATACCACTCAACAAGTTTGGCAGGTTTTAACCGTTTGTTCATCAGGAAAGACTTGAAAAATAACCATATCATACTTTGTGGACTGTAACTATTTTTTAAGCTTTTAAACTAAGCAGTTTTGAATGTAAATGAGGAAAAAAGTGTTTCATGCAGACTGATACGTTGCTGGTCCGTGTATCATCCGATCATTTGATTTCCAATTTGAAATGAAATAAGCAGAAATGAGAAAACGGCACCTTTATTCGTTTTTTCGTTTTAAAAAAAAAAAACGAAAACCGAGATTTCGGCTTGATTTTTCGTTATTTAGTTCACAGGCAAAAAACTACGGAAGCCCTGAACCGCAACGTAAAAAAAAAAAAACAGTAAAAAAAAAAACCTGTAAAAAAAAATCTAGCATTTCGAGATTAAAGTCGAAATTTTTCGACTTTAATCTCGAAATATTTTGACGAGATTAAAGTAGAAACATTTCGAGATTAAAGTTAAATAACTTTAATTTAACAACTCAATTTAAATTGTTCAAAATTAAGTAGATCCAACTCAATAATTAATATTTAGAATTAAAATTTTCCAAAATTGAGTTGGCCCAACTCAATAATTAATATTTAGAATTTATATTTTCTAAAATTAAGTCGGCCCAACTCAATTTAAATTGTTCAAAATTAAGTTGTCCCAACTCAATAATTGATATTTAGAATTTAAATTTTCTAAAAATTAAGTTGGCCCAACTCAATTTAAATTGTTCAAATTTAAGTTGATCCAACTCAATAATTAATATTTAGAATTTAAATTTTCCAAAACTAGGTTGACCC
Organism: Rhinichthys klamathensis goyatoka; assembly: GCF_029890125.1. NCBI lineage: Eukaryota > Metazoa > Chordata > Actinopteri > Cypriniformes > Leuciscidae > Rhinichthys > Rhinichthys klamathensis. The sequence goes on along the minus strand of NW_026606664.1, from coordinate 1,931,166 downwards.
AACTCAATAATTAATATTTAGAACAAAAATTTTCCAAAATTAAGTTGGCCCAACTCAAAAATTAATATTTAGAATTAAAATTTTCCAAAATAAATTCCAAAATTGAGTTGGCCCAACTCAATTTAAATTTGACAAAATTAAGTTGACCCAACTCAATAATTAATATTTAGAACTAAAAGTTTCCAAAGTTGAGTTGGCCCAACTCAATTAAAATTTTCCAAAATTAAGTTGGCCCAACTCAATAATTAATATTTAGAATTAAAAAATACCAAAATTGAGTTAGCCCAACTCAATTTAAATTGTTCAAAATTAAGTTGGCTCAACTCAATAATTAATATTTAGAATTACAATTTTCAACACAAAATAGTAGCTTTTTACTTTTATCTAGGCTTTCAACAAAATTCTACACAGGTGCTAATCTACCAACAAGAATTACCATGGCGTTATAGACGAGCGCACAGACTCCGCCGGAGTAGGTATCACAATCTGGTCCAAACTTTATGTGGCAGTGTTTTTGAGGTGTTTTCGTGCTCGTCTAGGCAACACTATCTGGGTCGAGAACACAACAGTAACCGTTCTGTCTCCCTCTTCACCGTAAATACGTTCTGGATACATTTTAAGTGCATCATTCTGTATCCAATCATTTGGCCGGATCCCGTGATTTCCTCAGATTTAATAACTAATGGTGGTTGAGACTGATATGATTGTAAAGCGCTTTGAGTGTAGGCCTAGTATACATATGAAAGCGCTAAATAAATCCCTCATTCATTCATTCATTCATAAAGCTGGATATCTCCATCCAGTCTGAAAAGTGTTTTCCGGGTTGGTTTTCCTATAGGCTAAAGTCTATTCCGGCGCAGTATAACGTCCTATAATGGTAGCCTAATGCTGGTAGATTGGCACCTGTTGAATTTCCTTTTGTTGAAACAAAACACACACACACACACACACACACACACACACACACACACACACACACACACACACACACACACACACACACACACACACACACACACACACACACACACACACACACACACACACACACACACACACACACACACACACACAGTGTGAAACACTCGCTATGCACCATTATGAATGCCTGTGTGTGTGGCAATGTGAAACAATGGCAAGCACACACGCAACTTCTACGGAAGACTGTATTCTCGTACTCTCGAATTTAATCTAAAAATATTTCGACTTTAATGTCGAAATATTTCGACTTTAATGTCGAAATATTTCGACTTTAATCTCGAAATGCTAGATTATTTTTTTTTTACGTTGCGGTTCATGGCTTCCGTAAAAAACGAATACATGACTTCAAAATTCGTTTTCCACATGTGGGCGGTCATCAGATGCCCCCTTCCGCTGATTGGTCAAGTAAATCTGAGCATGTGACGTCATCAGTCATCGCTCAGGTCTGTTCAACAAAATACAGTTTTTTACAATCACTTTGTTACTATTTTCAGAACCGTGATGTCATTTTTCACAACTCTAGACACAAAACTCACAACCAATGATCAAAATACACATTTTTCAAAACTCTAACCCTTTTCTCAATTGCTTGGATACAATACACATAAAACTTAGATCATTTGTTCATTCAACAAAAATCACCTGTTCAATATGACACAACTTAACATCACAGTACCACTATTTCAAAAGGCAATTCACACATTACATTTCAAATGAGTGTCTATTCATTTCCTTACAATGATCTAGTTACCAGTAGATTCTAAAGATGTGTTTGGGTTTTCAAAAAGACAAATTACATCCTTAATGAGTAGATTACCGTTGAGGACTATTACAGTTTTTTACAATCACTTTGCAACTATTTTCAGAACCTTGATGTAATTTTTCAAAACTCTAGACACAAAACTCAAAACGGTTATCACTTGTAACACAGGCTGTCTAATGTTCAAAACATTGCATTGTGCATTCACATCTTTAAAGAAATCTTGCACTTGCACAATCATTGGTTCAAAAAACAAATTTACTGTGAAATACCATTGAAACATAACTATAGATCACCCACACACAAGCAACCGATAGTTTCACTGTCATTGTTCGTACAATCATTAAATATTGTAGAACAAAATAGGTGATACAGGTTTCATTATGGCACCTTATCCTTGTGGCAAACTTTTACTTTCACAAACAAAAGTTTCTTAAGAAAATTCCTACTTTTAAAGATTTCTTATGTGAAGTAAAATATTTAATCAAATCACTAAGAATAATTGATAATAGAAAATGTACTTCTTTTTTGAAGAAATATAGAGAGAGTTTATGTACCATGATTAATATCTGTTTGCTGTTTTTTCTTCTTTGTTTAGCTCTTTCCATTTTTGTGCTATGATTGTGCACGAATGAGTTTACTTGTTTAATATATACATTGTTGGAAATGTTTGATTTCTAAAAGATGTGTGTTTGCACTATTGTATTTAAAAAAATAAAAAAAATAATAGTCCTCTACTACCGCTTCTTAAACTGTACAGGGCAGGTCCTAGATTGGGCTTTCTTCTGTGCAACTTAACGCGTTTCACAGAAATATTTACATCAGAAATATTAAATATTAGTCTGCCACCAGCCTGTTTTATTTAGCTGTGCGGAGTTAAATCTGTGTGGTGCTGCGCTAGACAGCGCAGAGCGGGTGAGGCACAGACCAGTGTTCAGTCAGCAGTCACAACTTTTCTTTTAGACAGTATAAGCTCCGTTTTGGACATGGGATGGTCATCGCAAATACTGTAATTATGCCAATCGGCTGAGGGTGGGTACCGATGTTGGTGAAATAAAATTTTCAGGATGATAGTGGAGGCAATTAAAGGGGCAAGATAACTTCTGTTAACAACAAAAAAAAGTTTAATATAAGTGACTTATTGTTTTCAATAAAATAATAGTGAACGGTTGACCACAAACTGAGCCTTCGTTTTAAAGGGCAATTTCCAAATATATTTTATTTATTTGTTATAATATGGGTATTTTGGGTCACCCGTGTGTTATTAATAGTATATTTGGTAATAAAAAGTTGTTGTTTTTTTTAATTGTGTTTTCATTAAAAATATAGGCCTATCATAACAACTTATAAAGATCAAAATCTACAGAAGACATTAACAAATAAAACTGGTGTTGTCATAAGTTAATCAGTGGTAAAATTTCCTCACCGGCATAACCCTATAGGCCTACTTAATGTTGGCTACATGTTACAGTAAATTAAATTAAGTTGGCCAACTCAATAATTAATATTTAGAATAAAAAATTACCAAAATTGAGTTAGCCCAACTTTTGTGACCTGAGCGATGACTGATGACGTCACATGCTCAGATTTACTTGACCTAATCAGCGGAAGGGGGTGTCCCATGACCGCCCACATGTGGAAAACGAATTTTGAAGTCATGTATTGGTTTTTTGCCTGTGAACTAAAAAATGAAATATCAAGCCGAAATCTCGATTTTTCGTTTTTAAAAAAAAAAAACGAATAAAGGTGCTGTTTTCTCATTTCTGCTTATTTCATTTCAAATTGGAAATCAAATGATCGGATGATACACGGACCGTTGCTTACAGCATTCTGGTAGTACTCAAAAATATTGAGGATAAGGAAGGAAATTAAAACAAGCCTACCCTGACTGGTTTATTACAATATACATAACTCAAACTCAAAGAATAAAGCTCTCAGTGATTACAACAACACACAAAAAAGAACAAAAACAGATCAAGCTATTTCACAATGTCCATAGCTATTTCTCAAAGCTATGATGTCCACCTTTGTGTTATGCAATCAGCTATTCTCAATCAACTGTGTCCCTCGCTTTTGTCTCAATTATTCATAATCAGCATAACTTATTAAGTCAGATTAGTTCCATAAGCATATGTACCAAAACTTAGTAGCAGCATACTCTACAATGTGCATTACAATGCAACTTTCTTCTCCAGAATAATTTGTGCTGATATAGTGCAGGTTGCTAGCATTTATGTTGGCTTGCATTTACATTAATATAAGATGCTTGCTAGATGCGATATGACTGAACATCTGGTCGAGCACTACGAAAAAAGGGACAAGGCCAGTATCAAAAAAGCCTTGTATTTTCTCTACACTATAATCTTTAGTGAGTGAGCTGAATAGGCCTACTTAAATGAGAGAACAATTCTGAACCCATGCTAAGACAGCTTCACACAGCACAAGCATTAAATGTATAGGTTCTCCGGTCCAAGCTCTAGACGAACACTCAAAGGCTATTTTTCATTAGAAGCACATTTAACATTCTCATTTCCCTCAAATTAAAAGTTTTCAAAACCCACTTGAGCCACTCTGCAATTGGTATTTTTAGTATTTATTCTCTTATTTAATTTTTTTTTTTTTTTATCTGTCATCTAAATGTTTTATTCAAATTTTATTTTATTATTGAGAGTCTGCATGGAATATAAAAAATTCATGTGACATGCAAAACCACTAAATTAGTGAAGACAAAAACGTACACTTTCCAATACAAATAATATAAATTTTAAAGATAAAGTATATAGTTTTTGCTATTAAATGAAATTGCTAAATTCCAGACATTTCACGATTTGAAATCAAAGAATCGTGTCCATTTGTCAACTATTGCGGAAGCTCAAAACAATGCAGTTTACTGCATTAAATGAGGATTGTTCTGATTGTATGTAGTACAATTATGTGTTGCCCAGAATTTCCATTGTTTGAAACAAGCCAGACAAGGGACTTGCACCAGCCTTCTGGCACGCAAGCAGACTCAGTAAGAGCATTTGTTGAGTTTTCCGTGCTTGGTACACGTTCACGCAGTGACTCATTCTTTGCCCGCACCAATTCAAGAACCGAACTCAAATCATCATAATTCTGTGTGAGAGAATATTTTTTTGGCATGTTGCTCTAAATATTCCCCCATATAATGTTTAGTTACACAGTGATCTTAAAAATATAGGCTTGCAAAGGCTCAAAATGTGACTGAAACATGACGTCATTTGTCAAATGAATGTTCTGAGCACAGCTTATGTCAGTCTTAATACTTCAGTCATATAAACCTGTTGGCCTCCATTTAAATAGAAACAAGTTCAAACTCATTCACAGTCAAAAAAATGACATCATCCTTAATAAAGGTCAGCTCTGAATATGCACATAACTTGTAATACATCCAGAGGTGGACAAAGCACACAACTTCCTTATGAGTGAAAGTACAGATACTACTCCGTTACAAGTAAAAGTTGTAAAGACCGATTTTTACTTTGTACAGAAGTACTCGGATTTAAAAGTTTTTAAAACTTAAGTATCAAAAGTAAAAAGTAAATGTCAATGCATTGTTTTAGTAATGGTGCATTGTAGTATGTAATACTTACAGTACATTATGCCTCTGAATCTATGCCATATACCTACCATCAATATCAAATTTATTTCTAGAACACAGTTCCAGTAGTGGGACTGAATGTGAGATTGAATAAGTGCACTCAATAACGTCCACAATGGTTTCGGACACCCAAATGGCTGTTTCCTCAAATAGTGCCCTATTTAAAGTTTTTTGGCTTTTAGTATGAATATGTTAGCCTTTACTGTTATCTATAAGCTAGTGTGCTCCAAAACAATGACAAAATTCACAATTAGAAGACCAAACCCAACATTGAAAATGAAAATCATGTTGATGTCAGAATCCAACGTCAGATTGACGTTAATCTCCAACGTTGGACAGACGTTGTATTGGGGTTGAAAATGAAAAATGGGTTGACGTCAGAAACCAACATCAGTCGGGTTCTGACATCAACCCTACTTTCATTTCCAACCAAAATCCAACGTCTGTCCGACGTTGGATAATGACGTCAATCCGACGTCGGGTTCTGACATCAATCTGACTTTCATTTCCAACCAAAATGCAACCCCTGCAAGCTGCAACCAAAATCATTCCCTGACTGACGTTACTACTTTCTACTCAAGGATCTTGACAGAAATGTAGTGGAGTAAACAGTACGACATTTGTCTTTCAAATGTAGTGGAGTTAAAGTAAAAAGTTTCCAGAAAAAATAATACTCAAGTAAAGTACAGATACTCAAAAAGTGTAATTAAGTACAGTACTCAAGTAAATGTACTTTGTTACTGTCCACCTCTGAATACATCACACACTTTTTTAAAAGTCAGAATTCAAAGGTCAACGTTTATTAATACATTCCCCCAGTTAATATATATGGCTATATATATATATGTATATATGTGTGTGTGCACACACAGCAGTTATATTAAATACAATTACCTCTGCAAAGCAGTTTCTTTAATGGTTGATTATGGATGTCAGTTCGGTTTCTTTTTTCACAACCATTGCATGCATTGTTACAATTACATTGTTTTATGAGGACTGTGATTATGATGTCATAGAACTGACATCATGCCAAGGCACAAGTCTGGCAGTTAAAAATGAACACAGCGCTTTTTAGACAGTGATATAGCAAAGCAAAAATGCCAGACAGACAAAATGACTTTTGCACAGAAAAGCTAACTTGCCGCAGGCATGTTGGCCTTTTTGAAAACGCTCCTAATGACACAATATGGAAGCTTGGACAAAACTTTACTCAAGCTGTGCAGGATCCACTGATGCAAAATATGGTTGTTCTTGTTCCACCAGCATCTGTACCCTCAAAAGTCTCCTGATCCTCAAGCCCAGAGCAGACACTGTGATCTCCCAAAAATGTGGTTTTCATTTGTGTAAGTCCTGCTGAAAGCTTCTATTACATCAACAAAAAATCAGTCAACACCATGATTTGTCCCTTGCACAAATTTCTCACTTGCAATTAGTGTGGCAGTCCAGCGGGTAAGATTGATTGAAATATGCGCAAATTATTCCCTAAAACACCTGTCCGGTGTTTAAAAAGGTTAAGGTCCCCGGTATCCCTGAGGCACTGGAGAATTATTGTAATATCCATTCTCCCTTTCTACCATTACTTTTCTTATCCAGACATGACTGAGGAGCAAGGGGAGTTCCACAGGAAACAAAGCCCAACTTTGAACTTGGTTTACTGCTCTGCGAGAAACAAAAGCCTTTCCTTGGAGAGGCAGCTGATTAGAGTTCATCCGGGGTGTGTGTATATTTTGTCCAGAAGTTGAAATGGAAGAATTTTAAGTGTCACCTCTCAATAGCCTTATTGCTAAGTGGTTAATGGTAATAGTGACTTTTTATCTTATAATTCTGATTTTATATTTTTTGCAATTCTGAGTTTATATATCGCAACATTTTATCGTTTGAATTACGAGATGGAAGTCTTGTATTGTGTGATATAAACTTGAAATTCTGAGAAAGACTGAATTGCAAGATATAAAGTCGAGTTTATTTCTCAAAATTCAGACTTTCTCAGAATTGTGAGTTTATATCACACATCTCAACCGAGATAGACAGAAATAAAGTCTGTGAGATAAAAAGTCACTATTACTTTTTATGTATTTTTGTGCCAAATTTTTGTACCCCATCAAGCATGAATGATGGGGCACAGCTGCTAGTGCCTGCTGGGCTGAAGTCGGGATATCGACTGGGCCCTGTAGAACGGAGGAAGTTTGGATGTTGATAAATGTCCTTAAGGGAGATGATGAACACAAGCGTGGAGGATATATCCATTCTCAAGCCTCTCCTGACCTCTGTGTCTGCTGAAATTATCAGTGCGTCCCTGACCCATCATGTCTTAACTCATAATTATATCCAGATACCGTGCTTGTTTGTCTGGAAGAGGCTGTTATCAGAGGACGACACATTCAGAAGATGAAAGAGGAATAAACAAACAAGCCCTCAAGTCTTGTACTGTTGTACATATTCCCAAGGGTGGCCAGTCTCGCTTCGACCAAAATCTTTCATCCCTGCATACATGATTCATGATTGTTATTCTGGTTTATGCGTGAAAATCTCGGCGATCAGCCCAAGCGCAATCATTGCTGTTTGTGGTATAATTTGAAAAGGAGGTTGGTTTTTGGTTTAGCAGCTAGTGCGGTCAAGGTTTGGCTGGTTAGTACGGTGCTGTTAGCCTCTGCTGGCAAATGCATGCCGTAACTACACCACCAAAACAAAGAACATATTTTATCCATTGACAGCCAAAATTATTCAAAATGTTTTGCTGAGTTCTTGGACATTTATGAAAGGTTTGAGGAATTATATGTATCAAAGAGAGATAATTATGGCTTTCAAAGGCGCAAACTTTTACAGCATCGCCAATCAGTCAACCTTGATATCTTGATATCAAATGTAATCATTAGAGATCTGGTATTTACCAAAACCCAACAAAGCCCTACAAACCACAGGATTTTTCATGTTTATCCTAAAGTTTATTAGGTTTGGGTTCATAATATATATTTATATATAACGTTTTCATATTAAAGTTTCAAAAAAGTTAAGTATTTCAACAAAGCAAATAAGTAATAATTAAACTATTATTTAAAGTCCCCCTGTGGTGAAAATCAAGTTTTTAATGTTCTTTATATGTCTGCGTGGTGTTTTTAATATGCTTTAAGACAAACCATGTGCACATTCATAAGTCAACACCATTGCCGAGTATTTTAAAACTGCAGTGATAAGACGCGGTTTGAAATTGCTGGTGTTTCTGACGTCATAAACTACCTTGTAACCAATCAGGTCAACATGCTGGCGGGCTTTAGCATATCATTAACTAAGCTGCGAAGCAGGGGAGTCTCAAGAGAAGCCAGGTTATCCCGGTATATTTTACCATTTGCTACACATTATTAGCTGTTTGATAATGTAGTCAAGCAAAAGGCTAATCACTGTTGTGTGTCCAACTTTGTAAAGAAAGAACTTTTCCTCAGTAAGTTGGCCGTGTGGATCACTGAGCGAGTGGAGGCGGGGCTAATTTGCAAATTCACAGTTTGGCATCTAGGCTACTAAATGAAGCAAGGGTGTTGAAGCAAGTTACATTCAAGATATTTTAAAGCATGAAGAATTTTTTTTTCACTGGAAATATTTTTTTAAATATGTCATTTTGGTGATCAAAGATGAGTTTTAAGGGATACAATTATTGACTACAGGCCAGGGGGGCTTTAAATTGAACTTTTAAATGATTTATTGCACACTGTTTATTATTATATATTTTTTAATAAACCATTGTTTTTTATACATAATATTAAGATTATGTTAAGTTTGGATTTAGAAGAAAATATTTAAAATATTTTCTATAGTTTTATGTTCCCCTTCGTCAGCTCACTACTACTTAAGTGAGAAGTGATTCTGACTAATGGGGGTCGCTTGCGAGAGCCTATCGACTTTGAGTGAAATAAAACGAACCAATACACATTGGCATGCGATAATTGCACCAGCTGCTGTGCATCGCGGCGCGAGCATATAGTGCGTCACATCCTTGTCTTTCGCTTTGGAGTCAGATGGTGTATGCTGTTCCTGTCTCCTGCAAAGAACTACTGAGTGTCTTCGAGTCTCTGTCAAGAGGAATCTCTGCTTCGTGGTGTTGGTGTGACGCCTCGGACAGCGAGGGTCGCGGTCTCTCTGCGTCTTCTCTTCAAGAGCATAAACAGCTGTTTTCACAGCTTTGTTGGTTCGGTGGGCGTGACAATTGAGAGTGAGTGCTTCACTAGGTTGCATTCCTGGTGTGTAGCCGCGGCTATCTCCCTGTGCGTTTCAGCACCTCGGAGCACTTCTGAAAGAGCTAACACGATCTGTCTGCGTCTTTTTCAAGATGTCATTCAGATCGTGTGTTTCCGGATGCGGCCAATGTTTGACTCCTGCTGATGGATTGCTGTATCACATTCTTGGGCTATAGGCACGCTGAATGACTCATGTTCCCATTGCGGGAACATGAACATCGCGGCGTTACGGTCGAGACTCCGTTATCTCGAAAGAGGTGGAGCCCCTTCGCTTATTCCCCGATCTAGCGCTTCTTCTGGCCAGCACTTCAGTTAATAGCCTTGGTGACCTGAGGATCACAATGAGAGGTTACCCGCCGAGCCAGTCTCCTCGGGCCCCTCACTCCTCTATAAAGCTACCCGTGAAACCTCCAAGACATCGCGCTGGGCCGTCCGCGGCGGTCCCAGTCGTTTCTTTTGGAGCTCCACCGAATGATCAAATGTCGGTCGCTGCATCGGAGGGTGAGCTAATGTCCTCTGAGGATGAAGACTCAGCTGCGCTGCCTCCTTCGGGTGCGCCAGCGTTGTCCGAGTCAGACCCAGAGCTCACGGCTATGCTTTCCCGGGCCGCCGCAAGTGTCGGGCTCGAGTGGAACCCTCCACCGTGTCCCGAACCTTCACCGCTGGACGATTGGTATCTCAGGTCGGCCTGTGCTGGTTCTCAGCGCCAGTACCTTTCTTTCCAGAAGTGCATGAAGAGGTTACCAGAGCATGGACAGCACCTTTTTCTGCCCGAAACCGTTCTTCCTCTTCCTCCCTCACTACCTTCAACGGCGGAGCATTTAAGGGTTACGTGGAGATCCCCCCGGTGGAGCGGTCTGTGGCGATGCAGCTGTGTCCCAAGACCGCTACCTCCTGGCAGAGAAATCTGCACCTCACCTCCCGGGCGTGTAAGTTCTCATCCGCTCTCGCGGACAAGGCTTACTCAGCCTGTGGAGAAGCTGCCTCCGCCCTGCATGCCATGGCGCTCCTGCAGGTCTACCAGGCCAAGCCGCTTAAGGAATTGCACAAGGGTAGTTCCGACCCAGGGGTTATGCAGGAACTGCGTACAGCGACGGACCTCGCCATCCGAAAGGTCACTGCACGCTCCCTGGGTCGGGCGATGCCCACGTTTGTGGTCCAGGAGCAACACCTGTGGCTGAACTTGTCCGGCCTCTTCGGCGACGCTGTGTAAAACTTTGCCCAGCAGTTTCCGCAGCACAGAAGCAGACGGAGGCGATTAAGCACATCCTGCCTCTGCAACCAGCTGCTGCCTCCACCCAGTCGTCGGCAGCGCCTCCGCCTGCTCGTCGCCGAGGGCGCCCCCCCTGCGGCCGCCTCCGCCTCTGCTCAGCCTAAGCAGCAGCCTCCACCCAGGCAGCAGCCTCCACCAAGAGGAGTGCCCAGCCCATCCAGGCCCCCGCTAAATCAGGCAGCAAGCGTAAGGGCAAGCGGCACTGAGATGGGCGACCCAGCGATGGAGGAAGTTGCTCTCCGGAAGATAGTGTCCGCTCCCATGCCTTGCCACTCCTTTCCACCTCTTCCATCGCTAGCGGGCAGCAGTGTACGGCTCAAGGGACGCCACCAAGCCTTACCACGCACCCTCTGCCCCCCCCTGGAACCAGGTAAGTGTGGCACAAAACACTCAGTGCCTCCCGGGCCGAGTCCCTGTGTTCCACCTCGTTGCCCCGCCCCGTTTGTGGTCCCGTTGGTCCCGCTTGCGCGGTGTCTGGGAGCCTGGCTAGTCTCACTGGCTCATCCGTACCATCAGACTCGGCTATGCGATTCAGTTCGCTGGTGCCCTCCCAAGTCCAAGTTCTTGCGGGCAGAGATCGATGTCCTACTGGCGAAGGACGCGATTGAGCCGGTTCCTCCAGCCGATATGAAGCCAGAGTTCTACAGCCCCTACTTCATTGTACCCAAGAAAGGTGCCATAAAGGGTCAAAGAAGCCTTCTTGTGGGTTACGGCCAATTTTGGACCTGTGAACCTTGAATCTCCCGTTCAAGATGCTCACGCAGAAACGCATTTTCGAATGCATCCGTCCCCAAGATTGGTTTGCAGCGATCGACCTGAAGGACGCATACTTTTATGTCTCGATTCTTCCTCGACATAGACCATTCCTGCGGTTTGCGTTTGAGGGACGGGCATATCAGTACAAAGTCCTGCCCTTCGGCCTGTCCCTGTTGCCCCGTGTCTTCACGAAAGGCAGCCATTGTTCTACTCCGAGAACACAGCGTTCATATTCTCAACTATCTCGACGACTGGCTGATCCTGGCTCACTCTCGAGATCAGTTGTATGAGGGACATGGTGCTCTGTCACCTCAGCCTGTTGGGCCTTCAGGTCAACTGGGACAAGAGCAAACTCTCCCCTGTGCAGAGGATCTTTTATCTCGGTATGGAGTTGGACCCGGTCAACCAGACAGCTTGACTCACAGAGGAGCGCGTCTGGTCAGTGTTGAAGTGCTTGAGTACAATTAAGAGCAGGACAGCGGTCCCACTGAAACTTTTTCAGAGACTCCTGGGGCATATGGCATCCACAGCCGCAGTAACGCTGCTCGGATTGCTTCATATGAGACCGCTTCATCACTGGCTTCACGGCCGAGTCCCGAGATGGGCGTGGCAAAGTGGAACCTACCGGGTGCACGTCACCTGGCACTGCCTCCAAACCTTCAGCCCGTGGTCGGACCCTTCGTTTCTATGGGCAGGTCTTCCCCTAGAACAAGTCTCCAGGCATGCTGTGGTCTTCACGGATGCCTCTGCCACCGGCTGGGGGGGCCACGTACAACGGGCATGCAGTTTCAGGTCTGTGGACGGGTCCTCAACTGCATTGGCACATCAATTGCCTCGAGATGCTCACAGTACGCCTTGCGCTGGGCCGCCTCAAATGGCCACTACATGGTAAGCACGTACTGGTCTGTACAGACAACACTGTGACTGTTGCGTACATCAACCGCCAAGGTAGTCTACATTCCCGCAGCATGTCGCAACTCGCCTGCCATCTCCTCCTATGGAGTCAGAAGCATCTGAGGTCGCTTCGTGCCATTCACATCCCTGGCGTGCTCAATCGTACAGCCGACGAGCTCTCACGACAGCCTACGCTTCCGGGAGAGTGGTGTCTCCATCCCCAGGCGGTCCAGCTGATATGGGCCTTCTTCGGAGCCGCTCAGATAGATCTGTTTGCCTCTCCGGACTCGACCCATTGCCGGTTGTTTTACTCCCTGACCGAGGGAACCCTCGGCACGGATGCACTGGCACACAGCTTTATGCCCAAGTATGCGTTTCCCCCAGTGAGCCTTCTCGCACAGACACTGTGCAAAGTCAGGGAGGACGAGGAGCAGGTCTTGTTAGTTGCGCCGTATTGGGCTAACCGGACCTGGTTCCCAGAACTCATACTCCTCGCGACAGCACCTCCTTGGCCCATTCCTCTGAGGAAGGACCTGCTTTCTCAGAGACGGGGCACTCTATGGCACCCACATTCAGACCTCTGAAAACTCCATGTTAGGTCCCTGGACGTGATGCGAAGGTTCTAGGTGACCTACCCCAAGCGGTGGTAGACACCCTCACTTCTGCTAGAGCCCCCTCAACGAGGCGCCTCTATGCTCTGAAGTGGAACCTGTTCGTTAAATGGTGTTCTCCCCACCGGGAAGACCCCCGAAGATGTCCGATCAGAGTCGTGCTTTTTTTCCTGCAAGATGGGTTGGAGCGAAGGCTGTCTCCGTCCACCCTCAAAGTGAATGTTGCCGCTATCGCCGCACATCACGATGCAGTTGAAGGTAAGTCGTTGGGAAAGCATGACCTGATCGTCAGGTTCCTGAGGGGATCGAGGAGACTGAATCTGCCTTGCCCCCCCTCTATACTCTCTTGGGACCTGTCTCTGGTGCTCAGCGCACTGCAGAGACCTCCCTTTGAACCACTGCAGTCAGCTGAGTTAAAGATCCTGTCACTAAAGACAGTGCTCCTGACTGCTCTGGCTTCCATCAAGAGGGTAGGGCAGGCAAACATTTTCGGTCGACGAATCGTGCCTAGAATTCGGGCCGGCCAACTCTCCCGTTGTCCTGAGGGGGACCAGGTAGTGAACCTGCAAGTGCTGCCTTCGGAGGAGGCAGACCCAGCCCTGGCTTTTCTCTGTCCCTTCCGCTCTTTGCGGTTATACGTGGACAGAATGCAAAGCTTTAGGACCTCAGATCAGCTCTTCGTCTGTTACGGAGGCTAGCAGAAGGGAAAAGCTGTCTCCAAGCAGAGGATGGCCCACTGGATAGTGGATGCCATCACCTTGGCTCACGAAGTCCAAGGCGTGCCTTGCCCGTTCGGGTTGCAAGCACACTCAACTAGAAGTGTTGCTTCCTCCTCGGCGCTTGCTCAAGGCGCCTCGCTGACAGATATATGTAGAGCTGTGGGCTGGGCGACACCTAACACGTTCGCTAGATTCTATAGCCTCTGTGTAGAGCCGGTATCTTCCCGTATATTCGCCCCCAGTTGCCAGTAGCGCGAAGGACCCGTTCTTAGTGTCGGCTTGCAACGCCACTCCCGCCCCGATGGGCTGGATACATTCGTCTATTTGCTCCAGTTGTGTTCCCCAGAAATGCTGCCCAACACTGCGGTCAGGCCAGGAGGCTCAAGCGGAGCGCTGGAAGGGCCAGCAGCCGTGGCGTTTTGGTAGATATCCCCATTCGTCATAATCACTTCTGACTTACGTAGTAGTGAGCTGACAAAGGGGAACGTCTCGGTTACGTGGTAATCCTTGTTCCCCGAGAAGGGAACGGAGACGTAAGTCCCCTCGCTACAATTGCTGAGCTTCCGCTGTACGGCCGAATCACAGGTCCGGCTCCTCACCTGCTGCTCATTATATGCTCGTGCCGCGATGCACAGCAGCTGATGCAATTATCGCATGCCAATGTGCATTCGTTCGTTTTATTTCACTCGAAGTAGATTGAAGCTCTCGCAAGCGATCCCCATTCGTCAGAATCACTTCTGACTTACGGCTCCGTTCCCTCCTCGGGGAAGGTGGGTTACCATACCTAACCGAGACGTTATAGGTTTGGATTTGTAAAAATATTTTAACCCTCTCTATACTGCACACATTTTGATGGTACATGATAAAATGATTCCACATCATTTCTTGGTTCATTTGGGAACATTTTATTGATAACGCATTTTGTTGACCTTGAAAAGTACCATATTGCACAAAACATTGCCTTGATGCAACAAAAAGAAAAACTGAATTTCTGTACATGCAAAATAAAAAAAACTTCATAAAACCTTCATTTTTTTTCATTTTCATTTCACTTTTATTAGCCATTTGCAGTGGAAAAAAATGTGAAAGAAGCTCAAAGTGCGATGTCAACACATAAGAGGACATAACATAAAAACAGACAAGCAAGTGCCACATAAAAAACTCAATAATAATAAAACGCTGTACAATAAAATCCATACATAATTTAAAATACCTAATTTAAAGTGCTTTGTTTAAAGTGATCACAGCTTGGGGGAAGAAACTGTTTAAATGGCGATCAGTACAACATTTAACAGAGCGATACCTTCTCCCTGAGGGAAGCATCTCAAAGAAGGCCCCTTCAGGATGGCCTGAAGCATCGTTTACAAGTTTTAAAGCTCGATTCAAGAGTCTAGCTTTATATGTGACCTCCAGGAGCGGCAAAGTACAGCCAATGGTCCTGCTAGCTGAGCGAACCACTTTGTTCAAAGCCTTCTTCTCTTTCAGGGTGAGATTACCAAACCATACAGTAATACAACTGGTTAGGACACTTTCAATTACACAATAATAAAAGTTCAAAAGAATCTTAGTATTTTGAGTGAACTCTCGAAGCCTACGTAAAAAGAAGAGGCGCTGTCTCGCTTTCTTAACAATATTAGTCGTATTAGAGCTCCAGTTCAAGTCATGAGAAAGAGTCACACCCAAAAATTTACATTTCTCGATAATCTGCACATCAGAATCATGGATAGTAATAGGCACCTGATTTCTGTTGTAGCAAAAATCAATAACAAGTTCACATGTTTTTGAAGTGTTCAAAAGCAAGTTGTTGTTTTTTTTACTCCATTGAACAACGTTCTCCACCTCCTCGCGATAATGAGATTCATCATTTGAACTGATCAGCCCAATGATAGTTGTATCGTCGGCATATTTGATTATCACATTATTGGCATTGGATGCTACAAGGTCATGAGTATACAATGTAAACAGTAGGGGGCTCAAGATACACCCCTGCGGTGAACCAGTGCTGACATGCAGCTCATCTGAAATACAACCATTGATTTTGACTCTTTGTGGTCGACAAGTGAGGAAACTAAAAATCCATTTACAAATGGCATCATCGAGTCCAAGACATTTCAGTTTGTGAGAGAGCTTTGTTGGGACCATTGAATTAAAAGCTGAACTGTAGTCTAAAAATAGCATTCTAGCATATGATTTATGTGCATCTAGATGCTTGTAGACAGAGTTCAAAGCAAAGGAAATGGCGTCCTCAACACTTCTGTTTTTCCTATATGCAAATTGCAGTGGGTCCACAGACACAGGGATTTGATCTTTGATAAAGTTCAACACCAACCGCTCAAAGGTTTTCATCAGGACAGATGTGAGGGCCACTGGCCGATTTATTCAATTATGATTGATCTTTTAAAGCTAACTGGAACAGTGCACCTCACAAGTGACATGTTGAAAAGATCAGTCAAAACAGGACTAAGTTGCTCGGAGCATAGTTTAAGGACACGAGGAGGAATACAGTCCGGTCCAGGTGCCTTCCTAACCTTCGTCCTGGACAAGATCCTCTGAACGTCCTCCTGAATGATGGTAAAACTCTGCTCATGACAAGCAGGAAAAACCGCAGGTTCAACATTTCCAATTTCAAAACGACAAAAAAACTAATTTAGTTCATTTGGCAAGGATGGATCAACATTGATGATGGATCCACCTTTAGGTTTCCAAGCGGTGATAGAATTTAACCCTTGCCACATACGTCGTGGGTCCGCCTCCATGAAATGTCCCTCTATCTTAGCTCCATAGGCTCGTTTAGCAGCTTTAATTGATCGCTCCAAAGAATATCTGGACAACTTATAAGCAGTAGCGTTACCAGATTTGAAAGCCACGGCCCTCTGTTGTAATTTCCTTTTCACATCCACATTGTACCACGGGTTCTGACTAGCATACCGTTTTTTTTACCTTTTTTGGAACACAGCAATCAATGCAGAAGTCAATGTACCCAGTCACTGCATCACAATACTCATCCAAGTTTTCTGAATGGAACACAGACCAATCAGTAGCATCAAAGCATCCTTGTAATTTCATTTCACTCTCCTTCGTCCAGCACTGAACGGTACATGACGAAGGTTTTAATTGTTTACTCCTCTGTATATATTTAGGAAGAAGTAACAGAGGAGTGATCTGATTTTCCAAAGGCTGGTCTGAGACTAGATTGATAAGCAGATTTGACATTACTGTAACAGTGATCCAGGATATGTGCTCCCCTAGTTGGATGTTTAACATGCTGATAGTAGTTGGGAAAAGCAAGTTTTAAAATTAGTCTTATTAAAATCACCAGCTACTATAGCCACAGCATTAACATTGGAGTTCTCAAATTTATGTACAATGTCACTTAATTCCCTCAATGCAGCAGAAATGTCCGCCCGCGGATGTATGTAAACACCACACAGGAATATTACCGAAAACTCCCATGGGAGATAAAAGGGGCGGCATTTCAAAATAAGACATTCCAAGTTAACGTTGCAAGTTTTGTTCACGATGACACAGTCCGTGCACCAAAGTTCATTAATTAAAAAACACACACCTCCACCCTTCGATTTCCCAGTGCGCTCCTTCACCCTGTCCGAGCGGTGGACAGAGAAGCCCGGTGGCTGGAAAGAAGAATCCGGCACGCCGCTGTGTAGCCACGTCTCTGTCAGGCAAAATACGGAGCAGTCCCGGGCCTCACGCTGGGTCTTAATGCGGCTCAGCAGGTCGTCCGTCTTGTTCGGCAATGATTGGACATTCGCCAGGTAGATAGACGGCAGCGGGATCCTCGACTGGCGGCTGCGCAGCCTCAGCAACCCCCCTCGCTTCCCTCGGTGTTTGCGCTTCCGCCTCTGGTAGCCTGAAGCGTCCCCGCTCAGGGGCTCAGATGTACGACATGTGTGGCGATACCTCCGCCCAGTCCCTTCGCTCTGTTCCCGACCTCCGCGACCCGACTCCTGGCCTCGCACGCCCACAGTGGGGCACGCATCGAAATCAGCACACCTCAGAATTGATAGATGACAATCCACAAACTTCCTCACGAATCCTCAGAAGTGTCTCGCGGCCATAGCTTAAAGTGGCAAGTGCATCAAAGACAAAAACAAACATAAAACAGACAGCACATAGAAGAGCTCTTGCTACGGCGCCATGTCTCGGCGCCATCTTGCTACTAACGGCTTTTCAGTATAAACATTGATCCATTCATACAGGGGGATTCATACACACACACACATATTTTTTCACACAGTTTGTGTTATTTTAAATAAGATTACTAAAGCAGATAATCTTGCCTTCTTCTCACACCATGTGCTCCTGTAACCATGTATCAGAAAAGGAAGTCCCACTTTCAAATGGTGCTTGATAGTGACTCCAACACCTTATTGGACTGTTCTTTGATATTTTTTTGACCATACTATTTGGTTGCAATCATTTAAAAAAAACGCACTGAACATGGGGCTTAAGAAAACTTTCCGTTGCATGAGGGTAACGCTGTACTATAGAGGGTTAAGTTTTCATATTACCATTACAATGAAATTAAGTACTTCAACAAAGTAAAAAATGAATAATTTAACTTAATTTCTAAATAATTTTTTGAACACTGTTTTTTTTTTAAATGCTATTTTATTTTATTTTATTTCCTTTTCTGGAATCACCTCAATTTTCCCCAAGGTATCAATAAAGAACTAAAACTACTTCATACTCTAATAATCCCATAATATCTTTTCCCACTCACAAATCAAGTACACTCCTAAACACTTCCCAGTTTAAACGGTGAGTGAAACTGCCTGTGTTGTTGCTCTCTGGCCCGTGCACAAAGAAAACCCAAACGAACAGCCGTGTGTCAATCAGAATAATCTTCCATTGTGACATGAGATGGTTTGCACTTAATTGAAAATGACAGGACATTAGCCTCAAACATTTATTTTACTTCTACATTTGATTCCAGTGGTCTTGCCATGCTCATTTTTCTCAGTCCTTAGACAGATGTCAAAACACGTCTTTCTCTGGGGGGACAACTTTTCGGCCAAAGCATGTGCAGGTTTTTTCCCCCGCCTCGGTTAATTTTAAACCTGCATGCCGCCACAGCTCATCGCAGTGAACCCCAGAGACATGCAGAGAACAATGTGGTCAGCCTGGAACTCACACACTTTAAGGGGGCTAAAAGAGGAGCGTTGTATTACAGCACAAGATGAAGGGAATGACAAATGCTTCTACTAACTCTCAGATGTGTGGATAAATGACAGATAGGCCTAGCTCCTCTCACCCGGACGGCAGTGTGTCTCTGTTGGGGGTACAAAGCAAAGCCCCCGTGACCATTTTTATATGCCCTGAAAAATATTTTAACCGCTTTCCAGACAGTTACACCCTGTTAAATTCCCAAAAAGCATTAACATATGTATGTTTTCATGCAATTCATCATTTTTGAATGAGGCAAGGTTTTCTTGTCTTGGCCAAGGGGTCAAGTTTTGCTAGTTAGCATGGTCCGGTTAGCCCCTGCTGGTAGATATTGTAACTACACCATCTGCCTGTGTATTCTAAAGAAATACAATTGTTTGTAAAGTATTGTTTTATATAACTCTTTTATACAACTCGTTTTGTAGCGATTAATGCAGTAGTTTGTTTTCTACACAGCACGTTTCCTCTGTGCTTCGAGCAGAATCAGTGTCATCATTACAGGATGCTGATAAGAATGCATCTGAGCTTGCTGATGAGTTGAGATCGAGAATGATAGCTTTTTCCTTTGAAAAGAGAGTTTCGAAACCTTAATCTGTTTTGATCAAATGACTGATGTTTATCTACACATTATGCTGACTAAACTAAAATGTCAATAAAATGTTGCTGTTTCAAAGGTAAACATTGGAATCACTTTTAATGGCATGATTTGTTTGACTGCTGACTTCATCTCAACAATTTATTAATTTTGTTTTAAATGTATTAATTAATTAATTCATTCATATAATTAACAATCACGTTAATTTAACATTTTACCAATCATTTTTATTATGTATTCTATCTATTTTCAGGGTAACTGCCTTCAGAGATTTCTGCCAGGATTCAATCGCATAATCAGGTTTTTCTTGGCCGAAACTTTGACAATCTAACCCTTGTTCTTTTAACGAATATATCCAGTAAGGTCTACACCGGACGTGTTGCATTAAAGCAGCACTAAGTAGGAATTCCGTTTTTGTCAAACAGCGACCCCTAGAGTCGCTGTGGGGTACTTGTACTGTCGTGAATAGAACTCACGCAGAGATGGCTCGTACTCACGGCCGGATCCCCTCCCCCTGTACACCGGTACCTGTTCAGTAGGATGAACGCTGTAACGAGTGGAAATAAGGTATGAACCCTTTAAGAGCTGCGTGCGCCCTGTTTAACTGTCGGCAGTCTGTATTGTATGTGCGCCTCGAACACCACATGTATACGGCGCCGGGTTATTTCTGTTTGATGCTCATTTAATCAGAATTTTATCAGATCTGTTTTTTGCCGTAAAGCAATTCGTTACATCGCGAGACCTGATATCTCGCGACACTTCCTGATGCTGCGGCCGGCGGGCCGCCGGCTCAAAGTTGCAAGTGTGATTTTTCTGCTCACATGCGATAGGGGGGTGCGAAACGACCACCATTCAACCCGAAAAGAGTAATATAACCATTCCAATGACTCCGAAGCTGATCGGTTGAGGTAAGAAAACCTGCATAGTTCACCTTTAAAAGCAAATAAAACCCATTATAATCAATTGATGCTGTCTAAAATGGGATATGTTGCATCATGAAGCACCGAACAAAGTGCAACAGTCAGGTTCTGGAAATAAAAACTCTATTCAATTTCTCCATAGGGAAATAGACTTTTAACTTACAAACCAATAAAGACTACTGTGAGCTACATGGTTGTTATTCGATAGTATTTGCTTTTGTTGAAGCCGTCAGTATGTAACGGACATAGGCCAGTAAGAGCTGTGCGTGTAAACTTTACTACCCTGGCCTCAAGAGGTGCACTAGCATCATTGTTAGCTCACCCGCCTCCTGCGCCGGTTTGAATCCCACTTGGAGTGGATTGAGTAGGACCGGCTACACGTGGTGCTGTGACCCGGATGGGAGTTTTAGGGGGGTGAGTGTAATGGACATAGGCCGTAGAGGCCTAGACGTACAGCTCCCACGCTGGAGATCCCGTTTCGAATCCCGTTCGGAACGGGTCGAATAGGACTGGTTACGAATACGCATTATTTCAACTTATTTTTAAAATAATCGTAGTTAGCAGAATTCGTGGTGAAAAACTACATTACCCATGATGCTGTACCGAAAATTCCACCAAACAGAGAGTAAAAATATTTTGTCAGCTCCACCCACTCCCATGAAGCACTGCGAATGACGTCCCTATGCTCTCAAAATACTTAAATATTTTAATATATTTGCATATTTTGAAAATATATTGTTTTATATATATTCAACATTTTTAAATGAGTAGTTTTATTTTTCTCCATCGTTTTTTAATTCGATTATCCTGTTCGCAGTGCTGTGCTTCATGGGATTGCAGTTCTTTCCCTATAACTAAAGCCGTTAAGTACAGAGTCTTTTGTATTTTTGTCCGATTTTCAAATACTTTTTTGCTTCAAATCAAATTTTATAATGATGCGATTCACCTCGTAGCTGGTTGTTTTGGTTCATGGCTTATAACACCGCTGATATAGAATACTGCTGAACTGTTGCACTCTATTGCCCACAGTAAGAGATACCCAGTTATATTTCTGACGTACTACACGCGCTCAAAATACTTAATTGGTTTGAGTAGTAAAAACTTAAATTAAACTAATTAGTTCAGTCAAATTAACTTTTATGAGTATTTAGCACTTTCTTTTTCTTTCAAGTTCACAGAATGGATATATTTTAAGTAAACTGAACTGTTTCATTGTTTTGAGTTTTATGAAATTATTTCTTTTAATTTAGACGAACTTAAGTTTAACTGAAACGGCTGGGATGTATATTTCCCAGCATGCTTTGCCGATGGCACTCGAAAGGGAGAGTAAATGCTAAATTTAAGTGTAATACAATGTTTTTTTGTGCAAGATTAATGTTAAGCGGGTGATTTAGTAATGTTTAATGTTTCGTTATGCTAATTTAGAAGAATTTCTGTTAATGTTGGTTTTAGGATAGTTACCATCATGGTGACAAGTGGTGCATGAGCTTGACTTGAGAGCAAATAAAACCTTTATATTGCCACAAGTGTTATTCTATAGCATACTATTGTTAAGATGTTAACAAAATAGTATGTTAGTAAACTAGCTTGCTAAAGCTAGCTAAGTTTATACTAATAAAAGTGTTCACATTGAGATTACATGAAATTTTAAGTTAAATGTATGAATTAGTGTACTCAAACATTTCAAGTTAAGAACAATTCAAATGTACAAATACAAAATAAAAATATGTCAGTTCTGCTTACTTAAACTTTGAATTTCTTATTTGAATTTAACTTATTCGGGTTTTGCTTTGACACATCCATTATAATCAGCCTAAAAACCTCAAGACGTTTTGGCGCGTCGTGTGTAAACACAGTGTGAATCCAATACCAATGTCCCCAATCGACATGGGAATGAAAAGCATTGAGCAATTCCAAACATCTGTGGTATGAATCAGTAAATGACAAAACACATTTTCTTAGTAAAAATGCGAAATAAAACAATAACACTAATGAAAATACATACCACTCCTCTGTAATAGACAATTTTTTTTCAGGTTATGCAAAATGCTTCATAGTCCTGAGGCAATAGGTCTCTTAAGTACAATATAAAATAATGGATTCTCCACTGTCCTTACATTTGGACAAGAGTTGTTATTTTGGTCAGGTTTGGGTGCTCTTGACAGAAAGTTAAGAACAAAAAGTATCCCGCAGAAACTGAATACAGAAGCACTTACAGCTGGTGACGGCCTGTCGGACCGATGTCTAGCCTCAACATTGTTACACTGAACCATGTCATTTTTCAAATTTAACCATTGCTTTTCATTTTAAGTATAGTGATATTATTGCAGACAGTTCCTTACCAAAATGTCAACTTAACAAGTTCTGCCGATTACCGCATAATGTATGTTATAATACGTTAAAATTATAATGTAATCATGTAAAATTAAGTACAATTAGTTTATGCAATTGCCAAAATGAACAATTAACCTTGACAATGGTATAAAATTCATATTATTTACAAGGATCCTCCCAAGTATTTGTCAATGCTTTGAAAATATGATTTGTTGAACACCTTCACTCTTAACAATAAAGATTTTTTACTGCCATTGATGGTTTCATAAAGAACCTTTAACATCCATTCTGCAAAAGGTTCTTTTTAGTGGAAAAAAAGTTCTTAAATGTTTCTTTTAGGAACTGTTCACTGAAAGCTTCTTTGGGGAAATGGTTCTTTTAAGGCATCGCTGCGAAAACCCCCCTTTTGGAACCTTTATTTTTAAGAGTATTTCAAGGTCTAGGATGTGTGATTTGATTGATGTGTTATGAAGTGAAACATAAGAGCGTGTTTTTGTCCATCATAGCAACAATAAGGAGGGTGAGGAAGTGATTGGGAGATTTCTGCTGAGGAACTGAAGCACATAGCGTTCTTCTCATCACCAGATTCTTTGAGGACTGTCCACTGAAGGCCTCAGTCTGTTTTCTCCATCCTCTCTTTCTTCTAATGACCAATGCAGACTGTCTGCTTCGCCTGACCCCTCCCTCCGCCCCCTAATCCATTCTTCTTTGTTTCACTCATTCGTGTTTTATTCCCAAATATCTGCTCTTCCTCTCCAAATACCCAGAATACCTGTTCCCCGGGTTTCCGACATGAAAGACTCCATTAAGTAAAAGAAAATATGATTTTGTTTGTTTCAGAGGAGAACATACCTTTGGGAAATTTAAAAATGTAAAAAAGGTATGTTGAGTAAATAGATTTTTCTAAAGCAATTACAATGAGACAATTAGGGGCATGCTGCAAGCCTTAGTGCTCAATTTATTTGTTTGGCTCGTCATATAATTTTTTTTCAATGTGACCAATACCAGATTTATTTGAGTGTGAACAGGTCAGGATCCTGAACTGACCCGCCGCATGCACAAAAGCACAGTAGCCTAACAAAAACAACACGCAGCACGGAATTAAACACGGAGGTCACTGAAGTCAGCATTTACATGTTTATTTATTAGGTGATGTGCCGCGGAAGTAGAAGAGAATTTGTGCGCAGGTGACAAGTTTTGCTTAAATAGAGAGGTCACGGTAATACTTTGATTAATGACTACTAACTTCACTGTCAATTTCCATATTCATTGAGTGACCCAAGAACAACTGGTATGTAAAATCTTCAGAGTAACTCCCATCAGCGCAGAATAGAGTTGTGCAGGCCAAAACGCAGAAACGAGTTAGCCTTTTAGCATGAAGTCAATGGTTTTTTTTAATGGGGTTTTGGTTAAATGGCTGAAAAAAGGTCTGTGGTGAACACAAGCTCAAGACACTTTCAGGTTTTATTCTACGACTTAAAATATATCAGTATTACCCCATTTTAAAAATGTTTTAAGCTGTTACGTGTTTTAAAAAAGGTGGTTGCTAACAAGTAGCTAAATGAGACTACAGAGGCTGTTGAGAAGATTAAACGTCATCACGCCGAACAGGTGTCTGTCTGCTTTTACTGCTTGTAATTGTAAACTATTCTAACTAAATCTTTCTGGGAAAATGGTTTTAGAGTTGTTTTCGAAAGCTTAGTAATGTTGACGTTGAAGTCGAGCGATCGTGGTGCGATCGTGGTGTAGTTCGTTTATAACCTACCTTAACTTTTTACTTCTGGCGACTGCATTTAGGCTTCAAAAATCATACAAGTTGTGTTCATATCATCTGTGATAATTATCTTGATGGACAAAACTTGTAAGAATCATAAACTTTTGTTGATCATAGAGCTTGTTTTTTTTGTTGTTGCGATAATTCAAAAGACTATGGGAAAAACATATTGGGTTTTTCTCGAGGCAACTAGTGTGATGCTAACTGCCGGTTGGACTACAAAGTGACGTCATACTTAGTCTATTGTGACAAATGTTGATCTAAAGTGAAGTAAACATCGCATGAATTCCGATAGAAAAATAGATCCGAGTCGCATATGAGCAAAAAATCGGATTTGGGCCACTTTTGCCTGCAGTCGTTTACTTGAAATATTCTTATTTGCAATTAGAATAAAGAAAGAATAGAAAAATATCTAAACAACGTACATTTTGTGTAAGACAAGACCTATATTAGCAATACAACAAAATCTTGATACATAGAAATAAATTAATTAATGAATTGAAGATGCTAGAGCTTTTTTCAGAACTAAGTTACAATAACGTATATGGTTTGATTCTCTATTTTTATTTTTGATATTTTCTATGATGTCTTATTTTCTTAAACAGTTCAATTAAATCTATCTGGTTTAAAATATTTGTACTGGAAAACAAGACAAAAAAGCAGATTAATAATCGTATTCTGTTATCCAAATTTGTGTATGAAACACACAGGGGAATATGGGGACGGGGTTTTCACAACTGTTATCAAATGGAATTCCCCAGCATTTGAACATATATTATGAGATGTGTCATTTGAAGTGCTTAAGTCGGTTACTGTATAGGCCTACTGTCTTTACAACAGCCTTTGCCATAGTGACAGCTTTATCCTTCAAACATATAAATCCGTTACCGATCACATTCTTTTGGTCCAGACCACATCTGGACAAACAATTACTCCTGGTCCGAACAATGATGAAAGAACTGTCTAAATATATCGGCTTACATTACCAAATAATTGCCAGTGACTCCATGCAGACTTTCTAAAAATACAACAGTGGATTCTCACGCCTCCAGTTACAAGATCATGCCCACAGTCAGTCTGGTCAATAGATAAGTAATTCGAATAAACCCTACAATAAATCTCTACTATTTTTCTCCACAGCCTGGCTCATGCAACTCAGTCTCATTATGGTCCGAGGCTTCACAAACTACACAAATTACAAAGGTAAACTCAAAAGAGAGCTCATTTTGGGCTGCTCTATATCTGTTAAAGGAATGAATGTGAGTTGCACGCTGCCTTTGAACTTTGAGCCATTATCTTAGTTGCAAGATGAGTATGTTTCATCTCCATGTCTATCGCATTAAGCTGAAACATAAGTTCAATGCTTGAATGTTTGGTAGTTTGTCTCTTATCTCCTCTCTCTCAGAGCTCCCTGCTTCTAATCAACCCACACCTTCTAGAAGAACAACATCTGCGGGAAGATGAGGAGATATTTTAGTGCGATTTTACATTCCTCTAGTTGAGTGTGTGCTTCTCTTTGCAGAGGTTGGGGTTTGCGGTGGAGCCTTTGAGTCTTGCTAACTCAATAGGCTTTGGGATTATATGATTGTGAATTATTTCGCATTATGTCATTTTGGTCATCATTGGATTGATTTTTAAAACGAGGACCTTCTTTGATGCGGGCAGACACCATATGTTTTACAAATCAAATTCGGAAGAGGAGAACATCCAAATGTTCAGCATAATTTATACCTCTTCTCTCTAACATGTCGTTGATCTCTCTGTTCTTGGTCTCAAGGGCTTTCTAGAAAAGCTTCATTTTGGCAAACACTTGCCAGGAGTTTCTTTTATTTCCAGTGAATGTAACACTTGTCTTTGCCTTACACCACTGTCAGGTTTCGCATGCAGGTCATGAAGTACATCCTCATCGTTTAAAATTATTGGTACCATGTGATTAGTTCAGTGCCTATCCTTTTAGCTATACAGTTGAAGCAAGCAGTAACAGATGCCAGTCCAGCTTTGTAAGTCTGTAGTACAGGTATAGGGTCCAAAATTATTTAATTTTTTGCCACACCTGCCAATGTCATGTGAATTGAACAACCCAATCTCATGAGAAAACATTACATATGGTGATTTCGTATGTATTCCTTTGATTTTTCACACTGCGCTTAATCCCAGGCT
The DNA here is from genome assembly GCF_029890125.1 of Rhinichthys klamathensis goyatoka. Classification (NCBI taxonomy): domain Eukaryota; kingdom Metazoa; phylum Chordata; class Actinopteri; order Cypriniformes; family Leuciscidae; genus Rhinichthys; species Rhinichthys klamathensis. The sequence goes on along the minus strand of NW_026606664.1, from coordinate 1,904,357 downwards.
ATCGTCGCTCAGTTCCTCATTTTATTTTGTGGGTTTACTGTAAGAAATATTCCACATTTGCATCACCACAACTTCAAAAAAGTGAGGAAACCAGTTGCCTTAAAATGAAGTAAATAAACCATGCATAATTGAAAAAATTAAGTTATGTGGAATTGTCAAGTTCACATAACTTATTTTTTTCAATTAAGCATTGAGTTTATTTACTTCATAATTTTAAGTAGGGATGCACGATATATCGGTCACCATATCGGTATTGGCCGCTATCGGTTCATTTTTAATGTTATCGTTATTGGCCCGATAAGAAAATTTCCCCGATATATTAAAGCCGATAAATAATGGATTATTTCCTTCAGCTGAGACACTCCAGATGCGCACTGTTCACCATGATGGTTTTAAATTGCTAAAAATATGATTGGCATCACTTCAAATAAGAAAAATACAGTTAAGTGCAACATGTGCAGTGCAAATCTGTCATATAGGCTACATAAACTTATCATGAGAACATTATAATTGTGTTTGGGACATGGATTTAATGGTGAAAATTTGGATTTAGATTTATCGGTCAATATATCGTTCATCAGCTTTTAAAGAATTATCGGTTATCGGTATGGCCAAAATGTTTATATCGGCGCATCCCTAGTTTTAAGGCAATGGGTTTCCTCACTTTTTTAAAGTAAGTTTTTTACGGTGTATAGGCATCCTAGATGAAATTATAAAGGAAAGTTTTCCAGTAAGGAAAAAGCCACGACTTTCTTTCGCTCACATGACTTACAGCAGCGAGGGTCAGACTATGATTCTTGCAGTTTGACTTAAACCACATTTTACGTTGCATTTCCTTAAAATTACCAGCTCAAAACTGGCGAGTAACTCGCAAAAAAGCCAATTTTTCGTGCATTTGGCACCTGTGACTGTTCATTTTGGACCTTGGTGTCCCCGTTTGAAAAACCAGATAAAGCAGGTTCTCTGTTTACAGCGCCATTATTAAAGACATGAGATCATGCACAGTTGCACATTTAATCCTTGCCAGAGATAATAAAAATGCACTTGATATACTCATTTTGTAACATCAGACCTTCAACCGCAGTTTGTGATGGATGTCTTATCGCTCTGAGAGGAAGAGAGAGAGAGAGAGAGAGACGGATTGTGAATAAGAGAAAGTGTGTCATGGTCCAGAGGAAAGTAATAAAACTGTACAAAACATTAAAAATTGTCCCTGTGTGCTTTGGCTGATAGTGCTGCCCACATATTGCTTCATCTCTGTCATAGCCTCTGAACGTATCACAGGTATCAGTGAGAAACCTTTAAAAGAAATCGTATTTTCCGGTTCGGTATGTATGACTGGACTGGCAGGCGGAGTGCCGGATAAACTTAATAGCTCTGTTCCACAACCTAGTGAGCTGTCTCACCTACTGCCTCATAAGTGACTGATTTGAAATGCTCTATATGCAGGAAGTCTGTAAATCATACAAATAGAAGCTCATTGGAGACCTGACTTGGATAAAATAGTCCGTTTTTAGTCATTTTGAAATATTTTCAATATTGAATGAATTACAAGTATAGTTATAATGAGTGTTTCTCTTGGAATCAACCAATATGGGACCGATATATTTTTACATTTTTTAAAAATATGTTTAACGTACAGAAGTAGTGCAATAGGTTCTGAAACAGAACCAATTTAACAGACTTTTTTGCAATGAGATTGACTTCATTTGAGGCAGCTAACCACAAGCTCTTATGCAAATTACAGTCACCCTGAACTATGAGTCAAGGGCACGCTGTGCTCATGAAATACTCTATAATCCTCAAAAGGCACCTAATTGCCTGTCTAACCAAATGAAAGGGATATCAAATTCTGGTGTACATGTTACACAAAAGGTCATTTGTGCTTAGTTGAATCTAAGGTTGCTTAGTGTCAGCACACTTTGGGTATGTAGCAAACTGCGCAATACCTCTGCTTTGAGTCAGACATACATTGGCTTTTAGATTTAAAAATAAATATGCTCATGTTTTATTCTCAATCAAATAACAGATATAATTTTGTTGGCAGGGAGCGTATTCCCACGTTGCATATCCATCTCATGAGAACCCTCAGTCTACACCGCACAGCAACAGCAGGTGTTATTTGAGACAAGATGAGGATTTAGACAAAAGTCCCTTTTAATTGGGATTCTTCTAAAGAAAAAAAAAAGAAAAGAAAAAAAAAGAAGAGCCATAGTGTTATTTCACCCAAAAGTATTTACTCACTTTTATGTCGTTCCAAACCCGCAATACTTTCGTTCATCTTCGGAACACAAATGAACATATTTTTTATGAAATCTGAGAGATTTCTGTCCCTCCATTGACAGTCTACGCAACTACCGCTTTGACACTTCAAAAAGTTCTTAAAGAGATCGTAAAGCTTATCCAAATGAAGCGTGCGGTTTAGTAAACATTTTCTGAAGAGACTTGATCACTTTATATGATGAACAGATTGAATTTAAACTAATCTAATTCTCAAACAAACATTGATCAGCGAACATAAACAAAATCTCAACCGTAAATGCTTTGGCACGCGAGAACAAGCCTCTCTTGTCCTCTCTGGACATAGGATATACATAGATGCCCCATTGGCCTGCTAACCTTATGCTTGCAGTTCAACACACAAATGTTTGTTTTATTGTTCATACCATAACAATGTCTTTAGAGAAATGTTATACTATAGGAAAAAAGACATACAATTATTTTCTTTTTAAACGGACAGCATTATTTTGAATTGTTTCTGGCAATTTGAAAAAAATGTGTTTTATTGAGTTGTAAAAAGTTAAACATTTAATGATCTATAAGCATTTCACAGACTTACTGTCAGTACACCATAGTTATACAAATGAACTAAATGAACTACTTCCATTCAAATGGATGGAAACAGATAGAAAAGGATTGGACTTAAAAGATTCCTTATCCTGTGGTTTCCTCTAGTGGGCAACATTAATATCACAGTTTGTACCCCTAATTATAAGATCATCCTTAATGGATACAGTAAACATTTAAGTTACAGCGGAATAACATTTACAGTACAACTACAGTACAATATAAATTGTATGCAATGTAAGTGAAATTTGACATCAGATGTATTTCTTCAATAGCGCAGTTTTATCCTAAAGCTTATTATTATTATTCTTAATAATAATAATAATAATAGCCTAAAAATACAATTGAGTTTGAGTATAATATAGTAGTAATATAATAACTATTAATAAAACACCAAATATTATATATATCATAAACTGTAAAATAATAGTCTATAAAAAAATTGCAAATAAAATAGTCAGTAGTGAAAAGTACATTTAATTGTTTAAGTCATATAATCATGATAGGCAAAAGAGGTGCAGTCTGTTGGAAATGCAGAGAACGGTCCACTGACAGGCTTTCTTCAGTCTTCCTTGACGTTTGCGCTATCCTGGCTGACACTGGCTAAAATGGGGAAAAAATATAAATGAGCCGATTAGATGACAAGCAATCAAAACACCTGCTCTTTGGTGAGATTAGACGGTTTTGCTCTATCTGTAATTCTGACAGCCTGAGCTATCCTGTCAAAGGCATCTGGCTCACTGCAATGCATGGAAGACTCACTTGCGATTTGGATTCATTCATAATATAAACTCAGACTTCAAGAGAATCATGTAAACTTTATATTATTTCTTATAAAGCCTCAGTTCTCATAGCTAACTAGCGTTATCGCTAGCAATGAATAGTCTGGTGCCCAACTAGTTGTCAAAATGACCAAATAAAACCAAAAACAACTCTTCAGACTTACATGTGAAAGGTAATTCCCCGAGAAATGGTTTAGATTGTACGACGGTTTGTAAAACCTCGAAATAGTCAGGGTTCTTTTCTCAGTCCAGTTACGGCAAGCTGCCTGGACCAATATGGCGGCGCCGTTGACGTACAATCCATCGGCCAATCAGGCTCATATGTATTTTATATTTTATAGAAATATAAACTTTATTGAATGATTTATGAACAAAACAGATAAATACAGATATAAACAAAACTTTCTTGAACATTCAAATACAGCAACAATGGATGTCAGCATTAAGAAAAAAAGGAAGACAATGAAAAATAAATAGTAGGTACATATATAAATTACAGTAATAAACAATTCAATGTACAGAGGCAGTAGATCAAGTTACGCTACAATCAACAGCTCGTCATACAGTTTCAAAGTTTTTACTGACATTCTGGTAACTTTCAATGAATAATGGCGTAAATTGCACTTTTTCTTCGCAAAAAACAACAACTATGTCTTCAGAAAACTAGCAATAGTGCACAAGTCGTATACTTTTATGGAGCTATTTTGTCTTTTAAGACTACCCTGTTTCATCACTCAAATGAAACACCTCTGTTTTGTACTAGCACAGACGATCCATTTTATGAGTAATAATGTAGAGCAAAGAGTAGAATTTTTATGGGGAAGCAGCAAAGGGTGGATTTAGTGCTCAGACAAATAGGTATTTAGCCATGTCTGGAACGCATTGTCACTGCTCATCTTCCCCTCTTAATTCATGTCTCCTTTCCTATCCTCTTCTAGTCTTGACTGGTACAGAGATGAGCTCCAGGGAGGCATATAGAGAGTCACATGTCGAAACTTACAACCACATTCTTACACATTTCCACTGTGGCACGTAACATTGCATGTGGAGGCTTTATCTGGTGATCTTCTGAGAACTGCAAAATAAACGTAGCTTCTGTTTGCGAGTAGACGATGCAAATAGCGATGATATTGATTAGGCCTGAAAGCGATGTAAAACATCGCGGTGAACATTTGTGAAGTCACGAACCACACTCAGACGTTATCAACTGAAACCATTCAAATCCAGAAGATTTTGATGATTTATTGCATTTCACAAACCTAGTGACATGACCTGACTAGATCTCATATGATTTTTCATTTAAGAGTGGCCAGATATCAAAGTGTGTCATGCTACTTTCTTATTTGGAAGCGCACTGTTGTCATTTCCTTTTATTCTTAATAATCGTGATTTGCGCGGTGATTGATGGACTTTTTACAACTGTCGTTTCGCTCCCTGCTTCTATCATGACGTCTAATTGCTTAACCATCCCATAGTCAACCCCCTGGTTCTAATAAAGCTGACAGTCTGCCGGTAAACGTCCTTTTAGACACCCCCCCGCTGCCTCCCTTTCTTCTGCTCGGCCTCTCCAAACCTCCTCCTGTAATTCCCATTACTGTTCAAGACCCAGTCTTTTACATGCAACCCATTCCCCACCATCCCTCGGTCACAGAAACCTTGGCTGCGCTTCATTCACAATAATTATAATAACGTCTTGTGGTTCAGGTATGAGAAGAACATACCTCAGTCTAGACGTAGGAAGTTTCTTAATGGGCATTCCTGTGCTACTGCTTGGCGCATTTGCATGGCTAAAGCAAGCATATAGCATTACAGCCTTTAGGAACTATGTGACCACATCGCTAATATCAGAGGTACTCAAAACAGCGTTTTTGTTCAATGCGCGTTTTATTACATCCATCAAAGACGTGTAATGAAAGCCATGAAAATGGATTTCCTGTTTTGGAGGACTCTACAAGGAGCTACAAAACCTCTGGCCCACTGAACTCTGTTTCTGAACAACTTTAAGGGTGATCACGCAAACTCTCTAGCATTGCTGTTTGCATATTTATTTGGGCAGGTAAATGTAATTCCATCGCTGTAACTTCACTTCACAGTAGTCGCATTTACAGTGCAAGCTTTGAATTCAATGCATAACATTTGACTGTGAAGATTCACATTTTCTGGTAGATTATTCTGGCCAGATTAATGAATTTCTGTTTGTCAAGATGTTTCACCTTTTATCCAAGTGGCCAGAGCTGTACATCTGGGAAACCAGACAACAACTGTCAAAGTGGATGTCACAACTTAGATGGACAAACCCCTTTGGACAAGTGTATCTGTACTTAAAGACAAGGATAACATCCAAGGGCGAAGTCAAGATTTTGGTCAATGAGGAAAGAGGGAGCCTTTAACTCTCAGCTACTTTCTACAATTTCACACCAAATAACACCTTTAATCTCCAGCTCTGCAAGGACACCAACCATTAGCAAGTTTGGAAAACATCAGTGTGAAGAGTGAAGAGGTTAAACTTGAATGAGTTGTGTCTCGAGCAACAAGGAAACACAAAGAACACTCAGTGCATAAAAGCATGCACACATGCTCAAGAGGTTCAGTGAACTCCGATGGCTTCCACAGTCTCAAGATCTCAATGAAGAAAGATTATGATTCACATCACAAATGTCCAGTTTACATGATGCTACCATGTCAATAGAGACTTGAACTTCTAAAGAATGTTTGCAGGGTCTTGCTGAATCAATGCCACAAAACATTACAGCTGTTCTGGGGTCAAAGAGCTTTGTAAAAGTTGTACCTGATAAAGTGTGGTAAACGAGGTACCAGAAGTTGCTTAAATTACAGATACTGAAATTCTGATCGTGTGCACTTTCTGATGTTATCACCAAAGTTTGAGTAGTCAAACAGCGAGAGCTGATGATAATCACTGATTTGTGATCATAACAAGCTTAAATGTTGTTACATCAGTGAAACCGATCTGGATACAGAGCATGCTGCAGCCTCTACCATTAACTTCCGGGTACGGGTCTCTTGACTCTGTACAAAAGCAGGAGACAACATTTCTGTGGTGCATACCGAGTGTGACTGAGCTGTCAACAATGAGCATCCTTTGGCATATAACTAGTCTGCTACTGCTGCGTTCCTGCACTCCAGGTGATCGCATCTAATCTACTTATGTATTTACAAACGTTTGTTTCTCATAATATGCTGTCGAATTGTTTCATAGAACTAAACTCTTTCTTAGGTTTCTCCACGCATGATGGTATTGTTGGCGGTAAAGTCTCCATTCCACACAGTCGACCCTACATGGTCTACATTCGTGACTCTAAATCCAAAGCAGTATGTGGTGGTTTTTTGGTAAGAGACGATTTTGTGTTGACAGCCGCCCACTGTAAACATAGGTAGGTGAAATTAATTATCATATTTTGGAATTAAAAAGGGTATACAACAAATTCCACAATAAACAAGTGACTTTTCATATCCAAAGTGGCAATATCTTTGTATTGAAATATGGTAACACTTTACAATAAGGTTAATTAGTTAACTACCTTAGTTAACATCAACTAAGAATGAACAATACTTCTTCAGCATTTATTCATCTTAGTTAATATTAATTTCAACATGTACTAATACATTATTAATATCAACGGTTGTATTAGTTAACATTAGTAAATGTATTAACTAACATGAATGAACAGCTGTATTTTTTATTAACTAATATTAACAAAGATTAATACTGTACCAAATGTATTGCTCATTCATTGTTAGGTCATGCATTTACTAATGTTAACTAATGAACCTTATTGTAAAGTGTTACCTGAAGTATATGTTTTTGTAAGTATGGCCTCTGTATCTGTTTCTTTTGTTGTTGTCATCTTTAGCCATCTTAAGGTGTATTTAGGGGTCAGTGACAGCAACTATTTACCTGACGGTGTAGCTGTAGATCCAATTCCACATCCAGAATTCAAGAGCAATACACCAGGTCATGACATCATGCTTTTAAAGGTAATATATAACGTTGAACCATTTATAATTGGAACCACGCTTTTGAAAAATGGCCTTTCTTTCATAATAGGAAATCTGATGTTTGCAGAATATCATTTGGCTAAATCTAATTAACTTGTATGTAATCTAATGAATACATTCACTAAAATACAAAAAAAAAACAGAAAGAAATGTACAACTTTGCACCTTGCCTTTCAGCTTGAAACCCCAGCAACTTTGAATAAAAATGTGAAGACTATCGCCTTGCCAAAAAAAGCGAGTCTCAAACATGCAATCTTAAAGGATTGCATGGTCATGGGTTGGGGCTTGCAGGATTACCATGATAGCCATCCATCAATAGTCCTCAAAGAAGCAAATGTAACTCTGTTGGACTCTAAAAACTGTGGGACAAATGACACTCTGTGCAGCGCGGGAACGACTGGACCGGCAGGGGTATTTCAAGTGGCATCACTTACAAATTATTATCTACGGTGTATTGTTAGTGCATTCTAGATATACTAATAATCAAATGATATCATCTACAGGGAGACTCTGGGGGTCCACTTGTTTGTGGAGATGTTGCTCAGGGAATTGTATCTTATTACACAGCGGAGTCAAATGGAGACCACCGCACAAGATACACTGACATTTCCCAATACCTTCCATGGATTCATTGCAGTATGAATCCACCTCCTCCGAAGCAACATGAAACATGGAAGGGCAACCTGGATAAACTAATTTAGTTCAAAACAAGTTGTTTGGTTCAATCATCCATGTTTGGTTTTATACAACATTCAGCACATCTGTAACATTAAATGTGCAATTTTAAAATAAAGGCTTATTCTTGTCAGTTTCACATAAGTCTAATATGCATTTAATTGTCTGTGTTTAAATGTATATACCAAGCATTCATGCAGTAGTTCTCAACCAGAGGCCCAGAGCTCATTAGGGGGCCTCAGGAAACTTCCAAGGCGGGCTCAAAATGGTATGAATGAAACGGTTACCAGTTGAATAACCCAGGATTAAATCCCTAAGGGTTAGTATTATGGTTTCATATTTTAATTATTAAAACTGTATTTGCATTAAGCAAAGTAAAGCAAGTCTCAAGAATGTAGTATAGACTTCATTTAGTGTTAAAAAAAATCATGGTGGAAGGCAGTGAGCCTGTCTACCATTTTTCTGACCAAAATGGAAACTGGGCTGAATTATGCAAAGCTGTTCATTTAAACCAGTTGATGTAAAAAAAAAAAACATTCTAAATATCTAAACTATTTTTAATGTATTTAGTATTACTTACAGTGCAGATAAAAAAACCTATAATTTTAACTCGTATTTTTAGAAAAAGTTTAAAGTCTGAGAAATTAGGTTATCATTTTATGGCTTTAGTCAAAACTTTTTGAAAATGTTGGTAGATAACATGTTATGCTATAATAAAAAAAATACAGCTATTGTTAATATTTTAATTCTTATGCAAACAAAGTGCTGCTAATTGTTATTTCTCAATATAAAACTAGTGGAAATTTCAGTTGTGTATTAGTACTTTAAACAATTACAGAACATAATACTATGATTTTGATAACCATGATCATTTTAGTCACTACAATCATGAAATTTCCCATTCATCTCTAAAAACAAGCATTATATAAATAATAAAGTTATTATTTTAAGACATTTCTAACTTGAATTGGTCATTAAACCTGGATAATATAACCTAATGATCTGAAAGTTGTGTACATCAAACTCCATGGGCATTTGTGTTGAAATTTAGTTTCCCCCAAGCTCTAAAATACTTCTGGGAGATTGAGTAAATGTTTATAAAAATCTTTCTGGTAAAATACAATTGAAATGGGGTGCCTTGGAGTCAACTGTTGAGAACCACTACTGTAGTTGGCCACCACTGCCACCTTGTGGTGAAAGTGTGTGTATTGCTAAACTAACCTCAAGGGAAAAACCTATGCTAATAAACTTGTAAAGCAAAATACTGAACAAAATAGTGTAAACAAACTTTATTGAACTACTTTGTCACTCAAGACTTTAAAATGAACACCTTTCTACTGCATCACCTTGTAACAATCAGCCTTATTGGTTGATGTTACCATTGTCAACCACTTTCAGCAAAATACAGCACAAACTTCAATCTAGACGATCGATTGTTCATCTCTAGAAAGTGTTTTGACGCTTTCCATGCTATCTTTATGGAGAGATGGGTTCATCAGCACAACAGCTTTCCATGAGCTCTGGGGAAGAAAGAAAATAAAAACATTGTGTCAGAAAGAATTAAAATAAGCATACAGAAGAAACTAACAAATTAATGTTACTCAAACACCTATTTCTATTGGAACATCTGGACATTACTTAAACTAGTTGTTATTAAATCAAACATGGATTTTAAAAGCAACTGCATACCTCTCATTTTCACCATGAAAATGACTTCATTTCATCTGAAAGGTTAGCTTCCTCCGCTAGTTCTCAAATGCAACACGTCCAATGCATCAGTCTGGAAAATAAAAGCATATTTTACTATAGTAGATGGGGACAACAATTGTAAGAACCATGCACTTAATTTTTAAATAAACAACTAATTACATTTCTAGATTAAACAAGCAAGAAATTCATACAAAACTAATGTTGAAAAAGGACCAGGCAATTCTATAGGGACTCCATAGTGAATCACTCAAAAGACGATGAGGCGACGCAAAGGCTACATCTCAAATTTCAAGTCTGGTTTTGACGTTAGTGACAAAAAGATGAGTCTTTAAAGTGGGTGCAGACAAAAATTGCAATCAGAACAGGGACTTAAACATCTCATCTGAAGGGCGGCATGAGGTACTTTCCACCAAACACGAGCGCACTATAAAAAGTAGTCTAGTCATGCAGCTTGTTATTTTCTTTTAAAGGGGGAAGATGTGGAACAGGATTGACTAGATTCTGCAGACGTAATAGATCACTGGTCGAGGCAATATTCGAAGAAAACATGGACAATGAGAACTGTTGTAGGATGCGTACAGGAGAGCAAAAGTTTTTACCTCACATTACAGGCCTATCTCCACAAATGACCTAGTCAAGAGAGCAGCTTTCATCTCAGGATTCTTGAGTCGGAAGGCACAACACTTCATTCTCCAAGGACATTGTTGATTTCCGAATTTGCTAGCAGAGAACTCTTGGATCCAATGAAGCATTATACAGAGCCATTGCTTGCTATACCATAACAGCAACGTTTCATCTTCATATTTGTTTGCTGAACAAATACTAAATTTTATTTTCCTAGATGAACACTTAAGATCCCAGAAGCTAAATTCCCAGCTAGCCATTCCAAAACATTCATCTGGCTTGCATTGAGATTAATATCGGAGGCAAAAGAAATCAGAGCAGTTTCCAACCATTTTTTTTAATGGGCTTCATGAAGCCAGATTAATACAAAAAAGAAAAAGGATTCTGAGGTGTTGATATACAGAAACAGAGCACATTTCTTTCCAAGAAGGAACAAAACCTTGACATTTAAGAGGATAAGTTCAGTCCACAGTAGAGCATACTTTTAAAAATAAATTTAGACTGTGCAAAGAGCAAAGTACCATGGGTCATTAGTCCTAACATGAGGCTCAATGACCCACTGAAGTGGTTTACTCTTTGGATAATGAATATTTACAAATCTTTAGCAACATCAAGGAGGTTTGCCGGAGACAACTCCAACGCAACATGCCTGCCTTGCTTCACTAAAGGAATGCATCACAAAATGGAGGTGGCAAGGAGCCATAAAGAGCACATCACAGCTTATCAAGCTTCTACTGGAGGATCGGATTAGAATATTTTCTGATGGCGAAGCTGCCGCTTTAAAATTCAGTTTAAATGCAAATGCCCCTAGCACTTTCAGTGAGCCGATATTAAGAAATTGGTCCAAAGATATTTGAGGAAATTGGTCTTAGAAGCTATCAGGCTGTGTTGGACAGTTCAATTTTCACGCATGGTTTCAGAGACAAATTTCTTAAACACATACTAAAAGAAAAACAAAGACAATTTCAACCCCCTGTGAGCATCTATAACAATCGCAAGGTAAAAAAATGGCAGATACAGGAAGCCTCACTAGGCTTGAAAGTCTTATAGTAACTGAATGCTCATGGATTTTAGGCAGCTCCTCAATGAGAGGAACATCCTGCGGATACTTGACACGGTAAAAAAGGAGTCTGTCTTTAATAGAACATTTGAACCAGAACACAAAACGTAAAGAAAAAAGTAAAAATAAAAAAGGTCTTCGAAGAGCGCATCTTTTTAAATACAGCCAGCGTAGTAGGGATGGATCTTGGAATCAGGATTTTTTTTTACTCGTGTGAAGCTGAGGACAAGAAGTAGGCAAGAGTGTAAAGGCACTGGAGCATTGTGAACATCCTTTCCAAAAAGTGATCTGACACCATGATATGATTCTTTTCGAACAAGGTCTTATTGACTATTCTGATCAAGTGCACAAAACCGACTTTAGTCGCTAATATTGAAAAATGACTTCTAGGATTGTGGTCAGCAATTCCATGATAAAGCAACCAAGTTGACTGATCTCAAAAGTTGAAGTGGCAGTTCTCATTCTGCTTAGGTCTAGACATTATTCTAAGATCACAGTGGCCTGAACTCTATTGGTGCAGTTGAATAGTAAAATTAGTAATCAATCAAGCAATACGTACCGTAGCTGTCGTAACTGTCTCTGTAGGATCCGCCAGAGCGGTCATATCCCCCCTGGCTCCTAAAACCAAAAGTAATATTTGCCATATTTAAGGGGTTCACGGTTACAAGACCAAAAAAACTGTTCCTCCTGCACAACCATTCCAACCGTAAGAGATCCCTCACCTGTTATCCCTGTACCCACTGCCACCGCTGGAGTATCCTCCACTCCTGTTGGAGTATCCTCCTCCACCACCACCACCGTATGAACGGTCACCTCCGCCATAGCTTCTCTCCCCTCCACCATAGCCTCTATCACTACTGCCATAACTGCGGTCTCCACCATAGCTCCTGTCGCCACCGTAGCTTCTGTCTCCACTGTATCCTCCACCACCTGTTTAACCAAGAAAAAATAAAATTAGCATAGAAAATAAACATGACATGAACAAGACATTCAAGATGCACCCACTGAGGTGGACCATCAGCTTTGTCATGATATTTACATAGCGCCATGACCACTTCAAATGCAAACTTATCCAAGTTTAATACAAACCTCTTCCTCTGCCACCCCTGAAGAATCCCCTGCCACCTCCAGAACCGCCTCTGAATCCACCAGACCGTCCACCAGATTTGCCGGCTTCATCAACACGAATCATGCGGCCATCAACAGACTGCAAGAAAGATGCATCTTATGGTTAATGCGGTTTAGGTTCCAGCCCAGTTAATGAATTTCATGTCACTTATTACTTGGTCTTTAAGGTATAGGTGGCCTAAAATTAAGATTGTTATAGTTTACTCATCCTCAGATTGTTTCAAACCTGCATGAGTTTCTTGTGCTGAACACAAAAGAGGATATTTTGTAGAATGTCGGTAACTGCAGACAGTTGAGGGTAGCCATCGACTTCCATAGTATAAAACAAATATACTATGGCAGTCGGTGGCTACAATTAACTGCCTGGTTAATTTATTTTGTGTTCAGAAGAAACATAGGTTTGAAACAACTTGAGGGTAATGCTAATTTTCATTTTTGGATGAACTACAACTTTAATGTTGAATAGACTAAAATCAACAGGCAACAAAATGGCCACAAATCAAACATTAAAGTTAAAAAAAAATTAACATTTGGCTAAAATTCAGGTTTTATAGTCGTTAAATGCATCAATCTCCTCACCTTTCCATTCATTGCAGCCATGGCATCCTTTGCATCCTCTGGATTTTCAAACGTAACAAAGCCGAATCCCCTGGAACGGTCGGTCTCACGGTCCCTGATGACATCAACTAAAACAACAAAAGCAGCGCATAATCATGAATAAAGCTGTAACAGTTATTTTAAAAACACAATACTAATTAAATAGAAGTGAACACATACCTTTGGCAATGGTTCCATATTTGGAGAAAGCCTCCTCCAAAGACTGTTCCGTGGTATCATAACTCAGACCACCAATGAAGAGCTTTCCCTCGTCAGACATGATTAATATTCTGCAGAGAAATAGATATTTTTATACAATACTGCCACGCAAAAACGGTTAGAAAAAAAGTCAAAACCATAAAAATAATAAAATAAGGGCTGAACGGAAGTAAAATGGAAGCAAATTCGTCGAGCTGCTCAGACGCATCGTGTTTCAAAGTGCGCAACAAGGAAGCGCCATTTTCTACCCACCCCCTCCTCTTCCTCACAGCGTGCTGCAGCCATTTTGCCACAAAGAAACGCTTAATCTTTTCAAACCCGTTTGAACTGTAAAGTTTTAGATTTTCGACTAAATTCATTTGTAAAGCCGAAATGAAAATAACCATTCAATATTAGAAGCGCTAGCTTTATGAAAAGTAGGTCAGTGGAACTAGGTCACGACGAAGAGCTTTTGAGCTACAACATGAACAAAGAAAGCCATCTAATCCGACTAATCCAAAACGATTTATATACAACATGTGAGCCATTATAAGTAAAGACAGCAATTACAACATAAACCACTTTAAACAAGTATTTTTAAAGACTAAGAATACGTAAAAACCGTGTATATACGACAAATAAACCAGAATAACAAATTACACACCAATATAATGCAACAACAGGATATAACACTTCATTTAACCATAGAAAGAAGGTTTGATGAAGAAAAAAGAAGAAGCTGTATTCCTTACCTCACAGTTTTTCTCGAACACACAGGAAGGTTGCTGAACGCGACGCCGACTGCGGCAGAATGAGACCGGGCACAGAAAATGGCGCCAGTTTAAATGCTTCACGTGACTGCAGATCACTGGGGGCGTGTCAAATCTCGGCGCGTCACAGGTCACATGAATAAAGAATAACCTTTTGTCACTCTTACACTAAAATATATTACTTGATCTCAAAGAGAGATTTATATAATCTTACGTAAAGGTCTTAAATTAATCCTTTCCATTTTATATATTGTTTAAAAACGTTTTGCAATATTTAAAAAAACTGAATTTGCAATGCTCGTTTATTCTATAGGCTACTGGTATGATATGTTTGCTGTAATTTGAACTAGTAGCCTAGAATCTGTTTAAATATAGCATTGTATGATCAAAAATCCTAGTAGGCCACAGACAAACAACCCTAATGAAATAACCTTAACGAATCAATGCCACTTCTTTGTGATAAAATGCAATTTTATTAACTGATAAGGAACAATCTGTGGTAATCATATATATTTTTTTCAATAGGCCTATAGTGGTAACATTAGAGGTTGATTACGTCAATAAGAGGAACATCTTCTAATTCAGTAGTGTTTGCATTGTTTGCAAAAATCACAACACACAATAAATAAAATGGATTATCTTTCAAGGCTACTTTTTAATGCTGAATCCACTCTACTGTTCCTTTTTAGGCTTAACTATTTCTTTGGTTCTCAATAATATAGCAGACAAGTTGATTTATTCTGAAACCTATTTATAATTCATGTTTCCTTTTGAGGATACAATTAGACATGCGATTATAATTGTATGCTTCTGATGAACTGACTGCAACTTTTGAATCTTTATTGAACTCAAACCCCATACTTTAGGTTCACATGCAGATTTGCTAAAATGTCTTGAAATCCTGCTTCAGTGTTGTAAGGGGTGAACACTGTGAGTAAATGAGTAAAATGAATGTAAAACGTTTAAAAGGCTGTTTCTTGATTTAAAAAATTCAAAAGGCTGAAAAACACGCTTAACTTGTGCTATTGAGAAGTTGAAAAGGTTCAACTGATTCTGCTCTCTTTTTAAATTTAATGCAATCCCATAAAATAAGATCTATGGTCTAAAAGTATTTAACTTAGAATAGTGCTCAATTTATTAGCATTGAATACAATATTTTACCTTTGCATTCAGCAACGATTGTGCAAATAAGATACTGGTCTTGGTATCACTTGCTAATGGTTCCTCAAAGAATATCACGTGCTTTCAGTAGTGCTCAGTACATTAGCACAACAGTGCTATCACCATATGTTCCTCTTTAGCATACTGAACAATGCGGCAGACTGAGGCCCCCTGCAGGGCGGCGATGACCCCACCCAGAAACAGTTGGGTGCAGATTGGCAGAATGATAGTGAAGTGTTGCTACTCACGGTTCTTTCGGTAGGACAATGAAATAGTTCTGCGTGTGCTAATGTGTGACAATCAAGTAGCCTACAACAGAATGTGCTGGCTCAAGAATAGTCAAAACGCATTCTTACTTTTTTGTTTGCAAAATTATTATTAGTAGACTACTTTTTAAATTTTCACACGGAATTGGGCTACTGTTGCCGTGGTATTTTAAGTCCCCATGGAACAAGGTTTGTACCGGCCAGAGACCCTTTTTTTTTTACCGGGGGACACCCTGCCCCCGAACTAGGATTGCCAAAATAAGGGACACCCATTCACGGCTCCCAATTCCAAACCCCATCCCCCCTTGTTAGAATCAAAATTGAACAAGATGTTACAAAGAGAAAAGTTGGAGTCTTTACAGTTTATCATTTATTTCAAACATCTGTTTTTCATACAATTCTACAAATTTAAAGTGTGCCACTTAATTTATGTCTATGTGTATTCTGTGTTGTTTCTGATTTTGAGAAGCGGGGTCAGGCACAATTCAGTTGATTCTAATCATAATGATATTATTGAAAAACAATATTATTTTTTTTAGCACGAAAAATGCTAAACTTTGACAAAAAGTATTTTTTATTGTTATAATTGTGATTTCATAAAATGTAGATATGAATCCAACAAGAAAAACTTGTGAAAAGATGTCTTTCAGTAGTCAAATAGTGGCTGCATCTACTGGTTGAAATGATAATTTTTTACTTTTAAAACGCCATTTTCCAAAAGGTGGGCGACACTCGTACATTAAACCATGTCAAATTATCCATGTTATCCCCACGAATGAAAGATAGAAATGTGTCTTTTATAAAGTGAATTTTACAGAAAAATATTTGTTTTGTTATATATTTATTTATATAAAATTAAAATGTGGAGACCTGCACAACACAACACATTAATAAACGGAGTAAAATTACATTTGTTTAATTTTTTTTTTTTTTTTTACATTTTGTTGTATCTTTTGGACAAAGATAACTTTTTTTACGCTCAAGGGATTAAAAACCGAGCAGGTTTACAGCGCATGTTCACGAGACTCCGTCGCTATGGAAACAACATCACGCGAAAATGAGCTTTTCCACTAGGCTAGCCTACTTGATTTCTTTATATTTGCTATTAACACTGCAAAATCCTTATGTTTTTATTCAACTATGGACCTATGTAAAATACTGGACAAATCGCGCCCCGTCCATAGACAGTAAAAGAGGTCCCGTCCCGTTTTCATTTGATATGGGACGGATTTTAGGCTATCTAGGGACAATTCCGTAGCCTACTTTAAGGGACGGGTGGCAACCCTACCGCATTTTTTTTTTTTTACACATTATAATGAAAAGAAATTATAGCAAACATACAGTGAAGTACAACAATTATAAAACACATCCCTATATCAGGTTTCTCGTGGTCATGGAAAAATTGCAAATCAGCCTTTGAGGTAGGCCCAACTTACACACGCAAAATGCACAGCACCTTAACTGCTCATGCAAGAACGCCAAGAAGCTAAAAATAACTTCTCTCAGAATTGTGCAGTGACCTGGATAAAGATGTTCCTTCATAAGGCAAGAGAAAGCAAGAGCAAGGGTGAACAAGCTGAGTTATAAATATCGTAGCCTTGGGACCTTGAGAACTGTCCTCCGCTTCAAACACCCACGCATGCGCTTCCTGCACCTTACCACAACTTTCCATTTCTCGAATAAGCCCTTCCCCAGCCAATCAGCACGGTCAATATGAGGATATGACATGGTTACATACATAAAACAATATCAAAATATAGCTTACTACCTTAAATGACAAGAATCACACACACACAGACACACACACACACACACACAGAGATAAAAACATCATGCATTGTATTACAATGATAATATTGGATACAGGGGCTGCCATCGCAGATATCAGAAATTTGTTGTTTTAATCGCATTTAGCTATTTGACCAGTGGAGGGCAGTAATTGCATGTCTTAGATCAGCCGGTTGACTGTATGTCTATAGCTATATATGGAACAGAAGAGATGTATTGACTGTATGTGTTTAATATATACATGCCTATATTCAAAATATAGGCCTATTGTTTGTTGACGTATAGGCTATACATCTATTACAACCCCACTACCATAATAAAAATTCTACCACTGTAGTCAGACACTCAACATGCTGATCCTGTCAACATGTTGATCAATCCTGTATATTAAGTATTATATATATATATACACGCACGCACGCACACACACATGTGTGTGTGTACTATAAACATATCAGTCAATATATAACATTGTGTAAGGAATTCATAGTTCCTAAATAGGTTATATATATATATATACTTAGTGTTACATATATAACACTAAATATCCTTTATGAAATATGAATTCCTTACACAGTTATATATTGACTGTACTGGTAAGATTTTGTCTGACATTTGTGTAAGCACACATTTTGCAGCTTGTAAGGCATGAGCTCATGTTTTGTTTACAAGCTTACTGTGGGGGTGGATTGACGGTGGTTACTGCCTTTGTTGGTTGCACAGCAAGACCATGGCGTGTTAGCGTATGAGCACAAGCTATCTTCATTCACATTGAAAAGTTGGGTTACATAACATTCTGAGAATGAAATTTATGAGCATTTCCGAGCTTCACACTCCTGGCTCTGACTTACATTTTACATCCTCAAAATCATTAAATCATAAGTGATTGCTGCTATTGTGCCATTTCTGGGAAAAAGCGAGGACATTGCAACTTTTACAGCAGGTTCATTGCACAGATTTATCAGTGTTGGTGGAGGATGACTCATAGCTCAGTTAGGTGAGGCTATATTTCAAATAGGACATTTTGATACTGTCAAGTTTATGCCCTGAACACCACCTGCAAAAGAAGAAAAACATAATTCTCACACATTATTATTGGATGCGTATGACTCATGCAATGTGTGCTTGTATATATTCAGACACACACCTATGACTCACCACTTGTTTTCAGTCTATATGTTCTAAAGCCGTGAAAGTCCTCCCTTCTTGCTGTCAGCAGCATATGTTGTGTTTTGGATGCTGGTGAACTGGTGAGTTCCCGGCAGATCACTTTCCTGATCAACCAGCTATGCTAGTCAACATAACCAGCATTTCTTTATTTCTTGACAGAAAAAAGTCAATCAAAAAATTGTAAGGGGTAAACAGTCAAAGACCCAGAACCAGATATGAAGAATGAAGACCCGGAGTCAGAATTATAAAAAATTAAAGAAAAGTTTTACTGAAGATAGTTTGCATTTTCATCAGCAGAAGTCAGCTTCAAGACTCACACAGGAGTTCGTAGGCCGCCCCGCTTACAGTTACAAAGATCACAGCAGTTATACCATTTCCAAGGTCTAAGCTACGTCATTGCTTACAGGTTGAATGATTCTCATTGGCTAAGAAACATGAAAGCCTAAACAATTTAACACATGTGAGGAGATAGGGGTGCCTATCGCCATTAGTCAAGATAGTTGTCGTCCACTCATTAGATTTAGGTCTGTGGTGGCCT
Source organism: Rhinichthys klamathensis goyatoka (assembly GCF_029890125.1). Classification (NCBI taxonomy): domain Eukaryota; kingdom Metazoa; phylum Chordata; class Actinopteri; order Cypriniformes; family Leuciscidae; genus Rhinichthys; species Rhinichthys klamathensis. The sequence goes on along the minus strand of NW_026606664.1, from coordinate 1,885,026 downwards.
CGCAGGTTAGAGAAGGGCGCCGGGGTGTCTGGTCCGACCGTCCAGAACCTACATAGAATGTCATACGCACACACACAAATAACAGACACTAGCAAATAACAGCTCCCATCAAGGCTGAAGAGAGTCTGAGCTCCTTATTATCAGTTAAGTATACCAAAACATACTGCTAAAACATTCACTCATTTAAGAGAAAAACAGATCACTGGCATTTACTCCCAAGGAAGGAAATATACTGGAAAGAATACATTTTAATACAACAATTAAAGTTTGATAGTAACGCTCAATATAGCTTGACCATATGTCCAGCGAAGGATCATATGTGCCCACGCTGCCTTTAGGACCCTCTAACCTTTCTACTGATCCCAGAGAAAGAGACAAACGGCCTTGTGGGTCACGTGGCCTTCGTGTCCTGCGTGTACTACGTGCAATCTCAAAGTAAGATTGGAATGCACCTAAAAGAAACTGGTTACTTACATCCATGCATTTAAGAAAATATAATTTCACAAGCACAAGAATATAAAAATTATTATGTGATAATGAATATATTTGATTATTGATTTTTATTAAGGAAGTATATAACCATTCAAAATGATATATGATTATATATGTATTTGAAGAGGCAAGGGATTTTGACCAACCCTTCAGTCCCCCATTTTAGACCAATGTGGGGTCCAATACCGCCACGTCTGGTCTAACCAGTGAGGTCACTACGGAAGGGAGGAGTGGTGACGCATGCTCCCCTGCCGGGTCACACTTGTCTCTTCACCTCGTCACGGACATGCTGGATACTAAAAATTCCAGTCCCCATTAAGAGGCTCTCCCACCTTCCACTCACAACAGGACATCAATGTCATTCTTCCTCAGTTTATCAGTCAGGTTAAAATTTTTATAAAACACATAACTGATTACGAAACAAGTACATATTTGTTCTCTGGAAGCCAGGCTAAATAAGCAAGCACTATTGCTGTATTCCTAGCATGGGCTAGATCCACAGTCACTACTCAGATCCTAAATAAAGACATTGTCTATAATCATGAGTACCAGAATATATGCACTAGTTTTTTTTATTTATAAAATTATGATTTCCAAATCCTTTTATTATAAACAAAGTTGGATGGTTAATCCATTATTTTCACTACCCCTTTTATAGACCCTTTAGGTTTAAAACACAATGGTTGTCTAACTAAAAATAAACAACAAACAATAGAATATTAATAATTAAGGCCCATAATAATCGATGTAAGCACTTTAAGTCTTTACTGAAATCATCCTTCAGTTTACGGTCACATAGCATGTACCATTTTAATTGTATAACATCTTATACCCTTTTTTGTTTGTTTCAAAAATAGAAATAAAATAAAACAAATTCACATCATCATTTCAGTCATTACTTTACCACTAAAATATAGGATCGTTCCCCATTCTGCTTAATAAAGCTTTTGTTCATTCCTTATCCTTATATCACTTGAATCCCTGTCAATCATACAATGTCTAACCCTAACCTTTTTCATACCATTTAAACTTAATTTGACTTCCATAAATCCTATCAGAAATTGTATTTTCATAACATACATTTTCTTCTACTATATTTCTTCCATCTTGCCCTACATGCCAGTTCCTTCTGCATCCGAGTCTCTCACCACTGTCAGCCTAGTGACACTTAAAGTTCCCTCGTTAGGGGAATCATGGTATTTTATTAATTCTTCAATACTCTTGTTTTCTTATCATTAACTTCAACTTTATTTTTCATTATAACTACTTCTCACAGTATTTGTCTCAGTTCCGCTTATCTTTACAGTTTTACAGAAACCAAAATATTATGTTACTCAGATCCCAGCCCACAGCCATATAGCTGCTTTCTCTTTTTACCTTTATTAAATTGTAGTTTTCTTAGACATCTAATGTCATACATACATTTAATGGATTGAGAAATAAAACCTTTTCTTTTTAGAAGTTATATTCACTCCTCCTTTATTCACCCTCCGGCCTTTCAATAAAATGAGGGAGCTCACTCTGGATAATTTGGATAGTGACTTAGCCAATGTGCCACTTTGTCTCTCTGCCGTCAAGTCTATATATATATATTTTTTTTTTCCTACGTTTAACCTTATGATCCCACCTAGTTGTCTATTTAAATTTAGACCCTCAGTTGAATTTAGACAAGAGTTTTACCCCAGAATGGACGGCAATCTTCTTTACAATTCCAATTTATATAAAATACTAATCCAGAGAGTAATTCAGTTCAATATCATAAATGACAAAAGCATTCATAATTACCAATAGCAGACAGAGCTGGAAAACCACTCCAATTAAAGCTCGTCCCATGTTCTGCATTGTCTTTTCATCAGATTGTCTTAGAATTATCAACTTTTTTTTTAAAGTTGGTCATTTAACTTAACCCATCTGTAATGATAAAACACTAATTCCAGAGGTTAATGACACAATATCCTCAAAATCAGGAAATAATAGTACCCCAAACTAATACATACAAGACATAAAGTGCTGTCACCATCACACGCACTCATATTAGACACACATATGTTAACTGCTCATTTTCAATATTCATTTTTCTTTATATTATTGCTAAAAGATTTAAATTTTAAATAAGATTTTAAACTTCCCATTTTCCGGTAGCTTCTACCTAATTTTACATGGTCTCCCAACCAGTTTCAAAGCATGTCTTGTTCATTATTCATTAGAATTTAACAAGGTCAGCTGGGTTGTTTTGTTTCATTATCATTATTTTGCTTCAGCTTGCTCTAGCAGGCCGATAACAGAAAGACAGACACAGTTACCATCCCTTCCTCCAACTCAGGCAGTCTCTCTCACTATAAACAAATAATATTTTTCACCAGCCTCCTAAGGCTGTAACTTAGTCAAAATTTGTATTCATTACAATAACCTTTGACCATTCACCTTTGTCATCCAGACTTTCCTTAAATCAAAAGCTGTCTTCATCTTTAGCCACCACCATGTCTAACGACCTTCAAGAGTTAAAACTATGTTATAACATATTAGTTCAAAATCAACACTATGATTTTCCTTGCCCATAAGGCAACCAGTACATAAAAAAAATGTATTACTGTCTCCACAACAACTAATGGGAATCACTTCATGGCCTCAGCTGGCTCTTGAAAGCCCACTCCTGTTCGCCCTTTATCTATAATCTCCATCAGGGTGTTTTCCCCTGGCATATTTGCAGACGCTTGTCACAATAAAAAACAAGCCATACAACTAATGCGGTTTCTTCTGGCGAGTGGTATATATCGAGGAGCTTTGCTTTATTGGGGAGACATGCCGTGACTCGTCACCGCGTCATCTCCCCTTAACGCCATAAGGACGCTGCTGGCCTCACAGCTCCTGCTCAACCCTCATACCTGTCTCACATAACACACCTCCATTCAGGAGATGCCCAATGACTTTACGTGATCCACTCTGGCTTGGGTTGCCCCCTGTCAGGCCAATAGAAGGTCTTACCCGTCATTGAGTAGCCACTCGTGCCCACTGGTGACCGCTCTTTCCAATCACACAATCAGTTCTCTTCAACAGAACTCAGCTGTTTTCTGGAGCTTAGGAAAGGCACGTTCAAGAGTCATCCAGAGCCATTCGGATTGCCTAATAGTGTTCACATGGGGAGACAGTTCAATAACAACAGTATTTAATCACTTAAATCCATTAACTATCTTAAAAGCAGCAACCTAGCTACTTGGATTATACTCAGTGAATTTAGATCACAACCGTACATTCAGTGTACTTCATCTGTAGCCGGAGCCATCGGTCCTGAATGGTGGAGACTAAATGAGACAGAGAAGTTACTGTCCTAAAATAAGCTAATCAAAATGTCATCTCTATCTGTATTATTGTTTTAAATACTTCTTTAAAAAGTCATTCAGTTTTACTTCTAAAACAAATTGCTCTCTAAATGGTTTCTTTTACCATCTCTGTGTCTATGATTCTTCAACTGACACACTGTGCTTTACACATTATCACAGATACCAGCTTTTAGCTGACTCATTGAATGAGAGAGACTCTGAGACTCTATTGGATGGTACACTGCTCTCTCATATACTTCTAACATCAAACATTTATCTATCATCTTTTAACTCTATCCCAGCTTAAGGCATCTTTGCCAGATATTACATACGGTTTCAAATAAACATATTATTTATATTTGTCTTTTGCCCACACATCAGGAAATTTAGGCATTTCAAATTTCCACTCAGATTGAGTCTGTTGCACTGGCAGTTTCAGCCACAGCACACATCAGATTCAGATAAGCAAACTGTTTCATTACAGCCAATAACAAACTTATCTTTTGAAAGCAAAACATCAGCTTCTAGTTCTTTCATGGTCAACTTTTCAAGCTGTTTGTTTAATCAGCATTTAGCAACTGTTAATCCAGTACGGCTTCTGCTTATTTGTTTTACATAAAAATAATTATTCTAGTTCTCAATAACGTTTCACATTTCTCAATCTCAATTTTAATTGTCAAGTTCTCAACCATAGTTTAATATTTGACTTAAGTTTTCTCTTGGAGTTTATCAATCTCCAATTAGGATTCACACTAAGTTTGACGAGGCAAGCACTCTCTGCTTGTGATACTTTTGCAGTTATGGTAAATCATCTGTGAGATTAGTCTCTCTATATCATCTAAAACCTTTTTAACATGTTTAATTACAACAAAATCATCCTTTTAGTTACTTTGATATATTTTGCAACTCACATTTGTTGGAGTCATTAATTTTACATCAACCTGTATTCATCAATTCACTTATAAAAATTTGTATTATAGATCTTTTCTTCAAAAGGATTCATGTGTCAGCCTCAACGGCTCCAACTTAGTGCACGCCCTTGAAGCAGTGTGTGTCCCATTCAGGAATGTAAACAGAGCTACTGATTAAGCAGTTCTCTGTATTCTTTTACAGTCCACCAGTGGCGGATTTAATCATAATAGCCCAATCATAATCTTCATCATTATTATTGGCAGAACATTAATTTTCATAAGCTGCAAAATATTGTTTTCACAAAGTGTCTGTTTAACTTTAGTCGCTTGTCGAGGGAAATTATCCCTGACCCAGAATTTCTTTCACTTGCTTCTTGTAATCATCGTAAGCAATACGAGGCTAAACATTTTAATTTTTCAGTTTGTTTGTAGCCAGTCAAGTTTTTTAAATTTCCAATCAGAATCAAAATCCTGACTACCATTTACTTAATCATTTCTGCAAATTTATTTAAAGTGAGGGCTTTAGAGCACAGCTGCTTACAGCGTTTGCTTTTCCTGTCTCACTATTTGTTTCAGGACTCTTCAGGTTACTGATTAAGTTATTACATTTTTCTGCCATATCTTAATCATGGTTCATACTCACCTGAAGTTATTGCAGAAATGGAGGCGGCGATCTTTGAACAACACAGCTTGGCTTCTGCGTGATGAAACTGCAAAGTATACTCCAAAATCACAGTTACATATACTGGTCCATGCCAATTTGGGTCACAACTTTTTTTTAATTTTCTCTCGGAATTGTTCCTGATGCATCCCTGGCAAACAACCCTATTATTGTTAGTATCCCTAACTGCCTGATTCACTTCACTAAGTTCGGGGATCCCCTATCTGAGATGGAAGAGATTGAGCAGGTTTACGGTGCCACTGGACCTCTAGCCCAGGGACGTGCCCTGCTGGGGTGGTGCTACACCAGTAATGCCCAGCGGGGCCCCCACAGAGCACGCTTCGCTTGCGCTGTCTGCTGCCGTTACCCTTAACGACGCTCTCAGCGACTTCTTATACTGTCAGCAGTATAATTAACTTACTCCTTCACTCGCCTCATCGGAGTGAAGCTTCACTCGCCTCATCGGAGTGAAGCTCTCCCGCTCTCCTTCAAAATCTCTTCCAGTCAGACAGCCCTAACAATTAACAAAAGCTTACTACCTTGTTTGTTGATTTGCCAGGGGTGTCACCGAGAATAATTGCCAGCGCATCCTCCACCATAACTGTAAGGGGTAAACAGTCAAAGACCCAGAACCAGATATGAAGAATGAAGACCCGGAGTCAGAATTATAAAAAATTAAAGAAAAGTTTTACTGAAGATAGTTTGCATTTTCATCAGCAGAAGTCAGCTTCAAGACTCACACAGGAGTTCGTAGGCCGCCCCGCTTACAGTTACAAAGATCACAGCAGTTATACCATTTCCAAGGTCTAAGCTACGTCATTGCTTACAGGTTGAATGATTCTCATTGGCTAAGAAACATGAAAGCCTAAACAATTTAACACATGTGAGGAGATAGGGGTGCCTATCGCCATTAGTCAAGATAGTTGTCGTCCACTCATTAGATTTAGGTCTGTGGTGGCCTCGCAGGTTAGAGAAGGGCGCCGGGGTGTCTGGTCCGACCGTCCAGAACCTACATAGAATGTCATACGCACACACACAAATAACAGACACTAGCAAATAACAGCTCCCATCAAGGCTGAAGAGAGTCTGAGCTCCTTATTATCAGTTAAGTATACCAAAACATACTGCTAAAACATTCACTCATTTAAGAGAAAAACAGATCACTGGCATTTACTCCCAAGGAAGGAAATATACTGGAAAGAATACATTTTAATACAACAATTAAAGTTTGATAGTAACGCTCAATATAGCTTGACCATATGTCCAGCGAAGGATCATATGTGCCCACGCTGCCTTTAGGACCCTCTAACCTTTCTACTGATCCCAGAGAAAGAGACAAACGGCCTTGTGGGTCACGTGGCCTTCGTGTCCTGCGTGTACTACGTGCAATCTCAAAGTAAGATTGGAATGCACCTAAAAGAAACTGGTTACTTACATCCATGCATTTAAGAAAATATAATTTCACAAGCACAAGAATATAAAAATTATTATGTGATAATGAATATATTTGATTATTGATTTTTATTAAGGAAGTATATAACCATTCAAAATGATATATGATTATATATGTATTTGAAGAGGCAAGGGATTTTGACCAACCCTTCAAAATAAACAAATAGCCTATTACTACATAAACACACACACACACACACACACACACACACACACACACACACACACACACACACACACACACACACACACACACACACACACACACACACACACACACACACAAACACAATATATATATATTAACACAAACTTTTATGTTAGATGCTACCACGAAAGTCCAAAACAATCCAGATCCAGGTTTATTGTATCAATTCAACCTCATATCTAGCATTGTAAAAGCTGGTATTACTTTAAAGAAGTGACCTTGTTTCACATTCACACGATTGCTTAATCATGATGTAACCACTTTCTCTTTGATAAGTAGTTGGATGGAAACTATTAGCAATCATATCCGCCTCAGAAAAATGTCCTTGATGGACAATGCCTTGATAGGGCATATTTGTCCATGATTACTCTCTTGTGCAGGTGTAACGCAGCAGTTGTGCGTCAGTCTCGCAGCCAAGCTCTAAATATCCTCCCATCCATGGAGAGGACAAGCTGTTCTGTGCGACAAGCTGTTTCCCTGTCCAGCTGAACATCATGTCAACCCGATTCCCCTACCCGGCTACGAGAGACCTTTTCTAACACCACCGAAGAGAAGTACATGCTGTTGTCATAGCAACTGATCAAACCTGCCTATTCACAGTCACACCAAGGACGATAACTATAACGATAACCATAAAGTTTTGATAATCGTTTTAGGAAACCATACGCCACAGAGGAACAATGTCGTTCAAATCACTTTCAGGACGATTTTATATATATATATATATATATATATATATATATATATATATATATATATATATATATATATATATATGTATATGAAACAATAAAAACATTGCTGGCCAATCAGAATCCACCCAACTTTAAAGAGCGCAAGCATTTAAAGCGGCAGATGATAACTATGGCGCACGCTTATTATAAAAAGTTGGTGTGGACACCAAGTCATTGGCTGCGTCCGAAATTATAATCTCTTGAATAGGTACTTATTTTGAATAAGTAATTACTTCACGACCGCTAAAAAGGTAGGTGCGCCCGCCTGCCATCATGGAACGATCAGCGTGTCGTCACTCACAGTAAGAATCAATGATGCCACAACATTGCGTAGCTTCTGCTTGTGAAACTGTCGAGAATTAAATTCCTGAAGAAATGGGATAACCTTCTACAGGTGAGAATGTGTTTGTTTTTAAATGTATAACTCATTATTACAGGTTTTTATACCGTCGTAACGTTTTAATGTCGTGTTAGCTGACGCCAACATCTTGTTGTATAGAGTGGTGCAGGTATGACATCACTTTGTAGGCCAAAACGCGGAATCGAGTTAGCATTTTAGCACTTCCGGTTTCATTGTCCAGATGTCCATGGGTTTTTGAATGGGGTGAAAAGGTCTGTGGTAAAAAAGACACTTTTACTTTCTATTCTATGACATAAACTCAATATTACCCCACTCGTGATTTTTTGAAGCTGTTATGTGTCTTGAAAAAGGTGGTTGCTAACAAGTGGCTAAATGGGACTACGGAGGCAGTCGAGGAGATTAAACATCATCACGCTGAACAGGTAAACACATTCCGCTTTTACAGCCTTGGTATGCTTATAATTGTGCTCTTATAAACTATTCTAACTCAAATGTTATGTGAAAATGTTTTTAGATAAAAACTGAAAGAGTTGTCGAAGCTTAGTGATGGTGACGTTGAGGTCGAGCGACCGTGGTGTAGTTTGTTTATAGCCTACCTTAAGCTTTTTACTTCTGGCAACTGCATTTAGGCATCAAAATGCATAAAAGTTGTGTTCATATCATCTGTGATAATTATCTTGATGGACAAAACGTGCAGGTATCATAAACTTTTTTTGATCACAGAGTTTTTTTTTTTGGGATAGCCTAATCCAAAAGCCTATGGGAAAATCCTATTGGGGTTTTCTCGAGGGAACAAGTGTGATGCTAACTGCCGGTTGGCCTACAAAGTGATGTCATACCTTCACCACTCTATTGTTTTAGTTTAGCAAAATCATCTGCTGAAGTCTATTGCAGATATAGAGTTTTGACTGTTCCAATATGGCGGACGGCCACTAATGAGGAATCTCTGGTTTATATAGGCTATCTATGGTGTAAACGGGCCTTACCCCAAATGAGGCACTTGGAATACGATATGTAGGACATAAACTAAACGAGAACATGTCATCCTTAATAAGAATACGCTCTGAAAAGAAGGTTGCTGGTTTGTTGTGAGCTGTCGCTGATGTGAGACCTGGGAAAGAGGCAGCTGCTGTGTCTTTCTGTATCCTGGGCCGTACACAAACAACGCTCGTTGCCGTGGGGGTGTACCGACACTTGGTGATTGACGCACTTCCACTCCACCCTCCTTTTGCAGTCTCTAAAGGCTGTTACGCGAATCCCACAGGTCTCCATTCATACAAGGTGAGCGCGCGGCTGACAGAACATGCCGCTGCCTTGGCAACCAACAGACATTGTGCGTTGTCATCGTACATGAGGAATAATGATGGCTCTGACTGGAATTACAAACTTCCCAAATCATTATTTACACAAAAAAAAAAAAAAACAGTGTAAAAACAAATATGAAACAATAGAGGGACAGATTAAACATTCGGAATCCCTTGTCAAACACAATTTCCTTTGAGCGAATCGAAGCATATGTAACTTGCAGTACATGACTGACAGATGCTGATGGAAAATCAACTTTGCCCATCAGCTATAGTGCATTGCTTATTATAATTTTGTTTGTGCTCTCTGCCTTCCTGCAGGTTGTAAGACTAATTAGACTTTTACAAGCCAATTATACACTAGCTGGTGCCAATGAAACATTACTGTTTTCGTGTCTGCCCTCCTCTCTCTCAGCGCTCAGAGAGTTGCTGATCATCACGTTGATGGACGCGATATTAATCAAGTATTTACCGAAAGGCTTTCAAGATGTGTGCGCCTCAGAGAATGATAATATGATGAAAGCTGCTTTGATGACAGGAGATGGTTGATAATTTACCTGGGGGTGGAGAAAAGAAAACATTAAAATCCTGCCAGAGAGGTTTAAAAATTCATTTCTCACCTATACTGAATTTCATGAAACCTGTCAAGAACATGCCTGAGTTAAATTATGAAGTACTCATAAATCATGTCAGTATTTGTTAATCTCATTATCATTACTGTAATGCAAAGAAACATATATTGCTTAAATTGTAAAGTATTTACAAATCATGTTAGTATTTGTTAAACTCATTACCGTAATGCAAAAGAAAAAAATTCTCAATTTCTCATTAACATAATGCACATAATAATAATAATACATTGCTTAAATTGTAAACTATTGTAATGTCATTACCATAATACAAATAATATATAATTATATAAATGAGTATAAATGCATGTGTTCATAAATAATACAATCTTTGTATTAAAGCCTTTTTACTGTAATACAGCAACCAAAAAAAAAAAAAAAAAAAAAAAACTATAAACCATGAACTCAGAATTGGAGGGGTAAATGTGCTTAATTGTCATGAAATGTCACAAAGCAACAAAAAAAAAGATTAGTGGTCCAAAAAAATAGGCCCCTTTTTTGGGGTTAATGAAAAATATTTCCTTTTTTCCCCCCCCATGGTGCCATTTATGAAATGTCATCATGACCTGGTTTTGTGTTTATGTGAGATTCACACTTGCACGGTCATTCACACAAATATGCAATTATCTCTTCAAGCAGTTACACAGTGTTTACCACATAACACACCTGACTTGCTGACCATGTTTGGCAAACAGCATGAACAAAGACATTGTGCAACAGTCCTCTGGAAATGTTTAAACGCACTCAAGACATTTTGAGAGAAAAATAAAAGGGCACAGAGTTATAAATAGACCCTGTCCTGATTTGATCCAACACCTTTTCGCTGATTTAGATAATTAGGCTGTGTGAGTCATAATGTTTCAGTACTGTCCCTTTGGATGAGCTGTCTGAGTGAAGAGGCATGTAGAGGTGTGTGTGTGTGTGCATGTATCATATCTGTGTGGGCTCTAATGTGTGAGCTGGGGGAGAGAAAATGGTGTAAAATGAACAACCGCAAACAAGCCAAAAACGCAAAAAGCTTTTTATTTGTAGAGCTCGGCGGATCAAGTGCATTACGTACATGTGTATTTCTTGTACATGTGTGAGTCCACGGCCAAACAAACGTGTGTGTATTGCGCCAGCCCACGTGGGTGTGTGCTGTTTTAGTAGGAGCTGAATCGATAACCTGAGGGCAGGGAGTGGAGACGCACAAGGAAATGCAATTCTCTGGTCGCCCACCTCTTCCTGTCCCGCCCCCTCACCAGCAGCCCACAGACCAGCTCGGCCTCGAAAAAACCTGTTTGATTGGGGAGAGGACATGAAACCAAACAAACATGCGATGAAATGGAGGGGTGCAAATTAGCCGTAAATAAAGAAGGTTTGATGGGAAATGCTGGGTGACACACACACACTGACACCTTGGTACAACAACACCGCCTTGTTTGCTAACCCTCCTGAATTGCTTAACAAACCAGAATTCATTTCGGCTTCTGATTCACTGCCATTGTTCTGCGCACAATAAGATAATGCACTTGAGTCAGCACCCTGAGCCCGTGCCAAACGTCTGCCGTGAATTTCATTTGCGCAACATATGAGTTCTGCATGTTTGACCTGATATAGTTATCATGACTTCGGAGAAAGCCAATACATATTAGTGGAAGGAACTCTTTTGAGGAAATCACTATGTCAGAGGCTCTGAACTGGTGGGTCATGGTGCAAAAATGGAACTAATGCAACTTATCATATAATTGTGCAAGATTTAACTTGAGATGCCACCTATTTGTTGCTGTTGGTGTGAAATCAACATCAAAATGGTGGTGTATTTTTTACTATATATATATTTATTTGGTATTTATCTAGCCGGAGTAGACAGATGCCACATGAACAGGTTGCGTGACATGCCCTCATAATCGAAAACCATATATATAATGCAAAGTAAAATAAAATAAAATATGACCTCAGGTGTAAATCAAACCTTGAATTTATACATTTTCAAATTCTTAGCCTATCATGTTAATAATAATATATATATATATATAAAAAATTATATATATATATATATATATACACACACACACATAAACACACCATTATGATGAAAGTATAGCTAAACATTTATTATTTGACAATAGAAATGACAATAGAAATTAATCGACCGACAGTGATGCAAACTACTTGGCTTTTATGTCATATCTTGTGTTTTTAATTGGAAATGTAGGCTACCATTTACATTTTCATGTTATTATTAATTGAATGTTTTATAAAATGCAACATTAATGTTACATAAAATGTTTACATATGCAAATAGTTCAAATAGATTACAATCAATTTTTAGTGCTTTTTGACATTTTTCTTTCACTTTATCCCCTTAAATCTTTCTTTAAATAAAATGACCATGAACATTGGAGTGGCCATTGGTTTGGTCAACCCAGTGTTCAAGATAGGGTTACGGCCTTGATTTAATATATCCATCAACACATGATACTGTACTGTGCGTTGGAGCACGAAAGTGCTGTAAAGACATTGCAGTGGCATAAACACACCAGTAGGGGTCTCCCACTGATCAGCTCACCTCTAGGGCAAGAGGAAAGGATGACGGCCTCTTGGATAGAGTAGCTGATCTAGCGGAGGACAGCCGTCTAAGGCACGTTTCCTCTTTATCCCCCCCCCCCCCCCCCCCCCCCCACCGTGGTTGGGCCTTCACTCCACCTCGGGTACCTTGCACGGCATCCCTCTTTCGCGGAAAGGCCGAGCAGCTGCCCTCCCCCCTCAACCCCCTTCACCGTGTGTTAGTCATTCCTTCATCTGCCCCCTTTGGACTCACACATGCCCATTCAACCTTCCACCCACTCACAAAGGAATGCTCGGAGAGGGGGGACCGGGAAAACCAAGCAAAAATGCTGGAAGAAACTCACGATGCAACAAAAATAAAGATGGGACCAGAAAGGAGGGGAAAAAAGAAGAGGGGAAAGGATAGAGTTTGAAGTCATGGAACAAGCGCTAGATCCCCATTCTGTGCCTCATCCAGCACTCGAGCTTGTTTTGTCATGCGCTGAAACGGACCCTCAGGTCATGCTGCATGCCTTCACAGCGCACACACATGCTTTTGTCTGCAGATGGAAAACAGCATCAGGGCTCTCACTATCTGCAAGGAGAGTTCATTGTGAACAATATATGTTCTCGAAGGCCAAGCGATATGTGCATTCAGAACATTCCTTTGATGTCAAGTGAGCCGTGAATCATTTCAAAACCAAGTATTGTATTACGCCTCAGCTGAACGTTTCACCTTGATCAAACTTCCTAAACAGAAAATGGTTGATTTAGTTTTAGTTTTGGATGATAATTCACAATCATAAAAAGCACTTTAAAAATATACGTGTTCTTCCTTGTCACTTTAGCTTTTGCTTTATTGTGGTACAGCATTTGAAAGTTGTATAAGGGTGACTGAAACATTTTCAAACCCTCAAATTGTTCATGAACCCTGAATACCCCACATATTCACCTAAAGCATTGAAAATGACATAAACAGAGCTGTCTACCCACAATGTCAAGCAAATATGCAAAGCTTTTGTATTTAAAATAACATTTTGTTGTTTTTTTCTTTTGTTTGTTGTTCATTCACTCCCCACACAATATTGTCACTTACCCTTCTTTTTTTTAATTAGAAATAAATGTTGGGATTCATCTCGGGATGAAAACTCTATAATGAACAATTTTTTAAATGTCTAGAAGAAAATTAATCGGAAAAATACATTAAGATACTTTGGCAGAAAAAGAGCCATTGTTTTACAGTGAGATTTAAGCACTCTGCATCCTTATACATGCAAAAATGACTGAGTTTACCATAAGAGATTAAGATTTGTGAATATTTGAATATTTTTCGTGTTCCACTGGGAGTTTTCAAGCACTTGTTTCAAGCATAAACCTCACGAAATATTATTTTCACAAAGTCATTTTTTGCAGCCTTATTGTAATTATTGAAATTCAGTCTTCATTGACATGCAGTACAACCCTAAAGCTCAAGGATCTCTGGGAATATCTGTAATAATTTGTGTCCTGCTGGCGCTGGGTGTAAATTATTTTCATGCAAGAAATACTAAGGAATGGCCATATTTGGTATGCAATGCTGGTGATTTGCAAATGGGAATCACACACACACTTAACTAACCTACACACAGTATGAGGTATAAGGGTTCGGCTCTGTGTGGGAGTCGTTTGAACTCAGTCCACACAAGCCAGGGCAGGTGGTGTTGACAGAGGACATAATGACCTCTCTTTAGGCACAGGTGGCCTGGAGCAAGGCCTCTCCTCTCTGAGGTATCCTACGAAATAGAGGTGGAACACGCAAGCATTGCTATTTCAAGTTTAGTACTGACCACTCTAGGACGTTCCATACTGCCAGTAATCCATTCAGTGGGAAGGGTAGCCCACCAATTTTTTGTCCCCACATTCCAGCCTGTGAGTCAGTCAACAAGTAATTTAGCCCTATAAGTCAGCAATGAGCATTCAACCAAAACATTTAAGTCATTATTTACTCACAATCTTGTCATTCCAAAGTCCCACCCCACATTTGCTCTTTTTCGAGAAGTCAATTTACTCAGATATACGTCACAATATAGAGAAGAAAAGACTGTTGCAACTTCACGCCGACTTTAAAGGAATCTTTAAAAAACAGCTGTTCATTATGTCATTGCACTTACATAACATAACATTGAACTCTGCTAAACTCTAACAGTCTCTGTCACTTATCTATATACAAATTGCTAGCTGTCATTAAAATGACTTATTTTTATTGTCTTATGCAAATCGTTGTCAGTGTTAACGCCTCTTAATGGGAAAGAGTCGTATTAAAGAACCTTTAGCATTTAGCATATTTAGCATAAGACATATGTTCCACAGTTGAAGGTAGGTATATTTGAAACAATGGGATCTAGAAGTCTGAGTCCACATTGAAAATATGGAGTTCAAAATATAATTGGAATTAAACAAGATTTTAGCTTTTTATAAAATATTCTAATAAAGGAAGATTATAAAAATAAGATTTTGCACTATTTCTAGGGGACTTATCAAATAATCAGCAACAAATACCAAGTCATTCTCAAATTCATATTAATTTTTAACTTGTAACTCAACAGTTATGCTCATATAATTTGTAATAAAAATAGTGTTAAATGAGAAAAAGGCAAAATGAACTTTGCACTGTTACTACGATAATATGAGTTAATATCGGAGCAAGTGTAAGTTCACTGTCTTCGGTATCTTTATCCTCCTCCTTCCCTCTGCCAAGTTGGATTTTTACGGCTGCTTTAATACGACATAACGATGAGTCAAAGCTAAGCTGGCAAAACACACGCTGAGCCCTTGATTAACATCAAGCACATAAATCCATGTTTCGAGAGAGCCTATATTTCCCACTTACTTCATGCCTACTCAAACCGAAAGTGCCTTTAAGGACTGCGCGCGTCTCTTTGGCGGAGGCCGGACGCCTCAGCCAGACGCTGGCTTTCAAAAAACAGGCGACGCCGGTTAACGAGGGGAGAGAGAGGGAGAAGCGCTCCGTTTAGAGCGGAGAGCGCTGGGTGTAGGCGGGATGGTGGTGCATGGGCGTTTCTGTGCAAAGGGCAACGTCTGTGCAGAGCCGATTCAGCGGCCCTGAGCCTTGTCACCTTTGAGCCGGACGCTCACTGTGGCTGCCTCCCACTCCTCATTCGCAAACCCCCTGTTTTCACACTCCAACTCGGGCAATGAATGTGTGTGTCTGTACTTAACCGCCCCCAGAGAGGCTGCTGGAATCAGAATGCATGTCTGGCTGGGCGAGAGAAAACTGAACGTCTGATTGAAATCGAGTCGCTTTACAATTGCTGTAATTGTTGGTGCATTTGTGCTTTAGGCCGCTTTCACACACTAGACTTGGTTTTTAAACACTTTAAGCAAACACCCAAGGTTCGGTTCATCTGAACTCCAATACGGTTTGCAATTGGTATGAAAGCAATTCGTACAAACTTTTGCGGAAGTGAACCGCTAGTGATGACATACAATTTGCTCGGTCGCAATCCTTCGGGCAACTTTAACGCATTCTCAAAGCAGCTTGTCTCTGGATAAATTGCCTTTGCGAATTTAGTGCAACAAGAAAGAATGTCAACTGCTCTTCAGTGTAAAGTTTTGGTGGTCAAAAGGTACAAATACGGTCTTCAATGCCTATAGTCTAACAGCGATATTCATGCTATGGCGGCTTGGAGATCTGCGAGGGCAGAGGGAGTGAGGCGAAAGTGAACGCTTGTTTGGACCAACCAATTGAACCAAGTGTGAAACTCACGTGCGTATAAGTGTGGTTACACACTTGAGAAGGTCATGGTGTGGTTTCTGCATATTTAAAGGTGGCCCAATGACCTTCTAATATATAGTTTTTGGTTTCCAAATCAGTGTTCCTTACAAATTATACCCCAATGACAGTTTTTAAAGAAACAAGTTTGGGAGACATTGCACAATGGGAAGCAAACAGAGGCCAGGAGCAGTTAGAACTCTATGACCCTTTTTTTCGAAGTGTGAATTATGCAACAGGTCTGCAGACAATGACATTTGAATGTGCTGACTGTCTAGGAGGTAGCACGCACGTGCATGCGATGGAAAAAGATGACCTTCTCGATAGGAGCACTGCTAATGCATGTTCTGCAATCCTGCTAGCTGCCAAAACGTGCCTTTTTAAGCATTTTAATTAGTCACAAATGTCTTAAAAACTAAAACCTGCTTTTTTGAAAGTCTGTTATCACTCAAAACTTCACAAAAAAACAGCCAATGATGCTCTGAACGACTTGCCATGAATGAACAATAAGAAGGAATAAAACGAGCTCCAAAATGTCATTTCACAAAGGCTGCTATTGTGTTGTGCACTTATAAAGTCAAAGTGTCCTTTCTATCTTTAACTCCCTGACTTTAATTAGCAAATTTGAAACCTTAAATGGCAAAATTGCAGTAAAAAGGAATTTTTGCATGCTTGAATGTCATTCTTGAGCTTGGTGAGTGCGCATTTCCAGTACGACGTCCGTGTAAACACGGCACGTCAGTGTGGAAGAATGTAGGGGGTGCACGAGGCCCTGGGGACGAGGCCAGGGGGCAAAGGAGTAGGAGGAAGTCTGTCAAACAGAAGAGGGGGTGTAGCGCCTGTGGGCAGAAAAAGAGAGAGCGAATGGGGAGGAACGCGGAGGAGTGAAGAGGTAGCCTCGAAAGAAAGAAAAAAGAAACGAGAGGAAAAAAGATTCCAAGTGAAGGTTGAGGAAGAGGCCCTAAACTTCAAACGCCAGGAGAGGTATAGGGCCGCTTTAATTATTTAGTTTCTGTGGCCTGCTGAAAACAATTAAAGGAGACCTTCAGCAAATCCCAGGTCAGGCCTTGTGTTGCCCATGATGGATAAAGTACAACATGTTCCCGAATCAAAATCTCTGTTGATCCTGGAACAACATTCCAATCAACCAATCAAATTTAAGGGACAAGTTTACAGTTTGTCAAGTTTTATTCACCTATAATTTCCCTCTGATTTTAGGGATAAGTTATGGATATTGTTATGTTTTGGGGTAGGGATAGGGTTAGGACTAAAGGCCTGTTCACACCGGGACGAATTTCGCGCGCGTTATTCACCGACGTTTAACGCCTCGTGACTAAACAAAGGGCGCCTATGTGAGTGTGCACACCGACGCGTAAAACGCCACGCGTAAAAGCGTCATTTTTTAAAAAACGCCTCGGGTTCGTTTTTTTGGTTTGACGCGCCGCGTCAAAAACTATCCGACCAATGAGATTGGCGCTTTTGCTCACGTGTCTGGAGCTTCTGAAGTTACAGTAAAACACAACTTGGGGGCGCTCAAACACAAAACGGTCTTGCCGAGCACACATACGTAATGGCGAAGAAGATATACAGCGTCTACACTCTGGCGGGAAGAAATAAGACGAAGATGCAAGTCTAGATGAATGTAGAGCTGCTGGTCTTGTTGGTGTCTTTATAAAGAGACACCAACGACAATAAAGAACTATATGACAAACGCGACAAACTTGCTCTCTTCTTCTGAGTGACAAGCGAGTGTCAGAAGCGTAGTTGCGCAGCGCCACTTTGTGGACCGGGGTATTTCTGTTTTACATTAAGCGCCATCTAATGTCAGGGAATGAATTTGCCTGTTCACTCGGCTCATCGTCAGCGAAAATCGCTTGGGTGTGAACACAAAAAACGCGTTGAAAAACGCTGACGAATAACGCAAGCCGATATTCGTCCTGGTGTGTACAGGCCTTAACATTCCAGACAGGAATGTATTTTGTTGATCCAGGAACATGTCCTACTTGGCAAAATCACGGTGACATGCCCGGGATGCAGGAGCCTGGGAAATGCATCCAGCAAAAGAACATGACCTTTTGCACGAAACTGCCTGTTGGTCCATTCCATAAGCAGTGGTTTAGCGTCAGACCATACGGACAAAATAGTTAGATCTTCATGGGAAGGTTTGTTAGGATCATGAACTTTGGCAGTCAAGATTCTGTGCCAATTTTCGAATATGAAGGCCACTCAGTTCCTGTGGAGCAACTAGAAGCCAAAGTATTCCTCAGTTTAGAAACAAATGCTTAGCGTATGCATACAGCTGAACAAATAATCTTTAAAGGATACTTTTTGTGAACTAGAAAATTCGGTCCTTGCCCAGTGTCTCTGCTATTTCTCTCCAGAAGTTATGGACAATAAAATTGTCTTTGCTCTTTAACCGCTATTTACAGAATTTTCCAGCAATCCATGTTTTCACTGTTATGCGGTAGGGGGCGCTAGAACGCATCTTCTGAAAGAGAACAGAATCTCCAGATCAAAACACAGGCGAAGGAGAAGCAGAAACAAGCGAGAAGCATTATACACATTGTAGTCTTTGATAAAAACACGATTTTCTCAGCTTTTTGATTAAAATGTTTCTTTTTTCATGAAACCTACCCACATTCAAGTGTTGATAAAAAAAAGAATGCATGAAGATAGAATAAAATGTTTTTTTTTCTTCTGTTTTAAAAGCAGAGACTCTGTTATTTCTTTTGATATATTGCATGTTCAGGTATTTATACAACAAAATATTCTGAGGGCCATGAAAGTTTGTGAAAATGATCAAAAATGCTGGTGGTGGCTGGCAATTTTTGAATAAAAACGCTGGTGGGGAATGAGTTAAACAATCGTTCTATTATTGTTGTGTCTCCAGTTGTTTGTTGTTTCTGTTGTTTTGTCTCCTCAGTTTCTTTTTTTGCCTGTAAAAAAAAATCAGACTAAGAATTTTAATCTCAGCCATTTATCAGCTTATCTGTATATCATAAGTTGAGTTCACTGTCAGGCAGACAGCTATTTTCCAAACTATGGGAAGCATGATTGGCAGTGGCGAGTCATAAACCGAGTCGGCCAGCTCATAAAAAGAAAATCAGGAAAATGTGAGCGAGGCCTCAAACGTGTAAGGACTAAAAGTGTGCGAGAGTATCAGAGCGCCCTCGGCGGCAACAGATTTGATTGTGCGTTTGTGAGTCATGCGTTGTGAAAGTTGTTGAGCTGTTTAGTCATTGTCGGGGAGTGAACGTGATTAACTTAGAGGGAAAGAAAAAAAATTAACTCATTCCCTTTTCCTCCTGCAGTCCCGCGACAGGAAGATGGGGAGGAAGTTTTGTAACAGTCAAAGAGGAATAAAAACAAGAGCTTAAAGGAAAAGTTCACCCAAGAATGAAAATTAATGTATTAATACATAATGACATAATTTTCATTTTTAGGTGAACTATCCGTTTAAGTAGGTGGTGTAGCATTGTGTGAGTGGGTTGGATGTCTCACATCCATGTGTGTTTCCGTGTCCATTGTGTGTTTAGGACAGGCACACTTTGTTTGCGAGAATTTCACTGTGTGAGAGGGTGTAAATGCCTGTGGTCTGTCCAGTCCTGTTCAGGGGGATGACAGGATGTTCATGTGACTGCTGTGTGTGTGTGGGTGGGTGTTACTCTGTACTGTGTGGGTTATGGGTGTGGGTTGTGATTATAGGCATCTCGTGCCAAGAACTCACAGCACTTCAGTCTGACACAACAGCAACAAACCGACGCGCAGCAGACTGATAGGAACGGACCTCACATGCACATCATTTTAATTGCCTCATTCATGATAGTTCATATGTTAATGAGTGCTAACTCAGATATGAGTCGTGTTTAAGTGATCCACTGTGGAAAATGCCTGATTCGAGGCGTCCGCCATTGTGAATTCCCCATATAAAGCTTTTAGTCATGGAGCACTCCCACACTGAAACACCTTCTTTAGGACATACAGCATTAAATAGACAGGAAGTGCTTGACTCTTCATATATAGACACTGCATGAGAGACTCTTACCACGTCATTAGTGTGAAGCAATAAAATTTGTCTAGATTTAATCTGTGAGAAGCTTTTGCTTTGATTCTAGCTGTTAAAACTTTCTATGCGTTTTGGCCGTTCATTTACACGGCAACGGCGTTTTGTGGGCCTGAAAACGCAAGCTTTTGAAAACGGCTTCAAGTGCAAGTTTTTGAAAACGGTGACGTCATGTGAATGTTTATTATGCGTTCAGTCTATAGGGGCGTGGTGTTTCTTTACAAAGTGACATCGCCAACCACTGGCCTGGCAGCGTAATATAGTATTTTTAGTCGTTTTTTGTAGATCCGTGTGAATGGGGATCTTTTGACAGCGTTGTCGTCTGTACGCGGAAAAAGCTAAGGAAAAACTTGTCCGTTTTTAGTACATCGTTATCGCGTAAACCCTTATTGAGCACTCGCCTGCTGCTTGCTCTATACAGGCAGCAAATTCATGCGACAATGCATATAGCGCTCTGCATGACACTCGACTCGCATTGGAAGCTAGCATGTTAATAAGCAAATAACACAATAATCTAAAAAAGTAGGCCCAGACAGAGAACGTGAATGTATTACACTTGCGAGAGTATTACACTCTATCTGAAAGCATTAATCCAATTTATTTATTTACATTTATTAGGTGAGCATACAGCACTCTTATTTGTTAAAGCTGCAGTCCGGCATTTTTCCTCTTTGTCGCCATCTCTGTTCGAAATCTGCAATTGCAGTCATTCGCGGAATTATCAACTTTACGTGGGTTGTAGTTCAACACCCTCGACACCTCACAGCGCGGAGGAACACAGTGTTTGAGGAGAGTGTGCGGCTGTCAGTCACCGCGCCGATGTGGATATTGTCATTCAGAATCACAGATTATTCTTTTTGGAAGTATGACCAACATAAGAATTTTCACCGGGAAATGTCATCTGAACTAGTAAGAAACATTCACTTTTGTTCTGGTTCTGACATTGCAGTAAATCGCGCTGATTAAATCTAACAATTGCTTATAAGTTATCATTTCACGCAAAACCGTGCAAAGTAGCTATACTATGTTCTCTAATTGTTAATGTTAACAACGTCAGCAAGCATTGCGTGACTACATCATGTAATGTCCTTCCGATATTATCCTTGTTTTCGCATGGGTCCGGTTGCAGTCTCTTTTTTTCTGTAGCCACTCCGAAGTCCGAACGAAGTCTTTTGCATTTTACAGCGCGTGAATCTCCAGTTGTCACTGATGATGATCGTCGTTTGAACCTTTCTGGATCCGCCATCAAATTGATAAGTTTAATTATATCAAGTGCTGTGAGAAAAGGCTATAAATCTCTACCTCCAACATCCTCACACGCAATATAGCCGACTAGCCGAGACTCCTACTTTATGTGTACAGATGTGACGTAATGACGCAAAGACATGCTCGAATCTCCCGCGGAAATCCACCAGTACCACTAAAATTAAAAACATTATTACAAGCTTACCGTTTTGCATCGAGCTAAGGCAAGCAGATAGTTTTGAACACTGGCTGGTTATGTATTTTATCAAATATGTATTTTGGATAATTTTTAACCCAAAAAAAGCTACGGACAGCAGCTTTAAATACATTCCATTACAAAACAAAAGTACATTTTATCAATGATTTTGGCTAATAATAAGAGTTTAGTGTTCTCATTTAAATAAATTAAACAAATGTGTTAAATGGTTTTAATGCTACAAGTAAGACTGTAGTACTCTCATTTAATACATTTAATTAACCAAATTTGCATAATGCTTTTAGCAACAAATAAAAGTGTATTCCAGCTGCTAATAAATTTACTATATTCAATTTAATAAATAAATTCATAAAAATAAATAATCTGGGAGTACTACACTTACACGAATATCTTGTAAAATGGTGCATTGTTTAATTTAATTTATATATTTTTTTCAACTTTATTCTACATTTTGACAATACTTTTGCTTTGTCTGCCATCTTAAATGGATTTTTTTCTCATCAATAAACTTTCCACAGTGCAAACTGAGATTTACTGTACCGCAAAGGACACGTGTGATGCTGCCTAATACTTCGACCAAAATTTGTTCAGACAGGCAGCTCACCAGGTTTCGTAATAGAGCTAATGTGTTGCACGTATGGGTTTATTGTTTAGTTACTCAACAAGCTTGAATATCGTCATTTGCTGCATGTTCATGTTGCCTGTGAAAAAGCAGTTACGTCGACAAATGTCAAAGGACAAATGCGACCACACCTACCAGAGTCTATTTCTGCCCATAAATGCATCCGTATTTAAAGCTGTGAGGCATAAACAAACATCCCAAAGACCCTGTTTTGACCTTAATGAAGGCTCGTTTCTGCAGCAAATTGCTTTTTCCTTTGTGTCGCCAAAAAAATGGCAGTTGTCTCGCTTTATTTAAGTCGCTAGTTTATCATACGGAATATGTCTCTGCATGCATGTGTGTATTTTGAGCATAATTTGCCACCCTTTGAGAATTCACAATCACGTAACAGCTGGCTAAATGAATTCCTTATAGTTCACGCTCTATTTTTTTTAGGATCCAGAATGTTTATTTCCTAACTGCTCTGGATTCAGTGCGTCCCTGTGGTGAAGTGTTCCAGGAAAAATGCTTGCTCATGACAGGACTTGCTGTATAAGGGGCATGAGAGGGCCAGTTCTAAAGGGTTTGGTCATCGTAGGGTATAGCTTCATTTTGAGAGGAACATGTTCTTCCTTTGAGTCACATCAACCACAGGGTGGTCTGAATGCAGCGCTTCCTGCTTCCCATGTTCTTTGCATGTAGAGCATGCTCCGACACGCTCACCCCGTTTACACCTTGGAAAGAAATGGGGGGGAAAAAACAACACTGATAAGTTTCCCAGAAATTTACTTGGAATATGATGTCATTGTTACTGAATGCGCAACAATTTACTTTCTTCGGTTTCCTTGTGCTGAGATTTAGTGACACAAACATTTTTTTTTTTTTCACAGTTCTTCTCAATGTTGCAGATGATTCCCAATTATTTTGACGGGTTTTTTTTTTTCTTTATTTTTTCTGGATAACACAACTTTTCTCAACTCTCTGTGAAGTCCAAGATTGCACAGCTTCCTTTCTGCTGTGGTTGACACTCTTTTTAGGGAAAAAGCTGCAGCTCAGCGGATTCTTTCAACCCTGAAACGGCAATTAGCCACAGATCAGTAGATTAATTATGGGTCTCCAAGAGTGAATAATGGTGCGAGTTCGCAGCACCCTCCACGTGCTACGGCTAACGGTGTTAGTCCAATCGTCTTTTACCGAGATCATCTGAAACCACAAGAGCCTATAGTGGAAACAGAAGCAAGACACTAAGCCAAAGCCAATCACCAGTGTGGGCATGATTCATCCTGATGCATCATGGGAGTTACTCATATGAGCAATGATTCTCTGGAACACAGAAAACAACTCAATTTTTAGAATTGTAAACATTTGTAGATTCATATATTGTGTCCACGTATGTTTTGTTCTCAGAGTTTGGGTAAAAATACTGATTTATCAATCGATCTTGTACTTTCTGTAAACTGGATTGAATGTGACAAGATATAAGGGCCATGTTATCATAAGATAATGGCAAGAAAGCACCTTTTTCTATTCAGTTTTTATTCAGACTAATATCTGATTCACAAACAAATGACTCGTAAGAACCAATTTTTTTTAATGAATCATGCAAAAAGACTCACAAACTCAAGAGTGACGACTGTTTGATTTAACATTCTGTTTGAATATAAACAATATTGAACGATACAGTTGGGTCTAAACAGTCGGAGACCACATTGAAAATCTGAGATTTAAAGTTTTTTGGGGGAAAATAAATAAATAAATGACCCAAAAATCCAATAGTATAATTAAAGGTGCCCTAGAATGTTTTTTTTTAAATTATTTTATAATGTTTCCTGGGTTACCCTTATAATGTTAGTATGTTTTTTAGATAAAAAATAATCATAATTTTGAAATAAATGGCATTTTTCCTAGCCTGCTTTTAGCCTCTGATTTGAACACTCTGTTTGAAGGGGCGTGTCTGCTGTGGGATTCAGTGTAACCGCGGCCACTGCTGTGATTGGCTGACATGCTTGCATATGAAAAAGCAACGCATTACATGTGAAACTCTCTCCCCAATACTTTTACTACTGCTATTATACGTTTTTACTATAACAGCTATCGAGATTAACGAATCGTGAGATGTTTTTAAAGTATTTAGATCTATTCCCATCACATAAAATGTTGCCGTGATGAGCATTGAGCAGATGACAGTGTGTTGATCGCGAGAATGAAGATCTTATCATTGCAAAGCAGTTTCTGCACTCTCTCTGCTTTCACCAATGCAAACACGATGATGTAAATACAGTAAGAGCTTCGTTGTGCAGTAACGTGCGTCATTGATTTCATAACGAGTTTGGCAAGTGTCCAGATAAACTCACGCTGTGTGGAAAGATTGTTCTTTGATCGCTTTCTGTATTTAATTTGTTCACAATTTAAATACGATTATTTTCATCCTACTAAAAGAAACGATGTGAAGCTGATATTTTAGTCACTGGCTTGACTTACTGATGCATAAACAGTATTGAACGATTTTGAGAGAAAGATTACCTGTCTGAACTTGAACAATTACACATCAGAAAGTGTTGCTTGGTAGCTCGATCCGAGGCCAGCTCTGTATTGGCCCAAGTTGAGGAAACAGCTTCGGCTGCGCAGTTCCGCCTGGCATTGAGGGCTGGCATTATGCAACTATTTGGAGGCGTACATATTAATGATCCCGACTATTGCGTCACAGTCGGTATTGTGTGGAGAACCGACCGTTTTTCAGGGGTGTTTTTCATAAACGTGAATTAAATGAGAACGCGAAAACAGTCCAGTTTGAGATTCACTCTATGTCATGTCCATGCACTAAACTCTTGTTATTTGACTATACCAAGGTAAATTCAATTTTGAATTATAGGTCACCTTTAAGCAATTGTATTCAAATGTATACATCCAAAGGAGATTTAAATATTATTTAAATATTAATTTATATAAAATATAGCTTGGTCCAAAAATTCGGAGACCACATTGATAATCTGAGTTTTAATGGGGTTTTTTTAGGGGGAAATAAAAAATGAAAATAATAATACAATAAAAAAATCCCAAAATTAAATAGTATAATCAAAATTGAATCAGAAAAATCGAATCAAGATCTGAATCATCCTCTAAACTGAATCTAATCATGAAATCTGTATCAATACCCAGAAAAGTGACTTTTTAAAATTATTTTTATTATTCATGCCAGGCCAGTGTTGGTGATGCCCCTTTGTAAAGAAACTCTACATGCCTATAGACTGAACATGTAATATGCATGCATATGACGTCACCGTTTTCCCAAGTTTTCAGGGGACGATAACGTTATCATTTTCAAAAACTTGCACTTTGAAACCCATTTTCAAAAGCTTGCGTTTTCATGCCCGCAAAACATTTTAGGCCGAAATGCATAAAAAGTTTTGTTTTTAGTTGAAAATGGTGTCGTGTAAACGGCTCCTAAATGGGCAGTTCTTGGCCAAAATTATGTAATGCTGACAAAGCTTAATGCAAATAGTCGAAAGCCTGGCTTTGCGAAACTATCAGTGAGTTGGTGGAAGTAGTTATGTGGATTGGGGGAAGTGGTTCTCTGTGGCTTTCTGTGCATATCCCTTTTTTCATAACGTTTGAGGTTTGATTTGGAAAGGTTTTTTTTCTTCACATGGTCACCATAAAGGGCAAATCTTACAACATTGTGGTACGTTGCTTAGGTGTGAGCTTTGAGCCGTTGAGTAGGAAGGAAAGTGGGGGAGAGAGAGAGAGACAAGAGTGAGGGATGGAGGAAAGGAACTGTTGACAGAGGAAGGACAACAGACTCGGCTTCCCTCGGCGCATGGAATGATGCCTCAGCAGGATGAGTGGGTGTCAGAGTGGGATTAGAGCATCATCCATTTGTTCTCTTTTGTGTTTTTGCTCGCTATCCATCCTTCCCCCTCTTTTTCCCATATGCCTGTCCGGCATTGTCTATCTTAGGGGAATTAGGATTTTCCAAATAAACAGAAGTTAGCGTTTACGTCTGCCAGCGAGATGGAGTAGCGCTTCATTAACCTTGCATTGTCTTTCCCTGCATGGGTTACACAGACAGGCTATTAAACAACATCGTAGATGTCTGCAAATGGTAAACCGA
The DNA here is from genome assembly GCF_029890125.1 of Rhinichthys klamathensis goyatoka. Taxonomy (NCBI): domain Eukaryota; kingdom Metazoa; phylum Chordata; class Actinopteri; order Cypriniformes; family Leuciscidae; genus Rhinichthys; species Rhinichthys klamathensis. Next base: position 1,858,416 of record NW_026606664.1, on the reverse strand, counting down.
ACCCTGCGTTGACAGATTACACAAACACACACTCAAAACGGTGTAGGATCAAATGGCTTCAACTAATGTTTCTTCGTAGGTGTAAACCAAAGCTATAATTCAACTCAAACCATGGACCACAGAACATCGATGTGGTAAAAAGAGGCTGTAATATCATTATGAATGATCTTTTAGGCCGTTCGTTAATTCAATAACATTCCAGTGGGTTTCTCATGATTCATGTTAAAACTACACCATTCCAGACCAAATATTTACCACTTCCAAGAGCCCTTTCCAAACAAGAATTGACAGATTTGACAGAAAATACAAAAATATTACAGTAAAATGTTAAACAGAAAAGGCAAGTTAGGAGAGAACTATTCTATATATTTCTTCATTCTACTTTTTGTTTCATTATAATTAACTGATTCATGCCATATTTTTGGTTTGGTTTGAAAATTGTTCATTGAAGTGTCATTTTAATTGATTTGACTGATGTTTGTGCCACACACAGATTGATATTGCTGTTTCCATGTAGGAGGTTAAAAATCCATTTTTAGGCAGTCTATCGTGTGTATCCTCCTGCATGGGTAACTCTATGAGCATGACATCTGACAAATAACGAAACACCCATGAGAATACCAACTGTAAGCTAAAAGAAATCCACCACAGCTCATTTAACTGTACACAACTCTATTCCATAACCTCCTACCTAAGGAACTGAAAGCAACCCTGATGAAAAATCCAGCATGTTCTCTATGCTGGTCCAGGCTGGTTTGTGCTGGTCTAGCTGGTGGACCAGCATAGTCATGCAAACTGAAGCAGGTGAAGCTGGTTCACCAGCATACTTGCAGGGTTGAGTGTGAGTTAAGTTAAAAGCAGTTAATAGAAACTAGATAATAAAAGTTTAAAATGTCCTGTTTTTTAAAAATACTTTCATACTCATTTGGAAACTCATGCGTCAAAATCCAGCTGACATAGTAAAAGGTATGTTTAAAAGTGTACATATAAAAAGGTATGTCACTGCAGTCAGGAGCATTAAATATTACAGACAATAGTGATAGCATGCACTTTCATCAATTGCTGAAAGAAAATTAATCTATTTTATTTTGCTAACTGCAACACTGCTTCAGTTACTTTTATTGGGACCATATGAAAACTGAGCAGTGTTAGTTTAACATTGAGGGTTTTGATCTGCCAATGAACATGTAACCTGAATCATGTGTTTTCTTTATAAAAAAATCTATTCAAATTAATTGACTTTATTTAACGATTAATTAACACACACTAAGAAACGTGACGTAACACATACATAAGTTTTGTTGCGGTCTTTCTGGGATCATACCAGCACCCAGAAGACAACATATGCTGGTCTACTAGCAACCAGTATCCCATGACGGGAACCCGCAAACCATCAACCAGCATCCCATGATGGGAACCAGCAAACCATCAACCAGCATCCCATGATGGGGAACATCAAACCATCAACCAGCATCCCATGATGGGGAACATCAAACCATCAACCAGCATCCCATGATGGGGAACATCAAACCATCAACCAGCATCCCATGATGGGGAACATCAAACCATCAACCAGCATCCTATGATGGGGAACATCAAACCATCAACCAGCATCCCATGATGGGGACCAGTAACCATCAACCAGCATCCCATGATGGGAACCAGTAACCATCAACCAGCATCCCATGATGGGGAACATCAAACCTTCAACCAGTATCCCATGATGGGGAACATCAAACCATCAACCAGCATCCCATGATGGGGAACATCAAACCATCAACCAGCATCCCATGATGGGGAACATCAAACCATCAACCAGCATCCCATGATGGGGACCAGTAACCATCAACCAGCATCCCATGATGGGGAACATCAAACTTTCAACCAGTATCCCATGATGGGGAACATCAAACCATCAACCAGCATCTCATGATGGGGAACATCAAACCATCAACCAGCATCCCATGATGGGGAACATCAAACCATCAACCAGCATCCCATGATGGGGACCAGTAACCATCAACCAGCATCCCATGATGGGGAACATCAAACCTTCAACCAGTATCCCATGATGGGGAACATCAAACCATCAACCAGCATTCCATGATGGGGAACATCAAACCATCAACCAGCATTCCATGATGGGGAACATCAAACCATCAACCAGCATCCCATGATGGGGAACATCAAACTTTCAACCAGTATCCCATGATGGGGAACATCAAACCATCAACCAGCATCTCATGATGGGGAACATCAAACCATCAACCAGCATCCCATGATGGGGAACATCAAACCATCAACCAGCATCCCATGATGGGGACCAGTAACCATCAACCAGCATCCCATGATGGGGAACATCAAACCTTCAACCAGTATCCCATGATGGGGAACATCAAACCATCAACCAGCATTCCATGATGGGGAACATCAAACCATCAACCAGCATTCCATGATGGGGAACATCAAACCATCAACCAGCATCCCATGATGGGGACCAGTAACCATCAACCAGCATCCCATGATGGGGAACATCAAACCATCAACCAGCATTCCATGATGGGGAACATCAAACCATCAACCAGCATCCCATGATGGGGACCAGTAACCATCAACCAGCATTCCATGATGGGGAACATCAAACCATCAACCAGCATTCCATGATGGGGAACATCAAACCATCAACCAGCATCCCATGCAAAAACTAAGATGTCATGAAAAATGTATGTAGTATATTTGTAAGTATTAAATGAAGTATAATGCAAGTATTTACATTTTGTACCCAAATGTCAATTTTAACACTGTATTGAAAATCAGAATTTTAGAATTAAGATTTAAGAGTTTAGATAAAAAAGAAATTAGATAAAAATGAATATTATAAATATTATTTTTATCAAACTGCCCACTTCAATAAAGGAGAATTAAATGCTATTGAAATATACAAAATACAGTTGTCTGAGACCATCTTGAAAAACGTAAAGTTTTTGGATTTTTTTTAAAATAATTTGCAATGAAATAAATTGTAATAAATTATATATATATATATATATATATATATATATATATATATATATATATATATATATATATATATATATATATAAGCAAATAAAAAACAGTCCCGACATTATGCAGTCCCTTTAACATAATTTTAAACATATTATTAATTATTTAAAACATAATATTAAATCAAGTCAATCATATTTCTCCATGTGATTAGTCATCAATCACTTGTAGCGACTTGGACACACATTGTTTAATAACAGACTTTTGCTTTGTCTCACGCACACGCCATTTCAAAGCCGCACTCAAGTTGCCCCCCACACCACCAGCCCTCAGCTCCGAGCGCTTGAGGAGTAAGAAAGCATTGATTTCTGTGCTATCAGTCAGAGAAAAGCCGTTTTCTTGCTGGAAACTAAAACTGAATTATTTATTTCCTCATTCAATTTTTATTGCACTCTCCTGGTGGAAAAATAATGCTTCCTCAATTAGATGGTGTTCCACCCCCACTATCCTGCTATCTTGCCTCTTTCTGCCGCGGTCTGGCTATCCAGCTCTCCTCTGGGCGGTTAAATGTGGACAGTGCCGTCGGAAATCATGGAGTGTGACAAAGAGCCACACACGGAGAAGGGAATTAGATCATGTAATCTGAACTGCTGGCACTGGAGTAACTATAACTAACCATATTACACACTGGCCATCTGTAGCGCTTTACTAATGTCTAAACAGAAAAGGGGAAAATGTTATTTGGAAGAGTAGGTTTATGGCAAAAACAATTATACAACAGTTAGTTCCAGTCCTCTAATCTGATTGGCAAAGCAGCGTTCCAGGAGTGCTAAACGGTATCAACTTAACATAAAGGAATATTCTGGGTTCAATTCTCTCATGGAAAAAGCGATTGTAAGCTCTCAATGGAATTATCCTGTTTAAATAAAGGATTAATAAATAAATAAATTCAATGCAAGCTCAATCGACAGCATTTGTGGCATGTTGATAACCACAAAAATTTGCGGTAATAATATTGACTTGTTGTCACAGAAAGTTATTACATTTTGATGATGGATAAATCATCCCATGGATGATTATTTATAAAGTAGGGTCCAGTGTTATTTTAGTATCATTTATATACTAATATAGTATTCATAAATATTTTGAATTAGATTTAATTTTTATATTTTCAGTTTTTATTTTAATTTTAGTCAATATTTTTGTTTGTTTTCCATTAGTTTTTGTTAGATATTTCTATTTAGCTAATTTATTTTATTTCAGATTTAGTTTAAAGGGTTCATGATGACATCAGAAGTCAAATTTGCATTGATCTTTTGACATATAAGAGTTTTTTGTACCATTAAAACATCCTGCAAATTTCATAGCTTAAAATGTCACCCTCATTATAAACAAAGCATTTATTGAATCGTGCTCTAAAAACAGCTCGTTTTGATATTGCGGGATCTGTGGGCAAATTAAATACATTTTCATATGCCCGCCTCCAGAGCGACAAATACACATCATCGCACCATAGGCCCCGCCCACTGGCATTCAGTCACTTAACAGCTGACATTTGCCTATACTGGATGTGAGTGTTGCGTCAAAAGCAAATAGAACTCATTATAATCACAGACACTGTCTACACTGGATATAGTATACAGATGTGCGTTCAGTTTCTGACATACTGGCACTTGAATCTGTCGAACAACAGGACAACTGGAAGAGTGAATAAATGTTAGCTTTGACGCGTCTAGTTTAAACAGCTCGTTTGTGTCTCTGTACAGATTTCAGAAGGATCCCAGCGTGGCGTTGCGGATCACGTCGGAGAATTATATGTTTGTTTGGAGCATTTTGTTTTGTGAGCGATGTAATTGAAAGTTTGTAAAGAAACTTTTGTTGAAAGATGAAGCAGCCAACTGTATTGGATCTGACAGCAGCATCAGAAACCTGAGTAAATGATCCACATACTAATATATATATATATATATTTTATGCAACAAACTTTATTTCATATTATAAATGAACCTCCACAAACATATTAAAATAATATGTAATTTTAGTACTTCAACGTCTTTCTTTCTTTCTTTTTGAAAGAAAACAAGGGAAAATTCAGAAGTATTTTTCATGGTACTCAACCTACTATTGAGCTTAACTTGTGTTGAACCCGGAATATTTCTTATTAACTTTATTTATTGAACTGTCATATAAAAGCAAAATGACCTGTGGCCGAATCACAGTTGCACAGAAATTCAGTACTACAAGCATGATTGCGAGTGTGATATTGCCTAAAAAGATTTAAATCAGTATGTCAGGTGCCTCTGGGTAGAGGGGGTAGAATAAAAACAGAAAAGCATTGTGGGTGGATGGTGAAGGATAGAGAGAAAGAGAGAGAGAGAGTTTGTTTGCTCACTCCCCTGTTTTAGCCAAAGATCTCCCGGCGTCCTCTGTATTCAAACCTGGCTACAATAACTGATGGCTGATCACAGCCAAAGAGCCTGGTTTGACCCCTGCAGGTGCTTGGGTGATGTGGTCAGGTGTGCATAACAGCACGACAATGAAGCAGCTTGATGAGAGAGAGAGAGAGAGAGAGAGAGAGAGAGTTGGGAATGAAGCAATGGTTGATGGCGACTAAGAAACAGCAGCGGGCTCTCCAGGCAAGAGATGAAATATTTGCAATTCTGCCTGGTCCCTGGGCTGCAGGCCTACACTCCATTTATATGGAAATTAGTTTGTCTTTACTAAGGTGGGGATGGAGAGAGAGAGAGAGAGAGAGAGAGAGAGAGAGAGAGAGAGAGAGAGAGAGAGAGAGAGAGAGAGAGAGAGAGAGAGAGAGAGAGAGAGAGAGAGAGAGAGAGAGAGAGAGAGAGAGAGAGAGAGAGAGAGAGAGAGAGAGAGAGAGAGAGAGAGAGAGAGATAGAGAGAGAGATAGAGAGAGATAGAGAGAGATAGAGAGAGAGAGAGAGAGAGAGAGAGAGAGAGAGAGAGAGAGAGAGAGAGAGAGAGAGATTGTATGCTTTTTTATCTACCAGGATTTGATTGGTTCTTGAAAAGTTGTCTATGTTATTATTGGATAATATTATTTTACTTTTTACTTTATCAATAGAAAATAAATGATATATAATGTTTCGGAGGCAAAAAAAAAAAAAGTTACATTATTTGATGAATGATTATGAACATTTGACTTTAATCTTTTTTTTTTATTGCGCACAATTTATAATAATAGCATGTTATACTTTTTTTCTGGCTGAATATTCTGTTTTACTCAGAAATGCAAATTTTCATGTTAAATTTAAAGGGATAGTTCAACCAAAAATGAAAATTCTGTCATCATTTATTCACCCTCGTGTCGTTCAAAATCTGTATGAATGTCATTCTTCTGCGAGAAACAAAAGAAGATATTTTGAAGAATGATGGTGACCAAACAATTTTGGTTACCTTTGACACACCGTATAGACTAAAGTCCACAGAGACGTTTCTCAAAATATCTTCTTTGATGTTCCCCAGAAGAAAGTTTTTTTGGGTCAACTATCCCTATAGAAGAACGCCACACTATGGGTCCTATTTTAACGATCTAAGCGCATGGTCTAAAGTGCACTTAGGGCGTGTCCGAATCCACTTTTGCTAGTTTAACGACGGGAAAAATGGTTGGCACGCCCAGCGTATGGTCTAAAAGGGTTGTCCCTATTCTCTTAATGAGTAATGGTTATGTTTTGGGCTTAACGTGCAATAAACCAATCAGAGTCTCATCTCCCATTACCTTTAAAAGCCAGTTGTGCTCGCGCCATGGCGGATACGCTATTTACATGGCGGAATTTGCAAAAATCTGCTTGCTCGGAACGGATCGGATCTGCTTGCTTGCTTAACCATCTACGGGACAAAGTGTACGCACGTTGCGGACCCGCCTATAGCTGCGCATATTACTAACACGCTCTTTAAATAAAAAAATAAAAAAATTGCCAATATTAGACCTGGTGTCAGTTGGTCAATGATGCAGTCTATTTTAGTTGCCTCAAAATAGCAAGGCGCCAACAATGCACCCGAACACACCTTGTTTTCGGACCTGCACGCCCATGGGCGAACAGATGGGCACAAATGCATTTACTATTAAAACAACGTGACGCAGGACGTGAAAATGACCGCACTGCATTGCGTCAGGTGTATGGTAGGTTCCCATGTCTGCCTCGACTGTGGACTTTATCTGGAATCTCTAGCTTTCACGGCACCCTTTATGAACCAAACAAACCCCAACGTCCCTCACCTCCAGGCCTCAGATCATGCAGCAGCACTGCTGGAAAATTAGCACATGTTCAACAGACCATTCATTCCAAATCAGTCCATTTGTGATGTGCTCCAGAGCCTGGCTGAGTCTCGCTGGAGCGTTCATGGCCAGCTGCTCCTGTGTGATGCCCAGGGCATTGCTAATACCAATGCTGATGCCCGCTCTCTTTTCATACAATCAAGCTTAGTCATGACACCAGGACCCACAAGACCACAATGGTTGAGTCACATGATGGTGAAGGTCAGTCACGCTAGGACTGAGGGGGAACACATCACATAGGAGTGAGTAATTCGGTTCTAAAACCTAGTGAGCTGCCAGTTGTTGCCTAAATATAGAGATAAACAGAACATCAAGTGACTGATTTAAAATGTTAAAAACAAAAACATAAAAAAAAAAAAAAAATATGCATATAAAACTTTTTAATGAACATAACGTAGACTGCATAAGGCGGCAAAATGGAAGCAGCTCGCTAGGTTTTGGAAAAGAGCTCAAATCAGGCGAGGCTGAGTGAACACGACAAAGAAGCCTTGTCGGGGGCTCCTCCAGAGTTGAAATGTCCTCAGGGTGGTCTCTGAGTGATTGTCTGTTCGTGGAACATGGTTTGTCTTGTGCACTGCCTCATAATCTGTGCCTCAATGCCTCGTTGAAAGGGTGGGAGTGTTTGTTTTTGCTTTGCGCCGAGAAGGCTCGTTTTTATATGCCAGGACAAGGGTCTTTCTTGTGCTGATCCTGTTTCCACTGCCATGGGGATGGTATTGGTGGAAATCGCTCTTTCACCCTGATTTCAGACTGGTTTTGAGATTACCTTCACAATGGTTCTTGTTTGGGTTCGTCTGGAGAGGCTGGTCTCGGATCAGCGTAGGAGAGATGAGCTTTCCGCGGCCATGGAGACAGATGTGACATTCTGGATTTAAGAAAAAGAAAAGAAAAAAAAGAGTAAACACACACAAGGCATGTGTTGAACGAGAATGAAAAACTAGACCACACAGGAATTGTGAAAAGATCTTATGCTAATTTTTGTATTTGTAGTACCACATTCAATTATTTTAGCCTACTGAAGGTGTAGGGGAGAGCAGGGGCGAAAGTTCCATTTTTCAGAAAAACGTAATTTTAGAAGATATTGTTTTAGACAGAGATATATTTTTGCTGTGGTCAATATCTCACAATTGTGGTCTATCAATACCAGGTGGTATTTTGTACAAATGTAGACCGACTTCAGTATAATTTCGCTTTGAACATAAGTTGCATTGCTTCTTTCGACCTGGTTTTCCCATACACTTTGACATGTTTGAATAACAAAGCATTTGTATCAGGCACAGATCTAGCCTGTTTTGTTTGGGGTTTAGTGTAGGTGGTCCCAGGTGCTTATGAATAATGAGATAGGCCTACAACCACTAAATTAAGAAATCTAGAACTGAGTAGAGCTACACTGTGAGGACCAGCCAGCCATGCAACTTAATAAACATGTAAAATAATGTATTAATGACAATATAAAACTGAAGAAAGTTTTCTGTGATTTAAAGTTAAGGGAAATATGAAACGCTAGAGATCAACGGAACGTCCATGACAGAAAAACGCCCACGTGGGTGTACCTGAGATAAAGATAAAGCTGCAATCTTCGTGTCTGAAGTTTACTGCAGTGGAAAGTTGATTAGTGCTTTAATGCACCATTTACACACAGGGACGGATTATGGCGATGATGTGCCCTGGGCACGGATGTCTCAAAGGCCCCCTTCACCAATTTTTTGGACAACAGTGTTGCACCTGCATGCACAGGCGCCGCAATAGGGCAGGCAAGCCAGGCATTTTAAAGGGACCCCCGAGGGCTGATCATTTAAACAGAAATGTTAATAAATGACAGACGCAGCAACATCTCTGCATCCCCCTTAGTGTGGGGCCCCTCGCTCGTTACGCTCGTTATGCTTTTACCTTTTTGAAACTGGTGCAGCGCTTACTCGCGGTAGGTAGAACATGTATGCTTTGATTTGTTAAACATGCAAAGGACTTATCTGTCTGGCATGGCAGCTCGCTCTAACTTTAACCTAGATAAATGCATATCCAAAGTGTTTGTGCGGAGTGTGCAGCGCGCACTGCATGGCAGGCGTCGGCGCGAACACTTGCATTTTCCTATCAACAGTGGAAACAACTTGAAATACTCAATCTTTTCTGGTCATAGGCCTATACAGAAAAGAATAATGCATCAGTCGCAAGTAGCTACTTTTATTTTTGTAAACTCACAATAACAAGAAAACGTTGTGCTTTTGTAAAATAAAATAAAATAAAACAAACAGGGCGCGCTTTCATGGTCTCCGTGGCGTGAACTGGAGCGCGTCTAAAAAATGAACTGAAACACAGTGTAGCTATAGCCTCACAGGCATGATGAATATTTCTATATAAAGCTTGAAATGTCCACTTTTAAACGAAAAAATTCGAATCGAAAGCAAATACCGGCTGATAAGGCTGATATGATATGAAAGGGGCATTTCTCTCTAAAGGCGCATCCACTTTACAGCGGAGATATAGATATGTTTGCAGCCGACACTGATTTAAAAAATATATTATTTTTTATTATTAAACAATAAAAATGCCTAGTTTTTTTCCCCAGACAAATATTATCATTAGCCTGCTTTTGCCGGTGCTTTGCGGCAATATTTATGCATGCGCTTGCTTGAGCGCGGAATAGGCTATCAATCAATCAACTTTTATTCAAGACACAGAGGTCCATAGAGACAACACAGTACAGATGTAAAAAACAATACAAAACAATTAAAAATGATGCGGATGAGGCATCATTTATAAAACATATACAGGCTTCGGGTCCAATGTTTCCAAAAGCAAGATGTATACCTTGTGTCACTCTTAGAAACATCAGTTATGGCCACAATGATCATATTCTTAGACCCTGTCAGTCTGCACATGAATCTATACATAAAATTTCTCAAAACAGCGTTAAAAGTGGGCACATTGTTAGACACAAACATTTCACTGGCACTACTCCACCAGGAATTTTAAGCACAATTCTCAGTGCATCATTATAAGCCACTTGAAGTTTTTTCATTTTCGACTGACTAAAATTACACCACAGGTCTCTCATGCCTCTATATGCCTCTACTCAGTATTTAAGCAGAAATTAATATTAACGTGAGATTAGTCGACTAATTGCTTAAAGGAATGACTACTACAGTAGTCGTCGACTAGAAAAATCTTTAGTCAATGGCAATTCTAATCAATGCATTTAGGCTAGTTGACATTTAGGCCTATTTAATTAGTAATTCTAGTATCCTGGGCCGGGTTTCCCGATAACAATGTATCTTAGCTCTTAAGAGTGCTTTCTACGTGCAAGGTTACGAAAGTTCGCAGCAATTCCACGAGCGTTTCCCAAAAATGCACTTAACATGAACGCGCGAGAACGCGCTCTACGTGCTACTTAAGCGTCGCTGTCCATTCGCGAAGTGCTGAAATATAACCTTATATGGAATCGTATTCTGAACGTTTAACCTAGTAATCGTCATTTGTTGTGGATTAGAAATCAAGACAAGTCTATATGGATATAAAACACCTATACAGGCTGACAAAATGGCTGAACAAAAACAAAAAAACAAGAGAAGAGACCTTTCAAAAAGATAAAATGAATGTCCTTTTAGAGGAGATAGAGGGAAACAAAGATTTTATTTTTAACAGTTTTAAAGGACACCATACAAATTAGAAAAAACAAAACATCTGGAAGGACATTGTCACATTGCAAAATAACTGCAACCGCCTTCAAAGATCAGGGAAGGAGGTCCGCAAGAAATGCCCAATACATGGCTGGTTTTCGTGCACGTCAGCAAGTCATTGACAGATTTTTTTTAATTCATCCATATTTTGCCCGGTCTTTAAAGCATTTTTCCCAGATTACTTATTTAATGACTTTTTGTTTTTTGTTCATTCGTTTAATTTAGATGTGTATTTCTATTTTTTTCTTCCCCTTTTAATTATTTCATTCATTCATTTAAACAAAACACGAGTACAACAAAGTGTGCAATAAAGTACAATCAAAACCTATATACTTACGTTGCAGTGTAATCTGTTAAATCTAGATAAAAGTGTAATCTGCCGGTTGTCCTGCAGGTGACCTCATAAATCTGTCTTCTTACGATGCTCTTGGGGATGTACGATTACTCCAGAGCACTCGTAGTTCTACGAAGATTTTCAAGTGCTACTTAAGCTACGATGCTTTTGGGAAACAGACCATAATATTAAGATCAGTCGTACGATCGTTTTTACGATCAATTTAGGCTTACGATGCTTTTGGGAAACGCAGCCCAGGTCTTTACGTTAAATTAGTTGAGTTAACAATTAGTTAATGAACTAAAATAATAAAACAAAGATTAAATTAAGATGCTATATAGCATTGCTTGTTCCACCACAAAAGACACTTTTTAGGGTGACAATCCGTTACACATTTGAAGATTTATTGTATCTTGAAGATTGTTGTATTGTATTTTATCTTCTGTTATAAAGATGAAGATTGACATTTCGTTAAAAAAAATAATCCCATAGGCTCCTATTGTAAAACATAAACAACTTAGCCTATGTTCTGTCTTGGTTGTGGTTTTAAACTCATTTTTGTTTTGGTTTTTGAGTAACCGTCTTCTACGCGTGACTTTTATATTACGCAATGCTTTTCACTCGCCTCTAGATGTCCTTCTCAACAGCGCAGCAATACATTAAAATTATTTATTTGATTTATTTACTAGTTAATACTTTGCAACTGCAAAAAAATCACATTATTCCTCAATATTTAACACAATTTTACTGAAAATAAAAATAAAGTAAAAATAATTATTTGAAAAGAATAGACACAGTAAATTTTACAGGGCCCCCTGCTGGCCCAGTGCCCTGGGCAAGTGCCCAGTAGGCCCGTGCGTTAATCCGTGCCTGTTTACACAGTGTCTGCTACACTGCAAGCGAGCAACACACAAAACTAGATCGCAACTAGCGCGCTCCCATTATCAACGCAACTGGGCTGGCATTGGCTCGACTGCGGCTCGTGAGGTAACGTTACGCGTATATATTTTACCTGTCATAGAAATGCGATGCAGATATTCATGTTTTATATGGATTCCACGTAAAATAGTGTACTCGTGAAAATGAAAATATGTGTAAACGAAGTAACATAACTGGAATGTTACTCCAAAACACTGTTTGTATGGGGTATCAAATGTAAATCTTTACCTCAAAGAGCTTGGACGATCGAATTTCTGTCCGAGAGGCCAATTATTTTGGAAAGCGATGTATTTACGCGCTGATAATAGTAAGTTTTTTATATAGCCTAATATATATTTTTTTTCTTGATCAACTCTCGCTAGTTATAGTCACTTAAAGCACTTAACGTTTGTGGTTTTTATTCTATGTTTATTACTTTTAAGATAATTTATTTTAATGTTATCCGAAACACTGAAAAAAATAACGTTTACATGCATATAGGCCAATTTAAAATGTAAAATCTTTCTCTTCAGGAAAATATTGATGACGTGGTGCGCATTTTGTCCAATCAAATGCTTTTTAGAATGAAAAGAGTTGCATCCAAAATTGCATACTTCCCTACTATATAGTAGGTGAAAAACATGTGACAAAAGCTACTCATAAAAGAGCGTAAAAGTGTTGGAAAAAAAGTACCAGGGTGCCCTACAACTTCCGACCACAGTATAAGAAGTGGACAGAGCCATCTCATTGGAACTCAGTTGAGACAGTTGAAGCCCATTTTTAGCGATTTTTGAGCACTTCCGTTCCTGACGCGCAGACTCAAACCGACTCAAACTAAGCTTGATGACGTGAGAAACCTGTCTGACAGACGTTAATCTTCTAGTAGCTGTAATGTAACATAGAAGGTAATGGAGCCCTTTATACATTGTGGTGTTTCTTTAGAAATAAATAATGGACAAATGGAGTCTTTAAATGCCTCAGATGTAAAGTTATTCGCTATCAAAGTGACGCCAAAATGAATGGGAGTCAATGGAAATGCTAACGCAAGTGAAGTTCTGCTACAACATGGCGGCACCCGGCCGGCTTCAACTTCCGGTCGATGGATTACCCCCTTGGCTTCCGACGAAGTGTGCATAGTGGTGCAGGAATGACGTGACACTTTGTAGGCCAACTCCAGTTAGCATCACACTAGCCATTAGGCTACCCAAATTGCGCAAATTGAAATTGCAAATTGCAAATATCCCCTATGATAACACATACATTTTAGCAAACACTCCTATTTATCGCAAAAAAGTTTTTACGATCATTCTTTAAAGATGTTGCGGTAGCTAGCTATACGTAAACCTACCAACATCCGTCGCCGCCATGATTTTTGGGATGACTTATCGTGAGAGGAAAAAATTAAGTTTTAGTCGCATAACATCGGTTAATGGAAACGCCGTAATTTCGCAATATTTTGCTATCGACATTTAGAAAATATTGCAAAAGTTTGAGTTAGAATAGTTTATAAGAGCACAGTTAAAAGCATAACTTACCAAGGCTGTAAAAGCGGACTGTGTTTACCTGTTCAGCGTGATGATGTTTAATCTCCTCGACTGCCTCTGTAATCCCATTTAGGCACTTGTTAGCAACCACCTTTTTCAAGACACGTAACATCTTAAAAAATCACGAGTGGGGTAATATTGATGTATTTTATGTCGTAGAATAAAATGTGAAAGTGTCTTGAGCTTGTGTTCACCACAGATCCCATTAAAAAAAATTGACTTCAGGATGATGGAACTCGTTTCCGCGTTTTGCGTACAAAGTGATGTCATACCTGGACTCTATTAGATGGACACTTTACTATTCCATGAGGCCACGGGAGAGGATTTAGAAATGTCAGTGAAGCGACGCAACTGACGCTGGTAGGTCACGTGATAATGACAACATGACAAATAGGCCTACATCTAGATTACATTTTACACATATTCATACTAAAAAAGTACTTTTTTAGCATCCGTGAAGTAATAACTTATTCAAAATAAGTACCTACTCAAGAGAGTGTGATTTCGGACGCAGCCCATGTCTGCTCTCCCTACATTTATAAGTAGGCTTCTTGCATATAGTCAGATATAATAAAATGTTTTTTATAATGAGCAGTTTGTCTGTGATTGATCAATTGATTGCAAAGAAAGTAGTTTTGTATGCATTTGCAAGGCTGTGATGTTTATTAAAGTCCTTTGATATGTCTCGCCCCAGCTGTTTTAATAGGAAATATGGCAGATATATGAAAGATGCCCCGCTTTGTGCCTGACAGGCTGATCGGTCTTGCAGGCTCAGTAAGATTAAGGTTAAGGCCTCGTCATCCTGTCAAAGTCATGCCAATAAAGCTTTCTGAATTGAGAAGCACCATCCTTCAATGGGCGGAAATATAGCAGCATAGATTTCTGTTTTAAACAAACAGTATTTGGGGTATGCCGAACTCTATCTGGCTCAAATGAGAATTCTGTGGCCTTTCTAAGGCATACACATGGTTTATTTCTCTCTCCAGAAATCAATATACTTGTTCATCACGTAATGTTTGGGCTTTGAATATTTTTAATAGATATCCGAGGTCACTTTCCGTGCGTATATCAATTTCAGATAGGACTCGCCATATGAATGCAATCTTTATTATCGATCAGACGGTCAATATTAAACTATCACGGAAAGAGAATGCACAACGACATTAAATACGCCGGCTATTAGAGCCCTTGGGGTGTACCATCTCTGTTTAAAATGAGAACTATTCCTAACCCAGTATTTGTCACAGAATCAATCAATGTGGCACATCAATATCTGTAAGTGTGTTTGTATGTGCACTGTCCTCCTATTTTGCAGCCACGTTTCTCCCTGGAAAAGCTGGATTCTCATTCGTATTCTGGCAGAATCCTCTGGCAGTGAGACTGCAGTTGCTCTCAGAGCAGGCGTGGTCACATGGGCAAAGGATGAGGGAAGAAGACAAGAAGAGGGTTGGGGGAGGGATGGAGAGGGGGTGAGATGCTCGAAACGGAAAAGAAACGGACAGGGTCAATAAAAAAGATGGGTTAGGGAAAACAAAGATGGATAGCTGAATGCAAATTCTAGAAGAAAAGAGAACACAATAGGGCTGCACAATTAATCGAAATAAAACTGCAATGGCCTGACACGCTTACCAAGCCATAAAGGACGTGATCTAATTAAATTAATATATTTTATCTAGGCCTATTACAGAGAAGTGTTTTTTTTTTTACTCGTAAGCAGCTCATTATCCAGTGTTTTCAGTGTCTCGCAGTGGCTTGGTTCACAGCAAAATAAATTAATAATAGTAAAAAAACTAATTTTTTTATATATGAAAAAATTGCTAAATGTTTAGCCAAATTATGTAGCCCATACAAACGACAACAGAAAACCGTGAGCTTAAAAAAAAAAAAAAAACATTTTCATGGAGCCCTGCACGACGATATGAAAAATATATATCATAGCCACGATAATTCATTCTCTCGTTTTGGTAAATCATGGCCACAAATTAAGAATTAGTTCCCACGAATCATTAATTTGTTCCCTTGTTTTAGTAAATCGTGGCCACGTTGAACTTATTTGTTTCCTCGTTTTGATTTAACGAAAACAAAGGAACAAATTATTACAACCTGGTCACATTTTAGTAAAACAAGTGAACAAATTATATCGTGCGCACGATTTACTTAAACCGAGGAAACAAATTAGTACAACATGCTGACATAGTAGTAAGTCGTGGGAGCCAATAGTTAAGCCGCGTTTCCACTGTACACACATTCACATTCGATTGTCGCATTTCGCCCCCTAGTGGCAGTCGCAGGGAACTTTAAAATTGGTCGTGAAGCAACCGTTACCTCGGCTTATTCACCATGGTAAAATGAATATTTTTGTTATAATTTTATATATCCACACAAAACAAATGACCCTCAATACATCTAAAATAAACATAAATATTGATTTACTAAAAAAAAATTTTCTGCCATAATTATTAATAACCGCAATTTTACAGAAATAGTGTGTACAGAATAACGGTAAAGTGTTAAAATATTGGTAATTCTAGCTTCGCGCTCATAGTTTTGATTAGAATAGCTTGTTTTCATATGACGTCACGCCACTGCGTTGCCATGGCGCGAAATGCAAATGGAGGGCAGGAAGTGATTTGCTGTATTTAGAAAGCACTATAACAAACTTAAAATGCCTATGTTTTGCATCGTTTATGGTTACTTAAATCGATCAAACCACGAGGAGTTTTTATCGTGTACCAAAAGTTGTTGTTCATAAGGGGGGAAAATTAAAGAAATTGACTGAAAAACTCTGTGAAAACGGCTTGCAAACTTACGTCTGCGGTCGGGAGGAGCCGAATGGGAAAATGCCCGTGTGTGCAGTGATCACTTCGTCAAAGGTGAGTTAATACAACTTAAGTGGCTATGTTTGTGTAACGTGTAACGTTTCCGAACTTTGTAAAGTCAAAGTATGTCTGTAAGACAATGTAGTTGCTGATATCTACCGCCTCGATGGCAGGAAAATCTTTCAATTCAGTTGAAAAATCGCTCCTCTTCATAACGTAAGGATCACGTCCAACATATGTTTGATTTTTTGTTTATATCTTTCTCTTGTAATAGCGTGTAAAGTAGTACAGTACGGACTTTCCTCCATCTCGTCCATTGCGCTCTTCACTCCCTGCCCTCCATCTGAATTTCGCGCGTCATCATAATCACGTGACTGAAACCCAGCTATACATAACATCCGGTCGGACGCAGAAGTGCAAATATTTTAACACGAAGCTCCGAAATCTCCGCATACACATATGATCGTAACTCCACGCAGCTCCCGACCTACTCTACATTTGAAATGAACGACTTCCGGTCCAACGGCTGTCGTTTGTCGTGTGTAGTGGAAAAGCGGCTTTAATTTGTGGACATGATATACATATTTCCCCCCCGCATGTCATGTTTGGGGCTCCGCATATTTTAAATCGTATTGGCAATTCTATCAGAAATTCGTACAGCCCTAGAATGCAATTCATGTTTTATATGTAAATGTGTGTGTGTTTGTGTGTTTTATTCTTATAAGATGGCACCCACCAGGTCGCATACTTCCGGCACAGTTGCACCAGCCAAGCAACTGCCATTGAGCTGAATGGGAATGTTAACAGAAAGCTTTCTCGATTCCTCCTTGTTTGGACCTCATGGGTAGCGGGGGCATCGCACGCTAACCTCCAGCTCAGGCTAGTGCACCATTAAGGCCCGAACGATTGCTTGTTCTATGTCTCTCTCTCTATTTTCCATCTCTTCCCCCTCTCTCCTACTCGCTCTCCCCCTCCCGTCGGCTGTCAGAGAGATGTGTGTGGGCAGCATTGTGATAGGAATAGATGTTCCCCTAAGCGAGACCTGCAAAAGCCATTTGAAATCTGCTTGATGGAGAACAGTAGGTAAGAGAGTGGGCTGCTTGCTTTTCTGCTCTCTCTCCCTCTCTCTTTATCTCTTTCTCTCCCCCCTCTGTCTGTTGTTCCCTCCTGTTCCCCCTCTCCCACCTCTTTTTCTTTCTTTCGCTGTCCTCTTTTCACCCTCTCTTTCCTCCCTGCGTTCTGCCACTTAAAGCGTTCCTCCATCTCAGGTGGCGCTTCCCCCCTCCGCCACACCATTCGTTTGCCCTTTCTCCGTCTATCACACATACTCCCCACCTCTTCTTTTCTCATCTGTTTTTCTTTCACTTTCTTTTCTTTTTTATCTGGGCACGCATTCCTTTCCACCCACACTCGACATACTCTCTAAATGATTCCAAGTGTCTGGGCCCCAAGCCTCCTCGAACAGACGTGCATACACATACACACAATGCTTAAAAGAAGAAAAAAATGGGCTCATGAAGACCTTTTCTAGTATTAACCTCATTTACCACAATGATTTGCCTCACACCGTTTGTTCAGAACTGATGGTATTGCCCAGAGGAACATTTTATTTCTCAGTAGTTGCTCCTTCATAGCTCAGGAGACTCAGGAGGTTCTTGGTTGTTTTATTCAACTTTCTTTAACTTCTTTAAAGGGGTAGTTCACAAAAAAGAAAGAAAAAGAAAATTCTGTTATTATTTCCTCTCATTTACTTTTGAGTTGATTTTGGACCCCATTAACCTTCGCTGTATATATAAAAAACTCTAATTATATTTTGTGATCCACAGACGAAAGAACGTCATCCAGGTTTGGAAGATGATTGTTGAGTAGGGGGGGATTCAGGGTGATTGGGACCCTTTTGCCATTGAGATGACTTGTGTGAAAAATGTCCCAATTAACCGGAATTCACCACATTTTCTTTTTTGTGCGTACTATCCCTTTAACATGGTTCCAGCAACAGACAGATCATGGGTTCGATTTCTTAAGGAGCACATCTGCTGATAAAATGCATCGCTTGAATGCACTGGTGAAAGCGTCTGCAAAATGCATAAGTGTATTATGTTCCATGCTAGGCTTTTGATTATGTTAGCTATGTTTAGTTGCTTTCATGGAGATCTGGGTTAAGGCCTGTTTGCCTGTTTCTTCCGAAACCAAATTATCTGTGCTACCCACATTCATTTATATTTTTCGTTTAGCTTAAGAGCATTTTTGATATTTGATTAAGTTTTCTCAGATGTTTCACCAGGACACATAAAATTAAGAGAATTGTTGATGTAGACTAGAGAATATTATTTTATATACTATTTTATAAAAAAAAATTTTATTAAGCAAGTGTCCATTTGCTCTACTTTTAAAGAGAACAAAACATCTCTATCTTTTTTATTTACAGCCGATAACAGAAAACCCTGAGGAAAGTGATTGAAAGGACACTCACAGACACCCTCCACAGCTCCGTCTCTGTTTAATGAGGTCGCTACAGGTCATAGCATTTTACCATTACATTTTAGAAATGTTTTGGGCCATTTTATTGATAGTGAGAGAGGAGATTTAAGAGGAAACATTGGGGTAAAGAGGAAGAACTGGAACGAGACACAAGACGACTTCAAACCCACGTCAAGGGCATGTGTGCTAACCGCTAGGCTAATGAATTGCAGTGACTAAAGTTGGAAGTGGAATACTAGCACACTGCTCAATATACACTGCGTAGTATTATATTTAAACAGTGTGTATAACAGTATGCAACAGTAAACATTTAGTACAATGATATTATACATGACTTTGTTAGTGTTAGCATAATAGAATTCAGCAAGTGGCTTCCAGTAATCATCCTGCAAATAATTATTTTGCATTTTTAACATAGTTTTATATTAAAATGTAATAACTTTTGGCTGTCTAAACGAATTATAGCAACTATTAAAGAAATAGTAAGAGTAGTACGGTTTCCGAACATAGCCTCTGATGTTGAGTTTGCTGCGTTTTTACATTTTCCTGCTGTTGCATCATTGTTCTTTCATATGCTTTCTTGCTCGGTTCTTTCAGTTCCTCTGATTTTTTTTCTATACTTTCATCAATAATTGAGATTTTGAAGTCGCCATGAATAATGCACAACGCATTGCTAACCATACAGTACATGCTCTGAGTTTTAAGCTGCGAAAGTCTTTGTTGTGAACTATTAAGAGGACACTTAAACAAAAATGCTTCTTCAAACCCTCGTCTTTATTTTCTTTCCCCTTTCTGCTCGTGTTTTCTTGTCCCCTTTCACACGAAATTAAATTTTCGCTCCCTCTGTCTGTCACCGAGATTACATGCGTTTATAACAGAGTCCTTTCGGTTGAAAAAAAAACCAGAAACAGGGATAAGCACCAGTGCCTGACAGAGGATTTCGCTCACGATCCCCTTGCTCCACAATGAAGCCCACAATCACACAAAGTAATCCCATCTCCTTAAGAGTCAAAGCATTCTGAGCGTTGTGTGCATTGTGGCGACGTTTTATTCATTTGAAAAAACCTTGCATTCCTTGAGACTTGCTAAGGTTTTTGTTCTGGATGAAAATAGTGTTAAATTCCAAGTCAAAGGCTGAATCTGATATATATTTTCATGGCCTTATAGCAAGTTATTTTGAGCTTGAGATGAGCTGCAATAAAGCTCTATTTAATCTTACACCAATCTGTTTTTCTATAAATGTCCTCAAGTAATGAATATTGGCACTGCGCTGGTTTGTGAAGGAACATGACTGAATTAAGCTATTGAATTTCACAGTTGTGATTATAGACATCAACTGTCACCGTGAAACGATCACATTTCAATGACACATTCAAAAGTGCTAAAAAAAAAGTCTGTCTGCATCGCATATCGACATCTTGTGAAGGTTTTTTGGGATGTCAACTGTTGGCTCAACCCTACAATGTTTCCTATGTTTCCCAAACGCATTCACTGCAAAAAAAGATTTTATAAATATCAACTTGGATATATATTTCAACTTAAATTACATTAAACTGAGTTGAATCGTATAACTGAGTTAAAGCAATGTAAAACACGTTGTCATAACTTGCCTAAATTGATCATATAAATTTAAATAAGATTTTAATAGATTTCAGCATTCAAATTGCCTGCACAAGGAGTGTGTTGCAGCATAGCAGAAGTACATTTTTTATTGCATAAAGGGCTTGTTAAAATTGAACTCAATTTATCATATTTTTTTTTAGTATACACTTTTATTAAGCCAAATAGAATAACAAAATAAGCTACTCCAATTTCCTACTAAAGTCGGACAGAATCCAGTCAATTTCATACTTCATAGCTATACACTTTAGGATTTGTCTTCCGTTTTGTGTAGATGAATTAAAACTTGGATGTAAATTTGACGTCCCTCCAGATGTAAATTAGATTTCATGATAAACAAGTTTCTGATAGTTACCTACTCCTGATAACAAAACTTGGAAGCACTCAGAAATCACTTTATTTCCTGTATAGATCTGAAGTTCGTTTGTACTATCAGTGTGAAAACACTGTGAGTCTTGCAGTTACGCAGGCAATTATGCACTGCTTACATTTTTGGTGTGGAACAGCTCCCCCAAGATCTTCATGAAAGCAACTAAACATAGCTAACATAATCAAAAACTTGACATAATACAGGCAAAAAGGAGAACAAAAAGTTTGGAGTTGGAATACCAACAGCAAAACTTTTAAAACAATAATTCCTTCCCTTTGTTTTTCTTTTCACTTCACGCTTTCCCACACCTCAGCCGCAGTGTTTAAGTTCCCGTCATGTAAGAATTCACCACAACCCTCCCTAGAGGACGAGTCTGTTTACGCTTCACATCAAATGCGCTTTTGAACCACCCCGACGACTCTCTGAACATCAGCAGATATATGTACACAGAACTGAATGCTGACTTATCAGTGTGTTGTGTTTGTTTGGTAAATAAAGCAGTTCTGTGGCAGGATCCTTCTAAGCCGGTACTCGCTTCTTTTTGCATGGGTAACATTGGGTATGTCTAGTGGTTTTTACATTGGACATCAAGTGGCAGAAAGAAACAACTGTCTTTAAAATCAAGCATAAAAATGTATTTATATTCTGATAATTTTCGTGATTTATGAGCTGGTTCTTTTCAGTGAATCAAAATCATGAAGCATGTGCAGTGTAGTTCGAATCAGAAACAGACAGCGTGACATATTTTGATTTATGACTGAACTGGTTTTTAGTGATTCAAAAACTTCTTAGGTTGTGTTCACACTTGTAGTTCGGTTCGCTTGGTTTGGACCAAAAAAAAAAAAACGATTTTTTTTAGTCCTGGTCCGCTAAGTGTTCACACTGGCATTTTAACACCAAACCAAGGCATAGAGATATGTTCCCAACCTCATTGGTCTGCTTTTATGACTCTTTAACGCCTGTTGTGTGTGTGTAGCCTACATATGATTGTATTTTGACCAGCTGAGAACTTGTGAAGAGCTTATAAAAGGAGTCAAAACAGCGGCAGGAATCCCTCCGTCACACAAATGAAGATCTGCTGCAAGGAGACGCGGTTCTGACGCCTGTACTCAACTGTGATGGGCAACATCACAACTATGATGAGAAAAAACAAGTATGTTTGAGCATTCTGTCCTTTTTAGGGTAGTAACTTGTGACATCTTCCCGTTTTTGGTTTCTTTACTTGGCTTTGGTCTGTGTTGCGTTCATATTTAACCGCATAATTCGAACCGCACCAGAGTTCGTTTGGAAGCGGATCGTGACCCATCTTTTCAACTGTTTGGATGGCAGCGTTCACACTTATTCAAACCGCATGGAGTGATCGCACCAGGGTTCGTTTTAATCGAACCAAAGTAGGAACACACCCTTAGTGAATCTGTGCTTAAAGGGTACTTTGCCGATTTGAAATCAGTTTCGTATTTTTACACTATCAGCAGTATATGTAAATGAATAATGTGTATTTCTCTGTTACCTGCACTGAGATATTCTCGATTGTCAGTAAAATACTTTTAACAGCTTTTGTGAGAATTAGAGATCGTACTGCATTTTTGTAGACAAAAGTTGTAGTTTGAAATTTTATTTAAAAAAACCTTTCGCCTTTCTACTCCATAGACAGCCAAGTTTTAAAAGTTCATCTTGTCAATGGCAAATTATCCCTTTAATCAGTCAATCTGACTCCTTTTGCTGAACCTATTTGCATGAAATACACCAAAAAAAGTGTCTACATTCCTTAGGATTCCTATTTCCCTGATTTTCGTCCATGTTGGCATCTGCCGAATTTGTCTACCTTATACTGTAGGCTTTAATTAGTTGCACACCCTTTGACATCAACAACAAAAGATTTAGATTTAGAAGAGTTTAGTTTTGCAATCCGTAATGTACAACCCCCTTTTTTTGGGCCTTGCTGGAAACATTACTCTGATGTATGTAATGATGGCTGGAAAAGATTTGGTGGCGAAAAGAAAACGTCTTCTAATGAGCTAACGGCAACAAAACACATGATTTTGTTTTCCTTTCTATCCTCGACTCCTCTTGCATTTCCGAACAAAAATAAATCCTTGTTAGAGGAGTTTGTCTAGCAGAATACACAAGCAAAATCCTCCAATCAGCCCACAGTGTTTTGAAAAACAAACAGAGGAGACATGCTGAACTCCTAAAAGGTGCAGACTTGGTCACGCATAAGTCAGGGGTCGAGTTTGAAAGGGCTTTGGTTCATGGTTGACTGGTCTTCTGTGGCCGACTGCCTGCTGTTAAAAACACACTAAATTTCACAAAGGAGAGGTCTGAGAAGTGGGCAAACAGATGACTGCTCTTTCAAAAAGGTTGAAGGGGGCATTTCGCTGAAGCTGTGCTCCAGGAACCAGCTTGAAGGTCAAACCGAAATGGCCATGTGCCGGTTGCTAATGCCTGTGGTGTGTGGTCAGCAGTATTGCACCCATTCACAGTCTTCACACAAAGGGAATTGCCTCGGCTTCCTGTGTTGGGGACAGTACCCGTTTTCTGCTCATCGCTCTTTTTTTCTTCTTCGCAGGTTGAGAGTGCATTGTTCTGCCGGCCTTTCTCAGCCTCTGTGGGTTGATGTGTCAGCGGATGAAGCGCTCCGGTCTTGACTGCAAAGGTCAAAATCTAACAGGAGGAAATGGCCTTCATGTACATGTGCACGGCTTTGTTCTAGCCTGCGCTAAATTTAGCACCCAGAACTGGATACTACAACGCTTATCTTTACTATATCTGACATGTAAATTCACGATGGTGCCACGTCACGGCTGTCCTTTGGCTCGCCGGTAACGGGCATTTACATACGGCGCGTCCCGCTTATTTGCCTGCGGGCTGTTTTATCTTCGCCGCGTGTCGTCACGGCGTGCCATCTTTTTTATTCCCTTTTTGAACAGACACTTTTAATGCGATGGCTTCCCTCCCAGGCCTGGCATGCCTGCGGCTCCCTCCTATATCGCCACTGGCCAGATTCCCAGCCTGTGTACTCTGGCAGAGTGGCCCTGAAGCGTCAGCCGCTTCCTTGCAAAAGTAGCAGCCAAAACCGTTAGTCACCAGCCCCGCTGTGACACAGTGATGGCTGAAAGGGCCTAAGGCCAGGCCTGAAGAGGTGGCTGCTCGACTATATGTGTGCGGATGATTTCCGGAGGAGGGAGCTTGGCACGCCTAACACCTATATCAACATTTTTCAGAAGCCGGGATGTGAACAATGAGGGGTTTTCAGCACCGGCTTCTCCTGTAAAGGCTGACGAGGTGACAATGAGTCACTCTGCGGTGCACCGGACGACTCTAAAGCTTCCAACGCCCTAGTCGGACGTTAGACCTCGAGTTGACTTTGAAACCCAACCCGCATCTGATGCAGGCGCTTTGTAACTGCACTTCCGCTGTGATGCATTTTGACAAGGCAAATCTGAGAAGAAAGAAAAACAAAAATGCAGCGGGGCAACGTGCAACGCAGCAAAGTTGTGTCAACGAAGTCGAAGGAACAGCGTCGAATGGAGGCGCAGGGCGGGTTTGTTATGACACCAAACAAGGGGCCCTCTGGAAAAACAGATAAAAGTGGAAACCAGAGACGAGGAAGCGCACAAACGAAGAATAAATAACATCCAGCCGTTAGAATAATATCCACCTATAAATTCCCAGCGCTGTCTTGCTAACTAATTTATGTTAGCAATAATACAGAACCGGCATGAATGGTTGGTCCAAAAAAGGCCAGTTTCAAAATACAACAGTTCATTGTCAAGCAAAAATGTAAATGATTTTCCATCTGGTTTTCAAGCAAATTCATGTTATCCAGATTGACGTAAACATAAAGCATTTAGGGTGAACCGCTGAACGTACGTATCTTTAGAATACGAATAAATCCTGATTCATCAATAATTTTCATACTAAATGTATTCTAAATTTAGGAAAAAATTGTATCCAACCCATACACAAAAATCAGATATGGCCTTATAAATGTGTTAATATGAAATTTTATTTGTATATACTTCACCTATATTTCATCTTAGACTGTAGTAAGAAAAGCTGGATTATAGCTTGAGCTCCGAGGTTCCTCTGCATAAAAACGCAGATACACGTATATACAGCTGGCTTGGGATGTCTATATTAAAGGTGTTTATTACAACGTACGCTCTCATGCGAGAGAGCGTCATATGTTGGCGAAAAGCTCTAAAGAATAAGTTGTGTGGA
The DNA here is from genome assembly GCF_029890125.1 of Rhinichthys klamathensis goyatoka. Lineage (NCBI taxonomy): Eukaryota > Metazoa > Chordata > Actinopteri > Cypriniformes > Leuciscidae > Rhinichthys > Rhinichthys klamathensis. Next base: position 1,833,123 of record NW_026606664.1, on the reverse strand, counting down.
GATGGTGTGGGCGTGTTTTGCTAACATTGGGCATGCAGTCCCTCATTTAGACTACTCCCAATTCATTAACATTGCAATGAGGTGAAGAACAGATTCATGTGCGTATGCATGTGTTGTGAATTAGGCTAAAATTATTTCTGTGTATATAAAGACGAATAATCCATGTGATTACTGGTGTATGAGACCCATTGTTTTTGAGGTAATTACAAAACCAAACACACCAACCTGAGCCCTTATTTTTATTGCGTATTTACGATTTCACACCGTCGTCATATATCCGAATGTGGGTGAATTAGTGGGACAGTGTATAATGACTTTCATGAGGGTTTGTTTAAGGTCAGGACCCTTGTGTGTGTTGACACAGCTGCCGTGGGGGCACTGCAGAAGAAAGACACAGGGAAGTTCATGTAAAGCTGGCCTGAGCTCAGGGTCAGGGCCAATGTTTACGTAATTCTGGCATTTCACCTCCTCCACAATGGACATATTGGCTTCCTGGATTTGGCATTTATGTTGCATTAGCAAAGTAGTGTGGATAAGGTTGTGTTTTTTTTAGTTGTGCTGCATTTCAAGGCTCCTTTGTCCAGATTCATCTCTCAACATGGCCCTCATCACTGTCAATGGAGCGGCGCCTGTCTATAGCGTTACAAGCTAAGGAAGTGGGGATTGCGTGCTCATCAGTTCTTGAGCTCAACCACTAGTGACCTTTATCCTTCACAAACTTTCTGTATGTATAGTAGAATATATGGTCTCTGACATGCAGAATAACCACAAAGTGAGTGCTAACTCTGAATTTTCTTTGCTAACTCCTAGCTAACTTTGTATGCCAATTTGTTCCAGAGTAAGTTTTGTTTTACTAGTGCTCTGGATTTTGTGCGTTTGAATATCGGAAGTCTTTTTAAAAAGCAGATATCTATATCTAGAACTCTTCAATGGCAGTTCGAGTTCATTTATGCCACTGAGCAGTTATCCAAAATGCTAATTACGCAACTGTTCCCGCACAGGTAGAGATTCAGGCTCTGTCATCTCAATCTTAACAGCAGGCCATCCAGCGATCTGTTCAGATACATCAAGGATCAACGTGACACCCTGTATTTATCTTTAACTTTAAACGTTATGATGCTCGACTGCTCATTCATATTCTCCGCTTCACCCATGGAGCTGGATTAGCATCCAGATGTCACAACGTGATGGGACTCACCTACGTGAAACGGTCCATGAAGACACAAGCTGATATGTCCTGTATCTACTGATCACTTTGTCTCAGTTGACATTTCGGTCCCTTTGTCTGTGACTGCCTGCAATGAAACGGATGGGAAATTTCTGGATTTGGCAGGGATGACATTTGGATGAATGGAGCTGGCTTTCCATCAGGTGACTCGGAATATTCAGTCATTTCCCTGCACTGCACTTTTGGTGCTGTCCATTGCAACTAAAACCCTTTAAAATAACCCTTAAGTTCAAAAACATAGTTGATATTGTTTTATTACTTTACATTTTATTTTACATTTGATATATGTTCAAAAGTGATAGGTAGGAATTTGTGCAATGCAATGAGTTTCAAAATGCCAATCAGTATTGATAATATTTGCCTTTTACTTTTCCACAGAAATGTTACTCTACAAAATTCTGACGTAAGTATGTCTTACATTGCCTGTGACACTCAAGTCCCTACCGGCTTTTCAAAGCCAGTTGAACTTTCTTTGAACCACTACCCTCTTAAGGAAAAAGCAATATTGTGTTTGTGTAATCTCGATGTTCACACTTTGTGTATGTGCGAGTGCAAGACACTCCTAGTGTTTTCATCCTTAAGTGGAATGCACTGTATGTCCTTGCTTGGAGATATTGCTCTGTCATGAGCACTGATGGTGATGGAAATGGGAGATTTCATTCATCTGAATTGAGATGTTAAACATTACATGCATTTCAATTAGTGTATTCTCAGAATTTTATAGAACATTATCGCTATGTTTCAAATGAAATGGGACAGTAAAGATAAAAAAGAGCAGCCAGAAAGTTCTTCAAAATGTCTCCTTTTGTGTTCCACAGAATAAAGACAGTTTTCATACAAACGACACAATGGTGAGTAAAATGAGGACAGAATTTTCTTTTTTGAGTGAACTATCCCTTTAAATGTCTTGAGCATTTGTTTGCTGTATCTCAACTGTGTAATTATGCCCACCGAGACGTTATTTTATGCACATACTGTGTGTTGCATTCATATAATTGTCATTTGAAGAAGGGTTTTTAGGGATTTTCCCTCTGTTTACTTCGAGTCTTCTTAGTGTAGCATTCCTTTGTTGTCGGACCTTGAAAGGGAATATAAATGGTTGCATTTGAGGATTAGAGACAGGGATTTGTTTAGAGCAGCGCGAGATAGATGGCAGTGCTGTGTTCCGTTTGCCTCAGCTCGTCGTCTGTGCGCGCGCCATGAGGTGATGCTTCCCTTATGACGCACTAGCCTGCACGATGACGCGCTCTCTGAGATTACAGTCACTGAGGTAAATTGAGGAAAGAACACCAGGCACTGTCAACAGCAGCGAGTGCGTGGGCGTAGATGGCGAGTTACACACACACACACACACACACACACACACACACAGGGATAATAGCGTGGTTTATGAACGCCACGAAGGGATGCATAACAATAAATCCATTTTTGGATAACTTTTTCGTTCTCCTCACCTTCCAGCTGAAAATGACTCACCGTGAGAAATGTGTAAATGTCAAGGGAATTATTCGCCGCTGCCTTATTTACCAGCTCCCACGGACGATCCGCTGACTGACTGCGATAAAACAGGTTAAATTACTTTACGTCACCTTCTCAGTAAAATAAAAAACCTCACCATTCGTTCTCCTGCGGAGGGGACGCAGAACAAACGTGTTTCTCGTGCCTCTCATTGTCCTCAAATACCTGGAAGTTCATGGTGTACTGCCACAATAGACATCCTTCCAGCACGTGTGCTTTTATTATTGCTCACAGTTGCACAGTTGTCACAATGACAAATCACTGATGTAATCAATTGTAAAAATAAACATTACTTGAGATGCAAGGTTATGATGTTTTCAGAATCTATAAATCATAAAGATAGTTATTTTTTTTATGATTTTTTTTCACGTTTTCATTTAACCTGATTAAATGTTGTTAAACGAGTGGTTAAAACAAATGTAACCTCATTGTCATCATTCTGCTGTTAAATTCATGCTTAAAACAAGAAAAATACATCCTCATTGGATTTTTTAAATTTATTTTTATTTATTTATTTTATTAACATTTATATTTAACATTTTATATTTAAACAAATCTGACTAAACGAATGCTTAAAGGAAGAAAAAATGCGACAATTGGCATTTAGCCTGTATTTTTATTATTGATTTTCAATACAATATTTTATGTTTAACATTTTCATATTTTTATACATAAATCTGACTCAATGTTGGCAAATGCCTAAAACAAGAAAAATCAAATATCTCGATTTGCTTCTTAAAATTGTATCCTCATTTTTTATTTATTTATTTTTTTACTGGAAAACAAGATATGAATTCTCTATAAATTCATCTTTGTTGGTTCATATATGCTCAAGTGCATAAATGGTATCTCTTCAACATGTTAACTGTGACCAAAAACGAGCCTGACAGGATTTCTTTTTTTTTAAAGCCCAGCCGTGTGCAAGCATGTGATGTGGAGGCGGAGGGGGCGTTTAGGGAAGATGATCAGGGGGTTGTGGAGTGTGATTTCGGATCAGACGCAGCTTTTTACAGTCTGATATTCAAACCCTTTGTCCTAATGTAGCTCTGTGAAAATTGACTCAGACTGAGGGCTGTGTAGGCAACTTCCTGGCCTGAACTCCACTCAATACTCCCACACAGCCAGCCGGCTCTTTTTAGATACTCAACATTAGGTCTGGCCAAGACTCATTGCAGAGTGTGGACTGGAGGAGACGGAGGTAGGCTGGAAGTGTTTGCGAATAACTTTCGTGGCCTCGACTGAGTGCTTCGCAGACCTACCAGCATAGTGCAAGACGCTGCGAAGAGCTGAAGTACAAGAAGATCAAATCCCATTGACTTGTAGTTTTCAATTGGCCCAATATAAACACGATACAGCAGCGCAGAACTATTCATGAGGGAACATTTTCTGAAAATTGTCATTTACTCACCCTCATGTCCTTCCAAACCAAAACTGTCACAGTGTTTTTAGTTCATACAGCAAAAGTCAATAGGGTCCAATGTTGGTTTGGGCTCCATTGACTTTCAACGTGATCAAGTGTTGTTTTGGACGACGTTGGCTTTCATTGTACGGACAAAACCGTCGAAACATCCTTTAAAACAGGGGTTTTCAACTGTTTTAACCCACATTTTCCCATGGTCATTAGGCCTCAAATTTCTTAGAACTTGTATGTTGTATTTTAAGTTGTATGCTGGTAATTTATTTTCCTCTTTATTGCATAAGTTAGAAAAATTACGTTAGAGTAATGACACTGACAACATCTCATTTGACTCGCAGATACTGAATCAGGACAACCCGTTTTTTCTCAGGCACTTAAAATGCGTCTGACAGCTTTCAGGCACATCTTTCAAAATAAAAGTCTTGCATCAGAAAAAACAGAATTACGTTCCATGTTGTTTCTTTGACTGCACACTCCGCGAACCACCAGTTGAGAAACACTGCTTTAAAATATCTTCATTTGTGTTCCACAAAAGAAAGAAGTCTAGGTTTGGAATAATATTTTTTGGGTGAACTATCCCTTTAATCAGCTGACAATACCAACAAGTTGATTTGTAAACATGTTACTAAACAGTCACTAAGCTAGTCTGTTAAAAAAAGTGACTCAGTTTGTTATTGCATTTAAAACGCAGTGCGTGCCATTGATTACTTCATCCGCGATTGTTCAGTTGAAGAAGAATAATCAGTAGTCTTTTGTGTGCTAATGAGCAGTTATGACATCAAAGGAGGGAGGTGCTGTTTACTTTTGGCGGGTAAGACAGAGATGTCACAATGTTCCCAGTGTACAACATTGGGTCACTAATGGGCAAGGCTACTTTACTGCAGTGTACTTACTTTTTTTACTCCTAAATTTAGTACAAGCCTGATAAAGAGGCACCGCTGATGAAGCACTGCACTTCCTCAAAGACAAGATGATGTCCACTTCTGTATCAAAAAGAGGATCTCAGTCCTCTAATCAAGAGGACTTCTGATAGTCCTTGTTTTGAGGGGTTCCAACAAAAAGACTCATTGAATTAAGGTGTTTTTTAATGGAACAGATGCACTCGGACATGCTCATGAATAGAGAAGCTCACAGTCCCCATGCTAGCTTAAAATTGTGAAATCTACACAAACGTGATTGCATTTAATATAATAGATATTTACATTGGACATTTCTGTGTGTAATGAGTAGTAATAATAGAATAACAATAAAATATAAATCAAATAGAATAAAATATAAAATGGATTAGAAATAATTAGGAAAGTTAAAAATACAAAGTTCTGTCATGAAACTCTAGATGGCGCAGGCTAATAGGTCCTTAACTCAAACTGTTTTCAATTACATTATTCTCTATAGGGCACAGCTGATTGGTTCCTGCTGTATCAGTAGCCAATGAGCTAAACCTTTAATGCTTTCAGAAACCCTTCATCTTCCCCAGCTCCACCTGTATAAATATGCTATGGGTAATTACACTATATTGTACAGCAGCAGTCTAACTTGCTCACAGCAGCGTGTCGTGTACACTGTAAAAAAGAAAAAGTTGAGTCAACTTAAAAAAATAAGGCAAACGGCTTATTTACTCACCTTCAGTGGTCGAAGTTGTGCCAAATCATTTTTGAAAGTTCACTAAACTTATTTGATTAAGTTAATTATACCTTCCTCAGTAAGTTCATCTAACTACCAGTCCAACTAAATAAAAACAAGTTAGCACAACAGCAGAGCCCTGAAGTTCAGTAACCTCAAAAAAGCTTTAAGATGGTTGCCTTAATTCAAGTTGATTCAACTTTCTCCAAATATGTCAGACATTACCATTACCATCCATTACCATGCCAAACACTATGAGTTTTCATGACAGAAATATATGCAATACAGAATATATCTAGAGTAGAGTATGATCAGATGTCAAGTGAAATGAGAGAAACATAAAAACACAAGTGGAAATTGGCAATTTAAAGTGTTTCCAGTGGGAAAATTTGACCTCAAACCTGCATTTTGTTCATTTTTTTCATATTCAACTGATCCTGCCATGACTAAGCTTTAAGCGTAAATCACATGCAGCAGTAACGTCTATGATGTATTGTCTCCATGGACTCTATTTGGCACAGGTTTCATGTTTGTGCGGGCTGTATTTTTTAGTCTGGTTATGAAAGCCGGTGAAGACAAAGACACGCTTTGAGCCAAGCCATTTGGAAATTACCCCTCTACCTTCATCCGCTGGCCTAAAAACCCATCCAGAATGTAGACAACCCCCACGCAGATCCGTGTCTGAGGCTTGGGTGAAACGAAACCATCACAACAAAAGGGACAAAAATGAATAAACCTGTATATTATATTATAGTTTTTATACATTTTTATATTGCTGCATTCACATATATTCACTTCTAGATGGGTGGACAGACAGATGTGTATGCATTTGTATGTACTGTATATAAACTTGTAATTATAGATAGACAGACAGATAATGAATCATTGCATAGAACAAATCAAATGCAGTTGGACGTTTTATAAAAAGCAACACAATGTTCTGACGGCGGAGCTTAAATTAAACTGGCCAAACAAAAGCATGAATAAGCACGATTGCACACAGCGTTTTCAGAGGGATCCCCTTTCTTCTCTCTCATGCCGGCTGCTTCTGCGCCGTTGCTAGGCGACGGCACTCACGACCCTCCGCGAGTTGGAGGTGCTTGACACCGACGCGAGGGCCCGTCTGGCTCCTCAGCTGTCATTTAAAATGTAAAGCAAATGAAAATAGACACACAGGCATTTTCAATTAGCACGGCAAGGACGACCGAAGACGTCTTGTGTTCTTTTTTGCCCCATCCTGTTTTTGAAATGGCATTATTAATGAAAGGGCTGTTGTTTTTCCTAAAAGGTGATGAAAGGGCACTTGCTTCGGTGACTACAAAGGGCCTTTTATTTGGGTTTATTTGGTAATGTAATGAGAATTGTTGAGCTTTTATGTGCCATTCTCTCTTCACTTGCGCATTATAAACACCTTTTGCAATATTCATGCATAGTTTGGTCTATAAATGCGCATCTTTATTATGGGGGGACTGGGGCTAGTTGTCACACTTTATTGGAATATTTCTCAGAGTTTTGCAAGTCAATTTTTGAATAGAAACACCTTAAAGTCTTAATAGCAGGGCATGTTGTCACACTGTATTTGTTAAAGGGATACTCCACTTTTTTTGGAAATAGGCTCATTTTACAACTCCCCCAGAGTTAAACTGTTGAGTTTTACCGTTTTTGAATCCATTCAGCTGATCTCCGGTTCTGGCGGTACCACTTTTAGCATAGCTTAGCATACATCATTGGAGTGGACAAGACCATTAGCATTTCTAAAAAAAAAAATAACCAAAGAGTTTCGATATTTTTCCTATTTAAAACTTGACTCTTCTGTAGTTACATCGTGCACTAAGACCGACGGAAAATGTAAAGTTGCGATTTTCTAGGCTGAAATGGCTATGAACTATACTCTCATTCCTGCGTAATAATCAAGAAACTTTACTGCCGTACCATGAGAGCAGCAGGCGTAATGATATGACGCAGCGCCTGAAAATAGTTCCGTTGTGTTGACGGAAGGTGGCCTATTTTCAGGCGCTGCGTCATATCATTACGCCTGCTGCTCTCATGGTACGGCAGTGAAGTTTCTTGATTATTACGCAGGAATGAGAGTATAGTTCCTAGCCATATCAGCCTAGAAAATCGCAACTTTACATTTTCCGTCGGTCTTAGTGCACGATGTAACTACAGAAGAGTCAAGTTTTAAATAGGAAAAATATCGAAACTCTTTGGTCATTTTTTTTTAGAAATGCTAATGGTCTTGTCCACTTCAATGATGTATGCCAAGCTATGCTAAAAGTGGTACCGCCAGAACCGGAGATCGGCTGAATGGATTCAAAATTTAAAATGTTTTGTTTAACCCCCCAGAGTTAAACAAAACAGTTTAACTCTGGGGGAGTTGTAAAATGAGCCTATTTCCAAAAAAAGTGGAGTATCCCTTTAAATTGTCACAATGCAACCTGCCATTATGCTTAAACAAACATTTTGTATTTTTATCATTATAATATATATATTTTTTTTCTAAAAGTATAAGATTTTTAAACACATAATCATCAGAAATTAATATGGAAAAGTACCCTTTTTTAAAGGTGAACTATGTAACTTTTTTGTTTAAAAAAATGAAATAATGAGTCCTTCCAAAACATGTTTTTTTTTACCATGGTAAGCTCATTATAAGTGTTTACATTATAGACAGAGCGGAATGCTTTTGCAGGAAATTGCATACATGCGTCACTCGTTCATGCATCTCTCGTCATATCCGTAAATAGGGAAAACTTGCTCCGGCTACTTTGACACGCATATGGGAGTGGCATAGGTTAGTTGTCACAACGAGTGAGAAAGATTGACATGGAGCAGCTAAATCACGAAACTCTGGGGAATCGCCTGTTTTAAACAAACGCCAAACAGAGGAGCTTCTGCTTGCAAAAAAAGAGACGTTACAGAGCTCTTAATAAAACAACAACCAACATTAGCTTAGCTTTTCGGAGATGGCGAGAGCTGAAGGATTTCAAATGTTGTAAAAGCGACGTGGAGATGGTGTTTTTATTACTCAACAAGTGATTAACGTATTTTATTGAACAGAGAAATTGCCCATGCAGAGTTCATTGTAAAGCATTATCTATTATGAAGGGTCATTTCATCATGGTTGTTGTAGCTGTCCTGGAATGTATTTTCAAGGAAGTACCTTGTCTATTATTGGGTATATCTAATATGAGATCCTTTCCATCTGAACTAGTTATATCTCTTAGTCTAGTCTAGTAGTGAATGTTTTATAAGCAGTATAACCGTATTCATCCGCACAGCCAAGCAGAGATTAAGCACAACCAAAACAACGTTCTTCCACAAAAAAAAAAAGTGTGTGTGTGTGTGTTTTTAACTGCTAGAGGGCCAAAAGTTACATAGTGTACCTTTAACTCAACAGCTATAACAAAAATATTATGATATTGAAACATAGGTCAAAGAGAGAATAAAAATTTACTCTAATTTAAGAGGGTTTAAAAAGTAAGTAAACCAATATACTGAGATGTAGTCCATTGTAATGATCTGGGGGTATGTTCCTTTAAGACCCATGTTTGGGGTTTCCCCCGGAGCCCGAATGCATCCTTACAACACAGTAGGTTACACCATGTCACAACAAGCCCTAGCCTCCACCATATATAATGGAATATTTAGTGCAAAACAATGTTAACGCCTACTGCACATATCTTGTCAACTGTATTTCTTGTATATAATGACATGTGCAACTATCACAGGGTGTGAGGGTGTCACAAAGGGACAATAACAGTACAAAAGATGCATACATACAGATAGGCGTGATATCCTAAATGCATGTCTCTCATGCATTCAATTAAAACATCTCTCACGCACACAACAATTATGGCATATAACACACAAACCCATGCTAACACACCAAACCCTGTTCAAACAATCCTTCCACTCTGGAAAGCCTATATTTTATGAGGTCAGGGTCAAAGCCCCGAAAGATATGTCACTTCCCCTTTCCAGAGACAGACCCAGGAGCGGAGCTGGTTTCAATCACCAGGGACGGCAGGGAGTTGACTTCCTCTGAAGTTTAAACGTAAAGGTGATTTAAGCCAAACATCTAAACAAGGGAAGTTGCACATTCTTCCCTCTGTGCTAATAGCTCTTTGGAGAATCCGATCTTCACTTTTGGCCTCCTACTTCCTTGCTAATTTCTTACATACATCTACTTGTAATAATTGTTATATGGAAGTCTCAATACTTCTTGTTGTTTTAAGTTGATGAAGTCGATGCATCTGATTTTTTTTAAAGGTATAGCGCTACAAATGTCTTCAATTTAAAGGTGAAGTTAAAAAGGTCTGCTCCGAAGTCTCTACAATATTCTGGTCCCTAATGACTTTCGGTGTAAGTATATGGTGTTTTTTCACACGCATTCTCCAAAAGTGATAATCGTAATTTCCATCACAATTTGAGGTATTATCCATGTTTGTAGCATAAATGGTTACATTACATGATGTTTGGTCATGTGTTGTGCAAGAATCAATGAGTTTTGAGACTGGTTGAAGTTTGAGGTTTATGTCGCTGTATTTGTTTATGTTCTTAAAAGTGTTTTGCGTCTTACTATAGCTGCGTTTCCTTTACCCTTCATATTGCGCAAATTGAAATTGCGAATCGAAAATACGCCCAATGGAAACGTGACAATTTTGCAAAAATCTCATATATCGTAAAAAGAATTTGCGCTTGCATGAGGTCGGGTTTTTTTTGCGTAAAAGTTGATCGTTCTTTAAAGATGGCGCGGTATGTTTGGACAGAAGACGAGACAGAGTTCTTTATTAAACTCATCAAAGACAAAAGAATTACGGTAATACTGGATTCTTAACAACAAAGAAATGACAATTTATCAAGACCTTGAAGCAGATATGAGGGAGAAACACCCAGAAACACCTCATACATGGCCGCTATAAGGGGCTTTGCTTGCCATTAATGCTTGGATAACACGCCTACGTCTCCTTCAATTAAAAACAATGGCTAGTGCGGTGGCTGCAATATAAGTAAACCTACCAACATCCATTGCCATGATTTTTGCGACTTATAGCGAGAGGAAAAAATTACGTTTTAGTCGCATAACAGCGGTTAATGGAAGCGGCTTCATTTCGCAAGATTATTTAGAAAATATCGCAAAAGTGTTGAACAAATCTGTAATGGAAACCAGGCTACTGACTTTCATAAAATGGACAAAAACATCTGAAACATTCTTCAAAAATATCCTCTTTTGTGTTCTGCAGATGAAAAGAAAAGAAAAAATAGTTTGGAACTACACAATGGTGAGTAAATGATTAACTATCCATTGAAATACCAGGGAAAATCAAGCATGTTTTGAAATCTACATAATGAAATCATTATTTAGTTCATGCATTTCAGAAAGCAGTGCGCTATCATGTCCAGTCTCTCAGGCTGTTGGATTGTTTCCAAAAGTTAATAACGGACAGGATATCTCATAAGAAATGGGAAACAGGCCCGCTTGAGCAAAACCAGGAGCTGTAGTAAACTAGACTGCAGGAGAGTGGCTCGTAAAAATGAGGGATGGATAATGCTAAGGGCCAGAGCGGACCAGAGGGTCAGAGGTTCGTGCAAGAGATAGTATGGAGTGTGAAGATTGATTGCTGTATTTAGCCTCAGTCATTTATCAGTCGAGTCCTTATATTTATCAGATGCACTTGGAAGGCGCTGGCAACGACTGGAGGTAAAAGGCTGTCACGTTTTGTATGTGTGTCCACATTTGAGAAGTGCAGATTTGGCCATCACCCCCTGCAGTGCAGCCAAGTCCCTATCTCACCCCCGCAGATGCCAAAGCGACAACCCGCCTCCATGTCTGCCTCTTCAAGGGCCACACCACCTCCTCAATCCTCCTCAACCTAACACCTCATCACAGTCACTTTTCTCCTTCCTCCTGGTCATCTAGCAAGTGCTGCGAATAGCACTCTCTATTCTTGGACGAGTTATTTATTAAATGATATCACACGAAGAGCGCTGTTTTATTTCCTACGTTGGCGTATTTCCCGTTGAAACAGGAAGTTTGGGTGTGACATATCGAAAGGATGTCACACCCAATAGCTTTTAATTTATATCAACCATGACCCACTACATCCTCCTTGTGATTTCTAGTAATATGCCAAGCAAATTCTCATTCTCAAAAGTATCTGCCCAGCTAACAATTTTACGTTCTGGAAACGTTCGTTTTCGGTTCCCAGAACGTTCCCAAGAACGTTCCCTATAGGTGATCCAGGAAAGTTTTCTTAACATAAATAGAACGTTACCTTAAGGTTAGGGGAACGTTCTGGAAACTTTATGGGAATGTTCCCTTTAGGTTATAAAAATAGAAACGAAAAATAACCTACAGGGAACATTCCCAGAACGTTCTCCTTAGGTTATAAAATTAATCCTAAAAATAACCTACAGGGAACGTTCCTAGAACGTTCTTGTTTGGTTACCAAAAAAGTAACCAAATGGGAACCATACGGGAACGTTAGGGGAACGTTCTGTTTTTGCTGGGTGATTGGACAATGTGGACACGCCCCTAAGTGAAGGATGTCATCATCAATATTTTTAGTAAGTCTTACTGAAAGACAAACTGTGTGAGGGTGTGCATTAGCTTTAATCAGCAATCGGACAATACAATATACAGCATTTTAACTAAGCATTAATATTATGCTAATGTGTTACTCATATATTGAAAACAATGGACATTTTTAAGTAGTTTTATTTATTTACTATATTTATTTTCTGCTTGCTTGATATTGCGGTTTACCTGCAAAACTTGACAACATTTTTCAACGTTTAGGAGTGCACTAGTATAGTTAGCTTCAAAGTACTAAGTAGCCTAGCTTTAATAAGAAAAATAGACAGCTTATTTTAATCAAGCATTAGTATTATGCTAATGTATTAGTAATCATGTAGTGAAAAATGCAGATTATTTACATTTTTCTTTACCGGAGAAACCTTCAGGTTCCTTTTGTGTATTTTTGCTTTATTGGTTTTATTCATTCTGTTGCTTGTAATTAGTTTATTTTTTCATTTTATTACTAACTGTTTACTTGAAGTAATTGGAACTTAAATCAATAATTGAATTAAATGAGAAATATTCAAAGGAAACATGCCATTGCTTTTATTTAATATTATATATACTATTGAGCCTTTCAAAAGAAAGCAGTTTGCTCAATAACAGTTCGTGACAACCCTACTGCTGCGTTTTCCGAGCCATCCCCCACAAACGTTGAGAAAAGGTTGTGTCGAGGTTAAACAAGCGAGACGGGTGTAGAACCAGCGAACAGTTAGTATTTTGACTGGCTGGCCTATGATTTTAAAAGCACATCTCCGACATTAAGAGAATGTTTGTTTGTCGAGGGAGAGGCTCGGCATGGTCTCTCTCCATCGGTTTTGAGAGAAAATGCCTCTGGGATATCCAAGTTCCTCTCCTCTGCAGCTCAACCGTGCAGCAGCCCACAGAACCACAAGTGGCCTCGGGGCACAGGGAAAGGATGGGAACTTTTCCCCAGAGGCCCGCAAGGTGGGCAGCAGACACTGCAAATAAACAACCCACACTTCCCGTGTGTACAAGACTCTGTAAGGTCCTTAAGGATGGTCGCACTTCTCCACAAGTCTCTCTCTCCCGAGTCTCCAAAAAACAGCGGTGCCACCCCCTTAAAAAAGTCTCCCAAGACAGGAGATCAAAGGCAGCCAGCATGCGATCTTTGTCATTCTCTCTCTCTCTGCAGCCCACACCGTGGTGAAGTTTCTTGTTTTCAAAGTTTTTTTCTTTTTTTTTCATTAAATACAATAAGAAGAGCACAACAACAATGAACAATGTGGGATCTGTCGCATGTGCTTGTCCCGAGGGGGCTTAAAGTCAGATGGGAAATTTCATTAGAAGTGGGGAGGGAAACGAACAGATAAACATTGTTCAAAGGACCTCATAATGCCACAAAAGTGCATTCCTGCAACTTTCTCTAAAGTTGGACAGTTACTTTGAAAATGATTCTGTTAAATTTGCGTGCAAGCTCTAGACTCTCTCCAGACACAGCGGGGTTGACCCACTTCTGCACATTTATGCTAGTTGGCCCATAAAAACTGTATAGGCCTACTTGCTTGCATCAGAGCTATACCTGATGAATAAAACATTGCATCTTGACATCCTAATCATTGTAGTTATTAGGTATGTGCATGACATGCGGGTGGATATTCAGCTTTAAAGTTTTAGAAACATGAAAATGAACATGAATATTCCTGTGGTAGCTCAACTAGTAACGCATGATGCTAGCAATATTTATGAAACAAATTATGCTCAACATACTTTCTTGACCCTTAAAATACACAAATACCCACAAACAAACCTAAATATCAATAGTTACACTTCTAATAAAGTTAAATACTCCATATTAGGGTTTTTAATGACCCTTTGTATGACCAATAGTAGGCTAAAAGTCATGCTTGCCTTAGCATGCTAATGGGTTAGCATTCCTGGTTAGCTGGTCATAATGAAGGCAAGTGATTCAGTGTTCACTGTACCCATCTTATATATGAGCTAATTTGGTATCTGACATGGAAATCGGCATGTTTGCATCTATAGGCCTATATTAGCAAACAACAGCATGCTAACCTGTTATTAACTGTAGGCTTATGCTACAAGACAGTGACATGTATGAAAAAAGCATTCAGCCTGGGTAATTTTCTCTTTATGAATCGTGCAACAGAGTTCCCTGAGTGCACTCATCACTTCTTATTATACCAGTAATAACCCTTAGGTGCTTACTTGTCATTTAGCAGACGCTGTATACGCAACTCATATTATGCTAATTGCATGGGCAGTCCCCTTGGATCAATTTGAGTACAGGCACGCAATCATGATAGAGTATTTCCTTGAGCTAAAAATCTGTTGATCTTGTTAATAGGACATTTAATGCATTTGCATTACATGTATAATATTGTTGCCAGATCCAGAAGCTAGTTGTATGTTATTCTCTCCATCTTCTAGACTCCAGTGCTACGCAGTAAGAAGTGTATTTCTCTTGGGTTTCGCTCCAGCCACAGAACGGGGACTCTGAAAAACAACAGACACAGTCATGACTCATGGTCCACAGAAACGTCAACAGCCAGAAATATCAGTACCCATGAGACTGCAAGCACCGGCAATGGCACTCATGAGAAGCCGCATGACCCAGTGTATCACCCCACAGTCCGTTGCAGACGCTACTGTAACAGAGGCCAGCTAGTAAGAGCTGAGAGAGTAAACCTCACTCCCCTAGATCTCAAGAGGCGCTCTAGCGAATGACGCTACAGACTGCTGTCTTTAGCATTCTTGTTAGCAAAAGCTAATTTGACCTAAGATGTTGTAAGAGGCTGTTGGTAACTTGCTATGCACTGAAATAAAATTCAGTGTAAAAACAAGTTTCACTTTGAAATTTATAGTAAATTTCTAATTACAAGGAAACAAGTTGAAATCAAAATTGACAATTAGTTTCTTAATGGAATATTGCAGTATTTATTATAAATGATTTATCCATGCACATCATTCTTTTTTTTTTTAAATTCAAAATAACTTTTTCAAAAATGAAGCCTTTTCACTTGATCTACGTCACAATAGGATAGAAAAGACTATTGTAACTTCCGTTTCATGTTGCCTTTAAAAGTGACATTTTTGAGGTAGAATAGAAAAGTATTTAAAACTTCTAAAATAAATATGCGTTAAACAGACATTTTTAGCAATGATTCTACTTCTGGCTGGGAGTTTTTCAGCACATTACCAGCATTTTAGAGTGTTGCAACTTTAAAATGTGTCAAGTTAAAAGTAGTTAAATCAGTGCAACAGATACATTTTAGACAAACAATCAGATGAATCAGAATTGGCATATTTAGGCTACATATGGATAACTTAGTTTATATGGTCAATACTGAATGAGAGCGACTGTACCTTTAAACGCAGTCTGAGTATGTGGCGGTGTGAGAATAGATATTATAATGAAGAATTGTCTTGTCGTTGTTGCCCAACGCAGCCTGTTGTTAGCACAATCTCCTGCTAAACAAAATGCTAATAAGATAGCCAGATACTCTGCCTAGCAACCACTCCCCGCAACCCATGCTAATGAAAAACGAAGAGGGTCAAGTTGTCATGCCGGCCCCACCCGTCAGATGTCACGGTGATCAGCGCTTCTGACGAGCGGGCAGGATTATGTTCGAACTATCGAGAGAGCATGTCAATATGTCTTTCTCGCGCACTGCCACACTGACACAGCAGAAGCCTCCTTGTACTCAACAAAATTGATTTGAACAAAGCAAGGGCATCACTCACGTGGAAGGAGATGGAGAGGTTGCCACCATACTTGAGCTGCTCTGCGCTCTTGAAACAATTCGTCCATAGGTCAAACGTGAAGGGTGTGAACTTCTCTACTGAAAAGACTGGTAAATGTTGAGTTTCGCATGCTGGTTTCCCTGGCCTTTCCAGCTGGTACTTGAGGGGTTTCGTTGTTAAGAACTGAACAGGAATTATTTACCTTAAGAACGTCTTAAAGCTACTCAAATGAAGTATTTTTGGCCTCAGAGTTCAGTCAGAAAACAGATCTCACAGATATTACGCAATATTGGGCATATTTGGAAATAATGCGAAAGTCTGAGACATACATTTACTTCAGATAAAAGATTTCTGTCTTTGCTTCTTATCCACACCCTGTTCTTCCTTACAGATAAAGGGGGGAATGTTCCCTCAGGGAAACATGTTACTAAAAACATTCACTTGCCTCTCGAGCTGAAGCTAAAACGAACACCCTACCCAAGAAGCATGATGACGCATGTAAATGTTTGTACATTCTTTTAAACAAACCGGGCCGTAAGGGTAAGAGGTTAGGACAGTTGTTTGTTATTCATTTTGACTAACAAGTGTAGGCTATGTCAAACTCCAGACCACTCCAGTAGGTTTCCGAAATGAATCCTGAATCATGTATTTGTTTATGATATATATTTGTCTAGTTCCTTCCAGAGTTGCAAATAAATAAACTTTGTACGTCTGGAAAAAGATTGAATAGCTGTCAATTTCATAATTACTGTGTGGACAACTGGTCACATAGAGCTCCATGAGGTGCCATAAGTAAACTCACAGCCTTTGGCAAAATACATAGAGCAAGTGACAAGCAAAGTAATGAGGACAAAATGTTCTCTTATATACGGATGCATGCATTCGTGCACACATGCAAAAACAACACACTCCAACACTTACTTAATCAATTCAGCATTGCATACCTTCTTGGCACGGCCCTTGTTTAGAGGAGTGGCCTCTCTGTTATTTGTGCTGGCGTGTTTGGATGAGCCCGGACCCTTGTTAATGTACATAATTTACCATTAACTTTATCCTGATGGAATCTTAATTGTGCTTTTACAGTGCCTTCGAAAAGCCATTCATCAGCGTCACGACCGCACACCCACATTCACAGGTGCACACGCTAACACAGGCTTAACGACATTTCCTTGAAATCAAAGCGAATTTGCTGTTTTCATTTGGTTTTGTTAGCCCTCTGTTGCTATCGAAGTGTATCCCAGCATGCCCTGGTGACGCTGAAAATATCACAGCAGCCAAATTCACATTCCGTTTTCATCTTTGTCCGTGTTTATTCGCAAATGTACCGCTGATTTATTTGAAGGCAAGCTTGACTAGCATAATGATTTGCAGCAGGATGTGTTCCAATAAAGTCAGGTGTTCACTGTCTGCACATCAGTAGATCTTAGTTATAAGTTATTTAACTCGTAGAGCACACTGAGACCCAGCTGTCCATATACTTGATTAAAATAGAAGCTACACTTGAACTTAACAAAGAAGGCCAAATGGCTACATAGCTTTAGCAGAAAAGCATCCTTTTACCCATGACATTTAGACGAGTTCAGTTTATTTAAAACTTGTAACTTCCATATCACGGTTCGGTTTCACAGGCACATTTAGACTTGTTTTCATATTTATCTTTACTAAAAGTATACTTTGTCTTACTGCAGAACTGGTTAAAGTCTTAATGTCGTATGCTTTTAAAGTAAATTGATCTTGTTTCAAGTATCTTTAGATATATTTACAGAAAAATAAAAGAGATACTGGAACCACATTATGTGGTTGCTGGGGTGTTGAGAGAAGTATATATAGATATTATGGTCCTATTAGATGTTGTCGAAATATTTGTTGGTACGTGTTTTATCATCAGTCTCATCGTTTAGACAAGTACCTCTCTTCAGCAAACGCATGATTTATTGCATCATTCAGGTCTGTACAGTTTAGGGGGTTTTAGATAAAAGAATAGTGATGCATGATTCAGCAAACTCATACTAATGAAAACCAATCACCATCATTGTGAAAGAAGTACATTTTTCAGTTTTGGTAATCTGTTTGTGTGACTTTCTTTCAAATGAACAAATGGGTGTTCAGTTTGTGAAGAAACTAAACATTTAAAGAAACATTTTTCGGGAATGAATACGGTTGTGCAATGCGGCTGTCACTCCCATAACCAAACTTTGTGTGTGCAGAATGAGATTAAGCACTCAACAACCATATTTAGCTGCTGTTTGCACAAAGGACATGGTTAGGAACAGGTGCTGTCTTTGCCGTTTTGGAGGGTTAAATAGGGGGCAAACAGCTCCAGCTGACCCAGATGTTGGTTTCTACAGTGATCCCAACGATTGTTATCGATCTGGGATTTCTTGCTCCAAGGAAGTCCTTTGGCCACCTCTCTTGACCCCTCTGACACCGTTACCCCAACAGCTTCCGTAGTTACCATCAGGACTCTGCATGTTCCTCTTTCTTCAGATGTTCTCCACACCCTGACAGCACACCTGTTTTGGATCCCAGACAAGACCAAACAGCCGTCTGTGTGCTCTCTGCTGTGAGTCAGTGCATTGCTAAAATGCTCGTTCTTGTTGTTTGGCTGCCTAGCCCACCTAAACCTTGAGCGCACAGCATCTGCCGGACTATAGATCAGGCCTGACAGCACTTCCTGAGTGCTATGAAGCTGCAGTACATTGAAACCTCCCTACACTGCTACTGCAGGTGTCCTTAGGGGTGGGGTGGGATTCTTTTACACAAGCAAATATTTGCTCAGACAAGTAAAACCGTTGAGGTATTGTTGAGCGATGAATCTTATTGATCCTCAAAGCAAAAATGTACATGGTGACAAAAATGAAAAATGGATGGAACGATAAAATCATTATTTGGGATGTGTCACTGTGGATAACTTGTCGTTTGTCTGTCCAACAACCAACTAGTCGTTTAGTGAGATCTAATAGTAGGCTATATCATATTTTTTTGTAGTTTTACATGGAAAAATCATGGATAATCTTGGATCTGACGTAGGGCAATTCAGCATTACATATTCAGACCGATGTCTTTCACCACTGCAATGTTTTTAGTGTTGTACTAGGACTGCACGATATTGGGAAAAAATGAGATTGCGATATTTAGTTTTTCTGCGCTAAATCGTGATATGAACGATTTTATTAATTTTATTTTCATTTTATTTATTAATTAATAATTTTGTTAATTTAATAATTTTGGTGATTTTGTTGGTGAGTACATCTACATAAAAAGCTGGAAAATTAGGCTACTTGAAGATTTTTTTTTTTTTTGCATGTGAAGCATCCTTTTAGGGTTAAACAATATGGGGAAAATGTGGGTGTTCACAGATGGGTTTACTCTTTTACGAAAACCAACTTAAACCTCTTTCAGCAACCATAAACATTTACATTTACATTTATTCATTTAGCTGACGCTTTTATCCAAAGCGACTTACAACTGCTATATATGTCAGAGGTCGCACGCCTCTGGAGCAACTAGGGGTTAAGTGTCTTGCTCAGGGACACATTGGTGTCTCACAGTAGATTCGAACCCGGGTCTCTCACACCAAAGGCATGTGTCTTATCCACTGCGCCATCACCACCCCACCACCAGTATTCATAAAGTGAATAGAGTTCACTTGAGTTTTTCATAGCCCATATTTCCACTGTTTTTACCCATTCAGTATGCATGGCCGTGGTACACGTGCTCATGGGCCAATTTTTTTTAACAAAAAAGCCTGCAAAAGACGGGGCCCACGTGGGGGCCCTGAGGCCGGCCCTGTCAATATGACAAATCTAAATAATATTTTTTATTGAAATTAAATAAAAATATAAAGAAAATAAGAAATATATTTCAATAACTATTATTTTGTAAATATAATTTATTTTATTAAACAATTGTAAAATGTCAACACTAATATTTACAAAAATATTTTTTTCATTTTCAAAAGCTATCAAGCTTTTATTTTGGCGGGTTGATGTTGTGAACTAATTAATCATATGTGAACCTGAAACCAGTCTAATTATATAGGGCTTACTTTTAAGACTAAGTCATGGATTTGAAGTCATGAATTAAGTTGACGAGTGGTCAACTTAATTCAACCAGTTTCGGATCCACTTGGCTCCATATATTGAAAATATGTAGTTTTGAACATCCCTTCAATGTACAACACGAACAAGTATCTCATAGTAGTCTTTACTGCCACTAGCTCTATTGAAAGAAGACCCATAGTGAAGACCTCCATTGGCTTTTGTTGCCCTTGAAAGAATGCTCTGTATAAGGCCTGAAAGAGCCAACTGTTTCTTTGCACATGCCCCCAACAACCCCTCCTCCAAGAAGGACTGCAAATGCTTCACGTATTAATTCAAGGTATCTGGTTGCCCGGTATCTTGTTTTACAAAAAAGCCTGCAAAAGACAGATTGGTTATCAGGACCAGCTGTCCCAGGCACTGCGGACCAGCTCTTTAGGAGGCCGGCGGACTTGTAGACACAGGCCGAGAGCAGATGGACAGAGTCCAGGATCAATCCGGTAAATCAATAGCCGGCGTCTGATTGGAGGAGGGGGCTTGGGCTGGAAAGGTGAGTTTGAGCGAGTGATACGGAATTGAGAGGATATGAGGAAGATATGAACTGATGTCACTACCTGTGCATTTCAATAGGGGGCATGAGATGTCAACAGCGGCGGTGGGTTTGTAGTTTTCAGTGTCTCTATATGCAGTTTACTAAGAAGTACATTTTCAAAATATTAGAGTTTCTTGTGAACAAAATAGACACTTTGGTAGGTCAGAATGATATACTGCAAAACACCCTTTTCTTAGTGTTTTTTGTCTTGTTCCCAGATTTCCATATTTAAACATTCTTAAAAGCAAGATACATTTACTTGAGAACTTGAGATATTGCATTAAAAAATTTGTGTTTTTTTGAGTTCATGCCTAAAATAAGACAAAAAAAATCTGCCAATGGGGTCAGAAAAATACACTTAATTTTTTTTCTTACCCAATTGGGAGATATTTTTCTTGTTTTAAGAAAAAACTCACTTTGTTTTGATCAATCTTTTAGAAAACAAGACTATCTTTTAATTTTGCTTCTCAAGTAAATGTATCTTGCTTTTCAGAATGTTTCGATATTTGTACTGGAGAACAATTTTTTTTGGACTGTAGTGAGAGTTTTGTTGACAGTTGAGCGACAATGTACTTTTTCAAAAACTAGAGGTAAATGCACAAAAAATCCCCCAACTTCCTCTCTTTCTTATATGAATACGAAAACCCTCATCCGTCTTGAATAATCTGCAAACTAACTTGAATCACAGACAAAGCAGAAAACAGGGTCTGGTATAGAGCTAAGTAGGCTAATTTGTTCAATAGTCCATCCATCTTCCTGCATGGATATGTTGCTTCCGTGAAACAATAAGAGCCTGGGTCAGACCGGGGCGCTCCCAACACCAGGAACAAGACAACCTGGTTTCAGCCTTGTCTGCTCCCCTCCCCCCTTTGTAGTTGCATCTGTTTTGTGTTAGCCTGTTAGCCATGTTAGCTGCAGATTCCAGTATATTTCACGTTAGCACAGCTAAAACTATGAACAATTCCGTTTCATACACTGACTCACAAGTCAAAAAATAGCAAAAAGTAAATATGCTGTGACTGTAAATGACACAAACGGTCACTAGCAAGCCGAGAAAAGAAATACGGTCAAAGGGAGTGCACTAATGCACAGGGTTTCCTGTGAGGGTAATGAGTACCCACAGTTCCCTGCTGAGAGAGGAAGTAGAGTGTAAATAGAGGGATTCCCACCTCAGCAGCGCAGCCGTTGTCATTGAGATAAGAATGGAAATTTCACAATGGCTGCCGTTTGGGGATTCCGGCCTCCTGTTCTCCACCAGACGCTTTCCTTGCCTCTTCAAATATCTTTTGGGTTTGCCTGCCTGGCTGATGGGAGATTCTGCTAGTTAAAACTGTTGCACGCATCGCATGAGCTGACGAGAGACACGAAGCACTGGAAATTCTCATGTTTGTTTCCATAGTTAGTCTGAAACAAAAATATACTGCTCTGTTTAAGTAAATGGGGGTGTAGTAAGCAAAAGAATAGATCGTTGAAGTTGGGATGAAATGGAAATATTTTCAACAACAAAAGTGCTCATAAAAAAAAAAAGCAGCACAATTAAATTACAAAGCTTTTTAAAGCTCTATTTATACCCCTCGGCAACTGAATCTATTAGAAATGGCAGCCTAATATGATTTAGGGCCCTTTCCAAACATGTCAAAAGAGTCAGCTGGTGCTGCTACAACACCTAAAAGATCCAGATCTAAATCCTTTGTGAATTGATTCAGCACTTTTGAATATTTAATGTTAATTTAATGGCTTGGTGTAACAAACCAGACCCAAATCTCAATTTACCCTGTCAAGCCGTCATTGATTTAATTTCAGGATTTATAGAAACATTCTCCTTTCCTGGAGGCAAGGATAAACGACGTTGGTGTAAAGAGCAGGCAATGCGCACTGTGAGATTTTCTTTCTCCTTTTTACATTTCAAAGCATCTAACTATCTCATTTGAATTATTTACTTGGGCACGTGATGGAGAGCCCAGCAGAAGGGTATTGATTGGACTGATTTAGGACCTGCTGCTTGGCTAAATGCAATTCTCTGCCGCGCTGATGCAAGTGTGGGAGGTCTGGCCATCTCGGAGTCCATCGTAAAAAAAGCATCAATCAATCAGTATGTAATAAGGTATGGGTGTGAAAACCTGCTCTGGTTATTTAAACACAGGCAGCTAAATGGCTATGGCAGTACAGTCATTTGCGATTCAATAAATGCACACAACAAACAGCAAAAGGATTGTACACTTTTAGGCTCTGGTTCAAAACCTAGTTAGCAGCAGGCAGCTGGTTTTAAGCAACCTAACTAAAATGAAATGCCCAATCCAAGAGTTTGGTGTTAGCATGTAGCTTAGCTAAAAAATGCAGTAGTTTAATAAGGATAAATGTACACATGCAGCACACACATGATAGTCTACTTTTTTTTTTTTAAAGTTTGATCTTTTATTCACACTTTTAGTGTTAAATGTATTATATTTATTGCTCATTGTTCACTACAAAGTACACTAGCAGTCAAAAGTTTTAGATCTGTAAGATTTTTTATGTTTTTAAAAGAAGTCTCTTCTGCTCACCAAGGCTGCATTTATTTCATTAAAAATACAAAAAAACAGTAACTGTTAAATATTATGACAATTTAAAATATATATATTTAATATATTTTAAAATATAATTTATTCCTGTGATCAAAGCTGAATTTTCAGCATCATTACTCCAGTCTTCAGTGTCACATGATCCTTCAGAAATCATTTTAATATTCGCATTTGATCCTCAAAAAACATTCATTATTATCAATGTTGAAAACAGTTATGTAATTTTTTTTCAGGTTTCTTTGAATAGAACGTTCAAAAGAACTGCATTTATTTGAAATATAATCTGTTGTAACATGATTATAAATGTCTTCACTGTAACTTTTGATCAATTTAATTCATCCTCGATGAATAAAAGTATTGATTTCTTTCCCCAAAAAAATAAAATAAAAATTCTTACTGCCCCCAAACTTTTGAAGGGTAGCGTTTAATGTTACAAAAGCTTTCTATTTCAGATAAATGCTGTTCTTTTGAACTTTCTGTTCATCAAAGAATACTGAAATAAAAATGTAAATAACTGTTTTCAACATTGACAATAATCATAGATGTTTCTTGAGCATCAAAACATCATATTAGAATGATTTCTGAAGGATCATGTGACCCTGAAGACTGAAGTAATGAAGCTGAAAATTCACCTTTGATCACAGGAATAAATTACATAAATTAAATCACATAGAAAACAGCTGTTTTAAATGGTAATAATATTTCACAATATAACTGTTTTTTTTTATCAAATAAATCATGCAGCCTTGGTGAGCAGAAGAGACTTCTTTTAAAAACATTAAAAATCGTACCGATCCAGATTGGTAGTGTACATGCGATGCTGCCTTGAATTTGGCCAAAGTAGCCAAAATGCTGCTTACCTGTAGCTCACTTATATTAGACACCATATTTCTTCGACATATTGAGCATGCGTTCATATTTGAAAATATAGCTGACCGTTCTTTTAAGGGCACCTTGGGAAAAAACAGTTAGTTACCGAATCATAGTTCGCACCGACGGGACGGGAGTGATGATTAAGAGAATAGCCAGCATGGGTCAAAGGATCATCTGTCCCTGGCCCTTCTCAGGCCAATGTGCACAGATCAATACATAATATCTTACAAATTGAATTCGACCTGAATCGACCCAAAGAGGCGGGAGCCTTGCTCTGCGATTTGTAGACAGCCTCACTGCAAATCCTGATGATCAGCATGGATTAAGTGAATATGTGCGTGTATGCGTTTTTGGGGTGTATAAATAGGTTTGTGACATATGGAGAGTGTGAGCCATGGAAACAACGAGGGAAGTACGGCACCAAAAGCACATATTCACAAATACTCTTGATTATTCACATACCGTAAACTGCACTTTGTGTTGAACAGTTCCTGTTTCTGACTTCCTCTTTTATCACCATAAACATGCCTGTTTTAAGGATAGTTCACACAGCTTCAACAAACACCAGGTTTAAAGAGATAGCTAACCTAAAACGGCAAACTGTTATCATTTATTCACTCTCGTGTCCTCTCAAAAGCTTACAAGTAAATGTATTATAAAAGTGGTCCACAACTTGTGTGCAAATATTCCAAGTCTTCTAAAGTAATATGATAGCTTTGTGTGAGAAACAAGCAAGTGGTAAAGGCAATACCATAGCAAAACTTAGGCAAAGATTAGCTGGAAAAGTAGTTCATTTGTTAATAGAGATAAATAAAGCAAGTGGTCACTCAGTGGTCACTCTCAAACCAAGCAGCTTTTTGGTAAATGTGGTGAATTTGAGAGTTCAAAGTTCAACAATCTTGAACCCAATGCAAAATCTGGGTCATTTTTCACCTTGTGTCTCACACAAAATTTCAGATTGCACATTGAGATGATGCATTTTGTATAATTTTTTTGCTGTATAACGGAAAATGTGACTGCAACTATTCACTAAACCTCGAAATAATTCGAGAAGCTGCTCACTGCAGAACCAATGGGTGGAGCTTGACGTCCAGCTTTCTGAAAATAATGGGTTGAGATAGATGGTCCAACCACACCCTACCTCTATCCATAACCCTATCGCTAAACATAACTCCACCCATTATGTCCACAGAGGGGGAGCTGGACGTCATTTGGCTCTGCAGAGAGCACTACTTGAAATTATCTTTCCTTGGAGAGCTCATGAGAGCAATTGCGATGTCCGATTCATAAACAAATCATTCTTTGAGTTCTATCTTTTCAAAGAATCACTTGATCTGGTTCACAGAAATTATCTAAATGGTTCCTTTACAAATTAGACTGATCTGGGCTGTTTCCTGAAACATTGTTTAACGGAAGGGTATCATTTTCAGAGAGGCTAGCAATAGCGAGCTAGCTTTGAAAGCATATAAGATCCCTCCCTCCCTTCAGAGCATCTCCAAAGCCTCGCCTCCTACAAAACACATGAACCCGTACAGCAAGGAGCATTAGTCACGCAATGCTGACGTTGTTAACATTAACAATTTGAGAACAAAGTATAATTTGCACGGTTTTGAGTGATATAATAAGCGATTTTAAGATTTAATCAGCGCGAAGTGCATGTTAGTTGTTCAGATGACATTTTCCGGTGAAAATTATGTTGGGTCATACTTCCAAAAAGAATAATCTGTGATTCTGAATGCCAGTATCCACACCGGCGTGGTGACTGACCGCTGCACACTCTCCTCAAACATTGTGTTCATCCGCGCTGTGCGGTGTCAAACTACATGCAACTCACATAAAGTTGATAATTTCGCGAATGACTGCAATTGCAGATTTCGAACAGAGATGGCGACAAAGAGGAAAAACTGCGGACTGCAGCTTAAAGTTCAAAGTACACTTTAGAAACAAACACTTATGCTGCGTCCCAATTCGCCTACTTATACTACGCCCTAAAAGTATGTACTCTTTTTGTGAAGAAAAAGTACATACTTTTGAGTGTGTAGCAAAAGAGTAGACAAGCTTTGGGACATACTACTTCGTCATCTTTAACGGACAGATCTGTAGCGTGCATCCTGTCACCATAAACTGCCCTGTCAATCATCTCGTCACAGTTAAAATCCTCCATTCAATCTAATATAACTTCGTACCATTTCGGAGAGAATTGTTGTCGCACGTTCATCTGCCAGTCATGGGTCTTTCATGCGGAGACTCTCCTCATGTGTTTGGAATTTGAATATAATAATGCATTTAAAAGTTAATGGCTAAACGTATCTTTGCAAAAGTTCACAATGCTGCTGCAGATGCAATATAATGTGGACAACATTGAATAAATACATTTTCGTCAGGTTAGATACTGATAATTAATCACTCAAACCCCTTTATCTAAACCTCTCTATATAACCGTCGGACTCGCGCGTCCTCCATGTCTGTAGTTTTTGAACACTTTTCATTCGTGTTTGTAGTTCTAACCGAATCCTCGTCCAACGCGCGATGGGTTGTGGGCAATATCAGCCGAGTGCGCATCGATCTGCACTTCAGATTCTGACCGGATATAGTAGACCATCCGGGTCTCTTTGGGACACTCATTTCAACATACTACGATTTGGGACGTACTAATTCTATTTTCGAATACTATTTAGGACGGATAGTATGCGAATTGGGACGCAGCACCAGTGTACAGCAACATGCTGAAAGTTTATCCTTGTCCAGTGTCAGGGCTATTTTTCTTCAGAAGTTATAACCAATAAACATTTTTTCTTACTTATTTAGAGCTGCGTGTAGGCCTATCTCTTAACCCCCTTAAACAAGCTCTTATCGATGTGGGTTCAGTGTTGGGGAAGCTACTCTGTTACTATCAAAAAGTAGCTATAGCTACATTGAAACTACTTTGATTTTTTTTTTTTTTTTACAATGACATTGTATATTAAAAATAATTGAATTATGAGCAATCACTACAAACGAATCATGCTTGCGTGAGCACTAAGCTATATCACGATTTTGTTTTCTGTTCGATTGACAGATGCTTTGCAAAAGCAATGGTGCAAAAGACACCATTAGTGATATTTTAGGTTCATTATAAAACTGTGGATAAAACATACCAAGGTTACACAATTTTTTTTTTTTTTTTTTTTTTTGCTTTAGGTTTACAATGCTTTTGGGAAAAAGTTTTTTTGTTTCTCTAATTCAACCCGTTCACTCAATGATCTGGTTACAGTGGTTAACAGCTTACTGAACGAGACTGTTATAAGTACAACATAAATTTGAGTCATTTTCCTCTCATAAAGCTATTGTATCTTCAGTCATTGCAACTGCATGAGAAAGAGCAACCAGCAATATTTTTTTTATAATTTCTGATTTTGTGTTTAGACGACATGAGGGTTAGAAAATAATGACAGAATTGTAATTTTTGGGTGAACTATTTCTGTAACACTAATAAAAAATCCCAAACTCATCAGAATTTGCTCCATTTGTTTGTTGTGTGTGAACTAGCCCTTGCATGGAGTCCTTTTTGAGAAGATAATGAGGAATATTCTAAGTGTAAATTCCTCTTCATTTTATGGACTTTTCATGTTGCTCTCAATGCAAATGCGTTTCCAGTCAGTTTCAATGCCAACCACTTGGTTAAAGACAGTGTTCTGAAACCAAACAGGGGTAAAGCCTTTGCAACAAGGTCAACTGAATAAAAGCATACTGTTCCTGTGTATACCGTAATGCGCATATGTGTCTTTATTCAAGAGTGCGTGTCAGCATGTGTGTAAATGTGAAACTGGCAGGCTGGGTTGTAGCAACGCGCCTGATGAGCTCTTTGGGTGAAATGACTGTTTCTCTGAAGCTGTTCGGATACTTACCAGAAACCATTTCAAAAACCTAAAAAAAAAAAAATCTCTCGGACAAGATTTGAAAAGAGCAAGGCACATGCACACTTATCGGTGCAATCTTTAGTGTGACGGCGTTTGTTTAAGAAACCGCACAGAGTCATTTCATAAATAAGCGCGTGATGCATTTCTCAGGGTTAAAGTGAGACTACGATAATTGTCGCAATGCTTGCAATCTTTGCGTCGCATTAGAATAAATGGGCTCTCGTGTTGGCGTTGGTGTGTGGGTTGTTTCTGCATATGTTCGCCAAGGTTAACGGCACATTCATTTGAGTCTATCCAATTGATGTCTTGCGATCGATTGAACAGAGAGCCTCTTGGCCAAGCAACCCACCTACTCCCATGAGTCTCGGAGCACGGTGTCCCCCACCTAATCGGTCACATGATTGCAGATGTCTGAAAGACCTTCTCCACATTCTGCACCGGCCCGCTTAACAAAATCCCTATTGATTGAACCCCCCCCCCCCCTAACATAGAAAGGCGAGGACAGCACTTCGGGGTTCTTGAATGATCCCTCCATGAACAATTAAATCCAACTGAGACGTGTTTATTTTGAAACCCATGTTCCTCAGATGCTAGAGGCCTTTCATGTGGGTTCAGAGGGACTAAATATGGTGGATATAGCCTACAGTCTCTGGTGGATATGTGTCTGAAAGTAGGTCATCAAAATGATTTAGTGACAAAAAAATCAGTCTGAATTAATATTTCTTTTTAAGAAAAAGCTTCTTTTTTTTTTACCTTTCCTAGTGTGAAATATAACTGTTGCATGAACAATCTGTAAAGTTATAAAGCACAAAGGGAGCTAATATCTCCAACTGAAAAAAAAAACCTGCCTCAAACACCTTGTTTGTAGTCCTGCTATTTTTTTTTTTTACCTTTAGCTACATATGTTACATGCTTGCATAATGTCTGCCTACTGGCTGCTTTGGTCCCTCCTCAAAGAACAATTGGGTAAGTGATTTCACTTTGCCGAGGAGACACTGTTTTTTTTCTTTGTGAGGGCATTAAAACATTGTATGGACTTACAATACAAACACTATAGTTACCATAGATATAATATGGTTTACACCTGCTCGTGAGGCATAGAGAGAAACCCGATTATAGTAAGGGCCTTTACATTTCCAACACAAGCTCTAAGTGGTTGACCAATCACAACAGACTGGGCTTTTCGGAAAAGCATCTCGAGACAAGAACTAAAACAGCGTTTTAAGCAGTAGGTGAAAAGAGGTGCTGCAGCAATGTATAGTATAAGAAAAAATATGTTTTTTGAAATTTAAATCATGTAAATGTACTGCCAGACCCCAAAAATAAAATGTTGAACTTGAAAATAAGCATAATATGGGAACTTTCAAGGTTCCTCTCAACAAAGAGATCTTGAAAAGGTGGAAACACTGCATACTAAGCATATGAATCTACAAAATGCCAACTGTGAGAATAGATAGATAGATTGCACAAGATTTCACTGGCTTAAACGCCCCATGTTTTGGTGTGGCTAACATTTCAAAGGTGAGAAAGTATTTTGACAGCTGAATATGCCCATTGTCTATTTAACACCTGATTTGTTTTATTAGATACTCATAGTCCTCATAAACAGCAGAGCGATTTCGACATCCTAATCCAAATGAGCTGCTGCTCCCCGCCTCCCTTTCCAGAAGGGGGCTGTGCCTTTAAAGCTTGTGCCTCGGATATTCCGGAAACAACAAAACAGGATACACAGTATGGGGCCATTTCCACAGAACACATTTACATCCCACTACGCTGCTTTTCCATTATTTTCTATGTAACCCCCCCCCCCCCCCCCCATAAAATGCGTTATCTTCTGAAGAAAACATCACCAGTTCATCTTTTCAGCCCCTCCCCATCCAATCACTTGGCTCCATTCTGGTACCCCACTATTTACAATCAAATCAATCCCTGATCAAATGGTCAAAGTTTGACTGGTAAGCTGATACATTTTGTAGATATACACCATCTGGACCCAAAAAGCCTGTTTTTCTATTGATGGCCGTTGCATTTTTTTGAATGTAATAATAATAATAACAATAATAAATTGCAAATATTTCTCTCTTTTTTCATATTTTTTCATGTTTTTAAAAGTATTTTTCCTGTTGAATATCCTATCTAATTTCGGAAATACAGACGTAAAATTGATTTGCCAACTAAATTATCATATCGAATTTAAACTTGAAAGTAAAACCAGCCGAACTTAGCATATACCATTACTAGAAATGACTTGACAAGTTTGATGCTAAGTATTTTATGTTTACCCAATGGGAGGTGGCTGCTGTTTCTTCACACATCGAGACAGAAATGATTTAGTATGTCACTCAACCTCCTAAAACCTTAACACACACACACACACACACACACACACACACACACACACACACACACACACACACACACACACACACACACACACACACACACACACACACACACACACACACACACACACACACACACACACAAGCAGCACCTCTCCTTAGTCCCTCATCAGCGCATTTCTGTGATCTGAAGTGGGTGGGTGGGTGGGTGTAAATACAGGGCCGTATGGGAAACCAAGCTGCCCGTAGGATTATCACAGAACAGAGCTAACCGGATAAGGGTGGTAGGGGCTTTTGTGAGGCTGACACATAAACATCAGCTGAAATCCAGACATTCATAATCACTGATATAGACAGAGGGGCCTCATGGAGTGTATGACAGTGTTTTGGTTCACTCTCTCTCTCAGCTTCTCTGAGAGTCATCGGCGAACACGTAACACAACAAATCACACCTCATTTCGGTACCCAGAAGACTGTGCCCATGCAGATGACATGTCTTTGAGTGCAGCATGAAAGGAAACCACTGACTCATATTATTCATTCAAATCATTGCTTGCCTAAGTATCTAGAGCGTGCATTTCCAGAGGAATCGCGATCGCAGCACTGTTCATCGAGCCGGTTGGTTATTGAGAGGCGGTAAAGGTCAGAGGAAGGTCACCGGGAACGGGCTTCACTCAGGTTCTCCTCATTGATCTAGACTGCAAATAGCTTTTGGGCTCTTTGTGGTACCTTTAACTAGCAAACATACAAAATCACTGGTAAAGATGACATTTTTTGTTTACCGTCCAGTAATTGCATTATAATAGACAATTTTGTAAACTAAACCTTTCCAGTACAGCCACATATGGCAAAAATAAAAAAGATTTGGAGATATATTTTTAAATACTTTATATATTTTCAATACAACACTTTTAAATACTTGCATATATATATATATATATATATATATTCAAAATACATATTGGCTATATTTTGCCATGAAGGTTTCACCAATTTATAAATATAGCATACAAAGCTGCATAAAGACTTTCTGAGAAGACAGTGCCTTTCCAAACATTGGACCATGGCCTTCATGTAGCATTTCTGAGCGAGCACTCTAAAGTTCATCCCCTCCTTTGTTTATTTTATGTCTTCGGCAGCTGTTCTCACTCGCTCTCTCTGTGCGCGAAATGACGTCAAAAGACAGCGATTCGCGAGAGCTCCACCAGGGCTCCTTCTTTCAGTTTGTTACCATAGCAGCCGTTCCCACTTCCTGCCAGAGTGAGGTTTCCTGTGTTCATTCATTTCTTTTCTCTCTCTTTCTCAGCTGGATTTAAAGCACTCTGTTTACAGTACCATAAAAGGACCTTGGTGCATTAAGTCGAAGGATCCTGGCTCAATGGAATCTGGAAGTTGAATACCACGTACATGCTGTTCCTTGGCATGAATTGTAATAAAAACAATATTTTTAGAGTGGCTTTGACTGTGCAAAAGCTGCCACCATAATGCTAGAGTGTCGTGGGTGGTTGCCAGAGCTTCTGTGATGAAGAGCTTGTTTTTTCATTTTGATATTTTAAGGAGGGCATGACGTCAAAAAAATGTCAGGGCGATACAACTGTCCTGATATGATGTAATGATTCAAATGTGTACATGCACGTTTAAGGTACACGGGACAAATTGGTTAAACTACATGACATTTTGACACTACACTAAACAGAATGTGTTTTTGCATTCCACTTTTCCATTGTTTTTTCTATGTACACATGCGCTAGATGGGCGCTTTTGACCGTTGCGCTCATGTCTTTTGCAGCATGACACAGCGTTATAAAAATGCGGCGATCAAGTTAAAAGCAGTTCAAGGTTGTTCACCTAGAACTTATTTGCGTTTCCTTTTCTATGTTGGGGATAATCCTATTTGCCACTAGCTCAAAAGTCTCTACAATATTCAGGTCTCTAGATGTGGCGCGGATCTCTTCAAGTCTGCTAGATTATATTTTGCCCGTTTTCTTGTACACCAACTGAAATTCACTAGTCAGGTTGTTTGAACAGTAAAGCACACCTCTTTTCAACAAGCCGGAAAATCTAAGGTATCATTCATGCCTACAGGCGCCACTAATAACTGACATTTTTTTTGTGCGCCTTGCAGCCCACTTTCATTAGACGTGACACTTCTAACACATTTCAGACACTTGTACCCTTCAAGCACAGAGCAAGGGACGGCACCTTTTGCACAATACAGGTCACCCCTGATATCTATTATGCAGATAAAGAAACTGCCGAGGGGAGATGCACTTTACGCGAGCCCTCTGCGGTTCTTTAATCAACACCTGCATGTGTCGCATTAGTAGCTTCGTTTTCCCAAGGCCACGGGATCCAGCTGCACAGATAAAGGGTTTACGTTACAACACCCGTCTTTCTGGGCTTGTTCTTCTCCTCACAAGCGAAGTAGATGCGTCTGTTTCGGGTATGCGTGGGTTGGCTGTATTTTCCACTCAGTCAAACCTCAAGGATGTTGAAGTCTCACCGTGAGGCACGAGACTGCAACCACAGTGTTAGTTAAGGCAGTTGCACAAGGTCTCCAGGATTTTGCACAGTTGGGTGCTGTTTGAAAAGTCTTTCGCTGGGGTGTTCCTGAGGTGTCGGAATGCCAAACTTTAAATGCCAAGTGTCTTTAAATGGCACATGTGCAATCTAACAAGCACACCAGCTGTTCTTCACAAAGTAATGATATCCTTTAAGTTATGTGCCTGTAAAAGCTTCTCCTAACCGATGATCTGAGACTATCAGAGCTGACATTTAACCAGAGAATGCTGGAGCTGACTCTTGGAGCTGATGGTCCGGAGACCCTTTAGGAGATGCAGGTTGGTCGTCTTCCCGCCTGTTTGGGACCGGAAGGATTCCTTGGCCTTTCTCGAAGCGTGGCGCAATAAATCATGTCATTCGCAGTGCAGCCCTTGAGCAGCAAACATGTAACACAATTAGCTTCGAAAGCCCATAATTAGACCACAGATCATTTGGTGAGCTTCTGCCTATACTCGAATAGCAGGTTAGGTCATGACCGGTAAATGAGAGGCAGCGATTATTAATTTCAAGAGTAATGTTTGCAGCATTCAACGTGGTTTTGGCCTTCTGAAGCATGTGTCATGTTAAAGGTTGCATGTGAGGGGGCTCAAGCAGCGTTGTACTAGAAGGACAAGCACAGACCACACTTAGCACGTCCCACATAGGTGTGACACCAAAAAAATGTCCCAGCACTAATTACACAAACCACATACTGTTAAATTAATGTCATGAGAACTGGGGTAACAAGGACAAAGCATGTAGGATTTGCATGCACGATCAATGACGAATAGCCAGAATCTGAAGTCTGGTTCCATGCTCCAGAAAAACTCACTGTTAATTCGCCATGGTGGTGGACCAGGGTCGAAGGTTAACCCTGGTGTTGTGACTGGACAGCTGGAAAAGCATGAGAAGCATCCAGAACAGCTTGGTGTTGTCCGAAAGCAGTAGAGAAGGACAGAAAGGAAAAACTATGATGGTATTAAAGGTCCATTCAGCCCCAACAGCTGCATAAATAAGATGAACATTTAAACAGATCACCATTCTTCTCTTGCAAACTACACAGGAAACTAACAGACGTGGACGGAGAGCAAAAAAAAAAAAAAAAAAAAAAAAAAAAAGCCTGTCAAGAAAGCACATGAGGGTTTTCACTTTGTGTACTCACAAGGCAACCCTTCTGTAAACGTACGGCAGGACTACCATGATGCATTTCAGTCTTGTTTCACATATTAGTTTAAAAAACAACAACAACAACAACAACTGTAGCATGAAAAATGGGCTGGTTTGTACACGTGAAGCAAAAACAAGGGTACAAAAATTATATTAAAAGTGGCAGGCGGCAATATAAAACATGTTATCTTTGTTCATGAATATTAACTGTAAAAAATGTTGCTAAGCACTAGTTATTTCTGCATTCATGCCTTGTCATTACCGTAAGTAAGAGATGACAACATTTCTCTTGCTCAATTAACTCTAAATTAATCTGCAGTGGCCGTGTGGTACAGCGGTCACATGGTACAAGTCGTAACTCTCAGAAAATTATGAGCCTAATGTTGTGAGTATGAGTTCTACGATCACGTGTCTGCTTTTTACAAGTCTGAATAGTTACGGCAATTACGACACAGCGTGAACGCAGCAATTTATTACAGTCTTAAAGACGTTTTTCACACAATATTTGTCTTTCACACAAAGCACAATTTTTCAATCAGCTACTACTAAACACAGAAATGTTAGTGTCATGTGACCAGTCTCAGCTGTGCCCAGTCGAACCGTGGAAATGTCTTCATAACTCAACCTCAAGATCTGCCGTTCTTGGTTTAGGTCCTTGGCCACAGGCTCATCTCTGTTCCCCATTGCTAAGTTTCGTTTTAAATATGCACCGCTAACATGCGCTACTGCAGTTTTCTTCGCACCAGCTGGGTGTGGAGGCAGATGCAAAGCTAAGACAATGCATAAAAGGGTTGTCTGCTTCTGGGAAACTCGTCTGACAGAAGAGTTTTAGCATTACAGGAAACTTAAAAGGTTAGCCTTCAAGCTTTGCTTGGGCAGCAGTTCTTACTATGATAACAGTAGTTTACAACAGTAGTACTTTGTTCTTGTGTCTGCATGCACTTAGACTCAAGTTTTATAAATTTCAGTCTCTGCATATCCTATTAATTGCCAATGACAATTTTACAAATGAGCTGCACATGTGGAGAAACATAGGCCTATGTGAACTGCATGAAAGGGTCAGATTCAAAAAATGCTATAAAACCCTCAGACATTGATTTTTTTTTGTCAGTTTCGCTTTTTTTATTATTATGAATTCAATGGATAATTTGAGTTGGTGCAGAATGGGGAAATGAATCAATGTAAAGTTGACAGAAACGTTGATTGAAGCAGTGAAATGAAAATGTTAGCAAGTTGCAAATGCTACTGCTATACTAATCAAAAGCTGGATTTTAAGATTAGTTCATGGAAGGGGTTAATGTTTGCTAATGATAATTCATATGCAAACTATCCTACCTGTAAATATCATTACTGAGGAAAAACCATAAGGAACTTGGGGAATTGGTGGTTTTGCTTGTGTAGTTCTTACCAACAAAAACTGCACAAGCTGCACCACATATGTAAACAGCCATAATTCATTCACCATTAATATGGGGGAAAAGATAAAGAAGTAGATATGTATTATTTTAGCAGATGGGTTGTCGACATCTCAAGCAGTGTATTCTGCAGTGTGACATTTGCTATATTTCATCTAAAAGTACTTTAATATTAAAAATATATTCAATTTACTCGTAGCAATAACAGAGCAAAAAACATGTCGAGATAAAGACAAAAAACTATGCTTTATAATTGTGTTTGGCATTGCAGATTGAAGAGACCCAGAGGGAAGTCACCCACATACTATTTCTGAGATGACCCCACTCACTAGCAGGGATTTTAAATAGAGTAGTTGGAATTAGCGTGCGTGGTGTGTGCCAGTGATCTTCCTCATTTGAAAACCAATTTGAACTCCAATGTTCTTGTCTTTTGCTTTAATTTTTCTGCAAATGGCTTCCTCTTATGTTACGAGATATTTTATTTCTCAATTCTTCAGAGAGAGTGGGAGCTTTGAGCTGAAGGCTTCTCCTTAAAACAGCATGTGTATGTGCAACATTTGCCTACTGTACCAGCCAGTCCTGCGCTCACCCTCAATCTGTCATCTCATCTCAGCTCTCGAGAGGAGGACGGACTGGCTGACAGATGGGGGGAGCGTTGGGAGTCTCAGTCGCCGTCACTTCGCTCGATCCGCCTCTGATCTGGCACCCCTGCGGTTGAGCGAACAGCAGACACATATAAATCTGTAGGCTTTAAAGCTAGCTTTCATCACGAAACTGATGCCTGAGTAGACTTATTGTTGATTCTATCTATCTATCTATCTATCTATCTATCTATCTATCTATCTATCTATCTATCTATCTATCTATCTATCTATCTATCTATCTATCTATCTATCTATCTATCTATCTATCTATCTATCTATCTATCATAGCTCTTATATAGTAGCACATAGCTTTCATAGTAAAATATATACAACTTGCAAATTCCACATGGGATAAAGTCACACATAGACAAAAAACACAAAATACACCAAAAAATTATTTTTTTTTCTTTCAATTTATTACCTAAAAAAAAAGAAAATGTCCTATCACAAGTCACACTGAAATGTATTGCTTAAGAAAAAAATATATTTAGATATTTTCCTTTTTTTTTTTTTACTCGATTATTTCCATTATATTCCACAAAAACAAAACAGGGCACAGCAACGCCCTTTTTTCCCGCCTTCTTCCCACTTTTAAAAAAAAAGCACAAAGAAATACATAATTCACAGTTACCATTTTGGTTTCATAAATTAATACAGTCACACATGTGCTACACCGGTCTATAGCTAGAACATTGTAAATTGTTTTTTTTTTCTTGACTCTTGTAATCAGTTTTCATTGGCTACAAGAAAGAACAGGCAACTTAAATGATGTGATCAGAACTCCAACAAACTATTGAAAATGCCCCCCGTTCCCTCCCTCCACCCTCATTCAATTACCCAATCCTAAAAATCAGATCATCTCCTATGTTTTTTTTTTTTCAGTTTTCACTTCTTTTTTTTTTTTTTTACCGCTTTACATATAGGTGAGGCACACACAGAGTATATTTCATACATATATAAAAATTAAATAATTATTTTCTTGGGGGGAAAGGGAGAAATTGTCCTTTAAGTCATTTATCTGAGAAGAAGGGAAGTGCATGTTGTCAATGTGTCCTTAAAGGACTTCTCAGTTGAGAGTTAGGGCACTTTGTCACTATAGCACTGCAGTTGAAACTTCCTTTTTTCAATTAAATTTGTTGCTTCTTTGTAGGACAGCAGGGTTCAAGGGACGTAATCAAACAAACAACGGAACACACTGATGGAACCTGTTTAACCTCCAGGTTGTGACTTGTAACAATCATAAAAGACAATATTCTAACAGAGCTCCTATAAATTGATAAAAACCTGCATAAATGCGAATAATTTGTTCAGAATTTTTTTTTTTTTACACACCGATAGGGCAAAACTTTAAGGCACCGAAGCCTTGACATAATAGAGCCTCCACCTCCTAAACACAAAAATTGCCCCAGAAAAAGTGATGCTTTAACAAAATCACAGGACAAAAACAAAAGAAACATCCCTATGTTGTCCACCACTCTGCAAGTGTTTAGATAATGAACGTTAAGGCCACTTGAACAGAAAAAAAAGGAAAAGACAATGTTCCCTTTCAGGTAGGTAATCTCATTGCAAACTCAGTGAGTGCAACATTGATGTGGTTTAGGACATTTTCACGTTTATTTCCAAGTAGTCATTAGGGGCGAATGTTGGTTGGTCAGTCCCCATCTGGACAGGTCAATGGGAGTGTTGGGGGTTGCTCTGAGAATCCCTTGGATGTTGAGAGTAGAAAATATTCCATTGTTCCTTAGTTAGTCCAGAAATGATCCATGTACAGTAGAATTCCAGTCCTGTTTTGGTTTGCAACCGATATGTAACATCTCGTTTCCAAATCGAAAATCCCAAATAGCTGGGGCAAATGTCTGGGTCCCCACCCCATCCCATCCCATCCCATCCCATTTTTCACAAATTCATGCTTGTATATCTTTTCTTTTCAGCACCAGTTTCTCAGTATTGTTATTATTATTATTTTCTACAAAAAAGGATCAGGATAATTCACACTTTTGCATGCAAAGAGAAGTCCCATATAGCAGCAGAACCGTCTGTCTGTGGAACGCCTGATTGAATATGTCAGTACGTCTATATATGAGGCACTATCAGAGTGTAAAGGGGGAGATACGCTCCTGTCTGGATGTTTACGTGGGAATCTGCAAAGAAGTCTGGCCGAACGCACAAATAAGGGTAATCTTGTTGAAATTGTGTCACAACTGTCAGTGTTTGCTGGAATAAAACCATTGAACGGCGGGTCGTTTTAGTTGAATGCATAAATGAGAGATTCCCCTCAGCCATTATAATGCACATTTGTAAACTATTCCTCTGGCACCCCACCACTCTCTCTATTATACACATTTAGACAGTAATGTATTTAAATGATTATAAAACATCAGATTCATTTCACAGCTTGACTTGAGCCTTGCTGAGCAACTGCTGTTTTACATTTGGTTGGTTTGTTTGATTTCGCGGAGGTAAAAAAGAAAAGTCGTTCTTTATATATATATACTAATAACAACCAACTTCACAAGCCTCACATCTTCAATCACATCAGCATATTTTTGTTTCGTTTCATATTCTAGTTTCCTACTTGAACCTCTGACTCTACTGAGCTGTTGTTGAGAAATACTTTTTTGTATTTTTTTGTACATTTATATACTAAACATGCACTGTGCCATTTCTTGCTTATGTTATGATATCATTTGTCTATTTCAAATCACAGGTGTGTGTGCAAATGAACCCTCCTCGTCTACAAGATAAAAAACCTGAATGCTTTGTGGGTAATGCTACATATTGTTTCAGAAATCATCATGATTCAAGAAAAACAGGACTTTAAAACAAAGATAACCCCCTTCAAATGATTCTTGAACTGTGAATGCCCATTCATAACGAAAAAAGGAGGAAGTAGGATCAGTATCTGATTTTTGTCAGTTCATCATGCCCTTTATTTGGCATGTATGGATCTTTCCCCTGGATAAAAAAGAAAAACATAAAAAAGGAAAGAGAAAAACAAATCCCAACACCGATGACGTCTGCTATGCTCATTTGTGTTTACTTCTTGGACGTTCAGAGTCCAAATTCTGTCTATTTATCAGTCCAATCCATATCCAAACATCGTCATTTGGAAATTTAGTCTGTTCCAAGATCGTAGTCTATCAAGGACGTAAGGTAAGTAAAAGTCTGTGAATCTTCCTTTGTGTAAAGTCTTTGTGGTCACAGGATAGACGAGGAGTAAAGCCTACCATATTCTGAATGTGCGTCTGTGTGTACAGTCTTCGGAAATTCTCCTCTCTAAAGTGTAAACCCCAATCTTCCTTGAAAATGGTGCAACCATTGCGGCTTCAGGCCATGATGAACTCCGATTTCATATCAGCTTTGACGTCCGGCTTCCACACAGAGTCCTCAAAGTCCAGGTCCAGGGAGCCTTCGCTAGACATACTGCTGTTACTGTTGCTGCGCCCGGCCTTGCGGTTGGGGAGCCAGTGGTACGGGGCACGAGAGTCTCGCCGGGCCTTCCTGCGCAGACGCTTCTGCTGCATGAGCAGCTGCAGTCGCTCCACCTTGCAGCGTGTGGCACGGTTCTCCGTCTGACGCAATCGGTCCCCTAAAGAACCAGGGAGGAAGAGTAAGAGTTAGAGTCTAGAGTAAAAAATAAAAATAAAAAGTCAGTCAAGCCTTGAATTGTTGCTTCAGACTACTTGGCACTGATTAAGTTAGAATAAACTAGCTAAAGTTGCAAAGAATGTGCAAAACTACAAATCCTGAGTTACATGCCATCTTACAATTGCAAAACTCATGACGAGACACTAAAAATAAAAACAGTGAAAGACGTGAAACAATGGCCAAAGACGTCCATTTGAATGTGTATGGCTGTGATGGGTAAGAAAGGGGTTGAAAAAAAGACAATTTGTGCATGTCAACAAATATATATTTAAATAAAAAATATGTAAATAATAATAATCAATAAATGACTAGGAGGTTGTTGAATGACTAGTTGACCACTGTGACTCATCCCTAGCTGGCGCACCAAATCATTCAGGTAGAGCTGGTTGACCAAGAAATACTTAAAGATTAAAGTGGACATCAGTTGCAATTGAGCATCTGATCCCAAGCTAGATCCACAACCCCGACAAGCATCCAAAACATAACATAAGGTAGTGACCATCTACGCTAGTGTTTTCAGCAGGGGGAAGTGCTGGTGCAGTACACATATTTGGTCTAAGACAGAATGACTCAGTGCTTTGGATCCCGACTGCTGATCCTGCTGAATGTTTTCAAAGGCCGGGTGCTGGATAAATAAACTAAAGTCTGAGTGGTGACGTCAATGTTCTTAAAAAGGCATGCTGCGATTACCTCCGGCCAATCACTCTCTCTTTTTTAGTCAGTACAGAAATGAGCACACTCTGCTGCCGTCTCATTTTAGAAGAGCATCCCAGTATGTGGCAGCAAGTCCTCTCTTCCCTTATCAGAAGTGGCTCTGGCAGGCGTGTCCTTGAGATATGCAAAAGGAAGAAGTGCATTCTCATAAAGGAACCTACATGCCCGCAAGGGGAGCGACACCCACATGTGCACACACATTCCTAAGCGATACAATTTCTATAACAGGAAGCAAATACCTTGCAATTTCTAATCTCACAAACAATGCTAAGGTTTTAGTGGCTAATGCACCAAAATTTTTTTGGGGGGGGGGAATACACGAGGGGGTTTTCCACTCCACAGCTCAACCCTAAACCTTTAAATTTATAAATAT
Source organism: Rhinichthys klamathensis goyatoka (assembly GCF_029890125.1). Classification (NCBI taxonomy): domain Eukaryota; kingdom Metazoa; phylum Chordata; class Actinopteri; order Cypriniformes; family Leuciscidae; genus Rhinichthys; species Rhinichthys klamathensis. Next base: position 1,792,222 of record NW_026606664.1, on the reverse strand, counting down.
ATTCAAGAGAATGGAAGAGAAAAAGAAACCACAATCTATTAGCCAGCTCCATTAGGAACTATCCCAGAATTAAATAATGAAATAGCCGGCTAGAATGTCAATAATCCAGAGCATAGACTTTCATCGCATGTGCTCCGCCAAACATACGCACACAGCACCAGCAGCAGTAGCTTTTAACATGGATCGATGGCAAATTAAAAAGACCTATTGATTAAACCTTAGCTCTAGCGCAGCAATCCATCTCCAGGCGAGGACACTGCTATTGGCTTTCAATAGAAAATGCAAGCGAATGGAAATTGTAAGCGAAGTGAGCCGGCCCCCCCCCCCCTTTCTTTTCCTGGCCTGAGCTCATTGAACGAGTAATCACCCACCCAACCCCCCAATACCAAGACCCCCACCCCCATATGCACACACGGTTCACCCCTCCCCAATACCTCAGGAGAGAAAGACAGACAAGGAGGTAGAGTGAGAAAGACATGCTCTGGAATTCCACCTAGATTGCAATAGAAAAAGAGTTCAGATGCATATTCTCATTCGCTAATCAATTTCATCCACCTTTCCATATCAAAATGAAATCAGGATTTCGTGTGGCTTTAATTTCCCCCTTGACATAATACCTTTCCGGGGTGGGCGGGTTTGAGCCATCTAGGAAGGATTTGCGATACAAATGTAAGTGGTAGTTAATCATTTGGATATTTGTAGAGAAAGAACAGGCTGTACAAACAACAACAGATCCGCCAAACAGTTCCTTCCTAACCTGGTTAGACAAATCAGATTTGATGCTTTCTCTGGCATTTTAGCATGATTAGAGAGGTTCTGGTCTTACAGGTTATGAAGGTCTTTGTTCAACTGCACAAACTCAACAGATAAAGCATTCAGAAAGGGTTTCTAAGCTTACACTACTGTTTTTCTCCTTCATCTGCCCTTTCAAAGAGTCTCGCTGCAACTCTAGGCCTCAAAAGTAGGCCAGCCACCTCACCTTGCAGCCTGTCAGCTCTTCTCTGCATACCAACTGGGGCTGGTGAAAAAAAAAAAAACCTTACTGCATAAGGCTGCGGTGCCCCAAGGGACCTAACTACAAAAAATCTGTGAGGGGAAAAAAAAAGCAGAGGAGCTCATTAACAGCACTGGGCACGGTATGCCACTGTCAAGGTATTGTACAAAGCTTACAATGGTCTCAAAAGACATTAAGGCAGACCCTTGGCTACTAAGCCAAGTTCCTTTTTGTTCTTTGTGAGAATTTGTGGCCTCTGCCAATGTCCTTTCTCACACAGTCGCCCATTCAAACAGATCCACGGACACTGTAAAAACATCACCACTAGTTTGGCATGGCTTGGGGATTGTGCTGCAAGGAAAAACCAACTTAACTTGAATGTTTCGAACAACCCCCGCATCATTATAAGGACGAGCGTGGCTGCTCGGGGGAGACTCAATGCACCCGTTTAGGGGGGTTATTATTAGGCTGTGGCATGGCTCACCAGCCTGAAGCCATCCCAACAGATCCGCCTAAGCTGTCGTGTGTGTAAAAAGAGTGAACGGCTGCGGCAGGGGGGCTGGGATACATTGGGAACAAAGGCAGAACAAGCAGTGCAAAAGCTCTCCCTTCTCTGTCCCTTCGTGCTTCCTAGACCCCTCCCTATGCTAAGGTTTGGACTCATACACATATGGGGGGTGGGTGGACAAGAACAGAGAGTAATTTTGCTGCCAGCAACGATTGCAAGTGAACATCATGGACAGAAAAAGCCCCTCCCCCTGCATTCACCCTCTCTGCCCTTCCCTTCCTCCCCTCATCCTCCTTCGCCAAAGATGCATTGTCTCAGAGCGAGCCGTGTGTGCTGCAGTGTCCTCACTGCGCACTCGGCATTCTCAGGCCTGCGGCTCAAATTAGGGGGGTTGGGGCAAAAAAAAGGGCTTGTGACAAGCTCTGCCCGAGCCTCAGGGGAAAGGAGCAGGGGGAGGAAAGGACAAAACAACCCTGGCCCCGCCTCCTTCCACACAGCTGTTTGGGCCCGCGCATGAGATATACACCTGGCCTTCTTTCTAACCCCCTTCCCCCAGCACCCACATCCACCCACGTCCCTCCTCCTCAATACAGACTCGTGACGGAGGCCTCAGAGGAACATAAATAAAGACAGAAATAGGCAAATGAGAACAAGCCATGGAGGGTGGAAGAGATTACACAAAAAATCCCTCTGGAATATAAAAAGTAGCAGCGTGCAAAAAGCTGGGATGTTATGCTCTCGCCTCGTGCTTTTTGAAGGGAACGAGCTGATGTATGAGAATGTATTGATCCCTGCATGGAGGGAGAAAGATTCAGGCCGAGTGCTGATAACCACGTGAGAGAGGAAAATGGAAAGGAGGAGGATTAAGAATGAGGAGAGAGAGAGCAACGGAGGGGGGATTTTTACCCAATCGATGAGGCTGTTGGGCCTGTCTGCAGGTATTAGGTCAGTTAAGCAGGGTTTTGGGTAAACATTAAGCCCAACCCAATGTGTCGGCCCACAGTACAGCGATCTGGCAGTCTCTCTAAGCTTCCCTTTTGCCATTGATCCATTAAAGATCAGCTTAATTAACACTTGTCTTCGACTTGTTTGTTTGTTTGTCTTGATAAGTCTTCTGATCTTTTCGAGTCTGGGTGCAGCAATCACTCTACATCAAGGGGAGATGTCTTGGCAGAGGAGGAGGGAGTTACACAAAAGTATGTCACAGTGTGTCAGACATCAAACTTTGGCCTCTAATGGTTATTTTTTGTCCAGATCTAGTGATTTCCCAAAATGCAATACACTCATACAATGAGTTGAATATGCTTCCTCCCAGATGATCATGTTTTTAATATAGGTATTCAAATTTATTTTTTATATATTTTGGAGGCATAAGGTAAACATTCTGTCAAAAAACCTGATTTCTGATTCCTGATTTAAAAAAAAAAAAAAAAAAAAAAAAATCAAATGAAAAGAATACAATTCGTAAAATATTTTATATTTTTAATAATAATATTAATAGTGATTATATGTTAAATAATGTTGTTACTTAAAAATAATAATGTTGTGAAAATACTGTAACAAAATTCCTTATTAATATTTAAATAACTTTTGCCCACAAAATCAAAGTCATGTAGAGTGACTATTTAAAAGAATACAATGGGAAATGCTCGTTAAATGAAAAACTTGGTAAAAGGTTTTTAAAACCACAAGAAACCAAAATAGATACAAAGAGTACATTTCTAGAACATGGCATGTGTTTTAAATAATTCTAAAAGATATTCTTTATTGTGGGCACTAAGGGTCATTAACCAATCTATAGGCATTTATAGCATTTGCACTGTCCAGCCAAAACTCCTCAGGATCTTCTAACAAAGTGACCAGCTTTGCCCCCAAGAAAATACTCTTTTATAGTTTGCAATGCTTTGCAATGCTCCGGTTAAGATGTACTCTGAGATCAGTAGGTACTCCTGTTCTATAGGCCAGCTGTAGCTAATAGCTGGGATGTGCGCCAGTGTTGCCTCTGGGTTGGGAGGAGCTCGGAGTGGGTGCACAGCATAGGACAGGCATTGTGTTCAGCCATCTGCACCCCTAGCAAGAACTAAACCAGGGGAGCGGCCAAAGCCTGACATCTCCATTGCTTCTCTGATGCGATGGCATCAATGACCCAGTAGGGAGCCGTGGTCTCAAATGACCACAATTTGCATACTAGGAGCAATAAAAGACATTGGATATGGTTAGCCATGGCCCCCGCCAGATGAGCAGCTAAGGATAGTCAGCCTGGGGGGTTTCTTACATGCTTGTTGGCAGTGAGTAAGGAGGGGGAATTAATTATTTAACCCCTGGTTGAGCTGGGCAGGTCTGAGCACCACAGTGACACGGTGAGAGCCCTGGGGCACTTGATCTAGCAATCCGCACAGAGGCAAACTGTCTCTTTTGGGTTAGGAAAAGAACTTGGCAATGTTTAAGCACCAGGGAGCCCAAGACAAAGAGGACTGAAATCTTGACATTTCACATTGCTGCAGTATACACAGCAGCCAGGAGCATTTGCTTTCGGTCGGATTAAATGAGCGAGGGGAGGAATTCAAGCACCCTTCCTTGTTCTTTCTCTCTCAACCTGCTAAAATACAGCTCCACCCTGACGCTCTTGCACAACCCAAACTAAACTAACCTGAGCTGACAGATAGTACAGAACATTGAGGGGCGAAAGCATTCCTGCACTATCCGCCCCCTCCCAGTTTGAAACTTGTTTCATCCCCCTTCCCTCCCTCCATTCAGCGCAGTGGCCAGGCAACACCAAATCTAAAGGCCAGCTCTAAGTTTTAAACCTACAGGCATTCATTCTTTCACTCACTCTACAAAAGGCGAGGCCTGTACACTACTGCACTATTTGAGCACACTAGGTCAAACAAAGGGGTTGCCTGCAGTGGGCAAAGTGGTCTGAGAGACCCCGGCGAGCACAGGAATTTGAGTGAAGAATAGCCGACCCTCTTTGCAGCCCCAGCTCTCCATCCCCCATATTCTCTCCAACCCCACTGCAAACACTGACTACAGTCTGCCAAAGCCAAATATATAGAAGAATCCAACAACAGTGTGCATAGATGGATGTCTAAACAAGTATGGTGGGGATATTGGGTTTGTTTGGTCTGCAATCACATCAAGTAGACAGTATTGTGAGAAATGACGATACCCTGGCTAAAAGTATGTGACATTTCAAAGGGGTCATGAAAAACACAGGTGTCTGTTCAATATAGACAAGTTGGTCACCAGGTGCTAAGAGATAAAGCTCTTAAAGAGCTCAAAACCACTGTCTAGCGATCTCACAACTAAATCTCGCCCTACACCATGAGTTCACAAACATGTTGACAAGCAAAGCAGTTTGGTCCAGAAAATAGGCACAGCGCCCTTCCATTTTTTTCTCTCTTGCCCAAGAGGAAGTACCAATTAATCAGTGGGCAGTCACTGGCCGGATATAAACAACTATTTTATGAATGGACTCTTGGTATTTTCCCTCCGCCTCCTCTTGCTGACTTTCAAACACAATGAGCATTCTCTTGGAGTTCATATTTATTGTGTAAATCTCTATTTAAAGGCTGATATGAAAACAAGCGTCCATTGAGTAGCCCTGGCTCTGACTGCTGGGACAGTTTTTGCAGATGAGCAAGAAGGGAACCAGTAGGATGGCCCATTTAATTTCAATTTGGGATCAGTATAAAAGTGAGAAACAGGCCAATGACTGAGTATTATGCAAGCAGAAGAGGGGTTAACGCACGGGAAAATTATGCATCATCTCAAAAAATGCGTAGGATTCCTAACCCCTTTGTGAAAATCGAGTGACCGAAGTTATTTCACCCAAGTAGTTGATGATATGTTTTCATATTGTGCAGTGTTAGCTTGGTATGCTTTTAATCTAGTCTAGATTGATAACAGGCCCGTGCTTTGAACAGTGCAAGGATGATATTTCTTCATTATCTCTGTACTCTCCAACAGTGGTGTTTCATGACAGAGCAGTTCAATTTCCTTCTCAGTGCTAAAGTGAGCTGCCCCAGATAATCAGTTTTTACCAGACAGAGCGGGGTACCTGCCACACGTCTGTGAGCGCTATCTCGCTTCGTTATCTCTCTCGCTCTGGCTCTCTGCCTTCTTCCTCTTGGTAACAGAGTAGTCCACCCCCATTCTTTGCCTCTCAGAGGAAAGAGGACACCGTCAGCACAGAGACAAAGCCAGACATGCTGTGGCTGCTGGAGCATGACTACCAGGGCCTGAAAGAACAAGCCTAGTTCCTTCTCCCCCTCTCTAACATCTTCACTTTTCTTATCCTTACACCCTTGTCTTGGACCTTCTGAAGCCATGTTAACACTGCCTTGGATTTGAATCCTGAACCTCTTGGCTACAAACTAAATACTTTTAGCTACAGTAAACACTCCAGGACATGCATCACTACAAGGCCAAATTCTGGCAAATGCAATAAAACTTACCAGGAGGCTTGCACATGCGGATCTGGCTCTGGCACTGCACCAGTGGGTGGAGGGTGGGCTGAGTCTCAGAGGGCACTCTGGTAGGCAGGCCAGTTATTCCGGGAGTGTGGGGAGGTGAGGGCGGTGGTGATGGTGCTGGCGAACTTGGGCTGTTGCACTGGGTCTGGTAGCGGAGCTGCGTGAGTGATGGTGGCATGCCCTGGTAATGCCTGGTGGCACTCAAAAGGTCATTCAAGATTTGGAGGATGGTGCCTATGTCCCGCCTGGGACGTCCGGTGCTGTCCTGACAGTTGGGATGCAAAGTGCCTTAGGGAAGAACCAATATACATATTAGATATACATTATAGATATAGATTAATTTAAATAATCTTCCATTTATATAGAAGATTTACGTAATCTTCTATTAAGAAGTTGTACCTGAAAATGTCCCGGAAAAGACTCCAGGAGCATGGTTCACAAAACTTTCAATGATAGCGCCTGGTTTGCGGGACCGCGAGGGAGTGTTACAGTTGCCAGACGTCTTTGCTGGGCAGTTGGCCTGTGCAAAACATGGGCCAGTGGTCAACCCTTAGTATGGTTTTTGCATCTTATCTAATTGGTAAATCAACTCTATTGCCATTATTATACAAAATGACTGAATTGGATAATGTAGGACAAACAGTGGCTCACCTCTGGACAGGAAGCTGCAGGACTGGGGCTGCTTGGAGAGGTGGGACAGGCCGAAGATGGCTGCGGGGAGTGAAGAAAACTTCCAGGGAGTTGAGAGGGGTTCGGTGGAGGGCTACAGTGGCCTGAGGCTGAGGTGGGGTATATGGGAGGAACAGATGGGATAGAGGGGGAAGGTGGGAAGGCCGCAGGGTTAGATGGAAGCTTTGTGTTTGGATGGTGAGGATGTGGGTGCGGGTGATGTGGGTGGGGGTTGTGTGAAACCCTCGCCATCCCAGAGGCAGAGCCCGAAGCTCCATGAGACTGTCCTGTTGTGCCTTCTGGACTCCCGCGTGATATGAGATGCCGATGCTGTAACTGTGGGCCGCCCGAGTGCTGCGCTGCCAACTGCAGTTGGACAAACATCATATGATCGCCTACTCGCAGAGCCAGGGTTAAAGGAGACCGGCCAGACAGGAAATCGCTGACCTGTGAACAGGAAATGAAGAGGGGGGTGGCTTTGGTTATTCCATTTGTACTGCTATAAACTGGAAAAGAATTTGGCAATATGACTGAATGCCTTTTTATGAATAAGCAGAAGTATACAAAAGGCACACACATACACACAACACTCTACCATTCAGCACACCCACGAAACACTAACTTCTGTCTGGCCCCAGGCCTGAAAAATCAGCCATAGAAACAGGATGCAGACCCACTCGCCACACAGTCACATAATAGCTAATTGTTTGAAAGGCTGGACCGGAAAGGCTTGTCCATTTTAGGAGTACCCAGAATGGTAGTTGAGCCAAGGGTTTCTCCGACCCCTTGAAAACAAGGCGAAAAATACAGAGTGCTTGTCTTGACTCGAAACAACTTCTCCTTGTTCGATCTCAACCCTCAGACTCTCTGTGTTGCGTCTGCCACATTCTGAGGATGTTCTAACTTCACCAATGTGTGATAGTAAATATTTAAAGATGCAGAATGACTAACACACAAAGAAAGAATCAAAGGTACCAGAAAAAAAGACAACGAAAGCCATGAAGATTCCCCCAGCAGATCTATACATCGTCCGATCGTGCTTGTGCTGGCTGACCTGTTGTTAACCTTTTGAATCACTGAGGTCTACCCTCCATCGTTTTTTTCTCTAGCTCTTTTGCTGATCTATTTTTCCATCGAACAGCCACTCTCACAGTCGAGTGACCTTTTCCACTCTGTGCATTTCACTGTCAGACGTGGAGAGCCAGACACGGAGACCCTTATTCCATCTTTAAGAAGGATAAAGTAAAAAAAAAAAATCCTCCTTGATATTCATGTATGACTATGAACTCATAAAATTAAAAGAACATACACTGAATATCCTGTCAAGTTTGATTGCAACCCATTTAAATGTCAATTGTGAAATTGGTGGCTCACCCCAGAGCGAGGGTGGATCCCACCCCTGACTGACAGCTGTCTTGTGAGTTGATTTGTATCTAATGCACAAATCAGACTCCAACAAAAGGTTCCTATAATTACTCTACCTCCATTGCCATATAGCAGAGTGACTTTGTAATAGGACAAAGGCTTTGAATATCTGTAGCAAGGAGAGCGCTGAACATCCAAGCACTAATAATTAAAATGATTTGGGCCTGCGAATTATCAAGTAAAGCGTGCCAGACCCCACATTAGCCTTGCAGATCAGTCATCATAAAGCCCAAGCATCTCACTGACTCACTCAAAGCTCAGACTCATCCCACATAATGAGAGAGTGTTTGAACCCCCATAAACCAGTAAAAGTGCCTCTGAAAGGTGAGGACATGGTCTGCATAGACATTCCCCACAACAGCCGTCAGTTTGAGTCACACAGACCTTTGTCAATACGGCCAGCCCACACGCTTCTGGTGCAATAAACGAATGACCACAAGGACACAGCGGGTTTACAGATCTTCAGTCTTCACTTACACGGCATCTGAGAAATGCGTCCTCAAGTTTACAGTTAAAAATGTTTTTGTGGTGTTTTAAGTGTTCTTGTCATGACTAGTAAAACTAAGAAATACTAACAGACCATTATGGAGAGTCTTGGTGGTTGTGGAAGAACGCCCATATTTAGTTATCAAAAGAGTTTCAGAAATTCCAGACTTTGGCTAGATCTGTAACACTGCTATATAGAATCTGTCAAGTGTATGGAGCCTGAAGTGTCAACATGTAGTCTATAATACCTAAAATGGATAAGGTACTCGAAAGAGACCGCAAGTGTACGTTTGCACAGGTCTCTTTGTTCTAAAGGCCACCGACTATCTCTCTCGTCAAGGCACTCAGATCAAGTTCTATAACCGAGCGCACTTGACACTGGCTTGGAAATGCCGGAGGCCTACCTGGATCCACCCTTTCTTCACTCACTACATGAAAAATAAAAATAAACAAACTACTGATCACAAACTCCAAACAGGCCCACAAGGAATCGGTGACCACATTACTACTAGTCAAAAAGACAAATTTCAAACACCTTTTTTATGTGCATATCTTTATTCATTTAGCAAATTTAACACTAAATTCAGTGCAGAAAATGCAGGAAAAGTCTGCATATTCTGTTTGGGTTCATTTAAAAGTTAACAAAGGTAGATACTGACATGTCTATGGCAACAAGTTACCATGTTGAAGAATTCTATACTTGGATAAGCCAACATTGGTTCACCTGAAACAGACTAGCGCTACTATTCCTTTATCTTTGCACTTCGTCCATTTTGATTTGTTGGGGAGGCATTTTGCTCTGCAGTGGGCTGCGGTTGCTATGCAGTGAAGAGCGAGTGAAGGAGAGAGAAAGAAAACATGATAAGGGGAGACAGGGGAGGAGGGCTGGGGGAGAAACCTTGTAGCGAGAGAGAGGGTGGAGGGGTGTAAGGATGCCAGTAGATGCTGATGAAATATTCAGTGAGAGTACGCCTCTGGCTCCTTCCGTTTTTTTCTCCCTCCCAACTCTATAGCTGACAGTTTTATTTATTGGGGTCCCTGCGGTTCAAGGAACTCATTTTCAGGCGGTTTCTTCTGTATCACAGGAGATATGGGGCAGGAGCTCAGAACAGCAACAGGCTGACGTTCACCCACAGTCTGAATACACCCATCTATGAAGGGTCAAATCAGAAAACAGGTTCTTTTGATACCAACCATGACTAAAAGACTACTGGTCACCTATCAAAGGCCTCAGCAATCACGGAAAGTTTAAAAACAGCTTATTAACCCTCATCATCGACTGGCTGGTTTTGAACGCACCAGGGGGTAGTATAGCCTAGTCCTTAGGAGCACTAATGGTGTAGATGCAATAAAAAGCTCCTTTACAATAATCAATCACTTGCATCTTTCTTCAAACCCTGAAGAGACGGCTACTTTTAAAGATTTCACTCGAGGGGTTTGACCTACTCAAGGTCTACATAAGATTGAATGCTGAGGATTCAGTGGGTAAAGGCTAAATTCGATCATCCAGAACTTGCATGGAGTCTCTTTCCATCATGTCTGTAGACCAAAACTAAATCATTTTAAGGCACAGACAGAAATGATTCCCTTAAGGGGATAGTTTATCCCAAAACGAATATGCTGTCATTTATTCAAAAGATTTTTCCTGTTGAGCACAAAAGAAAAATTAGGTCCAATTGAAAAGACTTTTCAATTTAAAATATCTTTTATGTTTTCCTTTTAAGATCATACAGGTTCCGAGGAACATGAGGTAAATGACGACGGCATCTTAATTTTTTGCCGGGTCCCCTCTTCCTCATTTTCTGAGCTCCGGGTTACCATCAAAGATATGCGCCGTGAAAGCGCAACACCTTTTTCCTCTGATGACTGAACAGATTAGTCTGGGTAGGCGAGAGACTGAGTCAAAACAGACGTGTCACACTTGCAGCCAACAGGATTCAAAATATCTACAATCATGGGAATCAGCATTAATTAATGACTAAAAAAACATTTAGAGAAAGGTCACAGAATAAAGAAACACTAAGAATGACAAATATAAGGAACAGTGCTAAAAAAGTAACAGCTCAGTACAGAAGAGGAGTTTAACACTAATTAAAAAAAGCTTGTGGCTTGGTTATCGGCTAAAGAGAAGTTCTCCATAGTCCCCCTCCCTCCCTCCTTCCTTCCCTCCCAGTTCAGTCACGAAACTGAGCACTTCAATCACAAAGGCGGATGGGAAACAAGAACAGTCACGAATCCAAGTGATTGCCCATGTCAACTTAGTCCCCCTTGGATCGGGAGTGCTCTCTGTGCAAACACACATAGGCATGGCCCTGATCACAGATCAGATGAATGCAAACGAATATCTCCTCCCATGTGCCAGCTGTTCACACAACATGGCAAAACCCACCTTTTCCATTTCAAATATTTGCTAAATCAAAAAAATTAATTGTGGATATGGCTTGAAAGCCATCGGCGTCCTGTGTAGCCTTGCTACTCAGTGTGACGTGCGATCCCAGCGCTTCTATTTTTGTCTTCAATCTATACCTATGATTCTGACTCATCATTGTCATCCCTGGTAATCACACACACTCTAGACCCTCCTCAAGGGTGACGTCACTACGGCCATTTCTCATATTCAGTTCCTCTCATCCCTTGCTCCCTCTGGGAAGGGGGTTGGGTGGGTGGAAATGACAAGGGGGTGACAGAGAGGTGACTCACTCTATATTGTTGAATCCCATTATTTGCATCTGTCCATTTTCAGACACAATGACAGGCACCGGACCCATTCTAAAGTGAGTAGGTGGGTGTCTGAAGGGTGGAGAGTTATGACAGGAAAACATCTCTAGTCTGTGGCACTGAGACCGCTTGCTTGAGGAAACAAACCAATATGTTATCCCCCAAGGACAAAGCGAGCAATCTACCTGCCTGTAGAGGTGGATTAGCACAGAAACCTCTAATTAATGTACTCCGTCGCCGGAAGAATCAGACACCAGTCATTATTTCGACTTGATGGGCACAGTTTCCAGCAACAAAGCACTACTCGAATGCAAAAATGGCGTTTAAATGTTCAAGAGGATTAATCAAGTGGACTGCATAAACTGAGCTATATTTTCCCTTGGAACTAAGAAACTCCTTGATGTCATTCCGTTCTTCCTCTTTAATGGCGGAGAGAGTAAAACTGGAGACTATGGAGAGACAAGCGAAACCACAGCAGCTTTAAATTATAGGCCAGAAAAGGCTGTTAGGCCAGAGTTACAAGGGGAAAAATGCCATTCCAATAATTGCAAGCCTTCCCTTTCCATAAAACAGTCTGGTTACGAGGAAGTCTGAGATGGATCTTTCCCTGGAAGCTAACACTGTAGCTCTTGGAATTCGGCTATGTATGTGGTCGTCCACTATAACGTCCACTGTCGTCCACTGCGGTCGGCTGACCTTAACTAGCCATACATGACAAGAACGGTAGGTATCATGGAATGCAGATCCCCTTTTACAGTCGTTGTGGCTGCACAATTGTGTTGACTAATTTCAGTTCTGAAGGACTGACATGTCTCACATTTGTTCTCAGTTCATGTCTGTAACCATGAAGCTACAAAAAAGACACAAACGATGACTAAAAATGATGATTTCTAAAACTGGGTCGTTTCATAAGCAACCAAATGACATAGTTAGCTGCCTACAAATAGCTAATTAGATCAGAGAAAAAGCACGACTAATGTTTGCACGGCACTGCAAAAGTTTTTTTTGATGAGAAAGGACAAACGTGAGCCACTTTTAACAGGGTAAAAAGCTTTTCTACAGAAAGAGGAGACACTGCAGCTGCCGGGAGAAGGCATATTGAGCATTAAGAGTGGTGTACTCCCCTGTCTACCCTTTCCCCCTGTACACACAACCACACTTCTCTGTCATCATTACAGATTGGCTCTTTACTCTCCTACACAAATGCACACACTGATGTCACTCACAAACAAACACAATAACCCAGGATTTCCTAAAATATCAGCAAGAAGATGCAGTGGAGGTGGACTATTTTCATGCACATACAAGTGTATTTCAAAATATATGACTGTCAATATCTAGCATTAGATTGGATAACCAATCAAAACATTAAGTAAAATGAAGTAAGAATACACATTAGAAAGTGTTATAATCATAAAATAGTAGTTCCAGAGTTTCTTTCATTTGAAAGGTGGCGTTTTCAATGAAGTGGCTTCTAGGTGGGGTTTGCCTCGGCTCACAGATGTTGCCTAGAAACTGGAAGGTGTTTCTTAAAATATGCGTAGTAAGTGTGTGGAGGTCTTTGAGTTAAAAGCTTAGAAGGGCATCATCTGTATTCCATTACCCTATGTGCCAGTGCAACATCTTGCCCAGTAGAGAGTTCAAAAACACACAAATGATCCTTTAAAAAAAAAAAAAGAGCCAAGTGCGGGTGTTCAGTGCTGCCCTGGCAATTAGGTTAAGTGTACGCACAACTGTCCATTTTAATGGGCCACTGTGTAATTCAAACATCTACTGGGATGACCTTATTAGAGTGAAACCTTACCTGGGTTTCCGTCAAGCTCTCCAGCGCCTGCATTACTGACTGCTCAGGTCTTGATGCTTGAGACTTTAGGAAGAGAGAAATTAGGGTAAATATAAGTGTGACAAAAAGGGTCAACGAAGTACAACGAATATAATGTAGCTCATGCTATTTTTACCATTAGGCCTGCTTCAACTGTCGGAACCAGCGTTAACTTGCTCCCATCCGTTATTCCCAAATCTTGAAGTTTTCCTGAACTCAGGCGTCTAGAAAGATCAAGGAGATGTTAGTCTTCAAAACTCAAGATGTGAAAAATTCCAGCATGTTAATTCCAAACCAGATCTGTTTACAACTTTCTTCTGCCAAACACAAAATAAGATATTTTGAAGAATGTTGTATAACTGTTTTTGTCCATACAATGAAAGTCAATGGGGTCCAAAATTTGATGAAAACCTTTTTAAAATATATATTTTTTGTACCATAGAAAAATAGTCACATAGCTTTGGAATGACATGAGGGTGAATTTTGAGTGAACTATCCCTTTTTAACTGTACACTACAACAGCATGAAAATAACAGTTTGGTACGGACATGATGTAGCCTACATTTATAGATATAGATATTTATACAAAAACAAACTAAGCTTATACATGTGTAGCCTCTACCAGTCGACAAAAAAAAAATTGTCTGATACCAGTGCATACAAATCAGCATGTTTAGTTAAAAAACTCCCCCGCATGAATCCAAATGTTAAAAAAAAAACTGTCTAAATGTATTTTTAACCCACCAATCCTTAAAAAATGTCTGTCCTAGTGGCATAATGTACACACATGTGCTCAGGCTAAATGTCACCACCTCCTGCCGAACAAAGGGACTGAGCACTTGGCCTGGAGGCAGCTAAACCAAACAGAAGAGATTAAGCGACGCTCTTCGTTTTAAAAGGATGATGTAATTTGGTGGTGATTACTTGTGAGGGCTTTTCAATCAGCCCAATTCAAAGCACAAACAATGCAACTGTTTGGGTCATTTGCAAGTGACAAAAGAGCTTCTCTCTCACCTCCTAGCTCCACCACCCAAGTGCAATTGTTAGGCAATGTGCTAACTGCCCTGAAACTAACATTGCCTCTTATTTCCTTAACGTTCGCTTAAAATATTCTAACAGAGCAGCGCAAGTCCCACTATGAATGCTTTATTCCTCCGACATCAAGTTTATAATGACAATTACTAATGCATGCATATTCTAACCAAGCAAACAAACCAGTTTAATCAAGAGATTAGGACAATCTATTTATATGCATGTCCTACTGTCAGCAGGAAACACCTTTGGGCCCTTTATAAGCTGTAAAGCTTGCATAATGTTTTGAAATAGGCTATAGTACAGTTTCAGATATCACAGGTTTCTAGCGCACCTTGCACATGGCCTAACTGACTTCCACAGCACACTGTCAACAGCTTAGATCACTTTCATTTCTCTATTCAAGAGGCTGTGGACTGCCACAGCAAAAGAAAAAGAAAATTTGGTGCTGTGGATGCAACAAAGTGAAACAGGGCTCCAAGAGTGTCTATGGCAAGCCATTTCCTTTACTAATTAGTTACTAGTAGCCTAGTTATTCTTGTACTAGTGAGAGACTACCTTTCTTTGTCATACTAGTACTTATTCCGTTAGATAATATCTATTCAGTAGTCATCAACTGCTCATTCCTTGCATGATAGTGATTATTGTTTTGCTTGTAGTCAATATCCCAATCTAAGAAACTACACTGGAATAAATAATAGTAACTATTTGGTTAAAAACGACTAAACAGTTAGTACTACTAGCCTACCTAATGAGTTGAAAAAAACTGGAATCATACCAGAAAGTACTAGTCAGAATTGAATGTGTAGTTACCTGTCATTATTGAAATACGAGCCAAGTAGCGCTAGCTAAAAAAATACGCTATAGTATTCAATGAATAAGCACTAGTGACTAACTGAATAGATACTAAACAGTGCTAATTCAATGCACTAGATCTAGATATCTAATGAATATTTGCTAATGAAGAGGAAAGATTACTACCAGTACTAGGCTAACGTTACTTGTGATAAAAAACCCAGTATCCTACTGGTAACACAAAAAATATAAATCCTACTAGTTAGTTTAACTGAATAAATGTTAAAACGGCTTGACATTGGAGGCGGCTGAAAATCTCCATTAGGAAGCCCAGCAAAAACCAACCTTCTGACGTGCTCTTAACCATTGTTAAAAACAAGCAACCGTTCAACCCAACAGTAACACATCAGGCTACTACTCACGTTTCTTTGTGTAGCAGAGCGAGTCTTTCTTTGGGGACTTTCAGTCTTTGAGAGAGTCTTCTCTTTAGCCCTTCCACGGTCTCTTCTGCGGGAAGGGAGAGCTCGAAGCGTGTGCCGGTGGTGGAGTGGATGTACAAATTCATGGGGGGCTCGCCGGAGACGCTCTCGCAGGACGGCGCAGTTCCGCGACTGCTGCAGCTCCGGGCGCTCGGATGCTGGTCCATTCGATAGCCTACGATAGAGGAGACAGGGTCGGTGGAAGCGGACAGATGGATAGGGCTGGATCTCTCGGTGGAAAGCTATCTGTAAAAGGTCTTGGAAAATATTCCCAAATGATTATTCCCGTTTGGTGATCGATCCTGCTGTGAGCCTCCAAATTAATAGCTTCTTTTACAGCAGTATTTAATTCTAATTTTCCGATAGTGCATAAAAATGGATATTCTGTAAACTGTAGTCCTTTGTCGTTGACAGTGTACTGCAAAACCAGCGCAACGGTTTTTTTAAACCCCAGCCCTCATCGCGAAGAGAAACTCCAGTGAAACACGCATATTAATGCCCGTTGTTTCGCCGTATCTCGCTTCCACTGTGCAGCTATGGTTACACCCACAAAAGCGCTGTCCAATCAGAGGAGGCTTCTGTAAAGACGTCACATGCTCGTAGCCAACGAGGGGACAGACTCCTCACCCACGTGGAGCACAAACCCCGCCTCCTTTCTCTCCCCCCACATCGCTGTCCTCATTGAGGACAAATCCAATCTGAGTGGGCGAGGAGCTCCAGTCCTGGAATCCAACCTACTTTTACCAATTCCACACCATTCATGAGGCAAAC
This sequence comes from Rhinichthys klamathensis goyatoka, assembly GCF_029890125.1. NCBI lineage: Eukaryota > Metazoa > Chordata > Actinopteri > Cypriniformes > Leuciscidae > Rhinichthys > Rhinichthys klamathensis. The sequence goes on along the minus strand of NW_026606664.1, from coordinate 1,776,048 downwards.
TGTCAAAGTAACAAAAGTCACCGAATATCACCTTGAATGTTTAAATGGCAACACTAAACGGTATGTTTCCAAAACAACGTATAATAAACGTATGCATTATAAACAAAAAAGTGTCTAGGTTGCATATTTGTTTGCCATTGTGCAAATTATTCAGTGACTAATAATGTAACTAGAGAAATGTAACTATAAAAAAATCTTTAAAATGAGTCAATTAAAGTATAAAGCTATAATGATATTGAAGAATCATCCATATGCAAATATATAATTATACACGCATGTTGTAAGCCTGTAATCTGTCTACGTGTGCAGCTTACGTTTGAAAGCTTGCATTATGATTATGGTTATCTCTATTCAAATAGTCCTCCATAAAAGACAGTATGCTCTTAAGGAAACGTCGCGTCCCAGACCAGTCATCCAGTATAAGCATCGCTTGGGGCGATACACAAATTGACACTTACGTCAATCACTCACAATCATGCTCTCGTGCCAAATGTGCTGTAAGCTACAGTCTGCAAACGTCTACAGATGGTTGGGCCAGCTATGATATAACACCTTATCTGAAGAAACTACTGAAAAAAAAACTTGTTTCAGATCTGTGAAAACAAAACAAAAAAAAACAAAAAAAAAACTCTGGCATAAGGCCCAAGTGGTTGTTCCTTATGCCAGACTTTACAACTTATTTACGTAGTGCATGAGCAGAGCCATCACTGAGTTGTGTGAACCAGTGTGAGAACAAAATATCTATCCATCCATCTACAATTTACGGTGTAGTTTTAGCGCCTACCAGTGACCAAAATAGGTATAAGCCCATTTCCAAACAAGCGAGGCAGGTCCAAAACAACTTTTTTTTTTTGTCAGATAAGCAAAAAATTAACATCAAGTGGAAGCTTCATATTTATTTGGTACTAAAAGGAAAAGTTCACGCAAAATTGATTTTATGTCATTCACCAACATGTTGATCCAAACCCATTTGACTTACTTTCTTCCGTAGAGAACAAAAGGAAACTTAGGCAGAATGACAACCTCAGTATTTTATGGAAAAAGATGCTGCATCGAAACCGTGGCTGTCATATTCTAATAATCTAATGTTGTTGTGTGCCACAAAAGAAAGAAAGTGACACAAAACAACACGAGGGTGTGTAAAATATGACAGTAATTTTAAACGTCTTTAATTAAAATCTCTTTAACTTTACAAATTCAAATAAGAAGGTCAGAGCTGGTAGAAATCAATAATAGATTTTTTACTCAAAACAAATGTAAAAAGTCAAATTAAACACGTAACTTGCTTTAAAACGAAACCAGACTTACTGCGAAACGCAAAAAGAATAGACAGCAAACCAGCTGTTGCATAAAAAGTTAAATATCCTTGTTAAAAATATGACTCTGACACTTACCAATAATTGTGGCGAAAACCTCAAAGTTTCGCGACAATGTCTCAGAATCCTCCACAAGGTTGCCTAGTTTTGGCATGTATAGAAAAAATATGTATATAGTTTAGATTTGTCCCCAAAGAATGTCCGCTAAGATGTGTCTGGGTTAAATGAATCGGCTTTCCCAGTGCAGACACCGGTTTAAATCCCAAGTCTATTCCAGAGTGTTCCTGCCATCCGAAACTACACCGTGTGACAGCATTCGAGCGTCGGAGTTGAGGTACAACACCTCTTTACAAAGCAGCTCATAGAAAGGGTGGAGTCTTCGCTTCTTGCGATGTCAGCATGTGATTTAAGGTGGAGGCCTTAAATCACATGCTTTATTCCATTTTTATGGACGTTTCATAACATTTGTATGAAGTTATGACAGTAGTTTCACTCAGATGTAATCTACGAGTGAAAAAGAGGCTCAATTGGATGGTAAAACACAGATATAGACAAGTTATAAGATCCGAGCCACCTTAAAATATGTTAACGTGGAGAAGCCACTGATTTAGGAGGGGCGTGACTATGTCCTGACGTCATAAGGAAGTATCTGGGCAACCAGTCAAGGAAAACACATTGCTTGGATACGAGAGAAGTCTACGGTAAACAACAAACTTACGTGGAATTCTAATCTCAGGAAGTTGGTGACGCCACCTCTATATAGCAGTAAAAAATACTAAAGATCAATTTTTCAAGACATAAAAGTATACATGTTATGTAAGCAAATAATTTGAGCATTTTATAAAAAAAATATATAGCTAAAAAGGTAAACTCCACCGTAGAGTTGAAAATTGCTGTAGGCTACAATCAACTTGGATCTTTAAGTAGCTAATTTCAACTTAAATTACATTAAACTGACTTGAGTTAAGCAACGTAAAAAAAATTGCTCATATAAGATTTTACAGTGTGGAGACCATGGCTAAATGTCCAAAAGGAAGTTGTCACAAGGGCTATCTAAGTAATTATATATTTTTCACAAAGTCACAAATGTGTTTTCTCTCTGTGGTGCATGTATGTTTGTTTTTAAACATTTAGCGCAAAACCCATTTAAATTATTATTTTTTTTTTAAATCTTGTCCTCCAAACTAAAATCACCATCCTAATTTTATATACTTATTAGATCAAGGGTATTTTCATAAATGTTACAAAATGATAACTAATTGTTTTAGGAGAAATAATAGTGAAAATGTTCAGCAGCTATTTTGTAAGCTAATTTAAGTTGAAATGACTTAAACATCCAAGTTGATTGTACTTAAAAATTTAAGGCGGCAACCTTTTTACAGAGTATTAGTCAAGATGATGATTATGCATTTATATTCTTATGTCTGATTGGTTTGTCCTACACTACAACACTGAAATATATGTTTTATATAAACCTTCCCTCATCCACTTTTCGAAGCGGTGATGCGGCAAGGTGGAGACCTGAAAACAAAGTGTTGATGAATAATGAATTCTTTGTTGTGCTCCTAATAAGCTGACATGTGTTGTAAGAACGTTTAGCTGCTTTCCCACCCTAAAGGGAATTTTATTGAAGAGGTTGTTTGCTCTTTCCAATTAAACAGCTTTCAATGAATCAATTAGCCTTATTCATGCTAGAATGTCTGTCTTTGAATGGAATGGGTGGATGTGAAGGATCTTGAAGTGTCACATACAATGAGTAATCTTTATGCGTATTCATATGTGAGACATGTGTGGGACATATGTGGGCGTCTGTGCATGTGTGGGTGAGCAGCATTCCAAACCATCAAAGTCACCCGGTTCCCATATTCATGTTCGAGAAATTTTCATCTGCCCGTATCTGTCAGCCCATTCCGATTGTTGTTTACCCCCGATTCCTTTGTTGAAACAGAGAGGGAAGCATTAGGACATGCCTGTCAGTGCGCAGGGCCGTGGCTCATAGGTCTGTCAACAGGAAGTTGGGGATAAATGAGTACTGTGGGAACACAGAAATTACACAAGACATAGTTACACATCCACCCTAAAGGTTATGAACGAAAAGACAACAAAGTACGTTGCAACAAAGTGTACTTTACAGGTGTATTTCCTCCAACAGGGTGTGGGAGATATTGTGTGTGTGTGTGTGTGTATGTGTGTTGACTGTTTTCTATTTTATTTAAAATGTCATTTATTCCTGGTATATGGCAAAGCAAAGCTGAATTTTCAGAAGCCATTTCTCCATTCAGTCACATGAACCTTCAGAAATCATTCTAATATGCTGAGTTGGAGCTCTAACACTTTTTACTATCAATGTTAAAAGCAGTTGTGCTGCTTCATATATTTGTGGAAACCGTGATCCATTTATTACATCTATTTTGAGATATTGACAGCTGACTCTACATATAATTGCGCTTATCAACCAAATAAATAAATACGTGGACATTAACTATTGATTTGAGTTACCTGTATATTAGCCATCTATAGGCATATATCTTAAAGCTTCCACTTCCTGTACAAAACAAATCAACCAATTCGTTGTTGAATGTTTATATGTGAATAAAAGCCTAAATTCAATCTGTTCATCATATAAAGTGATTGTGTCTCTTCAGAAAATTTGGACTATACCTCCCGATTCATATGGATTAGTTTTATGATCTCTTTATAAACTTTTTGAAGCGTCAAAGTGGTAGTTGCGTAGCTGTCAATAGAGAGTACAGAATTGGGACAGATTTGATTAAAAAGATCATGTGTGTTCCGAGGATGAACGAAAGTCTTATGGGTTTGGAACGACACGAGGGCAGAATTTTTATTTCTGGCCGAACTATCCCTTTAAGAAATATCTGACCAATGAATGCCAAGATTAACCAAAGAGAATCATGTAATGAGAAGTTAATACTGAGGCCCTCAGCCAATCAGAATTGAGGAATTAGAATAACCTGTATAGATTATGACATTTATAGCTTGCAATTCTGACTTTATAACTCGAAATTGTGAGTTTATATTATGCAATTCTGAGAAAAAAAGCCATAATTGCAAGATAAAAAGTAGAAATTACCTTTTTTTTTTATTCAGTGGCGGAAAGCTTCCATAGCTTTTTTATTTAAAGTGGTTAATCTTCAGCTAATCATGAGCCCACTGATGCAGGTATTTTCGATATATAATCACAATATTACATCTTTTGTTCCAGGCCTTAGTAACTCTGTAGGCATATTGCATTTGTATAGTCTTTCATAAGTAGCCACCTGCAGAGCCTGACCACATTATAAAATGAAAAAGCACTTCTTTATGGAAACCGAGAATAAGCACAAGAGAATTCGACCAACACGTCAGCCAAATTCCAGAGCAAATCAAGTGTGTATTGCTTGTTATTAATCCACATTTCTTTTTATATTCTACAACATCATGATGAAGTAAGACAAAGCGAAATTACAGGGGTATCTTTGTTAGCCTCATGTTCAGCAAGGTTTATTTGTTCTCCGCAAACCCTTGTTATCCACCACCCACTCAGCAACCCACACTCAAACATGCATTCTCCCATGTACTCTCGATGTCCTGCAGGCTTAATCCTGGGTTGGCTCGGATTAGCAACTTCCCACGTTAGGCTAATTTAATCAGAACACTGCCTCCATAGAGAAGCAATGCACGGGGGAAGCGTGGCACACTGACATTTCACCTGTATCCGCTGTTTGTGGTAATCTAATCATTGATATGGACGGTAATTCTGGCCCTCTGATTCCATCAGTGACGTAGGAAGCTTGGTCATCCTGCATCCAAACAGACTTTAAAAATAGAAGCATACACTTCACAAGAATGCCATTATTTCCCGTCTCTGTCTCTGATCCGCAGTCCCCACGACTGGCTTTTTGCGCTAATGTGCCTTATTGCTTACTTCCTCATTTCCCTGTGCTGTTCGAGTTCACCACAGACAGTTCAGTTGTGTCCATCCGGTAAAGCATTTACATAGGGGCCAATGAGGTTGTTTACTTTTACAACTTCCCACATAGTGGCAGAAGGAATCGGCTTATGACCTCTATGAAGTGTTCTTGGAAAAAGATGGATTAATCAAAGACTAACACATTATTGTTTCCTAGACAAGTTAATTCGGTTTCTGAACTTGATGGCAATCTCTGTAGAGAATGTAATCTGAAAATGTTCTTTATGTTGCTTAATTGGTGACTTCATTAGTCAACAGCAATATTCAAAGTTATTGATATTTATTTTGGTTAAGATACTCAAGAGTTGGTCAGGTTCCTTATTAAAAAAAGATTGAAGATTTAGAAGTATAATAATCGTACCTAGTGCTTATATACCAGAAAAGAAAATGTTTCAATATATCCTTGTACCACTTCTTTTCAAAGGAAAGGTGTAATTTGTTCATGCAAATTAATTCTTCTTTGGTCCTTTTCAGTTCCTCATTAGTTGATATTCAAACAGCTGCAAAGGTATCATGAAGCAATAATTTTACAACACAAAACAGTTTGGATCAAAACTGAATAGAATCGCTTGACATTTAAAATTAAAAACACAGAACCATGCCACAAATAATAAAAAAGTTTGCATTTAGCTATTGTATCCTGGAGAAAGCTATCCGTTTGCATTCACAGTCATCTCAATGGCACTTGCTCGGCTGGTTTGGAACCCGTGGAAGTATGTAATGTGAAATCTGGCATATTTACTCATGAGGACTTGTTTCTGCAGCCAGCCATGTGACTAATCACTCTAGAGCTGCAGCAAAATGACGTGGCCACAATGCTAATTGGCTGATGAACATACACACTGTACAGTCCTGAACTGTTCACTGGTGATTATCCCAAGTTGTGATGTCAAAAGCAGCACAGGAAAAAAAAAAGTGGGGTTAAAAAAAACTGTCAGTGGAGAAATATGGTGTGTAGTTACAACATCTACCAGCAGGGGCTAAGAGGCCATGGTAAGAAGAAAAACCTTGACCCTTTAGGTTGCATCAAGCATTCTTTATGATGCTTTACATCATCATTTTGTGACGTAATCCCTTTGAAAAATTAAGTGCGAAACGTTGTTTAACCCGGGGGTTGAAATGACACTAACCATAGTGTGAAAAACCTTATAGTACCTAACATCAGGGTATCCAATATCCGGTGGGAAGAACAGCACACTGGTAATCATGACTTTCCACTGAATCACGGAACCAACCCTTAAGGTGATGATACTCGGGGCAACATTTTTAAGTAGTGCTGCCGGGCAATGTTGCTTGGGCACTTTCCCATTGAGAATCAGAAAAGGTCTTGGGAGTTAATCTGGATGCCTTAGATCGGTCGTGGGCCCTGTGTCTCACCTGGTTGCCCATTGACGGCAATATTGCCCAGCAACATTGCTCAAAAAGTTGCCCAGTGTACCATCAACTTTAACCTCTTAATACCTTTCAATTAATAACTCTTCCCCCCGGGTTTCACAGACAAGGCTTAAGCCTAGTCCTGGACTAAAATACATGTTTGAGCTGTTTTAACTGAAAGAAATTGTTTTGTCTCAAGATGCACACCACCAGTAATGTTTTTTTCTAAGGCACGTTTATAAAAGCTACTTAGATGTCCTCATTAAACTAAGGCCTAATCCTGGCTTAATCTAAGCCCTGTCTGTGAAACCAGGCCATTATGTTAAGAGGCTAACAGAGACTGATGCAGTCCATGTTTAGTCATGTCGGGGTATAACAGATCAGAATATTTGATATGTGCAGCAGTAATAGTGCCTATCCGTTAATTTGTCAAAGAGGTCTATTTTTGTACTCTTGTTAACCTATCTGGCACCAAGCATGAGGATGTGTTTACATGCAGCGCTATGTTAATGCTATGCTAATGTTTCCGAGGACTTATTCACCTCACTAAGGTGCATCATTTGTTGGATGGGTTACAAGTGCAGTGCGTCAACACACTGAAGGTTCATTAGACGTTTGGTACACTGACATAAACTGTCCATGAGGTATTCATACTTAAATATCTTACTGCAAAACCACACCAGCAACCTTCTACTTATTACATGTAGTGGCTTCCCATAATCTGAGGCCTTGTGAATTCTAAGAGGCGATCTATTTGCGGGATTGTCCTGGATTGAACCCAGTATTTTTTGCCCATGTAATACCTTATCAGCATTCTGTAACCACTGTGATAAAATGCATGCTACATAACACCGTGGCTAAACAGTTAACATGTGTCAATCAGTCAGTTATAAATTATGTAGTTAATCATGTCCAGTTGTTCCCCAGTGCACAATGGATCTTTTTGCTTCAAGTCACCCTAAATCTGAAGCATCACAAAGCTTTTACTAGTTTGAGTTAGTATGGGAAATGTGAAAGCTAGCTTTAGCATGCACGTTATCTTTCTGGAATGATGACAAGTCGGGAGTTCCTGGGAGCATTACCTCAGAGGGATCGTCATAGCATACAGTAACTCATTGAAAGGGCAACATGGTGGTAAACATAAATAAGTTCACTGTCAAGCCTTCGTTTTGGCTTCGTATAAGGCTAGTTTGCATACTGCAAAACTGCTGTCATCATTACTTCTCGTCATTATGTTCACCATGAAAATGAGTGACCAATTGGCATCGTTTTCCATCTAGCGCCCACAGTCAGTGCATTCCTGACCTCGCCTAACAGCCCAACCTTCCCCGCCCCACCACCTGCTAATACCGGGCCAGCTGACAGAATAAGATCAATGGCTGGGCTCATGGTAATGTTTGATCTGCTGTCTGCCAGCACTGGAAAGCGTCATACATTTGCATGCGGGTGTGGGGCCTTGCACCAAAGTCCGGGACTGCATAAGTGTGTAAATGGTGCTATGTCTACTTGCGTAGTGCTGGATGGAAACTAGCATGATGACATATTTTCCTAGTGCTTCAGCATTAAGACATGTGATTAGGAAACCAGCACGAGTCACTCTATGTTGGGTAAGGACAGGATGATATATTTTGAATCTACATTTACTATAGGCCTTTCAAATGAATATGCTAATTTTGAACTATTAATTATAAAAATAATTAGGTCAAAATTATAAAATTATTAATTCATGCCCATGACCTGTATGTAAATTCCATAAGGGATGTTCCAATGCCATGGAAACAATTCAAACCTGAAACCCCCCAAATGCAAAGCATATTATTGTGAATTATACGTTCAGCGCAGTGGCTACTACAGGCAACGCGACTCGCTAAACCACAATTATCGAGAGCCGGTAGCGCAGGAGTTAGGGTGTGTTCCTACAGGATGCATTCTTGCAAGCAAGACAGAGCACAACACAACTGTGAAGGGGTCTCAAAGTAGTAAATACTTTTAACTTGTTAACACAATGAAGTAAAAACGAAGCACTCTTGGCGTGAGACGATGAAAAATCAGAGAAACGATAAAACAGCCAACACATCTGATGGATGTGTACGTAGACCATCACTTACAAAACAAAGGTCAGACAGAATGAGCAAAGCAATTTAAGTGACTTCACACAAAACACATTTAGGGTAATTGAATGAAAAAATAAGGCGAGACGCATTTTTTTTTTTTTTTTTTTGAAGTTGAACTAACTTGATACAGCCTTCAAACAATGCAGCACTCTCATGCGGGAGACACTGCAGAGGACACACAACTCAAGTGCAACAGTCAAACATGTCCACCTGGTGCATGTATACATAGACAAATAATGTCAAAGCAGTGCTGTGGAATGCAGAAACTTGTTCTTTGTGAACGGCCTTTTGCTGTGCATTAAAGGTTTACATTTTATCAGTCTGTGTCCTCTGGGAATCAAACTTATGACTTTAGTATTAATTGAGCCATTGGAAAAAAACACATTCTATTTTTGTTAATTGACTGAGTTTACCGGGAGAGTCGCCATTGCAGTCTTTTTTTTCTGATATTGTGTGCAAACTCACTCAGTGTTCTTGCCAAACAAGAGGTTCTACTTTGAGAGTAGAGATGCATGCACAGAAGCACGAATTTACTTTTTTTCTCTCTTTAGTTAAACATTAGGTCTATGTGACAACTGGGTTTTCCCTAATTGGTTTTCCATGCAGTGCTGCAGGGTTGATTCCACAGTGTAATGTACTCTAAGGGGAAAGGTTTTGCATTTAAGGGGAAAAAAATCAGAGCTTTTTTTGTAACCTTACATGGGAAAAAAGTGATGGAGGTGGAGAAGGAAAGTGCTTCTTGATTGGTAAGTTTAAGACAAGACACTTGACAGGTGACATGAGCTGCGTCCCAATTCAAAGGTTGCATCCTTCGAAGGCCGATTGCGTCGCCGCAACGTGGCAAAGGCTGTCCCAATTCGAAGGTGGCCTCCAAATGCGTCCTTCATTTCCCGTGAAATTAAGGATACAACGGATGGATCCTTCGTGGCCTTGCCTACCCCAAAATTTATTGCGCTCCAGTGACGACAGGATTTCTTTTGGGAGAATTGAATTACACTTTTAATTGAAAGTATTCAGTTTCAACTTACTCAAATATTTAAAGATACAAATATACAAATAATAATTAAAAAAACTTAAAGCGGTTCAAATGTTGACATATCTTACTAAGATGCGATTATATATAGTTATACTCTTCATTATATACAGAAATGGACCATGGTGAACACATTTAGACAGTTTGTGAACCCTACAGTTTAATATAACTTTCAAAAAAGTCCAGTACAAACGTAACTGTCACTCATCAATGGCAGCTGTCACAATTGCTAGACGACCAGAACAATCCTCCGTAGGCTAGACCGTCCCATTTAAAAATGCTCGGTCTGACCTTCGAAGGATGCTGGAGACTGAACAGGAAGTCTTTGGATTCTGGCAAGTTTAGGGGGAAGGATTTGTGAATTGTCAGCCATTTCTTGATGTGCGTTACAGAGAAAAAAATGGGTTCACCTCAATTTCTCTGGCCATAGACATCTTTTAAACCTTTAAAGTACATCATACGAATGTATGTTATGAGCCATCAAACAGTTTTACAAACACTATGCTGTAGAGTTTGCGTACAGGGTTTCACTCTACAAGAGACCCATGAGCCCACAGCTCACCCTTGCTTTCCCAGTCAACTGATTTAACAACCTCACCCTTTGGGAATGTGACACTTTGCTCTGTGGAACGCAAGACCAACACAAACATCACTGTTAGCATGAGGGAGATACAAAGAAAGTTAGCTTGTCCTTTCCTTTCAATCAATAATAAGTATGTCCTACCTACCTCTCTGCCATGGTTTGTGGAGGACTATGTGTTTGTCTGGACCAAGTAGGTCTATAATACCTGGAGAAGGTCAGCCGTTAGCATTCTCAGTAATCTCCATTGCTTAGCTTGCGTAGGACCCCACGAGGTAAAAGTCTGGTAACTAATATCTCTGGAAAGATACTATTTGCAGCCAGATGATCTAGTTATGACATTTACTGGCAGGGACTCACTTGTAAAGGATAAACAGTCAAAACAAGACTGGGCGAGTCATTATTTAATCACTAATCCGTTTAGTACCACAAGAAAAAAAATGCTTAGCAAAAGATAGTCTGTATGACTAATGTGAAAGACTTACAAGAGGATGCCATCTTAAATACCCAATGTATAGTTGATTACTTGAGATGTCAATCAGGGTTATTTATCACTAGAGCAAAGCTGACAAAGTTCAACCTCAAGGTTTTGAGGTGTGTTGTGGATTTGCAGGTTTCTCTAGAATGCTTGCTCTAAGTTCTATTTGTAGGAACCTTTGCAAGTGTGGGTGGGAGTGACAAAAAAGGATGTGGTGTAGGGTCTACATCGAGAAACAGCCCTATAAGACTGACCTAAGACCGGATGCTTTTCTCAGAACTCCAGCCGTAGTCAATTCCAGTAATTGCAGAACCGGTCGCAGATCTGCGCTGGTCCGTATGTCTGTGTAGGCGGGAGCGTCAGGCCTCCGCGCCCACTCCCAGCCTGCGTGCAGTATCTCACAGCCACCTGAGAGTCTGAAGCCCTGCAGACTGCAAGCAAAACCAGGTCAGAGCCTTAAACTGCACTTTTACAATTGTATGTCCTCCTGCAGGCATCTCAAGCATTACTGTGACACCTATGCCAGTGGTTCCCAACCCTAGTCCTGGTGTACCCCCAACACTGCATACCTATTAAGGTCTTGGCATCTTTACTAATAGGGTTCTCCAGGACCAGGGTTGGGAACCACTGACCCCTCAAACAAAGGGGTCCAATCCTTCTCCAAGAGGGACATTCCTGCAGAGTCTAGATTACAAAGGTGTCCAATCCTGCTACTGGAGGGCCACCTTCGAGCTGTGTTTAGCTCCAGCACCAATTAAACACACCTGAACCATCTAATCAAAGTCTTCAGGATGACTAGAACTTGTGGGCAGCTGCATTGAAGCAGATTGGAGCTAAATTGCAAGAATGAATCCAGAAATGAACACTAATCCCAACCACCTTATTTTGCAATGTGGAAGCGATTTTCTGTGAATGTGTTTATTAGCCGCTATAGGTACACAACATAATTATGCGTGTTATAAACCAGTGTGCCTATGGTTACAATAATTAAAATGATTTTAAAAATGCCAGTTTGCAATATCAAGCAGCATGGCGGATGTTTTTTCTCTCTATTAAATTTACTCAAAAAAGCGGATGACACCGGAGGCCTTGTACATTGCACAATGTCCATGCCCACTTTTACCTTAAAAATAAGGTGGACAATGGTGGCTTTTTTCCATTGACATTGCTAGATCATTTTATTCCAATTTGGTATATTATTTCTTCAAAAAAACCTTGGTGCCATTGGGATATCTAGTTCCTTACGTTGAAGATACTCAGAGGTTTATAAAATTATTATGAAACGTTTTGCTGGAGAAGAACTTCTAACCTAAAACTGTCCCTTCTTAAGACTTCAGAACAGTAATTAGGACTATCCCGTAGAGGAAGTTTAAGAATAGAGGCTATACTCACACTTGAGATGTAGGAACAAAAGATGGCAACAAGGGAAACATTGTGAGACATAAATAGAACCTTGTGGTTCCTTAAACCAGAAGTAATCTTAAAATATCAGACTTTGCCACACTGATTTCCGACACTGTCAGTCTGTGAAAAAATAAAAATAAGACTTCTGAATGTCTGCATTGGTTTTTAAGTAATTCGTCACAAACATAGAGTAAAAACATGCAAGTTATGCAGTGCAAGTAACAATTTAGACAAACTAGTGAACCCAAAAACCAACTTTTCTCAGCAAAGGACGATTACAACTTTCAGCAAGTGTTCTCTGCCAATTCTGTACATGTGCCACTGGAGCAAGCTGTAGCATGTTGCCACGCTAAACATCTGACGTTCATAAAGACGCATGTGGTTTAGTCTCGTAAAACTCCAGTCAGCACAAGCATATAGCTCTGGAGCAGCCATGTAGCCAAATTACCCTGTACTTAAGCAAATATAGGCCTTTAACTCCACAACGTCCACCGTCTGTAGGATGTTTCTTCTTGCAGCGTAGTCTAGCTGTATTTCTAACTCTGTTGTTGGCTTGTCAGTACCTGCTTATCAGTTTATAGGGATCTAGAAAATGCATATGAAGGCAACTTGAGTAGGTTGAATATTAGCATAACAGCTACGAGGCTTGAAGATGCACAAACAAGAAACAAATGCAATATGGGTTAAAAAAAAACTTCTTGCACAAGAATTGGTGTCATTAGCTATGTTTCCATCTAAAGTTGCGAATTTAACTTATGCAATTGGAATATCGCAAAAAAAAAAAAATTGCGAACAAAGCATCGTTTCCATCCAGTAAGCCGAAGACAACAAAATCATCACCTTCATGATAAACTGGTGCTAAATATCACTAAGAAAAACAAAATTACTCGCGCCTCACAAGGCGCAGACAGAACGCAGTAATGTTATCTTGCTTTTGGAGGCGGATGGCTGTTGTTTGGGAATGCAGTCGTGTAAGACAGTTCTGGGAGGTAATTATACTGAAAGCACTTTAACGACAGACTTTGCTCAGGCATTTCAGAACAACCAAAACAGCATTTCAGATGCTCTGCAAAAATATAGGTCCACTGGTTGGTCCAGTTATGCAGTCCCATCGCAAAATGTATTTTTTTGATGCGCAATGAGGAACTTATACAGTAAATGTGTTTCCAACATAGTTTATGCACAAATTTTCTTTTCGGATAAAAAGTTTGACTCAATTGAGCACATACATTCTTGGCGTTTTCATCTAGCGTTATAACGCAATATAACAAAATGCGTATACAAATGTGGATGGAAACATCGCTATTGACTGAATAATAAAGCGGAAAAGATTCGCTCCAGTTCCCTCTGCAAATGGCTTGGTGATCCTTTAGGTTTAAACATTACATTGTAAAAAAAAAAAAAGTTGCTGCCATTTAAGTACAATCAACTTGGATTTTTAAGTAATTTCAACTTAAATTACATTAAACTGACTTTAAAAATTAGTCTTGTATTACAATATTTTTTTAAATAAAAAATTGCTAAAAATTGTTGTCATAACTTATTGATCATATAGTTTTTTTACAATGTACTATACTGCCCCCTTTCTGTCATGAACAGTACTGCACTCAAACAAATCTATAGCACACCAAATACAGCTTGAATTAGTTTTGTGAAGCGCAAAGAACATACGTGACAACGTGTTATTTCAAATAAATTTATTGTTAATTTCATCCACTGTACAAAGCAAGCAGTCTTGCAGGTTTCTGACTTCAATGCGGTGAGGTGGGGAACAGACAAAGCCGGAGACCTTTTCACACCGACAGAATTTCCAACTGAGAAACAAAAAAATAAGAAATAGACACTGATGAAGCATAAGTACATTCATATGCAGCATTTACTGAGTGTTGTCCCACATTTCTCATTTGCTAAAAAGTGAACATACCAACACAAGTGGTTTACTCCAGCGCTTTGACGATTGCCTCGTTTGCCTCTATGCTGACCAGAACCTCTGCCCGGGCTGCCTCATCTGAAGCGCCCATCAGTTCTGACTGGGCTTTCTCGAGGTTCGCTTTCGCCGCCTACAAAAAAAAAGACATGGCACTCTTGACATTTGGTTCACATTCACTGTAATCTTGACACTGAAGTATCAGGCGAAAACTCAATCCATAACACCTGACATTATAAAAGGAGCCATCAATTGGAACAAGTGTCATATAGATCTGAGAACTTCAATATCTTGAAGCACCTTATAAGTGAGAAAACTCATCTTTCCCTTAAAAATCAATGCTGCTGCTACTTGAGCCACATTCTAGACTAGCATGGCCGTATTCTCAACAGTGTGAGCAAATAAACGTGGCCTCTTTCCTGTGAAGGACATTTGTCACAGTGGCGATTACACAGTGTAAAGGCCAAACATTGCTGGGAGTTAAAGGTCTCTCAGTGGGGATTTGACACATCTGCACCACCTCAACGGTGACTGACCTTTCCTTCCTTATTAACCAGCGAGGCCCCCGAGCATAGCTATCTCTAGGAAGAATAAAAAATTGGCCTATTTATGTGGAATGAACCCAAAAGTGCTCTTTATTCCGCATCGGAAAAAGGGCATGTCCAAGAACATCCCGTTTGGAATGAGTTCGATGTGTCATTCTGAACATTCGACTAACAGAATATGAAGAGCATTTTTAATGATGCTGTAGAGGGTAAACAGCATGATTTCTATAAAAGGGCGGCTTGATTTAGTTTCGAATGCTAAATTTAAATGATAGTCCAATAAAATATGTCTATGCAGTCCGACAAACAAATAATAGGGCGTTTCTGAAACAGTATGACCTTTCAAATACGGCACTACACAGATTCAACCTCATTAAACGCCTACAAGCCTACATTATAATCCGAACAGTCTTTGTTTTTTCGAAAATTACTCATCCCTTTATTTCTTCAAATGGACCTTGTAACCCATTTTTCGTCTATAATGATGCATTTCTGAGTGAACTCTACCAAAAAAACACCACCCAGGAATGGGTTGGATCGTGAAAAGCGGAGAATGGAGCTATGCATGAATGGGTTTTTCCATTATTCTTTGCGGTTTCAGATAACAGTATAGCAGGGACTCACTGCTAGGTCCAGGTTGTCCAGAGGAACGGCTTCCTCCGCCAGCAGCTGCACTGAAGAGTCAGCATTAACGGTGACTGATCCACTGCTCACTGCAAAACACGGAAGGTAGACCATATTATTTGTTGACGTCTGAAGAGGCTCTCATTTCTAGGACAAGTCTGACCCCTTCTGGATGGATTTCTAAAATCATATGCAATAAGTAGTCAGCCGTCTTTATGGTAGATTGATTTCAAGCATGCTTGCTTCAACACAGAATATCACGTTACAAATATCCCTCTGAAGTGTGCAAATGAGGACCACAAGTCATAGTCACTTCTATCTTCTCCTAGTTTCATTCTCCTTGCAAGAGTTTCTATAATTAACATGTTTTATATTTTATAAATTTAAAATTTTTATATTAATTTTTATCATATTTTTAATAGCACTCCTCCCAAATGACATTACTCTTATTCATATTACTCAATCATATTATGTGGGAGATTTTTAAAATCACTTATATTTTATGCTTTTTAGAAGTTTTATGAAGATATATTTAAGACTTTCTAGAAGACCTTTTTAAGACCAAGTAAGGTAAATGTCAATATGCTCTCTAAACTTAAATATCTAGGGAGAAACACAATAAGTTGTATTAGCAACACTTCCGAGTTTGGAAAATACAATAGATCTCCATTATGTTTTAATTAGTTTTGTAAAAAAATAAAAAGGCTTGAATCGGCCTGCTCTCAATCATTAGTATATGGGAATATCCCTTCCTGTATCCTCTGATCACACTCCAGAAAAGTAATGTTCTTTCTCAGTGTGTGTGTCTTGTTTTCCAGTGCTGGAGATACAAAATATGAAGTATTGATTTCTGTGAAAATGATCAAAATGAAGCGAGTTTATGATTGATTTTTCTTAAAGGAAAGATTGACAGACCTTTGTTCTCGTTTTAAGCATAAACTCAAGATATTTTAAAGACTTCAAATTTGCACCTCAAGTAAATGTATCTTGATTTAAGGATGTTTAGATATTTGTATTGGAATTTAGGACTTTCTGCTCTTATTTTAAGACTTTAAGGCCTTAATTTGTGTAAAGGTGAATTAAAGGGATACTTCAGGATTTAGCATTAAGCTTTGTATCAGTAGAAAACCAGTAGTATTTTTGAATTACCATGCTTCCCCCCCTCATATCCCCCTGATCAAAGTTAACTTTAGCTGGAAGTAACATTATTCAAGAACCGCTATAACGCCAAAACAATCTGTTACCTTAAATTATATGTTTATCTCTGTAAAGCTGCTTTGAAACAATTCATTGTTAAAAGCGCTATATAAATGAAGATGACTTGACTTGATATGAGAGAAAAATTTATTTTTAGTCTGAAAAAAATCGTCATTTTGCGTCATCGGAGGATTTTTGTGCCAGAGGCTAAAGACTACAGCCATTGTTCCGCATGTTTTCACCACGCCCATATATGGGGCGGGATCTCACTCACAGAATGCAAAGATAGTGTCAGCCATCTTTCTGTAGAAGCTAAGCTAACAGGCTCTTGCCTCTTGGTCTGTGTAGAAAGTTTGTATAGTAGGCTAATCACGATGGCGGAAGGTAGTTTTGAAGTTGAAATGGCAGAAGGGGATTTCGAAGATCTGTTGCAAGAATCTGATGCTCGCGGCTACCTGTACGAGCTGTAATACAGCGATGAACAGTTGCGGGAAGATGGAGGAACAAGAGCCAGAGCAGCTGCCTGCAGCAGGGGAGCGAGACCTAAGCCCGGCCAGACTCGAGCTGGGGCGGACTGGCGGTGTCAGTGCTCTCACTGTGCGCCTATGGAAACAGATATAGAGTCCTATTGCTGTCGCCAATCTCAGCGATGCCATTTTCTTCTGGACGAGATCGCTGAATCTGCAGAGCTTTGAGTGTAAAAGTGTTAATATTAATTATTTTTTATTAACACTTATGGTTCTTTTTACAAACCTTTAGTGTTACTCGAGTATGGATTAGCCTAGAGAATGTATTAACTTAGAGAAATAGTGATTTCAATTGGAGGAAAACGGTTCATATGCAGAGCTACTAAGCTACTATGTGGACATGGTCCTGCCTTGCATCATATTTTTAATGTGAAAGTCTAAGTTGTGTTATATACATTAGGCTAGTACATCCCGGTACAACGCAATTTAGCACCATTTCAAATGGAGATGTATCAAAGCAAGCCTAGTTGTATCCATTTTTCGGATTCTGCCACCTGTAACCGGTAGGCGTGGTTTGGAAGTGGCCTCGTAAGGGCAGCAAAGCAAGTGCATTCTGGGAGTTGTTGTCTTTCAGCCACATGAGTAAAAAGTACATTTTCTGCCTTTTCTCAGTCTAGAATGCTTCAATTTCAAAAATAATTTCACATTTCTACTATATAAATGACCAATATTAAATACACATTCATCTTCCCAGAGGTGAAGTATCCCTTTAAGACTCGCAGAAACCCTGTTGGTTGTTTAATGCCATGTCACGGTTCAGAACACATGTGATTCACGGATTAATTGCAGTTTAACAATCATCGAGTTAAAGGCCTGGTTTCACAGATGGCTTAGATTAAGCCAGGATTAGGCCTTAGTTTGATTAGGACAATTAAGTAGCTTTTATAAATGCGCCTTAGAAAAAAAAAACATTGCTGTGTGCATCTTGAGACAAAACAATTGCACTGACATATTTTAAGATATGTCAGTGCAGGTTGTGTTCAGTTAAAACAGCTCAAACCTGCATTTTAGTCTAAGTCTAGCCTTAAAGTGACAGTAGCCTAATAGACCTGCTGCTGAAAATCATTTTTGTAGCTTTAGCAAAGAAATATATTTCATTTATACGGTGAAGACTATTCAGTGTTATTTTACATTTGATTATTCAATTTCTGTGCCTGTTAGACTTACCTGACAAACTTAAAGCACTGGTTGTTTCATTTGTATCTTTGTTCTATTGTATTTATTCATGCTTGTAATGCGTTTTATATTTTCTATGCAGATGCACCAACCGAATCACCCTGATCATTCTAGAATGATTATTTCCAAACAGAGCTATTCAATTTCATCTGGTGAAATTGTTTTCATATCGCAATATATATTGCAGAAAAACAAAAATAATCACAATGTCAGTTTTTCCCAAAATCATGTAGCCCAAATTCCAAGGCAATGTATGAACTGATAAAAATGTATGCCTTCAACGCAATGCAAGTCACTTTGGATAAAAGGCAAGGCAAGGCAAGGCAAGGCAAGGCAAGGCAAGGCAAGGCAAGGCAAGGCAAGGCAAGTTTATTTATATAGCACATTTCATACACAATGGTAATTCAAAGTGCTTTACAAAGGAGAAAATAAAATAATCAAAACAAATAAGAATAATTAAAACAGTTTAGAATAAAAAAAATAAAATAGCGATAAACAGCATCTACCAACTGCATAAATGTCAATGTAAAATCAACCCTCTACAATGCCAGTAAATCACTCGCATATGCGAGTAAATTTCAATCTGGGCGACTAAACAATGTCAATCATTAGCCATTGGCTGATACATTCTTAGATTTTACTCGCCACTGTGTGTTAGATGCCAAGTATTTAGCATAGATATATTTTCACTCACTGAACACTGATTGAGCGCTTGAGAGTTTCGCTCTCCGTACTAGTATTTCAAATTCAGCTCAGCGCACTTGTATTTGACGTACCGTAAACTCTAGTGTGAAGGCGCGCGACTCGCCATCAGGTTTCTCACACACGCAAAGAGCGAGCCTTACATACCACCCAAAATCGACGCGCTACATTTGTATTTTCCAGTTCATCTGGAATTATTAAAGGTGCCCTAGAATGGTTTTTTTTTATTTTTTTATAATGTTTCCTGGGTTACCCTTATAATGTTAGTATGTTTTTTAGATAAAAAATAATCATAATTTAGAAATAAATGGCATTTTTCCTAGCCTGCTTTTAGCCTCTGATTTGAACACTCTGTTTGAAGGGGCGTGTCTGCTGTGGGATTCAGTGTAACCGCGGCCACTGCTGTGATTGGCTGACATGCTTGCATATGAAATAGCTACGCATTACAAGTGAAACTCTCTCCCCAATACTTTTACTACTGCTATTATACGTTTTTACTATAACAGCTATCGAGATTAACGAATCGTGAGATGTTTTTAAAGTATTTAGATCTATTCCCATCACATAAAATGTTGCCGTGATGAGCATTGAGCAGATGACAGTGTGTTGATCGCGAGAATGAAGATCTTATCATTGCAAAGCAGTTTCTGCACTCTCTCTGCTTTCACCAATGCAAACACGATGATGTAAATACAGTAAGAGCTTCGTTGTGCAGTAACGTGCGTCATTGATTTCATAACGAGTTTGGCAAGTGTCCAGATAAACTCGCGCTGTGTGGAAAGATTGTTCTTTGATCGCTTTCTGTATATAATTTGTTCACAATTTAAATACGATTATTTTCATCCTACTAAAAGAAACGATGTGAAGCTGATATTTTAGTCACTGTCTTGACTTACTGATGCATAAACAGTATTGAACGATTTTGAGAGAAAGATTACCTGTCTGAACTTGAACAATTACACATCAGAAAGTGTTGCTTGGTAGCTCGATCCGAGGCCAGCTCTGTATTGGCCCAAGTTGAGGAAACAGTCGGTGAAATGTTTGGAAATTTCCAGAAAAAAAAAAAAAATTAACCCATTGTTTCTTCAGAGGCTCAGATGAAGGAACTAAAAAATACTTTTGTGTTCATGTGTACATCCACACTGAGCAACTGCCATGCTTTGGCTGCGCAGTTCCGCCTGGCATTGAGGGCTGGCATTATGCAAATATTTGGAGGCGTACATATTAATGATCCCGACTATTGCGTCACAGTCGGTATTGTGTGGAGAACCGACCGTTTTTCAGGGGTGTTTTTCATAAACATGAATTCAATGAGAACGCGAAAACAGTCCAGTTTGAGATTCACTCTATGTCATGTCCATGCACTGAACTCTTGTTATTTGACTATACCAAGGTAAATTCAATTTTGAATTATAGGTCACCTTTAAGCTTTTAAGAACAAGCAGAAGACATGCCGGTTTCTCCGGTACGGGCGGGACTAATGCGCAAACGGCAATCTCATTGGATGGCGCTCATCCCTGTTTTAATTTCAGCAAATCAGTTCGAGCGAACGCTGCCAACAGGATTAACATTCATGAACCCAGCAACTCATGTGTTGTATATTGTCATTATTATTAGTAGAATTAGTAGGATTATCTTTTAATAATAATTACTATTATCTATTTTTTTTAGAGAAAGAATGAATGACCAACAACCACCACCAGTCCTAAGTTTAAGTTAAAATGACAAATATGCATTCATGCATAATTATCGAGTTTTGGTTCTAATTACTAATTACTTTGGTTCTATCATTAAATAATGCTTGATTATCATAATATAATGCTTGATTGACTGATCTTAAGAGTGTACATTTAGATATTTAAAAAGCTGTGCCATTTTACAATGATAAGCTGAATTGGTGGAATTATATATATATATATATATATAAAAAATACTCACCGAAATACTTAGCAGAGGAACCGTCGTCATTGAAGACAGTGACTATGCCGGGCCGGAGGACCTGCAGTGTGGGGACATGGGCTGGCAGGATACCAAAGGCTCCTGTCAGTGTTGGGACGTCAATCTGTTTTACGCTGGCTTCCTTGAAGAACACCTGCAAAAGGCACAACAAGCTTCAATGCACCAGATGAACAGTTTGAGGATGTGTAGCAGCCAAGTGGCCGGCAACCAAACAAATGGCAACATTAATTAGAAAGCTGAATTTTCAGCATCATTACTCCAGTCTTCAGTGTCACATGATCCTTCTGAAATCATTCTCATATGCTGATTTTATGCTCAAAAAACAATATTTATTTTCAATGTTGAAAACAGTTGTGTACAATTTATTTTCAGAATTCTTTGATGAATAGAAAGTTCAATAGAACAGCATTTATTTCAAATAGAATCTTTTCTAACATTATAAATGTCTTTACTGTAACTTTTGATCAATTTAACTCGTCCTTGATGAATAAAAGTATTGATTTATTTTATTTCTTTCCCCCAAAAATAAAATAAAAATTCTTACTGACCTCAAACTTTTGAAGGGTAGTGTTTAATGTTACAAAAGCTTTTTATGTCAGATAAATGCTGTTCTTTTGAACTTTCTATTTTTTTTATTACTGTGTTATGAACTCTCTGCACATTATTTATATGTATTACTTAGGCTACTTTTGCATTTGATGTTGTTCTTAGCATGCAAATGTACAGATTTTAATATGATTTATTTTATTATTATATCACTATTTGTCAATTTAATTTACAATACATTTCTAATTTTCATTCATTCAAATACATATGACAAAAATGGCATTTTCTACTACCGGTAATCACATTTTTATATATGGTTAGTAAACAAATATGCCCTTCAATTCCACAAGCAAATATATTAAATACATAAAGTTAATATCTGTCAGTTAATTATGATAGAAATTTCCTTGACATTTAAAGCTTAATTTCAAGGATTTTTTTTTTCTGGGAATCATTTTAAAATACCCTGATATTTCCAGGTTTTTCATGAGTGTGAATAAAACATTTAATGTTGAAGAGACTGTGACAGTTACTTTGCCCTGCCACTATACACCCATATAACATATTAAGTGTGATTTAAATTTTGATGGTTCAAAATTTCATAAAGAAATTACATAATTTATCAGCTGTCCTAAGACATTTAATTGATCTTCCCTTTGGAAAAAAACAAAACAAGTCAAGGTGATCGGTGGCAATGCTAGCAGTCTGCTAAAGTCATTCAAACGTGTGTCCATGTTTTGCAAGTCTGAATTTGGTGTGTGTATATATATATATATATATATATATATATATATATATATATATATATATATATATATATAAATAAGGCGTAAACATTGTATAGTGTTACATTAAATACATTCGCTGCGGATGCAAAAACAATAATCTGTACCACAATGGTTTTATATATTGACAGGTTTACCCACGTAAGTAGCACGAGCAACATGCACGCGCGCACACAAATCAAACTATATCTACAATAAAGAGTATATCCACGATAAGCTGAGTGTAAATCATGACATATAAGACACATAATATAACTGAAGTAATCACAGCCGGTGATTAGCGTGTTAGCAGAGCGTGTAGGCCCGAGGCCGGAGCCAGTCAGTACCTGTGTCGGCGATGCGAAAGTGAAGGACATTTCAGCGGAGGAAGTCGCGTCGGCATAACAGCGCGCGTGTCTCAACGCAGGGACCGCGCGACGAAGGAAAAACCTCGCTGCCATCATTTTTACCACGGAGAAGAGACCTGACCTTTACAGCACGACAATGTACAAGCCTCGGCTTCCCTGTCCACCACACAGCACAGGCAGTCAAGTCAGATAGTGCGCGGCTGATAGGACAAGGGCACGGGCAAGCTTTCCCGTCAGGCTTTGCGCGAACTGTGGGGCTGATGGGAACTGTAGTTTTTTTAAAAAGCAAATATGAACTGACATGGAGGTTATAATTTATTCATGTAAGTATAGGGTGATGTTTTGCAACGTAAAAATTCCGTTTTTGCATAGATTTGATTTTTTTAGCCTTGACCCAAATTTAGCTTAAAATATTTAAATCGATCGTACAAATCTAAATTATTACAGATCTATATTGAACGAGGACAATAAACACAAATGTTTTCGACATTCATTATGTAAATTATTTTTCTGTAAATCTTTAAAACCAGTATTATTATTATTATTATTATTAGTGATTTTAAAGATTTACAAATACAGATAAAAAATAAAATAAAAGACAAACATACAAGTTCATGTTTAAAGATTCATGTTTCAAGAAAGATTCAAGAAAGTTCATGTTTTTTAGTTTTTAAACTTAATATTGTAAAAATTCTGAAAATATATTCTTTTTCTCAAAACAATGTTCAGATGTGACGTAATTTCCACCGCTACGGACATAATTAACTGGCAAACTTGCCCCTTTAAAAAATATAGTGCACTTATTAATTAAATAGAAAAACAGTGTCGTGAAGAGTAAGCTCAAGATCAATTATAAGAGGATGTGTGAAGAAAGCAAAGGGGGGAAATAAGGTAATTATCTCTTGTGAGCAAAATATTTTTATGTTACGTCATTGCCAAGCCAGCTGTAATTACGAAAATTATGAAAATGTGTATAGGAGACATAAAATGATTTAAAACGTCATTAGCGAGACAAAAGTAATCTGCCATTTTATTGGAATGAGGTGTAAATGAGTGACTCTGCTGTGGGTTATTTTGTTAAACAATATTTATATCGTTTCAAATAAAAAACGACAGAATTCCCCTGTGGTGCATGTATGTTCACTGATGGTTTGACAATTAAACGAGTGTGATGGTCAAACAATTGGTTTGAAATATTACCTTTTCCATTTTTGCTGTATCGGTTTGTGGCTCATGAACTGTAATCTTGCTCATAAAACCCTGGTTTAAACAACAATGGAAGCCTTTGGGGCAAGTTGTCACAAACTACATCAGTGAGCTGTATTTTTCTTCCTGTGCAATAACGATCAAAATGTTCGGTGTCCTAAATGTAGTTCATTTATTTTTGTCTCTAAAATATCAGTTTATATCAAAAATAAACTCACTGTGAGAAATATTCACTGAAGTAAAAACTAGCCACATACAATTACGTTAAGGGTGTACTGTGTTGTACGACCAGGAGGGGGCGCTCAGTAAATATCAATTTCAATATATTCATCGCACGAATTGAATTGATTAACATATTTGTTCTTGTTTGATGGAGCATCACATTGAAACATAATAATGATTCACTTCAAATAGATTTATAACTTACTGTTTTCTACTCTATATTGCGTTTTTCTATTCAACATGAATTATCTAGATTTATTAGTTCAGTTGAATAGGGACAGTGCAAAAAAAAAAAAAAAACATGTTTCCAGACAAAAGCTGAAAAATATGCATTGCACATAGAGAGCATATATGCATACCGGTATGCAAATTTGCATCTCAGGTCCATTCTTTGACCCATTCAGGTCATTCCTGCTTTTCTAAGAAAACTACTAGCTGTTAGTATACTACTAACCCCAAAACTTTTAGCTATATATATAGACCAGACCGCTTGGGGTTGCCCGTTACTGAGGATTTTTACTGACTCAAATGGGGGATTACCTCATTTCCATAACATCATCAGATGAGGGCGTGAGAGACACTCGTGATAAGTAACGCTGCACCTCACTCTGACGTCACAGTATCACTGGGCGATGGGAGAGTGGGTGTGTTTAACGGGACACTTCATTCATAAATACACAAAGATTTAAAACCCCAAATTAAAGAGAAGATCTGGGAATCGTTTGCAAGCTTTTTGTCTCATGGACCACGTGAATTATAGTTAGGTGAGTTTTGTTTGCTTGTCATTCACGCTGCTATTGTTTCGGTGATGAGCGCTCAGTGTCTTAGAATGACATCGTGCTTTATTTTTTGGTAATTATGGTAACGTCAGTCTAAAATGCGGAGATTTTCTTCAAGCAGTAGCTTTGGAAAACAGACATGGGTTATCCTGGGTTTTAAACGGTTATCGATTAGAAATAATAGCCTGGACATCACTGGTTTGGATTGAGATTTAAATTCATCTATAAGGGTTTTGTATCGCCTGTTTGTTGACTGTGGCAAGCGGTTTGAACATTTATTCATGTAGACTAACTACTATCTATTTTTATCTTACTAATACCTTTTTACTAGTAAGTTTTCCGATACTGACTAATCAATTTGACTAGTAATTATTATGCTACTATTCATTCGATCCTAATGCTTATCTCAAGTATTCCAGCCTTAGTACTTATTGATTCGATTCTTGTATAATTAGACACTAGAATTGATCACTGTTATTACTAGTAATATTTATATTTATATATAATCATATTTAATGAACACTCAGAATAGCTCAGTTAGCTGTAATTTATATATTACTAGTAGGCTACGATTAAAAATGTTATGATTTCACCAAGTGCAACATGTTTCTGGATCAATATCTTTTTTGATCCTGGAACCACATTCCAATCAACCAATCAGATTGTGAGGACAAGTTTACAGTTTGTGGCAAGTTTAGGTTTGCAACCAGGGTTAGGTGCTTCTACATCAGTGTTATTCACCTATCATTTCATTCTGATTTTAGGGATAAGTTATGGGTTTAGGGGTAGGGATACGGTTTGGACCAAATTTTTGGACATGATGTTGTTTCAGGATGTCTTATCTGGCAAAATCAGGATGACCTGCAAGTTGTAAAAAACTGCAATACAAACTTTTGGTAAAACTTAAAAGGTAAAGGTAAAACAAGTACATGATTTGTTATCACAACTTTTATCTTTTTTTCAAATCAACCAACATTAATTTTAAGTAGCTACTTGTAACAAATTGCATTTTTTTCTTTGTTCGGACAAGTAACAATGGAATATTTAGTGTTGTAATAAGTAGCCTATTAGAACTTAATGGCTAATCAGGGATGATGAGAAAGATAATTGTTGGTATTGTACTTACTAATGAAAAATAAAATAAGTACCAGTAATATGAGTAATATACTAGTGTACATGAAGATAATACATGAAGGTTCTAGTTTGTTTGAAAGAATTAATTCAAATAATCTATAAGAAATGCTTATGGAAGAGATTTTTGAATGTGCTACACCTCCGCAGAGTCTTCCACGCATGACAAGAAGAACCACACCAAAACGTTCATGATAGTTAGATAATTACTATAAACTGAAATATGTTTCTTCAAATAACCTAAAATGTGCTTAATGTGGTAGCCAAATTATTAACCAAATTAACCTGACGACTTAGGCTACAAAGGGGTCATATCGAGTAAAAACGCTCTTTACAGTATATCATACAGCAAAATATTTCATTACAGACAGAAATGGTGAAAAGCTGAAAACCAAAGAGAGTGAATCTCTGTGAGTGAAATCTGGCAATGACATCTGAAAGAATAGTCCATGAATGGTACTAAATGGGTCTCTCTTGATTCGTTTCAATAACCATAACTAATAACGCAGTACATTAGACGCGAACGATACAGCAGCATTATGCTTCCGAGACGCAAAAGAATGAGCTTGAATTATCTCAGGAATGCCTAATGCTAAAGACTCCAAGAGGGAGAAAGAGAGAGAGAAGCTATGAAAACAGGTAGGTGGGCAGAAGCCGGATGAGTATGCAGTAGAAGCTGAAGGCTTCGCAGTCCGAGCCGTTAAACACACTGCTATCTCTGCATCTCATGCACACAAACACACGCTGCCTTCAGATAATGGGAGAAAAGGCAGCGTCGCAGCATTAAAGAAGCAAGGACTGCTTGGGAGGTGAGTGTGCAGGAGTGTGAGAGAGGGTTTCTTTGAATCTGCAGTGTTAATGGTGTTAAAGGGAGCATATGCTGCTGGGCCTCAGACTGGATGAAAAAAGGAAAAATGGTTATCTGATGGAAAGGGTGACATTGGAATGCATAAGTATGTGTTTGTATATGCATGAATTTGTGAACAAAATATGTTTAAGAAGGAGACTGGGAACTGTATTCTTGTTTAAAAGCTAATCATTCTAAAGAAACTGCAGTTCAGGGATGCATTTGTTTTATTTTCCTTCTAAAAAGAGAATTCAAATCCGTCTTTAGTGCCATAACCGGCTTCAAAGCAGCTGCCTGACTTCCTGTAATGTCTTTCTCAGGGGGGACACTCTCTCTGGCTTGGACCATGAGCAATGAGTCTGCCATATGGAACCTAACAGAACACCCCACCGTAAGTACTTGCGCTTCTCCTTCCTGTGCTGGTTACTTTCATTACGTCCATTCCCTCTCTTTTTCAGAGCTATCTCCAGACATGCGAATCAAAAATATCCTGTTCTGCATCCCTTGTAATTGGATCCACCATAAGATCTAAGCAAATTAGCCCTTTGCGAGAGAAGTTTGTGTCAGACCGAATCCATCGTGCCGTCAGACGATGTGATAGAGCATCAGAACCCAGAGTTACTGTCAGGAACTTCAATTACCGGCATAAGCAGCATCATTCGATTAGGTTAGAATAGAGAGATTTATTCAGGAATAGCAACTAATTCCAGGATGTTCTGGCATTTCTTGGACCTTATGTAAGGCTTAAAGGAATGGTTCACTCAAATATGATTCATTTACTCGTTCCAAATCTGGATGACTCGACAAAACCCCGAAGGTCCGTTTCGGGACCATCTTTGCTCCATCCGGAGCTCCGTCAGGCAGACGGATTCGCGCGTGCCCGAACCCGAATGTCAAGCTTCAAAAAGGTGAAAAAGCACCATAAAAGAATAATAAGCTTTGTAAAGACTATAAGCTTTGTGTGAGGAACAGAAAGATGTAGCAGTGTGATTTGTCAATGAATCATTTCATGAATGAATGACTTTCGAGTCAGATTTTTTCAATGAATCTATTCAGAAAATTGTTCTTGAAAACTTCTCCATTTTTGTTCCATGGAAGAAAGAAAGGCATACAGGTTTTGAACAACAATTAGTAATGCACCGAATTATTTTCTTTGTTTTTCACCGAAACATCAAAACCGAAAAATTAAAAAATTTCGGTAATTAAATTTGGGTAATTGAACTTGGTTTTCGGTTCAGGGCATCGTGTTGTCAGGTGATAAATTAAGCTGTATTGAAGTTGTATTGAAGGAGCCACCTCATAATTTTAGCAGAATTTTAAAGACATTTTACGTATTGCTACTCTGACATTCTTGTGAAGTAGCATAATTTTTGGTTAGCTGTTTAGCTTATCCACGATGTGTGCATGAAATAGATGCCGAAACAGTCAGAACGGTAGAAACTCTAACTAAACATTGCTGTTTCGATCAGGGATTCCGGCTCCCCAAAACGATTTAGTCCGAAAACAACATTTTTTTATTTTTTCGTTTGCCCAAATTTCGGTAAACCACCAAACCACCATGATCCGAACCATCAGGCGGACCCCTTGCTTTCAGATATAATTTAATGACTAGGGCTGAGCGAGTAATATAATCTTAGTTTAGTTTTTGATTTTGGCTTCCAACAATGAAAAACAAGATTGCCGCATTCCATTCCTTTCCTTTAAAGGGAAGCGTTGTCTCCCTTCCTAAGTAACATCCAAATCAGTCTAAACATGACTATCGTAATATACAATCTCCTGTGGGACGTGCTCGATACTAAATAAAGAGTCAAAAGTGCATTGAGCTGCAAAAGAGACGCTGTTCCCCAGGTGCCTTTCTGTGCACTCGATCCGAGATCACTTTGGGATTCGGCGTGCACTTTAACGGACAAATACACACAAAAATATCTTAAAATGTCTGTCTTGGCAGGTTTCACTTAAACACAGTCTTAAGTGAACATAAACAGTTGGGAAAGTAATCGAATGCTTGTCAGTATTATCTGTGCTTTTGGTCTTAAAGTGACAGCAGCCTAATTAACCTGCCGTCTGTGTCATTTAATGTTAAACAACAAAAGAAATCTTCTTTTTTATTGTATTACTGACTGTTTCAAATCACTGTTGTTCGGTGACAGTGAAACTGCTCTGATGTTGGTCTTTAAACAAGGTGGTCTGACTTCTTCTTAAAACTTTAACAATGCTACTCCATGAAAGAGTTCCCAGTTTCTCCTTTGAGAACATCCTTCACTTTTGCCAATCCGGGTTAACGTTGAGGCGCCCCAGTGATAAATAGCCTGCTGACGTAAAGAGAGATCATTCTTCAAAACGCTTTCATTTACCGATCTGAATAAAGTCTTCCATGATCTTCAACTGAACAATGTCTTCTGGGTAATTAGGATGCTGTACTCCACCAATTGAAGCTGAATAATGGAAGAGTAATTGTAAGGTGTTACATATATGAGCCAAAGACTTGTTAAGGGCTTGTTCTTATGCTCTTATTTAGCATTCTTTCCATTAAACACCTCTTCACATAGCCTACGTGAACGAAGATGACAGTTAAGCAGGCGGGAGGGTGAAAGGTGCTGTATGCCTTTGTGCTTTGATGTCTTTGACGAAGAAACCTACTGTCTCTTCCGTTCTCGTCTCCGTGGCTGCTGTCACCCCTGGATCTTTCTAAACTCGTCTTTGGTAAACACTGTACTTAACATCTCAACTCAGACACAAAAGCCCCCACACCTGAAGGTCCTCCCCTCCAGAAACTGTGCTTTATGTAATATCGCTAAGAAATGAAGGTTCTTTATTGGCATATGGTTTAATGAAGAACCTCCACCGAACTTTCCATTTGGACAAAAGGTTCTTTATAGTAGAAAAATGTCCTTTAGATTATTAAAATGTCTTATTAAAAAAATTCTCTGAAAGGTTTTTTGAGGAAACAAAATGATTCTTCTATGGCATTGCTGCGAAAACACCCTTTTGGAATCTTTATTTTTAAGAGTGTCTTGGGCAATTTTTGCTTTAATGCCAAACATGTCTCTGGTTTATGTGTCAGTAAAATTTGAACCTTTTTCTAGGTTATGAGACCTGAAAAAGTTGGACAACGTAATTGGAGAAACCTATATAATGTGAAAATTGAAGTCATGCGGTTTTACTCTGAGAAGGAATTTAATCTTTGACTGGTTTGTTTCTTTCTCTGGGGTTTACCTAGGACGTCCCGTTGTCGTCAGGGACACAGAATGGCTATGTCCTCCTGCTGGTCCTCTTGTCCATTTTTGTCGGGGGGACAGTGGTCCTGCTCTCTGTCCTTCTGATTGTCTGTCGTCGATGTTGTGAAGGGGACAGACGCCATGCGTGGTAAGACCAAGCCAATCAATCAAATTTATGCATTGACACGTCCCTAAATCAATATACTTCTGGATGAACATTTCTGTCAACCAATCAGATTTTAGGATTGGGAACTTCAATAATATTCAACCTAACATTTCCCCGTTTTTTTCTTCTCCCGGAAAAATGTCATGTGGTGCAACTGCAGTATCTATTTAAAATAGATACTGATTAATAAATTACCTTCACATGTGTAATATTTTAGGTTAGTCGTAGTAGTAGGTGATGATTTAGTATTATCTATATACTATTAAAGTTTTTATTAATATTTTGAATTAGCTTTTATTCGTATACTTTCGCTTTTTATTTTTGCTTAATTTTTTTATGTGTTTTTGTCATTTAAAAAAAAAATCTCTTTAGATTTAATTCAATTTTATTTCTGTTTTTAGTCATTTTAGCACTTTCAGTTTATTGCCAAGGCAAAATGTCTTATTTTATTTCAAGTTTTTCATCTAATATTTATTTTTTTACTTACCTCAGCTTTATTTCAATTATTTCAAGTTTTTAAAATGGGTTTAGTTAGCAATAACAACACTGACTGGTACAGTAAATGTGCACTTTGTTTATTTTTTAAATCTCAGTGATATTTCTATTCTTATCTTTTCAGAGCAGCCCCTCTGGATTGTGTAAAATGTACAAAGATCCAATTTTTTATTTAAAACCCTTAAAACGGTTGCAAAATGTATAACAAAAGGATCCATGTTGTTAGAACAGTGATTGATATTGATAACAAAATTCAGGATTTTTTCAACAGGACATGTTTTTACGTTCAGAAGTCTATTTAACTTAAAACACGTCATAAAAACACTGAAACAATTACAGTTTATACATAAAATAGCATAGATTAAATGAGAATGCTTTCATTATGAATATACATTAGATTGAATCATCGTTGCAGGATGTTTGCATGTTGCTGCGTATGTTACAATTCTGACAGCTGATGCATATGATTATGTTTGACGCTAAATTATACATCAGAAAGAACCGTAACGCGGAGATTCAACTGGAATAAACAGATCCTCCCGTGAAGCCAAGGACGCTCAGTCCCGAAAATGTTTTCAGAGCACATTGGTCACAGCCTGGGTGTATTTGTCAGTGACTGCTGAGAGGTGTAGAGTCTGTCTGCTCTCCAGGCAGCCTGGAGGAGTGCAGGCTCACACAAATGACGAGTATAATGAGATCTCATAGCAGCCATCAGCCACGATAAATCACTCCTGGTGCGGGAGAGAGTGCACTCTAGCCAACACCCACTAACACACACACACTCTCGCAGTGTGACACCGTGCACTGTGGTTAGAGGACTGGAAACTCATTTCCAGTTTCTCATTACCCACAGTGCCTTATGGCGAATCAAACCGTATATTGTCGTAATAAAGCCGGTGTTGTTATTTTCCCCATCATATGGCATTTAGTTAGATGTCAACGCAGGTGAATGTGTTATGAGTTATTTATTTCTTAATTGCTCACAATCGGGACGTTCTCAAAATATCGCAAAACCTCATTTAAAGACCCCATAAAATCACGTTTCGTATTGAAACAGGAAGTTTGGGCAGGACATCTCAATTGGTTTTAAATGACAACTATTTTTCTATCTGGTGGCATTAGGGGGAGGGACATTTTCACTCCAGCGTTTGATTAAAATCTGTGCATGATGACATCATCAGTATTTTCACTCTGTTTTTTGGAAGAGAAAGACTGTACATTTTAAATGTGTATTTAAGTTTTAACAACTTTCAGGGGTTAAACTAGCATATAGATTACCTGAACGCTAACTCGCATGGACTAAAAGCCACTTTAATTTTATTGATTTTTTATTCTTGCTTTGAGTATTAACTGACAATTACATTTTTAATTAAACACAATTTATAAATTATTAACTTTTCAATCTGGTGAGGGAATCTCCACATTGACAAAACCAATAAAACAAAACATAAACATTAGTGTTAAATTAAATATATTATTATTTACTTTATAATATAATATAATATAATATAATAATAAAAAAACATTTTATATTATTTTATACTAACTTAATAACTTTGTGATATAACTTATAATATAATGAAATATTAAAGGGATTTTCAATGCAAAATAAAATAATAAAAAACATGCAAAGCAATAGAATCAAACTCTAGGAACATGTTTGCACCATATTTTGAGAATGACCCACTTATGCATGCTATGAATGAGATTTACATAAGTTTGAATTTGACTCATTACATGTTTGCATTGAAGGTTCATTGTTTGCCTCAGGGCTAGCGATGACACCGAGAAAAGTAATACCACATATATTGAGGAGGCCCAGCCAGTGCATGGTAAGAACTTCACTAATAAAGTTAATGTTTATATTATATGTCAGCCCCCAAGTTAATGCATTTCCATATGTATTTACATACATGCTTCAGGTAAAATGTCGAGGTCAAGTTAAAGCAACATTTATGCAGTCTCACATACATCAGCTGAGGGCATTATGTGAAAAACAAATACGTCCTCTGGTCTAATCCGTCTCTCCCCGCACAGAGATTACGATTCGCATTGATGAGTCAGACTGCCTGTCGGCAGCCAGCTCCCACGACATGGAGACAGAGCGTTTCCTTTCCACGGGCACAACCGGCCGCCGGGTCTCCTTCAACGAAGCAGCACTCTTCGATCACAGCAAAAAACCACAGGAGAAAGGTCGAAGGTCAGCCGCCCACTCACTCATGCCGCCCACTCTAGACACACAGAGCAGCTCCTATTCACAGCGCTTACTGCCTCAGCTTTCATTATTCCTTTATGTATGCGTTTTACATTTACATATGTGCTTGAGATGCACTAGCTCTTGATGAATAACATGGGCATTTTTCAAAATCAAGATTTTGGGTTAAAACATGAATGAGAATGTATTAGGGAAAGTGTATATTTCGTTAAAAAAAATAAACACACATTTTAATCACCTGTCATGTAATTTGACAAATGAATATTTTGTTGTACACATTTTTCAAATAGTCTGTTGATTGCTATTTATTTGTAATGTCATAAAAATGAATGCATAAGTATTAAATGTATATTACAAATATATATATATATATATATATATATATATATATATATATATATATATATACACGTTTAACTATTTAATTTAAGAGTATTTTAAAAAAGCATTTAATTTTAATTATTTACATTTTATTTGAAGAATTTTTAAGTATTCAAATATTTGAATATTTAAATGTAATTAATTAGGTCATATATATATATATACGTATATGTGTGTTTGTGTATGTGTGTGTATTGTTATATATTATCTAAAACTTTTTTTTTTAAAACATTTAATTCTTTAATACTTATGCATACATTTATATGACCTCACAAATAAAGACTTTGAATTTATGCAGTTTGTCATTTGTCAAATTTCACTTTTGTTTTTTTTTAAGGAAAAGGTGTTTAAAATGGTGGTTTTTAATTAACACACAGAGATATTTATATAATTATATATTTTATAAAGGATTATTTTTATATCATTCTTTTAATAAAATATAACTATATAATTATTGATCTAACAGGAACTATGCATAAATCTAGCACAGTCCGCTCATCTTTGACTATCTAAAAGACATTTTCAGGAAACATTCCCGTGATATATTTGTGATGCAAATCTATAATGAAGTGATAAATACTAATAGTATGTGTCATCTCCCCTCAGGTACACGCTTACGGAGGGCGACTTCCATCACTTGAAGAACGCGCGGCTCACCCACCTCCACTTCCCTCCACCCGCCCTCCAGATACTCACCATCCACGAGTGTGAGTCATCAGAGAACAGTATTGCCATGACAACGCGCCCCGTCGCTAAATCCAGCCTCTCAATTTTCCAGGTGACAGTCACATTGCTCTGCTAATAGGAGAGTATGATGATGTCAGTTTAAATCATTGAGGTCATGATGGATTGTCAGTTTGTCAAGTGATATGGTGTGTATGGAGACGTTTATGCTGTGGAGAAATTGATTTATCTAGATATTGGGGTCATTGATGTTTTAACATGTTATCTTTTACTCCTACTTTGCCTTAGTCACATCATGATGAGGTGGCATGATATACAATAACTCCTACTGTATCCCTGTATAGCAGCTCCAGCTTCTTTTAAACACATTTAAAAAATATTACTGACTCCAAACTTTTGACAACACTTTAGAGTATTTACATTTCATATATTTCCAAGAAATAAATACAGATATTTTGGAATTTTATTTGAACGTGTGTAAGAATGGCAGTCTATAGTATATACAGAATAGTAGCTGTTTTATTCATCATGCTGGAAAAATAATTGATAATGTGTATTGTGGGATACAGTAGCACAGTGTACTCTGTTGTATTTAACTCATTTTTGCAAAAGTTGTCGGTTATTTAATTATTGCATGACATGCATATAGGAAATTTGCAGTATTTGCACTATATGTTCTACAAAAATAGTAAGAGTATATGGTAGTTTGCTATTGCGAATAAAGCCATTCCACAAGGAAGCCCCTCCCACAGTCAAATCTCAATGGTCCAAAATTCCATATTAGAAACATCAAATATGATCTGATTGGCTGTCGCATTTTAACATTTGGTTTCATTGTCATTACACAAGGAAGCCCCTCCCACAGTCAAATCTCATTTGTGCAAAATTCTGTATAAGAAACGACAATGAAACCAATTTTTTAAATGCGACAGCCGATCAGATTTGATGTTTCTTATACAGAATTTTGGACAAATGAGATTTGACTGTGGGAGGGGCTTCCTTGTGTAATGACGATGAAACCAAATCTCAATGGTCCAAAATTCCATATTAGAAACATCAAATATGATCTGATTGGCTGTCGCATTTTAACATTTGGTTTCATGGTCATTACACAAGGAAGCCCCTCCCACAGTCCAATCTTATTGGTTTCAAATCAGTTTCATTGTACCTGGTTAGTATATGATGTTAGAATGCTGCTCCAATGAAGTTATTCAGTCTGAAGCTTTTAATACATTTTTTTTTTATATCTGTAGTAGATAAGTTTCGAATGACTGCATGCTTTTGTTTGTTTAGGTTTGTTTCTCATTACAACCATAAGCAATAACACGCATTGTGTTTGTCCCATGCACAGCCACCAGTGTGTTCACTGCCACAGACTGCCCTGATCAGCCGAAGTCTCAGTCCCAGCTCTGCCCTTCCTGGCGACGCTCTCAACTCCACTGTACACACAACGTTCTGTGAGAGCATTGCGGCGGCCGGTCCTGAGCCCTCCAGTCCATGTCTAGTGAGTCACACACACTAATACACTCACCCACCGACGCATAATAATTAGTGCGCAACCGATATTTTAGAGAGGAGGGCCGATATTAAACCAGTATATATGATATCTCACTATTTAATTTAAAGATAAGAAAAACACACGCATAACCATGTGTCCATCACCAGAGGTGGAAAGAGTAATAAAATATTCTACTCAAGTAAAAGTACTACTACTTCAATTCAATTTTACTTAAGTACAAGTAAAAGTACCGGTCTAAAAATCTACTCATGTAAAAGTAAAAAGTAGCTCATTTAAAATTTACTCAGAGTAAAAGTTACTGAGTAACTTTTTTAACAGCGGGGGTGGGGGACTCTCCCGTGTAGGCTTGTAATGGTATGAGATTTTCACAGTATGATAATGTCTCAGAAAATATCACGGTTTACAGTATTAATCAATTATTAAATAAATAAACTGTATTATTAAATTATGGGTAGGCTATTATTATTATTATCATCAGTTAAAATGACAGTTAAATTAAAGGGTCACTTCAGGATTTAGCATTAAGCTTTGTATCAGTAGAAAACCTGTAGTATTTTCGAATTATCGTGCTTCGATAAAAAGAATTTCAATAAAACATGTCTAATCAATTAAATTTGATAATTGATAATGAATTAGATTAACAACTTATTTTTAACATTAATAATTTATTAAAATGTTTAAGAAAAATATTGTCCTATGAAATGTATTTTATTCAGAAAATGAATGTTTCTTTTTATGATTTAATCCAAATATATTATCAAAAACGGTTGTAATCAAATGTAAATTTAAAATTGTGTCCTTTTATTTTTTTGGGAAGCGCTGCAAAAACAGATTTACTAAATTAAACCATGGACAAAAAATATATTCCTTTAAATAATGTTTAAATAAAATGTATTATTATTGTTGTTATTATTATTATTATTATTATTTAGAGAAGTAGGCTACGTTCTATTGTATAATAGTAATATATTTCTGTCCTAATTTCTCCTAGTAAAACCAAACTTTTATTTTGACGGGTTGTAGTGAAGACCAAAAGTGTAAAAAAAAGTGTTTCAAAGTGTATTTGACAATGGTTTATCTCAAATAAAATTATGAAAATGCTCATTAGGCGTTCTCTCAGAGCAGCTCTGGAAATGTTCATGTATTCATATCCTCAAATTGTTTGTGAGACTCTGAATGTCACGCGTAGAGTATGTAAAGTGGCGCAGCTCAGCAGAACAAATAGGGTTATAGGCCGCCTACATGCAGTATTTTTGTGCTTAGCTTAAATATTCACAGACCATGTCGCGATTGGATTTATTGCACAGTTCTACTTTCCATGTATTCATCCATCCATTATTTTGCGTGTTTTACGAGACATCTGCGTTATGTAAATTTCATTTTCATGACTGGATTCCGGGGTTCCCTCTGCATCACGTAAATCGGGACATACCTTTATCTGCAGGAGGGATGGTGTCCTATATCCTCCTTTTGCAGCCACTTTGCGTCCACATTTTGTGCAAATTGGATATTTATCCTCGAGGACAACCACGCTTTTTTTCTACAAAGTATTTTCATACTGGCCATAATTCGCTTGGCGCTTCGGTTTCAGCTTCAGCTGGGTCTGCGTCACCTTTCTTGCGCGTTTGTTCTCCCGCCCTTCAACCAATGCAGTAGTTTCCGGAGTGTGTTTTTTTTTCTTTTCTTCTTGTATTATTATTTTTTACTCAGTAACGGATATGATTTCAAATGTAGCGAAGTACAATACTTCCAAGAAAACGTACTTAAGTAAAAGTAAAAGTACAGATTTTAAAAACTACTTAAAAAAGTAGAAGTACACAAAAAAACTACTCAATTACGTAACGCGAGTAAATGTAATTCGTTACTTTCCACCTCTGTCCATCACATATTCAGACTGATATCTAAAAGGTTTTTTTCGTCTTCTAACATTCAGATATTTAAATCGGATAAAACACCAACAATAAAAAGAACTAGCTAGGTCAGCTGATTACCTTAAAAGTCCATAGATAATCCTTCAGTTCTTACTGCCGTACGTTCTCCGGCAACCAGACCCGTTTTCCTGTTTGTTCATGTGACGTTCGGCATAAAGCCTATGAGAGATTTGGATGCTCATTGACGTTCTCAGTGATTTCAAAATAAAAGTCCCGCAAAAAAGACCCAAACAGTTAAACTTATCGGCCAATGCCGATAATTAATCTCTTATAATTTATATATTTCAATTATGTAATCTTGCGAACAAAAACAGATGGAGGTCAGAGGAGGAGTCGGCAGAAACGCAGGCATCATGGGTAATGGTAGAGAGGGTGCATCGGCCTCAGCCACGGCCCTGTCCTCATCTGGAGGGGCCCCGCAGGGCCCAATGCTGCAGTTCTTCACCAAGCTCCGCCGACACGCCAGCCTTGAGGGAGCAAGTCCCTATTTCAAGATCAAGAAATGGAAGTTTGACAGCAGCCAAAGAGCTTCAAGTCTAGACATGAGAGGTCAGTGACACATCCAGCACTCAGTGTGAATTAGACTGTGTTTTTAGTGCATGTTATAATGGAATTGCTATTTTTTTTATTAGAATTTTTTTTCCGACTGTATTTAATGCCAAAGACCCCCATATAGTATTATAATCTCCTTTAGAAAGACTGTTTAGACAACCCATGACAAGTAGACAATTTTGAAAAAACATTGCGTCCACAATAGTTTCAGGTCATTTATGTAATTGACAGTACCGTTCAAAAGTTTGGGGTCAGTACAATCATTACATGTTTTTGAATCTCCTATGCACAGCAAGGCTGCATTTATTTGATCCATAATACAGTAAAATGGTAATATTGTGAAATATCATTACAAATTAAAAAAAGGACTGTTTTCTATTTTAATACATTTTAATACTCAATCACATGTTCTTCTTCTCCCCGTTTTCTGTTGTCTCTTTATTATACACTCGTGGGCAAAAAAAACAACAACAACATAAAGGGGGGCCAAATATTCAGTGGTCTTTTAATGGTCTAACTATTTTAATCACAAATACTGTAGATATAGCACGGAATAGCCGCATCTTGCAGACAGATTTTTACAGGAAGAAGAGTCAGTGTCGTTCCACTTCATGTTAAGGGCTTCATGTTAACGGTAGTTGAAAAATGTCTCCGCAGTTTGTTTGAGTTCAATATGACACCAATAATTCACTACAGGGTTCAAATCTGGACTCCGATCAGATCAAAACACGAACCTGATGGACTTGTTCTCAAGCCACTTCTTGGCTGTGTTCGCAATTTAGGCAGGAGAATCGTCTTGGTGAAAAGTAAAATCTGATCATTCCTCTTTAGATAACAGCTTTTCAATTGTGGGAAGCAAGCCATTTTGCAATATTCGCCTGTACTCCAAAGCATTAAATGACTTTTCACAGTAAAGCAGCTCACTAATACAAGCAGCTAAAACTGCTTCACTGTGGTAGAGATGCATTTATTATTATATTTCTCAGCAGATCTTTGATGACACCGCTCTGGAGCATCACAATGCAACTCGTGTTTCATTGTGATTCATCACTCCACACACAACTTCCCATATTCTGCCAAAAAAAAAAAAAAAAAAAAAAATCTGAGAAAGCAATAGCTTTTTAAGTAGTACATTTGCTTAAATTTGGCTAATTTCCTGAACAATAATTTGTGATTAAGACAATGAAAAGCTTAAAATTGAGTCTTTTTGGGCTCTGCCCATTTTTTCCCCCCATACATTGACATGTCAAAAATCTTTTTAGTGTGATATTATTCTGCCTAATATATAAATAATGAGAAAAGCGCATGGTGTAGCTGATGAGACTGAATGAATAAAAATGAATGAATAGATTAACTAGAATGCTGTTGTTTGATTATATAAGCAT
The DNA here is from genome assembly GCF_029890125.1 of Rhinichthys klamathensis goyatoka. Lineage (NCBI taxonomy): Eukaryota > Metazoa > Chordata > Actinopteri > Cypriniformes > Leuciscidae > Rhinichthys > Rhinichthys klamathensis. The sequence goes on along the minus strand of NW_026606664.1, from coordinate 1,736,713 downwards.
TACTGTAAAAATCTTTCGGTTTATCCTCTCACGTCTGTCAGCATGAAAGGAAGTGAAAGAACACTGCTGTGGAAAGTACAGACAGTGTTATGAACCTGTGAAGCGATCAGTTTCCTAGCCCCAGGGCTTAGATGCAAAGCAATATTGAATGTTTCTGTGCTTTTCATTTAGCCCCTGCATTGTGTATTACCTTGGAAAATGATTGAAGACCTTAATAGAGTTTTAGTGCCTTCATGTAGCGTGCTCAGAGAAACAGGTCGGCTTTATATTCGATAGTAATCTATAGTCTGCTAAACACACACACACACACACACACACACACACACACACACACACACACACACACACACACACACACACACACACACACACACACACACACACACACACACACACACACACACACACACACACACACACACACACACACACACACACACACACACACACACACACACACACACACACACACACACACACACAGACTATAGAATATTCTCTCAGCCAAGACGGAGCTGCTGTATTTGTGTGCCAAGACTCACTCTCAAACAGATGGCCGGTTGACGCAGGGCTCTTCCATTCCAAACTTTTTTTTTCTTTTTTTCTTTTTTAAAGGAGAGATGGCAAAAAAGAGCATTTCAAACGATCAATTTCTTTTATTCTGTGGAACAATAAGGTCATGATTAAAGCAATGCTCTAATAGAATGGATTTCCATTATAGAGTGCCCTGGTTAACTAATAAGATACATATTATATTGTCAATATGTTGATTATGTTTTTTGAATGCATTACAACTAATGTACTATATTTAGAATACACATAAAAAGCAATTAGAGGCAAATTTTCAACTAAGTATTAAATTATTTTTAAAAAAAAAATTACATTAAAATAAATAAATTAAAAAAATTAATTTAACGAATTTAATACAAATTATAGTGTGTTATTAAAATGTATAATTAAAAACAGTTTATAGACAATTCATGTTAGATACCAAAATGGAGCCAGACCAAATGCAAGTTTGCTAAAACAATGCCTAAATAAACATTTTACTGTTGGTTAACTTTATCCAATAGCCTGCATAACTCTTTTACTATCTCCAACAAATGACAGAGCAGAAGTCATTCATTTTTAATGGGAGAGTAGTGCAGGAGCTGCGTGGAGTAATGCGTATGCGCAATTTTCGGATTTGATTTGAGCTGTGGATGTGTTGAAATATTTCAATCAATGTATTCTAATCAAAACACAATTAAAGCAAGTTATTGCTTTTTAATTAGAGATTACAAAAACTTGTGACGATATTTGGCTAATACCAACTAGAACCTATGCTGTAGCTCCAACCACGTAACTTTGATGTTTGCGAATGTTCGTTGGAACTATGGTTTCGGGAAACACGGAATTGCTGAATTTTGTTGGGGACCATTGGCTAATACTAACAAGAAACTATGCAGGTTTTTTGGGTGGATTAATTAATCATTGACAATAAAACCTGGAATGTGTTGATTTTGATTTCATGTTAGCCTTTTAACTTGCTTTGTGACGCAAAATTCATGTCGTCCCCAAAGGCTCCCCCAAACGGAGGCAGTTCCAGCGGCAGCGTGCAGCCAGCGAGAGCATGGACCAAGAGGAGCATGACGCCCATCACATCGACCTCATCCAATACATCGCTCGCACCAAGGATGTTACCTACTGCCCCACCCGGCCCAGTCCACGCCTTCTGTCCCCCCCTTCCACACCCCCACCCTCCCTCGGCAGGTATCTTTAATTGCCTCGCCCATGCATTCGCTATAGCAACCATCTGCCACGCCATTCCTCATAAAGCAGACCCCATTCCATGCTGGACTGATCTCAGCTCGCTGATCACACTGCCATATCATGGCATCATCAGCTTACAGTGCAAAAAGCTTTGCTTTAGAATATGGAAGTTGTTTCCTTGAGTGTGGGTTAATTCCACAGGTGTACCTTTTTGGTATTTGTAGCGATTGGTTTGCATACGTTTTGCAAAATGGTCCAGGAAGGTCAATACGCATGGTTTTGTATCGCATCATGAGTACATTTGTTTATATTTGCTTGCCTATTACAACTGACTTTCTTGAATCTGTTGCTGTGCAGTGGTCTCCTCGAATGAACCATCACAGAGTGAGTCACAACCATCTGTGCGTTCATGGGGGCATCTGTTTTAACATCTCTGAATCTGGGCCTCGGAGCTTTAACGGAAAGGAAAAATAAACAAACATAATATATTTGATATACTGTACCGTTCAAAACTAAACATTTTTAAAAAAGAAATTAATAATTTTATTAAGCAAAGATGATTAAAGTGATCAACAGTAAAGACATTTACAATGATAAAAAAGATTTCTATTTCAAATAAATGCTGTTCTTTTGAACTTTTTGTTCATAAAAAATGCATCAGTTTCCACAAAAATATTGAGCAGCACAACAGTTTTTAACATTTATATTAATGAGAAATATTTCTTGAGCAGCACATCAGTAAATTAGAATGATTTCTGAAGGATCATGTGACACTGAAAACTGGAGAAATGAAGCTGAAAATTCAGCTTTGTTTGAGGAATAAAATACATTTTAAAATTAGGGATGCAGCAATAGGACAATTTTAGCCGATATCAATAACCGATAATTCTTTATATTTGAAAGCCGATAACCGATATATTGGCCGATTAATCGAACTCCAATTTTTTATGTAATTTTTGAGAGCCTGATTACAAAACAAAAGTCCCACCATTAAAAGCCACGTCCCAAACACACATACAACAGATTTAACTGTACTATTTTCCTTTTTTGAAGAGATTCCAATCATATTTCAAGCAATTTAAAACCATCATGGTGAACAGTGAGCATCTGAATTGTCTCAGCTGAAGGAAATAATCCATTATTTATTGGCATTTATATATTGGCCAAATTTTCTTATTGGGCCGATAACGATAACATTAAAAATGATATCCGATATGTTGGCTGATATATCGTGCATCCCTACATTTAAATTTAAAAATACATTTTCAATTGTAATAATGCTTCAGAATATTGCTGTTTTTACTGTATTTTCGATCAAATAAATGCAGTCTTGGTGATCATAAGAGACTTTTTTTTTTAAAACATAAAAAAGTTACAGTCCTCGTACTTTTGAACAGTTGTGTAGACCCACACCAACATAAAACATATTAATATAGTAGGGATGGTTCACAGTGGTTGACTTTTTGAATAATTTAGACTAGTCAGTTAGTTAGGCTGAATAGTTTACCTTAGTTTGGATCTATTTGTTTTTAGATATTTTTAGCAGTGCTACTTTAATTATCGTGCTTTGCGTTTTTATTTATTTACTGTTTTTGGACCATTGCCATGAATAAAATTATATAAAAATACAGTATATTTACGTTAAAATAAAAGTTAAAATGTCTGAATCTGGGCTCAGGGCTTTAACGGTAAGCTTATTTGACAGATGCACACTGATATAAAGCATGCTGTGCTACATTGTGGCATTTTTAAAGAAATACTGACTATATGTAGGACTATGAGCTTGTCTGATTTCATATGTGTGCTGTTCTTCAGGTTAGAGGTGGAGGTGATGGTGGAGCCGAGCTGCAGCAGAGCGATGGGTCCCGGGGTGATCGGCCTTACCTCCGAGCCCCCAGATGAGAGTCTTGGAATGGGCTGTCATCAGGAGAGTTTAGAACCTCAGACCTTGTACCGTGATATCTGGACTCTTCGCGCCTCCCTCGAGCGGTATGTCTCGTCCGACCAGAGCAGCAACAATGACAAAGACTCAGTCCGTAGTGACGCAGAAAGCGTGTGCTCTATAGGGGGTAAGACCGAGATGGGACGACTGCCTAGGTTCCCCTCACAGGATATTGGGGATGAGATAGAGGGGGATGCAGACTTGCCTCTAGATGAGGGATCGGAGAAAAGTCGTAAGCAGGATAGTGTCGATTCTGAAAGAGGAAGTGACGGGGAGCCAGGAAACCGCAAGCTCCTCCAGATGGACAGCGGTTACGCCTCGATAGAAGCACCTCCGCGTGCTCCTGAGGAGCTGCGACTGTTCGGAAGCAGCAGTAGCAGTAAAGACGGCTCCGCCGTGGAGCGCAGGCACTTCTTCAGTTCCGACCGCAAAGGGACCGTGTGCGAGAGCTTCGACACGGAGATCTTTGAAGAAGAACTCGAAATGGAACCAGCAGGTGCCAGTGGTGGTGTGGACGGAGTGGAAACGGACAAGAGCACCATTCTGTGGTCCCCTTACGGCCAGATGTTCACTCAACGGAATGATCAACCTCATCCCCCCGTCCTTTCCCGCCGCGACTACAGCATCGACGAGAAAACCGACGCACTTTTCAACGAGTACTTGCGGCACGACCCACAGTTCGATCAGCAGGAGTCCCCGCTGCGCTCCAAGCATCGTTCTCGCGTGCACCTGCGCAAGCAGTGGCAGCGCTCCAAACAATACAGCGACCCCGGCCAGCGCTTCCAAACCTCTTTTGACCGGTACCGCTCTCCGCTCCGACGTGGCGAAACTGTCAACTATCCTTTAGAGACTAGCTACCACAGCACGCTCCCACGAATCATTAGTGCACCCGATGAAGAGAGCAGCGAAGGTGCAACCAGTACTCCCGAGACACCCAAGGCAGATCAGGATACTGCTACTGATGTGGATCCAGACAACATAAGAATATCTTCCAGCACTGAAAGCAGTGGAACCATCAACGAAAAGGAAGTCCTTGAGGCATCACAGCCCCTTCCAACAATTGACATTGCTGGAGAGCAATCGGTGGACCGGGAGAACTCTAGGCTAGCATTGCCACCCCCTCAGCCTCCTGATGAGTGTACGCACAAATGTACAAGCTACGGCCCACAGACAATCACAGAAGAGCTGAGTGACAAGCTAGCGGCTACCCTCGAAGAGCGGCTGTACTCGGATCTCCGCAGGACCAGGGAACCGTCCGAGTGTAGTGCAGTGACTATGACCTACACATCGCCCGATCACAGTCCAGTGTAGCATGTGGCTCCCTTCATCTCCTCGTACAAGAACACTTCGCAGCAAGAACAGGTCCATAGTTTTGATCAACATTGGCTCTGATCTGGAACAGGTTTACTTTGGTCATTTAAATGAAGTTGAAATCATTGTCATTATGTCCTAGACCAATGGTGTAGAGGCATTTCTTCCATGCCCATTGTTAAATAAGAGCAGTTAAGGCGCATACCTCACGTTGCTCAGTGGACCAAGTCTTAAACAAATGAAATGTCAAAGTCTGTTATTAAAGCTCTCCATTTAGCTACTCGTTGACTTCAAAAGCCAATATTTTCTCTGCACTAGGTAATCCACTGTGAATTTGGGTGCTATTAGATTAAATATTGATTATATTTGTAAGTGCATGAATTTTATTGCAATGCTGCCTATCTGGATGTCTGTTCATGACCCAAATTAATAATATTATTATCATTTTATTTTTATTTTGAAAGAACAAGATAGCCCTCTGTTTGGTTATTATGTTTTGCTTTCGGACATTGTGATGAAATGAAACACTAAATACTATTTATTATTAGCATCTGGGTTTTTGTTGTGTAGCTAAACTTGCTGTCAGACTTAACAAATAAAATTTCAGAAAAAATCCTTGATTAATCTGAAACACCATGGCATTGGTCCAATTCCTAAGCAAACTCTTTCCCAGTGTTTGTAATTTGGGTTAAACAAGATTAGTTGCACTAAAACACTAGCTTGTTTCCCACTGACACATTCGCAACCCACTATTAAGTGTCCCTGTCATTTAATAGCGTTTTTTTTTTTTCGTTGAAGTCTTGAATGGCTAAAACTCCCTCTTTGTGAGATACTGTAATTTTATGACCATTGACTTATTATAATTATTGTGCTTTTCATCTTTTAATTGTATCATTTGTTCTGTATCGTTGATCATATCTGTGAGAATGAATAGTAGAGTGAACAATTTTCAAGTTTATAGTGCCAAATTGTTGTCAGGTAATACCAAGATCAAACATGAAAACACTGTAAGCAACAGTTGGGAAAGAAAAAACAGTCCTGTAAAATAAGGATCACAGATATGCCTCTCTAAGGGTTTGAATCAAGCCTGAGACATTTGAACGAATTTCATTGAGAGAAGGGCATGCCTTTTCTTGCATGTATTTCACAAAATGAGCTCTGTGTGTTCATGAGCAGTACTTTTACGTGAAGATGACCTAGACAAGAATCCATAGAAGTAAACGGCTGCACACTCTGCTTTTGGACAAAACCGTCAATTAGAGCAAATCCCACTGCCCAGCATAAGCCATTGTTGTATCTCGGTACAAATGCCACCCTTCACATTAATCCGAACTATCCACTATGCTAGTATTCCTATCTGTCAGCAGCTGCTCTTGGGTTGAGCTCACAGTATGGGTTGCGTTGTATTGGGTTTGATCTTCTAGTAAGCATGCAAACAAAAGGTTGTTCTCGGCGGATTCTCTGTTGTGATGTGTTAGAAAGTCTATCATTGTGAAATGTGAGCCCTTTGGCGACATACAGTGTAGAGACTCTTGATGTAATGAAGCAAAGCTTGTGTAGCATCTGTAGGCTTTGTCTATGAAGGCTCACAATGTCGTGTGCCCTTTTAGGGCGATTGTTAGGGCTGTTGAGTAGTACACTAAAGTCTACATGTGCTATTTAGGCTGCAGCTGAAGTACCCTATCCAGAAATAAAAAGCTTTCATTATCTAGGTGAACAACGGCTGATGTGCATGGAGTAATTAACAATGCCAGAGAAAAGAGAGCTTCAGACTAGCTGATATTGTTTATTGATTGTTTCAGGCTAAATGAAACGTACAGACCATCTCACATGATTAATATGGTGCCTTCCTGTGCGTTTAACATTTAAAGGGATAGTTCATCTGAAAATTATCATACAATTAAAGTCAATAGGGTCCAATCAGTGTTATTTTAGTATAGTTAAGAGTATAGTTTTTTTGTGCATATTTTTTTTTTTAATTTTATATATATATATATATATATATATAATTTAAATTATTACTTTTTTATTTCAAGTAATGAAAATGTTTTTTTTTAATGGTTTTAGTATTAGTTTCAGTTAAGTATAATAACCCTGTTTTAGACTCCATTGACTTTAACTATATGGACAAAAAATCTTCTTTTGTGGTCAACATGAATGTGAGTAAATGATGCCAGAATTTCCATTTTTGGGTCAACTATCCCTTTAAGAGAACGAGGTTGAGATCCCCACTAGAGCACTTATTTTTTAAAACTCATTTTGAGCGTACATAATTGAATAGGCCAAATTACCTTACAGAGGTTATTAATAAAAATAAACAGAAAAAACAAACAAAAAGCTGTTATTGCTTTGTGGAAATGGAAATCTGAAATGTGGTACATTTACGCGGCATTGTCAAATACACGTACACAAGGGTTATCTGTTACAAATCCAGACCTTGGTTTTGATTAACTGTAATCTGAAACATGTCAGGGACAGCTAAATCTGTATAGGATAAAATTGAGTTGTATATAAGCACAATGATGTCCCATTTCAGGCACTAGAATAGTCTATGTCTTGGATTTGACATAAACCTAGTTGGGACCTTTGGGAGATATGTGCACAGTCAAATAGCCTGTCGGTTGATGAATTACTGTGTATAGATTTGCATGTGATGACAAATTATTGTTTAGCAGATCCAAAATGAAGCACCAAATCATAGATATTTTTTGTGTGATTCTGAGAATGAAAAGAAATAGACTTGTTACTAAAATATTGTAAAGTATTTTAACGGAGTCTGTTATGCTTTGCTAACTTAATAAGATTTTCATGGACAAAAATAATTATTTCTATTGCTGGGTATATTTCGATGAAAAAGGAAATATATATTAATGTGCAAATTTCCTTGTAGAAAAAAAAATCTGCTTGACTATTTGCTCAGTCAAAAAAGAGAACGTTTGTTTGTTTACCTGGATCTCTTTGTTCTAGATCTACTGAGCCTTGAGGGACCAACTAATCTAAACATTTATTTTCATGTTATGTTTTTCCAACTAGTCAATAAAGAATGATGCATTATGACTTTGCCTGAGACCTTTTCGTTTTTATTTCATCTCAAGATCAGAAGATTGTCGGCTCGCTCCGGCAAACTGATATCTACACCTGTCTATGTTCCATCCTGCCATTCTTCATCTTAGGCGCTGAAATATCCCTGTGGGAACATCAAATATTCATATCAGCCAAGCTAATAAATTAAAGATGGCTGTACAGTCATTATGATTCTAAATCAATAGCAACCCCGTAACCAGGGAGAATGGGAAAGGGCCTTTACTCTTGTGATAGTGGCTATCAATCATCTGCGCGACAACGCGAACAATGAGACCACCACTGACACATCCTATTTATACATGTTCCTGTGGTGTACTGAATGTTCCTCATCTGAATTGAAGATGAACAACCCAATGGATGTCATAAGCGTTTGAGATTTATCTCTCCATTGGGGACCGGATGTTTGATCGTGATTCAATTTATCATTAACATTTGAGCCTAAACACTTATCACTGGGGTGTACAAAGATGATGCCGTGAGGGAAGATAAAGGGGGAAAAACATAGACCAATTCTAGATCTTTTTTTTGTCAAACAAGCAAATTCCTAACCCTATCACTAAGCTGATCTCTAACCATTTACTATCAAAAGTCATTTGGAAACAGTGCTTGAAATGGGCCGGCATTCAATTTCTTGATGATAAATGTTACTCAAGCCCCAACTCTAAAATCTGATTGTAGTCGAACACCTTCCAAGAACTTTTCGCCTATTGTCTTATGAATACTGTGAATTCAGACTCTTTTTATATACTGCTTTTCACCTTCTAAATAGTTAGCAAGTATGTAATTTTGGATGTAGCCTTGGTATATGTTTGACAAAGTTTAAGCATGTGGACTGTTCAGGGCTAAAAAGGACAACAAAAAGCCCTGCAGTCTGTAAAAGGTCCCTTGAAATAGTTTGACAAGCACTGTTCTATGTTGACGTATAAAACTAGTTTGGTTGGTCTTGTCTCTGCTTTCACTTGCTATCGAAATATATTCAAGTTTTCTAGTCAGAAATTGGACATGAAGCCCTCTCAAGTCGTATTTAAGATTAGGAAACTCTGGTTAAATTAGTTAAGTTGAGCTGGCCATAAACTTTAAACATGGCGGAAGAGAAAACCATTTCTGTAGTGAATGGCTGATAAGTCATTTCATATTTTCATATGTAAATAACCATTTTTTTGCATTTTGTATGCATTTGAACTAACCTGCTATCCTCAATTATTTATATTCTTTCCATCAACAAAGCACTTGAACACGACAAACTCGTAATTACGACATCAGAAGTGGGAAAAAGGACATTTCCAACAAATACAAAGTTCTGTCATGAAACTCTAGATAGTGCAAGGTAACCTGCTCGCAATCACATCATCTTCTGTAGGGCACAGCTGATTGGTTCCTGCTGTATCAGTAGCCAATGAGCTTGCATGCTCAACCTTTAAATACTTGGTTGGCATTTGCCTTAGCAGTGCAGCATGCTTTCAGAAACCCTCCTCCTTCCCCAGCTCCACCTGTGTACATCTGCGATGGCTAATTCATGTATGCTATGTTGTACAGCAGCAGCATGTCTGACTTGCTCACAGCAGTGTGTCTGTGTATGTATTGGCAGTAGCAAGTCCCGAATTTGCTCTGCAGCAGAAATAATCAACAGCCAGTTGAAATTGCTTATATATGCCAAGACTTTAGTAGCATGCTAGATAATAAACATTGCCCTTTAAATCTTATTTGAGTAATAGTTTCTGCATGGTCACACATGTAATTTATTGCATTTTAAGCTAATTGAAACCTCATTCAGTACTTCGGCATAAAAGCTTAGAGAAGAAAAAAGACTTGTCTCACCCTTCTGAGCTTGGCACTCATTAGGATGACTGTACCCTGTGAAGCGTGCTTGGTGTACATATGCACCGCTCGAGGCTACAGAATATGATGTGCTTCTCGTCATCATAGTGACAGCACATATGGTTTCAGTGGAAGGCACCTTCTAATGCTATCATTTTGTAGTGTCTACTAAAAGCACACTGCTCTTGCAGACTTATCTGCGCATATAATTTATTCTTAAAATGGAAGCGTCAACTGTGCCTACAAACTGAAATCACAGGAACAAATGGTGTCTGAAACATCTCTGCTTTGTGTAACAATATCCTGTGCAATCCATTAAGCAGAGATGGCCAGTGAGTCACCAGCAATGGACAAATTAATGGAGATGAAATGTAACTCACTCACCACCCCATCCCATCAACAGACAGAATGGTACTCTGAAAAGCATCATCATTTCAATTGCCCCATTCCCTTCTACGAGGGAAAGAGAGCTAGAGAGATAAAATGCGTAGGAGACACCGATGACTCAGACAGGATAAGACACACTTTTATCAGAAGGTCACTCAGGCTCTCCTCTCCAATTAAGCCGTGCTGGAAATGTTAAAAACTGGTTACTGGACTTTTCTACGTACAAAATGTATGTGCCAAATGATCCGGTTCCCACAGGAAAGAAAAATCAGAACTGAGATATCTTTTATATCGCATTTGTTTTTCCTAGACAGCAATCAGATGAGTTTTACTCCTTAGGTCTCCTGCTTATGAGATGTCTCCAGAAACAGGCAACAGAAATCTCATGTGTGTCTCCTCTAGAGTTTTAGAGATCTCAACAATGTCTCTCGTTTTGCTCAGCCAATAAGTCTGCAATCAAAAGTCAGTTATTTAGATATAAAATGTCTCAAATATGTTATCTATTCATTATATGTATAATATTGTTATTATTTTATGTGTTCTATTCAGATATTTCTCTTCGAATTAGACCACATTATCAGAGCTAAATATACACAGAACTATTGGCACCCTTGGTAAATATGAACAAAGAAGCCTGTGAAAATAAATCTGCATTGTTAAAAACATTCACAAAATCTAACCTTTCATTAAGGTAAAACAATGTAAAATAGGGAGAAAATCTCATTATGAAATACCCTTTCATTCCATACTTTTTGCACCCTCCTTTTGCCGAGGTAACAGTTCTGAGTCTTCTCTATAATGCCTAATGAGGTTAAAGATCAGAAACCATTCCTCCATACAGAATCTCTCCAGAACCTTTTCATTCCTAGGTCCATGTTGGTGCGTCTTCTCTTCAGTTTTCTATGATTCAGATCAGGAGACTGGAATGCTCATGGCAGAGCCTTCATTTTGTGCTCAGTGGCCCTTTTTTGTGCTGATTTTGAAGTTTGTTTTGGATCGTTGTCCAGATGCAAGATCCAGCCACGGCCCAATATAAGATTTCTATCAGAGGCTGTCAAGTTTTGATTCTTTATCTGCTGTGCCAAGATTGATCATGATGCCATGTATCTGAACAAGAAGTCCAGGACCTCCAGCAAAAAAACAGGCCCACAACATTTAAGATCCAGCAGTATATTTAACTGTGGGCATGGGGTACTTTTTATCCTTGTTTGCAGCAAACTCATCTGCCATTTACCATTTTCCAAGGGTGCCAATAATTCTGACTACAGTGTCTTTTATTTCTCTTGAGGAATTTAAGAAGAAAGAGACATACAATAATGACAAACGATTGAAACAAAACTGAGTAGGAAAAGATAAACCTTTGTCTTATCTCTTCCTTTGTCTTATCTTTCCTGCATTCGTTCTTCTGACGTCACATAAAGTGTGTCTCATGTCGGAAAACACTTGGAATCAGATAAAACACGGATGGACTTTCAGATAAGTCTGTAACTTGAAAAACCTTACTGATTGTTTGTGCATTTCCCCCCAGACATGAGATGCTAATGCTTCCTGCCATGTTATCCCCAACCCTTTTTTACATTCAACATGATGAATGGTAATAGCTGTACAGGGAGCATGATGTGAGGTGATTTTAGCAGATGCTTTCCTAAGGGGCCGGGTGGGCAGAGGAAAGTGGGAACTTGTTAAGAGATTGTGCTGGTGCTTATGAATGAGTCATAGGGAGTGTAGCCCACATGAATGGGCAGGTGCCACTGCGATGGAGAAAGAAATAGAAAGAGACAAAAAGAGAGATGAGGGGGGAGACCGAGAGGTATGGAAAGAGACATAGATAGAGAGAGACAGATCCCTGGAAAGCTGATTAGGATCCAGCTCATGCCCACACATCCACCCACACACTCTCCCTCCTCCGCCTCTCCTCCTCCTCTTATGAGGATGATGAGCGTAGGGTTCCTCTTGTCTGCGTCCACCTCCATAACAGCCCTGTTGCGTCATTCTTCTGTCATAGTCTTTATCTGTTGTGGTAAAAAAACAAAAAAACAATGAAATTATGCTAATTTAAAGAAAGCACACCCACAGAAACGTTTATTCAGAGAGTAATGCTTCACATAAAAAGCCTTAGAATTTTTGTCCATTAGAGTTACTGTATAGCTTTATATATATATATATATATACTGTATATATATATACATTTTATGAATCTGCCGACGAAAATCGTAAGCGTAATCGCGTAGAAAAGTACAACGCATTCTCATCCCAAGGCGTCATAAACTGACACTTTTGACATTTCGTCTAAATCCAACGCACATGGCACCCTTTAGCGTCAATATAGTTATGGGTAGGTTTAGGTCTGGGGTAGGGTTAGACCACTAGGAGGCGCCTTCTGGCCCATTTATATCTGCGTCTCATATTGACGCTAAAGGGTGCCATGTGCGTTGGATTTAGACGAAATGTCAAAAGCGTCAGTTTATGACGCCTTGGGATGAGAACGGGCTCAAAAGTATTCTTTCGTAGAAAAGAACGCCTTTCCTCAATAAGTCACATGATTTGAGGAATCATTCATGTCTGTGGTACAATCAAATTCAGCAATAGGGCTGCATGATTTGGAGGGGAATTATATATTTTTTTTGCTGTGCTTGCTTGTTGTGCTTGTGATTATATATATGTAAATTAGTGCTGTTAAATCGATTCATCGCATTTAACACAGATTTATACTGTATGTGTGTGTATATGTATATATAATCGATATATATATATATATATAAATGCGATTAATCACGATTCATAGATTTAACGGCAGTAATATAAATATTACTATAATAATAGTAATTGTTGTTGTTATATTACTATTATTATTATTATTATTAATAAAAATAAGAAATATTTGTATTGTAATATTTCTCTGTAAAATAAAAAGTACTTAAAAAATAATGTAATACTAATAGTACATTTATTTTACAGTACAACTGTAAAATTACAGTATTAAAGGTTCTCTAAGCGATGTCGGGTGACGTCACTTCTTGTTGACGTTTAAAGTATTGTCAAACAAAACGGAGGCTAGCTAGACCCTCCCTCCTCCTCATCCGCGCACTAACCCCCCAAACCACACCCCCAAGTACTTCTTGTCGGTGATTGGCTGGAACTGTTTGTCATGTTTCGAGGAGCTGGTTAGCCCAGTTTGTTTTTGTTGCCGTTTGTGGAGCCTGGGCTGTCTACAGAGATCGCGTTTCTTTACAGTGTGTTCAGGGGACAGGCAGCCAGCGGTTAGTGAGGAGATGTTTGCTGTATGTGACAAAAAATGTTTTGGCCTAAAAAACACGTGACATCGCTTAGAGCACCTTTAACATTCATGGCTGCCTTTATTTCTTCGTTTTCGAACTTTAAACCGTCAAGCTTTTATTTTGGCAGAAAACTACAGGGAGCCCTTAAAGTCCCTGTAAAGTAAAAATTAAGTATGTGTTCTGAGTTTGTCACACCACAGAAAAATGTATTATTAGCCACCCAGACAAATTTGAATGATAAAAAAGCCGGCAAGTACATAAAATAAGCTATCAAAATCTTGAAAAAATGAGCAGTATTCTCTGCTCTCAAACGCTGGGGGCGTGTCCGCTGGCTGCGCTGAAACCACGCCCACTCGCGGGAAAGCTGCCGACGGTGATATTAGGTGATACTGCTTTCGGGACGGGGAGATAAAGGCCGAGGCGGGAGATAGTCGGTTCGGCCCCATTCACCAGTAACAGCGGATTATCAGTGAATCCCAGTTGTCTCCGACGAAAGTTTATAAAACTATCCCGTGTAAAATGATCGCTACAGAGGCGGGTGTTGGCGGTGATCCTCAGCTCTCCATCAAGGTTGGCTCTTCACAAAATTAATCCACCTCTTCTTGATGTGATCGTTTTTAGGAAATTTAAATAAAGACACCGATCTGTTTTGTACATGATCGCATCCAGGTAGTAGCCTACGCATTTCCGTGTCGAAGGCATAGCTAGCTAGCAAAGGTCCTCGAGGTCAGGGGCTCCAGTGCTTCATCGAGCTCCGTTTTAGCCCCGCCCAAAAAATCCGGAAAATAGCAATGGTGAAAAACTGTTTAACTGTCTAACTCCACAATTCAGTAATTCACAGTTCACAGTCTTTGTAATATGTTTTAGCAATACATTTCTAACATTTCTAATGGGTTTAGAATTTTTTTTTAGAATTGCCTTTACAGGGACTTTAAAGCTTTTTTTTGTTGTTGTTGATATCACTTCTCATTACAAGTTTGGGAATATAGTTGGTGTATGCTGCGTTCCCAAATGCACATTATAAGCAGTGTTAGTAACGTGTTACTGTAACGCAGTTACTTTTGACAGTAACTAATACTGTAACGCATTACTTTTTAAATAAATTAACTCCGTTACCGTTACCATATGGCGCGTTGTCCGTTACTTTTTTAAATTAATTAGTTGCTGGAGCGGCTGAGAAGTGTGCGCTGTCATTACACAGTACGAGAACACTGAAGAGACTGCTAGCATTATACAGAGCGAGAGGACACCTGAGGACACAAACTCACTGGCTGAGTTGTTTACGTACACGTGAGGCAGCGCGATCACGGAGATTACAAGCTGCACGGAGAGCGCTGATCACTTGATGCGAATTTAAAACACAGACAGCGAAACGGTATGAATACAGAACACTTGAGTACACATTGCCATATCATTATAAAGTAATTAATTTTTTGACTAGATGCTGCATCAGCAGAGAAAGAACAGAAGCTTGCCGTCGAGTCTGAGAGGAATAACATTAACGGCTAACTTACCTCAAGCGATTAAAGCAATGTGACAAAAACACACGCAGACCTGACCCACATGTTTTATGTCGCAATTGTTACCATCTATTTGCATTAGTTTATATCCAGCTGGTCACGTTTATGCATTCATTAGCCGGCGAAGTTGTATTTTTAAAACTAGTGACGTGATTGATTGCTTACATTGATATGTTCATGCAGCCGACATCAAGTCTAATCAAGTGTTCTAAAATTTAAGCAAATAAAGTGAAAGACTGTACATGTAATATAGGTCTACATTTATGTAATTTTAATGCTCTGGCCTTTGCAGATATTTAAATATGGCCATCTTCTTTAAGCTAGAATCATATAAATGGTAACACTTTACAATAAGATTACAATTTTAGCATTAATATGGTTAATAAATGTTGTAGAAGTATCATTCATTGTTAGATGTATTTGTATCTCCTTAGTTAATGTAGGCCTACTATGAACTAACAAGAATGATCAAGGTACAATTGTATTGCTCAAATATTAATTCATGCAGTAAAAACCACAGTGGTAAAAACGTATACTGTCAGCTGCATGAACATATCAATGTTGAGAAAGCAATCAAGTCACTAGCTTTAAAAATGCTTGTTTTGTTATTGATTTCAGAAATCCTTGATATATTCAGTTTGTGCTGGTCTGACTTAAATAAAATAGTGTTTAAAAATTACTTTCTGTTTAAGTCAGTTTTGTGTTTGTATAGACCATAACGCATAAAAGGGCATTAATGGGAACATTTAAGAACTTTCTTTAAAAAAGTAACTAAAAAGTTACTTTTAACAGTAACGCATTACTTTTTGGTGTAAGTAATCAACAAAGTAATTGAGTTACTTTTTGAAAGAAGTAACTAGTAACTGTAACTAGTTACTATTTCTTAGTAACTAGCACAACACTATAAGTGACCCAAACTCTCTGAGACACTGAAAACACTGTTATCATGAGCTGCTCATGTGTAAATAAACACAGTGCTGCGCTTCACTCTGAAACATGCAGCGCATATATTTCTTTAATGAACCTGAGTGCTCTTTATTACTTAGACTCACAAAAATAAAACAAAATCTGCAATGAATACGATTCTGGAGAGTTGCTTGATAACATTGGCCATGAGTTATTAGCCTGTCTAGCGCAAACAGCAGTGTCCCTCTGTCATGTGTAGGCCTACTGTCATTTAAATGCAATTGACCTCTGCACCTGTCAGAAGAATGACAAAAGAATGCTTGCCGAACCGGATATGTGGCCGTGTTGAAAGAAAGACAAACGGGAGGGGGGTGCACATTCTATTGTAGAAGTGTGACTATTCCGCTTGCTGCAGAATGACTCACAGTTGCCATGGAAACTTTACCACTCACCACTTTCTAATCGGCTATTTCAACAGCCTGACGGAGAGAGCCAGAGCTGAGTAAAATGCTTCATGCTGGAAATAATCAACACACAGCGGTGGACAAAAATGGTTCTGCGACAGAAATTCTAACTTAATGAGACTTTTTGACAGGTGTTTGAACACTAATGGAACCAGAATGATGGCATGACACTAAAAATAGGAACTAAATGAACTTACTGGAGTCTTAAATAGGTAATATTGATGACTGTTGGAAACAGGGGCAACTGACATTTTTTCTACATATAACGCAACAGTGGGTGTTTGTTGTGGTTCAGTTCGAGTCTACTTGAAAACGTGGTTCGGAGCCAAAAGTATGTGTTTGTCGAATGTAGGTTCAGACCAAGTCATCGAATGTGTAGTGATTGATACGTTTTTTAAAAATATTGTATTTATGTATATTTATATATACAATCACCTAAAGGATTATTAGGAACACCATACTAATACTGTGTTTGACCCCCTTTCGCCTTCAGAACTGCCTTAATTCTACGTGGCATTGATTCAACAAGGTGCTGAAAGCATTCTTTAGAAATGTTGGCCCATATTGATAGGATAGCATCTTGCAGTTGATGGAGATTTGTGGGATCCAGGGCACGAAGCTCCCGTTCCACCACATCCCAAAGATGCTCTATTGGGTTGAGATCTGGTGACTGTGGGGGGCATTTTAGTACAGTGAACTCATTGTCATGTTCAAGAAACCAATTTGAAATGATTCGAGCTTTGTGGCATGGTGCATTATCCTGCTGGAAGTAGCCATCAGAGGATGGGTACATGGTGGCCATACATGGTCAGAAACAATGCTCAGGTGGCATTTAAACGATGCCCAATTGGCACTAAGGGGCCTAAAGTGTGCCAAGAAAACATCCCCCACACCATTACACCACCACCACCAGCCTGCACAGTGGTAACAAGGCATTATGGATCCATGTTCTCATTCTGTTTACGCCAAATTCTGACTCTACCATCTGAATGTCTCAACAGAAATCGAGACTCATCAGACCAGCAACATTTTTCCAGTCTTCAACGGTCCAATTTTGGTGAGCTCTTGCAAATTGTAGCCTCTTTTTCCTATTTGTAGTGGAGATGAGTGGTACCCGGTGGGGTCTTCTGCTGTTGTAGCCCATCCGCCTCAAGGTTGTGCATGTTGTGGCTTCACAATGCTTTGCTGCATACCTCGGTTGTAACGAGTGGTTATTTCAGTCAAAGTTGCTCTTCTATCAGCTTGAAACAATCGGCCCATTCTCCTCTGACCTCTAGCATCAACAAGGCATTTTCGCCCACAGGACTGCCGCATACTGGATGTTTTTCCCTTTTCACACCATTCTTTGAAAACCCTAGAAATGGTTGTGCGTGAAAATCCCAGTAACTGAGCAGATTGTGAAATACTCAGACCGGCCCGTCTGGCACCAACAACCATGCCACGCTCAAAATTGCTTAAATCATCTTTCTTTTCCATTCTAATGCCGCGTTCCAGGCAACCTGTAACCCGTGTTTTTTCAACTCGTAACTGGGAGTACATCGATCTAGTACGAATTCACAGGTGGGAAGTCACGGGTTTGACTGCCGTTCCAGTGCACTTTTACGGGTATAAGGTTGGAAAAACACGGGTTACAGGTTGCCTGGAACGATGTACTCCCAGTTACGAGTTGGAAAAACACGGGTTACAGGTTGCCTGGAACGCGGCATGACATTCAGTTTGGAGTTCAGGAGATTGTTTTGACCAGGACCACACCCTTAAATGCATTGAAGCAACTGCCATGTGATTGGTTGATTAGATAATTGCATTAATGAGAAATTGAACAGGTGTTCCTAATAATCCTTTAGGTGAGTGTATTGTTTTGGATGTATTGTATGGTGAAGCCAGAGGCCATTTTTCACAATGTGGATAATAAATTAAACTAAACTAAAACTAAAAGCGCATCAATTTTGTAACCTGAAATGACAGGTTTGAACATTCATCTTTGGACTCCCAAAGCAGAACACAATCACCATCTTAATATACAATCAAAATGATCATTGTTCCATGATTATATGAATACAAACAAGCATTATTCAAACCCAAGGTAAGCTTTTATTTATCAAAACAGGACATTGAGTTCCCAGAAATAAAATGTATTTTCAGGTGTCCCGCTAGCATTATGCACTGAGGAACAAATTAATCAATCTAGATTTCTTGCTATTTAATTGGAAAATGACACTATTCAAAGACTGCATCCTCATTTGTAGAGAAAATCAAGCCTAGATTGGTACACATAATGACATGTTATGGGTTGGCCCTGTCTGACCTCGAAAGCCTTCATTTTAGATTATCAACTGAGAACTACGAATACTAGCAAAATTAACTTTTTTTTCAATTTGAATGGACCATTGCAGAGGTCTCCAATTAGCAGATTGAGGTGTAGACAAGACTGGTTACAAATAACCTTGAATTAAATATTTTCAATTCTACACTGGATAAATGAGCAGGCTTAGAAATACTATTCTAGCTGTATAGAATGTAAAATGTTGGGTCAAATACATTATTTATATTTTATTGTTTATTTTAGATCAGTGTTGTTATTGTTAACTAAAACCAAAACCATATAGAGTATATAAGTTGTTAAGTACAATCTACATGGATGTTTAAGTTATTTCAACTTAAATTACATTAAACCAAAGTCCTTTTAGGCAAGTCATGCCACTCGGCCGCCATCTTGGCAACGCCTCTTGGCAACCCCTCTAACGTCCGGCAGCTATTTCGGACTAACAAGACCAGGCTCCTATCTAAATGAATGGGCAGAGACCCAGAACTGCACTTTCACTGGTCACCGGGACATAAAAACTGCATGTATACAAACACTAATAAAATATGATAAAAATCGCTGAAAAAGTGTGATGACTTTGCCCCAAAATAAGGTTTAAAACGCCTTTTCCCCCACAGGTTATACTTTTACTGCGCATGCGCAAGGGTTCTCTCGCTCTCTGTCGTGCGCGCGCTACTGCTCGCTCGCTCTAGATTCCGGGAGATTTGAACTAATTTGCGGTCATCAGGGAGCCGCTATCAATCTGCGGGAGACTCCCGGAACTTCCGGGAGACTTGGGATGTCTGATATTTACACAACTAACACATCAAATCTGCCGCCTTTTCAAACAGTAACATATTTTCCGCTGTCGCAAACCTCAACTGTGCGCATGCGTCGGTGGAACCAGACGATAGGCTTAAATGTTTTCCGGCTTGACTGTTAAAAGCAGACGATTGGCTTTCCAGCGGGAGGGGCGGGGCATGTGCATACAACCGCCATCTTTGGCGTTACGGGTTTTCCCTATATAGTTGTATGAAGGATTGGGGAAGTGGCATGTCTCTATATAAATAGTCTCTGATTAAACTGACTTTAAACAATGAGTTGAATCATGTATAACTTATAAAAAAAGTTTAAAATTGCTTAACTTTTGGTGAGTTAAAGCAATGTAAAAACATATTTTGTCAAAACTAAATTATTCATTTCTACTGTGTATGGACAAACTTAAACCGATATGAAAATTAGGAATGTTGCCTTGGAGTTAGTTGAAGATTCAGTTTCATGCATTGTTGCACTAAAAGTGACCCTGTAAAACCTCTTGCTGAAATTACCATATGTTTTATTATATGTGAGATCCTGCCTGTCTGCAGTTAAGAACAACTTTGAGACAAAAGTGAGACCCTGCTGTCTTTCTTAAATTGAAGAGATTCATTTTAATATACAGTGTTTGCCCAACTTCACCTTGAGAGTTTAAAATTGATACCGTTTCAGTCACAGCAGCAGTTGCTGACAATCCGTGCGTCATGACCTCAAAGAAAAAGTCTTTTAGCCAGCTCACGATGTTATACAAACTATGACTAATACTGCATTTACCTATTATTAAATAAAGCTCAATGTTTTATCCAATCAGACGCTACATTAAATGGTGGAATAATGCCTGCCCGAAATGGTGTATGCTTTGTTACAAACCTTAAAGCAAACGGATACAAAGAATTCAAGGATCATTGAAAAAAGCTTTTCAGATATCTCAAGGACAAATCTATGAGTGTGTGTATTTGTAAGAGAGGAGTAAGAAAGAGAAGGCAGAGAGAAAATGAAATAAACCCAGTGAACATCTATCCATCAAATAATTTAATTTAAGCGGTGTAATGTAGGTTTTTCCGTTAATGTAGGTTTGTCGCAGTTATAGTATTTTAGTTTAACAGTAGGTGCTCAGAAGCTGCAGTGTTCCCTCAGTTTAACCCAAACTGATTGCCCCAGCAGATGTCCTTGTACCAAAAGTCATTAACTTCTGAGAGTGATTCGTTTGAAAAGACAAACTATTCATGCCAATAGATGAAATTGTCCAAGGAGAATAGATTAGCATATTTAGCATGAAAATAAACAGAAGTGAGTCACGTTTTGAAGTATCATAATACCTAGGAACAATTTGTCCTTTATTTACAAGCGGCAAAGGTAGGTAATGAGCTATTTTTTGACCATATGGTGTCTAACGTCAGCAACAAAAGGACTTAATGTGCACGGAATGTGTGTATATAGGCCTATTTATGTTCCCTAACCATTACCTTGTAACAATCAATGCGAGAACTTTGCCTTTTCACTGTGATTCATCAGACCTTGCTTTATCCCACAGGATGCAAATACAGCATGAGGTTAGAGCTTCTTGATGAAGAATTCAGATAACAGCTGATTCACTCAGACAACATGGTCTTTATGAATATGTAAAAGACCATACCTGATCCATGCTAATCATGCAGAATGTAAAATTCAGCTTCGCAAATGTGCAAACAAGGGATGGGACCCATAAAAGTGAAAAAGTTCTATAGAATTGAATATATTCCATGGTGACATAACATAGACACATGCTGTGCATGCACACAATAACTTTGTGCTTAATGGTGTGCTTCAAGACAAGGACGTTTTCTGAAAGAAGTCATTAAATATGCATGTGTTACAGCATGGTGCGTACATCCTACGGTAAATCCCCTTAACGCTGATATCTGCATGGAGCTGTGCTGTTAATTTTAAAGACCTGTCTGCCCTTTTGGTTGTTTAAATATTTATAAAGTTTTTTTTTCTTCTTTCAACCTTTGGCTCATATCCTGCTTCATGTTGAGTACTGATGTGATTGAAGGGTAATTTATTTAATAGAGGAGTAAATAACGGCTTTATCCTTCATTATTCTGTGTAATGGTAATGAAGTTTCAACACTGCGTGAACGCTATCGATGAAACAAGGATGGACTGGAAATAGTGAATATTAAATCGTATTCTGTTTCTAAATGCTGTAAATGCTCTGAATGGGATATTTTCAATAAATAGCCTATTAAACAACAAAGTTAAGAAAGCCTCAATAAACTCCTAATTACTGCTTATTAATAGTTAGTAAGGTAGTTGTTAAGTTTAGGTATTGGGTGGGATTAAGAGATGTAGAATATGGTCATGCAGAATAAGGCATTAATATGTGCTTTATAAGTACTAATAAACAGCCAATATCCTAGCAATATACATGCTAATAAGCAACTAGTCATTAGTGAGAATTGGACCCTAATTTAAAGTGTTGCAAATATTACAGACAAAACTCATAATGTGTATCTTAAATGTAATATAGGCTAAACAGCCAGTTGCAACAGGGTATCGGTTCCCTTCCCAAGTCAGACTTTGATGTGGTGTCATGAAGTTGACACTGTGGGGACACACCGGTGTCTGAACATGTGTACTAAACATGGCAATTTTATTGGCCGACGACAGTCTATGACGTCATGAGCGGAGCACCTGTGAGTATAAGAGGGTGCCTGCAAAATACATCAAAATGTGTGATCTGAAGAAAGCTCTGTTTACATTTGTCCTTCTTTTCGAGGGGCAATCGTCTGTGCCTCGCAGGTTGGGCCCTGCGGCTGCTGAGGCAGTGCGGTGGCTGGCTACACTTGTGGGGTTCGCAGGCTGAGTAGTTTGGGGAAGCAGTGACTATTTCCCCATCTCCTCAAGCTTGTTCAAGTGATATTTGGATCTCTGTTCCAGCATAAAGCATGTTAATGATGTCACGCACGTGATGGAGTAATAACTACTTTTAATGAATCTGTTTGAGATCAAATTAATGCTAGATGTTTTGCTATAATTATACGGACATGGCATCTGAGGACCATTTCTAATTTTTCTCAGTTATTTTGCTTTATTTCCAGATTCAATCATAGGCTTGTTCTTACGTACTAGAGCACGAACGCACATGCTCACTCTTAAAAAAACGACGCTTTAAATCTCTTGACAAACTAAAAGACAACTTAAATTTGTATGTGTTAAACAAAAGATACAGATTGTACTGAATGTCAGCTTGCTTATTTTGCTCAAGATAAGGATTAATTGAGTCCACATGTCATGCAAACAAGAAACTATGCTTCTAAACACAGGTCGAGAGTTGTCGTTCCAACCACACAACTTTGCGATGCTGTTTCCGAATGTTCGTTAGAACTATGGTTTCGGGAAACACAGACTCATTGAATTATGCTGATAACGACGGAACTTGCGACCATAGGTGGCTAACGATGCTTTCCGGAAACACACCCCTGGATGGAGTTATGGATGATGAACCTAGCTGAATGGAGAAGTTGTGTTGTAGTGTTGGGTTGGCCGGTACCACAAGAAGTTCTGTCTTCGCAAGGTTTAGTTGAAGGTGGTGGTTCTTCATCCACCAAGAAATGTCTGTCAGGTAGGCTGAGATGCGAACAGCTACCGTCAGATCCTCTGGTTGGAATGAGAGGTAGAGTCGTGTGTCGTCAGCACAACGGTGATCATTGTTTCTGAATGACAGATCCTAGTGATGACATGTAGATGGAGAAGAGAAGGGGTCCAAGCACTGAGCCCTGAAGCACCCCAGTGGCTAGATGTTGCGACTTAGACACCTCACTTCACCCCTCCACGACACCCTAAAGGACCTACCTGAGAGGTAAGTCTTGAACCATTGGAGTGCGGTTCCTGAGATGCCATTCGTCTTAAGAATTGACAGGAGGATCTGGTGGTTAACTGTGTCAAAAGCAGCAGACAGATCCAGCAGGATGAGAACTGAGGATTTGGAAGCTGCTCTTGCCAGTCTATGAGCGTCCTTTCCCTGTAAGCCTGCCATTTTTTCCTGACCTTCATACTGTGGTAGAGAATTCATGAAAGAAACCATACTCGGCTCATATTTTTCCATTTCAATATTCAAGTTATTTGAATGTGGAGGGATTGTACGAGAACGGGTGTGTGAAAATGCTCCATAGAGCCTGGACGATAGAGTTACTGGGCATGTTACATTATGCTCTGCTTTCTGCTTTTTATGGCAAAAGTAGGAATGTAGGCTACCTCAAACAAACACTTAGAGGAGTTAGTGGCAGCTCCAAGGAGCCTGGCTTGCTCTTTGTGATAGGCTGCTTAGCCCCTTAGGGTAGAGCAGGGTGAATGGAACCATGTTCCATTTGCCTTCCTCCCCAGTAGCTGTTAGGTTGTGAACCAGGAAAATCTCTCCCCTTTGGATAGATGCTCGACCATGGAGAGTTGGCTTGTGGGTGTCCCTCCTTGTTATCGGTCACGTGGGTAGGTCGAGTGCATTTAAGGCAGGGTTCAGCTGTTTTCCCCCAGTTAATTTGGGGTCGTCAAGTACAATCTAAGCTCCCCTGTGGTCCCCTTGGGGTTAGAATACTGTAATACAGTTCTGCATCTGCGGATAAAGGCACGTGCGAGAAAAGTTAACAGAACTGAACATCATGTTCCATTTAAATGTTTCAAAATGTTTCTACTATTTAATTTGATTTGTTTCATTATAACAATAACAAATAAATAGAATTAAATTAAGATGTTAAGTAAATAATAAAATAAGATTTTATAAAACACAACATCCTGAGTAAGAAGCAGTTCTTGGTTCCTAGCTCTATACAGTGTAGTGTAAAATCCCAGTCAATCTCTTTGTTCAAGCTATAGAAAATTGGAGGTAAATATAATGGATTGATCTACATATTCTTTTTATTTTATTAAAAAAAAAATGTAATTCACAATTTAACACATATTACACACACAACACAATCACAGAAAACACCAAGAAGAATACCGCTAAGTATATCGACAAGACACACAACAATAAATAAATAAATAAATAAAAGGAAAAAAGAATCTACACAGTCTGTGGGTTTTCCATTATTCAATTTAAGTTGATAATTGTATAGTCTCTATATAATTTAATACTAAGACCCATGTGGTTTGGAACTCTTGCAGTCTTGAATGCTGTTTCCTTGTATTTTCTTCAATGGGCAACAAATCTATTATCTGATCCAGCCATTGACCCAGTGTGGGTCCTGACTGGGAAATCCATGCAGTAAGTATGCATTTTTTAGCAAAATAAGAAAAGATTGTAAACACACATTTTTTTGTAAAGGGAAACTTATTTTCAATATCATAATTCAATAAATATATGGCATAGCTCAAAAGTACAGTTACACATATCTTGAATTACTTTATGAATCTTCTCCCAAAAAGAAAAAAATAGCTTTACAATACCAAAATAAATGTATGAATGTTCCTAATTCAATTCCACATTTTCTACACATAGGAGAGTTTGTATCATTAAGTTTATTAAGCTTCACTGGAGATATATAGTATTTATACAGAAATGTAAATTAGTTTCTTAAACTTTAATGTTCACACTCAAGGGTAAGGTCAAATTGATACACAAAGTTAACCATTCTTTTTCGCTGAACTTCCTTTTAATTCCCAATTTGTTCTCAAAGAAGAAAAAGAATTCTGGGAGCTTTCTAACAGAATTTTATACAAATGAGAAATCTTCCTCTTAACCGAAGTAGAAGAAATAATAGCAGGATATAATCTAAGTTGTCCCTTTTTATGTAGAGATGTAATAATATACCTGCAGATATTTAAAAAAATCTGTTCTAGGAATTTGATATTCAACACAAATAGCAGTAAACGATTTAACAGACTTAGAGTCTTCATCTATATGCGCAAAAGTTTTCAGCCCATGAAGTGACCAGTTTCGAAAATCAGTTTGGGAAAGTACTAAAAAGTCAAGGTTAAATGCAATAGGAGAGTTTTTACTTATATGACCTTTTGTGCTCAAATACCTATTACAATCCTGCCATGCTATCAGTGTGGCTAGTAAGGGGGGGGGGGGGGGGGGGGGGGGGCAGGGTGGGGCAGCCCCTCTACACTCATCAGAAACTGCAAGTTATTAACATAAAGTGTTGATGTAATCTCCAATGGATAGCATGCTAATGATTTCAAAGTTACCCACAGGGAACTATTTTCCAGCTTCCAACCTATGATATTTCTAATTTGGCAGGCCCAGTAATAACACTGAAAATTTGGAAGTCCTAAGCCCCCTTTTAGACCTGATTTTGTTAAAGTGGACAACTTAATTCGGATCTACATCTACAGATCTACATATTCTAACCATAAATGCTTTGTATATTCCCTCAAACATCAGTTAGTTCAAACGTTACCAAAATAAATGGTCCATACATTAATTTAGTATGGGAGAAAACCTTTGTCTCTCTCACAAACTAACTCCACTAACCTTTGTTACAGATACAGTGGCGACAGCCGTAAGTCAGTGTTGGAGCTGAAAATAGAGTTCAAAGCGTTTAATCGTTTCATTTCTTATTTTCACACAATTAACAGGTCTTCAAGTCCATTCACCTTATAACAGTGAGAGAGCGGGAAAGGAAAAGCTCACAGCCACAGCCACAGAAACTCAAATGCTGGCCCTGTGCGAGTATGTTACGCTTCAGTCATTTGTTGCCATGACAACTGTGTCCTGACCGTCTGAGCTGGCAAGCTTTCAAGAGTTGTGAACTGTCTAAATATATTGCATTTGATTTTTTTTTCACTGAGTTTTGCTCAGTGAGTTTTGCTCACGCTTTGCGTGATGACGTCTTGAAGCACATGTAAAATCAGTTCAATGGTGTGGCGTAACGTCAGAGGCGGGTGACATCACAAACCAGGAAACTATAAAGCCTGCTTGAAAATAGAGAGCGCCAGCTTCTGTGTCTTCAGTAGCGCTCTCTGTGAAATTGTCCTTGTTGTTTGGTGTTGTTTTGTCTTTATCATATATATATATATATATATATATATTATATGTATGTATATTGTATATATATATACATTTATTTATATATATATATATATATATATATATATATATATATGAAGTCATGGCGAGCAAGCTGCAGTTCAGATTGTGTCTGCACCCCTGCCCGTTTTATTTAACGGGTGGGGACACACACATTCTTTGTGTAGCTTGTTTGGGTGAGGAGCATGCACAGTCAGCATTCGAGGGTGCTGGCTGTGAGTGCAGTGATGTGCTTCCTCAGACGCTCAGGCTAGTGTTCCCCTGGGCTCTGGTCCCGCTGCTGCCGAGGCGCAGCGACGATCGCAGACCTGGGGTTTGCAAATAGATCCAGTGCCTTCTCTCAGGGTTTGGAAGCACGCGTTGCAGTTCCTTCCGCCCTGGTGGAGGCACCGACACGGCAATTATCTAGTTCTGAGGAACTGGACGTTGTCAGTGCCGATGCAAGAGATACTGAGGATTTGCCACCTCAGTCTCATGCATTCAAAGAGCTGGTTGAGGTTGTGACAAGAGCGGTTGAGAGATTGAGTATTGGCCAGCAGATAAAAAGGACGTTCGTTCCAGAAGCAAGCTGGACGAACGTTTCCTGCCTTCACGTTCACAACCTCAACGCCGGGGCCTACCATTTTTCCCCGATCTTCACACTGAGGTGTCGAGATTGTGGGAGAAACCAGTTTCATAGAGTGTGTACAGTGCACAAACATCTAATTACTCCTCTATATCTAACTGTAAAGAGCACGGTTATGGGGAGATGCCAAAAGTGGAAGAGACGCTTGCGAGCTATCTCTCCCCCGAAGCGGCATCTTCCCTAAAGGCCCCGGCATTACCCACTAAGCCAGTCAGAACCAAATCATCAGTGGTGGGTAAAGCTTACTCAGCCGCTGGTCAGGCTGCAGCATGCCTTCACACTATGCCGCTGCTGCAGGCCTACCAAGCTGAGTTGTTAGGAGACATGGATGAGGGCGGGATGAGGGCGGGGGAGTTGGCCCTGACGTAGTTTGCGAACTACGTCAAGCCACATATTTATCTCTCAGGGCCACTGAGAGGCATCTGTGGCTCAATCTGAGCAATATAAAGGAAAAGGACAAAACATTTCTCATGGATGCGCCCCTGTCACCTTCTGGCCTTTTCGGCGGCGCTGTAAACTCAGTCGTCGAGAGGTTCCAGGAGGCAGCTCCTCCTCCGTCGCTCTCATGTCTCTGGGGCTGCTGAAAGGGAGCAGCCTCAAACTTCTAAAGCCAGCTCTTTGCACCGTGCCTCCCAAAAGCAGAGCGTTGCCTCCCGTGCTCCCCCACAGAAAGGATGGGGACAGGGTGGGCGCTCTCAACCGCAGTCTTCGAGGGGTAAGACGGATCTGAGGAACGTCATTATTTCCAAGAAGGCTGCGGAGAAGAGGTCCTGACGTCCGAGTGCTCAGGCCAGTGAGGGCAGTCCCCCCCCGAATTAGAGCGGTCAACACCTCATTTTACGGTGCCTGTTCTGCCAATCCTGCCACCTCAGGTGCTTCAGGGCGCAGTGGTCTCCGGCGAGCACATTTCCCAAGGACCACCCGGAAACGTAGTGGCCTCGGGATGCCCGCCCCCTCCGAGGAGAGCTCCAGAGCAGTCAGGTCGGTCGTTCCCTGCCGGTTCACCGTTACAGGGCGTTGGGCTAATTGCACAACAAAAACCAGCCTCGAGAGGCTGGTACCACTAGTAGAATCTTTGGCAGCATGGAAGCTACTGCCAGATGTTTCTCGTTGGGTCCTGCAGACCATAGAAAAAGGGTATCAAATTCAGTTCGAGTCTTGCCCGCCCAGGTTTATGGGGGTCCTATCCACTGTGGTGGGCCCCGAGCAGGTTCTGGTAATGGAACAAGAAGTGAAAACCCTGTTAGAGAAAGGGGCCATAGAATATGTACCTCCCTCCAACAGGGAAGCCGGGTTCTACAGCCGGTATTTCATAGTTCTAAAGAGGGATGAAGAGGGAGTCCCCCCCGAATTAGAGCGGTCAACACCTCATTTTACGGTGCCTGTTCTGCCAATCCTGCCACCTCGTGTGCTTCCCATTTTGGATCTTCGAGTGCTGAAAGGGTCCGTCATGCAGCTAAAGTTCAAAATGTTAACACTTGAGACAAATCGTGCCAAAGATGGTTTGTCACGATAGATCTCAAGGATGCATACTTCCACATTTCCATCCTTCCATATCACAGGAAGTTTCTGAGGTTCGCTTTCGGGGCAAAGCTTACCAATATCGAGCTCTTCCGTTCGGCCTAGCACTATCACCCCGCACTTTCACAAAATGCGTGGATACAGCTCTGGTGCCTCTGCGCCTGCAGGCTATTCGCATCATGAACTACATCGACGATTGGTTGATTCTGGCTCAGTTGCATCAGTTGGCGGTCGGCATCGAGATGTTGTCCTCGCCCACATGAAACAGTTGGGATTACGGCTAAATGCCAAGAAGAGTGTGCTTTCTTCACTACAGCGGACCAATTTTCTAGGTGTGGTTTGGGACTCAATGTTGATGCAGACACGCCTGTCACCAGCACGCATAGAGTCCATCCTTTCGGCTGTGAAAAGAATAAAGCCAGGCCAGTCACTCACTGTCAAACAGTTTCAGAGACTGTTGGGGATCATAGCAGCAGCATCCAACGTGATACCTTTTGAACTGTTGTACATGAGACCCCTGCAGTGGTGGCTCAGGACCAAAGGGTTTTCCCCGAGGGGCAAGCAAAGAGTGGTCGAGGCTATCTCACTTGCTTATGAGTCGGCTGGTCAGCCTTCACCTATGGCTGTCCGTTCCCACTCTACTAGGAGTATCGCGGTCTCTGAGGCCCTCATATCAGGAGTTGCTATCCAAGATATTTGTGATGCGGCAGGGTGGTCCTCACCGCACACATTGATTCTATTCTTTGAACTTGGACTCTACACCAGGGTCCCAGGTGCTATCGTCCTAGTGCTGCTCCTCGCAATTTCACACTGGACAGACACTTGTCGCTATGGTGGCATTGGTATAGACGTTCCCTTAGAGTCAATCCGACGCAGCGCGAGTTCCCTTGAAAGGGAACACCTCGGTTACGACTGTAACCTCAGTTCCCTGAAGAGGGAACGAGACGCTGAGTCACCTGACGTTCCGCCACACCACTGGACTGATTTTACATGTGCTTCAATATGTCATCACTCAAAGCGTTCCCTTAGCGTCAATCCGACGCAGCGTCTCGTTCCCTCTTCAGGAAACCGAGGTTACAGTCGTAACCGATGCGTTTTATATAGCCTAGCACATTTCCAGAATGTCACTGTTGCATTACATGGAAACAACATTTGTGTGAGTAAGTGCCCCATAATTTGTATTACCCTGCTAATAATGATAATTAAAAAAAAAAAAAAAAAAAAAACTAGGTCTTAACTTGACAGATATAGTTTAACAGTCTGTGAGACCAAACCATTTTTTAAGCTTTTTTCCCCCATGAGTTTAATTCCTATAATCTACTTATTGAATCAATGTTCTGAAACAATATCTTTCAATAAAGACAAATGGCTATAAAATCATTTATAACAACGTTGCTACCTTGATAATGCAACTATGAAGTTATTGTATCATCCTCCCTAGATGGAAGTGTTGATAATGTTCTGACAAAGTTGTTTGTTTTTGCAAACATATCATTTGTTTGCTGGTTCAACAGAGTGATACTGATTCAACAGACAAACAATGGTGTAATGCAGATAATTGTCTCTTGTTTTCTATTGAGGGTCATTTTCAAGTATGTCAAGAGTAAGACCAAATACATTGTCGTGATATCCCATAAGTGCATAACAATAGACCCTACACCACATTATTCAACAAAATTAGTCCTCACTGTCATCTATGACTCTCTGATGTTCAAATTTGAAACAGCACTCCAATAGCTGCCATTTAAACATTCATCAGTCAATCTCTAATTAAAGTGTTTTAACAGCGCTGTGTAAAAATGAGTTGATTTGTCATAGTTATTCAATCAATTTAATCAATCACACATTAAAAGTGTCTGGCTAAAAAGTAAAAAACAACAACATTTTAGTTAATAAAAAACTACAGCCAAGAACTAAAATGCATTTGTTAACTGTCTTTGCTCTCTTGACCTCTCCACTTATGTTGAAACACTCTCCCTATAGCATTTTTAGCACCTTTTGCAGTAGACCAGTGTTTTGATCAACACATCACGACTCACTCTCATCCTACACCCACTCATTTCAGTCCCAATAGCATACAGTATTTCAGTTTGCCAAGTGTCATAGAAGGTGCTAGTGCCATAACAGTGCCACCTACTGTACAGCTGGTAATATGTGGACATACAGTATTAAACCCATCAATCATCTGTATCATTTTTCCAATACCAGACTCAGCCGGCTATTATCCATTCTTCCACTACCTTCACAGTCACAAACATGTGACACACAAAATGTCTTATTCATACGACAGCTTACATACAGTGTCCGAGTCACTAATGTATGAATGAACTGGTAATTGGTGAGGGTAAAAGGAGCATCTCAGTCTTTGCAAGCAAAAATGGGTCATGGCTCGCCACAACTAGAAAATTGTCAAGCTAGACAATTGTCAAACAATTCAAAAGTCACATTTCCCAATGCAAGATTGCAAAGAATTGAAGTATTTTACCATATACGTAATCTTAAAGAAAGGGAATCCAGAGAAATCTCAGTCTGTGTAGGGCGTCAAGTCAAGTCACCTTTATTTATAATACACTTTTTTCCAATACAGATTGTTTCAAAGCAGCTTTACAGTTATAACAGGAAAATAATGCAATTGTTTCGGCTGTACAGCAGATCTAGAAGAAAATAGTGGCATAGTCCAGCTTAAGTTCATTCAATGATGGTTCAATTCTGTTGTAAAAAAGTTATTTCTATACAGAGAGAAAACAGTGATGTCATCAATGCAGGCAGATCAATAATATTGTTGAAAATTAAGTGTCCTCAACTAAGCAAGCCAAAAGCCTAAGCCGACAAAGGCGACAATGGCAAGCAACCAAAACTTCATCAGGTGACAGAATGTTTGATAATTCAAAATGGCCGACAGGCATAATGGCCGATCCGGGAAATATTGGACATCAGGCGACTCGGCATGACGCCCTGAATCTAACGAGACCACTTTTATGATTTTTGGACAAACCGTTAAGAAGTTATGAGCGAAAAAAGCCATTTTTCATATCTCCGGACCAGTAGGTGGCGCTGCGCCGACACGCAGCATGTAGCCTCAGGTCAATGGGAATTTCATGTTTTGTTCTATTATAGCGCCACCAAGAGGCAAAATCCCACAATTATTTTCATGTGTCCTCAGAATGAGCCCATACATGTGTGTGCCAAATTTGGTGAAAATATCTCAATTCGCTTCGGAGTTATAGACATAAATATGAAAAAACCCGTCAAAAATGACTGACGCGTGACTTTGATTGAATTTTACTACCCCTTACTATCAATATTTTGGCATTTGGGCATTGGCGTATAGCCAGCGACCTATGTTTCCAAACTTCTGCGAAACTAGGCTCAGTTGGGGGGCCAGTTGTCCTGCAACGAACGAACAGTATGATTATGATTCAGGCAGCATTACAGGTCAGAAGTCACATTGGATTGGACTATTCCGAATATTTATCCAGTTCTATCTGGTTGAGGATCGGAGTCATCACGCCGGCATGGAGATGGGTGCTGTGATCAGATGAGTCCACGTTTCAGCTTGTTTTTTGGGAAAAAGACGTTGAGTTATCAGTCCCAAAGATAAAAGGGACCATCCAGACTTTCATCAGCGACCGGTGCAAAAGCAAAAATCTGTCATGGTGGTGCATCAGTGCAAATGTGTGGGATTGTACAGAGTTGCCATCAAGATGACATCTTTCCTGGGAAGCAAGACAATGCCAGGCCTCATTCTGCACATGCTAAAACAGAGTGGTTTTGTGGACACTCTACATCACAGAGTGGATGTGCCAGACTGGCTACCTGCAGTCCAGATCTGTCTCCAATTGAAAATGTAAAGGAGAATCAGACAACGACGACCACAGACCGTTGAGCATCCCTTGTATCAGGTGAGATTGGGGGAAAATATCCACTTGCAAAACTGCAACAGTTAGTATCCTCAATTCCCAAACAATTGAAAATTTTAATTAAATGGATAGTTCACCAAAAAATGAAAATTGACCACAAAATGTCTTTGTATATCTCACCTTCCATCTTTGTTATTTGACTATTTCTTTTTTCTGACAGAGCTTTAGGGTCAATACCCTCTACATTTAGATGCTCACTTAATTGTTTACTTTGCCAATTCGACACCAAACTGTGTGATGTTTGTGTCCTCTTCACTGGCAGAGGCCTGAGTAGACATCAGTGTAGGATGGTTTCCATCGCCCTGAGACTCCCAGGCTTCCTGCTATTGCGCTGCGCGCACTCCTTTTAGTTAGTGTTTCCATCAGAGCACGTCCTTTGCTGCAAGATCAGTACCCCATGGCGTAGCCGGCTAAGAGATATTAACTCACCCATCAATGAACAGCTGGAAGGACTTGAAATGCCCATTAAGAAGGAGCCAAGGTGTTAGAGGGTGAATAAATTAGTCAGGCTACTTCCTCTTTGGGAGATTTTTCCATCAGCAACACACATGAGAAGGGAATTAACTGATTGATCTATCACGTGTTTGTGAGACAAAGGAAAACTAAAGGAAACTTCAATACTGACATCTTAAAATGTGGATTTTTACTTCCCTTTGTTATTCGTGGATGATTACTGCACAATGTTTATGACAAAATTGCACTTTTAATGGCACACTGTGGCATTAGGCATATGCACCTGTTTCCAGTTGAGCTTTTATTCTGCATCATAGATGTGAATCAAAGCTTTTATCTCATTAGGCAACAAAATTAATCATGTGTTTATTTTGTTCCGTTAAAATCCCTTAAATCAAATCACAAACATCGTTATTATCAGCATTATGCAGTTTAATCCTGTTAGCAAAGCATCTTCATAATTTATTTATTTATTGTTAAACAGAACTAAGAACACCTACACCAAAGGCTATAAAATAATAAACAACTCCTGAAAATTGGATTAATGTGACAAGCGCATGCATATTTTTTTTCCGTGTTACTTTATCAGGAAATGGTGTATTGATGAAATCCAAGGCAGCATTGTTGATCACAAGTCATAAGCAAATCAATTGCCTAATTCATCATTCCTGGTCTTTACAAGAGTGAAATATTCGATCTTGCTTCATACAACCACCAGTAGAGGACACCATTGCTAAAAAATGTGGCTTCAATCACCAGTACCACTGAGACTGTTAAAGAAAGTGAATTTTAGGGAATTTTATGGTGAAGTTTGGTGTGACATGATTAATGTAGACATGTTTCAACTTCTCTAGACTAGAGCCATTGAATAATGTATTATTATTTTTAATATAAATGTTTTAACTATATAGATATATATGTATTTAGTTTTATTTATAAATACTAAATACTTTTTATTAGACTTTAGTTTTATTTATACTATAATATATAGTATAAATGTGCTATAGAATAGCTATAGAAAATAATGAATTCTTAACCTGTTTTCTAGCATTTTTTTACATTTGGCTTGACACATTAGAAATGCTCCAAATTCTTATGTTATCATAAAATCAAATGTTTAAGCTGTAAATTTTTGTGTTGCTTAGAGACAGCATTTCTATCTTGTTGAAAAAACTAACTTAATGTTGAAACAGGGGAGTATTAAGTGTATTATTACTTTTTTCAATAATGTAAAAAAAATTCTCTGATATTAGATTGTTTAACAAAATTGCTTTAACTTCTGTAGCTAAGCTATATATCATTTTTATCCTTTACAGACAAAAATATAATGATCATCCAGTCTTTTCAAGCACTGAATAAATGTATGGCAACTGTAAAAACATTCATAGTTCACAATTCACATTCTGGGCTTTTTCCTTTCCCTCCCACCAGGATCAGACCATTTTCAGATTTTGTCGAAGTGGTGCCAACATTGTAGCCTAGGCTATGTCGCAGACTCGCAGTGTGTTTTTCATCATTACAAATCAAAATCAGACATCTTCTCGCACTCGTTTTCACAGCTCATAAACATTGTGGTTTGCGAAAACGAGCGTACATCCAACTGAGGTTCAGACAGGTCCAGATATTTAGCATGCTAAATACTATAGTGAATTTTATAGTTTGGCTTGACATTAGAAATGTAAAAATGCTCCAACTTCTCTAGACAAAAGCCACTGAATAATGTATTATTATTATTTATTTACTTTTTTAACAAACTAATGTCTGTGTGTGTGTGTGTGTGTGTGTGTATATGTATATATTTAGAGCATGATAATTAGATCATGGTTTGAGCTAAACTCTGCAGGACAGTGGCCCTCCAGGGCTGGATTTGGGGAACCCCGATATAGGGCAAGGAAACGGAGTCGGGTAGGAGTCATGGGATGCATCCGAAATTGCATACTCTATTGAGTAGGTGCTTATTTTGAGTCCTGACCCCTAAAAAAGTACATTCTGTATGAATGTGTATAGTATTAATGTAATCTGGACGTACTACATCCACCATGTTGCCATTATCATGTGACTTGCTTCACTGCCATTCACAAATCCTCTCTTATGGCTTCATGAGATAGTAAGGTGTCCATCGTATGCACACTTCAGAATCTCGCCGGAAATAATAAGTCATCCGGGTACTTTTTACCTACTCTTTTATGAGTACTGTGAATTCAGACATACTTCATTACTAAATATACTGTACATTCATATACTTCACCTACTAGGGAAGTATGCGGATTTGGATGCAGCCATAGACCTGCAACAGAACATCCGCAAGCATGGCTTTCTGCAATCAACCATTCTCTCCTTCATATATATATATTTTTTTACTTTTTCTCTGCACATCAGTGCACGGACAACTTGGCCTGCATTTAAGTCAAAATTTTTTATGCACTTCCCTCACTAACTTCCCTCCGTCTCGTTCACTCAGATGTTCAGTCATTGCTAACATTGCACGAGTGCCCACTACTTGCAATGGGTTTAAATGGAACGCCCTAAGCCCTTGATCACTTTGTATCTGCTATGGAGCTGATTTATTAATAGGGCCCAAGCCTTAAGGGGTAAAGGGCCCTATTGTTTTCCTTAGGTAAAAACTTTTTTTTTAGAACATGCCCTTAACATGCTCAAAAACTCTTGAGATTTTGCACACACGTTGTTTGTTTCGGCTATTAGAGCCGGGCACAAGTTGACATTAAGGGAGGGGGGTGGGTCGTTGGGGGGCTCTGTGGTGCACCACTTTATATGGTTGTATTTGAGGGGCTCTGCAGTGAACCCATTTTCACCTACAGTAAACTTCATAGATCTCAGTGGCCAAAAAACTTTCGCACTCGAAGTCATACGCCAGCCCAACAGGAATTCAGCTATTATGGGTTATTTGAAAATAAAGCATGCTCTGTATTGATATACCTCTGTATTTATGTAATTTGATATAGCCCTCATAGGGGATTCTTCTGATCGCCACCAAACTCAGTTAGCATGAAGCCAAGACATTGAGGATGCGAAATAGCGAGCGGATTTTTGATATCTTGAACAGTTTGGCCGTGGTGAGGCAACAAATTTATGGCAGAAAAGGGGAAACAGGAAGTGTGTTATAACTTCTGCATACATTGACTGATTTTGAAGGAGGCCAATCACATGGCTGCCACTATTGTAAGTCAAAGTTATAGTCCCACCAGTTGGCAGTAGGAAGTGTGACACTTTCTTAATGCTTTGAAATTACCCTATTATTTGTACCCGATTTGTTTCAAACTTCGTCAGAATAATGTCAAAGACACTGCAGATGTACACCTGTGAAAGGATTCTTGATATCTTGAATAATGTTGTCATGGCAACACGTTAAACTTTAAATTATGTTTCATTAATAAAGTTCTTGAGGAACACGTTCCAATGATCTATCCAATCAGCATGAAAGGAGGCCTATGTAGCCCACTCCTCGGTGAGGCGCACTGTCTGGTTGACCGAGTCCAGCTCCATACCGAGAAAAGATATCCTCTTCGCAGGGGAGAGTTTGCTCTTGTCCCAGTTGACCCGAAGTCCCAACAGGCTGAGGTGCCCGAAGGGAAGGACTTTGTACTGATACGCCCGACCCTCAAAAGCAAAGTGCAGGAAGGGTCTGTGTTGAGGAAGAATCGAGACGTGAAAGTACGCGTCCTTCAGGTCGATCGCTGCAACCCAATCTTGGGGACGGATGCATTTGAAAAGTTTGGCTTGCCATATTGGCGCCAATATCCTTCCATACTGTCAAAGTTCTTCACGCACATCCGGGAAAACAGCACGGAGGCGGGCAAGGTGCTGCGCCCCCAGAGCAGCCCGGGAAAGCATGGCTTTCAAGTCTGAATCTGACTCAAAATGAGCGCACACCACTCTAATGGGAAGCTCAGCATCATCATTTCCAAAGTATAGCAGCCCTCTCTCCGATGCAGCGGTCGACATATTTCCTCAGCTGGAGCCCCGGATGAAACGCTAGGTCCCCCATGAGAAGGACCGGCAATCCCATCAGTAAGCTGTCAGGCATGCAAGACCGTGAACGTGGCCGTCAAACTCGACGACACACGGTGAGCTGAACGCTTATGCCCTTATGAGAAAACCACCCACGAACACAGTCTCAACATGCTTGCGATGCGCTAGAGGAGTGAGGGGCCCAAGGAGGTGGTCTCGTCGGGGAACGCTCACTGTAATCCTCAGATCGCCAATGCTATTAGCCAAAGTAGCCCTTTTCTGGTGGCAAACCAGAAGAGGAAATAGATCGGGGAATAGGCAAAGGGACTCCATCTCGTGTGAGGTACTCGAGTCTAGACCGCGCATCTAGAGCACCGCACGTTGCGCTGGGTTGCCGTGACAACCCGCGCACCGGCAGCGCGAGGGCACACGGCGTGTTGAACGCTCAAGCCCTTGCGAGAAAGGGAAGACGAACAACGTGCCGATGTGGTCATGTTATCCTGAGAGAACATGAACCACCCACGAACGCAGTTTCAGCATGCTTAAGCTCAGGCATGTGAGACAGTGATCGTGGCCATCACATGAGGACAGGGAACGACCGCATCCAGAAACACACGAGTGGAATGTCACACTCATGTAAGCTCTTTTAGGAAAACTTGCTCTCTCTAGTGCTGAAGCGCACAGGAGGATGTCCGTGGCCAACAGCGGGAAATAGTGCAATCCGCTGAGGCACTCAATTGAACCGTCATCCTCAAAGCTGTGAAAACAGAGGTGATCCTGCTGTAGGCAGTGACACGCAACACGAAGGTGAGGGCTTTTTCCAAAAAGAACACTCGAAAAGTTGTCTCTTCTTTAGAAGTAAGACTGCTGGAACAGAACATGAATCAGCTCGGCTCCGAAGCGAAATGCAAAGATGCCTTGCACCTACTGCTCATTATATACCCACACTGCGTGACAGAAGCAGCTGGCGCAATTATCGCATGCCAATGTGCATTGGCTCGTTTAGTTTCTCTCGAAGTAGATTGGTCTCTCTGCGAAGATCCCATTTCTGACGAACGTTGGAGTGACCGACATGAAAGGGAACAGCAAATAGTTTCTGTAGATCCAAACCATGTGAGAAAGTCCTTGAGTAAGTGCTTCCTTTAGGCCACCCACCTCAAGGTCAGCATTCGCTGAGAATTATTGTACATCAACAGAACACCCTCATTTTTATAAACACAGATATAGACAGTTCATTTGATACTTTTATTTTCTTCTCCCCCTCTAAGATCAAAGACCCTCCATTGAGGATCAAGACATATGGGAAGACCTGCAAAATATTAGCTGGCATGCAATATCATACCACAGCGATGGGTGTGCCAATGAAGAAAGAATGCCAGTGCATGACTATGGGAGTTCACATCAGAACCCAAGTTGCCAATATGAACCATGTGTTCCACTCTCAAGGAACTCCTTGACTTGAGCACATCTTAATGAGCTCCATGCTCGGCCGACGGTGGTTTTCCACATGGCTGAATGGCCCATAGACATACTAAGTCTCATCTATTTAGTGGTCAATCCACTGACTTTCAAACCACATTTTAATGGAAGTCACGTGCTGATAAGTGACAGTCTGCGGATGCAGCTGCCAGGCCCCACTGCTTATCTTGTTTTGTGGCCGTGCACAGGATTGTTTTTCTCCATTAATCTGGGCACAGGTGTCACTTATCAGTCATTTAAACTGTATAATAGCTAAAATATTCTGTTGAATAAAGCCTAATTCAGCCCTGATTATGTCCCTTTTTGCACAGACTTCTGCAAAACAAAATTGACATTTTACTGCCTTTTCAATTGATTCACACAGGGTGCTAAATTAAGATTTCAGAGCATCAGCGGATACAAGAACAGCCCATTCTCACCCCAAGGCGTCATCTAACTGACGCTTTTGACCATGCGTCAACATGCCGACGCACATGGTACCCCTTAAGCGTCAATATGAGACGCGCCTCCTAGTGGTCTAACCCTAACCCGACCTCAGACCTAAACCGACCCATAACGGAAGCGTCATCTAATGCTGGGTACACACCAAAAGATAATCGGGCTGATTTTGGGCCGATTTTCCCCCTTCCGACAATCCTAGCTATGTCCCGAATATCTTGATGGTTCTACAGATTATCTTATCAGATTTTCCCTTGGTGTGAGGTGTGTTAAGAGTGTCCGAACCTGCTCGGAAGAACGTCAGAGAACAGCGATCGCGAATCGTAAATATTCAATATTCGATCAGAAATCCTGATGTGTGGGGGGAACCCCGATGACAAACATGCGCACGCTCTGGAGATTATCACGTGAAACGAAACAAGATCCAATCAGAAAGCGAGATGATGGAAGACGGAAGCATAACAAACGCAGTCATGGTGTTGCAAAAAGTTAAATTGATGTGGACAGCAGAGATGGAGGATCAGCTTGTTGATTTGTGGCAACAGCACGAATGTTTTTCTGTGAAAATCATTCCAAACACTATCATCGCAATTTCTTCCTGCATATCGTCCGCCAAGCTTATTCTGAAGTCTCGCGAGATTTTGTGAGATTTCCTTTGTTCACAGTCGAGACTCTGGTTGAAAATCTGTTCGTGTGTGGTGTGCTGTCTTTGTCTCATTATGGCACACCACACACTATAGGAGCAAAACGCTTACATCTAGGATTTTTTGTCCTCATGTTTGTGGTCTATCATGTTTTGAAAATCTTATAAGATGTAAAAAATCTTTTGGTGTGTACCCAGCATAACTGACGCTAAAGGGTAGCCTGGCTCCGCCCTCCTACGCACTTCCGCTCAATTTTATTTTCCTTCAGTACTACGTCTGGGATTGTGCTGTAGACTTTGGTTTCCAGAAATAATTTTTTTACCGGTCCAATCAGCGAACAGAGGGAGTGGCTGAGAACGATGACGTTGATGTAGCGCGTCAGTTTGAGTTGGAGTTCAGTAATGGC
Organism: Rhinichthys klamathensis goyatoka; assembly: GCF_029890125.1. Classification (NCBI taxonomy): domain Eukaryota; kingdom Metazoa; phylum Chordata; class Actinopteri; order Cypriniformes; family Leuciscidae; genus Rhinichthys; species Rhinichthys klamathensis. Next base: position 1,696,667 of record NW_026606664.1, on the reverse strand, counting down.
AGCGGAGAAAGACGTGAGAAAATCTATTCGGTCCGTTGTTGCAAAACTGCCGAATATCCAGAAGTTGAAGCCGGAGCAAGATCAATGTTTGCTAAGTGTTGTTGGTGGCCATGATGTTGTGGCCCTCCTCCCCACGGGGTTCGGGAAAAGTTTAATTTTCCAGCTCACTCCGCTAGTGGTGAATGAGTTAGCTAAGGCGAACGATAGGATGCAAAGCCGATAGTTGTTGTCGTCTCCTCTTGTTGCACTAATGGAGGACCAAGTGAGGGAGGCAGAAAGGTTAGGAGTTGGTGCTGGGCAGCTCGGCGTGCACGATGATCACTGTACAGCATTTGCGGCAGATCCGAAACGACCGCAGCGGCGTAGTGTTAATGATTACACCCAGCTTCGACAGTTGACTGAATACATCACTGTCCTTAGTGTCAAATATACATTTAGAATTTAGAATTGTTCCTTGAACTCTTAAATTCGATGAACAAAACATGCAGCTCTCGTTGACAGACATCTTATTCTAAACATAATCCTCTGATCATTCGGACTTGTTTTTTTTTATTGCTTAAAACAATACACAAGTAATAACAGAAAACATAATACAAAAACAAACAAAAAATAATAATAAAAACAAAACAAAAATAAAACAGTAGGGGGATAATATAAAATAAACATGAACAAGTTAAGAGAATTACATGACACTGAAAAAAGGAAAATAATTACAAACAGATAATGTTTTTAAGGCTTTTTTTGTTCTCAGACAACTTAATTGAAAAGAGGTATTTTTAAAATTCTTTCACAAATATAAGAAAGAGAGGTTTAGCATTTAGATATTTAGATTTATGAATATGGAATTCGGACTTGTTGTTTCCAGCCGGGTTCGGCGCATGACATACGTCACGACCACACGTTAGCGATTGGCTATGGCAGATCCTGAGTGACGCTGGGCAGATCCAATAGTTTTGAACTTTAACAGAGAACCCGCCTACAAGGAAGTAAACGTTTCTCAATGGAGCGAGGCCAGACTCTCTGTACAAATGAAATGTACGAGAGTCTGGTAGAACCAGGCTAGCTAAAGGGTGCCATGTGCGTCGGATTTAGACGCATGGTCAAAAGTGTCAGTTAGATGACGCCCGAGGATGAGCGTCTCATATTGACGCTTAAGGGGTACCATGTGTGTCGGCATGTTGACGCATGGTCAAAAGTGTCAGTTAGATGACGCCTTGGGATGAGAATGTGTTGACAAGAAGCATAATTTTGATTATGTATCAAATTACCTTTGTTGTATTGACAGAAATTGCCAGTTTTAAAAGTATTCACTCTAACAATACATTTTTAAATTAATTTTTTTTATAATTATTATTCAAGATTAAGATTTTATTTTTTAATTTATTTATTTATTTAACATTTATGCATTTAGCAAACAGTGCTTTTTTAGCAATAAAAGCATTCCTGAGAACTTATGCTCATGCTGAATATTAATCTATAAAGTAAAAAATATCGTGGATTACATTATTTTGCAGGTCATTTAAATAGTCCTGCAGATTATTTTTGTACAAATATTACATATAGTATTGCAATTAAAATTAAAGTCAGGTGACAACAGTGTTACAGGCTGCTGTGTATAATCCAAGGAAAAAGAAGCGAGATACAGAATGAATGACTATACAACTTTTTAATTACCACGAAGAGCAAGAGAAAACAGAAAGAGACTGTTAGTCCAATTTAGGAGGGTGGGAGGGGGCTTTGGAGGAGGATGAGGGGCTGGCACCAGGTAGGATGCAGGAGGATATGACGGCGGGAGAAACCAGGGTGGCGATGATGGTGGCAGGAGCCAGGGAGGAGATGAAGGCAAGAGGGAGACCTAGAGCGCAGACAGGACGAAGGCCCTGGTGGAGTTGAGAGATGGAGGAGCCATGGTGGATAATTGGCAGGCGGATCCAGGGGCATGACAGACTGAGACTGAGCCGATGGATCTGGAGACCGAGGCGGAGCCAGGTTGCCCGAGGACTAAGGCGGAGCCGGACGAGGAGCGGATTGAAGGCGGCGCCCCACGGAGCTGAAGGGGTAAAGGGACAAAGCGCAGCTGAATGCCTGGAAGTCCGTAATGCAGGCAGAGCGTCATCTGACCAAGGCGGAGCCCAGTGGAGCTGTAAGGACGATGGTCCCAGGTAGAGTCGTGGGAGGGAGGAGCCAAGGTGGAGCCGACTGGTCGACAAACCGAGGTGGAGTGACTGGCTCGGCGGCTGGAGGCAGAGCCAGGGGATCTTCTTGCCAAGGCGGAGCTGGAGACTGGAAGACCCAAGGCAGATCCACCCAGAGAAGAAGCCGAGGGACTGAAGGGAAACAGCAGAGCAGGGCTGGGGAACTGACTATAATAGGTAGAGGAGGTGGGAGAGGGAGGCTTGTCGGGATCTTTGGAGACACAGGGGACGCGGAGCTGGGCAAGACCAGCAGAGACACAGGAGACTTGGAGACTTGGAGCTGGACGGGACTAGCGGAGATGCAGGAGACTTGGAGCTGGGTGGGACTCTTTATCTGCGGTGGGCTCTGGCATAGGCTCCGTGCATTTTTTGGGAGGCGGCTGGCTGGGCTCTGGATCCGAAGTGGGGGTGGTGATACCCTCCTAAGTGTGGAAGATGGTAGATACTGATCCGTTTTTCACGAGCACCCACTCCACAAACGCCACAAATTTCTCTCAAAGACAGTTCACAGCCAGTTCTTATAAGTCCCTTGTGTGGTCCTCAAGTGAGCGATCTCCCTGCTCCTGGCAGAGTAAACAGACTTCAGGTAAGTCCATTGTTTTTTGCCACTTTAATCTGGTCTTGGTCCAGTATTCTGTTATGGGCCGCAGTGTAATCCAAGGACAAAAAAGCGGGACATGGAATTAATGACTATAAGACTTTTATTTACCAAAAGAGCGAGAGCATATACCAAACAAATAACATAACAATAATACTCAACATGGAACTAAGGAAAACTCAGGGTTTAAATACACAGGGAGTAATCAATGAAACAGCGAACAGATGTGAAACACAAATCAGCAACCAAGGTAACTAATAATGACAGGAAACACTGGCATACAGAAACAGAATGAAAAGCGAAACTAAAACAGATCAAGACCATTACACACAGACTGCGTTTTGAAACATTTTGCACATTACAAATGTATATATTTTTGTTATTTATTAGTTCTGCTATAAATACCCAGGGCTAGTTGTCACATGAGGAGGTTACAACTTACAAGGGCTACATCTCAATAACTATGAGGTTTTGAGGTTGCACTTTGTTTTACAGTACGTGTACTTATGTGTATTTAGTACAGTGTACTTACATAAGAAAGTACTGGGTAATATAAGGTAACTACATGGGTTAGGGGTAGGTTTAGGGTTAGAACCTATAGTTATTACCCAGTTATTGTAATAACTATAATAAGTACATAGTAAGTACATGGGGAACAGGACTGTAAAATAAAGTGCTACCGGTTTCAATTCAAACAGCAGTTACACAAACTGTCTTTTTCTCTAGCAGTGGTTTTGTATTTTGGTCAGACAAGATTCAGCTATTCAATTGAGGTAGATTTGAACTGAAAGGTTGATCTTTGTTCTCAGGACGAGGGTATTTTTTTCTATTCACGGGCAATGTTATATTGGTTTATTTACATATTTATATAATAAAATATATATTTTTTTCCTGGCCAATATATGGTTAATATGTTAAAAGTTTTATTTTTCTTAAATCAAATAATTTTTTTGAAAGCCAAACGTGGGTTAAATTTTTAAAATAAACCTTTGTGCATAGACTTACATGCATCTGCATAATTTGCCATTGAAGATATCATGATAAATTTCTTGGTTAACGTTAACTGAGTTCAGACGGACTGAGATGAAGTGTGGGAGTTTTTCAGCCTCATATCCGAGAACTGACTCAAGTACACAACGGCATCAGCAACGTAACTGGCTGGAATTATCGCCCATCCCAGAAGCATAATTTACTCGGGCAAAATATTTATACAGAGGCGGACCACAATCATTTACAACAAGTCCATTCACGAAACCGAGTGGAAACAACCCAAGTTAAAGGCTCTGTAGACTTTTTTTTATCAATCTGATACTTGTAAGGAAAGCCGCTGGTTCAAACATCTGTGTAAAGTATTCAGCAGCATCATGAACTTTTTGGCTGTTCTACACTGTGTGATACTTATTTCAGTTTGTGAAATACTTGGAGAACATCGAACGAACGGTAAGTGAAAGATAACGCATTTGACTAATGTTATATTTCGCTTTTCGTGATAGTCTTCAGAAGTTTAGATGTCAATGCACTAACGTTAATCAAGATATATTAACACATTTTGTTATAGTCTACTAGCTACGTTTGTAATAAGCATACTTTTAATGGATTTTTAAAGTAAATCGTTTTAAAGATGAATCTATAACAAATACAAATCTACTATACTGAATAACGAAGTTTTCGTTCAAATGTTCCGCGATCGCACAGCTGTTGTCATGGTTACCTCGTCAAGCAAAGGCGATTTCTGTTCTTGAGTGCATGTAATCTAAAACTTTTGTGGTTATTGAAATATTTGAAAACACTGTAAAAAAAAAGACATATATATATAGGCCTATATATATACATTTTATATACATTGATTACACATAATATGTTAATAATGCAAATGAACGGAAATGTACATTGGTGGTGGTTGAGGAGATTCCCCCTTCCATGTGAAGCGCTTTGAGTGCCTAGAAAAGCGCTATATAAATGTAATGAATTATTATTATTAATTACCTAGGATGTATTGCACAGGTATTCCATTTATTGCATACTTTATTCAACTTAATTGGGTGACATACGTTAACCAGCTAGGCTATTTTCAGACACAACATTTGAGCCATAAAACGGAAATATAAAAGTTGTATTTATTCTGAAAAAATAATTATAGTTGAATAAAAGCCTATTTAAGCCCATATAAAATGTCATGTAATTTTTTACATACAAGATATTTCGCGTGACATATTTTATTGGCCAACAATATGACACATCTGAGGTCATCTTTATTTTAGGCATAAAAATAGGCTACTTTTCATATGTACAAGTGAGAAGGAATGGAGAAAATACATCTCTGATATAGGTTTGTATTGTTGCCATTGTCCCTGAGATGGATTATATATGTTTTCATTGTGTGTTTGTGTGTCTAGCGGGAATGTGCTGGCTGCAGCAGGGTCCGGAGCACCGCTGTGACATGGTGCTCATGAGGGGTGTGAGCAGGGAAGAGTGCTGTGCTGCTGGCCGTCTGGACACTGCCTGGTCCAATACCAGTCTACCCATTAATGAAGTCAGCCTGCTGGGATTCCTGGGAATAGTTTCCTGTAAGCCGTGTAAAGGTACAGACTCGTATTTACCCTCTGTTCTCAGCAGGTAGACTGGGTTGTCCCACTGTAATGTTCCAACTTGTTGATATCAGTAAGAGTCTCTGTGCTGAAGCCCTCTTGAACTGGTTACTACCATTTTAAGCCTTCTACACACATAAGAGAACATTCCTTGTTTGCAAATTAGGGCTGAAACCATTTTTGCTGAGGAGATAAAATCTAGTATTGTAGGCAAAATCTTGGTTTGGAGAGTTTTATTTGCAAATGCAATTCTTCAGCAAGTTTAAAAAGCGTGGATCTACACCAGATGTTTTGTTTAACTTTCTCCGGCTGTTGTGGAAAGAGTTCACTACTGGTAGCCTTGGCCAGGTACGTAGGTTCACATAAGGGCTCCAAAACTCTACTATCATCAGACATTTTAAATACAGACAGTTATCACTGGAGTAAACAAGTTAGCCGACATGGTTATTTTAATGAATTTCCTCAGCCCAGCAAGCCCATAATCGTGCTCAAAATTGTAGTTTTGTGGTTTTTAGTCCATATCTATCAGTTTGAGGTCATCTGTATAATAGTGTACTCTTAAAATTCACTTTTAGCAGATAAGCACATTTAAAATTTATAGTCATCCAGAAAAACAGACCAAAAAAAATTGATCACTCATCCTGCACTCATTTATTTCGTCCAATCAAATGCTCTCTAGAATGAGAATGACCTTCCCACTGAAGGTGCGATAATGTTAGCAAACATTTTGGGGCAAAAACCAAACCAAGCAGGGGTGCATTTCCCAAAAGCATCGTTAGCCACGCAAGTTCCGTCGTTATCAGCATAGCTCAATAGTCATATTCGGTGTTTCCCGAAACCATCGTTCCAACGAATATTCGCAAACAGCATCGCAAAGTTGTGTGGTTGGAACGACAGCTCTCGACCTGTGTTTAGGAGCATAGTTTCTTGTTTACATGACGTGGACTCAATAAATCCTTATCTTAAGTCAAATAAGCAAGCTGACATTCAGTACAATCTATATCTTTTATTTAGAACACATACAGGACTCCCTGGGAGAAGAGTTACTGTAACTCAATGGGACTATTCCTGGTTAAATAAAGGTTAAATAAATACAAATGTAATTTACGTATTTTAGTTTGTCAAGAGATTTAAAGCATCGTTTTTTAATAGTGTGCATGTGCGAACGTGCTCTAGTATGCAAGTTACGTCGTTGTTCGGAAAACGCACCCCAGATTGGTTGAGCAACTTGAGCAACCCATTGCAAACTCTATTAGGAAACCTTAATACAACCTACTTGCAAATCGAAATTCAAGATCATGTGGATTCCTATAGAAATGATTGGAATTTGCCCACAAAAATTCACAGAACAGTAAATTTGACCGCACCTTAATACGACCTAATTCCGATTAGCAATAGCAAGTAGCAACTTGTGGCTCATGACTGTGAATGAGGGACTGTTTATACTACACTGTTTTCAACTAAAAACGTAAAATATTTGACGGATGTTGGCCGTTCATTTACACATCCCACACGAGAACAGCGTTTTGGGTGGCTGAAAATGCAAACTTTTTAAAAACAGGTTTCAAAGTGCAAGTTTTTGAAAACGGTCTCTGAGTAAACAACCAAAACGCAAATGTCTGAAGACGATGACGTCATGCACGTGTATTACGTGTTCAGTCTATAGTGTTTCATCGCCATCTAATGGCCTGGCAGCAGAATACAGTGTTTTTAGTCGTTTTCGCGGATCCGTGTGAATGGGGATCGTTTTGACAATGGTGTCGTCTGTACACGGTACACTCAAAGGAAAAACTTCTCCATTTTAAGCATATCGTTGTCATGTAAGCGTACCCTTAAAGTAAAGGCTCTTGGCTATTTCAAAAAAGGATCTCTATTGACTATTTTTTCTCTCATAGGGAAGTCAGCTATATTTGTCATTATGCATAAAATAAATAAATTGTTTGACACAATAGCAGATATAACCCCCTCCCCCCTCCTCCCTCTCTCAGCATTCAGTCTTTCCCAATTCTTATTGGAAAGCAGGCTTGTTTTGCCTTTTCCTCTCAGAGATGTCTGAATTCTAGCACACCGCAAAGAAAAATGTGTGCCACATGCTGGAGAGGTCTGGTCCTCATAAGCCTCAAACACAATCAGCATCATTAGACACTTGGGGGGAAAGATAGACTGGAAGTGAAAGTCTGTTATATTGTTTATTCCATGGTGTTTGCTTTCCATTATCATAAAACTATATGGACTAGCGGACCCTACTGTGTGACCTCCCCAGTGTGTTCTCAATGTCAAACGCTTCAAAGCATTCCTGAAAGCTCAACTCACGCTTAGTGTCTGTCCGGCGCATTTCCTTAGATTTGTTTTTAGGGGCAGACAAGGCCGTTCGTAAATTATGTGTGACTGCCTGCGGATCTTGAGGAAACATAACAGGGTTATGCTGGGATTTCCAGTGGAGGTGGAGGTATCTGATTCGGCCTTGAATGATTTAGTTGGCTTCACAGGGAAGGGGAGCAACAGGATATTAAAGAACTTGTAGGAATGGGAACCAGAAGCTGAATCCATTTCAAAGTGTGGAAGAATGAAGAATGGACATTTTTTGAAAAACATGTCAATGGATGAGCTTTTCACACTTTAAATAGTTAACTCTGGGTCATTCTGAACCCCAGGTTAATGGAGTCCTGTGTTATCTTGCTTTCACACTGCTCATACTTTACCCAGGGTAAACAATCCTGGGTATTCATAAGCTGACATTTCACACTGTACATTTCTAAACCCTGCTGTGTCAGTGTCATTGATTGGATGAACGTCACATGTGACCTGCACTAGCATTGCACATCCTCATATTACACATCACCGACTGTACTGTCAAAGTTTTTTTCTGAATGTAAAGGCAAGAATGAAACAGTCTCATCTTCACTTCAATTGAAAAATTTCCCATCGCCGTTTGAAATCTCTCCCATCAAACGCTGAATATGAGTGAATATGAGGCACGCGATTGGTTGTCAGTTGCTAAGCATCTAGTCGTAACGTTCTAAGACGCATTGTTTCACACTACACATGTTCTGTAGTGTGCAATGCGGGGTTAACACTGCTAAAGCAGTGCTAACAGTGCTTCATAGCCCTGCATAAAAGGAGGTAATAAACACACTTCTAAATTACAAGTTTGAAACAAACACTTTTCAATATTGAAATAAATCCTATAGGGTTACTTATAATCAGCTTTTTCCCACTTTATCCCCCTTCTTTTACAGAGAACTGTGAGGGGGTCAACTGTGGCCCTGGAAAGGTGTGCAGGATGAAGTCTGGACGTCCCCAGTGCGTGTGCTCTCCGGACTGTTCCAACATCTCCACTAAACATGCCGTGTGTGGGAGCGATGGGAACTCGTACATAGACGAGTGCGCACTCCTGATGGCTCGCTGCAGAGGTCACCCTGACCTGGAGATTATGTACCAGGGGGATTGCAAAAGTACGCTGCTGCTTTTCAGCTTCCACATGCAGAGTCCATCATTTTGCTTAGATGTTTTTCAGACTGAAGGAAAAGCTTCATAGTTAGATTATCACTCAAAATTTACCATATGTATTAACCAGGCCTTAGTGAAAAAGAAGTGTGCTTAATAGTATTGAATGTGCACTTCTAGTGTACTTTCAGATAATATAAATTAATGAAGTGAAAGGCCACTTAATTGTACTTAAAATGAAAGACTCTTACACAAGCCGCGTTTCCTTTACCCTTCAAATTGCGCAAATTGAAATTGCAAATTGAAAATATGGCCAATGGAAACACGTCACTTTCGCAAAAGTCCCACATATCGCATTTACAGCAGGTCACCTGCCTTATTCAAAAGTCACGTGATCATTCTTTAAAGATGGCGCGGTATGTTTGGACAGAAGATGAGACAGAGTTCTTTATTAAACTCATAAAAGACAAAAGAATTATGGGAATACTGGATTCTTAACAACACAGAAATGTCACTATTAATTAAGACCTCGAAGCAGATATGAGGGAGAAACACCCAGAAACATCTCATTCGTGGCGCTCTCAAGTATGAGGGTCTTTCATTGCCATTAATGCTTGGATAACACGCCTGCGTCTCCTTCGATTAAAAACAATGGCTGGTGCGGTGGCTGGAATATACATGAAACTAGCAACATCCCATTGCCATGATTTTTGGAATGACTTATCACGAGAGGAAAAAATTACGTTTTAGTCGCATTACATCAGTTAATGGAAACGCGCGCCATTTCGTAATAGTTTTCTATCAACATTTAGAAAATCTCGCAAAAGTTTTGCGCAAATCTGTAATGGAAATGCGGCTTATGTAAAAGAAATTGTTGGTTTAACTTAAAAAATGAAGTAACCTGGTTGCCTTAATTTTTAGTTCATTGAAATAAAAAAAAAAGAGTTAATACAAAGGAGATTGGTTTAATCAACACAAACTCAAAATATTATGTTATCTGCACATTAATTATCTAAAGAGAAAATTTGTGATAGAAAATCATGAAAAAACTTTTTTACAGTGTACACTTTCATGTCAAAGTATTCTACATGGGACCTGTGTATTTTATGTTTTTTCATCGTTATCTTGACCCTTGGCACCATTCTTTCAGAATCCTGCTCAAATGTCGTATGTCCTGGTACACATACCTGTGTGACGGACCAGACCAACAGCGCCCACTGTGTCATGTGCCGCACTGCGCCCTGCCCGATGCCCATGGTCACTGAGCAAACCATCTGCGGCAATGACAACATTACCTACCCAAGCGCCTGCCACCTGCGTAGGGCTACCTGCTTTTTGGGTCGATCCATAGGGGTCCGCCACTACGGACACTGTAGAAGTACGTTTTCACACAACTGGAATTACTTGACCATTACGATATTTCCACAATGGACTTGCTGAACTCATTTTGAACTTATGTTCTGTCTTACAGGTAATGAAGGAAGTGAGGAAAATTCACTCTTCTGAGGATGTCAAGAGAAGTTCCGCTCCATGTACATATGATGATGGCACATAAGACGTGAGAGAACCTGTTTGAAACCATATAGTCTCACAACACGGTCCTCTGTACCAAAGAACCACTACTAGTATTTTATACGCATGCAATTCATATTTAAAGGAAATGTGTGGTTTTAACAGGAGAATTGATCTGATGAATTGACAGTGTGTATATTGTAAATATACTACAAGCTACTATTTATTGGAGAAAAATAATGAAGTCTGTTATTTATGTGTTAACACGTTTGAGACACCATATATACGTATAGTTCAGCTGCCTTTATCAAGGTATTTATTGTGGGTTTTGCTTCAGTTTTCTTGTACATGTCAGAACTGCATGATATATATATATATATATACATTCACAAAGAGCTATTTCTTGCCAATTAAGTATTTTAGAAAATTTCTCTAACATTTAATGTTTTATATTATTTTTTGTTTTATTTAATTTATATTATATATTAATTCCCATGATTTTCAGCCATTGTCAGCCATCTTTTTGTTCTCTTTTCTATAAGCAAAAAACACACTAGCAAAAACGATGCCCAAAAACCATGGAATCATCTTCTTGCGCATTCCTAAGTACAGCTTTCCCAAAAATGTGCCTCTCTGCAAAGTCTATGTGGACACACGGTTGAAATTCTTATGGGCATGGGAGAGACTAATTGAGATAAAGTGTTATGCGTGTAGTGTTTGTATTCGAGGGATTACTCAGCCAAAACAGCAACACTTCCAGGCCATGTTTCGCTGAAGTGAAGGCCAAACTGAGCCACCCACCAAGCAATGAAATTACCAGCTACAGTCTGATGGCTGCAGTATTTACGAGGACGCTGGGACAGTCAAAGAATGTACAGTACATTCTACTGTTTTAATGGTTTTCACATTGCAGGGTTGTGTTTTTGTCATTTTGTGTGTGTCTGAGTTTGTATCACTTGACCTTGTTGTATACTTAAATAGTCATACGAAGAAATTTAAAAGGTGTTTTGTTTAATTCCCAGTAAATCGTATTGTGATTTGAAAAAGAGACTGACGTATTGGCGATATTTGTGTAAATCAACATTGTAGCTACTAGTTTGTTCCATGTGTAACCTTTCTTGTACCTTCTTGTAAATAGAGACCTTTTGCAGTATCTGAATATATACTGTAAAATCCAATTTATTCAATTGCATATTTTTGTATTGTTTACTTACGTTTTTTATTAAAACACAAAATTAATGTTGTCAATATGATTCTCATGATTCTTGATCAGTGTTATTTTAGTATCCTTGAGTTATATTTTTCTTCATGTTTTGAATTAGTTTTTGTTTTTAGATTTTTCGTTTTCATTTGAATTTAAGTTTGTTTTAGTAATTTAGTAATTTATGAGTTTTTTCCTTAAAAGTATGCCTATATAGTTTTTATTCATTTTTTATTTTAGCTTTATGTTTTTGGAAGCTTGTTTCTGCCACGAAACAAGTGAAAAAAACAAACATTTCTCATTTTCATTTACTTTAACTTTAAGTACTAAAATAAGCTTGTTTCCCCTACTTAATAGAAAATAAAAACGGTAATTGTGAGTATATAGAACTTTTTTTCTAACAAGTTTATCTCTCACAATTCTGACATTATAACTAGCAATTGAGAGTTTATTTGTCGCAATTCTGACTTTTTCCTCATACTTGAGAGTTTATCTCTCGCAATTCGGACTTTTTTATTTTTGTTTTATTTTTTTTATCTCATTTTCATTTAAACTAAATGAAAATGAGAAATGTTGCCTTGGCTACTAGCTGAAACAAAATATTTTTCAAAAAATGTTTTTATTTCAAGCAACAAATAATGTTTTTTTTTTTTTAAATAAATGGTATTAGGTTTTATAAATGGTTCAGTAAACTATAATAACCCTGGTCTTGATGATTCATGTTCAAGATTTTGGGAGCCGATCATGTCATTCCATTTGAGAAATTTATAAAACAATAAATCAATTTTATAATAATAATTTGATATTAGATAAATAATAATAAATATATTACGGTTTGCAATTGATAATATAGAAATAAAAGTAAAATAAAAAAGTTATTTCTAATATTTCATAGGGAAATTTTTAATATTTAAAAAAGAAAATTCCAGATGTCAGGACATTGCAGGTCTCTCAGCTTGAGGCCCCCAGTGGCCCTTGAATTTATCTCTTGTTATCATCACTCAGTTGTGTTATTGTGAATCCAAAGAATTTACTCTCAATAGTCTTTCTAAGAATTCTTTAGCTTTTTCCCCATTATACAACATGGTCTTGGAAGGATTAGCCCTCTGTCTATGAGGCGGCCCCTTAACTAACAGTGGCAGTAGTGAGAAATATAGGGGTTATTGACTCATTTTCCTGTCTGAAAAGCTCACTTGTTTTTCCCCCTCTTTGAAAGGCTCTCCCGAATCCCGACTGCACTCCGCATCTGGTTTAACTTTGAGAGATGTTTATATTCTGATCCAGGGCTCTTTTATTACATTGGAACTGGAATTAATTGTTTGCTCTAACAGGCCATAACAATTCCATAAAAAATGTTTGTAACGCATTGTTTCGACGTCTCGCTTTTCTCCATTTCTGTTTGTCTAGAATGTTCCACAGTAATCCTGAGAGCAATTTACAGGCCTGATTTAATTGTGTTGTTATGACAGAAGGAGGTCGTCAGATGTTCAGCGTCTGAAATTATGTTTGGCTTTCTTTCCAAATAAGAAACAAAGTGCTGTTTGTTTGGGTGTTCAAGTAAAACCACACTGTACACCACATAGAAGTAAGGTGATCTTGTTATGTCTAGCCTAGTCATTTTGCCAAATGAATTCATAGCTGATGTGACATTTTTATTCAAAATTCCACCAGCGAATCACCACTTGTGCGTCATTTGTGTTATGAGTGGCGCCCCTAATTCGTTCATGGTGTGTCGTGACTCGTTACAGGCCGGACTGATTCAAAACGTTCAGGAAGTGCAATCCAGTGCTGGGGTATCAAAGCATTAGTAATTATGTGTAGCGTGACACACAGTGCAGTAAAGTTAAGTGCTATATGTTGTCAGGATTGCAGTATTTACTTCCTGGACAGGAAGGAACCTGAGGAAAGACAGCTGGGAACAGATTTCGATTGAGATAAGACACAAGCAAAAAGCAATTTGTCTATCCACATCAGATGTGACAAGGCTACAAGCAAAGATGGTGCAGTTATATTACTTATGAATGAGAGAAAGTACAATGCGCGATAGAGTTCAACAGTTGGGTTCCGGAAGTAAAAACTTAGTATTAATGATATCTAAGAAACCTTTTTAGACATCCCTACACTGTGAGCTACGAGGTTGTTAATCGGTGGTATTTCCTTCTGTTAAAGCCGTGAGCCTGTATTATTTTAACTTATTTTTCAAATTACCGTGTTTAGCAGTGGAATTTGTGGTGAAAAACTACATTACCCATGATGCTGTACACCAAATGTCACCAATCAGAGTCAAAACAAGCAAACCATGCCAAAAGAGCTCATTAGCTCCACCCACTCCCATGAAGCACTGCAAATGACCAAGTCTCCCTACACTCTCAGAATACTTAAATAGTTGTATGTGTATGCATATTTTGCAATAAACTTACATTTCTATAGATATAATCAACATTTTTAAATTAGTATTTTTATATTTCTACACTGTTTTTAATTTGATTATGATCCTAATGCTTCATGGGATTGTAGTTCTTTCCCTCACTAAAGCCTTGTACCTTCGTATTTTTTTTCTGATTTTCAAATACTTTTTGCTTCAAATCAAAGTTTGTTTTGTTATGATTCACCTCATAGCCAGGCCCGCATTAATGCACGGGCTTACTGGGGCTGAAGCCCCAGGGCCTATGAAGACAAGGGGCCTATCATAAGCCAAAAAAAAAATCACATTGTTTTGTAATTTGTCGAATTTTCTGTCAATCACTTGATATTCATGTTTTTGGCTGCTGATTGATCCAATTTACAAGTGACCCACGTGGGAAGCATGATATGACAGCCTATCAGAATGTAGAGAAACAGTTGCGTCATCTTCTATAGTAGTCTATTCAAATTTATGCTAGTCACAGAGGCTGATGAATGCTAGTCACAGAGGCTGATGATAGCTATCAAAATGTTGAGGAAGAAAAAGTTTGAGAGTGGTGCTCATAAACGAAAAATATCGCGACAGAAAGAAAACAGTGAGAAGGAATTGTTAAAAAAGATTCCAAAGCTAACAGGATTTTTTAAACCTGCAAATGAAGGTGAGTCGAGCTCATTAAGCGGAGCACCGATCGATGAACAGTGGAGAGGACAAGCAAACAGGCGGGCAGTGTTAATTTCGTTGACGAATAATTTGCGTAATTATTTTCGTCAACAATTTTTTTTCACAGACGAAAACGAGACGATATGGTCCCGACCCGAAGCGTGCAGCCCTGCACATATAGACAGACAGCGCGCGAGGACTGAATTGAGCTCTCTTTCGCGTCTGAATGGACAAATACACACAACATTATGTCTAAATGTCCGTTTTAGAGAGTATTCACGTAAACACAGTCGGTTATGTTTTACAGAATGAATGTACAGTTGTGAGAATATTGGATGTGCATCAGTGTCATTGGATCTTCGCACTCGGTCTTAAAGTGACAGTGCGTAATAAACCTAATGCCGTCTGTGCACTTAATATTAATCAAACAACAAAATAAAAAGAGAAAAGCATTCACTGCTCTTTAATAGCTTTAATATGGATTAATTATACTTAAATTATACAAATAAATATGTCTGCTTGAAAGAATAAAGAATGATGTATGTAAGTTAAAGACTGCATAATCATTAATTGAAGAAAAAAAAGACTGTTCTACTTTTGGAGAAGAAGTGTTTTTATTTAATTTTAAGATATTATGTTATGTCACCGCTCTAAATCTGCGTCTGTACAGTATTGCATGTTCAAACTTTTAAAATTATTCATATTAACAGGTTAATAGATGTTTTCTACGGGAATATATAATGGGTTTGGAAATTTTAGAGAAATTCTAAATGAATGCATAGAATTTCACTAAACCCATTCGGTTTTAGTCGACTAAATCTACTTTAAATTTAGTCGACTAAAATCTTATTGTATTTCGTCGACTAAAACTAGACTATTTACTGCTTTCCAGTAGCCTGTGCTGTGGAGGTTTTACATTGCTGTTGTTGTGGATTTTTTTATGGAATACTGTTTTCGTTAGGAAATAAGTTTATCTCGGGGAGAGAAACTTATTTCTGCTTTTGTTGTATAGACAAACGTGATCATTAGACTTTTTTTTTTATTGTGGGCCTACAAAACCTCTCAGCCCCAGGGCCTAACGGCAGGTTAATGCGGGCCTGCTCATAGCTCGCTGGTTTGGTTCATGCCTTATAACGCATTAACAACAATTTTTTATTTTTTTATTTTTTTAAATCCCTTTTGTAGAAATGAATGGAAAAAATAACACTCGCCATTGTTAAAGTCACTGCATGTCATTAGAAGTTTCGGTTACTATAGACCTTATGCACCAGAGAAACAAGCGCACAGCCATCTTAAATTTTTTGTGTTTGAACTTCCGTTTTTGCAGTAACTCTGTATATTACAATGGCATCGCTGTCGAAGAATAATTAGCTGATGAAGTGGACAAAAGTCAGAAGATCAAGAAGATTTTAAAACGAGCGGTTCATTCATAAATCCGTAAGATCTTACCTTC
This sequence comes from Rhinichthys klamathensis goyatoka, assembly GCF_029890125.1. Lineage (NCBI taxonomy): Eukaryota > Metazoa > Chordata > Actinopteri > Cypriniformes > Leuciscidae > Rhinichthys > Rhinichthys klamathensis. The sequence goes on along the minus strand of NW_026606664.1, from coordinate 1,680,609 downwards.
ATGCTGTGGAAATACAAACCGAAAGACAGGACACAATGAACACAGCACTGAAAATTGGCGGGGCTAAATAAGGTCTATAGAAACAGTCATCGCTGCGTCTGAATATGCATACTTCCATACTATCTAGTAGGCAAAAAAAAGTATGTGAGTAGTATGTCCGAATTCATTCATTAGGCGAAAAAGTACCAGGATGACCTACATCCAGCGAGATTCTGAAGTGTGCTTTCGATTTTTCAATTTCATTATATGGAAAAGCGCAGCTTGGACATTCTGCAAAACATCTCCTTATGTGTTTCACTTCTGAAAGAAAGTTATATAGTTTTGGAACGACATCGAGGGTGAGTAAATGATAAGAATGGTCAGAATTGTCATTTGTGGTTGAACTAATTGACCAAAACCACATGCCAAAGGTTAACAGGTGCAAGCAATTGCATTTTGCTTCAAGACAACAGTACGCATCGGAAGTTAGGCAACCTCTAAACGTCCCGGTTGAGTGCGATGTACAGCAAACCGAGCAGAGATTGTATCTTTTGACTGCCTGATCTCACTATTTCTCGCTGTGTGGTCTAAAACTTCAGTGGGGTTTGATTATGAGACTTCAGAACTTGGCTTAATGATTCTGTTTCACTTAACAAATGATTCTATCTCAAATTAAAATAACACTTGCATCAACACCTTTTCATCCTGAGACGTCATGACTTTACTTTCAAACTATTGATAGCTTATTTTTTTTCTCCAAAGAAATTTCTGATTACCAGATTCCTTGACAAATTTGTTTTGGAAAAAGTAATGGAGCTTAATAATTTCCCTTTCAACCTTGCAAGAAAAAAAATATCTAATTTTGGATGTTTGAAACTTTTTAAATCTATATTCTTGGAGTCTTCATAAATGATTTAATGCCTCCTGAAATACTCGTTTTGTTCTCATCTGCCCATATGGGGTCCATTTTCTCTGAAATTCAGCCAGAGTTGGGTTATGATACATGAGCAATCCACAGGACAGGCCGCCTGAGTTGATGTCTACAAATGTCGTGCATGAGAACCACAAAAAAACATCCAGATCAATTTCCTCTTATCTGCACCATCAAAGTCATTACTGGTCTGAAGCAACTGTATTGTTTTAAATGCGCTGATGCCTGACAAAGTCCAACGGACTAATCTGGACTGGTTAATACCTTCCAACAGGCCGATAACAATCTAACTTCATCATGGCCATGTGCCACCAACGATGGACGTTTACAGCAGCAACAAGGTACAAACAATAAATAAATCAACTCTGCAGAACAAAAAAGGAGATGATTAGCACAATGTCAAAGCTGCTCTCTTCCATTTAATGAAAGTGTTTGCTGTCAAGCTCCAAAATAGTCACCATAAAGGTATCCCACACTCTTAAAAAATATTGTTCATTTAACTGTTTATTGAAAGGTTCTTTGGGGAACCAAAAATGACTTAAAAGCTATATCCCAATCTTCACAATAAAATGTAAGGTTCTGTATAGAACAGGGTTCTTGACTCTAAAGAAAACTTTATGCCAAAAATGTTCTATATAAGGAGAAATGTCTTAAATGATTGCACAATAATTGTATGTTTATCTTCACTCTATAGAAAAAAAGTGGTGAATGTTTTGTGTGTGTTTACTCCATCGTGGATGTGTTTGCCTTCATTTTGTTTGCTTTCTGCATTGTAACTGACATTTTTTGCCATTTCTTTTCTGTGTATTTGTCTCTACATTGTGGCTGATTTTGTGATTTCATTTTATTTAAAAATTATTATTTTTTAAGTATCAGTTTTATCGTTTCCCCATTCATTTCCAATGTGGGATCTGGGGAGACCCTTTTTTAAGTCACACTAACATCCTAGATATAATTTTAATTCTTTTTTTTTTTTTGGAGCTATAGCAAATGTCGACAAAGTCATTTGTCAAATCAAGTCAAATCTTTTTTTTTTTTTTCAGCAAAGGTCATTTGGGGTCACCGCAGACCTCAACAGTGCATAAGGATTAGTAGTCTGAAAATATCGCTATAAATTTCAGTCACCATTTACTTTCATTTTACGTAAAAAATCAGTCTGCTATAAGTCCTTTTGTGTTCCTTGGAAGAAAGAAAGTTGGGTATCGAAAGACACAAGGATGAGTAAACGATGACAGAATTTTGTTATTAGGAAATTGTTATTTCTTCGCCTCGTGTGAAGCAATGTTCCCAGCTGGTGTGGATAGCTCACATTCACAGTTATATTACTGTTCTGTCTGATGTATGACGCCTGCAAATTGGTGTTAATGACGGTTCCAGTTATTCAAACCTAAACTAGTGCATGACTCAGGATCCGAAGAAGTTCCAGTCTGACGTTTTGGCCTGGGGAAGAGTGGTTTTCCTGCTCCGTCTTTCACATTATCTGGACATGTTTAAAATCAGACAAACAGGTGTCCATGAAATATCAACAGCTCTAAACAGATGACTCAAATGTGAAAGGTAGTTCTACACTCTAAGACAGGTCCAAAAAAAGGTCCAATGTACTGTTATTGATTTTCACCGTATTTTGAATTAAATATTGTATTGTGTCGTGTTTAGGGTTAAAGGAAATGTCCATAAACTTAACGGGAACTACTTCTTTCTCCGTCCATAATCTATCTCACTAAATAACAATGAATGTACAAACCATTCAAAAGTGTGGGGTCAGTAATACTTTTTTTTTATTGATCAAAAATGACATGTCAAGACATTTATAATGTTACAAAGGATTTCTATTTCAGATAAATGCAGTTTTTTTTTCATCAAATAATCTAGAAAAAAAAAAAATGTCCACAGAAATATGAACAACTGTTTTCAACACTGATAAGAAGTGTTTCTTGTGCACCAAATCATCATATTTGAATGATTTCTGAAGAATCATGTGACACTGAAGACTGGAGTAATGATGCTGAAAAAAACAACCAACTAACCAACCAAACCAAATCAACCATCCAAACAAAAACAAAACAACCAACCAACCAGCCATAAAAACCAATCAACCAAACCAACCAAACCAACTAAACCAACCAACCAACAAACAAACCAAACCAACCAACCAAACCAACCAACCAACCAACCAACCAAACAGATAAATAAACAGATAAATCAATAGATAAATAAATAATACACAATGAGAGTAACAACTATTGCAAACTGTCATTTCTGTAGTCCTGAATAGCTGTCAGTACTCTCCAGACACAAATACTCCAACTGAGACAGACGTGGGGGTGTCGCACGTGGAACAGTGGATACAATAGCTGAGTTAATGAGCGCAAACATAGCAGCGTCTGTGCTGTCAGATTCCTCCAGTCATCGCTCCCACACACATCAGATAAAACTCACCCAATGGGCCTGGGGAACTGAAGACTTCATGAACTGAACAACCTTGTTAAAGGGATACTTCACCTCTGGAAAGATGAATGTGTATTTTAAATGGGTCATTTATATAGAAGAAATGTGAAATTATTTTTGAATTTGGAGCTTTCTAGGCTGAGAAAAGCCAGAAAATGTATTTTTGGCTTATGTGGATGAAAGACAACAACTCCCAGAATGCACTTGCTTCGCTGCCCTAGGAGGCCACGCCTACCGGTAACAGAGCGCAGTAGTTAAACAACAAGTCTAGGCTACAAGTGAGTCTCCGTGATGAGTCTGCCCGGGATTTCGAGATCGCCCAAAATGTCCGGGATTCGGCTTTTGCGTTCTACAGTCGCAATTCATTGTGTTTACTGTGGCGAGCAGGACGAGACTAGGGCCGCGGGAGAACGGCGCGAGGCCGGTGGCGTGATTACCGATGCGCGACACCTGTGAGACGCACCGATCTCGTATCTCTCACGGAGGAGCGGAAATTTTCTTAGCAATGTTAAAACGCACATCAACCGATCACTTGTTTAACGTTCATGTAAACACTACATTCAGATTCACCAATCGGAATGAATTCAGTTAGATTGAAACAAAAGGTGTGCATGTAAACAATGAATGGCGACTGCAGAAAGCAAAAGCTGAATCCCGGACGGCCGGCGGGAAAAAGAGGATGGTAACCCCTACTACTCGGCTTTCTCCACAGAACAAGAGCCTGCTAGCTTAGCTTCCAAAAAAAGATGGCTGACACTATGTGTACATTCTGTGAGTGAGATCCCGCCCTCTATGGGCGGGTTGAGAACATGCGGGACAGCCCCTACTACTGGCTGTAGTCTTTAGCCTCTGGCCAAAAAATCCTCCGATGACGCAAAATGACGATTTTTGCGTCATTGGAGGATTTTTTCCAGACAAAAAATACATAAATCTCTCGTCTCCGGGGGATATGAGGGTGGAAAGCACGTAATTTGAAAATACCACAGGTTTCCTACTAATACAAAGCTTAATGCTAAATCCTGAAGTATCCCTTTAACAGAAATATGACTTCAACATACTATGAATGGTGTGTTGCACAAGTATGTAGAGGTAAAAACAAATGGGGTTGTTTTCTCATTATTTCTCATTATCAATAGTTAATCCTACATTATGATTTGGCCGGGAATCTGGCAACTAAATAGCACTTTGTTATATATTCAATGGGGTATTGTTTACTGTACTATAGGCCTAATAGAAAAAAATATGGGAAATGTTACTTAATAGTACAACTTGAACTATTTCTGAATAATTGATTCAGTTGTAAAACTTAAAGCCATGTTTTGCTCCTAGTGTTACTCTAGGTCATAATCGCAATGAGCGCACACCCTAAAAATGATATCTAAAATCGCAGTCAGGCGAGTGGTCCGGGGAGCCGTGATTGGCTGAGGGACAATTATGCAGAAACTCCTACTTACTCCCTGAGATTCTGATCTGTTCTTGTCAACTGGAGGCATTTCAAAAGGTAGCGCACAAGCCCGGCAGCCACGGGGTTTGGATTGATATCTTACAGATATGTCTCTACAGGCTATTAAATCATTATTTCTACAGCCCGCATGGGATCATGCTTTAGGAACTTGGAGAATGGATCCAAGAATAGATTTATTGCCTTTCTTGCCCGAAAGCCCCAAGGATTCCTTTAAATATGACAAAACGCTTAAGTATAAAGCTAAAAATGCAGATGTAGATAGTGTCCCTAGAAATACATCTTACTAAACTCAACATTTTTCATTTACTGACTGACTTAGAAAAATAAGAGTGGAATTGGATGTGTTTTATATATTACAAGATCTTGTAAAACTGCATCATGTGCAATATGTTGTTCTGTCATCTAGGCCTACATAAACTTCCCTGTTGAAAAACGGCTAAAACTAGCCTAAGGTGGTAGGCTGCTTTTAGAGGGGTTTTGAACTGGGAGACCAGCTGACCAACCAGCTAAAACCAACTGAACACCAGCTTAAACCAGCTCAGACCAGCCAATTCTCAAATGTATTATTTGCTGTTATTGAGTATTGCGCCCCCCTAAAAGACCATCATTGCTAAAGACCATCATTGGTTTTGAAAAACATTTGAGCAATTGCGCCACCTGCTGGTCGAAATATGTAATCAAAATTCAAATACACTGAATTCATAGTACACAGCATAAAGCTCAACCCAAATAATACACCAGAAAACAACATCAAAACTATACATTAAAACATTAGACCTACAAGAGTAATTTTATAAGAAGAAATTATTTTTGTAGTTGTTGAATATTTCTGTATCCTACTCAAATCTGTGTAATTTAACTGTATTTTTAGGCCAGCTTTAATGTGAATGTATCTTGGAAGTCCGACCGTCGTTGTTGTGTTCTCTCTAGAAGACTGAAAGACAGGCTTGGACAGCCACATATGGACAAAACATTGATGTTTAAGCCACTGGAGGCAGCATAACCAAACCAGCTGTTTGACTCTCTTTCTTTCTAACAAAATGTACAGTACAAAAATCTGACTGTAATGGCTGTTATGTTGTAGAACAAAATGTAAAAGTCTGTTTAATGTAAATGTTAAGTACAGACTTTATTTTAAGCAAAAAAAAAAAAAAAAAAACCCTGAAAACTGCTCATCTAAAAAAAAACACACAAAAAAACATGCTAATGCTAAAATGCTAATTCTCGCCTGGTAGTGGTAGGACTACAAGTATATTCAGATTTAAATTCCTAGTAGTGACAGGCTTTCGACCTGCATAGTGTGATTGAGGGAGGAATGTCTTTTTTGAGTATTAGTGCAAATCTTTAATGGTTTGCAGAAACTGATGTTGGGGTTAACAATTGTAGCCTACCTTATAGCCTAGCATTTTGTATGCCCTTGTTTTATGGAAGCAAAATCCATAAAAATTTGCAGTTTTATGGAAGCAAAGCTTTTTTGCTGAGCCATAAATTAAAATTTCCCTCATTGTTTTATAAAGAAATTATCCATGTTGTTTCTGTATCAAACTGGGAAATGCACTTTGAAAAAGCAAATATACATAGGCCTGTATCTTTAGTAGGCTACTTGGCATATTTAAAGCTGCAGTCCGCAGTTTTTCCTCTTTGTCGCCATCTCTGTTCGAAATCTGCAATTGCAGTTATTCGCGAATTATCAACTTTACGTGGGTTGTGCCATCACAGATTCTACTTTCTGGAAGTATAACCAACATAAGAATTTTCACTGGAAAATGTCATCTGAACAAGTAAGTAACATCCACTTTTGTTCTGACAAACTAAGGGAAAAAAGTATTGGAGTAAATTGTGCTGATTAAATCTTACGATCGCTTATCATATCACGTCAAACCATGCAAATTATACCTTGTTCTCAAATTGTTAATGTTTAACAACATCAGCATTGCGTGACTACATTTAATGTGTATTAGGGCTACCTGTAGTTCAGTTTCCATTTCTGTGCAGACTAACTTCTAATTGTCATACCAACAAATTAATGTTCCTTAGAAATTGTTCTCTTTGAAATACAAACACATGTATCTGTAATCAGATATTTAAAACTGGAATATAATCAAATTTTGACCTTTCAAAAGCCCTTCCGATATTTATCCTTGTTTTCGCAAGGGTACGGTTGCAGTCTCTTTTTTTCTGTAGGCACTCCGAAGTCTGAACGAGTCTTTTGCATTATACAGCGGGTGAATCTTTTGTCACTGGTGATTGTCGTTTGAACCTTTCTGGATCCGCCCTTAAATTGATGAGTTTAATTATCAAGTGCTGTGAGAAAAGGCTAAATCTCCACCTCCAACACCTCCTTACACGCAATATAGCCTACTAGCCGAGACTCCTTTATGTGTGCAGATGTGACAACGCTATCTCACGACCAATTCGTACGAATTCGTACGAGTGATTAAAAGGTGCCTAATTCGTACTAATTCATACGACCTCACTCGTACGAATTCGTACGATTTGTCTAAACCCACGTGATGGGTAGGTTTAGGGGCGGGGTCAGGGGTAGGTCATTCGTACGAATTCATACGAATTTGGTAACTCGTAAAATATGTACGAATTAGCAAAAATCGTATGAATTTGTACGAGTGAGGTCGTATGAATTAGTACGAATTAGCCACCTCGTAAAATTCGTACGAATTGCCGTGAGATCAGGCTGGATGTGACGTAATGACGCAAAGACATGCTCGAATCTCCCGCGGAAATCCACCAGTACCACTGGAATTAAACACATTATTACAAGCTTACCGCTTTGAATCGAGCTAAGGCAAGCAGAGAGTTTTTAACACTGACTGGTTATGCATTTGCTCAAATTTATTTTTGGATAATTTTTAACCAAAAAAAGTTACGGACTGCAGCTTTAGTAGTTGAATCACAATACTTTTTCCTTGACCTTTTTTGTCTTTAAAACACTTTATATTTTTTATGTGATAAAATATCTAGTAGGCCTATATAAATATGTAATTCTAATCAACAAGCTTTTTTAAAACAAAGCTGTGTTTTGTTTTCTAATGTAAAGGATTAATATTAATTGGAAAGATACGGTTATTTAGTTTAATCGACTGTTCTGGTTTTATTGCACCCTCACCCTGGACAATTTTGAGGATCTACAAGAAGCTCAAATCTTTTTTCATTTAAACTAGGGATGCATGATATATCGGTCAACATATCAGTATCGGCCGATATATGTTCAATCTGAATGTTATCGTTATCTGCCTGATAATTTTTTTTTGCCGATATATTAAAGCTGATAAATAATGGATTATTTCCTTCAGCTGAGACACTTCAGACTGTTTGCCATAATGGTTAATAATTGCTTGAAATAGGATTGAAATCCTTTCGAAAAAGGGAAAATACAGGTAAGTGCAACATGTTCAGCGCAAGTCTGTCATATAGGCTACATAAAATTATGATGAGAACATTATAATTGTGTGTTTGGGACGTGGCTTTTAATGGTGAGACTTTTGCTTTTGTTATCAGGTTCTCAAAAATTATAAACAAATTTGGCTCATACAAAATAAAACAAAGGCATCTGTTCTTATAGCTTCCCACCATAAATATCTCCAGATAGATGCAACATGTATATTTAGAAAGGAGCATTCCCTGTATAAATAACGGAACAAGCGAACAATGAGCACAGTTTGACACTCTTTGATGAGGATGGATTCAAACTCACAGGAAGAACATTGTCTCCTGAAGTGGATTTACAGTTTACAACCTCTTCTGTATAAACTTTAGAACCAGTAGTCATTGTCATATGTTAATAAGGAATATTTTACCTAAAAATGACAATTCTGTTATAATTTGCTCACCGTCGTGTCGTTCCAAACCTGTATGACTTTCATCTACGGTGGAAAAAGGGAGAAGTTTAGCAGAATCTCTGTTTGGTGCTACTTTTATTACACTGAAAGGAAATGGACGGATGATGTCTGTCAAGCTTCAAACATGGCAAAAACATGACTAAAGCAAATTTAAAGTGTTCTGATGTTGTATGATAGCTTTGTGTGAGGAGCATACTAAAGTTTAAGTTGCTATGTTTAATCGCCATCCCATGGGAACTTTGTTAATGTAGGCTACTGTACTTGCTTTCATTTGTTTTGATTTGTTATTTCCCACAGTTATTATTATCCCCTACACTGGTACTAAAGAGCATCAATGTTTGCTTATTTTTGCTCAATAGTGAGTTTTGACCTTCAGGACAGGTACATCCATCTCAGTCAGAACTCATGGATTATGAAGATACAATTCCTGCAACTTAACTTTCAGTAGCCTAACACATCAGCAACAACCTCAACATATAAATGTTGAGCTCATAATCTCAGAGGAACCATGAATCTTGTCTGGATGTTACCTACAGGGACAGACTGTATACTCATTTTGGTCGTTAGAACCATCTGTATAAATTTGCCAAAAATGTGTTCAGTATTTAAATACTGCTGCACTATTATTGTTACAGATCAGCTCTCCCACCAGCCAATCACAGCGCACTCCCTCACCTGAGTACTAATCACTCACACCTGGACCTGGCTGCACCTCATCATCACCACCACTATAAACACACACTCCTCACCTCTGCTCACCGTCCGATCTCGTTCATTCGAAGTGGACTCCTTACCCAATATCCAAACCTGATCAACCTGATCTCTCTCCCTGACGATTCTTCAGTCTCCATTCCAGTCTCCTCTCCAGCGTCCTATCTCCAGTTCCTTCTCCAACGTCTCGTCTCCAGTTCTCCATCTCCAGTGAGTGTCTTCTGTGTTCCACGTTCCAGCGATCCATCTCTCCCACCTCCTGTCATAAGAAGCACCATTCCAATCATCGCCTGCACACCGCTCTTCATATTACCATTGTTCATTTCACTTACCTGCTATCTGTTCCTGCTCAGTGTTGTCAATAAACCGTCACTAACGTCAACAACCATCTCTTGAGTCTGCTTCCGTAACAATTATCTCTTTTGGAACATATTTCTGGTTTCCATTTATTTGCTTAAGTATATGCAGATCAACTGTTGGCATAGAGAAGAGCCAAATGGGGCTAATATTGATATTACTGAAGCCTATTTGTTGAGCCTGTTTGCCTACTGTCCAGCCAAAGCTATTCAGATATGTCTTCTCATATTCCCGGCAGTTTCCCAATATTTCTTTGACTGGGTGATTTGTAAAATGACCTTTAATACCAGTCCAGTATACCATTTTTAGCTGAATTTCACTAATGTCAAGTGCCTTTTCATCCATTTCTGCTAAGGTGTCACAGGAGAAGCTCCACAACATATTCTAAGAGCTTGTTTTTGAATCACCTCTATCTTTGTAAGCAGTGAGGTTGATGCTGAGCCATGTATTATTCTACAATAATCAATTGATGACCTAATTAATGCACAGTATACCATTTTAAGAGAATGCCTTGTAGCATTATTACTTCGGACAGAGCTTATTTTAATACACATAATTTCATTAAATCATGCAAAAACGTTTGCAGCAGTGAGTGTTGTATATACAAATGATTTAATCAATTCATATATATGGATGGATGAATGGATGGACGGACGGACAGACAGATGGACAGACTATGTGGTTACTGCCCAAAGATAATTTCCGCTGTTCTCTGGAGTAGCCTATGTTATACTACAGGTCCTTCTAAAAAAAATAGCATATTGTGATAGTTCATTATTTTCCATAATGTAATGATAAAAATTAAACTTTCATATATTTTAGATTCATTGCACACCAACTGAAATATGTCAGGTCTTTTATTGTTTTAATACTGATGATTTTGGCATACAGCTCATGAAAACCCCAAATTCCTGTCTCAAAAAATTAGCATATCATGAAAAGGGTCTCTAAACGAGCTATTAACCTAATCATCTGAATCAACTAATTAACTCTAAACACCTGCAAAAGATTCCTGAGGCTTTTAAAAACTCCCAGCCTGTTTCATTACTCAAAACCGCAATCATGGGTAAGACTGCCGACCTGACTGCTCTCCAGAAGGCCATCATTGACACCCTCAAGCAAGAGGGTAAGACAGAAAGAAATTTCTGAACAAATAGGCTGTTCCCAGAGTGCTGTATCAAGGCACCTCAGTGGGAAGTCTGTGGGAAGGAAAAAGTGTGGCAAAAAAACGCTGCACAACGAGAAGAGGTGACCGGACCCTGAGGAAAATTGTGGAGAAGGACCGATTCCAGACCTTGGGGGACCTGCGGAAGCAGTGGACTGAGTCTGGAGTAGAACCAGAAACAGCGGCAGAAGCGCCTGACCTGGGCTACAGAGAAGCAGCACTGGACAGTTGCTCAGTTTTGCATGTCATTCGGAAATCAAGGTGCCAGAGTCTGGAGGAAGACTGGGGAGAAGGAAATGCCAAAATGCCTGAAGTCCAGTGTCAAGTACCCACAGTCAGTGATGGTCTGGGGTGCCATGTCAGCTGCTGGTGTTGGTGCACTGTGTTTTATCAAGGGCAGGGTCAATGCAGCTAGCTATCAGGAGATTTTGGAGCACTTCATGCTTCCATCTGCTGAAAAGCTTTATGGAGATTTCATTTTTCAGCACGACCTGGCACCTGCTCACAGTGCCAAAACTACTGGTAAATGGTTTACTGACCATGGCATTACTGTGCTCAATTGGCCTGCCAACTCTCCTGACCTGAACCCCATAGAGAATCTGTGGGATATTGTGAAGAGAAAGTTGAGAGACGCAAGACCCAACACTCTGGATGAGCTTAAGGCCGCTATCGAAGCATTCTGGGCCTCCGTAACACGTCAGCAGTGCCACAGGCTGATTGCCTCCATGCCACGCCGCATTGAAGCAGTCATTTCTGCAAAAGGATTCCCGACCATGTATTGACTATTGAGTGCATAACTAAACATAATTATTTGAAAGTTGACTTTTTTTTTATTTTTTTTTTTTTTATTAAAAATAATTTTTTTTATTCTTTTATTGGTCGGATGAAATATGCTAAAAAAAAAATCTAAGTTTTCATGAGCTGTATGCCAAAATCATCAGTATTAAAACAATAAAAGACCTGAAATATTTCAGTGGGTGTGCAATGAATCTAAAATATATGAAAGTTAAATTTTTATCATTACATTATGGAAAATAATGAACTTTATCACAATATGCTAATTTTTTGAGGGACCTGTATAGGAAAGGCCAGGGAAAAGAAAGAGCAGATCAGTGTTTTATAGGAGGAGCTTCACATGCTTTTTTTCATACTGGTGTATTATCTTGTACGAACAGCATTTCAGTGTTTGATGCACAAAGATACAGCTAAAAGGTAAGCTTCATAGACAACATAGCCTATAATAAATCATGAATATCAAAAATGGTAATGTTCTATAGGCCAATCTAAAACATAAGTCTAATTAATGCTATCGTTTTCAAACACGAAAGTAGTTTCTCAGATATAAATAACTATTTATTAACACTTTATTTTACGTGTCCTTGTTACATATTACATGTCCTTATAGTAGGCTAATAAATAAAATTTCATAAAAAGAATTCGTCCATTCAGTCATTCTTTATCGAGCTGACTTCAGTTTCATTTCAAGTTAAACGTTCTAGTTTCTGACCGGTCAGCAGAAACCTTATGCAAACACTGCTCACAATGATAAGGCTTGTTTATGTGGCTCCACCCTGAGCTCCATCTGCGATACTGTCATGAACTGCTCGGTGGAAACAGACAGTGGTGATCCAAATGCAGCCTTTATTGAGAAGATCCAGAAACAGGAACGAGAGGACAGGCAGAAGTCAAAACCAGGTAAGTAGTCCAGATCAGCAATCATACAATGCAGGGATAAGGCAAACGGGAAAACCAGATACAGGCAGGGAGTCCAGGAACTGTGAAACTAGAAAACACTAAGGAACTAGGAAAACGCTCAGCATGCAGTATGACACTTACAAAACTACCCAAAGGTACAAAGGGCCACTCAGGCTTAAGACAGGACAAAAAAAATCAAACACAGGTGCACAAAATAAAACATAATGAGTCCATGGTGAAACCTAGCACAGGAAGAGAGTGCCCTCGAGAGGCTCACGCGGGCACTCCAGCTGGCATACATGACAGGCATTCATGACAGATACCATGTTAGAATTTTTTTTTTACGTAAACATCTTACGTAAACATCTCGAAAATGTATTAGTTTATGTTGACGTGCATTAATTAAAGATTTGTTTACTGTTAGTCTGAAGTAACAGTTGTGTTAACAAAAGTGTGGTTACTTCTATGAGTGTAAATATCTGAAAGCACAACTAGAATTTAAGGATTATTAATTCAGCCAATACTGCTGGCTTTTATTTGTAAAGATAACAATACATTATTGACTATATTAAAACTATAAAGAATCAATAAAAAATTAAAATCTGTAATATGATATACAACATAAAATATCTCAAATCATATATCCTTTTTCTTTTTAGATGGCGTTCAGTTTCGGAGTGCCCTTTACTCTCAACGCTCCACTTACTTTATCAGAAGAGCAAAGAAAGCAGCTCTGTGGTTTGCTGGGGAATGTTGAACTGACTCTTCTCTACAAAGCTTCTGTTCATGGATATAATGCTTCTGCCTTCCATCAGCGATGTGACCATCAGGGTCCCACTTTACTTGTAGCCTATAACAGATCAGGCTACATCTTTGGTGGATACACTAGTGTAGATTATACTCAAAGTGGACGGCAAATTACAGATGAGGAAGCTTTCCTGTTCAGCATTCGAGGCGAGATCCCTGTGTGCATCAAAGTTAATAGTGGACATTATGCACGTCTTGATGACGCTGGAGGACCCAACTTTGGTGATCAGTTGTACTTTTGCTACAACAACCAACCAGCTTTGTATCATCAAGTACAGCATTTATTTGGAAGTGTGAGGGTTAATCCATTCAATTTTAATCCTGCCACACTGTATGGGAATGACACTCAGTTGAATGAATGTGAGGTGTACAAAGTGGAACGGAGTAAGTCAACTATCATATTTTTTTTTAATATAATTGTTTATTGAATTTTAAATACACACATATAGTTGTGTAGAGTAAATTATATAAATTCAGAGTTCAGTATTTTAAAATGTACTGCTGTTAATGTTACCGTCAAATTAAGTCAAAGTAAGTTGTATAATAAAACATCCTCAGAAGAAGATCCTCAGATCAGTGTCAAGATGAAGCCATGGAGGAATGTTCAGTGGACAGAAAAGTAAGTTTTCACTCAATGTTGTTTTGCTGCTGATTTCATACAGTTTTGTACAGAAATAAAATCTCTGTTGTAGACGAAGAGACGAGCTCATGAAAATGATCAGGAATTATAAACCCATGATGACGTCTGTGAGTCGGGTCAGAATTCTAATGATCGGTCCTGTAGGTGCTGGAAAATCCAGTTTCTTCAACTCCATCAACTCCGTCTTCATGGGCCGCATGACCAGCAAAGCCATGTCAGGATCTGCAGGCACTAGTCTGACCACACAGGTACAGATTCAACAGGATTCATAGTGTTTCCTACAGAAGTGTCTCTTCAGGTCGAGGAACAGCTCTTGATGACTTCAGGTCTTGATGTGTTTCTCTTCTTGGTTGGTAGTTTCGCACATACACAGTGAAAGACGGCCGTGAAGGAAAGCCGTTGCCATTTGTGTTGTGTGACACCATGGGACTCGAGGAGCAATCGGGTGCAGGACTGGATATTGATGACATCAGCAGCATTCTTCAAGGTCACGTACCAGACCGCTATAAAGTAAGTGCACTGTTCTCCAGAATCAAGAATAACAATGTTTATTTCACTCTAAATCTTCTTGGTTCAGTTCAACCCCACAACACCGTTTCAACCGGATGAGCAAAAGGCCTCCAGACCTGCATCTCTACAGGAGAAGATCCACTGTGTGGTGTATGTGATCGACGCCACCAAAATCTCCCTCATGTCAAGCAAACTAGAGGAAAAACTTGCAGCCATACGCAGAAAAGTGAACACACTGGGTAAGTTATTTATCTTATGTTAAGTTACTTGTCTTATGCCAAATGTTTCACGACTAACTAATGGTTATTTACACATTTTTTAAGGCATTCCCCAGATGGTTTTGATGACAAAAGTAGATGAAGCATGTCCTGATGTGATGGAAGATCTTCAAAATATTTATATGACTTCTTACATCAAGACGAAGGTGAGACATGATCACCCGATCACATGGACTTTTCGTTGAGGACTCAGTGACTTGTTGTTCCTTCACATTAAGTCACTCTCTATAACCTTCAACCTCTCTTAAACCTGGCATTGTTTACTACGAATATTGTCGGTTTTGTGACAAATTCCTCATGCTCATCTTTGTCACTTTGAATAGAAATGCCTGCTAAATGTATAGATGTAAATGACATGTTGTTTTGTCTCTGCAGGTGCAGGAGGTGAGCTCTCGGTTGGGTGTGCCGGTGTCTTGTGTGTTACCGGTGAAGAACTACAGTCAGGAGCTGGAGCTGGAGCTCAACTGTGACGTCCTGCTTCTCACCGCTATACAGCAGATGCTCAACTTTGCAGACGACTATCTGGATGATGTTGGTCCTATTTAGGACAATCTTATAAAGTGCTACTAGTGGAGTTTTATCTCCCTTTGTAGCTGATTTAATATTATATTTGTGTGTAAGCTTGTACTCATTATTATCGATGTACATCTCTAAGGCATCTTAAGATAATTCTGTTCTCTTTGTCTGTTCTATTTCTTTAAGAATCTTACATAGCCATTCAAGGTAATGATGCATTATTGCTGTTGATTGTTACAATTTTGTGCCACAATATGTTTTTTAAGAATAATACTAATGAATGTTAGTAATGCGAATTAAGAGAAATCACACCACTGTGTAAGCATACTTTTTTTTATTTCGATAAATAGGACATTAGTGATTCTGTTTGAAAGTTTTGTTCAAAAAGATTTAAATAAAAATTAACAATTTATTATTCACATTTTTATGACTAAATTACTTTTACTTCTGTATAGAAAAATATATGTAATAAAATATACTTTATATAATTATATATTTGGTCATTTTGGAACAACTGAGTGACAAAAGCCTCACTTGAAGGTCATGACTTTGCTATTACACTCATACTCAATAGTATTTTTAGGCTATTATTATTATTAATAATATAATAATAATAATAGAGCTAGCATACTCTATATTGTAATATTGAATCTGAACTTAACACTTATAAAATGTATTATGAACTGTATAGCTGTACTATTTTTATAAGTTCATAAAGAGATTGTAAAACTAATCCATACAAATGTAGCTGTTTAGTCCAAATTTTCTGACGATCGCTTTGTGTCCGGTGAGAGACAAACGCACGAAGAATGAAGGTTAACAGGCTTTAGGCTAATACACAAGATAAATCCAATGACATTCCACACAATGTACATAGATGAGACCCGGCAAAGAAACACAAACTGAACAGGACTTAAAAAGGGGAGATAATGACACACACACACACCTGAACACAATAACGAAATCAAATGAATTACCATGATTACAAACAAGGCAGGGAGAAACGGTGCAAACGAAAACACACATGGGTGCTTCTCATTTCTTATTTGTGCATCCTCTTTTCCTTTTCTCGCTTCCTTTCCTCGCGTCTCAGCTCCACCCCCTGTAGGACGCGAGGGAAGGCTGCAAGGAAAAAAAATGAGGACGGAGGAATTGAATGAAAGCTTTTTTATACATTGGAATACTTGATCACTCGAGCGTCACTTCACTGCGTCGTCAGCAGTGCTCAAAGGATCTGCCCTTATGTTGTTAAAGTTTGTTTATTTAAGAAATTCATAATAAATAATAATAAAGCAAGATACCTTGTTGAAATATGTGAGTTGTGTGGTTTATGTAAACTACAAAAGTAAAGTATAAATTCAAATGATTGTGACAGATGTGAAGGGGGAGGAGAATTGATACGTGCGTCATGTTTAGTCGATAAAACTCTTCCGCAAAGGGTACACCTGTGTATCCTCGCTCATAGCTCCTCTGGAAGCCTCCTCACTCCTCGATCCTCGCCTCCTCGCGGTGCAATTAGAGAATTGAGATGTCCTTCAAGATGGCTGAGCTCGATCGGTTTCCGGGTCATAGGATGGAGGACGGAGGAGCGAGGAGACGAGGAGGGATATTGAGAAGCACCCAGTGTGTTGGCCCAGATCCGGCCCACATCCGGGCTGTGTGGATTCCAGGTGCACCAGATGTGGGCCGGACCTGGGCCGATACTGGGTGCTTCTCAATTCTTATTTGTGCATCTTCGTTTCCTTTCCTGGCTTCCTTTCCTCGCGTCTCAGCTCCACCCCCTGTAGGACGCGAGGGAAGGCTGTAAGGAAAGAAAATGAGGACGGAGGAATCGAATGAAAACTTTTTTATACATTGGAATACTTTATCGCTCGAGCGTCACTTCACAGCGTCATCAGCAGCGCTCAAAGGATCTGCCCTTATGTTGCATTAGTTTGGTTATTTAAGAAATTCATAATAAATAATAATAAAGCAAGACCCTTTTGAAATATGTGAGATGTGTGGTTTATATAAACTGCAAGGGTAAAGTATAAATTAAAATTATTGTGACCGATGTGAAGGGGAGGACAATTTATAGGCTACATGTGTCACGTTTGCAAAGGATACACCTGTGCATCCTCGCTCATAACTCCTCTGGAAGCCTCCTCACTCCTCGGTCCTCGCGGTGCAGTTAGAGAATTGAGATGTCCTTCAAGATGGCTGAGCTCGATCGGTTTATGGGTCATAGGATGGAGGATGGAGGAGCGATGAGACGAGGAGGGATATGAGAAGCACCCATTATGTTGCTGTCTGGGAAAGAAAATGAGGACGGAGCAATCGAAGGAAATTATACGTGGATTTCTCTGCAACGTCATCACTGCTTGCGCAAGCAACCGGGAGGCAGAAAAAAAAGACATGTTTCGTGGTTTCGTGCAGTAGGCTAGTGGTGGTGTCTGTAACGTAAACAAGCGTGACGTAACTTATATAAAAGCAAATTCGGGCTGTCCAGTAGATGCTGCACTGCTAACATAATAATTTATACATCACTAACGCTGCAAAATTAAAGACAGACAAACAGATCCAACTAAAATCACGTTGTATTGAGTCAGCACAGCAGTTATATACAAACAAAACAATACATACAATAAGGAAAGCTTCAATACTTAAGGTTGTTGCAGTAGCGGACCAGCTCACCAATTTGGCTTTCTGCCTCTGGTATGCGCACGCACCCTGTAATGTTTGTAAACAGGAAACCCGTCAATTTATATATTGAAATAATCTTGATCACTCGAGTGTCACTTCATTCAATGGGCTAATGTTGATGAATTTGGGTTATTTAAGAAATTAATAAATAATAAAGATAAATGCCCTGATGTGTGACATGTGTCCCTGTTTAACTATCTTGTCCACGTCCTCGTTTCCCTTAAAAATTACTCTAATTCTCATTTGGCAGATTCTACAAAGTCGGCCTACTTCTATATCTCATTCTGATTTTCCATATGAATCTGAACAGATTACTACTGTTGTATGTTAGATTTCTTCCACCCACTAGGCTATCTAAATAGCGACCATCTCTGTTGCATACTGATTTATTGTTAGCAGTTCTTCTTGCAAATTTATATTTAAAGTGAGGAACATACATTGCAGCGGCTGTACACCCAGTTTGGTCTTTAGAACAATCTGTATAAATTTGCAAAAAAATCAAGTATTCAGTATTTAAATCCTGCTGAACTATTATCTCTTTTGGAACATATTTCTGGTCTTCATTTATTTGCTTTTAGGCTACGTGAAAGTTTAAATGTATAATTTTAAATGCATTTAAATTACATTAATGTATAGGTTTAGATTAATTTCGAACATTATACTCACAAAACACGTTTGGTTAGTTACAATGACAGAGCCTGCAATTTTCTGAAAACCTAAAAATCTCGAAATAATTTTGTACATTTGCATACAAGGAGGTGACGTTGAGGACCGGACGTGATGACGCAAGACCTCTCGTCCGTATACGTGCGCGTTCTTGAGTGCGCTCGGAACAAGTAGAGGACGACGAGGCTTCACCGAGGGCTTGCAGCAGTACTGTGTTTTCCTCTAGAAACAGGCCCGTCATTCACTCTGTTACACATTTAACAACATTTCACCATGAGAAGGAAGCTGTTCGGCGCAATTGTCGCCATTTGTATCGGCTGGTTCCAAGCCGAGGCTTTTACAGGTACGGCGTCTTGTTTTTCTATTGATCATGAAGCTCGCGAGCTAATTTTTTTCAGGCCGGGTGTTGACATAAACACGACCTATACGGCAAGCCGACTGCTTTTACACTGATTTTACCTCACAGTAAAGCGAAATACATAGATGATGAACGTTTGAAAGGGTTTGAAATGTTAAAAAGACGTTTAAACCGTCGGCCAACTCGCGCACGAGCATACGCGAAATGGCTCACGCGCATCGAGCAACAGCTGATTTTTGTAAAATAATTATTTTTCTCAGTGATGCTCGTTTAGTCATCTCAAATTCAAAAAATGTAAGTCGTTATCAAAAAAAAAAAAGTTTTTATTCTATATTAATATAAACAATTAATAAAAAAGCGTTAATATGTTAGCGACAGTAATGATCATCACGGCATTAAAGCCAAAGTACAAAACCCACCATGTGGATTTTCTGGTCTTTCATGTAAAATAACCTTTAATCCCAGGCTAGGGGGGTGTTGTAGCCTTCTAAGTTACACATTTCTCAAACTAAAGAGGATCTCTCTGTGTATCATGCTTCTTAGTTGACGTTTAATTATTGCCAGGACTCTTCGAAATTTTGCTTGTTAGAAATATAAATGCTTGTCCTAATTCCTGGCAGGTCAGTTAACGTTACTCCAGTGAATGATGTAATAAGCATCAGGCAGCCATGACAACTGGAGCAGGCTAGTTTTGGAGGCATGCTGTCTAGTACAGTAAAACATTAGTTAAGTGTAACCTTTAATCACAATGAAAGCTTGGGGAGGCAAAACATGTTTCGTCCAATCATTTGGCATGAAGGAGGCCTCTAGGCAGCATTTTTCATCTCTTAGTCTATCCTTGTTCAGCAAAAGGCTTAGCTTAAGCTCATTATAATGTCCCATCACTGGAAATGGCACAGGAATCCAATCCCACGGAACTTGTAGACATGCAACCATTGCTCACTTACGGTAATGAAAGTTTAGCAGTTTAGAATTTAGTTGTAAATCATGTACTGTAAAATTTATTTAAATATGTTAAACAGCATCCCCATCCTTTTAGATGCATCAGTTGGTTTGCATGATGAATGAAAATGGCAGAGTAATGAGGATGATTTTGTTTTATGGTCTGGCACCACCATTATAATTTTAGTCCCCAACAGCAGCAGCTGATGAATGGCTGGGTCGGTAAATCTGAAACCTAATCGGCTTCATAGAGCGCTAAACACTTCAGGAGGTGCTTTTTCTGCACGTAAGCACTAATATTTCCTCAAAATGACACAATATGTGCCTGAGCAACAGATTTGCTCATGCTGTTGTTGCATTGTCTCATAGTACTCTCATTTGTTATGAGAGAACATCAGGCCACATAACTGGATGGCGTAAGTCATAACTTCTCAGAATTAATGAGTTTCCCCTTAGTTCTCGATCCTAAGCTCTGCTCAATAAATTGGGTTAAAGCGAAAGGGCAGGTATTTTATGTTGTGTTTTTGTGCTTGGTATGCTATTGGCAGCCATTTTGAACTTTGGAAAATGCCTAGAGAAGGTGTTTGTCAGCATGTTGTGGGTGAGGATAGTCCTGTCCTTCAACTTTTTTGAATTACTCACTAATCTGTGGGCGTATGCAAAAATATATACTTTCAAAACTAGTCACTGGGTTTCCTGAACCACTAGTTAACTAGCCTTAAAGGAATAATTCACTTCAAAATGAAAATTGTCATTGTTTACTCACCCTCAAGTTGTTCAACTTTAAACCTGGCTGAATTTCTTTCTTCTGCTGAACACAAAGATGATATTTTGAAGAATGTTGGTAACCAGACAGTTGATGGACCCTATTGATTTCCATTATCCATAGTTGGAAAAAAAATACTATGGAAGTCAATGAGGTACATCAACTGTTTGCTTGCTGACATATCATCTGTGTTCAGCAGAAAAAAGAAATTCAGCCAGGTTTGAAACAACTTGTGGGTGAGTAAACGATGACGGTGAACTATTCCTTTAAAGTCGGCTTGAAATGTAAATTCATGTTAAAGAACTACATGTTGTGTGAATGATTAATCTATGTAAGTTTCGTTAATTTTTTTGATCTCATGTTAAATCAATGTCATAACTTGATATTCCAGTAAAAAGAACAGAAGTGTGCCGGACATCTCCGATCCCTTTAGTCCATTTATATCGCCCTTCTACAATCGACTTCAAGTTTGCTTTGATTTGAGTGTTTGTGCACATCTCAAAATTCAATCCACAATTGATGAATAGAACGAAGTCCACGCCGTTTTTTTTTTCCGTTTTTTTTTGTCTATCCGAGTGTAACAGATTAATGTCACAGTATGAAATAATTGATCTATCGCTACTTCTATGTCATTTCAAATAAAAATGTAAAATTAAAAAGACAAACCAAGGAAAGTTAAATTGATATTTTGAAATTTGCCACTTTTTTTCTCTCTGTGTTTGTCTAGTGAGAAATTATAATTTGCTTTTCTGTCATACATTGTTATATTGAAGCGAGAATTAGCGATTCTGTAGCTGATACCGACTACTGATTTCTTGTCATCATGATGGGTGGATACGGATCCTGATCATTCAAGCTTTATATAAGGGATATGTAAGCTCTGTTGAATGTCAGCATTAACCCTTACGCCTTGAAGGGATTTTTTATGATTTCACATGAGTTCAAGTGGCATACTTAAAAGTAAGGGCTTACAACTCTACAAAAAAAAGGTATCAACAGGTACACTGTTTAATTTGATAGAAAACCTTTCAAATTTTAAGGAAAATAGATTTTGATCATGTTTGGAGGTTCTTATTTTACAACACTACCAAAGTCCTTTTAGGCAAGTCATGCCATCTTGGCAACGCCTCCGGGCAGCTATTTCGGACTAACAAGACCAGGCTCCTATCTAAATGAATGGGCAGAGAGTCAGAACTGCACTTTCACTGGTCACCAGGACATAAAAACTGCTTGTATAGAAACAGCAGTAAAATATGATAAAAATCGCTGAAAAAGTTTGAGTTTGCCCCAAAATAAGGTTTAAAAGGTCTTTTTCCCCCACAGGTTAGGGCCTATACGTTTACTACGCAAGGGTTCTCGTCTCCGCTGTCGCAAACCTCAACTGTGCGCATGCGTCAGTGGAACCAGACGATAGGCTTATATGTTTCCCGGCTTGACTGTGTTAAAAGTAGGGATGGGCATTTTTCAAAAATATTGCATTCGAATATTCGGGCTCATAAAAATCGAATATTCGTTTATTTAAATGACGTTTAATGAAAAAGACGTTCTTTTTTAAGTTAAATTTTTTTTTTTCACGTTTTTGTCACCATTTCTGAACAAGCTTACAATTAGGCAATATACACAACAAGCTTACAATATATGTTAAAGTTTTCTTTTAGTTGAAAACATTAAACAGTAAGCCTATGTGTAAACAAAAAATATAAAAAACAAAAGCATTAATAAAAGCATGCTTAAGCAGCGCGAACGGGAAAAAACGCCTAATAAAGCAGATTGCTCCAGATATCGTACAGAACGTACACACACACACACGAGCCAGCATATGATTATCGTGTTTATATTGTTTCACGTTTTTATTGAGAAAAACAATATCCACATGCAGGGGCGCCGCCAGCAATTTATGCTCGAGGGAGAAAAGGCGCTTTGCTGACAGACGCTTCAGAGACACAAAGATAACGGTGTTCTAAGTTTCTAACAGCACTTTGCGTTTTCTCTTCTTAAACCTGTCTCCCTCAACGAAACCTAAAGGAAGTATATGTCTCAAAATCATTTTGCTATAAGATAAGTTATCATTACGGATCACGCGGGGTCCAGCTGCGCTTACCTGCAGTCGTGAATGCAGTGATGGACAGCTATCTTTCCTCATTCGACTGTTTGGATTTCATGTGATTTCTCATTGTGTTGATGATATTATAACTCAGATTAATTAATTAATTCGATCAAAAGTAATTCCATTTAGTAAGATCATTTTCAAGTAATTCCAAACTTCGCGAGGCAGACGACAACATTATGTGATCAAATACACACAACTTGTTAACACACTCCACAGCGCCACCCAGTGCATTTAATTATAACTGCGAGTTAGTGCTTGGGATTTATCATGGATTCACTGCATTTACGGCCAGCAAAGCAATGTAGTAAAATTCGAATAGTATTTTATTTTTCCAATAATAATTACAGATCGAATATTCGTGCACATCCCTAGTTAAAAGCAGACGATTGGCTTTCCAGCGGGAGGGGCGGGGCATGTGCATACAACCGCCATCTTTGGCGTTACGGGTTTTCCCTATATAGTTGTATTGAGGATTGAGGAAGTGGCATGTCTCTATATAAGTTGTCTCTGACACGACTGAGAAAACCCCAGAAAAAAAGTGATGCAATTTGATTGATTTTGTTGTTATTATTATTACACGGTGACTATTAGAGGGTAAATCTGATAGGTCATAATCAAGTTTGGGCTTGTTTACAATGTCAACTGCATTTTCACCAAATTTTGTGTTGATCTCAAAGCGTTCAGAAGTTATGGCTTTTGGAACCATGGTAGCCTTTTTATCAAAAATCCAAAAACCTCTTCAAACAAGTGGTCTGAGTGTTTTACTGAACATAAGAACTACTTGCATGTGTAAACGCCACAAAGCATAGAAATTGTAGTAAATAACAAGCAATAAGATCCTGGTTGATGAGTGATGATCTTCCAGTGTGTTTCAGCTGTGCACTCCTAATCTATGGCGCACAGTAAATGAAGACCTGCCAATCTGAATGATCGGTCCAATCCAAGCGCGTTCAAGCTGTTAAACAGCGTATGACTGGTCTCTACACATCATCCCTACCCACCTTACCTGAGATCCAGTTATATTGGTTGAATTTCCAAATAACGGAATCCCGGAACCCTATAGCTTTAGCCAAGCAGCATGTCATATCACTCAGTGAGTATTTTCATAGGATATCCGTATGTTGTGTGTGGGCTCGTTTGAATCTAGGCAACCTGCTCTAAATAAAGATGTAATGTACAATGGTTAACTAATGTTTAGCGTAGTTACAAAGCAGAACATGGTGTAAAAGCCTCAACTAGTTTATGCTTCTTTGTAATGCAGGTTTTAGTTAAATTGTGTGGTCTCATGGTAGTACAGGAAAGATATCTATTTGTTAGCTTCTATGATAATCTCCTAAAGGCCATCAGAATGAGTTGAGTCGATGGCAAATGGTGCATTTTGTTCAATTTTCTTTTTTATAGAGCTTAATGTCCCATGTGCATTTAGAGATCTTAAAAGCCTTGTGATTAAACAGTTATGACATGCTGTGTAGTTTCCTACCTTTTATAGGGAAGGATATCCCACATTTATCAACGTTCAATCAAAGGATTGAGCCAAGAAACTATGATGAAACAAGTGACCTTAGGTCAGTATTTTTTCCTGCCAATTAATCCACATGTCAGCTTGTGAGAAGGTGACCTTATTGACTTGTTTACTAGAAGAGGTTAAGTTAATTATCTAGTAGTGGCAGACTTTGCACCATACTTTTGTACTTTACCGTTCTCCCGGTTTGGAGTTATTTACAATTTAGGCTTGAAATATTTAGTCAATATGCTTGTCTTATGGTAACATTAAATCTTAGCACACATACACAAATATGCTTAAATTCCTTTTAGAGCTTGTTTATGAGTAGTTTTGAATTTCTGTCTACTCTGGGCCACTTAATGTTGGTGACCTTTCATAATGGTCAAATGAATGAAACCTGTTCTCCTTTCAAAGGGCATATGTTATTTCAGGCTTAAGGCATGTGTGGAGTCCCACTGCTCTGAATGTAATGTGGATTGTGGACATTGTACCCTTTTTACCCCTCCCTGGCTAACTCACTAAAACATTCCTCCCTCATCAGCAATGGACAAAAAGGGAGCAGTACCTTACTCTTGTTTCAAAACCAAACACAATGAAAACATGTGCTACACTGCAGGAGGCAACTACAGGTCTGAGGCTGATCTCAGTGTTCTTTTCATTGATGTGGAGGGTTGTTGTTCAAGCCGCTACGCACGTACTTCCATGTCGTTCAGGGTGTGTATTGTTCCAAGGTGATCAGAAGAATTCTGTTGAAATTCTCCATGGGGGATTAGCACAGTACAACCTTGTTTTTCTCCAGAGTACATGCTTCGAGTCTACAAGAACGACACAATGGTTCAGGGTTCAAAAGAAAGTTGTTTTTAGGTTCATTTCTCATTTACACTGTTCATGTCAATTCCGACAACCCCCTTCAGACACATTGGCCAACCAGAAAAAATATCAGCTAATATATTATCAGCTTTAGCGATATAACGGTCGACCGCAATCATATGACAAGTCTTAAAGGAATAGCCTACTTAGCTCAAATTAAAATCACCCTCATGTCAGTCCAAACCTGTAGGCCTATGACTGTCTTTTCAGGGTTTTTTTTTCCATACATTAAAATTCAGATGGGTCCAATGTTGTTTTGGTCAAAAGCCATTGAAACATTAGTCATGGAGGTTTGGAATGGCATAATGGTGAGTAAATATTGACAGAATTTTCATTGTTGGGTGAACTCTCCCTTTAAGCCCCGTCAGTCATCACCATTACTTCATACCTTTATTCCATGGGAATTTTTCTAATTTCATTTTTCACTGCATTTCTTGATATGCTAAGCTTTGGTTTTATGCATGCTTCAACTCATTGTCTTTTTAAAATGCTTCTAATGTTCTTCATTTGGGTTTTGCTATCATGAAGTGTTGAAGTCTTGCACCATGATGCTCAATCCAATTTGTTTCTTATGTATGCCTTTGTCTTCCATTTCTAACATTTTCTCTCTTTTTCTTTTCTCCTCTGCTGTTTCTTTTCTGCCTGCCTGCCTGCTAATCATTATTCATATCATCTCAATGAACGGTCCACTCTAAATCCAATTCACCCATTCACTCGTCAAATGTCCAGCGGGCTTCATAAAATCACCCTTGTCTCAGATGAAACTCATAGAAGACAGTGCCGAGCTGGATTGTGAGGTCATAGGGAACCCCATCCCTGAAGTTCAGTGGTGGTTCATTGAGGGCGAGGAGCCAGATGAAACAGTAACTCAGCTGTTTGACGGTGCAAGAGAGGATCGTGTACGCGTCAACGCCACCTATATTCACCATGCCACCAGCACGCTCTTCCTTACCAACCTAATGCTCAACGACACGGGCATTTACGAGTGCCGCGCCTCAAACGACCCTGACCGCAACGACCTCAGGACCCCGCCCAAAGTCAAGTGGATTCGCTCACAAGCAAACGTTATAGTATTTGAACGTGAGTTATGTTGTGGAAACGAGGTGTGTCCACTAGTGTAGAGGAGGAAGTCCCGTAGATTCAGACTCTCCCTTACCTTACCCTCCCTTGCCGCCCTCCCATACCAGGTCACATGACTTCTACTCTAGCAGCGTCTGTTCTGTCATAGTAATCTGATGCCATATCAGTGCCTAGAGCTTGTGAGATGAAGTTGAACCTTTTAAAGAAATGGCATTGATCAGTTAACGTTACTAATGGTCAGAAGGTGTAAAACGCACTAATTGCCATGCCTTTCTGAAAAAGGGCTCTCATTATGTCACATTAATGTGGCTTGGTTTTAGTAAACTTCTAAAAGGCTCTTTAGATGTCTGGCTTAACGCTTTAGGTGGTTTTAGAGCACTTTAGCACACTGCATTGCCCACCTAGTGCTTTTCCTCAACAGGTTTTCATAAGCTCATATTCTCCAAACCAGTTGCTGGTTGGTATAATTTTGTTCCCTCTTCCCATCTGTTTTGGCTTGCAAACTGCTCAATGTTTCCCAAGCTCACAGCTAAAATGTACCTTCACTTCTCCTTTGGTAGTGCGCAATCTGCCTTTCGGTGCACATTGTGGTGAACATCTGGTCAGCAATGTTCCGATTTGTTCCGTCATGTCCAAAAATGTAATTTTTTACGGTGCCACAGCGAATCCAGAGGTTGGTGGACGCATTTTAAAGCATAATCAACAGTGAATACTTGGTTTCCTGGATTTCTTTTCCATTATACAGTCAAGATGTTATGAAAGCTGTCGGAAAGTATAGTTGTGTAACTTCTGCTTTTATGCTTTGGCAGATCCAAACATCATAACCAGTCCAACGATGGTGAGCAATCTGACTTCTGCAACTCTCAGCTGCAACATTACCAACCCTCCTTCTCCCATCAAAGGCCACTACTGGACCAAGAATGGCAAGACTATTGAAAAATCAGAGTCCACCAGTGACAGCCCTTACACTGAATACCGGTATGTTCCTCAACCTCGTGTAAATAATTGTGACTAAAGAAGAGCGAAATTTAGAACTTTGCCCTTTTGGTAGTAATCTGCTTTGCACATTTAGTGTTTAACCATCAATCCAGGTCCATTAAATATAGTGCAGCGTCTCTGTTTGCCTCTGTCTTCTCTGTTCTGTTAAGAGCCTCCAGCACACCACACTAGCTGACCTTAATTCCCATTAGAGTTGCTGGGTCGGAAAAATATCCATGGGGATGCCTGAGCAGTGTACTGGAAAAGCTGTTTACTTTATCGTTCATATTTGCTTTACTGTACTGTCCTCCCCTCCACCTTTATTGCTGTGGTGTTGTTATATTGAGTTTATATTTAAACTTTAATTCTGGTTTTGATTTGTGGGTCTCATTGCTTGTTTTTCTCTCTTTCGTAGCATTGAAAAGATTGATTACCACCATTCTGGACTATATGTGTGCGTCTTCCAGTCAGAGCCTCCGGCTAATGAAACCATTGAAATTAAAGGTAAGAGTTTGATCTTGCTGCAGCTGTATTTTTTTGTGTTAGTGTTCATCACCCATAATTATGTTCTTCCTGTTAGCTCCCCCACATGTAGTGGCCTACAAACACTCTGAAAATGCTAATGAGAAGGACAAGGCTGCCCTAGTATGTGTGAGCCATGGATACCCCCCGCCTACTGACTGGAGTTGGTACAAACTTGTTAAGGATGGAAAGGTAAAGCAAGACTTTACTAAACTTTTGTAATAACATGAGATTGGCACCTGTCCATCGATTTGAAGGTTGGTTAAGGTTGCAAAGTTGTTATTTTGGCATTATGCACTTGCTATTGATTTACCTAGCAGTAATGTTTATCTGTTTATGGCATGACAAGACTTCTAGACTAAAAGATCAACTTGAAGCTTGCAAGCTTTTCCACAGATGTTGGATATTATGACATTTACTATTGTTATTATTGTATTTTTACTACATTTAATATTACAATGCTTTAATAATAATAGTAAATATACTTCTAGTTGTTAGTAATATAATTACTACTACTACTACTACTAATAATAATATGAACTATAGTAATAGAATTGTTACAATATTATCCAATTTATTTATGGTGATGATAATGTTACTAATAAAATATGTGGTTGTACGAATAGTTATAATAATAGAATTTTAATATTATATCCAATTTATTAATGATGAAAATAGTCAAATGTTGTTCTAGCTGCGCTTTCTTGCTCTCATTTCTCTGACAGTGTGTTGACACACAAACCCACCTCCCTCACTCATTTCATTTGATCCAGATAAATAATGTTGGTTATCTGTCAGTGTCGGCCAAAGATGAAGTTGACGATGTTGACTCACAATCTTCGCAGTAGTGAACGCGCCAGAGAGAAATGCACATTTCATACGGATTGCATAAGTAGAGAGCAGTCTGTTTTCTTTTTTCTTTCATTTTGAATTGTTCTGTTTAAAAGTAGACATGTCTGTGTGAGGCAAGTAGGCTACCTTATACCTTATAGATGAGCTCCAGTTCACGCTCCAGCACCTCTGTTTCGTGATTATCGATCTTCTGGTATATTTACTTTAGTAAATCCAGGCAATTGGTTGATGAAACATTGATTAAAATTTAGATACAATTAATACAAAACGAAATTCACTTTAAAAAAAAAAAAGGTTTTGTGCTTTCTGTTTGATGTCTCTGTGAAAAGCTTTAATGGTTTCAGAGCAGTCACGTCTGTAACGGAGAACTGTCACGTCCGTAACATTGTTTTTTCCTCATAAATGCAAACACGAAAAATAAAATAAAATGAATATTTTATGTTCTGTGGAGACTACAGTTAGGCTACTCATAATTTGTATTCTGAATAGTTAACAACGGTACATGTATTCCGTTACTCCCCAACACTGATATTAGTAGCCTATATAACCTTATCTGCAAGATATTTTAATAGCACGGTTTTGGCGGTTATAGAGTTCTAATGACGGTGTTCAACTATAACCGTCGGTCTCACGGTTATATAATAACCATCACACCCCTAGTTACAGGGCTTGAATTTCACCATAGGATTGCGTGTTTTGCACATTATTTTACTCATTCCCGCAGATTTTGTGCTCACACCCAAAATGTATGCGCACAAAGCCACCTCTCAGTACTAAATTGAGTTCTTTTTTGCTGCTTATTGCATTTAAACAGTCAAATACACTGTCTTGGTGAGTATTCACGTAAACAGTTTAGTGCTGCCACTAACGACTAATTTTCTAACGACTAATCTTTCGACTAATCTAAATGACTAATTAAAAAAAAAAACATTGTTTGTCATTTCGTTGTCCATTTTATTTTGAACTCAACTGAAGGGCCAAAATATGAAATGTCACCTGTTGAAAAACATTATGTATTAGCAATCTAAGCATAAGTATCTGCATTTCCATTAGGCTATACCATATTAGCCAGAGTCCTAATCTAATCCTCTATTAACAAACATGCTTAAGTATTCATTACTTAAATTAGCTCTTTGTTCTGCCTTAAATTAATACATTAGCTTACTGTACATTTTGATATGTACATTTCTGAAATGCATTTCTGAAGTGTTCGGTAGAATTAAGTTGAGTGTGAAACCAGACCAACGTTGCGGGGGCGGCGGGAACAATCGCGCTCGGCCCGTAGCAAAAAATTGCCGTCGACTAATTTGCATGGTCGATTACATTGACTAATCGCGGCTGCACTAAAACAGTTGTGTTTTAAGTGAACATAAACGGTTAAGAAAACGCACGTGCAACATTATAATGGATCTGTGCGTCAGGTCTTAAAGTGACTGACAGCAGCCTAATACACCTGCTGCCAAATTATGAGATATCAAAAATATCTATATGGAAGGTTTTTCTCCACGGTATTGTCAATTTTGGCTAGTAACTTTGGAAAACCACCAGCCACAGTGGCTGGCGAGCAAAAAAGTTAATGTCAAGCCCTGATCATTATTATTATTATTAATAGTAGTAGTAGTAGTAGTAGTATTATAGTAGTTGTATTAATCGAATTGTCACAAATAATATTCAACCCAAGTTAAATAAAATAATTGTAACATAATTTATTACACAGCTCTGTGGAATACTTGATTCTGATTGGTCAATCGTGCCGTTATTCTCTGGTAACAACCGTTAAACACTGTTAACTCAGACTCATCCAGGTAACTCACTGGAGTCAATGCTTTACTCTTGCTAGAAACGTTTTTTCCTCGTGGAAGTTTGGTGAGCTAATAAAATATTAAAACTCAAATCAATATTTTGTGTTTGTTGTTTGTCATCCGGTATTGCAGACTCGCTCTCTTGTTTCATACAAAATGCGACTGCTGCCATTTTGCAACGATTGTTTTGTACACTGTAATGGATTATAAGATAACAAACGGGTACGATTTCAAAACGGTATTTCTTATCCCCATAGTTATTTAATGTGGTAAATACCATGTAATAAGTGGTATGATTGTACCATATTCCTTAAATGTCTGTCTGGTTTGAACTTGCCAATTGACCTTTCGGCGGCCCCCCCCCCCAAAACGGCCATTGTCCAATCACACATCATAGCAACCGTTACTATGTGAGCAGGTCCGTCAAACATTGACTCCAAGCAAGATGGTGAAGCGGTGCGCCCACGGCGCTTGTAAATCGGACACTAGTTACCCCGAGAGATTGTCTGGAGGAGTTGTGTTTCCGTTTCCAAAGCCGAAAAGACAACGTGAGCGGTGCCTACAATGGATAAAACAGTGTGGACGGCCCCACTCCCAGTTAAATGTCGAACATGGTTAACTCGCATGCAGCGTGCGTGAGACTGACACTGAGATTAGTCAAAGAAACATGGAGAAAGCAGATCAAGAGGATCCACAAAGGAATTACGTTTTCTAAAGGGTTGTTGTTAACATGATATTCTCGGCGGGAAATGAGCAGCAGTCAACTAGCAGTGCAGCACCCGTAGGCTACAGTTTAGAGGAGTGCATGCTCGCAACGGGGAAAGCATGAAGCTTACTTGACAACATCAGTTCATATATCAATATCATAACTAATAGATAACTTTAAATAATGTATGGTTATCTGCATCTTTCCGTCTCTTATGTATAGTCACTTTTTAAACACGAAAATCGCATTCAGCATGACACGCAAGAGGTTGCCGTGGTAATGAACAACCTGCTTGTTAAAGCGCATGTATAATCCTCTGAGGCAAAATTACTACTCGATAGTAGTCGTGTCTCCATTGCGTATTTTTATATTTTGAATATATCCCTCCCCTGCATACTGTAACCCCTTTTGCCTCGATCTGGAGGATATCGCTGAGGTATTGCTCCAAAAAAGGTCACTGACACGCATGGGTATACCTCTTCCCGTCATGGGAATCTGTCGCGTTGGTCGTGTTTGACCATTTGTTTGACGGGCGTAGTAACAATAACTAGGGGGCGTGGCTTTTGCAAACGGTCAATTGTTAGCATCTGCTTTCGGAAGCTTTTAGGGCTGGGACAATACATTGATGCATCAAGCGATTCTGGATCGATTTTGAGATTTTCTGTATGCATCGCGATTCTCCCTCCACTCGATTCTGAGCTTAGTTTTTAACTTAGTTTAAGGGATTTTTTTTTTAACCAAATCCTGCAGCCTTAATAACATGACAGTTTTGTCTTCAACACACAGGAAGCCATTTTCAATGGCTCTGACAAGTATGAGATAAAGAATACCCCCAACAAGACCACACTGTACGTACAAGATCTGAACATTGAAGAGGACATGGGCACCTATGAGTGCCTCGGCATCAGTGATGCGGGAAAAGCCCAGGATCAGATTCAGCTGCGTGTGCGCAGCCAGCTTGCCGCCCTGTGGCCATTCCTCGGCATTGTCGCTGAGGTCATCATCCTCGTCACCATCATCTTCATCTACGAGAAGAAGAGAAAGCCTGACGAGATCACTGACGGTATGTGGCGGAACCGTTTAAGTCATAATTGTTTCACTTTCCATTTTCGTGAATGTACAAATGATCAGTGGATGTAATTTTACATTTTTGTTTATGAATTCGTAATGGTGCAAGATCTATTTCAGTTTGATTTTGTATGTTTATTTTATTTGGCTGTAGTGTGTGGCTGTGCCTTAGCTGAGTCTATTTTTATGATTTACGTTGTTTATTTCTCTGTTCGCTGCTGCTTTTACGTTGTGGTAAGTGCTCAACTGCATGTCAGACTGAAGTGGATTTGCTTAAACGAGTGGTTTTGGGAGTTTGAATGCTCTCGCTGATAGCCTGAAAAGTACAACTCTTTCACTGGCAGTTTGTCTTGCATAAGATGATAAAATGGACCAGATTCCTCATACTTAGTTTTAAGAAAAGCAACTTTATTGGTTCTCCCTTAGCCAGTGAAAGCGTTTAGCTGAGTCTGACATATTGCAGTTCAGAATGGGTTTTAAATGCCAAGGTATTATGCATAATAACATAATGACATTTCAGACGGATCATGTTATATTGCCTTGCATGCTCTCTGCATCATCTTCTCATTGCATGATATTCTTCAGCCCTACATTCTAGCAGTGACTTCCTCTGCGTCTCATTTGTTTCTGAGAGGCAACAAGGGTGGCAAAATATATAATCCCAACTTTATTACTTTGACCGTTTTTGTCGTTCTGAGTGTTTTCTGCATGAGAACCTGGGAAAATACCTCTTTTTTACACTCTGATTCTGTTTTAAAATAATATGTTTGTTGGGTGTCAACTCGCATCTTATTTAAAGTTACTTTTTTGACTGTCTAACTGTCTGAAGCACAACCTTGCCAGTAGCTGTAATATTTTGCTAAATAGTCACGTGACTTCAAACCCCCTAAAAATACATTTATAATTTTATTTTACTTATTATTGTTATATATTTAATCAATTCCATTTACTTTATTTAATGTATTATCTGTTTTAAACAACTTTTTATAGTGACTTTAAATACCCACAAACTGCATATATTATAATATTTTACATTATTATTATTAATCAATTATACTATTATCAATAATATTATATTGTTGTATTTAATGTTTTTAAAAATCATTTTAATGACCTTAAACACCCTTAAAATGCTTACTTATATATAAATTATATTTATGTATACAAGTGTTGTGTATATGATGTATACTATTTACAATATTATTGAATTTTATCTTTATAAAACAGTTATAGTGATTTAATCCATGCAGTTTGAAGTAAAAAAAAAAGCTAAAATACAATAATATAGTATATATTGTATACATTTATAAAATGTATTTAAAAATAAAAAATCCCCACAAATATATAAATAAACAAACTAATACAAATGTATAATATATGTACATTTGACATACAATTTAATTTAGAATGGTTTTATTTATTGTATGCCATTTGTTGAAGAGAATTTTATGCGGTACATGAAGTGTCTGATAGTCAAGTTTCGCACTAATTATAATTCTTTTCATTTCCATACAGCCGTTGTCATGTCCACAGATTTCATGTGTGTCAGAGGCAGGGCATTTTTCAGTGGTGGTTTTTCAATATGAAGGTTTCTGGTCGATACACTGACTTTAGAAGTCCAGTGCAGGAGTTTACAAATGTGATATAATGCTGTTTGAGAGCCTTCATCATGATTGATGCAGAAAAAGAACCATGTTTTTCTCAACATTACATGTGTAGGACGTGAGGTTGTGCTACAAACAAATGATACTTGATTGGAAACGTTTGTTCTTGGGTTGAAAACCACTAAACGTATCCTTTCAATCCAACATCAGACTGCATGGTTAATGTAAATGCATTATTCTGCATGAATCATTATTAGTAGTGCTGTAAAGAGTCATAGCTGTTTAGATGACGTGTACAGATTTTGCAGTAGAAATAACCAAATTAAGAATATAAACGAGGTTTACCAGTCCCGAATCACATTACTCATTAGACTCTGCTTTTAAAGTTAAGGTTCGCACCGTTTTGAGGCTGCCAAACTAGAGCTTAGACTCTACTCTACTGCAACTGTACTAGTAGACTATAGTCTTTTACACGCGTCATCTTGTGAAAGGGAGTGTTTAACGCTTTTCTTTTTCTTTCCATGTCGTCCTGCTTCCGGTAGATGACGACTCAGGAGCTGCACCACTGTAAGTGTTTTGTAATATTTGTGATGAGATATTGAAGTGCAGATATCTGTGCAGTTCAGTCGAAGGAACTTTAAGGCCATGTTGAAGTCTAGACTAGCCCCTCGATGTGCTTCTAGCTCAGGACATTCATATGGGATCTGACGTACCGCCGTGTTTTACAGGAAGAGCAACGCAGCTACTAACCACAAAGACAAAAACGTCCGGCAAAGAAACTCCAACTGAGAGGAGGAGAAAAGGTATTACTCTTCAAAAGTTTATTTAGAAATTCAATAAATGTATACATTTAATCCTAATCAAATTTAAACTATATAATAAAATGATTTTTAATGTGTACGTTTTTTTTATTATATTATGGACGTGTTCATAAATTCATTATAAAATATAAACTGTAATATTTATTTTTATTTTCTGTATTAAATTATTTTATGCATTTAATACAGAAATTATATATTTTTTTAATTAATTGTATTAGTTTATACATGTAATATAATATGTATATTCATAAATGTAATATAAACTAATTGAACAATTTATTTTCTGTATTTTAAATATTTGTTTTATTATATTTTAAAATTATTATTGTCTATACATATTTAAAAACAAATCTGAAGTAATTTTTATGGTTTTTTTATTACATTTATGAAACACATCTGTAATGGATTATAAAGTATAAAAAAAGTATAATAAACAGAGCAATTCCAAGAGAGACCTCACACCATCGGTCCTCTGGCCCTAAATATATAATTATGGTTTATGCACATTAACATAATTTTTAATTATTATTTTATTTAATATACATCTTTTTTTATATATATATTAGTTTTTTGTTTGTTTTTAGATATGAAGTATAATCAGGTTTTGTTGCTGAGTTTTCTTTTGTTTGTTTCAGGTGTCTTGATGACTACTGCTGAAGACATGCAGAGTATTTTCGTTTGAGTAGCACATTATAGTGCACCCTGCGGTTCCTTAACCTTCTGCTTGAGTGTAAATGTCTTGAGATATAAATTGGTCTCCTTTTACTTTTTTGGTATCTGTAATGTGCTGCCAGCAGATGTTTTTAAAGTGGTTCTGTGGGGGAAGGGGGGAAATTGCATGATTGTATCCGTGCTGTAGAAGTGTGTTTAGTGAAAATCTCTTAATGTGGGAATTAACTTTTTTTTTTTTGGCTTTCACTGTTCTCCACGAGTGTACGCACCATGACTTTCTGAAACATCTACCAAGTGTGAGATCTGATCCCTGTTTAGCAGCATGATTATTTGATGATGTTCAGTGTGTACTGAAACAACCATTTTCTGTGGTAGCAGTCAAAAGACTTTTTGGCAGTCATTTCCCTTCCTGCAAGCCTTAATGTTCAACCACTTTATTGTACATGCTGTTTTTAATTATTAAAATAATTTAAATTAACAACTTTTATGTGCAGCACTCTTGTTGTTGCTGCATATTAAAGTGCACTGTTCCATGTGGATGGTCAAATGACACTTTCTGTCTGGCTAACAATTTTCCGTTTAATGTCTAACAAGCTTATTTTCAAGTTGCTTGGATGGTTTCCAATGTTGAATTTTAGGGTTCCTCCTGCCATTTAAACCCATAAGGACCAAGTGCTAGTGGAGCGTTCCTCAGATAATCAGTTATAAATTGTTTCCCAAATTCGAACATGGAGGACAATGACATGGTTTTATATTTCTAGGTTAAGTCAGTGAAGTTGGGATTTTAGTCAAGGCTTGTTTTGTTGCTTAAATGATACTTTCCTATAGACGGTCATACTTGCATTGTAATACATTGTGAAGTATAGTGTCTGGATGTGTGCCATTTCCAAGTTAAGAGATGCGTCAAATTTAAGACCTTGATGGAAGTGTATAAATTATTTTGCCTTAGCTTCGTAGGAAATACACTGTCTAATGTTCTGACTCGCACAATCTGAATAAAGATTTGATTTTAACTTTGTCTTTTGAATATTGCTTTGTTTATGTGAAGTGATTTACTGTAAAAATCATAAGAGGCGCAGCAGTACTGAAGAATCAGCGTGTTCTTTGAGCCGCCAGAAGGGGGCGTCGTTTACTCATTTATGCGCTTCAGTTGTAGGGAGCGGCTCTACGTGACACAGCTCACATCATTGTTATATTGGAGACAAGAAGCCTTCATTTAAACCTTCATGTGCTTAAACAATAGTCACCCATATTATTACTACTATTCATAGTAATGAAGTCAATGTAAATATTCCCAAACTATCGCTAAAGCTTTGGAGAGCAATGTATTTTGGTCGTCCAGATCTAAAGCATCGCTGGCTCTGATGAACACTTTTTTTTTTTTCAATTAAAGGTGCCTTTTGTCAAATGTGATGTCTAGGTGGTATTACAAAAACGTCTCAATAATTAACACATTATATTTCAAAAAGTAGTTTCTTACTGTTTCATTAAAAAGCAGTGGAGCTATTTAGAGAATATCATTCGAAATAGCCTACTTGGAAAAAAACCATTTGACAAAGTGATGACAAATTAAAAAGGGCACAGAAAACATTTTGACGACACTTTTTGTTCAGGTCAAATGGAACCTATAAGACCCCTGATATTATTCATGATTCAAAATAATATTTTACTTGGTCACAAACCTGACAGTTTAATCAAATTATATATAAGAATATGGTATTGCTTTTCAAATATAGGCTACATGAAACCAAGACAATTTCAGGCATCCTCTTTTTTTTTCTTAGAAATGTGTAAATGGATAATGCATCCCCACCATAGGCTACTACATGCTACTAACCTACATTTGTATATTTAACACAAAGAAACGCACAATTAAGCGCGTCTCTGCCCATTTCCCACTAATTTCTCCTTGACATAGTTTCATTGATGCCTGAGAACACAGAGCTTGCGATGCGTTTCCAGGTAAGGGAGTGAACGCGTGCAGCCATAGCAACGCTCCTGGTGTAGTTGTGTGTGGTGACACTGGGACGCGGAGTAAAGCCACTAACTGCCCACGTCTGCGCTTTCGAAATCTGGCGGCGTCAGGGTTCATCTCAAAGCAACCCCGTCATGGACGAAGCGGAGGACGGAGATGAAGACCACAAAGAGATCCTTGACCCTTCCTTCAGGATGATGAAGAGTGTGGCACCAGGAGGGGGAGCAACGAGCAGGATCTCCAACAACAAGGACTTCGCCTCGGTCTCATGTGGACGCAGCACGGAATCCACCGCGCTCCTCAGTCACGGAAATGTTTCCAGGAGCGGGTTTGACGACGAGGATGGCACCGGAATGAGATGCGTTATCAACGGAGACTGCCGAAGACACGACAGCTTGTCCTCAGTCCTCTCCAAGCAGGAGAAGCAGACAGGTGGAGGCTTCCCAGCATCTGCATGTCACTCCAGCACCTCCAGCATGGACGGCTCGGTCACTCCTGCCCCGACCGCCGACAAGAAGGACTCCAGGGTTTCCTTCTCCAACGCCCCCCCTGCCCACGGACCGAGCCCGAACCAGCCGGACCATTCTGTGGGCTTCCCCAAGTCTGAGGATGGCCAGATCTCGGCAGATGATGGGGAAACCAGGGACAATCAAACTTACATGCAGAGGCAGTTTAGCGCCATGCTACAGCCCGGGGTCAACAAATTCTCCCTGCGTATGTTTGGGAGCCAAAAGGCTGTGGAGAAGGAGCAGGAACGAGTCAAATCCGCTGGCAACTGGATTATTCATCCATACAGTGATTTCAGGTAGGGGCGATGGAGTAACACCTATGGAGACTCAATACCTGGTTGCAAATTCACATGAATTCTGTAAAATGGCTGGCTTTTCTGGTATAAAAAGGTGCGTTTCTGTAAAATATTAAACATTTTGTTTGACAAAAAAAAAAAAGACAAAAAAAAAAGAAAGAAAGTACATTGTGCCATTATACCACTTCAAGGTAAACATGTATATAAAATCGAAATTAATGCACATTTTTGTATCATTTTTTTTTTTTACATCCCACGTTGTCCCACCCCAAGAGTTACACTGAACAAAATCATGGTAACAGGGTTGACTATTTAAGGTCGTCCTCTTCTGACAAATAACACTTTAAAATGCAGTGAAAGTAAAAAAAGAAAAAAGTAACAGAGTTGAACTTTTAAAGTTCAATTAGCTATTTGTGGTCTAGGTCATAACACTACAAGAAAGAGATTATAACCTTGATATTTATTTACTCATTTATTTGTTCGTTCATTCATTCACAAATTCAGATTCACATCAGCTGTTAATTGTACAGTCAGTGACAGCGGTGGTTCTCTACTAACAAATTTAACATTTTAAGGTGGCACTTATGTTTATACATTATTAATAATTAAGGTGGCACTTATGTGTATACTCCTTGTTGGTTACTAACATCATCTTAAAATGTTACATTTGTTAGTAGAGGACATATTTACATAGTCAACCCTGTTACGGTGACTTTGCACAGTGAACAGCGGCTGATGTGATTCTGAACACTAAATATTTGTGAATGAATAAATATCAGCATTAATTTCTCTTTCCTGTAGTGTTATGATCTAGACCGCGATGGCTAATTGAACTTAAAAATGTCAACTCTGTTACCTTTTTCCTGAAAGTAACAGAGTTGACATTTTAATGTTTGTTTAGCCATTCTGCTCAGGTCATAACACTACAAGGTGTGCTGATATTTATTCACAAATATTTAGAGTTCAGTATCACACCTGTTCACTGGTCACAATAACAGGGTTGACTATCGGACTAGGACTAAGACCATCCACAGTTTAGGATGACATTATTAACAAACAAGGTTGCAAAGATATTGTGATGTCAATATGACAGGTTTCAAACAATTAATTTAAATGAACATTTTATTAAGTTTAATCTTTATTAAACTAATTTAATTATTTAATTCTGCGTCAACTCTGTTACCATCATACCACCAGTATCAGCTTTGAGGGACACAAAATGCACCCTTTTCCGGGAACATCCCATAGGCTTGTAATATCAAACATGCACTTTTTTATAATTAGTAATAAGGATCGGGAACTCACATTCACTTGATATTTTAGCAAACTCAAATCATTAATCAACTAAATGAATCATTGATGGCCAACTTGCACCAGCTGTTATGTTTCATGTCATCAGGTGTGTATAATTGACCAGAAAATTTATGGAAATCCTTTTGCGTAAAAGCCGGATAAACTGCAAAGGGAAATGTAGTCAGGACACTTACTTCTAAGTTCAGAAATGATCCCGTCAGCCTCTCAGGGTAAAGTCTGCAATGAAACGCAATCAAAAAAGTGGGAATATAACTGTCTTGTGGAGCCTTACCACTGATTTTTAGCTGCGAGTGCAATGCCACACAAAGTGCAAACAAGCTTTCTTTAGCATCTGAATAGTTCAAAATAAAATTGCTCAAAACTGACACTGGATCAGATCAGAACTGATCTTGTTTATTACTATAGCTCAACAATATAGTCAACGGTTTGTTTGTTTCACCCAGCAAGCACTTTTAATGATAGTGTCCTCTTAATTATGTCCCAGGACAGGGAGGCAAGAAGGCTTTCCTCAAATACAGTGACAAACAGGTTGATTTTATATCAAGTTACCTCCAAAAAGGCTGTTCTGCAGGATCGCTACCTCAGTTTAGGCAGTATGCACTTTTGATTGAGACAGACCAATAATCAGTTTGACCAATATTTTTCATAATCATTTGGAGACCCAGCAAATTATTAACACTCAACAATGTTAGTACACCACTGTGCATTCAACTGGAGATGACTCATTTTGTGTATGAGAAACACAAAGCAGAAATAAAAGATTTTACAGAATATCTAACTTGTAGCCATACAAATAATATAAACATCTAAAAACAATACAATAACAATAATGAATAGATAAATAAATATACCATTCTCAGATTTCCAATATTTTAATATTAGATATAACAAATAAAAATATGAAATTATCTTTCATAAAAGTATCAGGCATACAAATAATAAAAAAAAAAGAATCATTAAAACACAACACAACAAAATAATAATAATTATAATATAAATAAAATAAACCATTCTCTATTTTCAGATACCCAGCTCAGTGTATCAAATGCAATATTTTAT
Organism: Rhinichthys klamathensis goyatoka; assembly: GCF_029890125.1. Lineage (NCBI taxonomy): Eukaryota > Metazoa > Chordata > Actinopteri > Cypriniformes > Leuciscidae > Rhinichthys > Rhinichthys klamathensis. The sequence continues at coordinate 1,640,094 of NW_026606664.1, read as the reverse complement.
AATAAAAAATATATATATATTGGTCATAAAAAAGAATAAAAAAAAAGAATAAAATAATAAAAAAACTAATTTATTCTCTCTTTTCAGATACCCAGTTCAAAAATATAAACAATAACAAATAACATATACACACACATATATATATATATATATATATATATATATATATATACACACACACATATATATGTATATATATATATATATATATATATATATATATATATATATATATATATATATATATATATATATATATATATATATATATGAAAATAATTTATATTAAAAAAATATATAATTAATCAAAATAATAATACAAATCCATTCAGTACAATATTTTAATGGAATATTTTAGACGTATAATAAAGGCTAGAGTCCTTATTTCCCCAACATCAGCATCATTACACATTCTTTTACGCTCTCTGCTCATTGTGCCAATGACTGTTCATGCACATTTTTTTTTCCTGTGCATGCATGGAAAAAAACAAACAAAAGAAAATATATAATGGATTTGTTCAAGCTCTTCGTATTTATTCATAATCACAGGTTGCAGTGCAGGCCGGTGACCTATTATTATTTGCACAGAGAAGACAAACGGAGCACTGCATTTAAATGAGCTTTATGTGATGAGCACATATTATTAGAGCACAGCTGCATAGTTTTACTTGAGAAAGCTCAGTTATGATCCCTTCTGAAGTTTTGCTTTCAATACCACAGACATATCTGCAGTCAATTCGCCATATATAATAAAAAAAATCATTGATGCACCTTAAGAGAAGCTACTTATCTCTTAATTTCACACTTAAATTTCACAAATCTGTAAGCCAAACCATTCTGTCTGTATCTCGTTCTCAGCGTCCTTGTGATGACCTTGCATAGGTTGACTTATTTATTGGTACAATATCTCACCATATTGATTTCATCCAACAGGCACTATATCACACAAAAGCTGTTTTATTACGCCTACATCGCCTCTCTCCTTTCGTGTGCGTGCAGCGTGTTTGTCAAGGCTGGGGTTATTTATAGGGTGTATCCCCGTCTCACCGAACGCACGAGGACTGAATTTCATTTCCTTATTATAAGGGTGTGCCTCTTATGCCAAATACATGAAAAATGCCACATTAGATTGACATACGCCAAACCAAAAATCAAAACAGTTCCCAAAAAACAGCCTCATATTAACATAAGGTGTCCATGTACCAAGCTAAATAATGAATTCATGCACACAAGTCTACCTCGAAAACTATAATTTACCAATGAAAATATTCAGACATTTTGTTTCAGACACTGAATATCAATAAAATAAAAATTCTGTGGCATTTTTTGCACATGCATTTAAGCGTATGACCTGTAAATAATTGTATTAACTGAATTCATGTGCCTGTTCCTTCATTCTCCACATAGGTTCTACTGGGATTTCACAATGCTAATGTTTATGGTGGGCAACTTGATTATCATTCCTGTGGGCATCACCTTCTTCAAGGAGGAGACCACCACCCCTTGGATTATCTTCAACGTAGTGTCCGACACGTTCTTCCTCATGGACCTGGTGCTGAACTTCCGTACAGGCATCGTCTACGAAGAGAACACAGAGATAATACTGGACCCAGAAAAGATCAAGATGAAGTACCTGAAGACGTGGTTCGTGGTGGACTTCGTTTCATCCATCCCGGTGGATTATATCTTTCTCATCGTAGAGAAAGGCATCGACTCTGAGGTTTACAAGACTGCCAGGGCATTGCGGATTGTGCGCTTCACCAAGATTCTCAGTTTACTGCGACTGCTTAGACTGTCCAGACTGATTCGTTACATCCATCAATGGGAAGAGGTAAGATGGGCTTCATTGTTGAAGTCAAACACGATCTTTCGATTTGTGACAATGTGAAGAAATTGAAATGAAAGGAGCATTGAGTAATTTTGTCCTCATTTAAAATTGGTTTTATTCTACGTTGAATAGGTCATCGGTCATCTCATGGTGGCTGCCATTTGAGATAAAAAAAAAAAAAATGAATCATGGCTGATAGCTTCGGTAGCCTAACTCAAAAATAATTGCTTCTGCTGGATATACACAATGGCTGCGTCCGAAAGCGCATACTCTCTTCTTTTGAATACGAAATTACTTCACGACCATAGACTGTAAGAAAGATGGACGACACACCTTCGCTCTGTTCCATTGTAGAAAAGTGAAGCGGCAAATGTCCCAATGTGGCGCTGATTTGGGACCTGATTCTGAAACGGTTAGTACGGTTTACTGCAGAACAACTCATTATATCGGTGTGAAATAAACAGTTATGGAAATATAGAAATGAAAGTTGAAGCTACAATCGCCGCCTGGAAATCCTCCAAAAAGTCAGTTGGTGCCTCGGTGACTACTTCGCTCAGAGAAGCTGTCAATCATGACGTCACACTCCCGTTTTTATAGCATCAAATAACTAACTAAGACCAAACTTATTATAAAAAAATGAACACTTAAACTTACATCAGCATGATAAAACTACCTAAAATGACGGAAAAAAATTAATTTGATGTGTAATTGGATTGTTTAGTTTGCCTCATGTCCCATTAGATTACATGGAGAGGGCGGGGTTTATGACCTATGCTGGGACCAGCCACCTGGGGGCGATCGATACGCTTTGGCTTCATTTTTCAGGACTTGTGCGGCACGCTACCATTAAAAACGCTATATATGCGTACTTCTGAATTTCACTGTAGGTCATCTGGGTACGTTTGGGCTACTGTTTGCCCATACTACTCTTTTCACATACGTTTTTTCAGCCCATTCTCATCCCAAGGCGTCATCTAACTGACGCTTTTGACCATGCGTCAACATGCCGACGCACATGGTACTCCTTAAGCGTCAATATGAGACGCGCCTCCTAGTGGTCTAACCCTAACCCTACCTCAGACCTAAACCTACCCATAACGGAAGCGTCATCTAACTGATGCTAAAGGGTGCCATGTGCGTCGGATTTAGACGCATGGTCAAAAGCGTCAGTTAGATGACGCCCGAGGATGAGCCAGAGGATATTGACGCTTAAGGGGTACCATGTGCGTCGGCATGTTGACGCATGGTCAAAAGTGTCACTTGGGATGAGAATTTGTTGGTTTTTTCGCCTACTATATAGTAGGGAAGTATGCATATTTGGATGCAGCTTCTGGCATTGGCAGTCTGACAAAATAAGACAAGAAACATGTTGAAAACATGACTGATATTCTGTAGAGCGTTCTTGCGTTCTTTTCCAGTAAATGCATAAACTAAAATGCATATCTTGACGGAAATGTAGGTCACTTTGGATAAAAGTGGTATGAATGTAAACTTCTGGTTCATTCGTCACACTGAAGATAGAAGATCGAGCACATTGCATTGTGGGATACAGTCTTTCGTATGCTATTCCGAACATAGCAAAATGTTTATTTACCTGGTGATGTCACTTCTTTTGTTTGTAATTGCGAGAAGCAGAATGTATTCAATGGAGCTTTTCACTGATTTCCAATGCTGTCTTGTAGGTGTTTGTCGTGGGTGACTAATTAGGTTCACAGGCTAATTAACGTAGCCTGGGGTAATTAGCCATCATAAACATTGATAACAGCAACTGACTGACCACAATAGTAAAAAACAGTTCAGTGCATTAACATTAAAACAATGACCAACATTTCAAAACACCACCTTTTGTGAACATTTCAGATGATTATATAGAGAGCCAGCTGGGTGACAGCAATGTGACGATTTGTCTGGGGTTGAGCTGACGGATGATTCAGTTATATGCGTTCTTTTCACCACCAAATGGGACAATTATGCTCCTGATTACATAGTGGTAATGTGAGCTAAGCATGGCCCTCAATTACTGAATCAACCTTGCACAGCAGTGCCACATTCACTCCACACTGTTTAGCCCCCGTATAGCTCTTGATTTCTCAGGCAGGGACAAAGCACGAGTAAGACAACCTAAAAGATATTACCAAGTTGTGAAACCCATTTGTCTTACACCACTTTTCCTTAACCTTGATTACGTGAAGGTAATGTAAATGCCTTAAAACTGTGGTCTTTTATCGGGGAAAGGTCATAAAACGCTAGCATAACCCCCAACTGCACACTTAGATTGTTGCCCATTACCTTGATTTTGTACTGCATGTAAACTGCTGCCCCCCTTGGACGTTTGTAAAGCCTGATCAAAAAGCATGTTGTGTTTTTGGCCATAACAAGAAAAACAGTAACACTTTAGAACAATTCTCATTTTTAACTGAATTTTCTGTTTATTAGTACTTATAAAGCACATTTTAATGCCTTATTCTGCACGACCATATTCTTCATCTCTTAATCCTACCCCAAACTTAACAACTACCTTACTAACTATTAATAAGCAATAAATTAGGAGTTTATTGAGGCAAAAGTCACAAAAGTTAATAGTGAATATGTGTTCCCCATACTAAAGTGAGGTTGCCTTTTTTACACCCGGCTGGGGGACTACCGATGAAAATTAGCACTTCTGAGCTAACTCGGGTACATTTACATTGTTTCAATGTTGATTAATGTACACGGTCCCCTTTCTAATAAAGAGAAGAAAAAATGAAAGTGTTTCCAGAAAAACTAACAAGAAAAGTCTTTCATTAGCCAAAGTAGCATGTCATAATATAGCCATATTTTATGCTAGCTAATAAAAAGGCTTTGCTTGTCAGCCTTCTGCTAACAAGATTACAAAGAGTATAGGTTAGCAATGGTGAACATTGTGTTAAGCTATCAGGCCAGTTGTTATCTTGCTAAAAAAACACAAAACATGTTTTTGACCATTAATAATTTTGTGAAAAAACGAATTCTAAGCTACCAGGCTAATAGTTAGCTTGCAAAAGGCAGGGTAATTAAAAACAAAGAAAGATAAATGTTTTGTTTACAAGATTACGTTGTGTATGTTAGGTTAGCATGCTAATAAATGAATGCTAAGCTGTCAGGCCAGTTGTAATGTTGCTAAAAACACAAAGAAACTAAAAAGCACAATTAAAGGGAAATGTTTAGTTGATTAGCTTATATTAACCATTTATAATTTAGTATAAAAACTATAAATGGTAAGCTATCAGGCTAAGCATTAGCTTTCTAAATCTGTAAAAACACCAAGAAATCAAAACGTTTATAGTGCTGACACACCAAGCCAAAGAGCGGCTGTTGGCCTACGCTGGGCAGTTGTTGAGCGTCAGCCGGTAGTTTTTGCGGTGGGGTATATTTGACCAGTTGAGCATATTGACTTGGCGCCCGTCGGTGAGAGAGAGAATTCTGATTGGCTGTTGTTCAGCTTAGTGAACGAGTTTTCACTAGAATCAAAGCAAAAGTGATAAAAGCCAGCAAAGTCGTCAAGATGGTACAGACAGAAGGCTATTCTAATTTTACGGCATCTTACCTGAGCATTCCAATGCGTAAATATTTTCATAACTTTGCAGTCAACTTTCATTGCCGGCCTTTAGAATGACCATTTTTTGGTTGTATAAACACATGAATAAAAAAAAACTAAAAGAAGATGAAGTTCAGTCAGCCGAAGCGTTTGCTTTAATGGGTATAAATTAAATTAAATTGGAGATTAAAACTATCACATAGTTTGTAAAATTTGCTTACAAAATTGTTTCGAACCAACAACCACACCATGGTATACATACTGAAAAACTATTAAAAAAACATGCCTGGTGATTATATTGTACATACACAAGCCAGCGTTTTAACGAGGACATTAGTCAGCTGATGTTTGACAACACCCTTACACTTACAGTAGGTTATTATGCATGCTAGACGAAAAAGGATACTTGATATGGATCATTAATTTAACCAAATTTAAATCGCAGTGTAATGAGACCTATAAGTGCTTCCACATTGAGATCAGTGACCCTGATCAAAGAGGCTTTCAAGAACTGCACGGCGACAATGATATGCTAAATAAACAGCCATAACTCCCAACCATAGCCCCAAGCATGATGCTTCTCTTCAAATATTAGTCTCCAGTCAGTTTTATGTTTTGCATTGTCTCGGTTTTAAGATGCTGCTGCTTCTTAAGCTAGAAAAAACAACCCATGCCGACTAAGAACTTTACAACATGAGCCAGGTTAGTGTCTCTGCCTTGTCTTCTTTTATCGCTGTTTTGGCTCAGTTGCTATTTGGGGCACTTGGCTTTTCTCAGGTGTGACAAGCCTTGTTTCTGGTATGGGAAGAGAGTGTTGACACTGTCTCGCACAACCACACAAGGAATTATCCTGGGCTGGCTCCAGATCGCTTTCCAATAGCTGTCCTCTTCACTTTGTAACCACAAACAAACTGCACACACAGCTGTCTCCAAGAGACACATTCTCCACTCTTCCTTAGTCTTGCCGGGAAGAACTCGGTATCAGTTTGGCACATTACTTTCATCATTCACAGACATGTTCGTATCATTCTGACCTCACAGTCACCGATATTGAATCTAATCTGACGGGATGAAGTTTGTAGAATGTACTGTACTCATTACATAAAGCTTTGACAAACCTGATCTCAATACAATATGTTCACAAATCTAGAGGTCACAAATAATCTACAAGTCAAATGGGGTTTTGAAACAGTAGCTTGTTTAGACAATCCCTCCGAAAATGAAGGATTTTGTTTCAGAGTCGTGATCATTTAATATCTTCTGGTTTGTCCTAGAGAGTCCTTCCCTTCTGCTACTCAAATGTAATGAGCTCTTATCTTGACTGACAGATCTTTCACATGACCTATGACCTGGCCAGTGCAGTGATGCGCATTATCAATCTGATTGGGATGATGCTGCTGCTGTGCCACTGGGATGGCTGTCTGCAGTTCCTGGTGCCCATGTTGCAGGACTTCCCTTCGGACTGTTGGGTGTCCCTTAACAAGATGGTGGTAAGTCTTACCTTCCAACTTACCTCGGTTTCTGTCACGCAAATCTTCCCCAACTCTCCTAAATAGCAAGTTCTCAGTGATTTGTGTTGCCCAAAGTTTGAGCATTATTTTCTACAGTTACACACAAATAGGAATGAGCCATTTTCAGTCCAGGAACTGAATCTTGGACACAGCAAATGGTTGAGTCCTCAAATTATGCCTGGACAATTCCACACAATATGCAAATAACAAAGCCAACACCTCTACTGATATCATCAGTATTTGACAGTGTTAATCACATGGGCACATTGGGGAGCCGACTCCATCACCTGCTCCTCTCTCTTTCTCAAGTCTGCCAGGCACTTCGAGTCACCCCTCCCTCACTGCTCACCATCATCCATCTGTTCTAGAAGTTCTCCATGCTGTTTAGTCTAGTTTGAAGAAAAGACACTGTTTGGACATTTGCTACACTGATGTATACAGTAATCGATCGTAACTTGGGTTATCTGGGGATTCACACGTGGGCAGAAAACCACTCTGACAACCAAAGGCTGGCTTGTTTTAAACCTTAGTGTAAACGATTGGCGACAGTTTGTGAATAGTCGTCAACCAGTCTGGTATGAAAAACGCAACACGCTTTTTTTTTTTTCAAACTGAATTTACCAATGGATAGGTTGACAAACTCACAGAGTTGAATAAATCTAAGAAATGCAGATTATTTAGGGTTTCCCTGCCTGGTCATCCTTTTTGAGACTCATATATGCCGCCATGTGACATGGGGACAAGTTTCTCATTGGCTTTTGTTCCCACAATAGTTGCAGTCAGTCTAGTCATTGCCAGTGCTTAGCAATCAAGGTCAGCAGCTTTCGAAAGGCAGATTGCTTGAAATGAAAGACGCAGCGTTAAACGATCCGTCTCATTATTTCAAGTGTCCGCCTGTACTCTCAATAGGCCCTTCTTTGTGCGGTAATGAAGCCTGTGAGTCACACTCACTGAAGAGTTGCTTCAGCAAAGGTGCTATAAAACACTGGACAATTTACAAACCTTCCTTCATTTGTTAGAACACAATAAAACTTAAAGAGGCATTACCATTCAGGATACTGAAAGAAAGTGATGACATTCAGACAGTGTGAATCCAGTCCAAATCAGTATCACTTGTACTTGCCTTCTTCCTGTTTGCAGATATCCAGGGTCAGATTCTGAAAATATGTCTTCAATAGTTGTTGGAAAAAAACATCATGTTCATTAATGTAAGCCTAGACTAATCAATATCACATCCAAACTGAATTAAAATTCCTTGTTGAAGTGCATAAATGAGTTACAGATGATTCAACCACAATTCATCTGCCACTGTGTTTCCCGCCTCTGGTAGATCAATGCACTGAAATACACCCTTTGATCCCTTTTGATCCAGCTGTGCCCTGTGATCCATGACCTAGCATCTTTAAATCCGTCTGTGCACGGTTAGAATCCCAAATAAAGCATGTCCGATTCAAAGGTACATGCTCACATATGCATTTTTTAAGAGTCTTGCTTATGAGCTCTGCAAACTTGAGGAGCCATTCAAAGTTAAAGTGCCCCTATTATGCTATTTTAAAGTTTCCTAATGTTGTTTTGGAGTCTCCTACAACAGGTTTACATGCATCAAAGGTCAAAAAACGGTTTCATTTCCTCATAATATACATTTGCACATCACCACATTTTCAATGATTCTCAAACGACTCGTCAGATGAATCAATCTCTCTAAATCCCTCCTTTACGCGAGTTACTCTGCTCTGATTGGCCAGACAGCTCAGTCTGTTGTGATTGGTGTACCGCGTACAGCGCGTCGAAAACAAAAACGCCCATTGCCATAACAACATCAGCTCTGCTTGTCCTAAAGGCTTCCTACACAGTAAACTAAACAGACTAATGAACAATGACGTCGATTGTACCATATCAATGCGAGCGCGAGTCCAAAGATGAAACATTGGAAGAACTATTCATCAAACCCGAACCCCCATCGCAAGAACGACTCGAGCAGGACGTTTCTCAGTGATATGCTAACGTTACTCAGTTTGCTACCTCACCATCAGCATTAACAAGTGCATGTCCATCCACAAACCGATTATTTTACTTGTACTTATTAATTTACCAAGTATTTTTCTAATATATTGCGGTGAACACGTGGAAACTGTATCAATAACAGTGCATGTATGCAATGTATACATTAGCCGAGCTCTAGCGTGAATGACTGATGTAACATACATGTTGGTAAAACAAATCTTGCTCCATGCTTAATCTTTCCTCAAAGTAGTGAGAACGACAGATAATCTGCATTAATTGACACAGTTTTAGGTAATAGTGGCCCACAGCTGCTTAGCTGAAGTATTTCAGTGATAACATGAGTTAGCCAGTTAGCTGCTTAGCAGAAGTATTTCAGTGATAACATGAGTTAGCCAGTTAGCTGCTTAGCAGAAGTATTTCAGTGATAACATGAGTTAGCAAGTTAGCAGGAGACCTACACAATATCAAACTCAAAACTAAGTATTTTGAACACCATCTTTCAAGAGCAAGCAACTTGCGAATCCTGCATTTAACTCCGAGATTTGAGAAGTAGTCGTCAGTAAAATAAAGGGAACACCGCAAAAGTTTAGGATTATACTGCTGTGATATCGTGGTAAAGATACATTTTAACCACTGATTCTTCACATGCTCATCCTTGGGCAGTGAAAAAAAACTGTCTTTACCTTGTACCTTGTCTTCACATTGTAGACCACAGGGTCTTCTCGACATGATGCTGTCCAGTATCCACAGGAATCATCTGCCGGTTTGAGGTTCAAGTTTTCCCTGGTGTCTGCGCGCGCAATAAGTGGGCGGGCAATAAGCTAATGTTTCATCTTGACGTCACGACGAAACGGCTTATGACTCGTTTGAAAAACGATTCATTTCATTGACTCAGAGTCGACTCTAACTTTTGAAAGACAATAACTTTATATACGGTGCACTTTCAAATTTAAAACTTTGCAGGAGGTTAACTTAGAGCTATGTTACACACTACATGAAAGGTAATTTTCAAAAAAACATAATAGGGGCCCTTTAAGATAAGCATCCCCCAGACATGCACAGACACACACGTATAGACTGAAACGGGGAAGACTGAAATCTCACATTAGGACAAAGCCGTTTGTTAAAATTATGTTTCTAATCTAAAATTTTGCCCAAATGACACAAACACACAAAAACATTTTTCAGGCTGTTTTATTCAATGTTACTATATGTTAAAGTCAACAAACAACAAAGGCTATTGGCTCTTTAAACTGAAAGTCGGGACTTCAATTCTCACAACTACCATATTTATCACTACAACATTTTTCTAAAAGTGGCTTGTCTTCACCACCATAAAAATAGTTTGCTCTTTCACATATACATGATTAAACAAGCAATGCTACAGAAAACCCTTTGCACTGCAGCTAATTAGCTCTCTATATTTATTCAATTATAAACACCATTATAATACCTCAGCAAGCCATAATAGACAGTAACTATTAGGGTGATTTTTTTTCCCTCAGCAGAATGTAGACTGTACAAAACTCTATGTTCATACTTCTCCAAGAAAAAAGCCATGCAGTAAAGACAAATTACTATGCTAGTTGAACTTGCCCAAAATCAACTTAATAGCTAAGTCTCTTCATTTCTGTGCCAGTGGGGTAGAGTAACACTAGGTTAAATGTGCGCTAAGGGCATTCGATAAGCAAACGTAACCAAAGCACAATTGCTTAACCGGATCTACCCTAATGTGTGCTAATCTTTCATTTAGCTCATTCCAAATCATGCTAGCAGCACTGCAATTTATGTCTGCTAAAACAGATTATGCAGCATTAAACATTTCCTCTTTCTTTTCCCATAAATGCAGGGAACAGGAAATAATTTGTGAATGCCTATTTATCCACAGAATGTAGAACATGTGCTGGGGTGTTAATGGGCAAATGTTTCAAGGCTAAGCAATTGCTCAATGTGTTTATTTGCATACACCTTACTGAGAAGCATACCACTGCCAAGCAAATCTTTGTGTTTATAGTGTTTATGTAGCAGTACAAATCCTGAGAAATCAGTCTCACAGTGCAAAGCATGACTCAGATCCATCTAAGTATAAACTTAAGCAAAAGAAGTGGATATTTCATTTATTTCGTTCCCATGCATATGTCAGGAGGGTTCAAATGTGGAACTTTAGCAGTTTATTGTGTTCATTCAGTGTTTAATTGTTGACCTGTGCGCTCACTGAGATGTTCCAGTTAACCCAGAAAAAAATGTATTGTTCAGGGTATGTCTGGAAGTCTTGGAAGGCAGACATGTAAAGAAGATGGAAAGCAGACATGAAGGCAGGCACACTGAGACACACTGCCCACACTGCATGCTTTCTACACTGCCAAGCCTTGCAGTTTCTCAAATAAATGGTTAGACTCCAGACAATGTCTTCTTGGACTTGTTTGCATTTGTACTTGACAGGATTGTTGGGGTCGAGGCAACAATTTGCTTCTTCTTTAGGACTGTATAGTTGAGTCTGCAAACATTTATATTTCTAATTTCTCCACGACACTTGCACTCTATAAACACTGTCTTTGCACCCAAGCTGCCAATGATAGCAGTCAGGTGTGTCCTGGCCTCAACAGAGGCTTCCTCCATCCCAACCCTAGTAAACCACTTCTCAACTCATTTCCACAAAGTAATACCCCTGATTACCCACCACCCCATTTCCCATTTTCACCTCTTTCCCCCATCTTCGTCATTCAAAGTCACCCGTGGCCTCCTTGACTTTGATTCAGGATCTTCATAGCCTTGTCTAAACCTGCTCGAAGTGAATGCAAATTAGGTTAAGCACATTTCACGGGAACCCATCAGGTCAATCCTGAAAAATCAGTAGCTTATGAAGAGAGGCGAAGCACTTTAGCGTAGCAGCTGAGGTCCTATGCAGATATTTGCGAGGGGAGGAAAGACTTTTTAACATTATGTGGTCCAATTAACCACCTTTAAATAACAGACAGAGTGATGAAATAATGAATTTATCACAGGTCCATGGCACACGTAGCTATCCAAAGTACAGTACTTGGCAAGCTGCCTTTAATAGGGGTTTTGTATCATGAGCCAAGATTTTGACACAAGGATTAGTGTCCAGAGGAGATCATGCTCAGGAGAGTGTATCTGGTGCTGATGAAGTAATCAAAGTCTCCCTTTCTTTTTTTTATTTATCACTTTCTCGCCTTCCAATTTGCAGAATGACTCCTGGAGTGAGCTGTACTCCTTTGCCCTGTTCAAGGCCATGAGCCATATGCTGTGCATCGGGTACGGACGCCAGGCCCCAGAGAGTATGTCTGATATCTGGTTGACCATGCTGAGTATGATCGTGGGAGCAACCTGCTACGCCATGTTCATTGGCCATGCCACCGCCCTCATACAGTCGTTGGACTCTTCCCGGCGCCAGTACCAGGAGAAGGTGGGTACTATGCTCCGGACACACACACACACACACACACACACACACACACACATACACCTGCAGATGACCTTCTTATGTGTCACCGTTTGTTTGATCTTGCCAGATCAAAGTCGGTACCTATCGTCTGTTTGAGAGGATGAAACTGCTCAGGCCAACTATCCCCACGGCTGAGGATTCTGGGTATTCTCTGCAATCTGGTCTCCCTCTCATCTGATCAGTTGTCAGTCCCTCCCACGGCTGTAATTCGGTCTTCTTTGATTCCTAATCACGGCATCTGGTGCTTGTTTACACCGGCAACTCTAGTTTGCAACCCGTGTCTAGACGTCACAAACGATTTGGTTACAAACTTCTTATCTCTGCACTTTCCATTGAGCATGCGACTTTCTGGATCCTCCCTTTTCTTGAAAATATATAATCGTTTTGTTATTGCCATGTGCTTTAAAAGAAAATATTTTTTGGGGAGATTGTATTTCAAAGAAATTTGATGTCCACTCAGCGCCGGCGCTATGAGGGTCACTGTGCCCCCTCACCTCTGCTCCATTAACACATTAAAACACAAGAATTTCAAGATCAAGCACAACATTTCAAGGTATTAAAATGTATTTAAAGGAATTTCTGCTCATCATTATTTGCATGCCTTAGATTCTTACTCTAAACATATATATATATATATATTACGATAAGATTTGAAGGAATGATGTAATGCAGAGAATCCCAAAGGGACTTTCGGTGGAGCTCATCAAATCTCGCCTCAGGCGGCAGACTTTCCTGTTCATTAATCACTAGCAACAGAGCTGCTTGCCGTCAGATAACAGAGCCACTGAGGCAGCAGGGGCGTAGAACGAGCTAAAGATGCCAACAAAAGCCATTCTTTGCATGAGATAAAGGGCCCATAGGAAGCTGTTTTTGACCTCATGATCCAGAATAAACGCAATGTAATGTTTCTTTGAGACAACATTTACATTAAAAAGCTGATGATTTTTGTGCATACTTGAGATGAAGGAGATCTCACTGGTGGAGAGGAAGAAGTGGATTACTGTGATGGTGGTCCTTGAGTGCTTGCTTTTCTAAAATAACAGGGATATATTTACAACATATTGACCCAGAATATGCTTTCTAGGATACATAAATGTATAGTATATATTCAAAAGCCACTGTAAAAAGCATAGGGTACTTTTTTGAGTGAACTTTAAAATCCCTTCTGTAAAAGGATTTATCACGCCTTTGCAACCTGTATGATGTACAAATGTCCCTGTGTAGATCTCCCATTGTCCATCTCCCCTGCTATGTGGAAACCAATGGATTTCCAGACAACGACAGATGAACGGGACATTAGCCATTACGTAACAAGCATTGCATTGCTTAACTTTGACTTTCAAAAACCTGCTCAGGTCTAGCCTCCAACAAACGCTTAAATGAAGTAGAACGACAGAAGTCTCAGATCAGTTTCTGTCAACATTAGCGCACCCCAGGGAATTGTAGTTGTATGTACAGGCTTGCTGAGATGTACAGATCGAGCTGTATCAATCGACCATTGGGCACTGCAGTCTCCGATTAGAATGTTACAATAATGATCACAACATTGTCCAACATGTACTGTACAAACAGCCCGTTCTCATCCCAAGGCGTCATCTAACTGACGCTTTTGACCATGCGTCAACACGCCGACGCACATGGTACCCCTTAAGCGTCAATATGAGATGCGCCTCCTAGTGGTCTAACCCTAACCCTACCCCAGACCTAAACCTACCCATAACGGAAAATGACGCTACCCATGACGCTAAAGGGTGCCATGTGCGTCGGATTTAGACGCATGGTCAAAAGCGTCAGTTAGATGACGCCCGAGGATGAGCGTCTCATATTGACGCTTAAAGGGTACCATGTGCGTCGGCATGTTGACGCATGGTCAAAAGTGTCAGTTAGATGACGCCTTGGGATGAGAATGTGTTGGTACAAAAGATAATATACTGACTGCATCATGTATGGAAACGATTTGATTTTACAGAATAATATATTACAATTCTTTTTGCAGGAGTATACAGCAAGAATTGTTTGTGATCTTTGTTTAGGGTTGTGGACTACAGGGCTGTAGGGGTCTGGTTATTACCTAACAGTAAACCATCATAATCCTAGTTGGCGTCGGATACCTATGGTTAGGGGTGGGCGATATCTCGATATTTAAAATATATCGAGATATTTTTTAAACACGATATGGATTTTGACATATCGTATATATCGATATATTGTTTATATTTAATCCTGATTTTGCCACTTTGCTAGTTTGCCTTCTCTGTGCTGTGCTCGCCCCCGCCTCCTTGCTTTTGTTCCCCCTCACCTGAGTCGCGTGTTGTCTCATTCAACAATTGTCTCATCCGCAACCAGCCCGGAGGCTACAGAACTCCGAGTGTGTCTGCGCGCGAGCGACAGAGCACGAGAGAAACCGAGTGTGAGCATTAATTGCATTAGTAAATTGGTAGCCTACATACTACAATATATAATTACTATATAAGAGGCATGGAAGTTCGATTAATGGACTCCAGTAATCAGAAGGCTACTACAAACGTCTTGTTTTAAACTATTGCAGGGCTCGAATTTCGGCGCGGGTATTGCGCATAATTCTAATCATTCCCGCAGGTCTCCCATTTATAATGCGGGAAATTCCCGCAATCGTAATCCACACAGATTATAAAATCAAATCATTCTTTTAACAACTATCTGCCAGACGCAATTTCACAAACAGCGTGAGTGTTCAGCGGTGCCGCTTCTTTCTCGTCTCTCATAATGTGTTGTGCAAGGCAAGCATCAAGAGCTGCGGCGATAAAACACACTCGCGTTTAGGAGTCGGGACATGATGGATATTCACTCGCACAATCGGGCCAGCAGTGCATCGTGACTGAAGTTTACCATTTGCACGTCTTTTTAAGTCTTACCAGTTTAAACATTCAAGCGATTTTAAACTAATCAGTGCTCGCGCGCTCTCTGAGAGATTATTTTCTATGCGCACATTCATAGAAAATCCGCCTTAAGAACAGCTGGCCAGTAACAAAAGTTATTTTTCGCGGATTATATTGCTTTAACACGCAAAATTGTCAATTTCGGTCGTCGTGAGTATACTCTAAACATAGTCGGTTTTGTCTTTAATAAGCATAAAACGCATGCCAGTATAATGAACACAGGATCCGTGCACTAGCTCTTAAAGTGACGGCAGCCATATGTGTGTCATTCATTTTGTTGTCAATACAACAAAAGATAGCTTTAAGTTAAAGGAATCAGGATTAATAACCTATGTATTTAATTTATTCAGGACTAAAATACTACTCAGTGTTATTTTCCATTTGATTTCTTTATTCAGTTTCTGTATATGAATCACGTGATTATTAATGATGACGAAATTCAGGCCCTGTGTTTAATTTTTCTCATTTGGTTACATTCTGTTATGGAAAATTAATTTTCTATTGATTGTAGGCCTATATTTTGAGTTGTATTCACATTCATTTTCCTGTAAAGATATCGAGATATATATCGAATATCGAGATATAGCAAAATATATCGAGATATATTTTTTGCTCCATATCGCCCAGCCCTACCTATGGTTTAAATGTATTCACTGATGGACTCTATGTCCATATGGAACGAAAGCATGATATACGGTTCACAGGACTCAGGCTTTCATCCCCCCTCCTTGGTGACTGTGATGACCTTGATGCTTTGGCAGATGGTCATGGGAAATATATCATCCCTTTATGTCACTGACTGAAGATGAACTGCATGTCCCATTACAAAGATAAAAAAAAAAAAAAAACCCAGTGGACTGGCTGAAAATGTGATTTGATTTCATGCATTTAGCACATGCGCTAACATAGTTCATAATTAATTGCTTGTTTCCACATGTTTACTGGAGCTGTGTGATTTGTAAGCTAGCTTGATTATGTTGTAAATTTTTACAGAAACTAAATTAACAGTTTGGAAAATAAAGTCCTGGTGCTGTATGGAGAAACATTGCTAAAAACAAGCAAGCAAGCAACAAAGACCGAGGTAATATTTAACAAGCACAAATCAGTTCAAATGTCAGAGTCAGATCAGAATATGTCAATTCAGCCATATTGGATGAACTAAGATGATTATCTCTAATATATTACGCAACATTGCATCAATTCTTTGATGACTTCTGCTAGGAAGCTTACACAGGTTAATCGGGTCATCTACCTGTAGGTCACCAGATGTGTAGCTTATTTTATTTGTGCTAAGCTAACGCTAGCTCTGTTCTGTGACAGCCACGTATCTATCTATCTATCTATCTATCTATCTATCTATCTATCTATCTATCTATCTATCTATCTATCTATCTATCTATCTATCTATCTATCTATCTATCTATCTATCTATCTATCTATCTATCTATCTATCTATCTATCTATCTAAATCAGGATTTTTTCTTATTCTGAAACGGACTGAACTGGGAAAAAAAGGCATTTAAATTTGCTGCTCCTTCTGCCGGGAATAATTTTCAAAATAAGTTGAAACTCAGGGAGTTTGTTTCATTGGACATTTTTAAAGCGATTTTGAAAGACTTGGAGACAGAAACATCTGTTTGTAGATGGTTTGCCTGACTTATGTATTGATTTACTTATTTTATTTAAAATTTGCCTGTGTCTTTTCTATATATGTATGGATGAATGTTATTTGTTAAACCCACGTGAGTTGTGTGCTGATAATCTTTGCCAGGACGCTCTTGCAAAAGACATTTTTAATCTCAATTTGCTTTCTTTCCTGGTAAAATAAAGGTTATAATAATAATAATGATAATAATATCTATCTATCTATCCGAGTATAAACAGAGAACAGTTTCCTGAGATATGACCCAGTCTGAGACCAGGTGAAATTGAAAGTTTCCTAAAGTGTTTTCAGTGCTAATGCACAGTCCTTGTCTCTACGTAATAGGAGACTCAAACAGTGATCGCAACAAGGTTCAAGTAATTGGCTTCACATTTCAGCTTAACACCTTGTCTTGCTTCATGGCTGATTGAATGAACCAAAGAGAGGAGAAAATAGACTTCCTTGATCGAAAGAGACAAAGCGTAAATTACAGAGTGTGTCGAGCTTGACGAGACGAGCGGGCTCTGTTATTTTGAGGTGGCTAAATGTTGATGTGCAAGTAAACACATTTGTGGTACTTTCTTTAAGCACAGTTGTGTCAATGTTAAACAGTCTCTGATTAAATTCTCTTACTTAAGATTTGCACTTTTAATACTTTTAATTATTTTTACCACTACATGCCTCCTCCTATATATGTAAAGTGGGTTAATTAAAGATGTGTTTTATTCACAAAACTAGCAATTAGCATTGTGCTATTACCCTACGCAGAAAGAAATGCAAAAAAAAAAAGGTGAAAAGGGATAATGGCATGCTGAGAGTCGGGACCCCCTGGTTGTTTCTTTCGGTAATGTGCGATTGTATAAATCCCTTATCCAATTGTAATTAATTAAGATCGATTTAGATTAGGATTTGGGCCGGATTACTGAAACAAAAGGTTTTCATGAAATGGGTTTATGATAGGGATTTCCACTCTGAGCTAATTAAAGTCAGTCAGTGCACTTCTCATGATTCCCCTCCCACTGCCAAAGGGATGATGAGTAATAGTGTGCAAAAAAAGTATTCTTGTCTCTTCATAACATTAAGGTTGAACCACTGTAGTCACATGGACTATTTTAACAATGCCATTACTACCTTTCTGTGGTAATACCGTTGCAGTCTACGGGAGGGTCAGATTGCTCTCGGATTTCATCAAAAATATCTTAATTTGTGAACGAACCATTTACTCACCCTCATGTTGTTCCAAATCTGTTTGGCACACTGAAACAAAAAAAAATTTAAATAAAATAATAATAATAAAAAAAGGTTTCTCGCTTTAGCAAACACCAATAATAAACCAAAATCCCTCCATACAACAGCACAATGGCCTGTACAATAGACAGTACCTGTCACTAACAAGTGCAAAACACTGCACCCCCGTTAGTAGCCCAAGAATCGACCCTAGGCTTGTTAAGCCGAGCATATGTCACCGCGCACATACCGACAGTCATTATCCACATGCCTTTTTCAACCAACACCATCTAACCAGCTGGGAGGTCACTAAGGAGCATCACCCTTCCCCCATGTCATTATCCTGGTGTGCACATGACCCAATATAGTTGAGTTATGTTGGAATATGAGGTCTGAGAGGCCACAGAAGACTGTCTCACATTTAACACTGCTTCAGAAAGATTGTGACACAAGGTTCAAATTTATCACCCAATCGTATACTGTAAATAGCCTCCCTCCTTGGTAATAAGTGTTTGATGGAATCTGAGATCTTGACTGCAAAATAACCTTAACTTCATCTTCATCACCTCTGTTTGTCTGTCTGTATCTATTCAAAATATACTCTTAGTCACTTAATCTACGCTCACTACTCTTAGAATTGTCCAGTATCATATAGATGGACTTTCATCTCTATTTAAATGTAAAAAATGCAGCGGATTATTAAATGGATCCACCTTGACATTGCCATCAGGATGTGTGTGTGTGAGAGAGATGCTGCAGAGATGTCATGAGCTGGTGTAATCAACACACTCTCTAACCTCCGCACTTTGCCATTCAACATAGAGACTGTTAATATGACCCCCTGCTTCATAAAGTCACAAGGTTGGATTTTCAAAATTTGACCTTTTGTTAACCTGTGAAATATAGCCACCATTCTATATCACTGATTCTTGAGTACTAGGACAAATCAGACTATATGATAGAAACATTTCTTTAGAATTTAATTTCTGCAACACATTGTTCTGACACAGAAAATATAACAATAAATATAGATATTTCCCTTGTGAGATTGTCAACTATGTGACAGACAAACTGTATGCCACTACACACACTGATTAAGTGCTACACTTTAAGACTCACAATGTATACATTTTTGGTCTATTCTGCCACATGTACACTGATTATTTTAAAATACTTCTGAGATTTTTTTTTTTTAATTTATATTTGTGTAAAAACGGTTTCATCATAAATCTACTTTAAAGGTCATTTTGTAGTTTTAAGAGATGTCATCCAAAACTCCAGTCCATGTGGATGTAAATAATACCCTGAAAGAATATCAGAAGAGGCATTTACATTTAAAATGTAAAAAAATCAGCCAAAACATAGTCGAAAATGACAGTAACATAGTTGACAGATAACATAGTTGACAATTTCACCATTTTGCCTCAATTTCAATTGCAAGCTTTGCCTGGCCAACCAAATTTTATTTTCTTGATTAGGGTTAACCTCACATTTTAATATTTATTTGAAAGAAAACAATACAAATACTGCAAACCATAACAATGTATCCAACATAGTTGACGGGCAATTAATATACTCATTGACAATAAGTCAATGGAGATAAAATATATAAAAAACAATTAAGAGGATATTTACCATAATGTGTTCAAAATATCCACGGCAGAAGAAAATATCACAATGTTGGTCACATGGTTTGGGGATAATTTTTTATTTTTATTTTTCAGGTTTAGGTTAGTAACAGTTGACAGAGTTTTTGCGGACATTAATAAGAAAATTTTATTTAAACTCATTTTTTCTCTAAGGTATTCAGATTTTTTTTTTTTTTTTATATATATATGGAAAATGTGTTAAAAATATTCTAGTGATCATGACGTATTAGTATCAAAGTGAAAAATTCTGTTATTTAAAAACTAAATGACAGGTAAAGTAGTGTAGTAAGTCTGTGTTATAAAAATCTGTGATATGCTTTTGAAACATCAATATATTCATAATTAATTGTTCTATGTAATATAATTTCCACACAACATACAAACATAGCCCAAACCATTTAACACAACAAATGTACTGCATATTCCAGTAACAAACCAGAAAGCCATCACAGTACAGAAGATGCTGCAGAGAGATGGTTAACTACATATGCTACGCTATGAATAGAGCTTATCATCTGATTCATCATACTCTTCCTACTTTGAGAACATCATATTATCATACACTCTTTAGTCTATCACATCCACCATAAATAACTTCCCTTGATGTTTCCTAAAATAGCACAAACGCCCATACAGGAAACCTAAATTTCGGGTCAAAAGTGTGTCCTGAGATGTCAGCTAACATACATACCCTGTGTCCATTTTCTCTTCTCAGTACAAGCAAGTCGAGCAGTACATGTCTTTCCACAAACTTCCGGCCGACTTCCGGCAGAAGATCCACGACTACTATGAGCACAGATACCAGGGCAAGATGTTCGATGAGGAAAGCATTTTGGAAGAACTGAACGAGCCATTAAGAGAGGTACCAGTTACCAACAGACACTGTACACAATTGATAACTTGTGTTAAAACTGACAGTAAACTCACTTCCGCACCTCCAGGAAATAGTCAACTTCAACTGCCGGAAGCTGGTGGCGTCCATGCCGCTCTTCGCCAACGCAGATCCCAACTTCGTGACAGCAATGTTAACCAAGCTCCGCTTCGAGGTCTTCCAACCAGGAGATTACATCGTTCGAGAGGGAACTATCGGCAAGAAGATGTACTTCATTCAGCATGGCGTAGTCAGCATCCTGACCAAAGGGACTATCGGCATGAAGCTCTCGGATGGCTCCTACTTTGGGGGTAAAGACCACACAGAAAGACCATCTTATTAATTTGGCAGTTTGAACATCATACTCAATATAGTACTTACAGAAAATGCGTTTCCAAGGCTAAACTGTTGTATGGGTACATTTCCAAATTGTCGTGTTGTGACATCCTGTAAAATATTAACATTCCAAAATAAAAGTCCCTATAGGAACTTAAAAAAATACTTAAAACTACAATTTTCATTTCCAAATGCAGTACAACTTAAGTTATCAAATTTAACAAACAAAAAAAAACTCTTGGAATAAACTCTAGTTTACCCACAAGGATCCTATTAGAACATATCTTTTTACTATTATACTTACATAATAATTAATATAGTATAGTTAATTATAATTAATATACTTTTAATTGAATAATAAACTAAACCACTCATAAAATTTGTACTATTATACTTATAATTAATGCTGCACTTTTACATTACCTAATCAAATAAAATCACTCATTATATTAAAATAATCATACCAAACTCAATCATATTGCAATGAATGGTAAATTACTTACAGCCAAATATTTTTCCAAGGCTAAATTGTTATTAGCTATTAATGTATATTCAAATTAAATTTCAAAATAAAAGTCCAGGGAGGAAATTATGCACAATTTATTTTATTTTTTTATAAAATGAAACAATACTGCAATTTTAAGGAATTGCTTTAATAGTCAACATTATTTAATTAATCCTCCTGTTCACTTTTCTTTTTGATTTTTTTTGATGAAAATCAAAAACTGAACAGAAACGAGTTTTAAAAGTGAATTAAAAATAAAACAAAATTGAAAGCATGCTGAAAATGTTTGCAGCCGTACATTATTGCACCTTATCATTGCTCCATCTGAGGCCCTAACAGCTCACTTGCACTGTGACTGCAGTGATAAATACCACTGACATTTAAACATGACTCCTTAGTTACTCCCTCCAGCAAGCTTTGTCCCATTTAAGATGCTGCCTTCTTCGAAGTGGCTTGCGTTGGTGATCCAGAAAAAAGCAGTGTTTCCCCCCCCCCCCCCCCCCAGAGTCTTTAGGGCAAGGTCTGGGAGGGGCAAGGAGCAGAGTTCACTGAGGCTGCGAATATACCAGGAGCCAGCGGCACTGAAGAATGGCTGCAGATAAAGAACAAATTTGGCTAATTAATAACACCGAATTAGTGGAGCAGAACAGCAATGGCAGAGCAATTTGTAACGTCAACTTCAGAGAATCCCTGGCCAAAAACAATTACGCTTTACCTTTTAAAATGCATGAATGAGAGGGGCTTATTCATGATGCCAGACTGATTTGTCATGGTACCGATCACAGCGTCTCTCTGCTTGCATGCTTCACATAATAAAAAGCCCACTCTGTAAACATTTTTTTTCTTCCCGAAGTTGCAAAATAAAACAGATTATAATTTAATATGATCTATGTTTAGTTTTATGTTAAAACATAAAATAGATGTTAAGATAAGGATATTCTGAATAATGTTTTTTGAAATAACGGTTTTTGTCCATACAATGAAAGTCAATGGGGTCCAAAAACGACATTTGGACCCCATTTACTATCATTGTATGGACCAACAACAACAACAACAACAAAAAACTATTTATATTTACACATATTTTGGCTATAACACTACATTACCAATAGTAGACAAACTGTAAAAAAGTTATTCATGGCTTGTTAGGTTAACATGAAAAACAGCATGGACATTTGATTCAGTTAATAGCATAAACCATTGTATGCATATTTTACACAATTTAAGGAACTACAAGGCTTTTAAAACCACATTGGGAGTGAGTGACACATGGATACATTAAACATGTGTAATGGCCATGCTTCTTAGCAGCTTACAGAAATGAGAATCATCATTAATCTTCTGAGCTGAGCTTTAAATATCTCAAATTATACACTGAATCGAGCATGTAAGTATATGCAGACATTCAAAGTTATATGTGAATACCTTCAATGGTAAGAACTTTCAGTTAATCTCTTTTAATCTTCTATTAGAAAAACATTACGTAGGTTTGTGATATTGCATGTTCTTTATGTAATGACTTTGAAACAGCTAAATTTGATCTCCACATTTGTGGTAAAGCCCATCATTCTCAGCTTTTACACCAGTGCGCTTGTAAAATGGGAAAATTAATCATCAAAGCTATTTAACCATCAAATCTGGCTGTAAAAGAAGTACAGTTATTGGCCAATCAGTACACAGTTCGTGAGCCCTAGAATTTGAAAGAAAATCGCATGCAGTATTTAACAAGAGGCTGCATGTGCCAACTTTACAAAGGCTTCTCAATAAGGGACATTGCCAAAAATAACTTCAAAGAGCTGCACTAGAAACAGCCAGAGCACTAGGGGTCCACAAAACCACTTATTTTAATTATACACATTGTAATGAAATACAATAATCAGTTCAAAACAATTTTTTATTTTTTATTTTAAGTCATATGACTGAAAAAACCTTTTTTTTTTCAGTAAAAAAAATCCAAACATCTTTAAAAATATTAATTCAATGAGAGACAAATATGTTTTGTTAGATTATTAAAACGATGATACTTAAAAAAAAAAGCAAATAGAAGATAAATAAGAAAAAAAGTATTTTCGTTTTATTTTTTTAATGAAAAAAACAAACATTTTGGCAGTCATATTACTGTGTATTTAAAAATATTAAATAAATAAATAATCATAAATGGAACAAAATTGAATGCTTTTCAAACCCTGCTGCCATACAACTCTAGGACATTTCTCTTTATAAAACTTAATACGGTTGGAAAAGTTAAGTTTATAGTACTGAAATATGATTGAATGTATCTAAATATTCAATATAATCAATTTAACAACACATGGTTAAGTCTCTTTATCTCAAAGGCCCTTATTAAGATGCAGATGTTACCCTGAATTATTGATTTTTTTATGACAGGCAACTTCTACTTGAATCCCTCATTGAGGTTTTATTCACTCTACAGGGATGAGTGGCACAGCGACTTCAATTGGAGTGAGCTGTGCCAACATTTACGTTGAATCGAGGCCACATTTTCAACTGGGTAGATCCCAAATGCTGAGCATCTATGTGTGTGTGTGTGTGTGTGTGTGTGTGTGTGTAGATATATCCCCTTCAGTCAGTGTCAGGATCTTACCTCTATAATGTTGAGTTTGACCTTCCACTCAGAGAGAAGAGGTGTAGTTAGGAGACAAAGCAAACTGACAGGTCCTCTACGGTTACCTTTTCAGGTTTCAACTCCAGTTGTGGTGAAATTTCAATGTGTACTTTCAGGAATAAAGAGAAAAGAGCTTGAAAAACTTAATTAACATGACTATTATGTTGTTGAAGTTTATGTTCCATGGGTTTAGATTGAACACTGCTGAAAAAGAAAACCCACTTAAACCAGCCTAAAAAGGTCAAGGTGGTCTCCTAACCAGACCAAGCTGGTCAAGTCTGTCTTTTTTGTTGGTTTTAAAGTTTTTCTTTTGGCCCTTGTCCACTAGTCAGACTAAAGAGAGCAGCTGACCAACCAGCCAAACGCTAGCTAAGACTCTGCAAAAAAAAACTGCTTAAACTTTTCTTATCTTATTGAACTTGGTCTACTGGCATGGTCAAGTTGGTGTTGCATGGTCTAGTGACAGAAACCACTCTAAAACCAGCAATCCGGACCAGTCTGACATGGCTGGGAAACCAGCTAAGGCGAGCAAACCATCTTAGACTGTTTTTTTTTAAATTGCTTAAAATATATTTGGAATCACTTCAAAAAAGGAAAATAAGGTCAAGTGCAACAGTGCAGCGCAAGTTTGTCATATAGACTACATAAAATTATAATGGAACATTATAATGGTTTTAAATGGTGAGACTTTTGTTTTTGTATTCAGGCTTTCTGAAAATATATAAAAATTTGGATTTAGATTCATCTGCCAATATATCGGTTATCGGCTTTCAAATATAAATAATTATTGGTATCTGGCAAAATTTTCATATCTTTTATGAAAGCATCTCTACTAAAAACCTAATCTAAAACCAACTAAGACCAGAAAACCACTTTTAAAAAATGGTTTAAGCAGAGGCTTTTCTTACATCAGGTACAACCAGCACATAACCTGATTTCACCAGGTGCGACGTTCCTGCATCCTGGATCAATATCTTTGTTGATCCTGGAACAACATTCCAATCAACCAATCAGATTTGAGGGACAAGTTTACAGTTTGTGTCAAGTTTAGGCTTACAACCAGGGTTAGGTGTTTCTACATCAGTATTATTCACCAATCATTTCCCTCTGATTTTAGGGATAACTTATAGGTAGGGTTTAGGGATAGGACAAAATTTTCAGACAGGAATGTTGTTCCAGGATCGACAAAATATGTTGACCCAGGAACGCGGCTAACTCTGCAAAATCAGGACGTGACAAGTACTAAAAGACACATCTAAAAACAATTAAGAACTACTAAGATACAAATGATTCTGGAACCACAACCATGATATGTCCTGTTGATTCTCAGAGATCTGCCTGTTGACCCGTGGAAGACGAACCGCCAGCGTGCGGGCGGACACCTACTGCCGACTGTACTCGCTCTCCGTGGACAACTTCAATGAAGTACTGGAGGAGTACCCCATGATGAGGAGAGCGTTCGAGACCGTAGCCATCGACCGCCTTGATCGAATAGGTAAGTTGCCTAGAAAGTAAAATTGGTTGCATACACAAAAAGCATTATGCTTATAATAAAGAACCACGGTAATACTACAGTACACACTCCGCACATTTTGTGAAGGTGTGTTTACCTGTGTTAGAGGCGTTAAGGGTACACAGCCCAGGATTCCATTTGTTTGGACATTCATTGATCACATCTGTGCTCAAATTCTAATGAGCTCCAAAATTGGTTTGTCTTCAACACGATAGTTTTGCCATTTTTGGCTTGTGTCCTCGGCACATAAACACGTAATTTGCCAAGATAGGCAGGCCACCTGCCCTCCTCACCCCTCTCAGCATCCTATTTCCTTATCTCCCAAGGTCAGTGTGCTGCTGATGTCACTCCCTGTCACATGACCACCTTAGTTGTTTACACATGGGCCATGCAACCACCCCACACGCTGCTGTTGCCATGGCAGCCAGATTCTATAAATGATCAGTTCAGCTCATGCAGGGGAGTTTAGAAAAAGACACTTTGCCGAAGAACATCCGCTACCACAATTTCACAATTAATGACCTACTGCAGTCGCTTACCGTCAATGTTAGCTGTTAAAGTTTATGAACGTCAAAAATGACAGTTTTTTATTTACTATGGGAAAAGAGAGATTCAGTTATTATGTCGATTTGTAGGCCTAACCGGAAGGCTAATTCGCCATGGGCTCCCTCTGTAATTTCTGTAATTAATTCTAAGTAAAATAAAGTTTGTGGTTGACATTACTTGGAGTATTTTGACGTTTTTTTTTCTCTTAATGCATAAATTACAAACCATTTATACCACACATGTACTTTAAAACAATTGTGCAACATTTTTAAAGCACACAATAGCAATGTAAATCTTTTTTACTTTTAAATCGAATTCTGCAAATTTCCCACAACATGGAAATGCTAATAATGCTAAAGATACAAATTCTCCTTTGAGTTTTAGACCACAAACTGAACAGCTCTATTCAAAGAGACATCTAAAACAAGGTGAACATGATGAATGCCATTAATATGTGCTGCACATCGTGTGATATGAACCATGTAGCTGTGGATTTGGGAGACAGCTTGGTGAAATTGCATGCTCAAACCACGAGTGATAGATATAAGTGTTATTTGTATGTGCTTCTGGAGACGGAGGTGAGAGAAATTGAAGGCGATGTTGGGGCCCTGCCAGCAGGAGCTGTGCGAAGGATGTCATTTTAGCTGCAAATTGTCTTGCTAGCAGCAGGGTGCAGGTGATAGGCACGCGCCATGTCGCGAGTTAGTGTTAGCGGTGCCGTGACTCAGCACAATGACACCAGTGCCAGACATTATAGCTTCCCTCTCACTGGAAATCTCAGCAGGGCTCTGGGGCTTGCTGTTCACAGGGAACTAGATGACCCATCAGTCTGAAAATGTAGTTATCAGAAATAAAAACCCCAACAGGAATCCACTGAGTAAAGTGCAAACATCCATCTAAACAAGTTCTGTCAACAGTCAGATCAAAAGACAATACTAGAGGTGTGCAAAATTGCATGTTTTCAAAACTATAATTTGGCTAGATTGGAGTTCACCTCAACCCGAAGGGACACGTTTCTTAAAGGCCATATACATAAGATATGCTCTTGCGGAGGGACACTTTTCCTCCCCTTTTCCCATTGTGCAAGTCCACCAAATGTGATTTCAATGACTCTTCAGCACCATATAAATCACTACATCTGGAAAATGAGACAAAGATTAAGTGTAGTATGTCAGATTAAGCCTTTGCTACTTTGTGTCTGACGATTACTAAAGGCACAGAGTGCAATGGGTTCACTGTAATATGAATGAAGCATTTAGGTAGTTGATACTATCATTAGACATCCATAACTGCAGTATTGTTTGCTAGTTACAGATATAGCTGTTAAAGGTATGATCGAAGATGTGTCGACAAAGCTATAACTGACCATAATCTGTACCTTTCAGGCAAGAAGAACTCCATCCTGATGCACAAAGTACAGCACGATCTTAACACCGGCGTCTTCAACAACCGTGAGAACGAGATGATCCAGGAGATTGTGAAGTACGATCGAGAAATGGTTAAACTAGTTAAACAAGGAGACATGCAGAGGCCCAGGGCCATGTCCATGTCCATGGCTCCTTCAACTCATGGGAGCATGTTTGCACCTTCTAGTCAGCCCTCTACAAGTTCTGCCATTGCTACCCTCCAGCAAGCTGTTGCCATGAGCTTCTGTCCCCAGATGGGCAACACTCTAGTGGGTTCTGGGGCTGTCCAGTCACCTCGCATGGTGCGGCGCTTCCAGGTGGTCCAGAGCCAGACACCCCCAGGCTCCCAGTACTCCACCTTAGCCCTTGCCTCTGCCCTTGCAGGCACACCTGTCCATACCCCTCTGGCAACTACCGGTCGAACATTCCAGTATGGTTCCAGCCCCCCAGGTGCACCCTCAGGCTCCCAGTTATCCCTTGTACAGCAACATGTCCCCAGTCCCACACATCGACCACTGGTTCCCAGGTGCGCTTTAAGCCAAGATGCCCGTGCCCTATCCGCCTCCCAGCCATCCTTACCCCATGATATGGTACAGCCAGTTGCCCCAAGCCCTCCCCAGTCCACCAGAGTCTCTTCCACTTCAATCGGTCCCCCCCAGAACCTCCCCGTCCCTGCTGGTATTAGAGGAAGTATTCCACCAAGAATGGCACTACCCCACCAAATGTCTGTAGGTGCATTTCCTCCTGCCTCCCTCCCCCAGATGAGACCCAGTTTGGATTCAGGACTGCCCAAGAAGGATTCAATAATCAGTCTACCAGAAACTGAACAACATCACATCAGATCTAGATTATCATCAAATTTGTGACCACGATAGTGTTGGCAGGCTTTGCCTGGGTCAGGAATGTGTGGACTCTCCTTAACCAAGAACGTTTCCCGACCCCTTGTCACACCTTTGGATTTTACTCACAGAATGTATGTGGTGCGACTGGTTACAAGGGCAAACAAACCCTCAAGACTTGATAGCATAAAATGAATATGTCTGTATCATTTTTACCACGACCGGGACATTTCCATTGTACCTATGACATAAACATCAATGTAGCTTCCACCCTCACAATTTGCCTCTTTCAAATGGTTTTCTTTATTGTAGCTGCTCACAAAGATGTACCCACTCCCTTTTATGTACTGTAGTACAAATAATGCAAACTGGTATGTGTCTGAATACCGGGACTTAGCAGTTTGCTTCTGATCACAATGTAGGAGCTAACTCCCTCTTCTCAACATGAACCGGCTAGACATGAACCGGCTAGAGATTAGATACTTAACCTATAATACGCAATATTAGAGTTGTTATAGAAAAATAAAGGTGTATTTGAAGGCTCAAGAGTCCCAAACCGGTTTCAAAATGAGAACTTCTGTCCATGTCTTTGTCTTATTCCTTCAGACCAAAGGAGGCCAAAGGAAAATGTTAACATAAGATGACATGTAAAGATGTCAAATGAAATGAAAGGATAAAGACAAATATAATTTCATTGCCTTGATTTTGAACGTTTTGTGTGTGTGTGACCATATGTGTGTTTTTTTCTTAGCTATCCCACAACAGAGATCATTTCATCATCTTAATTTAGCGTTGGGACAATTAAACGAATCAACAGTTTCCAAATGAGGGTTCATGGAAGTAAATACCACATACATTTGGAGCTAATTATGCTGCTAACGTACAAAGTTTAATGACTAGGAAACTAATTTGCACTTATCTGGTGCATTCAAATGTATTTAATTACAAAGGACTTAAGTAGCTTTCTTCAGAAAGGTCAGCTTTTCATTATCAATGAACTATTTATTTCAAAAATTGTGGCTCTGTCCTGTTTGTAAAAAATCGTTCTCCCTCACAAATAAAGCAGAGAGTGCATAAATATGACTTAATGCAGTTTTGAGGGGGATCGCACATCTTAGAGGGCAAGTGAGGTTATGCGAGCAAGTACATTAAGGGGTGATTACCCCCTCCTCTGCAATGTGACGAGATCCATCAGGCGACGACGAGTCTCTCCACAATCTGTTGTTTTGGAGCACTAAACTCACTCGCCATGGCTACCTAATGAGGTCTGATGTCCTCTCGATCTTTAAATCCTTGAAAACCTATTTATATTCTGCTGTTACTTACTATTTCACAGCTTGAAAGAGACTATAAGCTCTGTTGTAGCGGCTCCTGTTTGTTCTTGGCATCCTGGAGACGAAGCCAAGCGTAAATTGCTCATTTATGATCAATTCTAAAAAATAACAAAATGGGCAGATGTTTGAAAATGGCATCAGACTGTTCATATGCAGGGTTTTGAAAAAAAAAAGCAAATTTTTTATGACTTTGAATAAAATCATGTCTTTTAAATGATTCCCTGCAGACTCCGCTGTGCACGAGCCAGTGTCGTCCCATAAGCGGATTAAAAAAAATAATCTTATAGCTGCTTTTAATGATGCTCATATCCTCAGTTTATGTTGCACCAAACACAGTTTGTTGATTTTATTCAATATATGCCAAGTGTTATATTTTTTTGCAAAATTCTAAGGAATATTTGAAGCAATAAAGTTTACAGTTTGTCCATGAGAAATTAATATTTGTCTCAGTTGTAGCTATCATTAACAAAATATGCTCCACTAAGTATTACTACGTTTTACTATGCATTATGGTAGAGGAAAAATGTTTTTCTGTTGTTGTTCAAAAGGAGAGCACACGGCATAATTATTGATTAAAAAGCTATGTTTTTTTTTTTAGCAGCGGCTCTGCTGTTCTGTTCAAATAAACTTTCAGAACGTCTTGCGATGAAGCTACTAAACAAACATGCTTCATTAATTAGGATGTTACAAGACCCTGGGGTTGTTTTGCAGCTTTGCATGAAATAGTATAATGATGGGCTGATGGTCTAATATACTTACCGTTTAATGTACAACTTAACGGAGTTCATTACATCAGTTCATTTTAGTCCAGCAGATCTGAAATTCAATTGGTCGCCATTTTATTGGTGTCCTGAATGGAAGTAAACCAGTGACAGCACTGTAAAAAAAGTTACTGTCTTCAATTGTTTTTTAAGTACAATCAACTTGGATGTTTAAGTCATTTCAACTTAAATTACATTAAAGGGTTAGTTCACCCAAAAATTAAAATTCTGTCAGTAATTACTCACCCTCATGTTGTTCCAACCCCGTAAGACCTTCGTTCATCTTCGGAACACGAATTAAGATATTTTTGATGAAATCTGAGAGCTGGATCACTCCTCCATAATAGTCCATAGGCTTCTTCAGGGATTGAACTTGCCGGCCTCGAAAAGTTATTAAAGACATCGTTAAAATAGTCCAAGTGACTACAGTGGCTCAATCTTAAGTTTATCAAGCGACGAGAATACTTTTTGTGCGCAAAAAAAAACAAAATTTAAACTTTACTTCAAAAAACTTTATTTCAACTATTCATTTTCATCTCTTTGGGCCTCGAGTCAGTTCACTAGTGTAATAGCGTAAGCTTCTGTTGTTGTACGTCACACGCATCACGCACATGACCAGCGCCGGCCAATAGTGAGCCTACGTGTGACGTAGCTCTACGGAATCACACTACGTTAACTGACTCGAGGCCCAAAGAGAAGGAAATGAATAGTTGAAATAAAGTCGTTATTTTTGTTTGTTTTTGCGCACAAAAAGTATTCTTGTCGCTTGATAAACTTAAGATTGAGCCACTGTAGTCACTTGGACTATTTTAACGATGTCTTTAATAACTTTTCGAGGCCGGCAAGTTCAATCCCTGAAGAAGCCTATGGACTAGTATGGAGGAGTGATCCAGCTCTCAGATTTCATCAAAAATATCTTAATTCTTGTTCCGAAGATGAACGAAGGTCTTACGGGGTTGGAACAACATGAGGGTGAGTAAATACTGACAGAATTTTCTTTTTTGGGTGAACTAACCCTTTAAACTGACTTTTCTGGCATGCAGTCATCTCTGTTTCATTAGTAATGTTTGGTACATAAGGAGCAGCAGAAGTAACCACATCAACTGGGAAATAATAATGAATTAATCCAAATGACTGCATCCAAGGCCAGCTGGCTTTTTTCTCTATTCTAGTCATAACTGCTGAGATGGCCACTTCAATCATTGGTCTGAAAGATATCTGCTTGTCTCATGTCCATCCATGAGCGTTTTCCAATGGAAAGATGTCTATTTCGGCCTCATTACTGGTACCTAATAAAGATTTTATTTTGGGGTGTTGTTGGGCAAGACAGCAAGCAGAAATAGACGTTTAGTTCATGTTCATGTTCAGTTCGCGATTCTTCCGATCAGAGTGTAAATATCTGTTTCATAAAAATGTATTATGTATTCATTCATCAATTTATATGCAGTAGTCCATAATGACGGTGTAGCAAAATAATTTACATGATTGTAAAAGTGCTGCATCTTTAAGAAAACGCTGTTGCTCATTGCTTTAAGTGACTTCTCAGTCTGTCGCTAAAGAGTTTGAGCTATGTTATGAATGATTAAGTGGAGGGTTTCATCCAATCACTTGATTTGAGAGCAATTTTTATTCTTTCGCAGTGAAATTTGGATGATGAAGAGAACCTTTGGCTGAACCATCTTGCAAATGTACTGTATCTCCAATTAAACATCATGAACAGCTGATTATCCAGATTCTGATTTATCTGATTCACATTGTAAACTTAACTGTTTACAGTAAGTATACAAAACATTTCTTACATTATTTCGACTAAACCAAGTGAACCAGGTCAGTGATTTCAAACAGATTTTGTGAATCATTTAGTTCATTAAAATAATCAGTTCATAAGAGTCACTTTGTTGTGAATCACATTTTTAAAGATTAAACGAGTAAACGAGAATCAAAAAATGACTTGCGGTTTAGTGAGGTTTCGTTTAAATGATTCATATATAGTTTGTGAATCTTACGAGGGATTCATTAATAGAACTGATTTATAAGAGTCGTTGTTTATGAATCGCATTACACTGGTGGCTGTGCTGTATAACGACGCGTTTATCTGATCACATTGCAAACTCAGCTCAGGTCAAATTGAATTTGTTTCGCCTGTAGCTTCAGGAAACACGGGAGTTAAGTGTCTTAAAACCAATATGTGGCGGCAAATAGCTCTAAGCCCATAAGCTATTGCAAGGGTAACTTCCTACGCGGAGGTTGTTCGAGATGTCAGGAAACGAGCAGGTCTTTTGACATCAATTCTCGTGTAATCCAGTGTAGCCTTGCATCGGATTGGTTTTGTTTCGCTTTACCCTTTGTAACAAAACGCTGCCAAAATCCAGAAAACAGAACAGAGCTGCTGAAGCAAGCTTTTGAAATTTCAATAACAATTAACCTTTCGCAGACCCAGAGTGCAAAAATATTGACTTTATTTCTCGCTGAATGCCACGTGTAAATTCTCAGACGAGCGTTCGACGGATCAAAACGTCTTTGTTCGTAAAACACAGTCATCTAAGTGCTGTCAAGTCTTAAAAAAAAGGGCACCACAAGGTCAAACGCCATCCAAAGCTGTCCTAAAGGTGCTCTGATCCATCATCATAAACATCCTCTTGTTTTTTCACTGGCTTTGAATGTGAGAGCCGCCAGCTGTGGGGAGATGCTGGGAGTAAATCATGTCCAAGTGGAAATGTCAGAGAGGGCCTTTCAGACGGGGTTGCCTTGAAATCGATGAGAGGCAGAATCATGTGGTTAATCAGCCCGGTGTTAGCACTCAGAAGTGAAGGAGCGGATCAGAGCCCCGCCGAGAGAGCGTTCTCACTCCATACCAAGACGAGATCGCATACACGCTTCCACGCTCTCGTACTCGCACACAAGGGTGACTCCTGCGGTTTACCTCCGCCAGAACTCTGCTTCAGTGCTTAAGTGATGTCTTTATGATAATATGACAAGACAGACGCACACACTCACTCATCTACCAGATCAAGCGATCCGTCCGCATCACGCACTCGTTCGACGTAGTAAAAAGCAGTCTGTTTTGATGAGGTCTGTGGAGGGCTCTCAGCCTCCTGATGAAAGCGGTCCGTCAGCTCACGATACACTCCTCAGCTGAAGAAATACACTGATTCTTTCACCTTTTCCAGGTTGAAATCACCTACAAGAGAGAAATGACATGATTACGGGGATTTAGCATGAAATATGTAACAACAAGTTTAGCACTCATTATGAAGGCATTGAAATTGGCATGGAAGATGACACCGAGTACATTTTTTTATTTTGTAATTATAACTTTTGCTTTTTGGTGTCTTAATTAGTGTGCGCTTTTTATAGATTTGAATATGACATACTTTACACTTCCATTCAAAAGTTTGGTGACAGTAATATATATTTGAATGTTTTTGAAAGAAGTCTCTTATGGCCACCAAGGCTGTATTGATTTGATCAAATATACAGTAAAAACAGTAATATTGTGAAATATTATTACATTTTAAAATAACTCTTTTCTATTTTAATATATTTTATAATGTAATTTATTCCGGTGATCAAAGCTGTATTTTCAGCATCATTACTCCAGTCTTCAGTGTCACATGATCCTTCAGAAATCATTCTAATATGCTGATTTGCTGCTCAAGAAATATTATTATTATTATCAATGTTGAAAACAGTTAATATTTTTGTTGAAACCATGACAGATTTTGATGAATAAAATGTTCAAAATGTAAATTTTCAAAAAAAGTTTTTTTAAAACATTATTTTTATTTATTTACTGTCACCTTTAACCCTCTGGGGACGGATTGGGCAGTACCGCCCAAAATGGCATACTTTTACAAATGTGTAATTATCTTAAAAACTATTAATGATAGAGAGGTGCGGTCTTTTTTACCGTCTTCCTCAGATTCCGCTGAAAACAGTGATAACTTACCCGGCTTGTAAATATACACACTTCCTTGTTGCGGAATACCACTATGTAAAAGGCCAATGAAATCTATGTTGTTTGGCAGATTCCGCGAACAACAACCAATGGAAAAATTGCCGATGGAGAAATATTTTTCTTACCCAATCAGAGGAAGGTTACCATGACGTTTCTAGCAAATCAGAGGACTCTGTAGCCTTGCAAGGGGTGGCACTATATAGTTAGGGATATGACGCAAACAGCGTTGAATGGAGAGAAGGAGAGAGAGCGAACGGAGGCTTACGGAGCGGATTATCAGAGATTTATATGAGAGAGAGACAGAACAATTATTATATATATATATACACACACATACAATTATGCAATATTTATTGTTTTAGCACTTTTATGATGGCAAGCAGTAAACGATTTACGGTGGAACAAGCTCTGGAACAATTACTGGAGAGTGACGAGGAGAAAGCATTGCTTAGAAAATTCTAAGCATTCCTAAGAAAAACGCCTAGGACTATTTGTAAATAAAGTTACATTTTTCATTGTTCTTTACACATTTTATTTAACAATTACACATGTCTGTCAAGCAAAGGCTTTGACAAATACATTTTTTGTTCAAAAACTGTTCACTATTGTTGCGTGATGTGTGATTTTCAGAAATAAATGACAAAAATCGAATTTCCGTTTTTGAAATTCTCTAGTTTATAGTACATTTTTCACTCATACTTCCTTTATAAACATATTACATGCATGCTTATGTTCGCTTAGGGTCTTCTGGATTCATAGATACCAAACACATAGTGTTCCATCTCCATAACATTTGGTTATAAGGCCAAATGTAAAAATAGAGAAAACGGACCAAAAAGGGCTTAGAGGGTTAATACATTTTATGCATCGTTACTGGACAAAATGTCTTTTTAAAAAAAATTAACAGTAGTGTATATGATGATTCAGTGCTCAAGAAATATTTCTTATTATCAATGTTGAAAACTGACAAATGACACTTATTTTCATACGTATTTTCATTCAGAACCTGAAATCAATAAATACTGAAAAACTGAGGCATATTAAACATTACCATGCCACTCTATTTAATCAATCCATTCATCTTAAATCAATTTCATTTGTACCTGAAATGAAATGAATCCTCCAGGACATGCATGTATCAGGACTTTAGAAATAATATTAAGCTGGTTTATTACAGAAAGAAAAAGTATGTGTTATACGGTGAATGAATCATCGTTCTTCTTGTTTTTACTGACATTTTAAGCACGTTGTAAAAGCTCCCCTCAATATCGTCTCTGCTGAATCAGGGTTTTGTGTGATGTGTGATTTTGCGCTAAATGCGCTCATGTTGTCCATTGTGTTTCCTTCCGGCCCATGTTACATAAACAGATTAACCAGTTGACAGAATTAATTGTCATCAGTTTAATGAAATCTATCTCGCTGATGAACATAAAATCGCATGTGCGGTCCTGCGGGACGGTGCGTCGTTATGCAACAGCACAAAAGCTGCCCTAAACCCGACAAGCTGTCAATCAGATGATGTCGAGCCGCTGGCCTGTGTGTCAAAGCGACGGGGTTTAACTCACCTGTACGAGGAACGCTGGACAAAAGCTGAACCATCTTATAGTATTCTTGAGTCTTCTTTGGCTTGGATACAACCCTGTGAGAGTAAGAAATTGACTCAATTGAACCAAACCTTATTCATTCATTCATATCAGCAACATATACGTTTTTAGATGATATTTTTTATTGTATTTATTGTATCAGGTGATAATTAGTTATTTAATTGTATCTGTCTATTCTAAATTCATTTTGAGCACACAAACTGTTTATTTTAGCTTTTAGTGTATTATTATTATTATTAGTGTATTATATCGGCTACAATAAAACATTTAATATCAGGGCATCCTTACTAGCCATGTTGAATATTTAAAGAACTGATGTAATGAACTCCGTACGGTTGTACATTAACTGTGGGACTTATGAAGAACTGCTGCATTTATTGTCAAATACACTGTAATTAAATTACTTCTCAGCCTATTCTAAATTCAAACTATTTATTTTAGTTTTTACTAGAGCCGTCAAGCGATTATTTTTTCTATCTAATTAATTACACAATGTGGCGATTAATTAATCTAATTAATTGTACGTCAAATTTAGCTGATAAATTACCCCCAATGGATCATTAAAGTCATTATTGTGTTAAATGAGAAAAGTATATCAAATCATATCAAATAGACATTACAAAAATTAGCTTTAGAAAGACATATAAACATATATCTTTGGGTGAACTACACATTTAATAGGTTTTTATTCATATGGAAATATGAAATAATTGTTTTAATGAAATGATACTCTAAATAAGAAACTAAAACTGTAGGTGGCAGTAAATGTTTTGATGAGTAAGTCTTTAATTCAGAAATAAGGTAAATGGCTCTTTTTACGAATAGGCAATTGAATCTTAGGTTCACCCGATTGATTCACTCAAAACGCAGATTCATCCAGAAACGAAACCGCTTTGTGTTGCTCAGAGATGCACAACAGTTCTGCTCTGGCTTTACAGGTAATATTTTTATTGGCAAAATTGAGCAAATACAGACAATATTGTCTAAAATATAACACAATATTAACTTCAAATTATTGAACTGTTGTATAAAATCAATATAACATTTGCATTCATTCTATTCGGGACAAAAACATGACTCGTGTTATATTGCGCTCGTTACTCGTGTGATATTGCTTAACTATATAATATGATATGAGACAAAGACTCATACAGGGGTATTTTTGCCCCGATATCTTGAATTTTAGGGCCATTCTATAGGCTACATAATGCAGTGAGTGGTTGCCCTGCTTCATGTTCGTCACCAATCAGCTGTATGAAATGCAAGATGACCTACGTAGGTCTGGGGCGGGGTGGGTGCGTTAAATGCGTTAATAATTTTAACGCGTTATTTTTCCCCATAACTAATTAATTAAATTAATGCGTTAAATAGACATTCCAAGTTTTAAAAGAAAGCAGAACAGATTTATAAAATCAGCCATTTATCGGTTATCTGCCTTAACATGATTGTTTATCTGTCGATATTTGATATTTAATTCAAAATACAAACAATTTTTTGTGTGTATCAATTTTCTTTAACTAGCATAGATTTATAATATCAGACATATATCGGTTATCGGCCCTAACGTGAAAATGATCGTGTTTCTGCAGTTATTTAATTCTGAATACAAACTATATATATATATATATATATATATATACACACACACACACACACACACACACACACACACACACACACACACACACACACACACACACACACAGTTTTTAGTGCTCATACATTTTCTATAAGTACCGGTAGTATAGATTTCAAATATCGGCCATTTATCGGTTATTGTCGAGAAACAGGAAGATACTGTAATTATTGGTATCGACCAGTACTCATGTTATTAGCAGTAAAGTGGTTAAATAATATCCCTTTTTTTTTATTTTATTTTTTTATCACCTGATATTAGGCATTTATCGGCCGATATTGGATATTTAATGGTTTCTGCTTACTCCAAATTCAATTGTAACATGCAGGCTATTTAATTTAGTTTTCAGTGTTTATTAATATTTTTTTTTCTTTTTTAAAGAGAGTAGCATAGGTTCATAATATCAGCCATTTAATTGGTTATTGGCCTTAATGTGAAAATGATTATTTATCGGCCGAAATTTGATTCTAAATACTATTTATTTTTAGTTTTTTTGAGTGTATCAACTTTCTTTAAGTAGTATAGATTTATAATATTGGCCTGTTATAGATTTATAACAGGCCATTAACAGGAAAATACTGTCATTTTTGGTATCGGCCAGAATTTCAATATCAGTGCATCCCAAGCAGTGAGCAGTTTAGTAGCGAACCACTATTAGTAGTAGTTAAAAACCAGCAATGTGCAATGGGACTTACGGAGGGCTGCTGCAATATTTCTGCAGAAGAAACCCAGACAGCTCTTCTAGAATGGGCTGACTATGCAGAGCCACAAACTGCTCACGACACACCTGAGGAGCGACAAAGAGCATTCAGTTAATCATTATGCACACTAATGCGCCAGCTTCAATGCTATCTCCCTCTCGCTTCCCTTTTCCTATGCTCGTCTCAGACGTTTCACCTCTCTCCAATTTGAACTTTCCCATTTTAAGAGGAATCTGTGGTCACAAAGCATGTCAGGGGAAGACTTGCAGACAATAGACAGAAGGAAAAGATAAAAAAAGAGTCTCAATTCAGGCAGTTGAATACGGTTTAAAGGAACAGACTGAGCTATTAAGCTTCAGAGGTTCACTGTAAAGTGTCACATAGAGGTGAAACTTAACAAATGAAGGTGATTGTAAAGTAAGTACAGCCAAGAGGGTGAGTAAATGATGACATAACTTTCATTTTGGGGTGAATTGTTTCTTTTAAAATGATCTGGGTCTAAAACAGATCTGTGAAAGGAATCTCAATTCTTAGGAATCTAAATTAAACAAGTCTAGTTAATGGCAACTTTCCAAAAAATGGACCAGTTGAGAGGATGAGAGGTACGACCATTCATTACGGAAATAACCCATGCTGACAGGGTTGGTTATTGAACATATGGTGAACTCAGCATGCAAACATCTGGCCATTAAGCTGACATGGTGGGGCCGCTCAGTCATTCCTATCAAAAGAATTTGCATTGGAAAAACATTCTGCAGTGAATGCTCAGTTCCTTACACACCTTGTTCATGGTGTCCACCGTCAGAGCATGCGTCCAATAACAGTCATGGACGGACACAAACGTAAGACCAGCCCTGCGCGTGTGAAGAAAACAGACAGACAACATTTAACACAACAACAATGAATAATTCAAATAATAATAATGAATATTGTTTGCTAATATTATTTATACTATATATTATTTTATATATATTATCAGATATATGCAATGTAAATAATTTATCATCATTATTACTATTACTAATACTAATAATAATGAAATCTGTTTTTTTTAATTATTATTATTATTATTAAATATATGCATTAAAATAATGTATTATTATTATCATTACTTTTTAATACATATCTTAATTTGATAATATGTATTACTATCATAAATACTTTTTAATACATATCTTAATTTTATAATATGTATTATTATCATAAATATTAATAGTATCATTAATATTAATGAAAACTGTCGTTAATATTTATTAATATTATACATTTTATTTTATATATGCGTTATGAATAATTATGAATGGATATTGTTCTGTTCATATTTTTTATTTATTTATTATTATTATAATTAGCGGTAGTAGTATTAGTAGTAGTACAAGTACAAGTAGTAGTATTTAAAACAGGGTATATGCAGGAATCTTGAAGTTAATTTTAATACCTTTTCAAGACTTTTTCAAGACCTTCTCAATATTTTTTAATACCTTACCGCCACTTCAAGCTGTAACCATTTACATCAGTGATACTTTTAACTTAACAGTTTTAGTTTGTGATAAAGACTATAGACCACTCTGATAAAAAAAAAAAAAAATCAAATAGGCTGGGATAGTAAATCAAAGCAAAGTTTATTAAAAAACAAAACAAAACTTTGCTCCACCCTCAACAACAATCATGCTGACATGTGCCTCAGTTCTTCGTTTAAAAAAAAAAAAAAAAATGACTAAATTCACACACTTTTACGATGTTTTTGGGACTCAAACTGTTGGACAGCTAATTCAGAAAAAATTAGGGATGCACCGAAATGAAAATTCTTGGCCGAAACCGAAAACCGAAAAAGAGGAACCCAAGGGCGAAAAAACGAACACCGAAAGAAATTATGCCAATTATAAGTACCATTGCATTTATGGTTATGACTGTGTACAAACTTTACTAAAATCAAGGCATTGCAATTGCATAAATTAACATTTTCAAAGAATAAATCAATTACAAATTATGCAAATATGTATTTAGCACAATGCACAGTATAAAATAAAATTCAAACTAAAATGTTTAACTTGACCCCACTCATGTGTACATTAAATAATAATCTGCTGGCCTGCAGAAAGATTTTAAAATGAAATGTTCTCTCATAAAAACAAAGCCGAGCACGAACTTCTCATCACACCAGCACCCAGTTTGCACGTCTAAATTAGTTGGTTACATTTTAAAAATGAGCATACACTAGCATAAAAAGCCCTTTTAATGAACAAAGGTCCATGTTTAATACAAATGTACACGAAACTTAATGAAATATGTTTAGTGAAATTAGAAAATATTTAAGAGAGCATTAATTTAGTACATATTCCTATACATATTTTGTTGTAATGTCACAAGTAATAATCTCAGGGTTTACTGGGTTTTACATGATTATTATTAAAAAAATAAACATTGTCACGTGTTTATCTTTCTTCTTCTCACCGATTCCTGATGGTTAGAGGACAGTTACTTGAGTCGTCCCCTGTCGTTTCAAAGAATAGTACAACAGCGAGCGCGTCAAGTATAAACGCCTCGACCGTTTGGAGAGGTGCGCGCGCTGTCTGTGGAGACTCGCTCTGCGGAGCCAGGCGAAAGTATAAACAAGGCTTCCGTCTCCTCGCGGGTTCAGATATACTGAAATACGTCCACACCGCATATATGTTGCTTCAGACAAGCACGTGCAGGTCGCAGTTTCTGTTTGCGTCATCACAACATTTCGGCCGTATTGATTCGGTGATAAAGGTCTTTCGGCCGAAAACCGAAAATGCACTTTTGGGCTATTTTCGGCGGCCGAATATTCGGTGCATCCCTAGAAAAAATACTTTCAAAATTTAAGACTTTATAAAGCCGTGATAAGACTTTTTAATACTTTTTAAGGGTCTTAATTTTCCCAAAATTGATTTATCACCTTTTAATACTTTTCAAGACCCCGCAGATACCCTGTAAAAATAATTCATAATGCATACATTTTTATTCTTGTCTAATGATCATGTTATTATGTTCATTATTAACTTTTATAGTGTATGTATTATTGTACGATCTTTATCAAATCTGACATAAAAAGGTAATCTCGGTCACTCTTTATTCTTAACCCAGGTAAATGTAAACGCTTATCTGTTTCAGTCAGTATATTCAGGTTAGCATATTTATTTGCATGTTTAAGAGATATAACATTGCCTGAAGAAGCAAAACCAAACAATACAGTCTCTTAATTTTTTTAAGCTACTAAATTCTCCTGTAAACAAAATATACAACACGTGAAAGATTCTGGGACTGTACAAAGATCATTAATATTAAATGAGGTAATCACCGTTACATGATTGGTTGTTTGTTGCTAGGCAGCTTGTTGTAATTGGAGCAAAAATTAAAAGCAGTGCTTTTTAAAGTGGTCTTAAAGATTTAAAGACCTTTTGAGTGTGGGATGTAAAACAACAGACGGCCCATCACCTGTAACAATGCAGTGATGTCAGCATCATATGTGTGGAGTCCAGAGAGTGGATGAAATTAGGCGGGAAGGCATTTTTCTGCTTCATGCTGTCCGGTTTCCTAAATAAAGCACAAAAAAAGCTATGAAGGGAACATTCAGATTTTCTCGCAATATAAACACACATGGGTAATTAAGGCCAGCGTCACCAACTTCACGCTGGGCAATACACACACCTGTGGCGCCAGGAGCCATACATCATTGAACAGGAAGGTCAGTCTTGAGTATCATCCAAGACAGAGACCCACTATGAACAGAGCACCCGCTAGACCGGTAAAGAGTAATGTGTGTGCTTATTAGGGCTGAAGATATTTCATTATACTGCTCTATATCAGACAAAAAAGTTCAGGATAAAAATAGTTATACTTAATGTCAGATCCTCTCAAATTTCATCATGAGTATTATCAAGAAAGCCCTTTTTCTTAGCCTGTGTTGTGTACTCCGCTTAATAAACTGCTAGGTGATTTTTTTTTTTTTTTCACAAAACAAAAGTAGCTACACAGGCTACAAACGCAGAGCAACTTTTATGGTGTGTGGTGGTGTGAAAGGAAACTAACAAGCTAACTTAGTATCTTGGAGAGAGAGAGAGAGAGAGAGAGAGAGAGAGAGAGAGAGAGAGAGAGAGAGAGAGAGAGAGAGAGAGAGAGAGAGAGAGAGAGAGAGAGTAGTCTCAGTCTCAGACGTCACGCCCACTGACATTGGCTGAACGTCTGATACATTTGGCACACTTAACTGGAAACACTTCAGAAATTTTAGAAGTTGTCGTCTGATTGGATGCAGGGCTCCAGACTAACTTTTTGCCTTGGTTGCACTGGTGCGCCTAACTTTTTTATTTAGGTGCACCAGCACAAAATTTAGGTGCACTCAAATTTTTCCTCGTCTCGCGTCGCCTTTAACGCCACAATTTCAAGGTCACCTTTTTATCACGTTCCATATATTCATGTATATTATGTAAATGCTTTTAAACAAGAATAAGGTGTAGTTTTTTTTTTAATTTGAAGCACAATTATACTGTATATAAAAATATAAATCTTTTTTGTTTTTTTAATTAAAGTGCTGTTTTTACATTGTTCAAGTTAGGGCAGGATATTGACACAAATTTCACAATTCGATTCAATATTGATTATATTGGATATCAGGTACAGTACATGGCAAATTTTCTCAAGAAAAACAAATCTCAACTAATGCTGTAAACTGGGAGTCAGTTGTAGCCCACTATGCTTCATTAGCCTACTATAATATTGAAGGTAAAAATTACCTGATTTGTACACAAACACCTAAATTACACTTTTTTAAACAATAATAAAGTTATATGAAATATAAACATTTAAATGGTGGCTGCATAAAAACTTGCCAGATTTTTTTCAATTAACATGCATTAAATATTGAAAAACATAAAAAATTATAATGAATATGTAATATGGTGCATATATTAGGCACAATGCTCCTCTAGAGTTAATTTTTCTAGCTAGCTAACGAGTTTATGGGCACTGGATATGTTTTTTCTGAGGTAAATGTGGCGTTACATTACATTGTTTACAAGCGTTTTACTGACGTCTTTCCACGGTTGAAACACCGATTGAGCGATTCCATGTGACATGATACGGATTTCGATAAGTTGTACTCTATCTTTTAACACACTTTCAGATGCTCGTTCATGTTTATTTCGCGCTGTAACTGGTATTATTGAGGCGGAAGAGAAGATCATGTGCGCTCCGCACTGCTGCTTCTCTTGAG
Organism: Rhinichthys klamathensis goyatoka; assembly: GCF_029890125.1. Lineage (NCBI taxonomy): Eukaryota > Metazoa > Chordata > Actinopteri > Cypriniformes > Leuciscidae > Rhinichthys > Rhinichthys klamathensis. Next base: position 1,596,424 of record NW_026606664.1, on the reverse strand, counting down.
CTGAGCTGAGCCAGAGCGATCTCACGCCATAGCGTCAATACACTATGTATGTTTTTGAATTTCGTAAGAAAATAGACCTAATTTGAAATCTGAGACTTTGTTTCATATCAATAGTAACAAAGCACAAAGATTATTGCGATTTATTGGATGGGATGCTCGCTACAATGTTCCATTCATTCATCAACTGATAGCCCAACGGTTCGTAAAAATCAATGAGAATCGAGAAATCAATAGTTCAAGTAGCCTACATTTTTAAAAGTTTCTTCGTCGTCTGTTTTCCTGCGTTTATTTAGCTGATGCTGCTGATTGCCATAACTGATTCTCTGGTGCTCAGGTGACAGGTCGCAATTTATTTCAATCACACTGCACGGAGCATTTTAGTCATACAGGAATATCTGAACCACAACCAATCAGAGGCAAAGACCCACCCAATCTCTATCTCTGATTGGTTTAGACCAGATATGATCCAACCATGCGTGCAAGGAGAACAAAAGACTCGTTTGTGGAGAGGCAGCGGATGTGATTGCGATCATGCGAGAACGTTAGGTGCACTGGTGCGACCTAGGAAAAATTCTTGTCGCACCCTTACAAATTTTGGTCGCACTCTAGAGCCCTGGGATGAATCAAACCCCTTCATTGAATGAAGCCAAACCCCCTCATGGAAGAAGAACACTGTCGTGGGTTTACAACTGTGACAATGAGTGATTATCAGGATCAACTAAACGCTGGATTTTCAAAAGTATGTTAAGTATGTAAAGTTTATGGCATAGACTCTTTAAAATACCTCCAAGGGTTTTTACACACCGGTCTGGACATCGACGTTACATTTTCACACCCCTAAACATGAACAAAACGACCTGCGATTGGTTGCTTTACATGTCAGTCAGACGGCCTCTGGGCGGTTCTTGGCCAATGAAAGCTGCTATGGAGTCCAGACCATCTGCCGTCAGTCTGAAGGTCTGGCTATGCGAGACTAGAGAGAGTACTGAAGAAACTATCTACAATCTCTAGGCTTCACAGAGCGACACTGTGCTGAAGATAATTTCTGGTAATTCAGAGAGGGCTTTAGGTCTCTGTCCACAAGAGAGCTGCTGCCACCCTCTTTATTTCATCATTTATTCAGGTCTCTTCATTAATGAGGGTCTATTCAGCCCCTAATTAGAGCACATGATGGATCTTTGATTCAGTCTGTGGTCTGTTACGCATTCGTGTGAAACTCCGATCGGGTCTTCACTTTAAGCTTGTTCAAACAAGCTTCTTTATCTACATCTTACCTAGAAAGAGTCCTCTGGGAAATTAAAGCGCTTGTATTAGATCAGCTTGAGATTTCTTTCAACACCTAGATGTGTGGCTGACATCTGGTAGACTGGCATCATAGGGACATATCTGAAGATCAGCCCTTCAGCTTGGTCTGCATGGATACCCAAAGCCATTTCTCAAAGCCTGAGAGGGACGTACAATCACAGTGGCGGCTGCTGGTCTAGCCATGAGGGCTCTTGGCTATCTATGAGAATTGGGAGATCCCTTTTCGTCACCCTGGCTTCTGCTATTGTAATTCCTGTGATAGTCAGTACAGGTCTAGTGGTCTATCACAGGCAGTGATAGAGAAGTACAAGTGAGGCCCCATTGTAAGTGGTTTTTTATCAAGTCCTTGCGGCTTTTGGGGGAAGGTCAGCAAGATAACTCCCATATGAGGCTTTTCCAAGTGGTGTGAACCAAGCCTGGGTAAAGCACCGCAAGGATTGAAACTGTGAAATGAGGTGATCATATTAAACCAGCAGATGATTGCGTACGGAAAGAACATTTGGGGTTTCAGTTTGAAGCACAGAAGTTTTTGTTTAATAAAATGATGCTGACTTGAGAACATATGGTAAAGTGGTGGATGACGGTGCGTTTGTTTATGCATGGACATTTTGGAGAGAGAGTCGAATAAGCAAAGAGACTGCCGACACAAACACAAAATGTTACCAGTGAGACTTAAAGGGATATTTAAAAAAAATATATATAATTTAGTCATCATATAGTGACTCCCATGTTGTTTAAAACCAATATGACCATTATTCTTCTGTTTAATGCAAATGAAGAAATATAAAAAAACTTTTATATTTTTTTTTATATGGACTTTTTATATGATTTCAGTGTACTCACTGTGCGTTCACACCGCCGCCGGCAAGAGCGTCAAAGTGGCCGGAAGTCATTCATTTTCAATGAGAGCCGGCGGCGAGCTCCGGCGAGGGCGGCGCGTCTTGGACGGTGAGAGCGGCGAGGAGAGTTGAAGTCAGGTCAACTTTATGGTAATAAGCAATGACACGGTTCGGCGGCAACCGGCGGCAACCAATCGGAATGTAGAAGTGCTCCGTTTGAGAGAATTCCAGAGAACGTAATCCTGTAAACTTTGGTTCCGACCACATAAGTTCCCAAGCAAAATAGAGGAGGTTGATCATTTGAATTTGATAAGAAGGCGTGTAACACTATTTATAGGCAAGATTTTCATGCTAGAACACTTTTTCAGCGGGAATGCAAATTATAATAGCACTTAACCATGAACACAAAAAGCCACACCACACAAATGGCTTTTAATTTGTTTATATCATTAGCAAATATGTCACTATAAGGGCCCTTACATAGTCAACGCATCGGTACGCATACGCGTGCGCAAGGCTACACATCGCTACGCTTCGGCCGCCATTATGCGTCGATGCGTAGCCAAATGTGTCATCCTAGTTTTTGATACGCGACGCACCGATGCACGCAATACTATGCATTGTCGGTGGGGGCGACATTGCAAGTAATGTACATAAAAAGGTATATTATTATGTTTACAGAAGAAGAAGATTTGAATACAACGGCGGGCGAAGAGGAAAAGTACCACCGCCTATCTCTGTGCTGCCTTTGTTGCCGCCGATGTAAAATCAGCAATATGCACTCCTCTTCAGTTGCCATTTTGATCTGAATATCACGTGACCCGACTCTAGACTCTATTACCCCCTGTTGCGTGATCGGTGTATTGCATTTCACGCATCGCCCGTGACGCTTGCGTACTATGAAAAGGAGCGTGTAGCTTGCGTCGCTTGCTCGCGTTGCTTTCTTGCGTTGACTATGTAACGGCCCTAATTGTTAAGTTCTTTCCATCGATCAATTTTCTGCAAAAATAACGATCGACATGCTTGTTTGCTTTGCGGCCCCTTTAAATACAGTTTTAAAAAAGACCACACATTCGATCTACGTCAGAGCATCAGAGCGTCCACAAATCTTTCCACGGCGTCGTTGGGAGGGCGGCGAGAGCGAATTTTGCCGCTCTCGCCGGCGGCGGTGTGAACATACGGTCAGAATAGAATAACTCTGTTTCCTTTTTTGAATCATTGTAACTCTGTGTGTTCCACAGAAAGAGAGGCTTGAAACAAAAAGAAAGGTTGTGGGTGAATAAATGACAATTACATTTTTTTTACTGAACTATCCCTTTAAAACACTATTTCATTTAGAAACAACACAATCCTAACTCCAAATAATCAAAAATATACTTGGTCTCCTATGCAAATGCACGTCAACAGATGATAAAATGAGCGCTGATGTTAATTCATTGTTCATTCTGGGTAGCCCTCCATTCAGTAAATGACATACAGGATGTGCAGTGGTGACATTTCAACACGAAATGCCACTCTTCTCATCTGAGAGACTTTCTGCTTCTTTCATATCCTCCAGGGGTTTCTGTATTTGATAATGAATTCTGGCCATCCACTGATGGGCCCAGAACAGCGTCAAATGCTTGTGTGACACAGGCGCTGCCTCTAGGTATTCCTGTTACTCAAACAATTTGCTGTTAAGCACTCCCATTTAACGTTTAATGTGCTCTGTGGGGTACGGTGCAATGATACTCAACAAAAGGAACAAAAGACAACGAAATGTACAGCAAAGACTTACACATATACCCGTTTTCTTGTGTATTACTACACTGACTCATTGAGCATTACATTTCCAATGGAAATTTCCACCAAATTAAGCCACAAAACAATCAAATTAAGTCCCAACACAAATCTATTAAGCCACAATGCAATAGAAATGCTTTTGACCACAAAGGGGCAGTGCTATTGTAAAGTACTAAAACGAAAATTAAAACAATATTTAAAACAAAACCTTTTTGTTGACTGAAATAAAATAAAATATAAACAAACACTAAATTATAGATACAAACTACGGTGCAATGATACTCTACGGTGCAATGAAAACCTGTTTTTAACAGCATGATCAGATGACAATAAATTAGTAAACGAATAACTTTTTTATTAGACTTTTGTGCATTGTAATCCCCTTTCCCATGAACAATTTTCATCAATATTTAGTGGCCGGATTATCGTTCAAAATCTCTTAAAAAGATTAAAAGTACAGAAACATCACTCAAGCCGCTAAATGAAGTACTATTCATGTAAATAAAACAAGGAAACCAAAACAAGTAATGTGGGGAGAGGTCAGAGGTCAACATCAATACAGGGGTCAAAGTAAGGGGGAGGTACTTACTCATTGGCATCATGGCTTATATTGATGCTCAGATTCTGTATGCTGCTCTTGAGCTGCGGAAAACAAGAGAAAATGGGAGAGTTTGAATGTGTCACTATGAAAAAAAAAGCTTGTGTAGCAATGTCAATACTTTTAAGTACAATTATTGCACTGGTAACAGGGTAAATCCTCATGAAAAAAAAAAAAAAAATTCACATTAGCTGGGTTAAATAAGACGTTCCAGTAAGTTGACCTTTATCCAACTTACCACTTTGACCTCTAATATAAACCGACGCATATGAATACTGCAAGCAATACTCTTTTTCTTCACCAGACTGACCTTAAAGTTTCCTATTGATCCTTCTCAATGACTGATCAGAATTTGAGTGAGTCTCTTAAGCCGAGACTGGCCAAATAAGGGTGATGTTCCCATAAACCCCCACAAACCACCAATATCAACACAATGCTATTAAAGAACATGAGCTTAACCTTAGTAAAGGTAGGCGCCCATCACATAGGCACTGAAGTTAGGCCACAACCCTTGAGTGAGTGACTGCTCTCAGTATAGGAACTGTCAGCGTCAGGGGCGCTTCCATCACATTACTTCTTTGATTAGTTTCTCCGGTGCCCCAGGAGCCCAACCCGATGTGGCTCAATTCAAGGGAGAGGAGCAGAATGACAGGTAGTGAAGTCTCGGACAGTGAAAGATGGACATAAACAAAAGAAAAATCTATAGAAAGTGCTGACGGGGATGTTAAGGTAAAAGGTTTTGCTGCTAAATCAGGGTTGCACCAGACTGCAAGTTCACTGGGACGTGAAGGGGTCAAAACTGGGGCGGAAATGTGATGTGGAAAGGGTTAATGTGTTCATTCTGGATTTCTGATTTGGGGGAATGGTGTATGGCGAAACGAGTCATGAGGCTTTTCAGGTACAATGATTTATGAGTCTATAAGGGTCATTAACAGGGACAAGAAAACCAAGGAGACATTGAGAGGTGTGATGGGAGTGAACCAGGTTTTCTGACATCTAAAGAGTCAACGTACATCGTCAAAGGCACTTGGAGAAAACCTTACTTCCAATGGGACTTGTAATATACTCCTTATCTGCTGGTTCAGGTGGCATAACTAAAACTCATGATGAAGGGGAACAAGACCAAAGCAAGCTGACATGATGCTCGGTTAGTGGAAAAGGGATTTCTATCTGAAGTGCGATGACTCTTGGATTGGACAGCTACCTGTACTTTTCCTGCTGTATCTGCTTCACTTGTTCTGTAGTGTCCTTTGTTGCAGAATTGAACAAGATTATAACAAGAACAAGAACTTAGGCCACCTAAGAAAGACCTTACATGAATCTAAAAACCAAAATGAAGAGTATTTTGCTGATTTATTGGGACTAAAAGTAGAGGGATGATAGGAAATGATGGAGAAAGCAAGGGGAAATGGAATCAGGACAAATTACAACTGGGACTTGACCAGTCTCCTGCATGTGCATCCTGCATTGTATGCCAAAAGGGCAGCATTTAGCTTACAAGCATCCAGCTACCCACAAAGTTGCCACCTCTTTTATTGAAGACATCCATTTGAGCCTCAGGGTAACACTCTCTAATCTTTCAGAGTCCCCAAGAGAGAGGCTTCAAACCATCTGTGACCTCTTGACTGGTTAGGTCCTCTGGGAATATTCTTGACATATCTGCTGTTTCCATCAACGCTTCAACAAAAACAACTGTTTTGGTGAAAGATCAATTAAAATAGACGATTCATGCTTTGCTGCCCTGCACAAATTAAAGCACCTCACTTTTGGTCTGACTTTCAGAACAGGCAAAACTTTGGCTTTGGCCAATTAGCAGGATGTAGAAGGCTAAAAAAATAGCGCTTTGGGTCATAAAAGTTGCAGCAGAGCTCGACATCCTTTTGGGATCAGACTGTAGACAAGGAACACTGCAAAAACCCCAAGGGAAATCACATTTCCTGTTTTTTTTTTTCAAGGGCACCGCAAGTGTTTGGCCACTAAAGCAAAGGCGACAAATGATTCCCCACGGCTTTAATCCCCGCTGGTCGTCTTCCTTGCAGAATTACCAGACTGTTTTTCCTCATCTTGACATATAGCCTGTGAAAGAAACATTTCAGCCTCCAAAAGTGACCCCTAAACTGATTAACAGCAAACAATCACATTAGCGAGCTTTACTGATGCACATCCCATGGTTCCCTCCCAAGTGTATTTTCCTTTCCCCTATCAACAGTGCACAGTGACTGAATAGATACTGCCGATTTCACCCTGGCTTATTTGTTTACTTTGTTACGACGGCATCACGCTCCCATTTCCCCGGCATCTAATTAATACGCCATTTCCCATGTAAAGAAAGATCAAGGGTGGGTTGCAAGAGATTGAATCACAGAGAGGTGACCTCAGCTGAAGTGTCTCACAGCTTTAGCAGGATAAAACGTTTCCTTGATAACATTTGAAGTAGGGGGCTGAGATTAATACTGATTTGGATTTTCTTTTGGCTTTAAGAGTCATACCGCAGAAGAGAACACCAAGATAGGTTACGTGGAAGAGGTTTTATATAACTTAATTTAAAAATGTTTCAACAACCTTTTCTTGGAAAACTAAACACGTTTTTAAAGGTGCATCCGAAGGTCAACTTAAAACAGATTTCACAACGCATTTTACTTTCGCAATGTGACATTTCCAAAAGAAACACGATATTCAACGGAAAGAAAACTGCCATGTGACTTGATTATTGCCTTGGGAAATCGATTGGATGGCGAAAAAGTGGGCTCTACATACCAAAGAACTACTTCCCTCCTAAAACACCAGAAACAGCAGGTGTACATTCCCGCCACCCACTGGCCTGGAGTGCAAAGCGCTGGCTGGCAGAGAAGAGATCACTGTTCAAATCTGTTAGATTTTACGGTTTAAACTATTTAATACAAAATCAGATCACTTTATTGCAGAAACTCTAGTGTTTTATTAAGCGTTTATGTTACAATTAATCAAGATGACTTCATATTCATTATCTTTTGTGTTCCACGAAAAAAAAAAAAAAAATACGGTTTTGAAACAACTCATGGGTGAGTAAAAGATAAGATAATTTTAATTTTAGAGTAAGAGCTAGACCAGGGATGAGTATTAAGTAAAATGGTCGGTTTTAATTTTATAATTACTTTTATAGTGATTCTCTTCCTGAAAGAATAAGAACGTTTGATTTCATTTTAAGCCTGCCATACGGTCTGCACAGAGCTTAATGCACCTCACGTACCAGGTTGTTAGACCCTGTCAATCAGTTGAGCCTCAAACACAGCAAAAAGTCCTCATTAGGAAACTGCACTGCGCGCGGAAGACCCGAACACTTTAAAAACACAAAGCTGACGATCTGGCAGACCACTACAGGTTCCCCTCAGACATAACCCAATATGCTAATGAAATGAAAACTAGAATAAAAGAGATAACCATAAAAAGGGCTGTAAAACTCATTCTTTACACAACACCATTAAGGGTCATTAAAATCCATTATGCCGGTTCATCCATGTAGGGAGTAGTACAGCGAACAGGTGGAGGTAGAGCTGGGGCTCATTGGTGATTAATAGGGGTCTTGATGGTGCTACATTAATCTGGTCAGTGTGACATTTACGAGGGAATTGCAAACCCCTGGTGTGACCGCCTAACGTGTCTCCAGCGCTAGGTGAAATAAATATAGACTCGTTATAATGTGGTTGATGGTCTGAATGGGTGTTGGACATGATCGACCCTGGACCTTGACCTATCAACCGTCTGTTGAGGATAAAAGGGTGCATGATTCATGAAGAATGTGTGTAGTAACGGACCTAGTGGCCTATGTAATACATCACAACATGGACCACTTTCAAATGCTGGCACGGTACTTCTATCCCTTCATTTAAGTAAAACATGCAAGGTATATATTTAGAGCTGTGGAGAAAGAACGGTCTTTATGACAAGGCAATAAAGCAGAAGGGGCATAAGAATTGTCAATTTTCAGTTAGGCCAATGCTTTTATGCTGAATTCAGTTTGTGGTCCATTATAATAATTTTAAAATGATCATAATTAAGCTGAAACGCAAGTTATTGTGTCATGAAAGATTAATTATATTGTCATGAAAGAGTCAGCATTCACATGAGAAGTATTTTAACATGCTGAATGGCATAAATGTCCTTCACACCTCTTGTTCAGTAAAAGAAAAGGGCTCAAATGGTGAAGAATTTATGAGGGTGCTTGAGTCCCTGACTAATGATGACCTTCATCAGATATTCCATAAAAGTCCAATAAAATGTCATGACCTACATTCGTGGAAGTGGGTTATAATATTTAGGATTTTCCACACAAAAAAAAAACACATTTCAGATTTTGGCTGAAAAAAAGGCAGAAAATCTAATTCTATTTAGATTTTAAATTGTTTTTGAATTATTATTACAATTTACAATAATATATAGGCTCCAACAAATTTAAAAAAAATATTTTAAAAATATGTCAAATTATTAAAAATATGAAATAAAACATCTATTTAAAAATATTTTAAATTGTGTGTTATTGTAAAAAAAAATATATTATTATTAAGAAAATCGCAGAATTGTGTAGTCATCATATCTGCTTAGGTTCTGGCCTGATTTGTCAACATCTTGCTGCATTTGAAAAAGGGCAAGAGACACTTTTAGAATGCAAGAACCAACAATAGCACTTTTACATCAGCAGAACCCCACTGAGGACAACACAGGCCATTAAGGCGCTATCACACATTATTTCCATTGCCTAGATATGCGGACCAGAGGAATGAACGTGAAAAGGCCAGGCACATGACATTACATATATCCCTGGGAGTGAGAGGAATGAATGGGTTCGGTTCTTAAAAACTCTACAGGAATGAAGTACTGTAGACTTACAGGCACACCCATGTCATTCAGGTCCACATGACATCAACTGTACCCAGTTGTACAGTCCTTTGACCAGTGTTAATATTTCACTGCAGAAAAAATGCCAGCACATTAAGTATGTCATGCAGAGGGGTGTATCTTGTCCTGTGCACTTTTAGAAAATAAAATGAAATTGTAATTTCCACTACATCTTAAATTGTGCTTAATATTTTTTACATTTTAATTTTACTGTTAGCATTTTATGTGTCCTAAATACATAAAATTACATAATTTCACACTTACATAATTTGACATTTAAATTACTCACAAGTGGAAAAAAAAAAGAATTAGGCCCACACCTTTGGTAAAGATGCTATAATTAATTGTCATGCAATTAATACTGAATTTATTTATGCATTTTTTTTTTTTTAGATTATCATGATTTTAAATGTAATAATATTTTTATGACAAATTTTCATAGTTTAAGAAAATCTGGAAGTGGGACAATAAAACCATAAAATCTATATGTAAAAGCATCTGAAAACAATTGATGAAAGCATAATAAAATAAAAAAAATTAAAAAAAAGTATTTAAAATCTACTGCTAAATAAATTGGCCAAATTTAACCAATACCCTTTTATGAATTCTTTATTTTATTTCTGTAAAAGTTCTTAGGAACAATCGGCATTGTAAAAAATGAAACTGAAAAACTGTATATGATATATAAACCTGCTGTATCTGATATATAAAAAATACTACATCAAAATACAGCTTTACTTCAGCTTTTGAAAAGCATTTTTTTTATGCTGGAAGATTATGGAAGCTTGTTTTTGCCACTGAATAAAAACTAAAAATTCTTATAAAATACTTTTTTCTCTCAGAATTGCATGATATAAACTTGCAATTCTGATTTATAAAGGTAATTCTGACTTTTTTTCTTGCAATTGTGAGTTTAAATCACGCAATTCTGATTTTATAACTCATCATTTGTACATTTATATCATGCAATTCTGAGCAAAAAAGTCAGAATTGAAAAAGAAAAGTCAGAATTACCTTTCGATTTTTTATTCTGTGGCGGAAATGAGCTTCTATAGAATCTAGTATTAGGCACTTGGACGGCCCAGCAACAGCAGCAAATGCTCAGCGGCTGAGACCCAGACGGGTTGCCAGATGCTCTCTGCTGGATCCCGGCACGCACTACAGGCCACCGCTGTGCCGCCTCAGCTCTGTTGCTGATGCTATCTGACAGCAGCGCAGGCCGTCTGCATGCAAAACCTCAGCCGCGTTACTTCATTGTTTCACTCCCAGCTGCACAAGACCTTTTTGACAAGCAGTGCTTCTGAGATCTAGGTTGTGATGGAGAGCGAGGGTGAGTGCGCCTGCTGGGCAGAGAGAGGTCGGACTCCCTGCTGAATTCTCACTGAGGAAGTACAGTCAAAGATCTCAACGATGATGAAATGAAAGAACTTACAGTGTCTTTCAGAAAGGAGAAAATGTCAAATGAATCTAGTTTCTGTTCAAGTACAAGCCTGGCAACTTCCTAATACCAAAATAAGTGAACAAGCTTAAGGCTCGTACACACCGGGACGAATATCGGCGCGCGTTATTCGGCAGCGTTTTTCAACGTGTTTTTTGTGCTCCCACCCAAGCGATTTTCGCTGACGATGAGCCGAGTGAACATGCAAATTCATTCCCTGACATTAGATGGCGCCCATTTGCTCTGCAATACCACTCCATAACATTCTCTTTTATCAAGATTTTTGTAGTTGCTGTCTTGTTTGTCATACAGTTCTTTATGTTCCGACAGCAACGAGACCAGCAGCTCTACATTCATCTTGCCTTGCATCTTCCTCGTCTTATTTCTTCCCGGCAGAGTGTAGACGCTGTATATCTTCTTCGCCGTTGCGTATGTGTGCTCGGCAAGACCGTTTTGTGTTTGAGCGCCCCCAAGTTGTGTTTTACTGTAACTTCAGAAGCTCCAGACACGTGAGCAAAAGCGCCAATCTCATTGGTCGGATAGTTTTTGACGCGGTGCGTCAAACTAAAAAAACAAACCCGAGGCATTTTAAAAAGAAATTACGCTTTTACGCGTGGCGTTTTTCGTGTCGGTGGGCACACTCACATTGGCGCCCTTTGTTCTAGTCTAATTGGTTGTAATCATTTAAAGAAAAAAGTACTGAACTTAAGAAAACTTTCCGTTGCCTGAGGGCAACGCTGTGCAGTAGAGGTTTAATATGACGAATTTGAGTGACAAACTTGGAGGCCGCAGAGTTGCACGAATGCCCCCCTTGGCACCATCGATGCATTTTCCCCCGCATTGGCAGTCTTATATGTCAAGAAGTAGGACTGTGATTTCTGCGATGCGAAATGCAGAATCCAGTCATAAAAAACGGAATTTACTGTATAACACAGATTTGTTCAGAATTTTAATTTTAGAGATGCACGATACATCGGCCAACATATCGGTATCGGCCGATATACAGTATTGTAGTTTTTAATGTTATCGTTATCTGCCCGATAAGAAAAGTTGGCCGTATTAAAGACGATAAATAATGAATTATTTCCTTCAGCTGAGAAACACTTCAGATGAGCACTGTTTACCATGATGGTTTTGAATTGGTTTATATGATTGGAATCACTTCAAAAAAGAAAAATACAGTTAAGTGCAACATGTGCAGCACAAGTCTTTCATATAGGCTACATAAAATTATTATGACAATATTATAATTGTGTGTTTAGGACATGGCTTTTAATGGTGAGACTTTTGTTTTTGTAATCAGGCTCTCAAAAATTATATACAAATTTGGATTAAGATTTATCGGCCAATATATTGGCTATCGGCTTTCAAATATAAAGAATTATCGGTTAATGGTATTGGCCAACATTTTTAATTTCTGAAAAAAAAAGAAAGAATTGTATTGAATATTATTGTCAAAATTTAATAAACTATTAAATGATTAACATTTTCTGGATTCAATTGATTATACATCCTTTTTAATCAAATTTAATTAAACATAATCCAGAAAAATTTAAACGGAAAACAGAATTTGGGAAAAGAGAGTCCTAAATACATCCCTAAAACATGGACTCCGTAAAGGAAGACCGTAAAGGTTTAAAGGGCCAATTTTGGGCCCCTGTGTTTTTAATGGTAAACTAGTTAAAATAGCAAGTTAATCTTAAAGCACTTACCGTTTGGTTCTTAGTTCGGTGGTAGGGCTGAACGATAGGAAGTCCCAACGGTGTCACCCACTCCACTGTTCTCCCAGACCTAGCTATTAGCCTAGCGCTCTCCGTCAGCCATTCCTGAGAGAAAAAAAGTCAAAAAGCATTAACCAATCGATCCAAGTCAGTTTGTTTGTATATATTTTATAAATATTTGTAAGAATTCAGAACAAATTTGCATAATGATTGAAACCCATTTAACAAGCTAGCCGAACTGAAACCAAAACCCCTATATCTGTGACGGTTTGTCTTAACCTAAAAAATATTGCGAGAAAGTAGTTGCGATAAAGTCTCTGGCTGTGCTAGTTGGAAGAACCCAAAGGCATATGGGGGAAGTTGTTGCTGACATAAACTGAAAATGAAACCCCTTTCCGTAACAATTTTTCTTTGCCTAAAAAATATTGCGATAAATAGTTGCGATAAAAGTCTCGGGCCGTGCTAGTTGGAAGAATCTAAATGCACAGGTGGGAAGTTTTTGCTGAGACAAACTCTAAATGAAACCCTTATATCTGCAACGGTTTGTCTTAACCTAAAAAATATTGCGATAAATTAGTTGCGATAAAGTCTTGGGCTGTGCTAGTTGGAAGAGTCCAGATGCACAGGTGGGAAGATGTTGCTGAGACGAAGCATTTAAAAAACCTGCTGATCCGCAGCAACAGTGCTTGCTGCGCGGCTGCCATATTCGCAGATCCCCAGTGCGCTCCCCCCGAAACGCTTTGTGTGAGATAAATTCCTGTGTTCATCTGGAAGCGGGCCGGGCCTGAACGCTCCATTCATCAGAGCGTTCACCAACACTGTCCACTCCTGTATCACCTTCTGCCGGTAACGGCAATGATCAACTACCTGGGCTCAAACGCCGCCCCTCCCGAGGACCTGACCTATTTAGGAAGCTGGCTGTGTCTGTAGGCAAAGTGGGGGATATTTCACATTCGTTCTGCCTGTCTGCTCTGCTCCCCGGGGGGGGGGGGGGGGTTGCAACAGGAGACAGTGAGCGGCTAGTCTAAGATCTACTGCACCGGGGACATTCATTCCTTTTCTGTTTCCTGCAGCTGTAATTCGTGAGCCGCAGCCAGTTGCAGAACTATATCCGGCTATTCACAAAAACAATCTTTTCATTCAAAAAAAAAAGGAGAGAAGCAACAGGGGTTTGGGTTTTGGTTTAAAATTAACGATAAACACTATTGTTCAAAAGTCGGTAATATTTCTAAAGAAGTCTCTTATGCTCTTCAAAAACTGTAAAAATACTAATATTGTGAAATATTCTTACAATTTAAAATAACTGTTTTCGATTTTTATACATTTTAAAAAGTACTGTTTATTTCATTTGTATATTGTATGTTGTGTATGTAATGTGTATCTTTGTTCTTACCTTTTAATAACAAAGAAAATAATGACCACAATTCTTTTTTATTTTATATTTTGTTACCTTGTAAGGCTTTGTTTTTAAAATAGGGGACATTAGTTTGGCTGTAATGCTCAGTCACTTGCAAAATAGTAAAACCAACATGCAAAAGAATCGTAACAAAATAGTGAATTGTGACTTTCCTGAAAAAAATAGTGATATATTTTTCCCATATCGCCCACCCCTAAGTAACAGTAACACTAGACAGCATTGAGAAATGTATTAAATTATACAATTTAATACCCCAATTAAATTGTAGCATATAATACTAAAACTGACCAACTTGAACCCATTTCCAAATCTGCAAGGGGAAATCCATACAAATTTCCTGATTGCGTGGATTCCTATTAAATTAACTGTATTTTTGCCTGAGAAAATTGAACCATGATTAATAAAGAGTAAAAGGGGATGACATATTGTATACCTGAATCTCCCTCGTCCCAGTAAACATTTCCTTCAAGCTGTTAAAAACCTGAACCACCAGGTAATGTGAAGCATCCCATATGTAATCCTGCGGATTAAAAATAGCACATTGTTATATACACACAGGCACAACACTGTGAATGCTTTATCCAAACCCCGATCAGGTTGTGAATATAATATTTAAATGCATTTGTATGTGTCTGTCAGGTACCAATAATTATTGAAATTCCTGAAAATAACTGAACATATAAAAAAAAGTCTCCGAAGAGACCAAAAGGACCATCCATCTAAATTTTTGCTTTCACAAGCAGATTGTGGAGATGAGATCCCCTGATAATTCCTCTTTTTTATTCTCCGCAGCCCGGGAGAGACGAGAGAAGCATCACCTGTTTCTATGGCCGCACTTGGGGAAATCAAGACTGAAGCAAACGGAGGGGAAAGTAAATCCTTAAAGTTCACGTCACCTGCGATGTAAAGCAAGATTACCAAGCTTATCTTCGCCTTTAAATCGAGTTGAGGAAAAGGTTAGATAGCCAGAAATCATGGACTGAAATAAGAGAGAAATGGGGAGTTTGTATAGCTAAAGCACTAGACAGCCAGATTGAGTACAAACACCTTTTGGCTGGAAAAGGGTCTCAATCTGGCTGGAACTGCTTTTTTTATTGCTTTAATAGTAAATTTGGGTCTGCAAAATACAGACCACATCCATCCACACATCATGCAGGACAAGGTTTGTTTCGTGTACAAACTCATTCTTCATCTTCCCCGAGTTTTTTGCTCCATCTATGATAATTATAATTGAAGTGCAACAAGCCTCACCTTAGGGAAATCATCGATTTCCTTCAGCCGTTTTTCGATTTGCAGACGACCCCCGTACCGAGTGACGCCATAGACCACAGTCATCACCGTCTGCTTCACCACCTTCCTGCTGATGAAGCCCTCCAGCACCTGTGCGATCTTCAATCCCTGCTCCGCATCCCGAGCCCTGAACTCTTCCACCTGTGAGACACGGGACAGCGCACTTTTCTGAGACCCCATAAATCAATGCACTTATTCATCATGTTTATGTTAGTGATGGATCACAATTGATGACTAGTTGAACAGTCATCAGACTACAGGCTAGTCGATTAGGTTAAACATTGTTATATTTTTGTATATATTTTCCAATATAAAATACATTATATTATAGTATTTTATATAATATATACAAATAGTTTATTATTAGTATTATTGTAAGATTTAAAATATATATTTTTTAAGTTTTTAATAATATATAAATAATCATAAGTATATATATATATAATTATTTATATTCTAAAATAAGATATAATTAAAATAAGATAAATAAAACAGAATTTTATATTATTTGATTATATTTGATAAATTGTGATATATAATATAATAACAATAATTTATTAGTATTATTTTTAATAATAATATATTTATTATAAATTATATACTATTATATAATATATATATAATATATATATATATATATTTTAAAATACAATAATAATAATAATAATAATAATAATAATAATAGAAAAAATAGAAATAAAACATTTTTTATTATAACATATTTATAATTATTGTGTGTGTGTGTGTGTGTGTGTGTGTGTGTGTATAACACAATTTATTATATTATTTTATTATATTTTATATAAAGTGTTATAATATAATACGATAATTTATCATTTTTTTATATTATATTTATTATAACACTGTATATTATTTTTTTATAAAAAATGTAAATATTATAATAAACATTATTTTATATATTGTAACAATATAAAAGTTTTTTTAGATTTGAAATATAAATCAAAATGTAAACATAATATATAGAAATGACATATTAAAATGTATTTTTATTAACATCTTTTAAAATACAATCAAAACAAATCATGAAATGAATGATTACTAATTTGTATTCATTATTTTCAACAATTGAATATAACTGAGGGGCAATTCAGAAATAAAAACAACGATAACAGAAATATCCCAGTTGTCCTTCACTTAAACTATAAATAGCTTAATCTGCATGGAGGGAGGAGCAGGTTCATTAATCACACATGAGGTGTAAAAGTTGTTGACGGTCTTATTGGGGCTCTTGAGAGCTTACGCTATCAAACAGAAGCTCTGATGCCGGCTGCTGAGGAACAATGAGGCTGTTTGGGCCAATCTCTGACTCAGCAGAGCTCATTGAGATGTCTGCAATGTACCCTTCAGCTAAGGTTGGTGCAACCCGATGTCTATGGCAAGAACGATACAACAGTGTATTCAAAGGGTACACTGTGTTCTCAAATATAGTCAAATCAATAGGTAGGTCAATATATCTCAGATAGTGTTCTCTAAAAAATACACAGTCTTCCCAGAAATGAAAAGAAAACTGGAGCTTTGAGACCATGTGTTGTGAGTTGTGGATGAGAAGCCGTTTAAGATGACTATTCAACTTAGACTGAAAGGGGCAGTAAGATGCACTGACGCCCCCTGGTGCCGCAGAATGACTGACCTGCTGAGCTACGCCACTGTAGACATCCTGAGGCAGTTCACAGGGCACGAGGTTCACTGAAGTAGCACCAATCACATCCCGCCCGAGGGCAGCATAGTGCTGGAGGCCGTTACATGAGCCATCCTGAGAGAGAGAGAGAGAGAGAGAGAGAGAGAGAGAGAGAGAGAGAGAGAGAGAGAGAGAGAGAGAGAGAGAGAGAGAGAGAGAGAGAGAGAGAGAGAGAGAGAGAGAGAGAGAGAGAGAGAGAGAGAGAGAGAGAGAGAGAGAGAGAGAGTGTAGTTAATGGAAGTAGTTTTACAATCTATAACGTATCCCTAAACAGCAATTAGGTGCAATAGTGACTTGTACTGGAATAGCAAAAGCTTGGTCTTCTTAATATATTTAAATTATAAAGTAACCACGCAGTACCTGATGTACAGGGTAACTGGAGACGAATTTGGTGTGGTCGGGTGAGCGCGAGGCATTTGCTATCTCCATACAGCAACCCAGTGCCTGCCACGGCTCATCTGCATTCATCCACCATTTGCGACCCTGCAAAATTAGAGCTGCGACTCTTTAGGGAGCAAGGAATGTGACAGTCATTTCAATAAAACATTCAGTATAATATTGCTCAGTCATAACTCCGAGCCTGCATTGTGATGCACTCAGATTTGGAAAAAAAAGATACCATGGAATCAATTATACAATGTATATGAGGTCGGTGTACTGCAGTGGTTCCCAAAATGTTGAGTTTTACCGTTCGTTAAATTCTGCCCCACCTTAAAATAACATTAAAACAGAGCATGTTTGTCACATCTAGTGAAAAAACAGTAAAATGGTAGTGCCGTAAAAGGTCAAATACATGACATCCAATCAAATGACCACATCTTTTGCGGTCAAAACTGACTGCATCCACACAAGCAGCGTCCATATGATAGGTTGCGTGCAGTCAGATTATGCTGCCTTAGTAAATCGGCGTTACATTACTGCTGTTCTCGACAATGTGCCTTTGTAAAAGTGGGGATTCAGCACTTTTTTAGTGTGAATGAACAAATATAGACACAGACTGTGCATAGAGATCGATTTAAGACTCAAACTCTCTTTGTTACAAAAACATTCCCTGAGTAAATTCTTCTTGTTTTTAATGTTGATCATATATTATATGAGCAAGAATGCCATTTTTCCCGAATATCTACACATTGCACATTTGACTTAAGCTGTATACAACAGTTCAACAAACAAAAAGGTAACACAGTATTGTCAATATTATTTGGTCTATTTTGCAACAAAATAATAGTTCCAACAAAAGCCACGACAGAACTGTTTCACGAACGAATAGGGAGAGTCGATGATTCAATGACCCTTTCATTAATACAGCCTTGCTTCGTCACTGAATGAATGAATGAACGAACGAACCCACGATTCAATGACTTAGTACCAACATCTCGACTAATCAATCTCGTCACTAATCGTACTTAAGTTAAACATAGACCCACCATCTAGTGAAATACTTTTCTAGAAGACTTATTTAAAAGTAATTTAAAAACATGTAGTCCTGCGACCCCTAGTACACTGGTACGGTAAGTGTGCGATTGAAATGCTTACGTCAAGAGGATGGTCTGCTGAGTCTAGGACGTCCTCCATGATGCTCTCAGCATACTCCAGTCTTCCAGCTAGTGAGCTACGCTTCTTCAACCCTGTGAGGTTCACCAGGTGGATCTTCAACCAGTCGAGGCCTTTGGGACCGAGAGGTCGTCCCTCGGCAAACACCAGCAAGGCCCTGGTCACGTCACTGCCAAGGTGGTTAAAGTAAGGCGGCTGGGGGTACGTACGACCTCGAAAGTCCATATTATGTGGAAACCAAAAGATCTCGTCCCTCATGTGGTTGGCGATTGACAGCTTATACAGCGCGTCCATTCGGAGGCTGTGCATCTCCGTCACCTTTTTCTTGGCTTTGACACCCTCCCGCTTCATGTAGGCCTTCTCAATCTGAGTGTAGGATGGGTCATGAGGGTTGAAGCGAGGAATCTCAGGCGCTTCCGACAGCGGGGGAGGGATGCTGAGCTTTTCGCTGCCTTTGTCGTTGAATATCGAGATGATGATGTCCAACAGGGGCTTGTTGATCTTCCAGGGACAGTTGCCCACCTGATTGAGGGAGTCCAGCACAGCATGGAGATCTTCATCTCGGCTCTTCTCCAGGAGAAGTTGGTGTTGGATGGCTCCATCGGTGGCACGCATCAGCTTGGTGGACATCAGCAGGTACGCGCCGCTCTTAGGGGACATCCAGGGCACGGGTGGACACAACATGGGCATGACGTAGGATTCAAATGTAAGTTTGGTTTCCATCGCAATCCTCTGGATTTGTGTCACAATAGGATGCGGTTTGATGAAGCCGATCTAATGGGGATGCCAAAGAGAGCAAATGAAAATCAAGACTTAACTTCAAGGCATGTCACAAAAAGGACATTAAACATGGACAATTAAATCCTTAAATGCCGTGACAGATCTACATTAATAAACATCTCTCGTCGCTAGCTCGCAGCAACCCTGTAATCCAACCTCAAATAAATCAGAGATGATTTATGAGTGCTGCTGGTAAAGTGTTTATGGTGCAAAACAGACGTAACTGTCTTTGACAGCTGGATAAACAACTTCTATTCAAAGAGAAAGAGAAAGTACACAATATATTCATATAAACAATTGCCGAAATCAAGCAAATTTTGAAATATGAATATACAATAAGGTTCAATTGACATGACCTGTTTGTAGGTTCATGTACAAACAAGTAACTTGTATAAACGAGTAACTTTTATGAACCAAATAATTGGTTCATAAAAGTCCGTTGCTTCGTGAATCGGACTGCACTGTTCATGCTGTGTGTTGTGGATTAACTAAAATTAAAGAACCAGAGTTATTTGCTTGTGAACTGAATTACATTTCACTGTAGGTTTTTGATTCACGAAAAAGAATTCCTCAAAAGAGTGATTTGTTTGTGCATCGAACTACAACGGTTGTAAAGGTATTTCACTGGTCTATGGGGCTGTTTAAACAACAACGTTTTCAACTAAAAACGTAAAAAACTTTATGAGTTTTAGCCGTTCATTTATATGGCAATGGCGCTTTGTGGGCCTGAAAACGCAAACTTTTGAAAATTGGTTTCAAAGTGAAAGTTTCAATACAAAAAAAGTGAAAATGGAGACTTCATGCATATGCGTATTACATGTTCAGTCTATAGACCTTATGTAGCCCCGCCCCTTTCCAGTGCAGCGCTCGTTGTGTTCCGTCTTCCAGTTTGTATTTCCAGAGCATGAAGAGAAGATCTTACGGATTTATGAATGAACCGTTCATTTAAAATCTTCCGGGTCTAACTGACATTTATTATGACATCAGCTTCAAACATTACAAAGCTCATGATAACTTTTGTGAACTCTACAGTAAAAAAATCCACTTCACCAGCTAATTACTCTTCGACAGCGATGCCATAGAAATATACAGATTTACCGCAAAAACGGAAGTTCAAAGACAATATTCTAAAGAAGCTGCGTGCTTGTTTCTCTGGCGCATAAGGTCTAGAGGCGCATAGTTTTTCTTTACAAAGTGACATCGCCAACTACTGGCCTGGCATGAATAATACAGCATATTTAATAATTATTGCGGTTCGTGTGAACAGGGAACGTTTTGACAACGTTGTTGCCTGTATGCGAAAAACGCAAAAGGAAAAATGCTTCTGCTTTTAGTACATTGTTGTCGTGTAAACGTACCCTAAATCTAAAAAAGAAAGAAGATCGTGGCATTTTAAATGTCTCAAAAATTAATGTGAATTCACTTGACTGCATTCATGCCACATGAATAATCCACAAACACGCTAAACTGAGAGCTCTTCCCTGCTGCACGGGCCATCTGCAAGCTCAGCGGAGAAACAGGGGTTAAGCTTCAGGTCTTTGAAGCCCACGGCGGAGGCCTCTGCCATGCCGAGAGCCGGGGCAGAAGCCTTGGGAATGAGATTCAAGACAAAAAAGGAAACTCTCCTGATCTTTTTCGGCTCTTCCTCCCCCTTTCTACAATCCCTCTGCGGTTAATCAACCGGGCAATTAAGGGGACAGTAAAAAAGAGATTAGTTTTGGCACAATCCATCTTCCTCCGCTGACCCGCGATCACTCGCACTGGAAAAAGGATTCCATAATTCATGAAAACATGCGTGTCTGTGAGAGGTTTCAGAGTGGGAATGGATGACTTTTAATGGACAGTCATTTGGATTCAAATGAAAGCTATCTGGCCATGAACAGCCTTCAGTATGACAGCAAAAACAAGCTCGCTTCCTATAGGATTGTGCATCATTTCAACTAGTATGACTTCCAGTCCAGCTGGTCTCTACCTCTTACCTTATGATTGCTGCGGAACGTGTACATGTGGTATAGGACGGGAATGAGCTTCTTCTCTTGAGCAGGATTGAGGATGTTGCTTCGGACTTTGAGCTCATGAACCATCAGGTCGACCAGGAAGCTGCCAAGCTGCACCATCAGGACCAGGGGCCAAGGGGTGTCGTCACTTAAAAGAGAGGGGCCGCTACACTTCTCCATCTCAAGACTCGTCCAACACTCCCGCGGCAGCATGCCGTTTGTCTACGATGAAACGGGAAGCATTATAATGAACAAGCAACTGGATATTTCATATGAAAGCAGACTGAAGGTGTCATATCCAGTGATGGGAATAACGGCATTACTTTTTCCAGTAACGAGTAATCTAATTGATTACTCTTCTCATCTTAATAACGTCGTTACCGTTACTGCCAAAAAATGCGGTGCGTTACTAAAACTGATGAAGCTGTTTTTTTTTTTTTATCAGACCAACTAGATCTCTGAGCGAGAGGCAAATACTTTTTTTACTGTTCTTCCTTGGTTAGTGGGCTGAGCACGAGACAAGCGCATAAATGCTGACGATTGGCTGAGGTAGAGTAAAATGTCATTGTAAGCCAATCAGAGGTAGAGTTGGGCGGGTGTTCGAAAGCACGCATAGTAGTGATGGGCATTCGGCTCTTTTGACTCGGCTCACTGAAAAGAGCCGGCTCTTTTGGCTCACAAACGCCTCTTTAAATGACTTTGACTATAATATTTAAATTTTTATTACATAATCATTTCATTTCTATAGGCTAAATTTGTAAAAATAGAGTCGGCTCTTCAGATATGCGAGCCAGCTCCTGACATTCACCTAAAAGAGACGGCTCTTAGAGTCAATCGGCTCATTCGCGAACGACCCATCAAAAGCTCATTCGCGAACGAGTCGATCCATCATCACTAACGGCTAACGCTCATGAATTGCGAACGACCCATCATAACGCATAGTCGGACAGGGTAGAGGTGGGGTCACATTTGAGCATTTAAAATGTAATTTTACTTGAAAGTAACGCAATAGTTACTTTCTTAAGTAACTAGTTACTTTTAAAATTTGTAACTGAGTAACTAATTTAGTTACTTTTTGGAAGAAGTAACTAGTAACTGTAACTAATTACTTTTTAAAAGTAACTTGCCCAACACTGGTATCTGGTCAACCAAAGCTTGTACCTTGGTGTCGTTCGCCAGGAGTTCAGCATATGAGCTGTAGATACTCCTGAGCTTCTCGATCATCTGACTGTGGATCTTCTGCCGGATGCAGTACAGATTGTGGACTCTATTTCCCATCTCTTCAGCCATGAAGAGCAAAGATTCACCACTGGGAGACAGTTTGTCTAAACTCTGAATGTGGAGAAAAATAACTTTAAAAGGTGCACAAAGTACATCTTTTCTCACTTCAAAAGAAACAAACAGTTATTCTGACTATGTTAAAACGCTTAAAAATAACTACAGTGGCCAAGAGATAGACATTTTTTCTACCTAAGGAAATTCAGCTCAAATTCATGAACTTTATATGTTTGATTAAGTTGGTACCTGAAGCATGATGTTCACATAATCCTGATCATCCAGGATACACAGGTATGGGTAAATGCAGGTATTCCAGGACCTCTGGCTGTTGTTAGATAATATCCGTTTCTTTTCCTTCAGTGCCTGGAGGAGAGCTTTCTCCCAGTGTTTCCTCTGTGTTGCTAGTAATTCTCTCTATAAAAATATAAATGTATTTTTCAATTTTTATTTCAGAGCTCAATTTGTGTGACAATATTAAAGACAATACATTCAGATCGAAATGTTGGAGAACTGGGCATTGTACAGACTTGCACAAGGGTTTGGAAACCAAATGCTGATTACAACTTGTGCACAACAAACAGGTAGACAAAAAAAAAAGAGATGCTTTTGACAAAAATTAAGCACATTAACTTGCATTAACCAATTCTCATTGTTGTAACAAAGAAAAATCAGTTAATTAAACATGTTTCTATCATGATATTACACTGTGCTAGCATGTTTCTAGCATGAATTCAACACAATGCTAACATGTTTAGCACGATTTAACATGTTTCTAGACATGATTTAGCACATTGCTATCATTTCTAACATGATTTGGCATGTTGCTAGCATGATTTAACATGACTTGCTAACATGATTTGAATATATTATAGTATCTATTTAATTTGTTTGGGGATCCCTGATATAATACAATATTTTTCTCCATTACAGTAACATACTGAGATTTTAGGGAGAGGATGCTAATTGTCATAAAAATAAAGTGTCTTTACGCTCCTAAAAAAAAAGGCTTTCTTATTATTATTTCATTACAGGCTTCATTACAGGCTTTTGGGGTGAAATGTATGGATGCTTGTTTCTGAATAAAACAGGTAATTGTGACTTTTTATCTCACAATTCTGACTTTTTTTTTTAGGAATCGACTTTATAACACACAATTACACGCTTATACCTCATAATTCTGAGACAAAAAAAAATTGTGAGGGAAAAAGTCAGAATTATGTGGGGGGAAAAAAGTGATTTCTTGATAGTTTTCATGATGTTCACTCAAAATCCCATTCACCTCTCATGCAGCCTGTGGCTTTAAAAAAATAAAATTTCATATAAATGTAGATGTGAGTTTTATGCACAACACAGATCGGGTTCAGTGGGCAGTTAGTGCCGCCCGGTTGAAAGTGGGTCATCTCTTTATCAAGGTGCTTTTTGGTTTCCCTGCAGACCGACAGAGAAGGCAGATATGATTCAGATCAGTTATGCTGACCCTCTGATGAAAGGGTGGCTCTCTCACAGGACTGGTGGAGAGACATTACAATGCATTTCTATTCCATTAAACCCAATTGCAAATGTTGCGGGACCACTGGGGACCTTTTTTGCGAAGGAACAGGCAGTGGAGCAAATGCCAGTGTAGAAAGATGCAGGAGTGTGGGAATATGGCTACTTTCAATGCATGAGCTGGAAGCTTTCACAAATGTCTGCGTTTAGCCAATGTATCATAGCTTAGGTGCAAATCTGGATCCTAAAAACAAAATTTGACGTGTTAACTATTGAAAGGAAATTCTGTGAGTCTCCACATGTGTACAAGATTTTGAAAGGCCTCTTTATGATAGTTTCCTATGTTTGAGGAATCCCACTGTGCTTATTTCAGTGAAACTAGTCATAGCAATATTAATTCTGGCACACAAACGGATATAAATAATTTGGTGTAGGGGAAAGTGGGGTAAGCTGTGCCACTTCTTAGGTATGCTGACCAAGAGAATTTATGTAAAAACTAATATTCCTAACAAGTCCAACTTAACCAGTATTAAGAGTAAGTTAATTCATTGGGGAATATGTGAAAACTATGTATATTTTAAATGAAAGAAACAACTTATGAACACATAATCCTACTCCAAAATACTTTGCTGATATTTTTTCCCCAAATTTTCATAAACCAGCCCAATTTTCCTCCCAATTTTTAATATTCAAAAATATCTCAATATAGTTACACCATTTTGTAACAAGGCAAAGAATACATACATAGTAGATGTACATCTTACCACGAAGCCAACACACTATTACCCCACAGCTATCAATTTGGGAATTTAAATAAAAGTTTTTATAATTTAAGCATAATTAAAAAAAAAACAGCTATATATTATGAGCTTGTTCTAAATATATGGTCATGGGACAAAAATAATGCATTTGCTAGACACAGCTTATAGACTGACACATCTGCCATAAATGCTTTAACAGAAACACCCTGCTTTTTCTAATCCAATCTTAAATAAAAATCAGACAGGTTGCGGTTTCGTACCATTTTGGCCATGTGATCGGTGACAGGCTTCAAGGCCTCTACGGAGTCAATAGTGGCAGTTGTGGCCTTCTCCATTGCCAGCTGAAGACTGAACCGGTCCTGCAGATCCTTAAGACTGAAGTCCAGTTTCGGATACGTGGCTCCTTCCCTCTGAAAAACACAAGATAGGAATCAAATTAGATAATAAATGCAATCAAATGCGCCTTGTTGCTTAGATTGAAAAAAGAAGGGTAATTATCTGAGATTCAAATATGGGTCAGAATATTCCCTTTTACTATCTTTCATTTAGTTTTATTAGTAACAATTTTATTAGTAAAGTAGTATGATGTTGAACTTTGATGTAAAATTGTAGTTTAACACATTTTAAATATAATTGTACCAAATTATCATGTTAAACAGAGTCCTACTATTAAGTTACTCACCTGATTGCATAATATTATAACTCAAGTAATGCTTAAGGCTTCCTGGCAGAACCAGTGAGTTTGGTGTATGTTATTTGTATGCAAAATCATAAAAGCGCAAGACGACCCGTTAAATAATGAGCGCCGAGAATCGCTCATCGCCAGAGGCTCAAGTT
The DNA here is from genome assembly GCF_029890125.1 of Rhinichthys klamathensis goyatoka. Classification (NCBI taxonomy): domain Eukaryota; kingdom Metazoa; phylum Chordata; class Actinopteri; order Cypriniformes; family Leuciscidae; genus Rhinichthys; species Rhinichthys klamathensis. The sequence goes on along the minus strand of NW_026606664.1, from coordinate 1,570,765 downwards.
GAATATTACTGGCTCCTTATAACTGGATAAGAAGACTGAGAAGGTTTAAATCTCATTAGGACAACATAAAAAAACGATCATTCATTTGACTGCCAATTACAGAGACTATTTACTTCAACCTTTCACAGGCGGCACACTTTGTTATGAGGCCTGATCGAAAGAAACCATTGCACTTTATGGCCCAATTAAAGAACCAAACATCATTACGTTTAAGTGCACTTATTTTCGAAAGAACCAAGCAAACTAGCTAGCTAAAATAACCATGAGAATGTCAAACGCTGAATGTATTTATTCTGTCTCATAACTTCCACGTACGGCCAATTAAAATCCAGTGAGGTTGAACAGTCCCCCTCTCGGAGGTCTGGTCGTCAGCCAAATGTGCGGCTGCATAAAATACGAACTGTAAATACGGCATATATTATAGCAACAGCTTGCTAAGAGGTGCGGAGATCGTGTTAATGTGGGCTGTGCGTTGACATGTGCAGTCATTTATTATTCGAAGGGAGGCGTTGGCGGCTTTACACAGACAGCTGGGAATTATCGCCAAACACATCATGGAAGGGTTGGGACAGAACAGGTCGGCCGGTGCATTAATACTCGCGACGGCTAAATCTGTCCTCAATAGAGATCACATGGACGCCGGCCAAAGCAAGCACAAAGGTTGTGGAGGGATAAATCATGCCCACGGGGATGACTACTACAGCCCGGCCAGGCAGAACACGAGATGCAGTGTTGTGTATTTAGAGACGGTTTGGCTAAGGCCCATATTTTCACAAAGCCATATTTTCTCCCCTGACAGGGAGAATCATGTGTGGCGACCTCGGCGTTAGGGATGTGTCGTTCCAATCTTCAATGCTTCAATGAGGTTGTGCAGATAAAGGATGCAAGAAAGGGCATTTATGGCAACTCTGTGAGGAAACGCATCTCAATCTACCCCAAACCTAGTGCACACAACATGATTTTAAAATTTGGGGAATTATAAAAGGAGGTAAATGGGCAGTATTTGGTCACATTTAAACTTAATGGTGACTTTCGAAATTCCCTGTTTTTTTCCTCCTAAGGTGAAATATGTATGAATATTTTGCTTGCCATGACCTCAAATGATTGTCCGGTCAACATTGTCAATCGTTACCATAGTACTATGATGGATATTTTTACAGTCTGGATTAAGATCACACAGTTTTGTCTTTAAATAAAGTAAAAATCACAAAAAAAAAAAAAAAAAAAAAAACCTACAAAACAATAAACAAACAAAACACATGATCAAATAAAATAATATACAAAGCTAAACAAAACAAGCATTAACAAGAAAACTTCTGTTAGATTGTTTTGTACTTTTCGTGACAATAATCATAAATGGCTTTGGGGGAAAAAAAAAATAAAAAAAAAACAAGTAAAAAAAAAAAACGCAAAGCAAAACAAAACAAACATTACATAAATCCTGCACTATCTTAAAGGTGAACTATGCAGGTTTTTTACCTCAACCGAACAGCTTCGGAGTCATTGGAATGGTTATATTACTCTTTTCGGGTTGAATGGTGGTCGTTCCGCACCCCCCTATCGCATGTGAGCGGAAAAAACACACTTCCAACTTTGAGCAGGTTTACAAATATTCATATGGTAGTTAGCATTTTTTAAAGGGAAATTCAAATTACATTATAACATATGAAAATTTTACTTTTGTTAAAAAAACTGTGAGTCTGCACATGCGCATAACAAGTAAGTAGCAAATCTCGATGGGTAGCATGAATCGTCAGAACACCGGCGAGCCGCCGGCCGCAGCATCAGGAAGTGTCGCGTGATATCAGGTCTCGCGATGTAACGAATTGCTTTACGGCAAAAAAGATCTGATAAAATTCTGATAAAATAAGCACCAAACAGAAATAACCCGGCGCCGTATACATGTGGTGTTCGAGGCGCACATACAATACAGACTGCCGTTAAACAGGGCGCGCGCAGCTCTTAAAGGGGCCACACCTTATTTCAACTCGTTACAGCGTCCATCCTACTGAACAGGTACCGGTGTACAGTGGGAGGGGATCAGGCCGTGAGTGCGAGCCATCTCTGCGTGAGTGCTATTTACGACAGAACAAGTACTCCACAGCGACTCTAGGGGTCGCTGTTTGACAAAAAACGGAATTCCTGCATAGTGCACTTTTAACTTGCCAAAAGTAGGCCAATCGCAATTTATTCAAAAAACGCTTCGGTCCCATTTACTGACCTAGCTGGACTATTTTTACATTCATTGAAATAATTAGTATAGAAATATAAATTATAGTACAATATAAATTCTATTATAATTTACACAAGAAAGCTTCTGTTAGATTGTTTTGTATTTTTCATGACAACAATCAAACAATGGCTGTTAACATTTTTTTTAAAAAATGAACAAAACTAAATTAAACAAAGCAAAACGACACAAAAAGAAGAAAAAAAAACGACACAAAAAAACCCAAGCAACATATCTGAACGTATTTTGAGCCTGTTGGGCATCTCTGAAAAGTTGGTAACAGAGTTTCATTACTGATTTGTCCTGTGAGTTTCAGCATTTTCATCTCAGACCTTCACATGACCCAGTTCTTCTATACTTTCCAGGAAAGTTTCCATTGAAGGTGTTGTGCCGCGAAGTGTGGGTTACAAATGGGCTTATGTGCACCTGCGATTATAAATCAGTTGGGGGAAAAAGGGGGATGCCTGGGAATTGGTTGAGGGGCAGACTGGCCCAAAGACACCCTCAAGTGCGCCCAAAAATAGCGCGGGCATCTCTTTTCGAAGGAATTATATAGCAGATGACAGCTGACATAGTAGTGAAACTCGTCATTTTGACACACAAGACAAGTTCAGGCAGGTCTTTTAACGCTGACAGGTATATAGTCTTATGAAAAGCACCAGCTGTTTTATGGTACCAGCCTCCACTCCAACTCCATTTTAACAGTGCAATTAAACTGTTTTACAACCAGTTCACTAACAATGAACGAGGAAGGTTTAACACAAATGCTTGTATCTGTATATGACAAACTCTAACATAACTGAGAAAAGCCTCCAAAATGATTATACTTTTGTTCAGCAAGGAGACCAAAAGTGACAGAAAAGACTGTAAAAAGATTTATAATGTAACAAAATTTCAAATAAACTATGAACTTTCTGAACTGTTTTCAACATTGATGTTTCTTAAGCAGAAAATCATCATATTAAAATGATTTCTGAAGGATCATGTGACACTGAAGACTGGAGTAATGAAGCTTTGATCACAGGAATAAATGACATTTTAATTACATTTATTTGACCATTTTTTGATCAAATAAATGCAGCCATGGTGATCATAAAGAGCCTTCTTTCAAAATAAAATAAAATATCAGAATACAACCATAGATAAAAATAAAACAGTACCTCAGCATAAAATTGTTCCACCAATGACAGGGAACAGACAGGCTGATCTTTGGACACAAGAGGTTGGTATTCGGGTTGCACCAATCGGACGGCCCTCAGGACCATTTCTCTCTCATCCTTCTTAAACACACACTGGCTGAACACATCATCCACGGACAAGCCGTCCACCTCCATCTGCTGCAGACACCTGTGTGGACCAGAAGAGAGATGAATACAATAAAAAAAAAAATGAATTTCTGAATTTTTTTCATAGTTACTTTCCTATACCAGGTTAACATGGCCTTCAATGTCAAATCTCATCCTCTCACGTTCATTTCAACTGTGAATTTATCTCAGATGAAGCCATTTTCTCTCAAAAAATAGCTAAAATACACCTTGAAAAAAAATAACATTGATAATCCAAAGGATTAAGGGAAAGTCCTTATAATGAGAAAACTGGCCGCAGCACCTGTGCTCATAGCACCGAGACTGGCGGGGTGTTGGAGCGGAATATCAAATATTTGCATTGACACGGAGTGCCTTCGAACAGAACGTTCTGCTCCCTCTAGTAATGGGTGTTAGATAGGCCACTGCCACATGTCCCAAGAATTACAAGGCCGTGTTTATTTGAACAGAAAAAGTGTGAATAAAGTCAGAGCCCCACGCAGCTGGACTGCTCACTGTTGATGTAAAGCTATGTTCCTGTCGTGGACAGAATACTAATCAAAGCATGAGAATGAGAGTCTGTGCCAGAGAAAATAGGTAAGGAATATTTAATACTCGCTTAATGTTACTGTGCAGTCATGATGCAAAGCAATTATTACTAAAGTTAATTAATTACATTATTTATACACCATTGATTAGAAATCTTGCCCAAAACAGTCCATTACTAGTCTGGAAAACATGTGGTGAAGTGATATGGAAGTGTAATATGGTCAACAAATTTGCAAATACTTCACAGTCATGTGATATATTAAAATTAGGGAATATACAGTACTGTCCAAAAGTTTGGGTAAGATTTTTTTTTTCAAGAAATTAATACTTTTCTTTTTCAAGGACTATTTAAACAGAAATGCCGTTCTTATTGATCAAAGAATTCTGGAATAACTGTTTTCAGCATTGATAATAATAAGAAATGTTTCTTGAGCAACAAATCCGCATATTCGAATGATTTCTGAAGGATCATGTGACACTGAAGACATAATAGTGAAAATTCAGCTTTGCAATCACAGGAATAAATAAAGATTTTAATTTAATTTAAAATATATTAAAATAGAAAACAGTTGTTTTAAACTGTAATGCTATTTCACAATATTACTGTTTTTATTGTATTTTTGTTCAAATAAATGCAGGCTTGATCAGCATAAGAGATTTCTTTCAAAAACATTAAAAAAATATTTACAGATCCCAAACAGTAGTGTACATATTTTCAAAACTGACTAGTCTTTGAGTTGTCTGAACTAGTTGGTTGTGAACAATTAAACTATATAAATAAACTTACAAATATAATTAAATATATTAATAAAAATATAACTAAGGCTTTCAGAGCACCCATTGACTTCTATAGTAGGAAAAGAAATACTATGGAAGTCAATGGGTGCCGTGAACTGTCTGGTTTCCAACATTCTTTAAAATATATGTTTGTGTTCAACAGAAGAAAGAAACTCATACAGGTTTGGGAAAAACATGAGGGCGAGTAAATAATGACAATTTTCATTTTTAGCTGAACTATCCCTTTAACAAACAAGACATCTTCGAAAATGTGTAACACCCGTAGAAAATCACATCAATACATGGCCAAAGATGTTCAATTTCAGGTACGAACAGAATGATTTGAACTAAACCAAGAACTGAAAGACCAATCACAGCAGGCTATTTAAAGTCGACAGTAAACGTCTTGAGATCTATTGTTTCATGCAGTGAATCTATTACAATCTCTCAATTTACCTTAAAATCTCCAGCTATTGAAAACAACTAGTCATTGTTTGGTGGATAACTATCTGACCTTCATTCCACTGATTACAATTAAATAACAGCAAAAGCTGATGTTACTAGCACACAATGCACATCATACAGAAGTTACAGAACTGTAATCCCTTCAACAAACCAGGAACTACTTACTCGACTTTCTAAGGTGTTGGATAATGTTTATCAACCAATCAAAATCAAGAATTCAACAGAGCTGTGGTACTAGTTGTTTAATCACATTTATTCGTTAAGGTCTGCATCCGGCTGCGGTATTTTACATTACCATGAGGCTTCAGGACAGACCGGGTTATTCCTAAGGTTCGCCTGAGAAAAGCAGAGGCAGTTTCCAAAGCAACAGGCTCCTTTAGGAGTGAAACACACCGGCGATGAGTCATCAGTGCCCTCTAGTGGGCGAACACCGTGAAGATGAAGCCGTCGAGGGCGCGTGAGGCCTTGAGAAAGACATTCCTTTACCCTTTCCATCTTGTGCGTGACAGAGCAACAATCGCATCATTACCTCCTGAGGGTTGCATTCAATACTCTAGGAAATGTTAAACACTGAGCTGATGCAAATGCAATTAGGAGAGCCGGATAACTCTATCAGGGTAATTCTGAAGCATTCTTTTAACCGCCTGATCTCTTGCAGAGGACAAAGGAAGCTGATAAGTATAGAGGTGGGTGAGAGTTGACTTTACTTGGGATTTTTGGTGGAGAATTCAAAGTGCTTCTTTCATTGTGCCCATGGTTGCAGTGTGTGTGTTCACTACTCGCTCCTCCTAATGTGTGTTAATGGGTTAAAAATTTGTTTTTTTTTTATTGAAAAGTGCACAAAATATTGGTCCCATTTAATTGGTTGACAAACATATACACACACATAAATAAATAAAGTTAATCTTTAAAAACACTAATAATACTGCAAATCTCAAAATAAATGAGCAATTTTCATTCTATACATTACAGTATTATTATAGTATTTATTCATATTCTAAATTCTGAAGTTTTTGTAATTTATGTGATGTTGTCATTATTATTTTTATTATTTTATATTTGTTTCTAGTGTACAAACTGTATATTTGTATTTCAGCTTTAGAAATTTTAGTATTTCAACTTTAACTTTTCGTTTTATTTCAGCCTTTTCTCAATTAAAGAATTTAAAAAAGTTTCAGTCTTAGTTAACAACACTGGTACATTATAAATATGTGTATATATATATATATATATATATATATATATATATATATTATAATATTACATTATAATATTAATTCACTTGCCTTAATTCACTTGTAGCATTTAAAACAAATCACTTCAGTTTTTTACCATTTTGTTTTTAAATTAGTTAAATTTTAACATCTGCCATTTATCGATTATAACCCATAATGTTAAAATAATTTCCAGCCACAACAAGTTGAATGTTTATAAACTAAATGTTTATAAACCAAATCCAAACATATCCATATGTGGTGTGAATTCAGATTCAAATGCTCTCAGTGTGAACAGACAAATTTGTTTTGTGATTCATCAACATCATACGAAGTGCACAATATTGTGTGGCACTACATCCAAATTTGCTTCTTTTTTTTGCCAATTCCTCCTCCGTACAGCAAACTACGTGACACTCACTGTATAGTGACCGAGTCAGCGACTTTGGACGCATATGTGAATGCATAAAATGCCTCTCGCATATATCTTCTCATGCACCTTTTGAGGTCAATAAGTCCAAATTTTGAGTTTTCCATCCACACTGACAGCTCTTGACTTCACGATGGTGTTTGCATCACCTGATTTTGACTACAGTGTCCTTGCACACAAAACAACAGTGTGAACGGTTGATCCTAAGGATCGTGACTTGAAAGGAAACCACATTCACGTGTAAATAGGCAAGTTTGGATTGCAGGAAAGGATGCAACAACCGTGCCACATGAGAGCTGAAAGACAAATTGAAACTGTGGCGAGGAGAACAAAGAGAGACAGATGGATAGAAAATAGGCACCACTGGGGTTTGTAAAAAGAAGATTTCCACTGCACAACTGTGTTTGCCATCAGCTGACTGTGATCGATCACACAGCCAGCTGCCACAAGCCACCCTGCACCTGTCCTTCTGTTCGGTCACTGGGCGGCACCATATAGCCTCAGCAGTCACCGTTAGCACTTATAAATGCGGAGATACTCAGACGCACAGAAGCCTAATACAATCAATTGGATAACTTAAAACGGTTACAGTGTGGTAACACAAGCTGCTAAGGGAAAAACTGTCATTTGAACCTGATCGTTTTAAGACGTTTAGCAGATTAGCTCAAACATGAGGCTTAAAGGGATTTTTTCACAGATACGTCTAAATATACACTATACTAATATTTTGAAAAATGTTGCGACTGTTTTTGTCCATACAATGAAAACTCAATTGGGATATTTTGAAACTCTAGTATGAGACATTTTTCTAAATATCTTCATTTGTGTTCCATAGAAGAATGTAGAGCTGCACGATTCTGGATAAATTGAGAATCACGTTATTGAAATTGAGATTGCGATCTTTTAACGATTAATCGTTCAGCTCTAGAAGAATGACTTTATAATCGCATTAATTACTGATTAATGAATGAAATTGATCACAATTAACTGCATTTCTATCAATATTTTCTGAGAAAAACAAATATAGACAAGACATTTAGTACGAAATTGTGGCTGACAAGCATTGAATATTTAATAAAAAATAATCTAAACAAATGTTAAGGTCAACAATTATACTATACAAAATTGACAGCCCTAATTAATAAACCTATTTTAATATATGTGATGATAACATATACAATATAGAGGGGGGGTAAAGCCAAAACAACAGTTTTTTGATTTGGCCTCATTCTGTCAAGGAGCTCCCCATATAAATGCAAGAGAGAAGGTGTTCTGCTAAATCCTTCTGCCAGGAGACGAGCAGGGCACAAAACAAACAGATGACCAGAGAGAAAATGGCGGTCCACTGAGTTAATGCTCTTTAGATGAATGACCACAATTTGAATTTCTATTTTTGGACCTAGTCAAGGCAGGCTCAGAATAATCCTATAGTCCCATGGATGAATGAATCAGCTCATGGATGATGTATTCACCCAAAAAAAAAAAAAGAAGCATATATATGAGCGCCATTACGAATTTGCATGTTTATCAATTTAATTTGGATTCGTATAAGAGAACGAGGGAGTCTTTGTTATCCATGACTTATTGCACACTGCAACACTGACATCTAGAGACACCGTCTGGAACTGTCAATCAATTCAGCATTGCGGAACTCGAATTATTACTTTTGACATGATTATGTTATACTTTCTAAATGTTCTAAAATACTTTCCGGGTTATATTTAATCCTAAATTCTAATCCTAAAAAACTTGAATTACGTCATGGAAAAATTATATAGACTATGAAGCGAGTTTTAGTACCATACTACCATTATGAATTTTCTGCATTGCTTTGCTTATCATATCTTTTTTCCCCCCGATCAGGTTTTTGAGTAAAATATGACCATATCATGCTTTCGTGAGATAGTACTTGTGTGATGATAAACTGGCAGTGCACCATCTGTCAGATCCACCTATACATAGTTGTGATTGGAATACATTGAAGTTCGGCTTTTGGTAAGTGGTTACCTGGTAATGATCAATCTTTCACACGCAGACATGCGGCCCATGCACTCCAGAGCAGCACAGTAAGACTTGACATTGGCTTTCAGGCCTGCTTCTTCAATCAGAACAAACAAGCGACGAATGTGATTGATGGAACCCTGCAAAGCACAGTTAAAAAATTACTTAAAATAAAGTTTTTTAAAACATTTAAATGAAAAATCATAAAAATGTAAGACTGAACACACAAAATACAGAACAAATATTGTTAAAAAGGGATTTTTTTTAAAAATGTAATGACTAAAGGGAAAAACAGCGAAATACTTAAAAATTCTGAAAAATAATAAAATAATTTTTTTAATGCTGTGGAAAATTATTTAAAGAAAAATATAAGACTAAAGAGAAAAGAATCAGCAAAATATTGAACATTTATTTAAAAAAATTAAAATTATATAAATTCAAAATAAGGGGAAAAAACAAGCAATATATATATATACACAATGAAAAAGTACCACTCAAAAGTTTGGAATCAGTAAGATTATTATTATTATAAAAAATTATTCATATATTTCTCAATATTACTATATTCACTATATTTTTTCATCAAAAACGTTAATATGGTGCCGAAAGAGAGATGCACATGTGCATACATACTTTTTTGGCCCACATCCTCATTATGATGTTGTAGGCGCTGATAGACAGATGCGTGCGTTTGGATAACTGACGGTGATGACATAATAAATAGTTCTGAGCTCGAGCCACGTCGTCAATGAACACGCACGCCTCCAAGTAACAGCGAATTCTGAGCTGAGGATCACCATAGCGGTTTCCTTCCTTATCCTCCAGAAGCCTTTCAGGAGCAGTCAAGCTCTTCTGGTCTACATCCAGCTCCTCTTCCTTAACCAATTCATTACCTGTAACCACTGCTGGTTTCTCTTCAGTAGACATCACAGAAACTTCACTGCCGGAAGACTTCTGCAATCCTGGAAACCTGACGGCTAAACTTTCTGAGGTTCTCAAAACCTTCCGTTTCGCCTTTTTTTGCAAGGCATATTCTTTGCCTTTGGAGGATGTTGCGGTAGACGTAGTGGCTTCTATTTTAGTTTTCGTCATACTTCTCTTGCCTGTCGTGATTGTCTTTGAAGATGTACCAGGAACCATCGAACTGCCTTTGCTGCTTTTACCCGGAACTGACTTGTCGTGCATTTTATGTGAAGTTTGGTTTTTGGGTTTAATCCACTTTTCACGCTTGAGTTTCTCCATCCAGCGACTCGCGTTAGTTTTGAAACCTTCAGTTACACCCTTTTTAGCAGCTGGCCCACTTTTAAGCGTTTCTGCTTTTTCTCCTGGCAAGTTCTTTTGACTATTCCCAGGTGCTGTTTTCTTTAGTCTCTGCTGCATTTTGATGATTTGCACCTTTGCATGTTTGACGTCTACAACAACGTCAGATTGGAGCTGTTGGATTCTGGCCTCCAGAACTGTGGGGAAAAAAAGAGAGATAAATGAAGTGCACATGAGTATTATGAATCTTATATATAAAAATGCTTGTATTGGAGCTTCAATATTTTCCCATGAAGGTTTATTGTAAATATTGTAACCAATTAATAGCTATTATTGTATATTTAGTAATACATTTTAGTTTTAATATTTTATATTTATCTCAACTGCTTGATTTTTTATATAATAAAAAAATGTAAACTATATAACCGCACAGTTCTATATATACACACATACAGTAAACTCACATACAAGCAATACATATTATATAGCAAATCTTGGCTGAGTGATTTTCTATATCGGCACAAAATATAAACTATATTATCACCCAGTGATATAATTGAAGTAAGATATATAGTACATCCAACTTTAACCGCATACATAATGTATATCAAACTCACGCAAAGCAATATATACTGTAGCATATCGCTGCTGAGTAATTGTTTATATCACTGCAAAATGTAAACTATATTGTCACACATCTGATAAATGTAACTATAAGACATGGTGATATTAAGATATTAGAAATTTTAACTTCATGATTTTCTGTAAAGCTGTTTTGAAACAATGAGTACTGTGAAAAGAGCTATACAAATCAAACGGTCTTGAAATTAAAATTGAAATAAACATTTTATTTATTTTATTAATTAATATTTGAATGTGCAAAAAATAGCCAGCCAAAGATCATACACAGCCAATTTGGTATAAAATAAATAATAAAAAATTAAATTGTTCTCGTATAACACAAAGCTAATTCAACAGCTGCAAATCAATGATATTAGATATAACCATAAGGGGAAAAGATACCATACCATCCAACAACTGAGACTGTTCCCAGAATCTTTTCTTTCTATCTTCCTTCTTAGGGATGGCTGAATAGTGTCTTTGGTAAACTGTAGTCCATGTTTTGTCTGAGAAATGACAGAGAAAAACAGTGAAATAAAAAGTTTACAAACTCTACTGATTGTTTTTTGGTGCTGGAGCACAGACCGAGACATAAAACCTAATACAACAAAGACTCCATACAGACATATTACTGTAAGTCTAGATTAACGTTACATTTAAGACCAGAAATGTGCATCGCGTTACAAAATCACCTCATTTTATGAACTATGACAGACTTTGTTAGATGTCAAAGCCTCCTTGACATTGAGATATAAATGAGCATCTGAGATGTAAACAACTTGACTTTTTGCAAAGGACATTTTACCGTTAAATGTAAAATACACCTGATATTAAAGACATTACAGTTTAGTAAAATGACAGACTTAATGTGCTTTGAAGGACAAGACAAATGACAGCATGACAATAAGACAGTTTTCTCATTACCTTGAATTTGTCTCTCTCCATTACTCCGTATTCTAAGACACAAGCGGCAATAATCGCCATTTAGAAATCTTACAGCCCTGTCAACCGCAAAACTGCGAGATAAACCCGCTGAATAGGCACACAGTCTCAAAAGTGACATGTTGTCATAATAGTTTTGAAACACCGCATTATCCCGTGCAGAAGGCGGCCATTTTGTTCAGACCTGACTAGTTCATAGGCGATATAACGAGTCCAGACCTCAGAGAGTAACGAGCAGATCGATCAGATTTTATCTTGACGTAGGATAAAAACACCTACTGTACATCGTATGTAGGTTATATTTCATTGATATATAATCACTTATTTTGGATAAGCTTTAGGAACTATTCTTAATGCAAGTGAAAAACAGGATAAGTTCCCATAATCAAAAACACTTGTGTACAAAACCGGTATTAGCTGGGGGTTTTTTCCGATATAACAATGGGGAAGGCTCAGTGACTGTCAACTGACAGCCTATTTAAGTGTTAAAATAATAAACGATTTACTTATCAAAGGATTGTCTGAATTCAAAAGGTGTGTAGGCTATTAGAAGCCATACATGCAGTAGATGGCGAACTTTGACAAATTATACAGTAGACCTATCACTTGATCCAGCAAGGTCACAATGCGCCTCGGCATTTCCCGCGCAAAGTACGGCTACACAAATGTATGTCTTTCGGGTTTTCACCTTTGTGTGAGGCGTTTAAGGCTTTTCTACTTTATGAGCTGTCTTCTGTAGTCTATAATACAATGTGAAATTAAAAATGAAAATAGATGATGAGAGTATAGGCTAACAAATCTACAGTATAGGCATATAGAAGTTTGGGGTTATAAGCTTTTAAGAAATGTATAGGCTATAGTTTTATTCAGCAAGGATGCATTTAACTGATCAAAACGAAGGATGGAAACACCAAATTTTGAAGAAGAAAAAAATCTCTTATTTCGCTAAAAAGTTTTCACACTCGCTAGAGGTGGAAAGTAAATGCATTTGCCAAATAAATTCTGACGTAGCGAACATCAAAACCATGTGACAAATCGGCTGTTTCTGCTGATGGTGTTTTACTACTATGTTATCAATACCACCGTCATCCGATCAAACAACTTGATTGAAACACACCTAATTCACTTTTTATTTTTTACTTTGAAAAGATTCGCTTCACGTATTGATGGAATCCCAGATACTGAAGAATGATGCTGAAAATTCAGCTATGCCATCACATATAATATAATAACACATATTAAAATTGAAAACAGTTATTTTAATATTTAACTGCTTTTAAAAACATTATATCTTATAGACTTTAAACTTTTGAATGGTATGTATTATGTATGTGTGTGTGTAAAATCTGTATTATTATTGTTTACTTTAACAATTTAATTTGACTTTAAAATGTTGTAATAAGTCAGTAAACACATTTTGACAGTATGGTGGCAGTCATCCCAGCAAGTTGTGCATAGCTAGTAGGTGGAGTTCAGACGTTGTTTGTTACTACGGTTCACAGGGTCGCCTTTCTGACAGGCCCTTTTGATGTTTCAAACTCTGGTGTGATAGTCATTACTGGGTGATTGGCTCTCAATAAAAGGAGAGAAGAGAGCCATTCAAGACCCTGATAATAACTCCAGCTAGGATGAGGCTGTCATTCTCTTGGACTCTGATATTCAGACTTTTTTGCACACCTATTGGGGTGTGTTTTTTTTGGAAATAGGAGGTGCTTTTAAAATTATCACTTGATTAGCCAATGCTTCATGCAAGTATGAGTTGAGGTTTCTGGAAGAAGGACAGTGAACAATTCTGGAAATAGAACATTCTTGCTCAGAATTGAGTCCTTTTTTAAGTCCTCTAAACATACCAATGTTTGGTGTTTTTACAACCACACTGCGAAGGTTAGCATACCCTCATGCAACACATTTAGGAAAATCTCTCCACACCTGTTAATACTAATAATTCAGTATGCACAGAAATATGAAATAAAAATATCCTCATGGAACTTGAAGGCAAATTTGAAGTTTGCACACTTGGAACATCTCCCACATCTGTGAGTCGCGTCTCTTTTTGATTATCACTAAGGATGAATGTCCACCAATCACATACACAATCTTTTCACTTTAAAAAGTAACAGTCCATGTTATCACTCAGATCTCTGTCAACTTTCCAGAGAGGACGAATACTATGAGCTGTTGATCAGATAGACTGCTAACTTATCACTGATTTTGGCTACAATGGACAATGGTCACGAAGCAGGAAATGCAAATAGGCTTGTTGTAGATTGATCTTCAGTTGTGGCGGCAGTGGACCGATCCCGAATTAGAAACGGATGTTTATGCAAGCGACCGCACAGTGTGGCACTCTGGTTATCTTGGCCACCTGCATCGGAGGCATCTAGCAGGAAGTCTGTGGTCGACATGAGACATAAATCATTGTGCGATTCACCACAATCGCATTATTACAAAATAAGCTAATATTTTGGGAGTTTCATACGAGTAGTCCACAGAATATGTAACGAAAAATGAAATAAAAAATACTAGTAACTAGTGGATAAAATGTACGTTTTTGTGCTGATGCCATTTACCATTGGTTGAATGTCAGTTGAAGTACTTTGAAGCGAAACATGGAGACTGAGTTCGCATTGGGGGTGGAGGTGGGTGATGTAGGGGGATTGGAAGAGAGTCCGTATGTTAGCAGGAGAGCGAAAACAATTAATAATGGGAGCTATTAGGGGGAGATCGTCATCGCAAAGAGGGAGGTCAGATTTCAGGCCCTTTGGAGGACTTTGATGGTACAAAACAGGCCTCATTACTGAGATATTATCTCCATTCATACACTTCCAGAGTTGATGGGAGCCCTGCTGGGAAAGATTAGGTTCCTTTCGCAAGTGAACATCCCACATGGCCGCACAGATTTTCTCAGCTCAGGGCGCAGCCGGCATAACATGGCATCATGGGAGCTAAGCAGAGGCCTATTGACGGCCAATGATGTGTGGAATTAGAGATAGTTACCTTTTCTGTGAGGTCATGTCAATCAAGATTAAGTCAGATATGTTATTTATTTTTTTATTTTTTTGTCTTCCGGTACATTAAATACAGTTTTTCAGAATCTGTCAATTCTTTGGCATTTAAAAAAAACATTAAAAAATAATAGTATGCAGTACTATTTAATAGTTTGGATTTTTTTGTGATGCTAGGAAGCTGAGCGGACGTGGAAAGCCAAGCTCCCAAATTTTGGTCTCTGTCTTACTTTAAACAAACTTTTTATTTCTCAGAAAGAAGTCTCTTATATTCACCAAGGCTGAATTTATTTATTGATCAAATATACAGTAAAAGTGGTAACATTTTAAAATATTATTTCACTATTATTGGTTATTTATGTGATGACAAAGCTGACTTTTCAGAAGCCAAATACTCTTTAGTGTGACATGATCTTTCATAAATAATTCTAAAATGCTCCACCAGCCATTCTGCAATGTACATTGTGTTTGATTTACTAAAAGGTTTAGATCATGGCAGTTGCGGGGTTGTGTTCTGAGTGATATAACTGTGTTGTGGACATGCATTTAGCAGAGGTACTATCATCCACACATTAGCCTGAACAAGTTTATCATCACATCTGACATTCATATGTGGACAGAACTTTGTTCTTGAACTTCTAAGTGCAACATCTTACAATTCCCCCTAAAAGAATGTAATTACCATCAATTTCCAAGGAAGCGGGGGCTGATATTATGGACTTCCAGGGTCTTTGAGTGTGCTAGAGGGGCACAAGATTGCCCATACTGTATCTTCATGGAAGGGTACATCTGTAAATTAGACAGCAAGCAAGTCAAAAGGGAAGGACAATAGACAAGTTATTTGCTTTATTTTTAGCTACAAAATTTTGGCTACATTGTGTCAAAATTGGCTTGGAACTCTCCTTAATAAGTCATGCTTTCAGGTATTATTCTTTTCTGTAGCATTTTTTTTGAGCAGGATTAGCTTTAGGTTTAATGCTTACATTTGTTCAGATCCCTAACCTTAAGTATGAGCAACAGTAATAGTGATTAGTGCCTTAGAACGCTTCGCTAATTAAAGCTGCATCCACTTTTACTGCTTTTTCTCAGACTGAAGCCAGCTGTTGAAGCGCACAGCATGACAGTGATGGGTACTTTTCTGTGCCATCCATTTTTGCGAGGAGCATAAAGGTTGACGGGGAGGAGAGAAATTAAAGGTAGGGGTCCACTTCAGCTAGGTTTAATTGGGGATGAAGGACTAAGATGTATGAGACTAGAAAAAAAACTAGGCTTTGAAGTACATTAGCAAGAAACCCAAAGGCCGATATTCCCAAGCAGACGGGAATGACTGCGGGGAGCTGGAAAAGACTGCAGACTGCTGTCTCCATAGGATTTTACAGGCTAAGTTTGAGGATTAAAGCTTCACAGACTTGTTAGTTAACTAGCTACAAAGTGTGAAGTGACTGACTGTTCTCTGTAAAACACACTTTTCAAGCTTATTTTCACCCTCTGCCCCTGGGCTGCACACTTCATTGAAACCAGGAGGCTTTGAAAAGGATGTCAGTGCTTCAGAGCGGAGGTTCGTTTAGACAAATGTGCCGCCAAATGCCACTTATTTAAGTAGAGCACACAACATCTTGAGCAGCGATAAAGAAGGATTTTGTAAATATTTGACTTGGTGTCCTTTCTGAAAATGTTGTGCTTTTTTAGGCGCCCAGCTGTTCATTAATACAATTCCAGAGTGATTTTCACTAGGTCAGAAGCTGACTTAAATGTCCATTGGGACTGTTAACTTACAAGTGCCATTACAGGTAAGGGAGAATTCATCCTTTTTTAAAGTAGTTACAAAACCCTTAACTTCAGTTTGATTAAACTGTTATTTACCTGATTATTAACTTCCACAGACACAGATGTGATGGCAACAGTTTATTTTGAATGTAAAATGATACGGCGCATCTGAGGATGAACAATTTCCTTAAAGTCCCACTGAAGTGCCTTGGAACGCGCAGCTTTGTATGATGCGTTGACGAAATTTCCACTGAAGCTGAGGCGGGACATATTGAATGGCTCCACCCCCTTTTCAAATAGCCAATAGCGTTTAGTTTACCTCAAAGACTGCAAGTCGTACCTGAGAGCACCATGGAAGCGAATCCGAGCACTGATGATACGCTGGATTCAGTACTAGAGGTGTGAATAAATTCTAGCCATTTCATTCTTAACCAACGTACGGTTGGAAAACGCCAACCCATATTGCTCCGTGACGTGTTGTAACGGTCACTTTGTGTTTTTATGGTAATTTGAGGTAAAATGAGAACTGCGCATGCGCGTAGAGTGTCAGTTATAGATTTGACAGGTAAGGAGAAGAGATAACCGCTCTACCGACTTTTGTACTCTTTCTTTTATTTCCTTTTATATTGTGACCAAAGTTGGATGTTTGTTTGTATACTTTTTCTCACTCGATCCCCATGTATGCGGACGAGTGTGACGTTTAAGTAATTTTATTAAACACAGGGAAAATACGCCATCTCTCGTCTCTCTATTGTTTTTCACTCTCTGGGCAACATCTCAACTTTGCGTTACATAGTCAACTGTCACTTTGGCCAGGTGCCATTTATAGCATAGGGAGCGGGACGCTTCTAGGGATCATGAAATTGACGATTCTAGGGAGCATTTGTTTGGACAGAAGATGTGATGAGAAGCTGAAGTCCGCGGTGATGTCATAAAATACCGTGATCCATTTTAGCGGAAGTGAGAGACTGTACTTTTTTAATTATTATATTTCCTAAATGCAAATTTTGTCACCGTTTTGGAACACACCAGCTTATTCATAACCTTAAGGCTAAAATATTCATACTAAAAGCTAAAAAACTTAAATTTTGATTTCAGTGGGCCTTTAAGGGAAATGAATGACAGTACGGTAAAAGGTAAACAATATTGAGAGTGACATTTACTTGATTATGAATAATACAGGCCCCACCCATCCAAGTCCCCCAGATGCAAGCCCTGCCCTGAATAAAATGCAGGAAAGAACTGAGCCACCCCACCAAAGAGCAAGCAGACAGCAAGGCACAGAGAGTGAGAGAGAGAAAGACACCCATTTACAGCTTTACTGCCTTGTTCAGTCCGTCAGACTTGCTCTCACTGCCACCTCTATCATATCCTCTCCCTCTCTTTCTCTCTGTAGTCTCTTTGAATCTTTCTCTCTCTCTCACACACACACACACACTCATTCAAATACACTCATTCAACTCAGCTCATTCACAGGCACGGGTCAGGCAGCCTCACATTTCACCTTGCTCTGCCTCTGGCTGAGAGGAGAGCCCTGCAAGGTGCAGCCATCACACAGGACACAAGCTCCCGCAACTCAGTCAGGTTGGACTGAGGGACCTGAATGCTTTAGGACAATCTGACAAGACCGAGACGTTTCTTCAGGATGGAATTGCAGAGTTTTCATTCATCACTCTGAAGAGCAAAACCAGAAGACAGCTAGTTACAAGACCATTTTCTTTTTTCAAAGAACTTTTACCATCTCTTCTCATGTTCCTGCTAAAGGGGTCTGCGTGAGGCAGAGCACCCAGCGAAGACCAGCATCATGCCGACTACTTGTGCAAGGTGCACCTTGGGAGTCTGACCCATCATGTGCAAATGGACACCTACTACCGCTGGTCTCCACTTCGACCTCACCTTTGCTGGCTCAGCCCTCCCTTCTTATCCATTTTCCCTGGTATGCCTGTCCTTGCTCTTTCTGGCTTGCACTGCTCTCGGAGGTTGCCCACCTGGACTGGGGCATGACCCTCTTCATGTGCTGGCACAGGGCACAAACTGCTCTTGGACTCTGGAGCGGCACACACGCAGCTACAACCATCTAGAGGGTGATGTTCGCCTACGACGCCTCTATTCCGCCAACAAGTTCTTTCTCTGCATCGACAAGACGGGCAAGGTGGATGGCACCCGTCGGAAGAATTACGCTGACAGTGAGTAGACACACAGTGTTTTCCTGCATGCATGTGTTCCTGCAGAAAGGGAGTCGTGCTCATTTGGTCTCTTTATGATCTTCCATTGAATCTTATCATTTGAGTTTTATGGCTCTTTTAGTCCTCTGCTTGTAGGGTCAGACTTTTTTATTACTAGCATGTACAAAGGTGTTGCTAGGTAGGATTTGTAATACGCAAAACACTTCATGGGAATGTGAAGGCCCTTATATTGGCCCACAAAATACTACGATTTGAAATATGGAAGTCTGTCTCCGCCTCAGAGTTCAAAAAGAAAAAAAGTAATTGTGACTTTATCTCTCATGATTGCAGCTTTATATCTCCTAATTGCAACGCATCTTATCTTGTGACTTAATTTTTCACAATGTGACAATTTCTTGTTACTTGTGACTTCTTGTTATTGTGACTTTATATCCCACATTTGTGACTTTGTCTTAATTTTTATGTATATAAGTTACCTGTTTTATTTTTTACTCGGAAGAAGAAACTGACTTATATATAAATAAGGGATCAGTTGAACAGGAGAGGATTTGTCAAGTTTATCCTTCATTGGTCCTTCATTGTAAAATGGAATGGAAAATTGAATTACAACTGTATATTTTGTTTGCAGTTAAGTACAGTTTCATATTTTCATATATTCAACATAGGTTTTTTTTTTAGAATCTTAAAACATTCTGCACCCTGTCAGAAAAAAAGTGCAAACATTGTTGTCACTGGTGCAGCTTGTCACTGGTGCAGTACCCTTAAAGGGACGACTTTGTACCTAGGTGCATACCGTAATTCCTCAAATAAAGACCGGTATTCAAATAAACGCCGGGCCTCTGATAGTGGCCGGGGGCGTGGTCAACGCGGACAAATAAAGGCCGGTTTTAAATTAAGGCCGGGGAAAAAATAGTGTGAATAGGTACACTTTAAATGAGTGTACACTTAAAGACGGACGCGCTCAGCGCTTGTCATATATCACAACTATTCAGTGTTTTTAACCACATGTTTATTTTAGGTTTCAGACATTTAAATAGATATGATTTATAGCAAAACAATAAATTTATAGTTTGTAAAATACACAATGGTGTCTATGGAAGCAGCAATAACAATCCATTCAAATATATTTGGCGACGTGTTTTATTCATATCAGATACACAGTGTAAGTAACTATAAAGTTTACTCTATTCTTCTCCCAGTTCACCGGCCACTTACTTTCATGTATTTCGGGAGAAACTGAAGAATTCACGCGCTGTAACTTAACAAATACAACAGGAATCTCCGAACTGCGGTGCCCATCTCACGTTACAGATCAAGATCATTTATAAAGGGTTTTAAACGACAAAACAAACTCACTTACACGGATTTGAGAGTCAGAATAGAAGATAGTTGATGACATGGTAAGCAAGTTTGTTAATATTTAGAAATAAAAGCGCTACATCTGTCATACAGCGCTATTTTGGCTGTGGTGAACACGTGCCAAGCATGACGCGTCACCATGGAAACTTGGCTGGCGGGCGGGCGGGGATCGCGAATTAGAAATAAAGGCCTGCCTCTAATAAAAGCCTGCTTCAAATAAAAGCCGGCTACCATCTGCAGTTCAGGTAAATAAAGGCCCCGGCCTTTATTTGAGGAATTACGGTATTAGTACTTTAGAGTATGTATTAATATGTACACTTAAGGTTCTGCTATTACATTTAAGGGCTAAATAAGTTGCAAAGATGTCCCTTTGAGGGTAAAGCCCCAGTGAAGGGTTGAACCTTTTTTCTTTACTTTGACTATTTTAGCCCCACTGAAAATTCTGGTTTTATGCACATTTAAAAAAAGCAGGTGCAGTTGGTAGAAAGTTGGCAGATTTATACACTGATAAATCCACCAGATGTGTCTTTTTAATCAGGGCCATTACAAATCACTTCTCCCCTACCTCCTAATTTGGTTCCATTATCTTTACACTTGTTTCAGCTGGAGTTTTACGTTATGTCATCCTGTGTCAGGGTTTAGCAGTGGCTTTCCGTTCATTTGAATTTGGGATTTAACTGGTCTGTGTCATGGTGGGTTGACCCTAGTTGTTGTTGCAAAACAGAGTGAGTCAGACTTTTTTCCAGGAAAGTTGCTTTAACTGCTCTGCCACTGTGCAGATCTTAACTGTTGCATGGCATCTGTTTATAAGTTTCTGCTATCCACGGCTGTCTCAGATCAGCTAAGATGCTTGTGCTTAATACAGCTGGGTGAAATTGTACAGCCCTCAGAAGCAATTTGCTTGAGCATTTACTTACCATCCTCTCATTTCCTGTCCCTAAATTAAGGTCATTTAAAAAAAAAAAGAGGGTCCCTTTCACAGAAAAATATACTGCATTAATTAGCCGTGCAGAATTTCTCTATATTGCCTTTACTTGCTTTCAGGGTTCACATTAGAGGAAATTTTAGATTTTCACAAAAACGGGCTTTGAAATATGTATCATGACTTCATTCAGTAAACTCAGAATCAGAACTTTGTTTTACATTGATCTTGTTGGTGTTGCTTTGCTGCTGTCCACCTTGTCCTCTGCTTAGCCCTCAGCGTCCGTCAACACTGCTGCGTTGCCCAAACAGCCCTGCACTGACTCTCCCTCTCACTTTTTCCAACTCTCGCTCCCAAACTCTCAGGTGCAAAAACAGTTGGAATAAGTCAACGGGCCCTTGGCTAATTGAGGTAGGAAAATATTGTATCAATCCCAGTGAACTGCAGACTGGAACAGCTGAGAGAAGAGGCTTCGATGAAAAGGTCTGAAAGATAGATTGAGCGGTAAAAGGATGCAGGGGATATTATTGCATTTGTGCATTGAACAGTACGTTTGAGAGTTTCCATACTTAATTCTCATGCTGAGGATTCCTTTAAAGGGCTGTTAATGGGCTAATAACTGCATGTTTGGAAGATTGCTCAAGTTTAATTTGTTAGCAAAATAATTTTAGATAGCACTGTTTGAGCCAGGACAAAATTAAGCAACATGCATGGAGGAAATGTCTTGCATAATTGTGCAAATGATTTTAGAGCTTAACGGGCCACAAATTAGCCTTGCTTTGGCTCCAATTCCTGAAACTTGTTTTTGTCCAGGTGCTGAATGGAACAAGCACTTTGAGGTTTCAGGATTCAAAGTAGATTGATGTCAATCTACTACAATAAGATTCTCATCGTTCACAATTAATGGCCGCCTAATGCAAACTAAACAAGCTCATTTGACTATTATTTCACAGTTGAGTGCAAATGTAGTAGTGCACCTGACAGTGCTTATTGACTGTCGGCTGTACAAAAACAGACACAGTCCCAATCCCTTTGCTAGCAACTATTCTGCCATTAAAAGGAGCAAACAAGAAAAAATTAGTCAATTTCATGATTTTACAAGCCCTCCAAAAATCGGATTGTCAATGTCAATGTCAATGTCACCTTTATTTATATAGCACTATTCAAACAACACAAGTTGACCAATGTGCTTTACATTCTCACTGAAAAATAGAAAGAGAAACATACTACAATAGTAATAGAATAAAAAATAAATAAATAAAACACAAAACAAAAAAAACATTTAAGACGAATAAGCCATGGCAAACAGATATGTCTTAAGTTGTACTTTAAAAACATGTACAGAGTCAGCATCCCTAACATAATAATGATGGCAAACTATTCCAAAGTCTTGGCGCTACTACTGCAAAAGCCCGATCCCCTTTCTGGCTTAACTTAGTCCGTGGAATTTTCAGCAACTTTTGAGTTGATGATCTCAAGGCTCATCCTGATTGATACTCTACTAACAGAGCTGATAAATAAGTCGGTGTAAGGTCATGGAGTGATTTATACACCAATAAAAGAAGTTTAAAATCAATTCTATATTATACAGGAAGCCAATGTAGAGCGATCAAAGATGGAGTGATGTGTTCTCGTTTTTTAATATTCAATAATAATCTCGCTGCCGCATTTTGGACCTTTTGCAGCCGTAAAATAGAAGCCTTACTAATACCCTTATATAAAGAGTTACAATAATCAAGTCTTGACGATATAAGTGCATGAATAGCAATTTCCAGGCTCTTATACGTCAAACACGATTTCATCTTAGCCAAGTTTCTCAAATGAAAGAAACTTGTCTTCACCACATGATGGTTTATCTGTGCATGTAGCTTCAGAGAGCTATCGATGTAAACACCCAAGTTTTTAACACGTTCTTTTACATGTATTGAGAGTGGGCCGAAATTTAACTCCGCTGAGCTCCTTGTTCTTCTAGACCTGCATACTACAATCTCAGTCTTATTTTCATTAAGATATAGAAAGTTAGAGGCCAACCATGATTTAAGTTCAGACAGGCAGGACATTAGAGGCTCCAGGCTACTTCCGTTTATTAATGGTAAGTATATTTGCAAGTCGTCTGCATAGCAATGAAATGCAATGTCATACTTCCTAAAAGTATCTCCCAACGGCAGCATGTAAAGTGAAAAAAGTGTTGGGGCCAGAATAGAGCCTTGTGGCACACCGCTTGTCAGTGGTGTACAACTTGATGTATACTGGCCGAATTTCACTGCCATGCTTCTTTCAGTCAGGCATGACCTAAACCAATTTAGGGCCTTCCCCTGAATCCCTACATATTCCTCTAGCCACGACAGCAACGCCGCGTGATCTATTGTATCAAAGGCTGCGGTTAAGTCTAATAAAACTAACACTGCTGAATGACCAGAATCCACTGTCATTGTGCATGGCAAATTGTCTACTACAGTATAATGAAATATTTACAATTTATAATTTATATGTTGCTTGCCTCACCTTTCAATGGACATGTATTTTGCACACTGGTGTAGTTTCACAATCTACCAGCGAGGGCTAACAAGCTACCCAGCCAAAATTTGTGAAGACCCATACACTAGTGTGAGTTTCACCTGCTACTCTATCAATAATGGCCTTCAATTTAGCAAATTAGTTCATTTTGCTCAAGGCAAGCTATCCATGAAATTAATATTGTAAGTTTCTTTAGATATAATGTTTTTCTGACTAGTAACAAATGTAGTAATGTACAAGTTCCCTTTCGAGGGAACTCGCGATGCGTCACTTGACGCTTTGGGAACGCCCCCAGCGTGAATGCGTCTGAGCACCAATGTCAACTAGTCCAATGGAAAGAATGAGCGTCACGGGCGGGTGACGTCATGACCAGGAAGGCATAAGAGCACATCCGGTGAAACGCGGCATTAGCTTCTGTGTCTCAGCAAGCGATCTGTGTTACTCTGTCTCTGTCTATTTATTGTTGTCTGTTCGATATTATTGGGAAGAGTTATGGCGAAACAACTTTACAAACTCTGTGCTTCTCCCTGCCCGCGTTATTTAACGGGTGGGGACACACACGAGCTTTGTGTAGTTTGTTTGGGAGTGGAGCATGCGGTATCAGCCTCCGAGGGGGCTGATTGCAACATTGTGAGAAGCTTTCGCTTCGCATGCTCCACTCCCGCCTGTCACTTTTCGAGGAAAGTGGCCAGGCTCGCGATCCTCAGGGTGCAGGACACGCGTCTGCCGAGGCAGCGCGGAGAATGCATTCCTGTGGATCGCGAATAGGATCTCGTTACGGGGTTGGAGACGGGTCCGCGGATCTTATCTCCTCCCTTTCCACGAGGGATCCAGTGCTCTCTCTCTGGTCTCGGAAGCCCGCGCTGCGGTCTCTTCCGCCCGGGGAGAGAAATCAATGCTTCAGTGCTCTACCTCCGAGGAGGTAGATGTGCTGGGCATTGAAAGTGTACACAATCATGGGGGAAGTGGATTTGCCATCTCTTCCCCAGCGTATGAGAATTATATATAGCCTATATATATATATATATATATATATATATATGATAGTTTATATATTATATATAAAATAAAGTGTATATATATAAAGAATGTTAGGTATTTAGGAATGAGGTATTTGGCAGAAGTGAGGGAGTTTGGCCCGATGGGGTTTGAGAACTCCGTCGGGCCTCAGATTTATCTCTCAGGGATGGCAGCCAAAGAAATGTGGTCACTGAGAGACACCTCTGGCTCAATTTGATGGGAATCATGGAGAAAGATACAAGATAATCTCTCCCTCGCTATGTCCAACCCACTGGGGCTGCTGGGCGTGAGCAGCTCCAGCCGGCTAGTTTCTCATACACAACACAGCAGCCAAAGCCTTCAAAGCAGAAGTCGGATCCGAGGACCGTTCTTCATGCTGAGAAGGCTGCGGCTTAAAAGAAAAGGTCTGGCGCCACGGCGTCAGACCGGTGAGGGCAGCCCCAACCGGGGTGGAATGGTGTACACCTCATTATACGGTGCCCTTTCCATCTCTGTGCCCTCAGGGGACCGTTCTGCCAACCCCGCCACCCTTGGTGCTTCGGGGCGCAGCGTTCTCCAGCGAGCTTCTGGCGCAGCGTCAACTCGACATTGCGTCGGACTCGTGCCCTCTGAGGGGGGTTCGAAAACAGTCAGTTCGGGTGGTTCCTGCCAGTATGTTTCAGGTCCCCGAACTGGCTGTCTTTATTACACCAGAGGCCAGCCTCGAGGGGCTGGTTCCCTTGGTAGATTTTCTGGCAGCGCGGAAGCTACTGCCAAATATATCTCTATGGGTAATGGTAATCTCTCTGGTAATGGAGCAAGGGGTAAAGACCCTGTTAGCAAAGAAAGCTATAGAGCAGGTGTACTCACCCGACATTGCGTCGGGTCTTTACAGTCGTTATCTCATTGTTCCAAAAAAGGATGGAGAGCAGCGTCACATACTAGATCTTCGTCTGTTGGAGTGTTTGGTGCTGGAACTCAAGTCCAAGATGCTGACACTCAAACAGATCGTGACTCAAATCAGATCCGAGGACTGGTTTGTCACGATAGATCTAAAAGACGTATACTTCCATATCTCCATCCTCCCTCAGCACAGGAGGTTCCTGAGGTTTTCTTTGGGGCAAAGAACACCAGTATCAGGCACTTCCTTTCGGTCTAGCTCTATCACCCCGCACATTCACGAAGTGTATAGACGCAGCTCTGGCCCCGCCAGGCTGCAGTGTATACGCATTCTGAATTGCATAGATGACTGGCTGATTCTAGCGGAATCAGAACAGTTAGCGGTTCGGCACCGAGGTGTCGTTCTCGCTCATATGCAGATGTTGGGGTTGAGGCTCAATGCCAAGAAGAGTGTGCTTTCTCCAGTACAGAGAACCACTTTCCTTGGTGTGGTATGGGATTCAGTGACGATGCGGGCCACTCTGTCGCCCGTTCGTCTAGCTGCTATCCTAACAGCCACAAAAGAGCTAAGGCTAGGCCAGTCACGCACTGTAAAACAGTTCGAGAGACTGTTGGGTCTTGTGGCAGTAGCGTCCAACGGGATACCTTTTGGCCTGCTGTACATGAGACCTTTGCAGTGGTGGCTCAGGACCAGAGGGTTCTCCCCGAGGGGAAACACACTTCGTATGATCAAGATCACGCGGCGGTGCCTTCGTGCCTTGGTTATATGGAGGAAACACTGGTTCTTAACCCAGGGTCCGGTGTTGGGAGCTCTTTGCCACCGAGTTGCTATCTCGACAGATGCTTCCCTCACCGGCTGGGGAGCGGTATTGGAAGGCCGCTCAGCTCAGGGCTTGGGAGGAGTCATCATCTCGCTTGGCACATGAATTGCCTAGAGATAATGGTTGTCTTCAATGCGTTGAGACATCTCCTCCCAGACCTGAGGGGCCATCATGTGTTGTTCTGAAACAGTGACTGTTAGGCCTCAGGGCAGCAGCGTTCAATGTGTTCCCCTAGACCTGCTGTACGTGAGACCTTTACAGTGGTGGCTCAGGACCAGAGGGTTCTCCCTGAGGGGAAACCCACTCCGTACGATCAAGATCACGCGGCAGTATCCCCGCGCCTTGGTTATATGGAGGAAACTCTGGTTCTTGACCCACAGACAACACGTTGGTGGCCTATTATTTTGGTCCCTCAGGAAATTACGCTGTCTGAGGGCAGTGTATATTCCAGGGGGGCCAGAATATTGGAGCAGACACCCTGTCGAGGCAGGGGCTGAGGCCAGGGGACTCCACCCCGAGGCGGTGGAGCAAATATGGGAGTTTTATGGCCAGGCAGAAGTGGATTTGTTCTCGTCTCAGCATACGACGCACTGTCCACTCTGGTTATCCCTCACTCAACCAGTCCCCTCGGGGCTGGTTGCTATGGTGCAGACGTGGCTGAGGCTACGTCTGTACGCATTTCCCCCTGTTGCTCTGCTCCCAGGAGTTCTGGAGTGATTCCGCCAGGATGGAATAAGCCTATTTAGTAGCACCACCCTGGCCAAGCTGAATTTGGTTTGCGGACCTAATTTTTCTCCTCGACGGACCTCCCTTGGAGGTCCCGATCAGGAGAGACCTTCCGTCTCAGGCAGGGGATGCAATATTGCACCCCCGGCAGGGGATTTGGAAACTGTGGGTTTGGCCTCTGAGGGGGCCCAACTCATAGAGAGTGGTCTCTCAACCGAGGTTGTTGAGACCATTCTAAGCTCCAGTGCTCCCGCTACGAGGAAACTATATTCACTATTTCGAGAGTTTTTCACTTCTTGGTGTTACCAGCGTCAGTGGGATCCGGTTAACTGTTCAGTAAACACAGTATTCGAGTTTCTGCAAGAACGCTTTGTATCAGGTCTATGTCCTTCCACGCTTAAGGTATACGTGGCGGCCATTGCGGCTTTCCACGCCCTGGTGGGTAGTACATTTTTGGGTCGAGACCCCCTGATCACTCGTTTCCTTCGTGGCACTTTGAGGCTGAGGCCTGCAACTTGCACTAGGGTGCTGGCTTGGGACCTTGCAATAGTTCTAGAAGGCCTATCTGGGGCTCCCTTCGAGCCCTTAGATTTGGTCTCAGAGAAGTTCCTTTCTTTTAAGACTATTTTCTGCTAGCTATTTCGTTCCTATTAGAGTCAGACCTTCAGGCCCTTTCGGTCCCCACCTGCCTTGAGTGCACCGGGGATGGCCAAGGCATTCTTACCCGAAACATGGATATGTTCCAAAGGTGCCTACCATTATTCCGAGGCCTGTTGTGCTGCAGGTTTCTGTCCTCCTTTTACATCTGCGGACCAGGAAAGGCTGAACCTCTTGTGTCCAGTGCGAGCACTGGATACTTATGTTCATCGGACATCTTCAATGAGGAAGTCCGACCAGCTATTTATTTGCTTTGGATCACCTACGAAGGGTCTTCCTGCTTCTAAACAGACAGTTAGTAAGTGGATAGTTGAGGCTATTTCACTTGCATACGAGTACTCTGACCATCCGTGTCCCTTGGTGGTCAGAGCTCGCTCAACGAGGGGTATGGCGGCCTCTAAAGCCTTGTTATTTGGGGTTTCTCTCCAAGACGTTTGTGATGCGGCAGGCTGGTCTTCACCGCTCACATTCGTCAGGTTTTACAGTTTGGACCTGGATGCTGCCCCAGGTTCTCAGGTGCTTAGTGCTTAGTTCCAACAGACTGACACTCAGGTACTTGGAATTCTGGCGTTTTGGGTATTCTCGTTCCCAAAGCGTCAAGTGACGCATCGCGAGTTCCCTCGAAAAGGAACGTCTCAGGTTACTACTGTAACCATAGTTCCCGGAGAAAGGGAACGAGACGATGCGTCACCCTGCCATACTTCCTGCATCCCTGTGATCGGCTTGCTTCGACTTTTTGAAGCTAATGCCGCGTTTCACCGGATGTGCTCTTATGCCTTCCTGGTCATGACGTCACCCGCCCGTGACGCTCATTCTTTCCATTGGACTAGTTGACATTGGTGCTCAGACGCATTCACGCTGGGGGCGTTCCCAAAGCGTCAAGTGACGCATCGTCTCGTTCCCTTTCTCAGGGAACTATGGTTACAGTAGTAACCTGAGACGTTTTCTCTAAAAGGCATGAGAAAGAAAAAGAATAGAAATGTCAAGCAGACTTCAAAAGTAAAGACTGTAACCATTAACCACCACTTGATAACTAAAGTGGGTTGGTGAGTAAGAAAGTAGATCAATCTATATCCAATGTTTTTTTTGTCCATTCTGTTTAAGGGTTTCACCTTAGCCAAGGTTGTTTTCTTTTACACTTTTCATGATGCAGGTACTTAAAACCAGCTTAACTCTTTTCCCCCCCTTAACATTTGGCTTTAAAAAGAACTCTGTTGAAGTCTAGGGCGTATGTGGTTGAGGACATCAAATGCTTGACTTGAGTCCAGGCAACAACACTGTGCGTAAGGAAATAAAGTCATGCGACAGGCATAATCAGAAAAGTCACTTTTGCTAAAATATGGCCACTTTGCAGTTTGCCAGGCCTTTCCCTCTGTTTCTCATTTTCTCTCGTTCTCCTTCTTCCATTTCAGCTGTATTTACAAGAGTTGTGTCATGTTTACCAAGTTTCCCCTCACTTTTCTGCATCTTGCTTTAGATGTTACAGTTTTCCCTTGCCGTGATTTCATAGGTGTGTTGAGCTTGGACCCGAGTCACGGGAAGAAAATCATCCACCCGTTCTGAATATATTGTGGAATTATTTAAAACATATTTCAAAAAGAGAGACTGTCAGTTCATGGACGCCTAGAGGCCACAGAGGAGAGATTGTGCACGACTGAATGCTGGAGAATTCATGGGAGGTAAAAATAAATTCACAATATTATATTATATCACCATATCAGGTCTGCGATATGGTTTTATTATATGTGTTTTATTAGAAAAACAAAGAATTACAGAATGTTGTTTAATTACAGACACCTGAATTCATAAAATGAATAAGCAGTCCTCTAGAAGTATCCATATATGATACTTGGTTGCCTCAAACAAATTTGTTAAAGAGGGAGAGTGCATGTACTCCACTAAGGACCTTTCATAAGTATAGTAGTGAAGCTCCTGGTTTGTGACAGTTTAAGTGGTAAGGGCACATGGGTGCTAGGTGATTCCAGACGCTTCTGGAAAGTCTGGAAATGTTGCTTACATTTAGCCTGTAGGGGCCTCTTGGAGATTTTGGTGCCAGAAAAAAAAAAAAAGAAAATCCTACAAATCCAGCCTTTTTAATCCTTCCGATGGACAGTGGTCCAGAGTTTAGTGAGAAAAGGCTCGAAATCCATCTCTTGCCAGGTGTTTTTGGCCCTGGGAAAGTGAAACTCTGAGAGTGGTAGAGCTAAAATGTCCTAATTTCTCTAACCTCTTCTCTTTCCAAAGGCCATTTTTGATGTCATGAATGGATAAATAGACATGTTGCAATTGTAACCCCTCAGGTCTTACTCGCCCCACTCTTTGCGGGCCTTGAAAGCAGGTCTCTGGCATATGAGGTTGGCGCGCTAACAAGGATGCTAAAGACTTTTAGAAAGAAAGTCTCTAGCGTGCCTCCTGAGATCAGGGGAGTGAGGTTTACTTGCAAAGCTCTCACTAGCTGGCCTCCGTTACACTCACCCTCCTAGACCTCACTCCCATCCGGGTCACGGCACCAATGTAACCCCTCAGGTCCTACTGAATCGGCAGTGGACTCTAGGAACGTGCAAGCAGTAATACTATAATGGCTAATAGGAATACACAAAATCTGGAATTTCTCATAAGGGCGAAAGCTTTCCCCATTCAGAGTTCAAGCTGGTAGAATTTGCGACACTTAGCTGCTTGGTTTGAAAGTGACTTCTGTGTGAGCCGTGCTTCATCCATAGCAAGAATATTGACAATATAACTTTTTTATTGTTCGCAAGTGTACGTGTGTATTCAAATATTTAAGGATTATATGAATATTGCACATCACCTCTGTCTTCTCATGAACACAACCCCAAGGCTATAATCGCATTATCCAACTATGCAAAAATCCAGCTGGCATGATTTCAGTCAGACTGAAATGCTTATATGACATTTTAAAATGACAAATCATTCTTTAGCCTAATCATTCTAAATCATTCTTTAGCCTAATCATTCTAAATCATTCTTTAGCCTGATGGAAATCAAACTTTTAAAGCGCATGTAAATGTACTTATTGAGTCACAGAGTGTCAGTTTGAATCTGGTAATCTCTGATGATATTACAAAAACAGCCAACGATAACAACATAAAACTGGGCCTAGTCTTATGATGACTCAACTAATGCAATATATATTTTCATTTAAAGGTTGAGCACTCTATATACCCAGCGGTGCAATTACTGACAGGCAGTCTCATGGTTCAAAAGGTATTGCTCCGCTTCTCTCATCTTCGCTAGCCAAACGGTAATGTTTGCAGAAAATTGACCCGAGACCATTTTTTCCTGAATGAGAAGTCATTAGCACTGTTATTATTATTATAACTTTTTGTGAGGGATGTAAAACAAGTATTAATTAGATCAGTTGGGAACCCACAGCTTGGCTAAATCATGCAGTGCCATATGCTGACTAACATCTGCCAAAGCCAACACAGTCCACCTCTCTTGGCTCTGAGGCGAAATTAAACAGACAGACAGACTCGGTCTCATTGTGACTAAGTTCAGGCACTAGGCAGCGGCAAATTGGAGCACCCTCTTGGGATTGTAGTCGCTCTGAATTGACCTTTTGATTAAAGCTGTTCAACTTCAAGCTTAGGTTAACCCAGACGGTGTATCTTGGAGACTCTGAGCGACTACTGTGGGATTCCCATGCATGCATTTATAACAATTTGAGATTTACAAATTCTTTGCCATATATATATATATATATATATATATATATATATATATATATATATATATATATATATATATATATATATATATATATTGTGGTAACATTAATGTCAAAACCTGCCATTTTGGGATAATTATCAGAAGTCGAAATGCAGGCTTATTAAACTGATTTCTCTTAAGCCTGGAACACACCAAGCCGACGCCGACGAACTAGCGCCGATGAAAGCCGACTGTGTTGTCGCCTCTCGTTGCCTCTCGTCGGGGTAAAAAGCTGCACTTGAACACACCGAGAGAACTACAGCCGACTGTCAGCTAGAATGCGCGTTCTGCGCCTGCGTGTAAATGTGACAACTGTCTATTTCTGTAGATATATTCTCTATATTCGTCATTCAAAAAGGGGAAACCGACGCTGTCGGCTGCAGATACACAAACCATAAACAAAGCAGTTACCGTTTTAAATATCAATCCTGCTAAACACTTTCTTTATTCCACTCCGCTCGTGTTAATATTGAAATATTCGCCAAGGAACACACAGGTAAGATGACGTAACATAAGAACAGCCTTCTATCTGTAGAGTTTTGACTTCTTTGCTCGCTGTTTTGCTATTATTCTCGTGCATGACTCTTCACTAAGCTGAACAGCCAATCAGAGTTCCCTCTTTCACCGACGGCCCGACGCCGATTCAACATGTCGAATCGGCCGAAACAAAGCCGACGAGGTCCAATTTCAGCCGACGGCACGGAACCGTGCGGAACACACCGAGGAAACTCAGTCGGCCGACGCACAAAAACTGCCCGACGGCCGACCGTCGGCTTGGTGTGTTCCAGGCTTTAGTCTGAAATGATACACAGGGATTCTGCTGTAAGTCTCCCTCTGGGGTTTCTTGCAAGTCCATTGCATTTATTAATGGTTCACCTCATGTTTTGGTGACCTAAATTGATGCTATTTATCACTTGTCTATTTATAATGATACATCAATAATTGAAGTGAATAGAATGGTCTCTTAGGTGTTTCAAGCTCAAGTTTCTAATCAGACCTAAAATCTAAAGGAAACTCCTTATAAAATATGGCACGATAAGAATGTGACACACCTGCATGTCTTTACACGTATATACAGCTGATTGAGTTGTAAAAAGCAGCAATAAAATGAGTGAGTCACTAAAAAACAGGTCCACCCTTCATCTGCCTGAGGATTCCTATGGCTACCACTGAAAGACTTTGATCACATAATCTAAACTACTTTCTACCATAGATATGTTAATTCATTTAATATTGTGCTTTGCTACAGTATAAGTAATGTGACAATGGATTTTGGCAGCTTTTGATTTAAAAAATCCCAAGATATAAAACTTTTTAGTATGAAATTAAAAGTTTGTGTATACCTGTCTTATGTTTGGAAGTGTGTTGCACAATTTGCTGCTGACATAATCATAGTTATAAAACAACTCATAGGCCCTGTCCCATTTCTCCCCCCTTAAAACTTCCACTTGGTTTTGAGTGCCCTCGAAAGTAAAGTCCCCTCAACGAGGGAAGTGGAGTTGAAGATCTTTCCCTATGAAATGGGACACCACTATATGCAAATTAGCGCGGTAAACCTCACTACGTCACGCGCAGCAAACCTCACTACGTCACGCGCAGCGTCGACGTGTCTACTACTACTACTATTTTCATTCAGAAAATGCCGGTTCCAGCTGTTGTGTTGCCTGTTGTGTGGGCTGTGTTCGTTTATCTACGTCTGATGAATCAACAGAGAAGACATGTGGAATATAGAAGACGCATTCGCCGTCTTCTTTGCCTTGAGGATTTATTTCAGGTATGTCCGATTTGTTTAAATATTTTGACGTTATATGTTTACGTTACCTCAGCTGTTGATGATTTAACGCTAGACCAAATAGAATTAATTTACCTGTTGTTTGTGTCGATAATAACACGACCTACACATTCAGGTCGTATAGTTAAATATAGGGGTGCGGGAAGTGGTTTTAGGTTGGGGATGCTGATACAATAAAAAGTATCATAGATTCATACACTTTTGAGTGGCTGCCGACGATCTTTTTCTATGAACACAATATTACGTAACACTGCGCTTATGTTAAAAAAAACGTAATTTAACATAAACACTTTTTAAATAGCCCACAAAGTGTTTCTTACAAATAAAATAAATGCTAAAAATGTTATTGTTGTAAATGTCACCAATCTACACTGACTGTGGAATGTGTAATGCAAAACATGTTTTTATTAGGCTACTTGTTGTTCATTGTTTTCCAGAGTGACCGTCCAGTGACATACTGCAGTTTGAATACCGTTGTGCCCATCCTACGCCTGTGGTTTAATGTGGAGTTAGAGATCAAACAGGATTTCAGGTTAAATAGGCAGGCCATGCATGCCCTGCAGCACCTGATGCAGAGAGAGCAGGACCATGGATGGGGCACTGAATTTGAAGTCCTGATATATGTCTATTGGCTTGCCCATGGACTTTCCTACCATGTGGTGTCACGAGTTTTCAGTGTGCCCAAATCCACTGTTCACAGAATTATTCACAAGGTGGCACAGTTCATTTGGGACAATCTACATAGAGCCATCATCTTTCCGAAGCCTGCATACCTGGACACTGTGGGTGATGGATTTGCCCAGTGTTCTGGAACGCCCGTCCTCAACAAAGCTGTAGGTGCTATTGATGGCTGTCACATAAGAATCAAGCCCCCATCAGTTCATCGCCTGGACTATTTAAATTACAAAGGGTTTTACTCCATAAACATGCAAGCCATCTGTGACTCTGCTGGAAAGTTCCTGGATATTTTTGTAGGCTATCCAGGTTCTGTACACGACACACGCATTTTGAAAAACAGTTACTTTGATCTGGCCAGAAATTATCCACCCAATGGATACTTTATCCTGGGAGATGGCGGATATCCTTGTTTGGAGACACCAATCTGCCTCATCACTCCATATAGGGAACCTGTGAATGGCCCAGTGCAAAGGAAATTTAATTACCACCAATCAAGGGCACGTTCCATTGTAGAGAGGGCCTTTGGCGTTATGAAGACTCGTTGGAGGTCCACACTTTTCAGGGCCCTGGAGGTCAGTCCTACATTTGCACCCCAGGTCATAGCATCCTGTGCTTTCCTGCACAATGTTTGCATTGACAATGGAGATGTCCTGGAACCAGACAATGATGTGACAGTGGACATCCTGGACCCAGAACCTCACCTACAAGAAGCTCCTGAGGCACATGAAACACCAGGAAATGCCACAAGGGACAGACTTGCGGCCTTGATCAGCGCACAAGTCCCTCATTAGAAAATTCTGATAAAAATTGTAAATAGTTCAACTCTCTGAGTGTGTTATTTTAAATGCACATGTTCTTTTGGGCAGTTATTGTGTGGACATATGGTTCATTTTAACTTTAGTTCTATTAAACTTAATTATATTTTGAAAACATGTTGGTGATGGTTTCTTTTGTAATGATCTAGACAACGCCCAAAAAATATTGAACATTTTAATGACATCTTAACACAACATAACATAACTATTGTTGGGGCATTTTGTCCACAAGTTTTTCAAAGAGGGTTAAAAACCTCTCAGTTTGGGCCTCTGTTTCTTCATTCTTAAACATCTTATTTTCTCTTTGCCTTTAGTTGTTTTATTCACTTTAAAGGTGTAATCATTAGCAGGTTTATTAGATGCTGCCACTTTAAGACCGAATGCAGATCTAATAATACACATTTTTTCCCATTTAAGACATCAACTGTGTTTAAGTGAATCTCTAAACCGGTTATTTTGCCATATATTTGTGTGTATTTGATCGCTTAGAAGCGCACACAAAACCCAAAGTATAGTTTGTTTGTCTAGTTGCAATCCGTTTCCGAGCGCGCGCGCACCTCCATGGGAACCGGGGCAACGTCTCTTGCGCGGATCATTGTGCTGTTAGTAGCTGTTTTTACCACCAACAACGTCCCGCAATTTAGGAAAACAGCAGACGCTGCACTTTACAACAATCACCGATTGTGCTCAGTGCTGATTCTGACGTTAAGTTTGGGTTTAACGTTAGAGAGATATGACAGCGCGCTGTGAAGGGAAAGATGATGCGCTAGAAGAGCGCGGCTAACGTTAGTTTTTAATAATTTTGCCTCACATATCTTTTTATAATCCTTAGAAGCCAAAATCGAAAATAAAATTTGATTAACCACCCAGATCAGATGTATATTTGATTGGCAGACTCTTTTGAAGCACTCGACAGATATCATATGAACATCGTCAGATAGCTTCGTGAAATATTTTCTAACATTAGTGTTCAAAACTCAACAGTCCATTGGATGTGCATCAAACTAACATATTCCAACATTTTTCGAAATTTTAACATGCTTATTTGCGAAAATATACTTACAATTCAGTTGCTCCTTTCCAGCGGTGTCCGCCATCTTATTTGAAAAATTTGGCCGGCTCGCTGAGTTCGCAAGGTATCCTGGGTAATTTCATCTTCCACTTTGTTTTAAGCCTGCATCGGACCGCACTATTTTTTGAGGGTTGATTTTAAGGGGAGAATAGCACTCCCCCTTGCTCTTTAGAGTATTGGGACACCCTACCCTACACGAGAACGCGCAAAAACAAGGGTTAGGGCAGAAATCTAGGGTAAGGGGAGGTATTGGGACAGGGCCATAAACAACAATGTATTTAAATCAACATGACAACAAACAACAATAAAAAACAGCCATATCACTATGGTAGCACCGTTTACTCTCTCTGAGTATGCTGTATTTCCACCGTTCAAAAGTTTGTGGTCAGTTACTTATTGTTTTTTAAAAGAAATTAACACTGTTCAGAAAGAATGGTTTGTTAAATTGATCAAAAATGACAGGAAAAAGACATTTATAATGTTACAAAAGATTTCTATTTTAAAACTTTTGAACTTTTATTCATTAAAGAGTCCTGAAAAACCTCTGTACCTCGGTTTCCACAAAAATGTTTTGCAGCACAACAGTTTTCAACATTGATACTAACAAGAAATGTTTCTTGAGCATCAGATCAGCATTTTACAATGATTTCTGAAGGATCATGTGACAGTATTTTGTAACAATATTTTACAATGTTACTATTTTTTTACTGTATTTTTGATCAAATAAATGCAGCGGTGGTGATTATAAGAGACTTCTTTCAAAAACCGACCCTCAACTTTTGAACAGTAGTGTATTTGATAGTTACAAAGTTTTATCAGCTTTGTTTTATGTGATAAGACGGTACAATTCTCCGGACAGCTTTTGATCTAAACCAGATGTTAAACAGTGTATGTGAGATTTAGAAACTCTTTCCATACCTTATCATAATCAGCTTGTTTGCATGAAATCAGACATAGGACAACAACAAAAGGAGGGCAACTATGAAGGCCAGCTACATGCGCTGAATGTTTTAACAGCTTTATCTCGTCACCTAAAGATGTAAAGTAATCATGATGTGCTGAAATGTGCTGTCCTGAAATGACATATAAGGGCATTGTCAATGAGCCCATTCAACACAATAAGACATAAGCACACAATTGCCCCATGGTGTAAACTGAATTTTTGTGTGTTTGCTCGCTCAATTTGATTTGGCTATTAAACCTTGAATCAGTTTTCAGCGGCGACTGAAGTGATTAAAATGATTTATTGTACCTCAAAGTTGGCTTCTTCATTGCAAGTTCACGCTACCTTCCACCATCCTTTTGGTAAGCACACTACCTCTGTAACCGATATGCCACTGCCATCAAGACAGTTCTCAGTTTCAGTTTCCTGATGCATTTTTCTTTTTGTCTTGGCCCATAATCATCCAATTGTGATTCAAAAAAAGAATTGCATATTTTCCCAAACGCTCTTCAATATCGGTTTAGTTTCCCTTGTGGCCAATTAGCTGAATCAACATTTTCAGGATGTATGCTGTTTGTCAATTATGTGATCCTTCATCTGCAAGTTAACACATTGCAGAGCTCACTGTATGTTTATGTATTTATTCTTCTTTCTGCATGACTAATCATGGCCAGACCACACTTTACAAATTAGACTGTTATTTTTTAGTAATATAAAGACACACAGTGTGTTGTCCAATTACTCTTATGAAATGGTTCTTTGTGTGTTTTTGTTTCACTAAAGAGTTTATCAGAGCAGTTACTGAATCAATATTTGACTCACTTTTGAACTGTAAATTACTGTTATTGTTAGTTACTGTCAGTACTGTGTGTATATATATACACACACACACACATAAATGCATACATATATAGCTTTTTGTAGCTTCAAAAACACACTATTCAATGCCATTACAAAGCTCGGGAGAGTCAGGGTTTTTTTTAATATAACTCTAGTTGTTTTCGGCTGAAAGTCATATATACCTAGGATGGCTTGAGGGTGAATAAATTATGGGATAAATTTCATTTTTGGGTGGACTATTCCTTTAAACATGCATCACAAAGTTTGACAACCAGACAGACTTTTTGTCTTTTGTCTGAGCAATGTACTTACATTTCATATTTTCATTTTGTGAAATGATGAATTTGATTGAAAAATTCTAGTGCTTGTTCTATTTTGACTTATAACAAAATATCAAAAAGTGGCATTTATTTTATGTAGAGAGCTCAACACCAACTGATGCTAAGTCTGATGTTAAAGCTCTTTGAAACAAGGGGAGATGTTGTCTTAACTCTCTGTGCTGCTGATATCAGTTGCGAAGTTTCAGGTGTTCTCCGATGAGAAAGTTCCAGACCAAGGTTGAGTGGACAAGGGCCAGAAATCCCCCATGGAGGATAGTGTTAAGGTCAAGGCCTCTCTCACTAGCTGAGTGATTTGACAGATCTGACAAGAAGCTGATTGCCCCTTTGTGCTGCCTGTCAACTTCCTTTTCGGTCCGTCTCATTTCAGTGCTTTGAAACACAGTGAGCTCCAGCCATGAAAAAACATCCTGCTTCGGATTGACCAAGTGGAACTCCTTGTCTATGCTCAGTCAGCCTTGTTTCAAGTACTACCTTCTCTTCTGTTGTCCCCGCAACACAACCTTTGTAACTTTGTTGCTATTTTTAGTTTAAGTACTTTGTCTAATGAGAATAGAACGGGGGATGTAATTGATTTGTGCATTAGATTTTGGTAATTGTTCTGCGTGACAACAGGTATTAAAGAATTAGTTCACTTCAGAATTAAAATTTCCTGATAATTTACTCACCCCCATGTCATCCAAGAAAACATTCCAGGATTTTTATCCATATAGTGGACTTCAATTGGGTACAACAGTTTGAAGGTCCAAATTGCAGTTTCAGTGCATCTTCAAATGGCTCTACATGATCCCTGCCCAGGAATAAGGGTTTTATCTAGCGAAACGATCTGTCATTTTTAACCAAAAATGCTTGTATTGCACTAGCACTGCGATGCACAGCGCATTTGAATCACGTTGAAAGGTCACACGTGACA
Source organism: Rhinichthys klamathensis goyatoka (assembly GCF_029890125.1). Classification (NCBI taxonomy): domain Eukaryota; kingdom Metazoa; phylum Chordata; class Actinopteri; order Cypriniformes; family Leuciscidae; genus Rhinichthys; species Rhinichthys klamathensis. The sequence continues at coordinate 1,531,993 of NW_026606664.1, read as the reverse complement.
ATAGGGGAAGTACCGGTCTAGTGTTTACAAAGCGAATGTGCAAAGACAAACGCCATTTATAAAAAAACAAACATTTTTTTTTAAAAAGGTAAAACAACGACGTCGAACGATTTTGAAGTTGGAGGAGAAAATGAGGTGGAGTTTTTCCCTACCCTACCTTTTTGAACCGGAAAACGCATGACCTTTCAACGTGATTACGTAATGCGTGGCGTATCGCAGTGCTAGTGCAAGATGAGCATTTGTGGTTAAAAAGTATGTATCTATATATTTATTTATTTTTTAGAAAATGACAGATCGTTTCGCTAGATATAAGACCCTTATTCCTAGTCTCGGATCGCGTAGAGCCCTTTAAAGCTGCATCCTAGTTGTACCACATTGAATCCACTATATGGAGAAAAATCCTGGAATGTTTTCCTCAAAAACCTTAATTTCTTTACGACTGAAGAAAGAAAGACGTGAACATCTTGGATGACGTGGGGGTGAGTAAATTTTCAGAAAGTTTCAATTCTGAAGTGAACTAATCCTTTAAGTCCTCTAGATTCATATACTGTAGGTTCTGGAGAAGTTAGCTTTGTTTGAATAAGCCCTACACGAATTTGCAAGGGTAAGGTAGTATGCTCTCGTCCCCAAGCCTGATTTTAGTCAGGACAACTGCATCTGCATTTTGGCAGGTGGACGGTTCTCCTCTCATGCAACTTGGTGCAATTAACCACATTTCAACAATGACCTCAGCCTTAATCCTGGGCCTTTTGATAGTGCTGGCTGCAGAAAACAACAGAAGCCTTGAGTCACAAAATAGCCCTTGAATCTGCTTGTAACTATCCATACGGGCCATTGATGTCTACTCGCTTGCTGGCACAGGAAGTGATGCGTGATTTGGAGGCACTGCTGCACACCCTCTCCTTGATTAAAGAAAAGCCTATTTATGAGGTCCTGCTTTCTTTCCGTGCCACCTCACGCCTTTTAGTACCTCATAAGACCAGACACACCAGACCATGTCTTTGTTAACCTCTTGCGCCTTCTCAGTCCTCACGACAGAGGCACCGCTTGCCCTCCGGCATGCTAAAACTCTTAGTGGGTGGGTGATTGTCTGCTAGTTTTTTCAATGAGAAAAAATGCTAGCAAGGGAACCATCCTGAGGATTTGGTTTCACATGAGAAAGAAGCCAGATATGTACTATTCAGCCTTTGGGAGCAATAGAAATCGGTCTTGTTGAAGGTCTGGCCACTAGTTTGCGACCACCAGTGCAGTTGTAGCAACCTTACATTGAAACAAGATTAAAAAAAATTGAGAATTTGCTTGAATACGAGTCCATTTAATCTTATTGCACTGGCAAATTTATTCCACTTGTATTAAGTATAAACTTGTTAAAAACAAGTGAATAAATCTGCCAGTGCAGTAAAACAAAACACTGTAGGAAAAGAAGACAAATTTTCTGTGAGAAAATTTGGCGGGATGAACATTGAAGTGTCTTAGTGGGCTTTGTGGGCCATACAGTGAGTAAATCGGACATTCTGGGATCTTGTTTTAGGGGTTGATGATGTAATTTGGCCTCTGACCCTGGATCCATTGACTCTGGAAGTGGCCTCTTTATCTGGGACAGTAATTGACTAATGAAAGACTTCCTGTGCCTTGTGAGAATCTCTTATCTCTGAGTCTCATTTCTAAATCTCGATATCAGTGTTTTAAACACATTTCTACCATGCATGTAACAATGTGAAAAATAAAATAAAATAGCTAGTTCGTCCCAGACAGATCAGTCATTTGAATTCAATGAGCCAATACATTTGCACAAATTTAGTCATTGTGTGCAACTGTAATAAGTTAAATATGTATAAAAAAAAAGCCTCACAATTTGATATGAATTCAAATCCTGGCTTAAAGTCCGCCAAAGTGCTCAATATTTGTATCTCTTTTATGCGTCTTTCAACCTTTCAGTCACAAACTTCACACATTTACAAAAATGAAACATTTCTATAGCGTTAGGGGAACTGGTCAGTGACAGAGAGAGCTGTCTGTAAGTTTGACAAGCCAGACAAACTGACAGAAAGAAACTTGGGGCCCTAGCTAAGTCTCGCTTTGTCCCCGTCTGACCCCTGCTCTCCTTCCTGGCCTCTGTGCCTCTCACCTGGGCCGTCTCTCTGTGTGCGGGGGGTAATGGGATACCTGTCACTGGCTCTAATGGCCTTTGAAGGACCTGGCTAATCCCAAGAGCTTGCATTCAGCGAGCCATAAAAGCAAAACGAGGCCAAGGGCAGGCCCCTGAAACTGTAACAGCTCTGAATTGTGTGAGAGGGAACGTCACCCAAGTGTGCAACCCTGGCAAATGAGTGTGATAATGGACTCTCAACTGAGTTAAAGTGCCTTGATGCTTGTGGTTCAAATTTGCACATCCTCACTTGCCGACACAATAGCAAATGAACGGCTTCTGTATAAGGACCGCCTAGGGATGTACACTATATCGGTACCATATCGGTTATCGGTCGATATTGGATATTTAATTGTAAATATTTATAACCCAGAATTTTACATTTGGATGAGCTTTCTAGTCATCTAACATTAATTTAAAGTTCACCTTAAAAACAATAAAATCATTTAATAACACTGTAATCTGCATTGTAATCTTTGGCAAATCTCATAATGAATATCCAATCTAGTTTCATATGTTTTTATATTGTACAAGTTCCATACTGTATCATGTACCATTTAAAATAGTTGATTTTATTGTTTCATTGTTTATGTATTTTTTAGACAATATAGTTATAGAAGTTAGACAGAATTTGTAATATCGGTGCATCCTCCAATAATGCAAATTTTTAAATACGAATAAATAGAGATAAATAACTTAAGTGTGTGTGTGTGTGTGTTGGATTAAGTATCGTCTTCAGTATTTGGGGTACAGTACTGTATCAGTTTCAGTATTAAGGATGAATGTCGTTTTCCAACCATGACCATTTGGTGCATGGAATAGAATATTCTTTTTTATTTTTTATTTTATTCAGTAAAGCTTGAGTGAATATGACATGCACTTTATTATACTGGAGCCCTATGAAACACATGGCGAGAAGTAAAGACCTGAAAAGTCTGAAACAGATGTTTCACATTACAGCCAATGGACATTTATGAGACTGGACAGTAAATGCTTGGCAGAGTTATTTAACTTCAATGTGTGTGACCTGGTCAAAAATATTTTTATTTGATTTTATTTTTAAAACATGGTGCAGATTTCATCAACTTTTACAGGAACTGGAGCACAAGTTCCCATTTGCTTTTGTTCATGTTGTCTGAAATATGTCAATATTATAGTCCATATATAGAGGTGCATGTGTGCTGAATTAGCAGGTGTGAACTATGTTATATATTGATAATTTAGGGAAAAAAAAGTTTTATCTGTATCACTGATATTGGATATTTAGGCACTTTGTACATTTTTAAAAACACTAATAATTCGTAATTTTGCTAAATAGATTTCGCAACACTGTTAAATGAAATCTTTAGCAAATCTCAAAATGACTAATATATATTATTTTTAATAAGTATTTTATTAAGCTGTGATGCCAAAATTCACTATTGAATTTCAAACAATTGATTTCAGTATTTTAAATTTATTCAGGCAAAAAAAGTATCAATTTTAATATCGGCCATTAAAACTCTGTGAGTATCTTGGGAAAAGTGTTTATAACTAGGAAAAAAAAGTTTTGTGCGGTTCTCTACGCTTGGATCTCTAAAACTGTACCAAGACCACTGCGCATCTTGTTCAGGCTTATTATTGCTGAAAATAATCTCTATTTAACGACCAATTTAATTGTGAAAAAGAGCATGTTTACCTCACACGCAGAACTCTGGTGCAATGGATAGCAGACTAATAGGATGAGAAAGACTGATGTTATCAAAGCCAGCGTAGTTTAACACACACCACCCCACCCCCTGGAGATGGCAAGAATGTGGGAACGAAGAGAGAAATCAGGCCAGGCAAAGAATCGCCTCAGCCACGTCCTTTCTTTGCACTCTCGTTGTTTCTTTCATCCCTTTCACCATTTTCACAGTAAGGACAGACCAAAAGGCATGCGAGTACATCTGAACAAACCATTGTCCTGCTTCTAAATGGCAAAAAACGGTGTATATTTGTTATGCATTTCTTCAGCCCCCAAAAACTTTTTTTTTTTTTTTTACCCAAATACACTTTCCAAACAAAACATTTCAAACAATTTGGATATTCTGTAACTATTATCATAATATTTAGACATTTGTAGACACCGTATATATATTTTAAGAGCCACGGTATATTTTACATATTGCTAAGTTATCTAGAGGGCCAGATTTTTCTCAAAAATAACTAGTTTGTTTAAACTTAAAAGCGCTTCATCTTGTGAATGAATCAGTAACTATTCATACATTCAGTTTCATACAGAAAATCAATTGACTTGCAGTTGAAGCAGCGTCCGTTTATTTAGTGTTGAAAATGTCAAGAAATGTCAAGCTTTTTTCCACGCATTCAGCTTAGAGGGAGCTTGGAAACCGTTATTATAAACAGCTTAGCTGTACACATTTATTACATTAATAACAACCATAAGTTACGTTTATGGCTGTGTAGGGTGTCATGGGATCTAAATAAGACATGGGAATCATTACTATAGACTTTAACGCCTTGACAGACTTACGTAATTTGAATAATATATAGTAATATGAAGCCAAGGTGGAAAATTGCGCTAAATACTGGAGCATAGACAAGTTATATTAGTATACTAAGACAGTTCCATTAAGGTTACAGGGTCATTTTGACAATCCGCCATTATATGTACTGTATATGTGTGGTGTGTATGGATGGAGGGGTTTTCCAGAAGTGAAAGAGTAGCAGTGTAGAAGAGGTTTGTGAGTGTAGAGGAGACGTGTGTCATAGCCTGTATCCTTTGGAGACTTCATATAGTTATGACGCATGTCCGTAAACACAGGCTGGAGCTTCTCAGCTGCTCACTGGAATACTTTTAGGATCGTTCAGCTGTTAATTAGCTCATAAATTTAACAACCCCGCAGAAGCCGTTTCTGCATACAAGTGAAGTTGTTTGACCACACCTGTGGTCAATGTGGAGCTTCATGCCAGGACAAGTTGTAAAATGTTAGGTTATACCATAAACATACATTTTCGGATCAAAACCATTATGAAATTACTTGAACCCAACAGAAAACACCAAATAAACTTTAGACTTGAATCCAATGACGGCCCCAAAACATATCTAGAGACCAGTATAATAAAACCATTATGAAATTACCTGAAGTCTCGGTTACATTTTTAGTCAAGTTCAGTACGGAAAATGTCCATCTAGGACTAGGAATAGCATCAGATGATAACCTCTTTCCCCAGGGCATCGGTGTTAGGTGAAAATTCGATTTTGACTGTAACATGGTCCAAAAGTAGGGCAGAGCGGTTTCCTGCACACTTGAAACTCAAGCTGTTTAAAGCAGCGGTGACTAGGGTGGGCTCACGGCCTGAACACTCATCCCACACACACAGGCCTAGAGTTCATTGGGCTCAAGAGCACCTAGGAGGAGGCTGATCTGATCAAAGGTGCTGGTCACGGCCATTAGGCACAGCAATAAGGACCCAGCATGAAAAGGTTGTGATCTGAAAAGGGTTAGGAAAGAAAAGGAGAAAAAACAACATCAGGACCCTCTAAAGGAAGAAAGCAAACTGTGAAAAAATTGAAAAGGTACGTCAATCAACTACAAGCACCCAGTTGGACACAAGAGATTCCCAGGCTTTCACCCGAAGGGGCGACAGGCCAGAGAGGGCTGCTGGAGGGGGCAACCTGGGAAATTAAAGACCCTCTTTAAAAAGCACGTAAGGGAGGGAGTTCGCAGGAGAAACTTAGCTCCATCTTTCACCCTGTCGACCCCTTGCTTCTCTTTTAATTGATGTGGGTGGAACTCTGCTCTGTGTGACAAAAGCCGGGTCATTAATGAGACCTTGTCAGCTTCCAAATCTCAGGTAGGTAACAAAGGCCTTTTGGGAGCAAAGGGCCAGTTGAAGGAAACATAATTTTAGGAACCTCCTGACCTCCGCCCTAGCTTTCCTTATTACCAGCATCTACATCCCGCGTCCTCCACCAACTCCTCCTTCTGCTCCTCTCACCCGCCGATAATTCTGACAAAGGAATCGCTTTGAGAGCTCCTTCCTGCTTTTTTTTTTTTTTTTTTTAAATGATTTGCTTTCAATGTCAAAAAGGGCTGAATGATCTGAAGATGGGCTCACTTCCAGAAAGTAAAGGGTGGGAGATTAAGGCAAAAGTGAAAGAGTAAAAAGACTATGCAAAGGGCTTTCAGAGGTTACATGTGAGATGGGAAGAATGGGTAGTCAACACTTGACTAAGTCTGTAGAAATGAGGATTTCGCTTGTAATAGTTCAAGCAGCTTATTGCCATCTCCGGCCAAAACATGTCAAAGGTCAAGCGAGTTTCCCGAAGATGCGATGAAAACAAACTCGACGCTATTTATCTGAAATTATTCTCACCTACAACACTCACTGGCATCTTGCACAATTCTTTCATTAAAATGTAAAAAGAAAACAACTATTGGAGAAAAAGAAAATTCTCACATCAATTACTCACCTTTGTCGTTCCAAACCTGCAAGACTGTCGTTCATCTTCATCTTTCTGTCCCTTCATTGACAGCTACGCAACTACCGCTTTGACGCTTCAAAAAGAATGAAAGCCTAAATATGTTCATAAAGTGAGCGATTCTCTTCACACAACTTAGATATTTAAGATGAACGAGAGTCTTACGGGTTTGGAACGACATGAGGGTGAGTAATTAATGACAGAATAAAAATTTTGGGGTGAACTATCCCTTGAACTACACAATAAAATTGCCATATTACTTCACTGATATAATAGGTCTCACAGTTGTATGTGTTTGATGATTCATTTCATTTGAGTCATTCTGTCGAGATTTGGACTATAGTTGCATTGTAAAGATTGACCTTTGCAGTACTTTATTTCTTTCAAGGTTTTTAGGTTGTGTTGGACTGGGCATTTTCATGAAAATTTTAATTCCTTGAACACTCCACAGATCATGACCTTAGGACACAATAGAGGACATTTTCAAAGGGAATAAAGATTAATAAAGGTCCAACTTGGCTCTACAGGTGTTTGGTCATGCGTCAAGAACCTTAATAATTTCACCTAGACAAATCTGCACAGAATATCCATTGGATTTTCGCAACTGTGGTTCAGCTGAGGCTGGTTCAAATAATGGTAAAGAATAGACGTATCAACTTTATCATTTATATGATAATGATCTTTTTTTTTTAGAAAGATACCGTTTTTGTGCATTAAATAAAACCACTCTGAATCAGTTCTTTATTTAGGATGTTTTCCTGAATTGGACTTGACTCACACCTTTGAGCAGCTATAATGAAAATGAGAAGAAACTGCACTTACTTCAGACACCGGTGCTTTTCATTTGACTCGACAGTTGCTCATAAACTCAATGTGAGCTCCAATCATCTGGGAGACTGGCTGGATGTCTTATGAGCTGTTTGCACGCGTCCATCACCAAAGCTACCATGTTTGTAAACACGGCAAGGGAATAACATATTGACCTTCAAAGCACAAACATTATTGAATGAGGTGGCAGCTGTATACCTGAATGCGCTTATCTATCAGCATGTCCTTATGATATGTTACTATGTTACCCATATGAAGAAAGACGTTATTTACCACTTTATGTGCCTGTCAGCTGTACTAGACTTCTCATGTATGCCAAGTGAATTTCTTATAATTTTCAAATTTTTCTTTTAATAATCTATTTTTTTCTAGCATTTTCTAAGTTGTTACATTTAAGTTACACACACACACACACACACACACACACACACACACACACACACACACACACACACACACACACACACACACACACACACACACACACACACACACACACACACACACACACACACACACACACACACACACACACACACACACACACACTTTTCTAAGTTGTTATATAGGGACATTAAGTTGGTGCAGTATCTTCCATCTTATCAGTGTCAGTGATTTACAGTCATTTCCAAACCCATTGGAAATGACATACGGTCCAGGATATTACTCTATCAATACATTTTCTATTCCATGTTCCAAGCTTCCATTTTCTGATAGAACAGTGTTTTTTATCATAATAAAAGATGTATTATTCAACAAGTACATTCATCCCAGGATGTGCCACAAAGTTGCGGACGATAATTAGTCAATGAGTTTAAACTGGAAGAAATGGCTGTTGAGAAATGACTACACCTGCTCAAACCTGACGGCGAGAGTTTATTCAGTCACAGCTGAAAAGCTTTAACCAGGATCCCAAACCCAATTTCTTCGGTCTGCCACCTGCAACACATGTGTTCAACAGAACTGCCTTCCTGTGTGTTTTTTTTGTGTGTGTGTGTTCATTTCCCAACTGGCACTAGGTCAACATCTCATTCAGCACCTTGATGTGTTACAGTGTTTACAGTCCAAAGCCAACAGCTGATTTGTCTGCACCGTTTCCTCTTGCAGTATTAGAGAGGCACCCCAGCTGACACCAAATGGTTTGGAGCGTTTTGTCTTTTTTCCCCCCCTTTTAAGCTGCTTTTTATGAGCCTTAAAAAGTAATGGATGCTCTGGAGAGATAACATCAGACATTAAGAAGTATGTGATGTAATGGAGAGGAACACTCTCAGAAAGCATTCAAGTCTTTTTCACAGATTTTCAGGACAATCTCAGGTCATCTCCAAAACAATCTGTTCTATTGTCACGACAAAAGCACCAGCCTCCATTTCAGAGCAAAAACAGCATTAGAAGAACTTTGCTTGATGGACATCCTACCATAATCAATCTGAAACTAAATTGCCAGATCATAAAAAAATTATTGCTTAGATATATAATCAAATACGTGAAATGTTTGTGAGAGACTCCATTGAGTGTGCATGTTGAAAAATACATCGAAACTTAAAAATAATGGGAAAACAGCAGTGGATTGCAAAAATGCATTCAGTAAAAGGCCCCTTAAACTCTGTCTCAAACATTTTTCTTTAGATTGTGACAAAAAGACAAAAAATGTCATGACAATTTGTAACTATTTTGATTTGTTGCAAATTCATATAAAATCTTAAGACCTCATTTGTACGTTTTCGTACGTTCTCGCCTATGGTTCTCGCCCAACTGAGGTATGTTTTTGGGTGGGTTATGGATTAAGCTTAATACTTGTTTTTAGAGAGAGATTAGAAATAGTTTGTCATTCAAGCCATATACAGGTATATACAAATCATACAGTTTCACTAATCACAACAATTCGTACACAATAGCACACTTAAAAAGTAGCTAAATCTTCTCATGAGTTGAGGTTGAAAATGTTTATTCACTTGAGTTTGCATGTGTAAACATATTGGCAATACCAAGCTAAAGTGTTTTTTTATGCAACATAAATATATTTACATTTTGAAAACCCTATATTTGACCAAAATTGTTTCCTATTTTGTCATTCTTGTGAGCAAACAACAGAAAAGACATGCATGATCAACCTAAAATGAATCAAACTGTCAGCTACAATTGGCAAGTACATCTGAAATCAGTTGTATTTGTCAAAAATAAAATGCGTTAACTTACTTGCAACTTATATACGTATAAAGTTACGTTATTATACGTAACATGTTACCCCCAAAACTGGCCATAACATCAGTCTAGCATTTTTGTTGTTTTCTACACTTTCGGTCATTATGCCATAAGTGCCAATTTTTTTTTTTTTTTTTTTTTTTTTTTAAACATGTCTGGAAAGGTTGTTCTTCGGGGATTCACAAAGAGCATCATTCAAACTGGCCTATTGTAGTGTGTCCTGTTTTTTCTTGTCCTGGGAGGAAACAAACCCCATCCCTTGAGCATATGGATGCCTGTGTTCTAATCAGTAATGATAGAGTGGCTTTTGATGGAGAAACTCACCCTTTCTAAACCAGACTTCTGTTCCTTTTTCCCCTCCTCAGGTCTGATGGAAATCCGATCTGTCAGTGTGGGAGTTGTCGCCATCAAATCTGTCAGCACCGGCCTGTACTTAGCTATGTCCAAAAAGGGAACACTCTTCGGATCGGTAGGTACATCGAATGACAGTGTTTCAGCATCTTTTAGTATTAGCGTTTTTGTGAATCACAGAAATCTGAAACACGTGGGTCATCCAGTGAATATCCAGCAATTGATATTTGGACTTTTAATACTGTAATTGAACTCAGACTAGGTCATTACAGGAATCTGCGGTCTCTTACTGTTTTTGTGAAGATAGTGCGTGCCACCAGACAGTTGTTTGTGGCTTGTTTAATGAAGACGCCCCATTGCATGGTGCATTTTAACTGCACTCTGAGAAATCTCACCCTGGCAATCTGTCACCAGCCATGATAAGATGGCTTACAGATGGCTATATCTGTCCTCCGATCCCCAGAGTAAACATGACAAACCTTGGGAATCACTCGAGGCCTAAGCACCCTTCTTTTCTTACTCTTTTGAATGATTATTATTAGTCACATTCACTCATTCCACAGTGATCTTATCGGACTGTAGGTTAAAGCTGCCTCGATCGGTACTCTAAGTGTTATTGTCATCATCCTTTTTGTCCTTTTCAAGTTAATAGCTTTATCCAGCTGTGGCAGAGGGGCAAAGCTCATTTGGCTTCGTCAGGCAGCTTTTTGAGCCCATGCGAGACGGTGATGGTTGATTTACAATGACAGGCTGGTTGAGATAAATACAAATGCGTAATGGGTACACAATGGGATGTTTGGGATATTACTCACTCTCAGATTTACCTAGGACATAAACACATTTTCTGGATTTGGGCATCCAAATGTAATTCTTCAACAAAATGGCTGACCTGAATATTGGGGTGTGGGTCCTAGTGAAAAAAAAAACCTACCAAAATACATTTCACACTTAGTACAAATCCATTAACATATTTACTGACAAATCGCTTGAAACTTACTGATAAATATTATAATTAAACTTTATTTGGAGTAATTCTTTATTGCACAATGCACATTTCTTAATACTAAGCCTAACATGTGTTTTAATGTCATTATTAGTAAGGATAGTATTATCACTGTATAATATCAGTCTTTACATGCAAGATGCAGTATAGTTCCATTTTAGCACAATAACATATATTTGGTTGAACCACAGCACTACTTCCAGATAACGTCTCGGTTACATATGGTAACCCTCGTTCCCTGAGGGAGGGAACGGAGACGTAGGTCAGACTGACCAATAGGAATCTCGCTAGAGAGGCCAATCTACTTCGAGTGAAACTAAAACAAGCCAATGCACATTGGCATGCAATCATTTGCATCAGCTGCGCGTCCTCGTCAGCGCGGGTATTTAACAGCAGCTGTTATGATTGCACACTAGTTTTTTGCTGAGGAGCCAAACCTGAAAAAGCTGGCCGCCCCAGCGGGCGGCAGCAGATGTGGCGACGGGACCTACGTCTCCGTTCCCTCCCTCAGGGAACGAGGGTTACCATATGTAACCGAGACGTTCCCTATCGGTCAGTCACTACAACGTAGGTCAGACTGACCAATAGGAATCCCTACCAAAGCGCCACAGCTGCTGCACCCCATCCAGCGCCCCATGCAAGCCTCTACACCTTCTTGCCTAGAAGGACGATAGGAGGAGGCTACACACAGAGTGTATCTGTCACTGTTGTTCCGTAATAACCCATACAGTGAGATTATTGGATAACACTGGGAAAGCGTGCCCTTCAGTTAGGAAGGAGGACGCTGCGGAAGCCACTTACTTCAAGGAGTTATGTGGGGAATACATATGGACTAGCCCGAAGGCTGTACTACATATGAGATAGTGGGTGACTTAGCCCAAGGGAAAGACACGGGCTTCCGTTAGGAGCAGCCGTGGAAAATATACACATATGGGATCCCCGTAGGGTCACACATATGGAACCCAGCCCAGATCCGGTTCTCAAGGATTCAGCGGATAAAGGCCTGGCACCTGGACGCTCCGCCATGTCCGGGCCGAGGGGTTTTTGGAGGACTCAACAGGTTTTTCACTCTGGAGCAATAAGGGTGCACAGTAGGGTGCAGCAAGCCGACAGAGCCGGGCCTCTCGGTGCTTCTACCCGTTTAGGGTGAGAACACGGGAGGAGACCGGCTCTACACGTAGGCTATAATATCTAGCGAACGTGTTAGGTGTCGCCCAGCCCGCAGCTCTACAGATATCTGTTAGCGAGGAGCCACGTGCCAGCGCCCAGGAGGATGCAACGCCTCTCGTGGAGTGTGCATGCAACCTGAGCGGGCAGGGCACGCCTTGAGCTTGGTAAGCCAAGGCGATGGCATCCACTATCCAGTGGGCCATCCTCTGCTTGGAGACAGCCTTTCCCCTCTGCTGGCCTCCGTAACAGACAAAGAGCTGGTCTGAGGTCCTGATGCTTTGAGTTCTGTCCACGTACATACGCAGAGCGCGAACGGGACAGAGCAAAGCCAGGGCTGGGTCTGCCTCCTCCAAAGGCAGCGCTTGCAGGTTCACTACCTGGTCTTTGAAGGGAGTGGTAGGAACCTTGGGCACATAGCCAGGCCGGGGTCTTAATACCACATGGTTGTCACCCGGCCCGAACTCTAGGCACGATTCGTCGACCGAAAATGCGTGCAGGTCTCCTACCCTCTTGACAGAGGCCAGTGCAACCAGTAGCAAAGTCTTCATGGAAAGAAGCTTTAAGTCTACTGACTGCAGAGGCTCAAAGGGAACATCCTGAAGTGCTCGAAGCACCAGGGAAAGATCCCAAGAGGGTATGGAGGGGGGTCGAGGAGGATTTAATCGTCTCGCCCCCCTAAGAAACCTGACGACCAGGTCGTGCTTCCCCACTGTTTTGCCATCTATGTGGTCGTGATAAGCTGAAATAGCGGCAGCATGTACTTTGAGGGTGGAGGGAGACAGCCTTCGCTCCAACCCTTGCTGCAAGAAGGAAAGCACAGACCCTATCGAACATCTCCGGGGGTCTTCTCGGCGAGAAGAACACCACTCGACGAACAGGGTCCACTTCAGGGCGTAAACACGTCTCGTGGACGGCGCCCGTGCTGAAGTGATGGTGTTAAGTACCTCAGGGGGTAAGTCACCTAGAACCTCCGCGTCCCGTCCAGGGACCAGACATGGAGTTTCCAGAGGTCTGGACGCGGGTGCCATAGGGTGCCCCGTCTCTGAGTCAGAAGATCCTTCCTCAGAGGAATGGGCCAGGGAGGGACTGTCCCAAGGAGCATGAGTTCTGGGAACCAAGTCCGGGTGGGCCAATAGGGAGCCACCAGAAGGACCTGCTCCTCGTCCTTCCTGACTTTGCACAGTGTCTGTGCAAGTAGGCTCACTGGGGGAAACGCATATTTGCGGAGGCCCCGGGGCCAGCTGTGTGCCAGTGCGTCCGTGCCGAGTGTTCCCTCGGTCAGGGAGTAAAACAGCTGGCAGTGGGAGGTCTCTGAAGAGGCAAACAGGTCTACCTGAGCCTCTCCGAACTCTCTCCAGATCAGCTGAACCACCTGGGGGTGGAGTCGCCATTCTCCCGGAAGCACAGCTCGTGATAGCTCGTCGGCCACACGGTTGAGCACGCCAGGGACATACATGGCTCGAAGCGACCTCAGACGCTTCTGACTCCAGAGGAGGAGATGGCGGGCGAGTTGCGACATGCGACGGGAGCGTAGACCACCTTGTCGGTTGATGTACGCAACGGTTGCTGTGTTGTCCGTACGGACCAGTACGCCCCTGCCCTGTAGCGACCTTTTCAAGCGGCTCAGAGCGAGATGTACTGCTAGCAACTCGAGGCAATTGATGTGCCAATGCAGTTGGGGAGCCGTCCACACCCCTGACACTGCATGCCCGTTGTACGTGGCACCCCAGCCGGTGGCGGAGGCATCTGTGAAAACCACAGCATGCCTGGAGACCTGTTCCAAGGGGACTCCTGCCCGAAGGAACGAGAGGTCTGACCACGGGCTGAAGGTCTGGCGGCAGGCCGGTGTGATTGCCACCCGGTGAGTGCCATGATGCCACGCCCATCTCGGGACTCGGCCGTGAAGCCAGTGCTGAAGCGGTCTCATATGAAGCAAGCCGAGCGGAGTTACCGCTGCTGCCGCTGCCATATGCCCCAGGAGCCTCTGAAAAAATTTCAGTGGGACCGCTGTCCTGCCTTTGAACGTGTTCAAGCAGTTCAGCACCGACTGAGCGCGCTGCTCTGTGAGGCGCGCTGTCTGTGCGACCGAATCCAACTCCATACCGAGAAAAGAGATCCTCTGCACAGGGGCGAGTTTGCTCTTTTCCCAGTTGACCTGAAGGCCCAACTGGCTGAGGTGCGTGAGCACGAGGTCCCTGTGTTCGCATAACTGATCTTGAGAGTGTGCTAGTATAAGCCAGTCGTCGAGATAGTTGAGGAGGCGAACGCCCTGTTCTCTCATGGGAACAAGGGCCCCCTCCGTGACTTTCGTGAAGACACGGGGAGACAGGGACAGCCCGAAGGGCAGGACCTTGTACTGATATGCTCGACCCTCGAACGCAAAGCGCAGAAACGGTCTGTGTCGAGGAAGAATCGAGACATGAAAGTACGCGTCCTTCAGGTCGATCGCTGCAAACCAATCTTGGGGACGGATGCATCCGAAAATGCGTCTCTGCGTGAGCATTTTGAACGGTAGCTTGTGGAGGCTCCGATTCAAAACTCGCAGATCCAAGATCGGTCGTAACCCACCACCTTTCTTGGGTACAATGAAGTAGGGACTGTAGTGCCCTGACCCCATATCGGCTGGAGGGACCGGCTCTATCGCGTCCTTCGCCAGTAGGACTGCAATCTCCGCACGCAAGACATGGGCATCGGCTGCTCTCACTGTAGTGGAGTGGATGGCCCGAAACTTGGGGGGACGCCGGGCGAACTGAATCGCATAGCCGAGCCTGATGGTCCGAATGAGCCAGCGAGACGGACTGGGGAGCGCTAACCAGGCTCTCAGAGACCGTGCAAGCGGGACCAAAGGGACTGTAGGCGTAGCCGGAGTGGGGCAGCGAGGTGGAACACAGGGACGTGGCTCGGGAGGCTCTCTCTGGGAGGCGGCCCGTAGCAGGGTCTGTGTGTGCTGTGCAGCACTTACCTGGTTCCACGGGGCAGGAGGTGCAGGAGGCGGCTCGGTGGCGTTCTCGAACTGCACACTGCTGCTCACTGGCGACAGAGGAGGCGGATGAGAGTGGTGAGGATTCTGTCCCCCCACTGCTCTCCGGGTCCTCTTCGGACCCAGAGATGGTAGAAACTGCTCTTTTATTGAAAATTTGGGTACCGCTGGTTTTAAGGCCAGCGGCGGAACAAAACGAAACACAGGATTTTCCACCCGGCCCTCTTCCGGGGGAAAGTCTCCTGGAGAGCAGTCCCTTCCATCTCCGGGTCGCCCGTCCTGGGGCCGCTTACCTCTGGCTTTGCCACCCTTCTTGGCGGGGGCCTGGACGGGCGGGGCGGCCTGCCTGCGACTGGCTCCACGGCCAGGTGGAGGCTGCAGCGCGGGAGCAGGGGCAGACGCAGGAGGACGCCCCCGGCGACGAGCAGACTGAGGAGCCGCAGGCGGTGGGTTGGAGGCAGCAGCTGACCGCCGCGGCAGGATATGCTTGATGGCCTCAGTCTGCTTTTGTACAGCCGAGAACTGCTGGGCGAAGTTCTCGACCGCGTCGCCGAAGAGGCCGGTCTGGGACACGGGGGAGTTGAGGAACCGGAGCTTCTCAGCCTCACTCATGTCTGCCAGACACAGCCAGAGATGGCGCTCCTGGACCACCAAGGTGGACATCGCATGACCCACTGACCGCGCGGTGACCTTCGTCGCACGAAGCGCGAGGTCCGTTGCGGCACGAAGTTCCTGGAGAACTTGTGGATCATGACCACCCTCGTGCAGGTCCTTCAGTGCCTTGGCCTGATGGACCTGCAGCAACGCCATGGCGTGCATGGCAGAGGCAGCTTCCCCACAGGCCTTGTAAGCCTCGTCGAATAGGTCCGACGAGTACCTACAGGCCCGGGAAGGAAGACACGGTTCTCCGCGCCGAGTGGAGTTAGGGCACAGCTGCATTGCTCCATCAAGGGTGGTGAGGGAGGAGGAGCCACCGGAACGGTTTCTGGCAGTAAAAGGTGCCGTCCACATTCCCGTAAGCTCCTCATGCACTTCCGGGAAGAAAGGCACTGGGGTGGGTTGCTGAGAACCAGCACGCGCCACCCCGAGATACCAATCATCCAACCTCGAGGGTTCGGGACACGGTGGAGGATTCCACACGAGCCCGACCCCGTTGGCGGCCCGGGAGAGCATGGCCATCATCTCCGGGTCCGTCTCAGGCACCGCTGGCACCCCCGAAGGAGGCAGCGGTGCCGAGTCGTCGTCCGCAGAGAAGTCTGACCCACCCTCCAATGCAGCGATCGACATCTGGTCACTGGGAGCCCCAAAGGAGACAACCGGTACACACCTCGAGGATGGTCCAGCTTTCTCCAATGGAAGCTCAACTGGCTGCGGAGCATGAGAGGGGTGAGGGCTCCTAGGGGGTTGGTTCCCCGAAGGAGACGCGCTCACCGTGATCCTCAGGTCACCCGTGCCCCCGCCCGAAGCAACCCTCCGAGGAGGATTGGAACGAGGCAGAGGCACGGGGACTCCGCCCCTTTGCAGGAACAGGAGTCTCGACCGTAGCTCCGCGATGGTCATCTTCCCACAATGGGTACATGACTCATCCACAAACGCTGCCTCAGCGTGTTCAATGCCCAGACACACGAGGCAGCGCTTGTGACCATCCTGTGAGCCCAGGTAACGACCGCATCCAGAAACACACAGATAGAAAGTCATCTTTTTTTTCTTTTTTTTTTTTTTTTTTAAAGACGCTGTCTATCTGTGTAAGCTCTTTTAGGGACTACTCTCACTGGTGCTGAAGCACGCAGGGGAACAGTCACTGCGAACACAGACGGGAATGTGCACCCGTCTGTGCGCTGTCTCTCTCTCTCGCTGGCAGGTCTTACCGGCTGTGAGAACAGCCTTTGAGCGCTGAACTGCGCACCTTACCAGCTGTTAAAACAGCTTTTTTGAATTTGCTCAAAAAAACAAAACAAAAAAGACAGACAGAAGAGAGAGGACACAAGACTGCTCGCGCTGCCGTGCTGTAACGCCCGCACCGAACAAGGAGAGATCCAACGAAGGCTTGCCAAGTTTCACACTCTGTAGGATTACCATGAAGCGTTTGGCTCCGAAGCAAAAAGCTAGTGTGCAATCATAACAGCTGCTGTTAAATACCCGCGCTGACGAGGACGCGCAGCTGATGCAAATGATTGCATGCCAATGTGCATTGGCTTGTTTTAGTTTCACTCGAAGTAGATTGGCCTCTCTAGCGAGATTCCTATTGGTCAGTCTGACCTACGTTGTAGTGACTGACCGATAGGGAACTAAAGTGGGTTAAGTACAAAATTAGTTGTTCCAATTTGGCAGACTTTAAGTAGGCCTATAGCAATTTTTGCATTATATAAAAAATAAGTTATTATTGTTGGTGTTAATAATAAAAGTATTAATAGGCTATATATATATTTTTTTTAAATAAAAATATATTTCACAATTGAAAATGTATTGTCTTGCCATTTAAAGTACATTTTGCAGTATTTATTTTTTATATATATATAAAAAAAATGATATATACAGTATGTAAACATTTTTTCAAATGTTTTCATATATATATATATATATATATATATATATATATAAAGCCGAAAATGTTTGCTGTTTACAACATATATTTAGCATATATTTGAAATCTATTATGTCCAGATAATGCCTTAATAAAAAGGACCTCTTGCTACTAAAAAACATAGGCAAATCCAGTGATTAGTAGGTCAATCAGCAGATTTGCAGATTTGAATCAATTAAATTACATAGTATTTTAGTCCTTAAAGTAAAAAATAACATGATGAAATTTAGCCACATTTTAAAGAATATTTCTGTGAAAGGACAACTAAAACAATAAAATAAATAACTGCATGTCTTAAAACTACAGTAAATATGTTGATGCTGTCAACAAGTAACTCATCCTGAAATCTTCATTTGACCAAATTCAGGTCAGATACAACCCCAGCTGCAAGTTCAAAGAGCGCATCGAAGAGAACGGCTATAACACCTACGCCTCCCTGCGCTGGAAGCACCGGGGGAGGCAGATGTTCGTGTCGCTGAACGGCCGAGGGAAACCCCGCAGAGGACACAAAGCTAGACGGAGACACCCATCTACTCATTTCCTCCCTATGCTGCCCACATAGCTGGACTCTTCCTCATGAGCAATGCTGTGCCATCTGCATTTGATGGGGACTTATTAAATGTTATTAAATTCTTCTGTTTTGTTTTTCTGAGTACTGTCGCACAGTACATTAACTTATTACTCTGTCTTCTGGCTCAGCTTAAGACCCAGTAATGTTTAAAGCAATGCTGTTAATATGATGTACAGGTTATGTATTAATGTTGTTGTTGAGTTAAAGGTTGTGTAGGTTAGAATTTTTTTTAAAAAAAAATTCCAAATTTGTTTAGACTTTCTATATATATCAATGCATAATTAAAATCTAAGTACTCTGAAAAAGAAAGTATAAAAATCGAGTGTCTGTAGACCTCTCACGACTGTTTTAAAGACAGCTCATTATTTACATTCACTTCACCCCCTCCCTTCTGGTCTCCTTCCAAAGCCACACCCCCAAAACACATGAACGCGCGACTCCGACCGCTGAGCTGAAGACGCATTATTTACCTGAGACGAGCGAAGAGTAGAGGAACGAGTGCATGTAGTGACATCATGTCAGACACACATGTAAATAAAAAAATCTAACTTTATCATTATGAAGTTAAACAAATAAGTTGTATTTTATTACTCACTATCAAAGTAGCATATTGATATTGGTAAACTTTACAATATATATTTATTGATTCGCTAACGAGCTAGTTATCTATAAGGCAAAGCTAAACACAGGTTGCGTGATACACGTTGTTCCATTGCCATAATTTACACTGTGATGTAGATGAATTTCGTGTAAGATTTATAACATATATATGATGTTATGCATGTAAGAGTTTGCTTGATGAAAGCATAGTTGATTCTGATGAGGACTACACTCCCGAGACAAGTACCACATCGTCAGCTCGAGGACAGAACCGTGGTCGAGGGCGAAGCAGAGGAGGTCGTGCAAGAGGTCGTGCTACTAGGGTCAGAGGAAGTAGAGGCCGAGGACGGGCTGGTCGAAGTGCAGGACAAGGTGCACTTCTTGGACAAGAGGACCTGAGTCGAGTTTTGCATCTTCAAGCACAAACAAGGGCATGTGAACAGGTAGGCTATATATGATGTGGAGTGTAATGTACACAAGTCATCTCAGAGAACAATAAAGCTATATATAAATAAAATCAAAAATTGAATCATGTTGACATATGTTTTGTGTAATTTCATGAATATTTTCTTTTTTTTTTATATATATATATATTTTATGATTATATATTCCATTGCAGGCCAGAATTCGAGGACTGAGCCTGGAACAAGCACACCAAGTCCTGGAGCTCTGCCTGACGCGTGACCCAAGTCTTATGTTTGATGTTCTGGAAAGGATGTCTGAAAATGCTCCTCCACCAGGCCCTCTTGTGTCAGGGCAACCCCCTTGGTGTGTCTGCCAGCGGTGCAGAGGAATGGCCACATTTGTCGAACAAAAGTGCTGTGGACAACATCCTGATTATTGTATTTCCATACTGCCACACATGGAAGCCTACATTTTGGAAGAGGGTGTTCTGCGCCTTGCCAGACGTATCTGGAATGACATTCGTGCATTGACTGATAATCCTGAACCAGGACAAAGTAATAGACAGTTCCGTCACGCAGCATACAGGCAATTTGTAGTGTGGCAGTATGGAGCATTGGGACAGGGTCACAGAGTCGTGATACCAAGTTGCTGCGTCTGGAAGATACGTGACCGTTATCCTGATCCACTGCAACAGTACAGAGGTTTTATTCCCAGTAGAGTCTAAGAGTCTAGAGTGCTTTTGAAAACTGTCAATCTATTGTTTTGTCGAATACATGTACATAGTTTTTGTTTTGTACGTTTTATATTATAAAAATATTGTTATGTTTTAGTTTGGTTGACTATTTTCTTTTCTTTTTAAATAAATTTTATTATTGAAAATTACACTTGCAATAGAAAACGTTTTATTACAAAACTACATTTATGTATTTCTTTCTGCAATAACGACAACCAAATGTAGAATGTCACTTTTTGATTTCTGTATTATAAAACGCATAAACTATATCACAAATATAAAAAACATTAGCACAATCAAAAACAACTATATAAAATGAAAGAAGACAATGAAGTGTTTCCAGAAGGAATCTTGATTGGAAGACGGGTGAGACTTGGGATGTAGCATCACACCAGCTATTGTCCTGTGGCGATTATTCATTTTTCCGGCAGCGATTGACCTATACAAAGAACATAATAATTATCGATCTGGCATGATTACCCCATTTCAAAATCAAACACATTAGTAAAGTTAAATATCTAATATATTAGGGGAGAATAGTTTTATTTGATTGCGTTTTTAGTCTACATTTGTCTTGGATGAAAAAGTCACCCACGTGATATTTGGATAGTAGCATTACTTTTATATAACCATTTCATATTCTAATAACTCTTTCTGAGTTAGATAAGTTACAGTTAAAATTATGTTATATGTAATGTTGTAATTTAAATTAACATTTTATCTATGTTTCAATAAATACATATAACATATAGGTACCAGTATTTAAATAACTCACCTAAACCTCTGCTGACTTGAATTTGCAATAGCTCCTGTGTTGATGGAGCAGGTGCACCAGACAGTAAGCCATGTTGACGGGGATCATCAGGTCTCCTGGTTCTTCTTCTGGGCATCCCCTTATTAGATGATATCCGTCGATGGAGGATGGCACGCTGTAGTTCAGAGATGTAGCTGTAGTCCTTATCCACCTTTAATGAGCACAACCTCCACTTCCTGGACTTTTTGTTGTACAGCTTGACATACCTGACAATATAGAAAGGTGTACTAGCTTAGTAAAATGTTTTAAATTTCATGTTCATTTTTGAAAAGAATTCAAAACTTACTGAATTGTGCCATCAGCTTTTCTCCTGGCTGGTCTATGGAGATGATGGTTGTAGTCTAGGCCAGCCAGCATGGTACGAGCATGATAAACTGGAGGGGAAAAGCTGAAGCGCTTGCTGGCATACATCAGTATGTGGTTATGAAACGACTCCAAATCTGCAGTTGACCTGAGTGCACAGTAGACAAACATACATACAAGATATTTTCTTTATAACAATGTAGTTCATGTAAAATCAACGACAATTACAGTAAAATGACTTTCACATAGTTGATTTCACCATTTACAATATAGAACTATATGAAGCAGCTTATGTACCTGAAATTCAGAAATTTGGGGACGACCTTCAACCAGCGTTCATCGAGAATAATTTCAGCCAGCCTGTCATGTGCCACTGAACCATTCTCAATCAATTCTTTGTCTCTGCTGTCCTGCAAGGGGCCATGTTTACACTCACCAAGAGCCCACGTGTGTTCTCCTGTGACATGGTGCAGGATTCCCACCCACATGTCCTGTTGGAAAACATTTACAACCTGATTGCAAATTCTAATTGCATAAAGAAGTAACAACAAGAGTTTACACAAACAGCATAACATTTTTTTCTTTTTATATTTTAATAGTGATCAACTAAAGCATTATATATGTAATTGAAGGCAAAAAATAATAACAAATACCCAAAATATGTCACTATATTTGTACAATACATACCCAGTATAATTTATTTCTTTTTCAAAACAATACACCAAAACGGGTGATTACATATGTTAGTTTAGTTTATGTAAACATATGCTTTCAATTTCTTATGTTTCTAAATATTTAAACTGTAAAAAAATAGATAAAAAAAGAAAATACTCACAATAAACTCCTCATAGGTATCTGCCGTTTTACAGCAGTACCAGAAGTGGTTGCAGATGTCTTTATTCCACATCTGGAGAATGGCACACCCCTTTTGCTGTCCTGCCTGGATGCATAAACAATTATTCTTTTCTGTTAGGTAAACTATGATTATGTCAACAGGATTAAAAATACATAAAATTATTTAAATAATAAATAAATAGGTATAGAAGGGAGTTGGTGTGTAAGATTATATTGTGATCAGATGAAATGCAATTAGTGATGGTGATTTATTATACTTACAGCATGAATTTTTTTGCACAAGTTTTTGGACCCATGCCAGACATCCAGAGTGTGGTGAACTCCGCTGTCTCTGTATTTCCCTTTGTCTGGAGGACAAATGCTAAGAATTAATTGCATACTCAAAATAACTCAAAACAATATCATGTCATTACCAGATTGATGAATTTTGTCTGCGATGAGTGCAGACATTTTTAATGATTTACAAAAACCATAAAGACAATAATAAAGAATTTTACTGAAGAGAGCTGATATTTGGGAATGAGCATCGGTGCAAATTTCAGCCAGATTTATTTCTTGACGGAGTGCCTCGAAGGTCTGTTGAAAGCCCTCTTTCTCCATTACAACAGAGTTCCTCTGTGTCTCCCTCTTGTCGATGTTGACCATACTGATGATCTGTTTTGTTTCATTATCCATTGTAGAATATGTGCAATACTGTGCACAGAATCCAGGACTGTCCATCCGAGCATCACCTTTTATACGGAAAAGTAAAAGAGCTCAATCTATTTTGTTCAACAATGACATAATCATTTTATACATACTGTAAATAACTGCATAAAATCACTGGGCAACCATTGATGAGATTTGCTCTTTATAATGCATGTATCTTTTACTAATTTACTACAGATTTTGTGAAACAAACAACATGAAAAAAACAACACAAAAAACATCAAAGTGTCTCTTTCCAGTTTGCAAAATGTTGTTTAGTTAAAGTTATTTCCAATATAGGATTTTTTTTTTACCTTTACAGTGTTGCCAATTGTCATTGGCTCACACTGCCATCCTTTGAGTCAATAGGGTCACATGAGGCAAGGTGTAAAAATTGGGTTATACATACAAATCTGAGGATCTCATTCTACACGGTTTAGCCATCATTCACACATTGCCTCTTGTAATTGCATTGTAGATCAAGGACCGTCCAGTGAAATATTCAGTACTCCGTTTTAATAGATATCCTGTTTATTTTTAGTGTGTATATGAATTTACCTAAAGCCACAATAGGCCCTTTGGACTGTAGCTGGGCAATGATTTCAGTTCTCTTCTCCTTCCAAAATTCCTTTATGGTGTCCACACAGTAGGAGTCTTGTATTCGGAAAAAAGACGACTTCTCCACCATCCCCATATTCATAAATTTAAAGAGAAGTGAAATCTTGGAATAGTTGTTGCCAGACAGCAGTATGTTACACGCCAACATAAAGTCCCCAGCAAGCATAGCATATTTGAAATTGGGCTGTGAAGACCATTTCCAAACAGTGTGCCCGTTACAACATATCTGAAAAAGGAAAAAAATTAAAAAATAAATTTAAAGTATATTACAAATCTGAAACACTTTGAATTGTTCAAAACATGTTATCTATACAAACACACAAAGTTCAGACTCACCCATTCCACAATTGCAGCTGTACCCCTGGAATGGATGTTGACCTCAAATGGTTTATGTGCCCCACATTCGGCATTTGTGTTTGTGTCCTTAGCAGTACACATGTTCACAGGTAGAACCAGATATTCGGCAAGCAGCTTCAGACAACTGTGGTATGATATAGATGCTTGCTGGCCAATTATATCATCCTCAACCAGGATTTTAACAGTCTCTGGGATTGGATGTATGTCTGCAATAGTAGGGTCTTGGGAGTTGTCTTCTGCATCGTGCACAGTGTCCTCCATACTAATTGTTTGAAGGGAATCCAGACAAATCGGAGTCTTCAGAGCACCGCCTGTCCTGTTATAACATAAATATTAACAAAATGTGAAGCAAACATATTAATAACTTCAGTATAAAATGTATACATTATTGAACCTACCGCACACAAATATGTGGCATATAGTCTTCATCATCACTGTCATCATAGTCTGTATCAATTTCCTTTGTTTCGTCTTCTTCAAATGATGAAACAGACTCTGTCTCCATATCAGGACACCAGGTGTCATCTTCCCAATCGATACTATGTAGTAAAAAATTAAAAATATATCGAATCTAACAACATAATGTAAAAAATCTATTCAGTCAACACAACCACTTACGTTGAGTTTTTAATATTGTTAAATTCATCTTCACTGATGACATCCAGATCCAGTGATGACATACTAAAGAGAGATAACAAACAAGATTTTATGTCACCATCACTGGTTGAGGTAATGATGGAGACAACTATAAAGTGAAGTTTAATAAATAATGTAAATAAATGTCTAAAAAATCAATCAATACCTTGCATCTAATTCATGAATGTTTTTCTCCTGTATGCTGCTACTATCCAACTCTTCAACTCCATGTACTGAGAAGTCATCATCTCTAAGAAAATGACAATAAAAACAGTTAAAAATGTGGACTGTTATAAAAACTGTCACTCGTTCACTGAACGACACAACATACAAGTCTCACCGGTCAGAAAGCGACTCCGAGACAATAGTGGATACAGGTGGTGGTGGCCGTGTAAATCCACTTTTGGACGGAGTGGATGTTGATATGTCTTTCTCATAACTGTAGGAAAAAAAATACAAATCAACACAACCATCACATTTATAAAATGTCTTGATTATAGATAAACAGAGAAACATACACTCAAATAACAACTCACAAATGCATTGCAGACACAAAATATTAACACACACATACAACATAGTGTGTACGACACACAAAGATACACGATAAAGACATCAGTAAACATCGGTCTAGAATATAAAAACAAAACAAAGATGAAAAAAATGATAAATCATGGTAAACATGTTAAAAGAGTTAGACAGAGGGTAAATATAATACTAAGAAAAATACCAGGATGCGGAGTAACGTTACACCTGCTATCTGTTAAACCTACATTTAGTTATCTAAACAAAATTATGCACAATTCAACACTACAGCTATCATCTTGAGCTAAGTCTATTATTTACCGTCTCTACTACGGCTCGCTGAGTAATGCTATGTTAGCTATATTAGGCAGCTACGTGTGCTAATGACGCATGCTTCTTGAAAAGATAAACAAAAAAATCTGTATGATCTAAATACAAAAAGAAAGATTTACCTGTCCAGCAGAAATGAAGCCATCAAGGCGTCACTTTTCAGCCCCTTGAGGTCCCTCAGTTCTCGCCAACGCTGGAAAGCCACGCCGATATTCACCCGAGTTTTATTTCTTTGTTTATCCAACAACTTTTTGTTCATTACCTTTTCTTGTAATGTAAATGACTTCCTTTTTTTGACTGGGTTGCCTTCGTGAACTGCAAATGTGGACTTAGATTGGTCTTTCTCTGCCATTGTTTTGGTAATCCTAGGTTCCGTGGCTCTTGAATTACACAAACCAAACGAGTGCGCGCAAAAGGGCAGGTCCTGTGTGGCGAAGGGGTGGTTGCCATGGTTGCGAGAGAGTGACAGTCGCCTAGGCCAATCCGTTGTTTCGTCCCGGTTCGAAATAATGAGCTGTGTTTAATGCAGATTAAACGGTCTAGAGTCAATTGATTTTTATACTCTTTTTTTCAGAGTACTTAGATTTTAATTATGCATTGATATATATAGAAAGTTTAAATAAATTTGGAAAAAAGTTTTTTTATAAATTTCTTGCCTACACAACCTTTAACTAGGTATTTACTGCATCTATTTGTATGTCAGATTTCTGATAGAGATAACCAACCCAGTCTTACTGGAAAAATTTGCCTCTACCTACATTTTTGCAAAACCTATAATTCAGTGCAGTTCCCGGCTGAAACTAACACTATAAGGGCAGCTTTTATTCATTTTCATGATTATGGGGTATTTTATTATCTCTAATAAAATACTTTTCAGAAAACGTCTTTTTCTTAAGACAAAGAAACACTCAAAAAGCTTTCACCATAATTATTGCATGGTTTGTATGCTAATTTATTTGAATGACAGCCTATAGGCTACTGTAGCCAGCTTACTACTCTTCAAAAGTATGTGGTCAGTCAATGTTTTTTTAAAGATGTTAATAATTTTATTCAGAAAGGACACATTAAATTAAAGTGACAGTATAAAGGCATTTATAAAGATTTCCATTTCAAATGAATGAACTTTCCATTCATTAAAAATCAACACAAATATTAAGCAACACAATGGCGTTCAACATTTAGCCTATAGAAATGTTTCTTGAGCAGCAAATCAGCATATTATTTCTGAAGGATTATGTGACACTGAAGACTGGAGTAATGCTCACCTTTGCCATCACAGGAATAAATTACATTTCAAATATATTACAACTTGCTTTTGCTTATCCTGTCGGTAGGATTTAGTGTAGGCCTATGTTTTCTTCATTTTAATATAGATAGAGAATTCAACTTTTAGTGGCAATCACTTGACAAATAATTTCCGAACTGCCGAGCCACTCATTTTATAATTTATTTCCAAACTGCCGTGATACAGGTACGTGCAAGCATCTGGGAATGTTTCCACAGTCGTGTTCGTTTGTTCCATGGCGAAAACTGAACGCACTTTTGGTGCTATTTCACTTAGAAAATGCCGCGATACGCGCAAAAAGCAACATAATATCATTTTGCAGAAATATTGCCACATGCACGTTTCTTTCATGAGACTGGGTTGGACATCACATCACAATTAGCGATTGCATTTTCGAAAAGCAACGGTTGTTTACTTTTTTTTTTTTTTTTTTTTTACAATTCACAATTCCATCTTGAAACATGGGCTGCGTCTGAAATCGCATACTCTCTGGAGAAAAGGTACTTATTTTGAATAAGTAATTACTTCAGGACTGCTAAAAAAGAACGTTCTCTATAGTTTGAATATGTGTAGAATGAATGTAATCCAGACGTAGCCTAACATCCGCCATGTTGTCATTATCATGTGACCTACCGCCGCCAGTTGCATCGCATCATCTCCATTCATAAATCCTCTCCAGTGGCCTCATGGGTAAAGTGTCCATCCTATGCACACTTCAGAATCTCACCGGAAGAAGTAGGTCATCCGAGTACTTTTTGCCTACTCTTTTGAGTATAGAGGGAATGCATTAACGTCACTTCCCCGCCGGAACACGCCCCCCTCAGCGGGACTGAGTGGCAGAAGAGCTGCTGCGTGACTGGAGTTAATAGGGGAAACTGCGTTAACGCGAGTAAAACAAACTATTATCAGTTTAAACTAAAAGTTGGACTCGATATAGTGTTCCTTACAACTTATCAAAGATCCAGTGATCCATGGATATTGACATGCAGCCAGGAATCCTGTTTCCTGACATTTATATGTGCCTGATTTCGACGCCGGGGAAATAAATGAAGAAAATTTGCCTGTAAACGTTTTATATAAATACAATATAGATAGGTCTAAATCCGAGTGATCACTTACATTAATGTTATACTGTATATCATCATATCGTCCAGCCCTAAAACTTGTATAGTTTTTTGTCAGTGTTTATTTAAAAACATCCAATTATGCAGAATATAGTCTGTTCTGTAGCTTTTTGCAGTCTGTAAAAATATACAGTACCTCAGATTTCTGGTCAAATCTAGTTGTACAGTCAATCGCTAAAGCTCTTTCCCGTTTTAGATGTGTTTTGTGTGATTTTCACGGCATTCACACTGAAAACAAATGCTGCCGCTCAGTCTTTTTGCCACTTGTGGGCGTGACCGCATTCACTCCGGCCGACGGTGACGTCATGCGCATACCCTCTATTGTGAATTACTCTTGTCACATAGGCCTACTGTTTTTCACCTAGGCTAGTAGTAGGGAAGTATACGATTTCGGATGCAGCCATGAATTTGGAAACTACAGTATGAGTATGAAAGCCCTTTTCAGTACAAACATAATTGCGACTTTAAATCTCAAATTTATTTCTTGTGTTTTGAATGATAGCCTAGCAAAAAAAATAGTTAACTGACAACATGCACTGTGAAGGGGACATACAACTAATTGGTTACATGAGTCCACATCATAGACAAAAAACTTTTTTCCATAACTTGTCGCAAAATAGAACACTTAATATATTTCGACCTTTTGAACTCTGTTCGGTTGTGATGTTATTGTCTGTTTTGTCCTCCGCAACTGCAGTCTGCTCCATGTATCGGTGAGAATCTGGCTCCCTCCACGTTCCATCGACCACAACTGCATGTTCTGCCTACTAATGATCAGCATCAGCTGCTGAGTGGTTAACCGTGGCAGAAAGTCCAAGATGCCTTCCAAAAAGGCGTAATTCTAGCCGCGCTAATGGAAGCTTCATCTGTTTGAGTCAAAACAGGGGTCTGCTTTCACCTGTTGCTGGCAGTCCGGAGACTTCTATGCCCATCTCGCCTGTTAGTCAAAAAAGTAAAAGGATTTTATTCACTGTGTGAAATGTCGGTTGACATTTTGTATAGTTATATGTGTTTGAACAAGGATATGAAACTAACGGGGTATGCTGAGGTATTTGCGTATATATAACGTAAAAGGAGTGCTGTGGTTTATTAGCCTCATTGATTCTCGTCTTATTTGCAGGTTTAATGGCAACAAAAATCCCTAATGCTACTACTGACATAATGATCCAACAAAACCTCACGGATCTTGGACACCAGTAAAAAGCTCTATTCATAAGGAAAATCAAGCAATTTAGAAGGCTAAAGGATCTTGGAGGGTTTTTCAGCCTGATAATAATTGCACAAAGAACATTTATTTGCTAGTTCTTGTAAAAACTTCTATGTGCTCCGAGTTCAGAAATCAGCATTCTGATCTGAAGAACCTATAATGCAACATCAAGAACATTTTTAATCTCCCCCAAAAACATGAAGCTCAACTCCAGACAGCAACATAGTGTCTGCCCAGATCCGGTACATGTTCATTCCATGCGTACCAGATGTGGGCCGGATCTGGGCCGACACTATGTTGCTCTCTGGGAAACAGCCAAAAAAAGGTTCTTAATATAGGATTCTTTGTTGGACCTATAATGTCCAAATGAAAGTATAATTGACCGCCACAGAGGAACCTTTTAAAGAACATCTAAGAATTCTGTTGAACGTCCCTCAGATCTCAAATTTCATATTTTGTGCTCAACTATCTTCAAAATATATTTCACAAAACCTTTCCTTTATGATGGGTTCCTGGGAAGTCTTGCAGGAATCTATGGGTTCCTAGAGCTGCCCTTTATTTTAAGCCCTGTAGATATTTCATCATAAAAAAAAAAATCACAAGTCTGGCTTAAAAACGAAAAAGAGGGTATTCGCTGTAAGATACTATTTAGTATAAATGTACATGAAAGCAACGCTTTATAGAGACACCAACTTTCTATCATGCAGAAATGTTATACCCTCCTTTAATCTACTCTCTTCATCATCTAAAGAGTAAAACACTCTACCTTTCTTCCTTTCTCTCTCCCCGTGCTACAGCCCAGGAATTCAGGCTGTATTGCGGAGTGTCTGTTTATGCCAGTTTTGTGCTTGAAAGACACAGAAAGAAACATAAAGAGGAGCCTGTAATTATCATTGTTGGTCTACTGTCCTGTCAGTTCGCTCGCCAGAGAGACCGGAGTGATCTTTTGGCAGCACTGGGACGAAAGATCAAAGCTGTGGACCTTTGATCAATGCTAAAACAGCCCGCAAAACGTCTCTGGAAAATCAGAATGGAATGCCTGAGAAAGAAAAAAAAAAAGAGGACAAGACCCTGGAAAGCTTGGCGAAGACATCTTCTGTCCTCTTCCATTTTTAGACAGTGGTGGCAGTTTGATTGTTCATATTTTGTGTCTTTAAAGATGGTCAAACAGTGATGAATGATGTTTTGATATAATAGATTAGAGAATTTCAAAGTCAGCGAGCTTCCCAATTATATTGTATTACATCATATATATAAATCATATATAATATTATCAAATCATAGCAGTTGGTAACTAGCTTCACCAAATATTATTGTTTCAAACAGCTTTTGCAAACACCATCTGCCACCACTTATTTATTCAAATTGTACCATTCTAGTCTTGTAAAACTGATTAAACAGTCTTATTCTCGTTCTTCTCTCCTCTTTTCTTACTACTTGGATGATGTATTTTCCCTCTGTTCCATTTATAATTGATGAATCTAAAGGCCAGAACAAAAACATATCTGCAAGATCAACATTTGCAATTAATAACCAGTGAACCTGTTCAGTGTTCTCAATGTAAATCAAGTTCGCCTTACGAAGAGCTCGCTGATTTAGAGACAAGAATGGACAGAATCTAAATTCTCCTCAATTTGTAGGGTAAACTCTCAGGGTTGCTTTGAAATTGATCCAGTTTCATAGGCTATTCGATATTTCTTTACCTCCCAACTACTTCTGCATTTGATTTTGGCCATATACTTACTTTGAGGCCAATGTGTTCATTACATAGCATGATGGTTGTTTCAAGTCTGTCAGAGAACCTGGCGTTACAGCATTGCATCTGTGCGAGATAGTTTAGGACGGCAGTTAAAATGAGTTGTTGCATTACTCTCAGGCTGAAAAAACACAGCTTTCAGAAACCCCTTGTCCTTTTCCTCTTGCGGTCGCTCTCTTTCTCTCAACCTTGGCAGTCACGACAAGATTCATCATAGCTTCGATTGTCATCACGTTGAGGATTAGTGTGTGTTGTCTGAAGCGACTGGACGCACATGAATCCTGGAGTAGTGCGCGAGCCTCGTGGCCCCCGTGAACCCCACCATGCCACTGTCGCGGTATGTGCCGCCACCACAAAGTCTTCCCTGACTTCTGCACCATTTTGGCATTCCCAGAATGCCTGTGGGCAAGCCAAACGCTGGCGAGTGGGTTGAGCAGGCTGCCATTAGGAGGGGTTGCTGTCCATTGTTATAGGTTTTGGGCAGTTGAAGCAGACGGTATATTGGCTGCCATCCCAGTTAGCATCGCGAGGTTGTCTATGGCTTTTAAGGGGCTGGAAAAGGTGTAAGATGGGTTTCATACAGTGTTCATTTAAATTTAGTCAAAATTTTGGCTTGTGATGGTCATGCATTTAGCCAATTTTAGTTAGCGAGAAAAGTATTTTAGTGCAAAACTGGTGTAAAATGAATCCAAATATTCAAACATTTTACATATTAATTTAAACGTCAGCATTAAAAAAAACATGAAAACTGCTTGTTGTGAAAACCCGGGCTCCTAAAATAACGTTATAATGAGTAGCCTACATTATGTATTGTAATTCCTTGCTTTATTCATTGTCCCTTTTCTAGCGTGTTGTTATGGAAATAGAGTATTAATGACGTGACTTACACATTCTGACTGGCACGTAACTTAGGGTTAGTTCACTTCACCCAAAAATGAAAATTATCCCATAATTTACTCTTCCTCAAGCCATAGGTGTATATGACTTTCCTCTTTCAGCCAAACACAATCAGAGTTATATAAAAAATATCCTGGCTCTTCCAAGCTTTATACTGAGAGTGACTGGTACCTGACTTTTTGAAGCCCAAAAAAGTGCATCCATCCATCATGAAAGGATGGTTAATAAATGCCTTCTGAAGAGAAGCCATGCATTATTGTAAAAAAATATATATTTACAACTTTATAAAATATAATCACTGGCTTCCGGGAACTGGCATACACGAGTCTGAAGAGTGCCCCCTGACCCGACGTTAAAGGGACACTTCACCCATTTGCATTAAGCTTTCCATTGTTAGAAGCCCAGTCATACTATTGAATGGTCGTGCAACACTCTCTCATTTTCCCCTGAGACGAGAGAAATCCACTATTTACCTTTTTCACTTCCTCCTACAATGACGCAAAAATCGTCATTTTACGTCATTGTAGGAGGAAGTGTAAGAGGGGGGGATTTCTGTAAAGACTACAGCACTAGTTCCCACCCTTTCAAACCCGCCCATAGGGGGTTGGACCTAATGCGCTAACAGAGCTATCACAGATCCGTGGGTGGGACTTCACTGCAGATACTGAAATCAATATCAGCCATCTTGTTTATAAGCTAAGCTAACAAGCGCTGTGGAGATAGGAAGTTATGACAATGACGGAAGAAACTAAACATGATGTGGAAGAAGAGGATTTTGAAATTCTGCTGCTCGAATCCGATGTTTGTGGCTATCTTTACGAGCCGCAATATAGTGAAGAGCAGCTGAGGCTGATGGAGGAACAGGAGGCGGCTGCTGCGGCTTCTGCAGCCGAGTCAGAAGACCTGCCTGTCGTGGACGAGCAGCCCGGACTGGCTCGAGCTGGGCGGACTGCTGGTGCCTGTGCTCTCGCTGTGCGCTACGGACACAGAGAGAGTCCGTCTGCTGCAGAGAATTTCAACGATGGCAATTTCTCCTGGACGAAATCTCTGAATCAGACGAGCACACGGACGTTTGTGTTGTGATGTGAAGTTGTGAACCATCCTAGTTTCGCACCGCATAATTCTGACTGAACATCCAGGTATCATGCAATAATTCACCATATAGAAAGAAATACAAACGAGGAGTAATTCGCTAATGAGTTTGCCAATGTAACGGGTTCGTTGTTGTGGAAGAAGGAGGCGGAAACCGGCGAACATTTAAACATTTTAATAGTAAAATAAACAAATACAAAACAAAAGTATAAGCCAGCTGGCCACACACAACAGAAACATAACATAAAATCAGGCCTGTTCCTTTTATGCCTCCGCTCCTCCGTGAGAGATATGAGACCGGTGCGTCTCACAGGTGTCATTCATTATCACTCACGCCACCGGCCTCGCGCCGTCCTCTTACGTCCCTCGCCCTCGTCCTGCTCGCCACAGCCAACTAACTAGACATTTTGTGTGAAATGAATTTCAAACTCTTTTGGCAGCTAGCCTTGTAGACGGAAGAGTGATTTCTTTTCTCTGATGTTTGCGCTGTTCTGGATTAGTGGGAGTGGCTTGCGGAGCTGTGCAATGTGGTGCATTGTGGGAGTTGTTGTCTTACATAAAAATGCACCCAAAAGTTATTTTCTGTCTTTTCTCGGTCAAGAGGGCACCAAATTCAAAATTTCTTTTACATTTCGACTACATATATGACCCACTTTCAATAAAGATTAATGTTGAAATGGGTGAAGTGACCCTTTAAAAACGCCAGGAGTTATTGTAGGAGAAATAATAACGAAAATACCTCATTAACGAACATTTTAGTCCGTAATTACGTTGACAGGATTAACACTGGCGGGAAATCTCAACCATGCCAAACTGCTATTTGTCTGTGTATGAGAAAGGTAGGCCTACTTAGGTTTTATATTCTGTCTTCTGTCTCCATCTGGACTGTGATATTTCTCAACAGCTTAAACGTTGTATTTTTCCTCGCTGTTTAAAGATATGTTTTAATCAGTTTCCTTCAATCCTACACATTTGTAAAATAAGCATTTCTAGCCATGAACAGGCCATTTATTTTGGACTCTTTCCATTGGGTAAGTATCAGACTTCAAAAAAAGCGCACTAGCCAATCAAATTTCTGCTTCAACGCTATGTCATTATTTTCTCTGACAATGATAACCTGATATTAGTAATGGCTGAATCAAACACACATGCTGGTTCAGTCTGGTTTGTCTGAGCTTCTTAAAAAAAAAAAAAAAATATATATATATATATATATATATATATATATATATATATATATATATATATATATATATATTGTCCTTGAGTGGACAATGTAATGTGCATTTTTAATTTTAACTGAAAGAGATACTGTATTGTTTTATGTAAATGTGAAAACTATAAAATATAAACAAACAATATAATACAGCTTCAGTTATTGCAAACAGAATTGAGTTTGTTCCTGTTCTAGCAGACGGAGAAGAACGTCATACAAGTTGAACATTGCATGTTTTTTATATCATAACATGAGGCTCTCCTCTCTGAGAAAACCTCAGACTAAAATCTTCATTGATCTATTGATGTTTTCAGACTGTAGAAAACGTCTCAGGTTACGTATGTAACCCTGGTTCCCTGAGAGGGAACGAGACGCTGCGTTTGAGACGCGGTGGGAACGCTCTGCGTGATTGCGTCATGAAGCACGTGTAAAATCAGTCCAATGGAAGCCCAATACGTCATAGGTGACGTCATAGACCAGGAAACTATAAAGCACCCTTGAAAACAGACCGCGACAGCTTCTGAAAAGTCTGAAGTAAGTCGATCAGGGTATGCAGGAAGTATGGCAGGCAAACGCAGCGTCTCGTTCCCTCTCAGGGAACCAGGGTTACATACGTAACCTGAGACGTTCCCTTTCAAGGGAACTTCGAGCTGCGTTTGAGACGCGGTGGGAACCCCATACCCACTACGCCATAGTGACAAATGCCCGTTCTGTGTGAAGTCCTTGGCGCACACTAAGAAGCAAGCAACCTCGCCCCAGGAGTGGAGAGGTCAAGGTCATAAAACCTGACAAATGTATGCGGAGAGGACCAGCCTGCCGCATTACAAATGTCAAGAAGGGAAACACCCGAAACTAAGGCCGTAGAGGCCGCCATACTCCTAGTAGAATGGGCCCGTACAGCCATAGGTGAAGGCTGACCGGCCGCTTCATAAGCCAATGATATAGCCTCGACTATCCATTTGCTCATAACCTGTTTCGATGCAGGGCACCCTCTTCTGAGTGACCCAAAACATACAAATAATTGCTCTGACTTACGCCACAGGGCAGCTCTGTGAACGTAGGCATCTAATGCCCGAACTGGACATAACAGGTTCAATTGTTCCTGATCTGGGGTATTAAAAGGTGGAGGATAAAAGGCCTGCAACACTATTGGGCCCCCAACATTCACTGGGACCTTAGGTATATAGCCCGGTCTAGGGTATAGAAATGCTTTCACCATACCAGGTGCAAATTCCAGGCATGAAGGAGCAACCGACAGGGCATGCAAATCTCCAATTCTCTTGATAGAAGAAATAGCAAGGAGAAACAAAGCTTTCAAAGTGAGGAATTTTTCTGAAACCTCTTCAATAGGCTCGAAGGGAGCTAGAGCCAGACCCTCAAGTACAATGGCTAAATCCCAAGCCGGTGCTCTAGAGTGCAGTGCAGGTCTCAACCTCAATGTACCACGGAGAAAACGAATAATCAGAGGATCTCTCCCAATAGAAGTACCCCCCAGAGGGGTATGATAGGCCGATATAGCCGCCACATAGACTTTTAAGGTGGAAGGAGATAATCCAGCAGAGAAACGGTCTTGCAGAAAATCGAGAACTGAACCAACAGGGCAGTTAACAGGATCTAACTGACGCTCACCACACCAGGTGGAGAATAATTTCCATTTCAGCGCATACAGTCTTCTCGTGGAAGGGGCTCTGGAATGGAGAATGGTCTCAACGACCTCAGTCGAGAGACCGGATTCTATGAGCCTGGCCCCCTCAGAGGCCAGGCCCACAGTTTCCACAACTCCGGCCGAGGGTGAAAAATCGTGCCCTCTACCTGGGACAGCAGGTCCCTCCTGATTGGAATCTCCATGGGAGAGCCGTTCAGAAGAGACACCAAGTCCGAGAACCAAACTCGAGTCGGCCAGTAAGGGGCTATTAGTAGCAGACGGCCCCTTCCCGGCGAACCCTCTCCAGAACCCCCGGGAGCAATGATATCGGGGGAAATGCATACAGGTGCAGCCTCGGCCACACCTGCACCATTGCATCCAGTCCGAGAGGAGCTGGGTGCGTGAGAGAGAACCACATGGGACAATGGGTTGTATCTGAGGATGCGAAAAGGTCTATCTGAGCACGACCAAATTTCTCCCACAGGAGCTCCACCACCTCGGGGTGAAGTCTCCACTCCCCGGGCCTCAGCCCCTGCCTTGACAGTATATCTGCTCCCACATTCTGACGCCCTGGAATGTAAACTGCTCTGAGAGATAGCAACTTCCCCTGGGCCCATAGGAGGATCTGATGGGCCTGCTTGCAAAGGTGACGTGACCTCAGACCCCCCTGATGGTTGATATATGAAACCACTGACGTGTTGTCCGTACGAACCAACACATGATGGCCTCTCAGGTCTGGCAGGAAATATTTGAGAGCTCGAAATACCGCCATCATCTCCAAACGATTTATGTGCCATGACAGATGATGGTCCTGCCAAAGACCTTGCGCCGAGCGGCCACTCATGACCGCCCCCCATCCTGTGAGGGAAGCATCCGTCGAAAGCGTGACGCGTCGACAAGAAGCTCCCAGCACTGGGCCCTGGGCGAGGAACCAAGGTTTCTTCCACATGACCAAAGCACGAAGGCATAGCCGCGTGACCTTGATCTTGCGGAACGGATTTCCCCTCGGAGAAAACCCCTTGGTCCTGAGCCACCACTGCAGGGGTCTCATGTACAGCAGGCCAAAAGTAATCACGTTGGACGCTGCTGCCATGAGCCCCAACAGTCTCTGAAACTGTTTCACAGTGAGTGACTGGCCTAGTTTTACATTTTTTACGGCTGTGAGAATCGCAGAGATCCGAGCAGGAGATAGACGTGCCTGCATTGTGGTCGAATCCCAAATTACACCTAAAAAAGTGGTCCTCTGAGTAGGGAGGAGAACACTCTTCTTGGTGTTGAGCCGCAACCCCAACTCCTTTATGTGAGACAGAACGACATCTCGATGCCGAACCGCCAACTGCTCTGACTGAGCTAAAATCAACCAATCGTCGATATAATTTAATACGCGAATGCCCTGGAGTCTCAAGGGAGCCAGAGCTGCATCCACGCATTTTGTAAAGGTGCGGGGTGATAAACCTAGGCCAAACGGCAGAACCCGATACTGGTAAGCTTCGCCCCCGAAAGCGAACCTCAGGAACTTCCTGTGATGAGGATGGATAGATACATGGAAATAAGCGTCTTTCAGGTCTATTGTGACAAACCAGTCCTCGGACTGAATCTGTGAAACAATTTGCTTGAGTGTGAGCATCCTGAACTTGAGTTTCTGAACTCTGCTGTTTAACTGCCGCAGATCTAGAATAGGACGCAACCCTCCATCCTTTTTCGGAACAATGAAGTAACGGCTGTAAAACCCTGACTCTCTGTTGGGAGGAGGCACCCTCTCTATCGCTCCTTTTTGAAGAAGTGTCAGAACTTCCTGCTCCATAACCAGAGCCTGCTGTGGGTCCACCACTGTGGGAAGGACCCCTTGAAATCTGGGCGGACGAGAACCGAACTGAATTCTGTAACCCTTTTCTATTATGTGCAGGACCCATAAAGAAATATTTGGCAGAAGTTTCCACGCTGCCAGAAATTCTGATAAGGGAACCAGTCCCTCGAGACTGGCCTCTGGATTTGATTGAACAATCATTTCGGCGCCCTGAAGCGGCGAACCGGCAGGGAACAACCGAACTGACCGTTCTACAACCCTCCTCAGAGGATTGTACGGGGACGCTGACACCTCGGTGCCCTGAAACGGCGAACCGGCAGGGAACAACCGATGTGGCAACGCTGCGACTCTCCTCGGAGAATCGCCCCCCGGAGGGCGCCAAAGAGAAACGGTTCCTCGGAATCGTTCCTCCTTGGAGGGGACCACCCTCAGAAGCCTGGCACACTCGGCGTCAGGACTTCTTCTTAGTCCAGGCTCTCTTGGAGATGACAGTCCTCAGATCCTGTCTACCCCCAACAGGCCTGGACTGCGAACGCCACTCGGGAACCCCAGATTGTGGAGGAGCCCGAGCAGCGACGCTCTGTTTCTGCTGGAATCTGTGTGCGGAGCTTGTAGACGGACGAGGCTGCTCCATCTTTATATTACGTGCAGCCTCGGGGACACTGGACCGGCGAGGAAGAAACCTCTGAAACGCAGCCGCTTGTTTTTTATTTTCTTGAAACCTATCGACAACACAATTTAAAGCATCGCCGAACAGACTTGTAGGAGAAAGCGGTGCGTCCAGAAGAACAGATCTATCTTTATCCTTGATTTCAGAAAGATTCAACCATAAATGACGCTCCGTGGCCACCAGGGCTGCCATAGAACGGCCCACTGATTTAGCCGTCTCCTTGGTGGCCCGGAGAGATAGATCTGTTGTGCGACGTAATTCTCGAACAGTATCAGCACTAACTTCCTCACATTCATCCATGTCCCTCAGCAGGTCAGCCTGATAAGCTTGTAAAATCGACATTGTATGTAAACATGCTGCAGCCTGACCTGCTGCCGAATACGCTTTACCCACCAGCATAGATGTATTTTTTAATGGTCTGGTGGGTAACGTCGGGGCTTTCAGTGATGACGCTGACTCGGGGGAGAGATAGCTCGCAAGCGTCTCTTCCGCACGAGGCATCGTCAAATAACCATAATTATCCATACCTCTAACTTTACTATAATTACTAGTTTGAGGATTATGAACTCTGAAAGACGCCGGTTTATTCCACGATCTGGACACCTCAGTGTGAAGATCAGGAAAAAACGGGAGTTCCCGACGAGGAGGTCGTGATCTAGATGGTAAATAACGTTCATCTAGAAGACTCTTTCTTGATTCAACATCAATATCATCAGCTGGCCACTCAATATTTAATTTAGTAACAGCACGAGATAAAACCTCCATAAGCTCCTCATCAGCAGGGGTATGAGCTGGCGAAAACTCAAATTCCCCCATATCAACGACATCCAGTTCCTCAGAACTGGATAGCCGCAACAGTGGTGTCTCAGCCTGGGGAGGAGAAACCGCAGAGCGGGCTCCTTCCTGGGCTGGGACACCGGATCCAGCAGGTAAGGGCTGAGAAAGGGCGGGGCCCGTCTCAAACCCCGCTACTAAATCCATATGTGAACCCCAAGATGAACGCCGCCGCAGTGCCTCGGCAGCCGCGGGACCCGCACCTCGGGGAACACGAACCGAACCATCCTCCTCAAAGAATGCCCGGCGAGAGCGGAGAGTTTTCATGGACAAACTCATGCAATGCTCGCAGTCAGCCCCCTCGAGGACCGACTGAGCATGCTCCACTCCCAAACAAGCAACACACATCTGATGTGTGTCCCCACCCGTAATGAAACGAAGGGCAAGGGACAACACAACGTTTGTAATCTTGCTTGCTCGCCATAATGATATATATATATAAATGATCGGACAGACAACAATAAATAGACAAGGACAGAGTCACAGAGAGCGCTTACTGAAGACAACAGAAGCTGTCGCGGTCTGTTTTCAAGGGTGCTTTATAGTTTCCTGGTCTATGACGTCACCTATGACGTATCGGGCTTCCATTGGACTGATTTTACACGTGCTTCATGACACAATCACGCAGAGCGTTCCCACCGCGTCTCAAACGCAGCTCGAAGTTCCCTTGAAAGGGAACTAGCGATCAGGTGTTTTTTAATATCATTTGAACTAAGCGTTGTTGGGGGGCATTACATAATCAGATTACTTTTGTGATGTTACAAGTAACATGCATTACATACTCAGATTACTTTTTTGATGTTACAAGCAACGCATTACAAGTAACATGCATTTCGTAATAACATTACTTTTTTGATGTAACCTGAAATTACTAATAACACAAATACATTTATTTACAGCCAGAAACGTTACAGCAGATGAAGTATTTTCAAGAACAGTCACGGTAATATGAATGTAGCTGAAATATGGCTAGTGATGCATAATGTCCAATTTAGAATTAATCCGAATTTCCTCCCAATCTAAATGCAATACTTGGAAAATTGAACAATGATATGATTTCTTAGATGTACTTGATGTTACAACATTTTTTTTTTTTTTTTTACCTGCAAGTGTCTCCTAGGAGAGAAGGAATGAATGCAGATTCTGGAGCAACTTGGCATTTCTGACCGACTGTCAGCCATCTTGGTTTGGAGGGGGAAAAAATCGACATAGAACGGCTTGTCACTTGGTGGCAATGTATAGGATGATGCAATAGTGTCCGTTGTAGTGTTTGATTTGAAACTGTGCCATAAAAACCCATGCATACAAGAAAGGGCTTTTTGTAGCTGTCCACTGTAGGGACTCTATGCATGAAAGAATTAAAAATTAAAATGCTGATATTTATTCAATCAGGATCAGTACCTGTCCAAGTATCTATCAGTAACTATCCAAATAAGGTCAAATACAGGAATTTTTTTTTTTTATTTAATGTTCAATATTTTTATAAAGTAAAAATAATGTAGTAAATTTTTTCATCCATATTGAATTTTTTGTCACTTTGTGTGGCATTTTCTTGGGTTGGCAAAGCCAAAACTGACATCAGATGTGTTTATAGAGCCCTCTTCTGACAGAAAGAGTGTATTACAACATAAAGACCACTCTATGAAATTGTGCCCCCCATAGGATTATGTGTGGAAATGTCAAAAAACTTCCCAAAATACTACACGTCAGTCCTAGTATGTGAAATTAGTATCATAAAAGTATCATGTGTTAACAATAAGTCAAATAGTTTTCAATGTTACAACCTCATGCAATTGCAGTAACATCCTGTCTAAATGTAATATGCACACAAAATATAATTTTTCTTCCTCGCATTTGTTTCCTGAGCTCCCGTAAAGTTAATCAAGAGGTTTACTTCTACCTTACTTCTGCAGTTTGAGAACAATATGACATTACAGTTTTATAGCCATTATGAATTTTATTTTTGATTTGGAGTATAGTGATTAATAATGAAGATGACAATTACTTCATGTCAAATGGCTGACAGCCCCTGGTCTACTTCTAAAAAGACCACAAAAATATAAAACCTATCATGTTTAAATGCCTCATAACTGTTTGTCAGCCTAAGAATATCCAAACATATTTGTGTTTTATATATTGTGTGCAAGTGTTAATTGTGACAATATGCGTCATCTTTTAAAAGTTTTTGTCTTCTAAATCTATGGTTGGAGCTGATGAGCTGAATAACATCTCGCTACGATGGGTGTAAAGTTTTACTGCGTCCATCAAAAGGCTGTGAAATTGCTTTAGCTTTTTCTCTGCACTCTATTTTAAGAAAGACCAAAACCTGAAACAAACTAAAACATATTTATCTGGGGAAATGCTTCAAATGGCTTCAGTGCAATGTAAGCATATAGGAAATGTGTTAGATTTAACATGAAACAAATATGTATACTGCATTCATCAATGCATTTAGGGTCATGTGACCTATATTAGCATTACATATACAAAGTCTATAAAATACTTGTAACTTGTATTTGTATATATGTAATACATAGAAAATTGTTTTAGGGTATTTCAAAAGCTTTTGGACCTTGCTTTTTCCCTCGCACTAATGTCAGCACCGGTGCAGGTGCTTACATGATGGTAACAAGTTATGGTTTTAGACATTAGACCACAAGGATTTGCAAGAATTTACTCAGTGTTGCTGACATCATAAAGTGAGAAACTGAGTCTCCACCCAGTGAAAAAAACTATAAATACTCTACTTCTTCTGGAGACACTCACTGATCGTCATCTTCATCATGACCATCATCATCATCTCTCTGCTCCTGCTGGCCTCTCTGCTGCCACACCTGACCTTCACTGGTGAGATTGATTATAACAGTGTATTATGATGCTTTTTTTAAAGAATGTTTGATTCGTATGTGTTGAATAAGTTGACTGACAGAACCATGTCTCTCTCTCAGCTCATGTGAATGTGGGTATAGTGAACGGCAGGAAAGCCAAACCCCACTCCAGACCTTACATGGTTTCTCTTCAGGTGTATGGGCAACATATCTGTGGTGGATTCCTCATTTCTGATCAGTTTGTCTTGACTGCTGCACATTGCCGAAAGAAGTAAGACTGTAATTTTGTCTGAGCTAAAATCATGAATTTTCTATTCAATTCACAATTATTTGTATTGAAATTTTCACAAAACATTATCGTTTCAAAGCAGCTTTACAGAAAAATACATGTTTCTACATTACAATTTAGAGTGATCTGTTATCAGAGGTGACTGTGAAAGTAATGTCCATATGACAAAAATATACAGTGCTAATACAAATCATGCAGTTAGCTGATATCTTGTATTAATTTAGGCAGATACAATGATCTCATTAAATGAACTATTACACTGTAAAAATTTTGACAAATAAGTTATGACATGTTTTTACATTGCTTTAACTCATCAAAATAAGTAAAGCAATTTTCATAAAAAAAAGAT
Organism: Rhinichthys klamathensis goyatoka; assembly: GCF_029890125.1. Taxonomy (NCBI): domain Eukaryota; kingdom Metazoa; phylum Chordata; class Actinopteri; order Cypriniformes; family Leuciscidae; genus Rhinichthys; species Rhinichthys klamathensis. The sequence continues at coordinate 1,489,828 of NW_026606664.1, read as the reverse complement.
TCAACTCATTTTTTTAAGTTAGTTTAATGTAACTTAATGAACATCTAAGTTGATTGTACTTAAAAAATTTAGGCAACAATGTTTTTTTTACAGTGTACAAATTGTGATCATAATAATTACAATATATAGAAAATTTGACAGTGGTGCATGTTGATTCAGAGTTGGCAGTCTTCATAGGGGTCGGCGTAATCTCTTCACAGGTTTTGGGTCATCTGAAATCTTTTTAGAAGATTAAAAGTAAACTAAATTCAAAGTACAATCTTAATTAAATGGTTTCATCATACCTTCACAATCTTTTCTGCAAGAATAAAGAAATCTAAAAGCTGTAGTTAAGATGAATGTTTCCATAAACAGAACAGAAGAGCTGACAGTTGTGGTTGGTGCACATGATCTACGAAAAATGAATGAAGGAGGTGTCCGCATTAAAGTGGAGTCCTACTACAAACATCTGGATTATAGTGAAAATCCTTATCGGAATGACATCATGCTTTTGAGGGTAACAGACTGCATTTATACCAGTTGTTCAAAATGATAGCTAATCATTTAAACACGGTCTATTAACATATAATTGTGTTTTTTTGATTGCAGCTAAAGAAAAAAGTCGAAAAGAACAAACATGTCGAATGGATTTCAATACCAAAGACAGAAGGAGACATCCCAGCAGATTCTGTTTGCAGTGTTGCAGGCTGGGGAAGTTTAGTAACTAATGGCACTTCAAGCCCAGTCCTCATGGAAACAAATGTGAAGATCATGAATAACAAAAAATGTAAACATATTTGGGGATTAACGTTCTCAGCTGGACAGATGATGTGTGTATATGGCGATGGAGGAAGCTGTGGTGTATGTACAATTTTTTAATTTTTTTTTAATAATAGGCTAATAATATTAGTAATTAACAAATAAAATAAATATATCTATAGAATAATAAATAAATAATTATTTTGATATATTTAAGACTTTACAATGCATGAAGCAGTCTCAATGTGCTGAAGAGAGAAAGGTGATAACTGGCATTTTAGTGACGTGTTGATCTGTGTTTCTTAACAGGGGGATTCAGGAGGTCCTTTGGTTTGTGGACACACTGCAGTTGGTGTCACATCTTTCGGTGACACTTATCTCTGTAATTCACCTGAACTACCTGAAGTTTATACGAAGATTTCAGCATTTCTTCCATGGATCAAAAACATAATTATAAATAATTACTAGTTCTTAATCAAATATGTTTCCAAATGTTTAAAGGGGTCATATAATGCCATTTTTGTGGTTAATACACACAAGTTAATATGAATCTTTAGGGTCTAAACTGTTTATATCTAAGTTTATATTCAGATTTCAGCATATCTTCCATGGATAAAGAGCATTTTTGGATTTGTTAATTAAATTAATTGCTGATGAAATTAGGTGATTTTGCTTTTTTAAAGTTAAGTTCATTTGCCCTCAAAACGTCTTTCAATAAACAGAATATGCATTGTAATATATATGTACTGTGCGCTTTCATTTAAATAACAAAATAAACAAATGATCCTGAACATTTTATAATCATTTGTTTCTTGTGTCATAAAGCAGAAAAGAGGCTCTCGGGAAACATAATTTTTATTTCCCTGCATGACAAAAACGTCCAGAGTCCTTTACATATAAAGTCAACATCAGGCTTTCGTAGACAAGTCGGGGAAGGTCTCGTTTTTAGTCTATATTTTATTATCTATGTGTTATGTTACTTTTTCTAAGCTGGGCTGGCTTAGTAATGTTTTAATTAAATAAAAAGTTATATTTTTGGCAAATGTAAAGGCCCTTTCAGACCAAAGGTGAAATGAATAAGCCTCAGGCTGAAGGAAATGCAGATTAAGAGGCAAAACACTTTTACTTCAGTATTAAAAAGAAAGAAAGAAAGAAAGAAAGAAAGAAAGAAAGAAAGAAAGAAAGAAAGAAAGAAAGAAAGAAAGAAAGAAAGAAAGAAAGAAAGAAAGAAAGAAAGAAAGAAAGAAAGAAAGAAAGAAAAGGAAACACAAATGTGATGATTAACTGAAGTCATTTTTGCTTATTTGAAGTTGAAGTCAGCTGCAAAGAAATTGGATAATAAAGCGAGATTAAAAACATAAAAGTACATTTATGTGATTTAACATATTTATTGCACAATATTCTAAGTTTGCTTTTCACTGTTTTTATTCATTTTGAGGAATACTGAATCTGTTTTTGTTCAAGTGAGAGGAGTAAATGCAGGCTCACATTTAGTCTAGAACTACAATAAGCATCATGTTCACACACAGCGCACACAAAGCCTCTAAACCTTACTCAAGATTTCTCTCAACATGAGGAAAGAAGAGATGTTAGTCAATAAATGGGAAAAGGAGTAGCATTACTTATTTGGAAAAAGTAACTTGTTGGTAATTCAAAAGTAATGCGTAACTTTAATAGTTATTTGATTTTTTTTTTTTTTAAATCAGATATACGTTGCCCCCAAAACTGATAAGAACAAACCAAAACCTCAAAATTCAAATGAACGTTGCAACTGGCTGGGAAAATGCTGTTTCATATACTCACAGTGTTTATTATGAGTAATTATTGCTGATAAGATCTGCTCTTTTTTAAAACCTTATTAGTTTAACATGATACATTCTAATAAAAAAGCTGTTTCCTGTTGACAACATATGCAACCCATGTCTTAAATTTATAATCTGATATGGATTTTCTGCCTGAACTGTTGTTTTTAATACATTTTAAGGTATGTTAATTCTGTTCAGTAAATTTAACATCACACTTGCCGTAAGTGAGTATTTCATGTACAAATTCAACAACATTGTTTTTAAATGTTATCAGAATTTAAATTTGCCATTTAAATGTTATCAGAAATCTATTTTTCATTATCAATATTTTTAAAATGTATTATTTTAGTTGCATGCACTATTTCCATCTACATTTTCATTCAATTTCAGTAATTCATAAAAGATCTAATGCAGCACCAGAGAAGTAAATAATTATATTTCTGTCATTTATTTATTTATGTCATGTTATTAATTATTCACTTAGTCATGTCTACAGCTCACTTGAATTTGTTCTAGATCAGTAGATATGACATGCGGTTCCCTGGAAGCTGGTCTTAAAGTTACCAGAAGCTCAATGTCTCCACCCGCCCTTATATTTACAGTGGGTATAGAAAAGAATCAACCCCCTTTAAAATAATCACATTTTGTTGCTTTGCAGCCTAAAATTAAGACAGACACAGTTTTTGTTTCATTCAGCTGTATTTACTCAGTGCAACTTATAACATCCAAGTGAAAGATATAACACCAACATATCAGAAAAATTTCAAAAAAAAAAAAAAAAAATCACTGAGTTGGAAAAAGGATCACCCCCTTGTTTCAGTATTTTGTTGAACCACCTTTTGCTTTAATTACAGCCTTTAGTCTGTTGGGATATGTCTCTACTAACTTTGCACATCTGGACGTTGCAATATTTGACCAGTCTTCTTTGCAGAACTGCTCAAGTTCAGTTAAATTTGATGGTGACCATTTGTGGACTGCTGTCTTCAAGTCATTCCACAGATTTTCAATGGGGTTTAAGGCCCCGTCCACACTACTGCGTTTTCGTTTAAAAATGGAGACCTTTTGCTACGTTTGCACCTCCCGTCCACACTAAAACGGCAAAAACGGAGACCCAAAACGGAAAAGTTTAGAAACGCTGCCGATCCGTTTTTCGTTTTGAATCTCCGGAGGGCGTTTTAGTGTAGACGGGTCAAAACGGAGGACTTTAGAAACGATGACGTAGTAGAGGTTCACGCTCGGCTCTGTGATTGGGTGTCATCAGTCATGGCGTATATCTTTGCTAGCAGCTGTTGTACAAGTAAATTCTGCATTTTACAACGCTATAACTGCCTACATGCGCCGGAGTCAAGCTATTATTCGAGCGATCTGTGACAATTCCCGTGTGCAGCGGCGGCGTTGACCGTACATGGAGCGTCAGTTTGGGGTTAACCCAGAGCATGGTGGGATCATTTTATCAATGAAGTTGTGTTTACACCGGCACACGCATGCCCAGTGTTGGTGAATGGTCACGTGATCCGCGTTTTCAGTCATTTTAATGTGGACGGAGATCAATTCTAGTACGCAGCTAAAACGCTGGTGTGGACGGAGATCGTATGCGTTTTAATTATCCGTTTCTAAACTAAAACGCAGTAGTGTGGATGGGGCCTAAGTCTGGGCTCTGACTAGGCCATGCAAGGACATTCACCTTTTTCTCCTTCAACCACTGTGTGGTCAGTTTTGCTGTGTGCTTTGGGTCATTGTCATGTTGGAAGGTAAATCTTCTTCCCATTGACAACTTTCTGGCAGAGAGCAGCAGATTTTCCTCAAGAATTTGACGGTATTTTGCCCCATCCATTTTTCCTTCTATCCTGACTAGTGCTCCAGTCCCTGCTGCAGAGAAACAACCCCATAACATGATATTACCACCTCCATGCTTTACTGTAGGAATGGTGTTATTTGGATGGTGAGCTGCTGTATTGGATTTTCGCCAGACATATCGTTTGGTGTTGAGGCCAAATAATTCAATTTTAGTCTCATCTGACCATAACACCTTTTTCAACGTGGCCTTAGAATATTCAAGGTGTGTTTTGGCAAAGCTCAGTCGTGACTGCATTGTGGCCTTTCTTGAGGAGTGGCTTTTTTCTTGCAACCCTCCCATACAAGCCACATTTGTGGAGAATTTGTGATATTGTTGTCACATGCACACAATGAGCACTCTTTGTCATGAATTCCTGCAACTGCTTCAGAGTTGCTGTAGGCCTCTTGGTAGCCTCTGTGACCAGTTTCCTCCTGGCTCTTTCATCCAGTTTGGAGCGACGTCCTGACCCAGGGAGGGTCTGTGTTGTACCAAATACCTTCCACTTCTTAATAATAGACTTCACTGTGCTTCTAGGCACTGATAAAGCCTTTGAATTTTTTTTGTATCCATCTCCTGACTTGTGCCTGTCCACAACTGTATCCAGGAGATCTTTTGATAATGCCTTGCCACCCATAGTTGATTGTTTTCTTCAGTTGCACTACCAAGGACTGAAATGCTTCAGGAAAAGCTTGTTTCATGCTTAGCTAATCAAAATGACCCCAGCTGATCACATTTGAAAGTCAATTGGCTTTGTGTGCTATTGAGAAGGTGATTAACTACACCTGGTTGGGGTTACAAGTCATTTTTAGGAGGGGGGTGATTCTTTTTCCAACTCAGTGATTCTGTTTTTTAATTTGTAAAAAAAAAAATTCTGACAAGTTGGTATTTTATCTTTCACTTGGATGTTATAAGTGGTAAATACAGCTGAATAAAACAAATTATTTTTGTCCGTTTTCATTTCAGGCTGCAAAGCAACAAAATGTGATTATTTTAAAGGGGGGTGATTCTTTTCTATACCCACTGTATCAACGCATTCTCATCCCAAGGCGTCACTAAAATGACAATTTTTACCATGCTTCAATATTCAACGCTTTGTTCAGGCACCCTTTAGCGTCAGTTACATGACGCGATCCTAGGGCGTCATCTTACTGACGCTTTACCTTTAGCGTCAGTTAGATGACGCGGGTAGGTTTAGGTCTGGGGTAGGGTTAGGATTAGATAGCGTCATCTAACTGACGTTAAAGGTAAAGCGTCAGTGAGATGACGCCCTAGGATCGCGTCATGTAACTGACGCTAAAGGGTGCCTAAAGCGTCAAATATTGAAGCATGGTCAAAATGATTCCCAAGGCGTCAGTTTCATGACGCCTAGGGATGAGAATGGGCTGACTGTATACAGTGTTTTATCATGAGAGCTCACTGATCGTCATCTTCGTCATGACCATCATCATCATCTCTCTGCTCCTGCTGGTCTCTCTGCTGTCACACCTGACCTTCACTGGTGAGAATGACTGAATTGAACTGCATATTGATTCATCTAGTTAATAATGCATTTAACCTCTCTCAGCTCATGTGAATGTGGGTATAGTGAACGGCACAGCATTATTGTAAAAAAATATATATTTACAACTTTATAAAATATAATCACTGGCTTCCGGGAACTGGCATACACGAGTCTGAAGAGTGCCCCCTGACCCGACGTTAAAAACGCCAGGAGTTATTGTAGGAGAAATAATAACGAAAATACCTCATTAACGAACATTTTAGTCCGCAATTACGTTGACGGGATTAACACTGGCGGGAAATCTGAACCATGCCAAACTGCTATTTGTCTGTGTATGAGAAAGGTAGGCCTACTTAGGTTTTATATTCTGTCTTCTGTCTCCATCTGGACTGTGATATTTCTCAACAGCTCAAACGTTGTATTTTTCCTCGCTGAATGTTTAAAGTTAGGTTTTAATCAGTTTCCTTCAATCCTACACATTTGTAAAATAAGCATGTTTAGCCATGAACAGGCCATTTATTTTGGACTCTTTCCATTGGGTTAGTATCAGACTTGCTGAGCGCACTAGCCAATCAAATTTCAGCTTCAACGCTATGTCATTATTTTCTCTGTCAAAGATAACCTGATATTAGTAATGGCTGAATCAAACGCACATGCTGGTTCAGTCTGGTTTCTGAGCTTCTTAAAAAAATAAATAATAATAATAATATATACAGCATATTGTCCTTGAGTGGACAATGTAATGTGCATTTTTAATTTTAACTGAAGAGATACTGTATTGTTTTATGTAAATGTGAAAACTAGCAAATATAAACAAACAATATAATTCAGCTTCAGTTATTGCAAACGCAATTGAGTTTGTTCCTGTTCTAGCAGACGGAGAAGAACGTCATACAAGTTGAACATTGCATGTTTTTTATATCATAACATGAGGCTCTCCTCTCTGAGAAAACCTCAGACTAAAATCTTCATTGATCTATTGATGTTTGTAGAAAACTAGCGATCAGGTGTTTTTTAATCTCATTTGAACTAAGCATTGTTGGGGGGCATTACATAATCAGATTACTTTTGTGATGTTACAAGCAACGTATTACAAGTAACATGCATTTCTTAATAATAACATTACTTTTTTGATGTAACCTGAAATTACTAATAACACAAATACATTTATTTACAGCCAGAAAAGTTACAGCAGATGAAGTATTTTCAAGAACAGTCACGGTAATAGTATGTATGAAATATGGCTGGTGATGCGTAATGTCCAATTTAGAATTAATCCGAATTTCCTCCCAATCTAAATGCAATACTTGGAAAATTGAACAATATGATTTCTTAGACTTTTTATTTATTTTATTTTTTACCTGCAAGAGTCTCCTAGGATAGAAAGAATGAATGCAGATTCTGGAGCAACTTTAGCCTGGGAAAACCCAGACAACTTCCGGCAAAATTAGATTTGCTCTGAAAGTTAGTCTGGCAAAGAGCTGATTCAAGCCCATTTCCAATCCGTCGAAATCGAGGCACCAATCAGAAACGTTGGGGCGGGCTTTACACGATGACGACAGCGCTGGGATTTTGGAACAGATTTTGCAGCCTATACATTACAAAGATGGATGCCGCCGTCGAACATCACTCGTTCGAATCAGCTATCGCGTCTGTTTTAAGTGATTTGAACGTTTCCTTTTTGTTAAAAACCGAGCAAAGAACAACACACGGAGATGTTTCTCCGCCGCTCTTCATACGTCATCTCCTTCATCGCTCTGATTGGTTTTAGGTCTATCCGTGACGTCCGTTGGTGACGCCCTCTGGAAATGATTTGTCTATAACGCTTTGCCAGACCATAACTCAACTGAGAATGGTCTGGTGTTAACCAGGCTAGAGCAACTTGGCATTTCTGACCGACTGTCAGCCATCTTGGTTTGGAGGGTGAAAAAATCGACATACAACGTCTTGTCACTTGGTGGCAATGTATAGGATGATGCACTAGTGTCCGTTGTAATGCTTGATTTGCAACTGTGCCATTAAAACCCATGCATACAAGAAAGGGCTTTTTGTAGCTGTCCACTGTAGGGACTCTATGCATGAAAGAATTAAAAGTTAAAATGCTGATATGTATTCAATCAGGATCAGTACCTGTCCAAGTATCTATCAGTAACTATCCAAATAAGTTCAAATACAGGAAATACATTTTTTTATTTAATGTTCAATATTTTTATAAAGTAAAAATAATGTATTGAATTTTTTCATCCATATTGAATTTTTGTGGGGCATTTTCTTGGGTTGGCAAAGCCAAAACTGACATCAGATGTGTTTATAGAGCCCTCTTCTGACAGAAAGAGTGTATTACAACATAAAGACCACTCTATGAAATTGTGCCCCCCGTAGGATTATGTGTGGAAATGTCAAAGAACTTCCCAAAAAATACTACACGTCCTAGTATGTGAAATTAGTATCATAAAAGTATCATGTGTTAACAATAAGTCAAACAGTTTTCAATCAACCTCGTGAAATTGCAGTAACATCCTTTCTAAATCACAAAAAATAAATTTTCTTCCTCGCATTTGTTTCCTGAGCTCCCGTACAATTAATCAAGAGGTTTACTTCTACCTTACTTCTGCAGTTTGAGAACAATATCACATTACAGTTTTATAGCCATTATAAATTTTATTTTTGATTTGGAGTACAGTGATTAATAATGAAGATGACAATTAGTACTTCAAATGGCTGACAGCCTCTGGTCTACTTCTAAAAAGACCACAAAAATATAAAACCTATCATGTTTAAATGCCTCATAACTGTTTAATGTCGCCTAAGAATATCCAAACATATTTGTGTTTTATATACTGTATTGCATGCAAGTGTTAATTGTGACAATATGCGTCATCTTTTAACAGTTTTTGTCTTCTAAATCTATGGTTGAAGCTGATGAGCTGAATAACATCTCGCTACGATGGGTGTGAAGTTTTACTGCGTCCATCAAAAGGATGTGAAATTGCTTTAGCTTTTTCTCTGCACTCTATTTTAAGAAAGACCAAAACCTGAAACAAAATTTATCTAGGGGGAAAAATGCTTCAAATGGCTCCAGTGCAATGTAAGCATATAGGAAATGTGTTAGATTTAAAAGGAAACAAATATGTATACTGCATTCATCAATGCATTTAGGGTCATGTGACCTATATTAGCATTACATATACAAAGTCTATCAAATACTTGTAACTTGTATTTGTATATATGTATTACATAGAAAATTGTTTTAGGGTATTTCAAAAGCTTTTGGACCTTGCTTTTTCCCTCGCACTAATGTCAGCACCGGTGCAGGTGCTTACATGATGGTAACAAGTAATGGTTTTAGACATTAGACCACAAGGATTTGCAGGAATTGACTCAGTGTTACTGACATCATAAAGTGAGAAACTGAGTCTCCACCCAGTGAAAAAAACTATAAATACTCTACTTCTTCTGGAGACACTCACTGATCGTCTTCTTCATCATGACCATCATCATCATCTCTCTGCTCCTGCTGGCCTCTCTGCTGCCACGACAAGGATGTTTCTGAATGGTTGGTTACCGTAATGTCACTTTGATCTATTTTTGTATGTACTGGCTGGGAAGAGTAGTGAGATACGAACGCTATGTGTTTACTGATGTACTAATGTTACAGTTAATGGTCATGAACAACTTTTTTCCGCGATTTGCAAAGATTAATATAAAGGTTAATTCAACTTTACACTCACTTCTTCTGGAGGTGCAGCAGGGACATGAATAGTTGGTACCGATTCTTTTTTCAGGAGCAGCTTCTTAGCAAAACCAGCTTTATACTGACCCTCGTTTATAAAGCAGTCTGGTGAGAAATGATTCGCGCAAACATGAGAGCATTGACGTTGATCGTGGGGAATATTCCCTTCGAAAACAAAACTCGTCAATGCGTCTTCAGCGGTTTAGATTTAGGAACATCAAAATGACTGCTGTGTTCGTTATTACCATAGACAGTGAAAGAAAGGTTATTACACCCAAGAACAGAACACCACAATTGCTTAGACGCCATTCTGCTCCAGTGTATCAACAATGGACTATGATAACAGCTCGCTCAGGGCGCGTCTGTGTTGAAACGCTACTGTCAAACAATAATCGTGGGAGGGGCGTCCGATTTAGTGACGTCACAAAATCGAACGGCTCGATTTGAGACAGAGGAAAACATAAGGAGATTAAACAAAAACACTGGATGGATTTTTATCATTTCATGATGGTTGTGTACAGGCACTGCCAACACACATTTCAGTACAATCAACTTGTAAAAGTGCATGTACCATTATATGACCCCTTTAACAGATTTTCTCCCACATCTTGTTCTAATAAAACTATCAAGACAAATCAAATGGTCCTCAATTTTATAACCTGCAGTAACATCTTGTCTAAACGGCAGTGGCTCAGTGGTATATGTAGGTTGTCTACAAACCCGAAACTTGGTGGTTCACTCCCCGGTTCCACCTGACGAGGTGTCCATGAGCAAGACACCTAACCCCAACTGCTCCCGACGAGCTGGATGGCGCCTTGCATGGCTGACACCGCCGTCGGTGTATGAATGAGTGAGTGAATGGGTGAATGTGAGGCAATATGTAAAGCGCTTTGGTGGCCATTGGTCATGTGAAAGTGCTATATAAATGCAGTCCATTTACCATTTAAATGCATTACACAAACAAAATATACTTTTTCTTCCTCACATCCTGAGCTTATTTATTAGCAGAGGGATTCAGGAGGTTTGTGGAAACACTGCAGTTGGTGTCACATCTTTTCATCACATTGATCTCTGTAATTCACCTCAGTTTTCTAATGTGTAAACTAAGATTTCAGATTTTCTTCCATGGATCAAAAATAAGTCAAATCATCCTCAATGTTACAACCTTATGAAATTGCAGTAACAACTTCCTGTCTAACTGCAGAATGCATTACACACAAAATCCATTGGGGCGTATAAACGCAGAATAACCTAAACTGTTTATACACTCACCGGCCACTTTATTAGGTACCCCATGCTAGTAACGGGTTGGACCCCCTTTTGCCTTCAGAACTGCCTCAATTCTTCGTGGCATAGATTCAACAAGGTGCTGGAAGCATTCCTCAGGGAGTTTGGTCCATATTGACATGATGGCATCACACAGTTGCCGCAGATTTGTCGGCTGCACATCCATGATGCGAATCTCCCGTTCCACCACATCCCAAAGATGCTCTATTGGATTGAGATCTGGTGACTGTGGAGGCCATTTTAGTACAGTGAACTCATTGTCATGTTCAAGAAAACCAATTTGAAATGATTCGAGCTTTGTGCCATGGTGCATTATCCTGCTGGAAGTAGCCATCAGAGGATGGGTACATGGTGGCCATAAAGGGATGGACATGGTCAGAAACAATGCTCAGGTAGGCCGTGGCATTTAAACGATGCCCAATTGGCACTAAGGGGCCTAAAGTGTGCCAAGAAAACATCCCCCACACCATTACACCACCACCACCAGCCTGCTCAGTGGTAACAAGGCATGATGGATCCATGTTCTCATTCTGTTTACGCCAAATTCTGACTCTACCATCTGAATGTCTCAACAGAAATCGAGACTCATCAGACCAGGCAACATTTTTCCAGTCTTCAACTGTCCAATTTTGGTGAGCTCTTGCAAATTGTAGCCTCTTTTTCCTATTTGTAGTGGAGATGAGTGGTACCCGGTGGGGTCTTCTGCTGTTGTAGCCCATCTGCCTCAAAGTTCGACGTACTGTGCGTTCAGAGATGCTCTTCTGCCCACCTTGGTTGTAACGGGTGGTTATTTGAGTCACTGTTGCCCTTCTATCAGCTCGAACCAGTCTGGCCATTCTCCTCTGACCTCTGGCATCAACAAGGCATTTCCGCCCACAGAACTGCCGCTCACTGGATGTTTTTTCTTTTTCGGACCATTCTCTGTAAACCCTAGAGATGGTTGTGCGTGAAAATCCCAGTAGATTAGCAGTTTCTGAAATACTCAGACCAGCCCTTCTGGCACCAACAATCATGCCACGTTCAAAGTCACTCAAATCACCTTTCTTCCCCATACTGATGCTCGGTTTGAACTGCAGGAGATTGTCTTGACCATGTCTACATGCCTAAATGCACTGAGTTGCCGCCATGTGATTGGCTGCTTAGAAATTAAGTGTTAACGAGCAGTTGGACAGGTGTACCTAATAAAGTGGCCGGTGAGTGTATCTTAGTTTATATTCAGATTTCAGCATATCTTCCATGGATAAAGAGCATTATTGGATTTGTTCATTCAATTAATTGCTTTTTTAAAGTTAAGTCCTCAAAACGTCTTTCAAAAAACATAATATGCATTGAAATATATATATAAATATGTACTGTGCGCTTTCATCTCAATAACAAAATAAACGAATTATCCTGAACATTTTATAATCATTTGTTTCTTGTGTCATAAAGCAGAAAAGAGCGGGAAAACATAATTTAGATTTTCCTGCATGACAAAAACGTCCAGAGTCCTTTACACATAAAATCTACATCAGGCTTTCGTAGACAAGTCGGGGAAGGTCTCGTTTTTATTCTATATTTTATTATCTATGTGTTATGTTACTTTTTCTAAGCTGGGCTGGCTTATTAATGTTTTAATTAAATAAAAAGTTTTATTTTTGGCAAATGTAAAGGCCCTTTTCAGACCAAAGGTGAAATGAATAAGCCTCAGGAAATGCAGATTAAGAGGCAAAACACTTTTACTTCAGTATTTAAAAGAAAGAAAGAAAAGGAAACACAAATGTGATGGTTAACTGGAGTCATTTTTGCTTATTTGAAGTTGAAGTCAGCTGCAAAGAAATTGGATAATAAAGTGAGATTAAAAACATAAAAGTACATTTATGTGATTTAACATATTTATTGCACAATATTCTAAGTTTGCTTTTCACTGTTTTTATTCATTTTGAGGAATACTGAATCTGTTTTTGTTCAAGTGAGAGGAGTAAATGCAGGCTCACATTTAGTCTAGAACTACAATAAGCATCATGTTCACACACAGCGCACACAAAGCCTCTAAACCTTACTCAAGATTTCTCTCAACATGGGGAAAGGAGAGATGTTAGTCAATAAATGGGAAAAGGAGTAGCATTACTTATTTGGAAAAAGTAACTTGTTGGTAATTCAAAAGTAATGCGTAACTTTAATAGTTACTTGAATTTTTTATTTTATTTTTTAAAATCAGATGTACTTGCAGTGTGTTGCCCCCAAAACTGATAAGAACAAACCAAAACCTCAAAATTCAAATGAACGTTGCAACTGGCTGGGAAAATGCTGTTTCATGCTCACAATGTTTGTTATGAGTAATTCTTGCTGATAAGATCTGCTCTTTTTTAAAACCTTATTAGTTTAACCCTTAACTGTCACCGTCCCACAGGTGGGACGTTTTCCATTATATTTTTAAAACAATAATATCTTAGTAAAAACCTTAAGTAATATTGACAAACTATATATCATTTGAAAGCTTACAATCTCTAGTTTTCATATTTGGTAATTGTTTTTTAAAATAAATTACACAGGAGCAATAATTTATCAAATTGCAACAAGAATATTTCATACTCATTAGGCGTGTTTAGGTCTTTATTCTGAAATAGCGACAAACATGAAAAATCATGAAAGATTGGTAGAAACCTCAGATTATTTTCATGCCAAGAGTTCAAAAGACAACACCAATTCAATTTAATGTGAAAAAAGTGCTGAATTTTTTTTAAATATATAGAAAAATATTATGTATTCTCGATTTGTGATGCGGCTGCGAGCTATAACGTGTTTTTTTGTGCTTTTATTAGAGGTTGAATTCAAATCAAATTCATCCAAACTGCCCATACTACTTCTGAATAGGATGTCTACTTCATAAATTGTTTGAAAATTATGGAAAAATATAGTTCAGATCACTAAAACCATATATGGAAATGGAGGCGCCCTTATATGGTCAGTAAGGAAGCTTGGATGTGATCTAATGAAAAAACTATGTGCCCAAACAAAATCTTATAGAAAGCTCATTTTTTGAGATATCAACCTCAAATTTGGAACACAACTTGTTCAGATTTTTGGTTTTGATTTTCTTGCAATTTTACAGTAAAAAATGTTTTGTAAAATATGTATTTTATATAAAATATAAATAATCATATTTTTACTTTGTACATTTTCATAAACTCAAACTTCTATAACTTTTTTTCTGTTTCACTATCATAATTTATTTTACTTCTAGAATAATCTGCCAAATGTCTTTTTTATGTTTATTTATTCATGGTTGATGTGACATGGAGCATGTTTTCAATGAGCCTGTCCATTTGATACATGATCATGAAATCCAGGGGGATTTTTTTTTGTCCTTTCTGTGGGAGGTTTTAGTAACAACACACTAGATGCTATTTTTGGTCAAATTTTCTGATCAGAAAGAACCCACCCTCATAAACTTTGTCCAATAATGATCAGGCAAGTCATTCAAATAAGTCTCAATGTCCAACCAGAGCAGCCAGAGCCGTATCTAAGGCTTGTAAGATCTCAGCAACTCAGTTGGCCTATGGGGTCTTTGAAAATGGATATTTACACAACCATTGTCCAATCCATGGCTGATTCTCTGTGGTTGCTAATCACATGTCCACGTGCAGTTTGAAAACAGCTTCTGATTGTTTGTAAACGTGCATCAAATGAACTGGCAATCAGCAGGAGCAGCCATTTCATTTGCACCTTCACTCCATGGTGTGTGACATGAATCCACAGAGGCCAAACAACCAATTTTATACACTTTTAGAAGTAATAGACCAGGTTTGTGAATCTGGTGAAGAAGAGCTGAATGAGGAATCTAGTGATGAGGAGCCAGATCTACTTTTTTCAGAAGTGAATGCATCTGATGCATCATCTCTAGATCGGTAAGTTGCATTATACTCTTTCCCAATTTGTGATAGGGAGCAGTGTGTAAATGTGATATGTAATTATGTGGGCCTATTCTATGTATCTATATTTATATCTATATCTTGAAATATTTATATTTTTTATATATGTTAGGGAGCAGCATGTAAATGTGATATGTTATGTATATTTCTGTTGAAATATATCTCATGAAACACATTGCTATATTTGTAAATTTTATATATATATATATATTTGTATGTGTGTATTTTGTCTATATATATTTACATTTTTATATATTGTTGTGATAGGCATTCAGATGATTCTTTTGATGAGGACTGCCAACCATCAACCTCTGTGGCATCATTTCCAACTACTGCTTCTAGTAGTTTTGGAGAAAGAGAAGGAGCCAGAAGCAAAGACAAAAAAAAAGGGAGAAGCAGTGACAGAGGAAGATGGAGAAGCGGTGACAGACGGAGAGGAAGAGGGAGAAGCAGTGGCAGACTGAGAGAAAGAGGGGAAAGCAGTGACACAGGAAGATGGAGAAGCGGTGACAGACGGAGAGGAAGAGGGAGAAGCAGTGGCAGACTGAGAGAAAGAGGGGAAAGCAGTGACACAGGAAGATTGAGAAGCGGTGACAGACGGAGAGGAAGAGGGAGAAGCAGTGACAGAGGAAGAGGGAGAAGCGGTGACAGACGGAGAGGAAGAGGGAGAAGCAGTGGCAGACTGAGAGAAAGAGGGGAAAGCAGTGACACAGGAAGATGGAGAAGCGGTGACAGACGGAGAGGAAGAGGGAGAAGCAGTGGCAGACTGAGAGAAAGAGGGGAAAGCAGTGACACAGGAAGATTGAGAAGCAGTGGCAGACTGAGAGAAAGAGGGGAAAGCAGTGACAGAGGAAGAGGGAGAAGCAGTGACAGAGAAAGAGGGAGAAGCAGTGACAGACGGAGAGGAATAGGAAGAAGCAGAAACCGAGGAAGAGGGAGAAGCAGCGGTAGAGGAAGAGAAAATGGTCATGGCAGAGAAAGATCTTCATCTGGCTCTAGTGGTGTTTCCACTAGCACCGATGATCGGTGGTACACCCAAGAAGAGCGTGATGTTTCTCCACCAGTAATAAAATTCAGACCAGCTCGAACACCTGGACCTCAAATTATTGAAACAGAATCCTACAGTCCTCTGCAGTTGTTTCAACTTTTTTTTTCATCCTCGGTTTGTCAGACCATCATCCGGAATTCTAACAGCTATGCTGCTGAGCACCTGGAGACAGCAAGAAGGCCAAGGCAGGAAATCTCCCTGAAGGACTTTTTCTCATTCCTCTCAGTAGTAATGTATATGGGTTTGGTGAAGCTGCCATCAGTTTCAGATTACTGGAATGGGTCCAGACTGTATGGCATTAGGTTTCCTGCATCAGTGATGTCCTGCAGGAAATTTCAGGCCGTGTCCTCAGCCCTCCACCTCAGCGATCCTAAGGTAGATGCTGAGAATGCAAAAAATAAAGGAACCCCTGCGTTTGACCGTCTGTGCAAAGTCAAACCTGTATATGAGCAGATTCGGGAAGGATGTAAAAGTTATTATCACCCACATCAGAAAATTGCCATTGATGAAAGAATGGTGGCTTCAAAGGCAAGGATTTGTCTGAAGCAATACATGAAAGCGAAACCAACAAAGTGGGGGTACAAGCTTTTTGTCCTGGCAGACTCCCTAAATGCATATACATGGGATTTTTTCATATATGAAGGGAAATCCCCAGTAGCTCAGAGCCAGCAAAGCAAAGGTCTGAGCTACGAATCGGTCATGGCTCTGGTGGATGAAAAGGTCTTGGGGTCAGGCTACAAATTATATGTGGACAACTTCTACACCAGCCCGATGCTCTTCAGGGACCTCCTCCAGATAAACATCTCTGCTTGTGGGACCATCAGGAACAACAGGGTGGGCTTCCCACAAACCACCCTAAACAAGCTGCCCAAAAATGCACCCCGGGGAAGCATAAGGTGGAAAAGGGACAACCAGCTTCTCTTTGTCCAATGGAAGGACACAAGAGAGGTATTCATGTGTTCCTCGTTCCATTCGGCAAATGGAGATCAGACTGTCCAGAGGAGAGTGAAGACAGGAGATGGAGAATGGACCATTATGACTGTTCCTATTCCTACAGTAGTGTCAGACTACAACAAGTAAGCAGAATTTTTTCAGTGGATGATGCAAAAAAAAAATTCAGATATGTTTATATTTTACGTATTGACTTTTGTTTATGTATGCTTTTTTTACACAGGCACATGGGAGGAGTGGATATGTCCGATGCCCTCATCGGTTACTACTCCGTGCTTCGAAAGACCAGAAAGTGGTACCGCTCCCTTTTCTTTCACTTTGTGGACATTGCGGTGGTTAATGCTTTCATTATCCACCAGCAGCTGGCTGCAATGCAAAGTAAGAGGGCAAAAAATCAGAGGGAATTCCGGGAAGCCCTTGTACAAGAGCTTGCAGATTGGGTGCCGCCTCCTGCTGCTCCTGCTGCTCCTGCTGCTCCTGGTGCTCCTGCTTCTCACCATCCAGCAGGACACACTCCAAAGCACATACAACCTAACAGTAAAGTTAGAAGAAGATGCAGAATGTGCCACCAGAAAACACCTGTAATCTGCAGTGTGTGTGACTTGCCTCTCTGCTTCGTTCCAAAGCGAGATTGCTTCAGTCGCTGGCATGATGGTGAAAATTTGTAATCCTTAGCTCTGAATAGTTGTGAATAGTTGTAAATAGTTGCAAATAGTTGTAAATAGTTGCATATAGTTGTATGAACAGTTTGTCATTTGGATTTATATAACCACTGTAGATAATACTTTTTTGGTTTTGTTTTATTCCTATGTTCAAAAACAATTTATACACTATTTTTTTTTAAAGTATATTCTGAGAATGTTTTGAATAAAAAAAAAATAAGAATCAAATTTTGTGTGTTGTGGTGTTGTGAGATCAAGTAGTAAAGAAGTGTCATCAATGGAGCATGGGAATCCCCAATGGTGGAAAAAATTACACCTAGTGTCCTTTGTTGTTACAGCAGCTAAAAGTCTCACAGAATCTACAAGGTTTGTGATATCAATTCCAAATTTGGAACACAACTTGTATATATTTTTTGCTTTAAATTCCTAGCATTTTTAGGGTAAAACCTCTTTTGGATTATATATTTTTTCATAAAATAAAAATGTGTTTATTATAGACCTTTTTTATTATAATAAACTTAAATTGCTATAATTTTTTTTTTATTAATTTTTTTCAACTGCAGACACTTGTACCATAAACCTCCAAGTGTTCCCTTAAAAACAAGACCAGAATCAACCTTCTATTAAAAAGCATTCCAGAATTACACCCATTTAAATTTGGACATCCCCTTTTTAAGTGTGAGCTCAAAAAGGGGGGTGACAGTTAAGGGGTTAACATGATACTACATTCTGATAAAAAGTTTCCTGTTGTTGACAACATATGCAACCCATGTCTTAAATGTATAATCTGATAAGGATTTTCTGCCTGAACTTTTGTTTTTAATACGTTTTAAGGTATGTTAATTCTGTTCAGTAAATTTACTGTCCTTATTTAGGCTATTGTTTTTAAATGTTATCAACATTTAAATTTAACATTTAAATGTTATCAGAAATGTATTTTTCATTCTCAATATTTTAAAAATGTATTATTTCAGTAGTTCATGCACTATAATACGGTTCTCAATTTCCATCTACATTTTCTGTAAGAATTTCAGTAATTCATAAAAGATCTAATGCAGCACCGGAGAAGTAAATAAGAAGTAAATAATTATATTTCGGTCATTTTTTATTTATTTATGTCATGTTATTACTTATTCACTTAGTCATAGACATTACAGCTCACTTGAATTTGTTCTGAATCAGTAGATATGACATTGCGGTGCCCTGAAGCTGGTCTGATAAATAGTTACCAGAAGCTCAATGTCTCCACCCACCCTTATATGTATACAGTGTGTTCTCATGAGAGCTCACTGATCGTCTTCTTCATCATGACCATCATCATCATCTCTCTGCTCCTGCTGGCCTCTCTGCTGCCACACCTGACCTTCACTGGTGAGATTGACTGAACTGAACTGCATATTGATTCATAGTTAATAATGCAACTAACCTCTCTCTCTCAGCTCATGTGAATGTGGGTATAGTGAACGGCACAGAAGCGAAACCCCACTCCAGACCTTACATGGTTTCTCTTCAGACAAAGGAGCATATCTGTGGTGGATTCCTCATTTCTAATCAGTTTGTCTTGACTGCTGCACATTGCCGAATCAAGTAAAGTGTATTGTTTGGAAATGTTTATCATGACATTTGACATAGGCTATACTCTAAAAAGAAGAGGCTGATTATATACTAATCAAATCTATTTGATATTAACAGACCGGAGAATTTGACAGTTGTGGTTGGAGCACATGACCTAAAAAATATGACTGAGGGTTCAGTCCGCATCGGAGTAAAGTCCTACCACCAGCATCCAGACTTTACCGTGGAACCTGTTATGAATGACATTATGCTTTTAAGGGTAACAATCTGTAGCTACTCATTTCAGTTCAAAATGATATAAAATAATGGTCCGTCATTAATAAGTAACTAAGCAGGAAGTAATGCAGTAGCCTACATTAACACTTCATCTATAGGCTACTATTTACAGTATAGAAACAAGCTTATCAGTAAGTATTATCAAATTTAGGAGATAGTTCCTTATTAGGTAATCAATAATTACGTAATGAGATTAGCCTCATTAATAACTATTAACTAACTGACAAATTATAAAGAACATTATCGTGTCTGCGACGTAATTAGTCATCATTTTTACTCTGAATAGTCATAAAATGCATCACAAATTACTCATGTGTTACCTAGTCACTATGCAGGAACTAGTGATCTGGACTATTATTTTAAAGTGAAAAAGATGTTTTAAACGGATCAATAGGCCATATTTGAACACAGCTGCAAATTATTTTTTACCTGTTCAGTATTTTAAAACTTCCGCTAAGGAAAAAAATAGCCCACTACAACGTACAAAACTATTGACAACAAGACAAAGACTTAAACAATATCATAGTAATTAATACGGGGTAATTTCCTTTACAATCAAGTATTACACAGTGCAGTCAGCTAAATCACTGTAATTGTGCACTGTTGCAATTTGCACATTTATCTTATCATTTTGTAGCTATATCATTTTTAGAAGTGGTTAGCGTATGTGTGTGCAGGGGCTCAAAAATATCAAATAGTAAAATGTACAAATAGCCAACATTTAAAGTATAAGATAAATATAAAGGATTTATAAATGTTTGTGTTTCTAAAGCTTTGTATATGTAAATGCTTTTATTTAGATGCTGTCAATATTTCAGCGTATCTGAACCTTTACAAAGATCAATAAATACTTCATCAGAAAAGAAACAAATCTCAACTAAAGGGAAAAGATCTAAGACGGGTTGCATATCTGTTTTTTTGCAAACCGTCATTCAATAAGATTCAGTCTTTCTATGTTATTTTGTACAACAGCTGGATAAAAAGGTTACACAGAATGAGAAAGTCAACTGGATTTCCATACCACTGAAAGAAGAGGACAATGAAGTGCATTCTGTGTGCAGTGTTTCAGGCTGGGGAAGACTGAATACTACTGGCTCACTTAGCAATCGTCTCATGGAGACATATGTGAAGATCATAAATAACACAAATTGTGAAAATAAATGGGGAGAAGTTGACTATTCAGCTTCACAGATGTTGTGTACATATGGCGATGGAGGAAGTTGCACCGTAAGTACAAGATCATCATCTGTCATTTGATCCAAACACTGACTGATATGAAGCCCAAAATTGTGCACTTTGTGTTTGTATTGTTAACAGGGGGATTCAGGAGGTCCTTTGGTTTGTGGAGACACTGCAGTTGGTGTCACATCCTTTGGAGACCCAGATCTCTGTAATTCACCTAAACTACCTGAAGTTTATATGAAGGTTTCAGCATATCTTCCATGGATACATAAGTTTATTGGAAATGTTTATTGACATTTACTTGGTTTTGTCTTGAATGTCTCCAAATTGTTTCAATAAATGCATAATGTGTCAATCCTCCATGAGTCAAGTTTTTTTTTTTTATCTGGCATTTGGTCACTGTAAATATACAGTAAAGGTCTAAATTTTTTTTTTTTAAATTTTTTTTTAAAGAGATAGTGTATTTCCTGTAGGCAAAATGCTCTGCCCACAATGTTTTACCACACGGATTCAGGAGATTTTGCTAAATATTTCCTGCCCAAAACATGTACCTAGAAATGTCAGCAAAATTTGAAATCTGAAAGGTGAATAATAGATTATTGAATTTTCATTAATGAAAACATGTGAAATGTTTTGAATTGAAATATTCACAGCTTAAATATACAACCATGTTGAATTTCAGCCCATAAAAATGCAAGCCCTAAAAATACAATGCATTAAAATGCAAGCAGCGTTAATGCAATGCATATTTTTGCCAAGTAGTGCAATTCAACAAGCTTTTTTGTTTCAAAAACATTTGTCATTATTTTACTTCCATACACACCACTATGGCTCGGGTCGAGCAGAAAGTTCTAAAATTCACTTTATTTTGGTTTTTGAAGTACGCTCCCTTGGTAGGCCCCTGAATCTGGAGCCTCCATTGAGGCAGGGTGGTGTATGTTGTACTCCTTTTGCTTAAGGCGAGACACTACAGGAGAATAGGGTAATTTTTTTAACTAGCAGATATCACCGTAATACGGAGCCCGGGAAGTCACCTGTAGGGAAAAAAAAAACAATCCGAGGCGACGGTTTTGCAATCCGTCCCCTCAGTTTATAAACTGTACTCACGAATTCTTAAACTGTTCCCTCGGTTTAACAATTCGTGCCCACGGATTAATAAACCGTACCCACGAGTTCCTAATCCGTGCTCTCAGATGTGTAAACCGTGCCCTCAGTTTTTGCAATCTGTACCCACAAATTCATAAACCGTGCCCACGCTTTCGCAATCCGTACTCACGGGTTTGTAATCCGTACTCACGGGTTTGTAATCCGTACTCACGGGTTTGTGGCTCGTCCCCCAGAGTGTGCCGCGTGATTCAACCAGGCCTCCTGTTTAGATGCGGGATGCATTGCATTGTTTTTAAAACCCTTTTTTAAATGGATAATTTCTTGCATTTTCTAAAGAAAACTGCATTTATAAATGAGTTTAGCCTATAGGCAACTTTTATCTTTAAAGTCAATTTTTTAGAGGAAAAAGCTCAGTATAATAAGGGAAGAAAATAAATAAAATAATAATAACACATAAAAGATTTGGTTATAAGTTATAAATTATTTTATGTTAGGCTAAACATATTACTGTCTTCGGTGAACTCATTCATAGTAATAAACGCAAATAATAATTAGCTATCAAATCCATTTAGGCTATAGGCCTATTTAGAAGACTCTTTTATCCACAAAAAAAAAAGAAAAAAAAAAGAACAAAGCAATTCGTCAAATGTCAGTCTTAGACATGGGCTAAGATTATAACAAACAAACACAGGTTTTTAACGCATATCCAAGTGTTTGTGTGGAGCGCGCACTGCATGTCACTGAGCCGCGTCTGCAAACGCTTGCATGTTCCTATCAACAGTGGAACAACTTAAAATAATCTAGCATTTCTGGTCATACAGAAAAAATACATTATACATAATACATTATTTGCAACTACTTTAATTTGTGTAAACTCACAATAACAAGAAAACGTTGTGTATTTGTAAAATAAAATAAAACAATCAGGCGCGCTTTCATGATCTCCGGAGCGCGTCTCATAAATGAACTGAAACAAAAGCCTATATAAAGCTTGAAATGTCCACTTTTAAACGAACAAATTAGAATCGAAAGCTGCATTTCTCTAAAGGTGCATCCTTTACAGCGGAGATGGAGATATGTTTAGCCCGTCACTAGAAAACTGTTCATTTAAACAATACAAATCCATCGTTATTTTTCAGAAACATTTATTATGATTAGCCTATAAATCACCTATAAATCATCTCTCTTTATGGTTCCAGAGACATGTTCTTCTCATTTAGCACTGCGGGCAAAATATAGTTTTTAGAAAGTAAAATCAATTTTTTTTTCCATATTAATTTGCGAAAATTTTAAATGTTTAATAAAGGCAAAAAGTCAATGGTATTTATTTTTTGTGCACAAACACTTGGATATGCGTCAAAATCTTGTGTTTATTTATGATAATCTCAGCCCTGTATTATTGTCTAACCTGTTTTATGACTGACATTTGACGAATTGCTTTGTTTCTTTTTTTGATAAAAGCGTCTTATATCTAAATATGTAGCCTAAATGTAATAATAATAGCCTAATTATTATTATTAGGCCTATTATTTGCGTTTATAACTAAATGAGTTCACTTAAGACAGGAATATGTTAATCATAAAACAATTTATGAATGTTTTATTTTTATAGGCCTATAACTTTGTGTTTGTGTTATATATATATATATATATATATATATATATATATATATATATATATATATATATATATATATTGTATGTGAAGTCCTTTTAAAAACAATGCATCCCGCATCTAAACAGGAGGCCTGGTTGAATCACGCGGCACACTCTGGGGGACGAGCCACAAACCCGTGAAACCCACAAACGAGGAGGTCGTGATCTAGATGGTAAATAACGTTCATCTAGAAGACTCTTTCTTGATTCAACATCAATATCATCAGCTGGCCACTCAATATTTAATTTAGTAACAGCACGAGATAAAACCTCCATAAGCTCCTCATCAGCAGGGGTATGAGCTGGCGAAAACTCAAATTCCCCCATATCAACGACATCCAGTTCCTCAGAACTGGATAGCCGCAACAGTGGTGTCTCAGCCTGGGGAGGAGAAACCGCAGAGCGGGCTCCTTCCTGGGCTGGGACACCGGATCCAGCAGGTAAGGGCTGAGAAAGGGCGGGGCCCGTCTCAAACCCCGCTACTAAATCCATATGTGAACCCCAAGATGAACGCCGCCGCAGTGCCTCGGCAGCCGCGGGACCCGCACCTCGGGGAACACGAACCGAACCATCCTCCTCAAAGAATGCCCGGCGAGAGCGGAGAGTTTTCATGGACAAACTCATGCAATGCTCGCAGTCAGCCCCCTCGAGGACCGACTGAGCATGCTCCACTCCCAAACAAGCAACACACATCTGATGTGTGTCCCCACCCGTAATGAAACGAAGGGCAAGGGACAACACAACGTTTGTAATCTTGCTTGCTCGCCATAATGATATATATATATAAATGATCGGACAGACAACAATAAATAGACAAGGACAGAGTCACAGAGAGCGCTTACTGAAGACAACAGAAGCTGTCGCGGTCTGTTTTCAAGGGTGCTTTATAGTTTCCTGGTCTATGACGTCACCTATGACGTATCGGGCTTCCATTGGACTGATTTTACACGTGCTTCATGACACAATCACGCAGAGCGTTCCCACCGCGTCTCAAACGCAGCTCGAAGTTCCCTTGAAAGGGAACTAGCGATCAGGTGTTTTTTAATATCATTTGAACTAAGCGTTGTTGGGGGGCATTACATAATCAGATTACTTTTGTGATGTTACAAGTAACATGCATTACATACTCAGATTACTTTTTTGATGTTACAAGCAACGCATTACAAGTAACATGCATTTCGTAATAACATTACTTTTTTGATGTAACCTGAAATTACTAATAACACAAATACATTTATTTACAGCCAGAAACGTTACAGCAGATGAAGTATTTTCAAGAACAGTCACGGTAATATGAATGTAGCTGAAATATGGCTAGTGATGCATAATGTCCAATTTAGAATTAATCCGAATTTCCTCCCAATCTAAATGCAATACTTGGAAAATTGAACAATGATATGATTTCTTAGATGTACTTGATGTTACAACATTTTTTTTTTTTTTTTTACCTGCAAGTGTCTCCTAGGAGAGAAGGAATGAATGCAGATTCTGGAGCAACTTGGCATTTCTGACCGACTGTCAGCCATCTTGGTTTGGAGGGGGAAAAAATCGACATAGAACGGCTTGTCACTTGGTGGCAATGTATAGGATGATGCAATAGTGTCCGTTGTAGTGTTTGATTTGAAACTGTGCCATAAAAACCCATGCATACAAGAAAGGGCTTTTTGTAGCTGTCCACTGTAGGGACTCTATGCATGAAAGAATTAAAAATTAAAATGCTGATATTTATTCAATCAGGATCAGTACCTGTCCAAGTATCTATCAGTAACTATCCAAATAAGGTCAAATACAGGAATTTTTTTTTTTTATTTAATGTTCAATATTTTTATAAAGTAAAAATAATGTAGTAAATTTTTTCATCCATATTGAATTTTTTGTCACTTTGTGTGGCATTTTCTTGGGTTGGCAAAGCCAAAACTGACATCAGATGTGTTTATAGAGCCCTCTTCTGACAGAAAGAGTGTATTACAACATAAAGACCACTCTATGAAATTGTGCCCCCCATAGGATTATGTGTGGAAATGTCAAAAAACTTCCCAAAATACTACACGTCAGTCCTAGTATGTGAAATTAGTATCATAAAAGTATCATGTGTTAACAATAAGTCAAATAGTTTTCAATGTTACAACCTCATGCAATTGCAGTAACATCCTGTCTAAATGTAATATGCACACAAAATATAATTTTTCTTCCTCGCATTTGTTTCCTGAGCTCCCGTAAAGTTAATCAAGAGGTTTACTTCTACCTTACTTCTGCAGTTTGAGAACAATATGACATTACAGTTTTATAGCCATTATGAATTTTATTTTTGATTTGGAGTATAGTGATTAATAATGAAGATGACAATTACTTCATGTCAAATGG
The DNA here is from genome assembly GCF_029890125.1 of Rhinichthys klamathensis goyatoka. Classification (NCBI taxonomy): domain Eukaryota; kingdom Metazoa; phylum Chordata; class Actinopteri; order Cypriniformes; family Leuciscidae; genus Rhinichthys; species Rhinichthys klamathensis. The sequence continues at coordinate 1,464,193 of NW_026606664.1, read as the reverse complement.
CTGACAGCCCCTGGTCTACTTCTAAAAAGACCACAAAAATATAAAACCTATCATGTTTAAATGCCTCATAACTGTTTGTCAGCCTAAGAATATCCAAACATATTTGTGTTTTATATATTGTGTGCAAGTGTTAATTGTGACAATATGCGTCATCTTTTAAAAGTTTTTGTCTTCTAAATCTATGGTTGGAGCTGATGAGCTGAATAACATCTCGCTACGATGGGTGTAAAGTTTTACTGCGTCCATCAAAAGGCTGTGAAATTGCTTTAGCTTTTTCTCTGCACTCTATTTTAAGAAAGACCAAAACCTGAAACAAACTAAAACATATTTATCTGGGGAAATGCTTCAAATGGCTTCAGTGCAATGTAAGCATATAGGAAATGTGTTAGATTTAACATGAAACAAATATGTATACTGCATTCATCAATGCATTTAGGGTCATGTGACCTATATTAGCATTACATATACAAAGTCTATAAAATACTTGTAACTTGTATTTGTATATATGTAATACATAGAAAATTGTTTTAGGGTATTTCAAAAGCTTTTGGACCTTGCTTTTTCCCTCGCACTAATGTCAGCACCGGTGCAGGTGCTTACATGATGGTAACAAGTTATGGTTTTAGACATTAGACCACAAGGATTTGCAAGAATTTACTCAGTGTTGCTGACATCATAAAGTGAGAAACTGAGTCTCCACCCAGTGAAAAAAACTATAAATACTCTACTTCTTCTGGAGACACTCACTGATCGTCATCTTCATCATGACCATCATCATCATCTCTCTGCTCCTGCTGGCCTCTCTGCTGCCACACCTGACCTTCACTGGTGAGATTGATTATAACAGTGTATTATGATGCTTTTTTTAAAGAATGTTTGATTCGTATGTGTTGAATAAGTTGACTGACAGAACCATGTCTCTCTCTCAGCTCATGTGAATGTGGGTATAGTGAACGGCAGGAAAGCCAAACCCCACTCCAGACCTTACATGGTTTCTCTTCAGGTGTATGGGCAACATATCTGTGGTGGATTCCTCATTTCTGATCAGTTTGTCTTGACTGCTGCACATTGCCGAAAGAAGTAAGACTGTAATTTTGTCTGAGCTAAAATCATGAATTTTCTATTCAATTCACAATTATTTGTATTGAAATTTTCACAAAACATTATCGTTTCAAAGCAGCTTTACAGAAAAATACATGTTTCTACATTACAATTTAGAGTGATCTGTTATCAGAGGTGACTGTGAAAGTAATGTCCATATGACAAAAATATACAGTGCTAATACAAATCATGCAGTTAGCTGATATCTTGTATTAATTTAGGCAGATACAATGATCTCATTAAATGAACTATTACACTGTAAAAATTTTGACAAATAAGTTATGACATGTTTTTACATTGCTTTAACTCATCAAAATAAGTAAAGCAATTTTCATAAAAAAAAGATTCAACTCATTTTTTTAAGTTAGTTTAATGTAACTTAATGAACATCTAAGTTGATTGTACTTAAAAAATTTAGGCAACAATGTTTTTTTTACAGTGTACAAATTGTGATCATAATAATTACAATATATAGAAAATTTGACAGTGGTGCATGTTGATTCAGAGTTGGCAGTCTTCATAGGGGTCGGCGTAATCTCTTCACAGGTTTTGGGTCATCTGAAATCTTTTTAGAAGATTAAAAGTAAACTAAATTCAAAGTACAATCTTAATTAAATGGTTTCATCATACCTTCACAATCTTTTCTGCAAGAATAAAGAAATCTAAAAGCTGTAGTTAAGATGAATGTTTCCATAAACAGAACAGAAGAGCTGACAGTTGTGGTTGGTGCACATGATCTACGAAAAATGAATGAAGGAGGTGTCCGCATTAAAGTGGAGTCCTACTACAAACATCTGGATTATAGTGAAAATCCTTATCGGAATGACATCATGCTTTTGAGGGTAACAGACTGCATTTATACCAGTTGTTCAAAATGATAGCTAATCATTTAAACACGGTCTATTAACATATAATTGTGTTTTTTTGATTGCAGCTAAAGAAAAAAGTCGAAAAGAACAAACATGTCGAATGGATTTCAATACCAAAGACAGAAGGAGACATCCCAGCAGATTCTGTTTGCAGTGTTGCAGGCTGGGGAAGTTTAGTAACTAATGGCACTTCAAGCCCAGTCCTCATGGAAACAAATGTGAAGATCATGAATAACAAAAAATGTAAACATATTTGGGGATTAACGTTCTCAGCTGGACAGATGATGTGTGTATATGGCGATGGAGGAAGCTGTGGTGTATGTACAATTTTTTAATTTTTTTTTAATAATAGGCTAATAATATTAGTAATTAACAAATAAAATAAATATATCTATAGAATAATAAATAAATAATTATTTTGATATATTTAAGACTTTACAATGCATGAAGCAGTCTCAATGTGCTGAAGAGAGAAAGGTGATAACTGGCATTTTAGTGACGTGTTGATCTGTGTTTCTTAACAGGGGGATTCAGGAGGTCCTTTGGTTTGTGGACACACTGCAGTTGGTGTCACATCTTTCGGTGACACTTATCTCTGTAATTCACCTGAACTACCTGAAGTTTATACGAAGATTTCAGCATTTCTTCCATGGATCAAAAACATAATTATAAATAATTACTAGTTCTTAATCAAATATGTTTCCAAATGTTTAAAGGGGTCATATAATGCCATTTTTGTGGTTAATACACACAAGTTAATATGAATCTTTAGGGTCTAAACTGTTTATATCTAAGTTTATATTCAGATTTCAGCATATCTTCCATGGATAAAGAGCATTTTTGGATTTGTTAATTAAATTAATTGCTGATGAAATTAGGTGATTTTGCTTTTTTAAAGTTAAGTTCATTTGCCCTCAAAACGTCTTTCAATAAACAGAATATGCATTGTAATATATATGTACTGTGCGCTTTCATTTAAATAACAAAATAAACAAATGATCCTGAACATTTTATAATCATTTGTTTCTTGTGTCATAAAGCAGAAAAGAGGCTCTCGGGAAACATAATTTTTATTTCCCTGCATGACAAAAACGTCCAGAGTCCTTTACATATAAAGTCAACATCAGGCTTTCGTAGACAAGTCGGGGAAGGTCTCGTTTTTAGTCTATATTTTATTATCTATGTGTTATGTTACTTTTTCTAAGCTGGGCTGGCTTAGTAATGTTTTAATTAAATAAAAAGTTATATTTTTGGCAAATGTAAAGGCCCTTTCAGACCAAAGGTGAAATGAATAAGCCTCAGGCTGAAGGAAATGCAGATTAAGAGGCAAAACACTTTTACTTCAGTATTAAAAAGAAAGAAAGAAAGAAAGAAAGAAAGAAAGAAAGAAAGAAAGAAAGAAAGAAAGAAAGAAAGAAAGAAAGAAAGAAAGAAAGAAAGAAAGAAAGAAAGAAAGAAAGAAAGAAAGAAAAGGAAACACAAATGTGATGATTAACTGAAGTCATTTTTGCTTATTTGAAGTTGAAGTCAGCTGCAAAGAAATTGGATAATAAAGCGAGATTAAAAACATAAAAGTACATTTATGTGATTTAACATATTTATTGCACAATATTCTAAGTTTGCTTTTCACTGTTTTTATTCATTTTGAGGAATACTGAATCTGTTTTTGTTCAAGTGAGAGGAGTAAATGCAGGCTCACATTTAGTCTAGAACTACAATAAGCATCATGTTCACACACAGCGCACACAAAGCCTCTAAACCTTACTCAAGATTTCTCTCAACATGAGGAAAGAAGAGATGTTAGTCAATAAATGGGAAAAGGAGTAGCATTACTTATTTGGAAAAAGTAACTTGTTGGTAATTCAAAAGTAATGCGTAACTTTAATAGTTATTTGATTTTTTTTTTTTTTAAATCAGATATACGTTGCCCCCAAAACTGATAAGAACAAACCAAAACCTCAAAATTCAAATGAACGTTGCAACTGGCTGGGAAAATGCTGTTTCATATACTCACAGTGTTTATTATGAGTAATTATTGCTGATAAGATCTGCTCTTTTTTAAAACCTTATTAGTTTAACATGATACATTCTAATAAAAAAGCTGTTTCCTGTTGACAACATATGCAACCCATGTCTTAAATTTATAATCTGATATGGATTTTCTGCCTGAACTGTTGTTTTTAATACATTTTAAGGTATGTTAATTCTGTTCAGTAAATTTAACATCACACTTGCCGTAAGTGAGTATTTCATGTACAAATTCAACAACATTGTTTTTAAATGTTATCAGAATTTAAATTTGCCATTTAAATGTTATCAGAAATCTATTTTTCATTATCAATATTTTTAAAATGTATTATTTTAGTTGCATGCACTATTTCCATCTACATTTTCATTCAATTTCAGTAATTCATAAAAGATCTAATGCAGCACCAGAGAAGTAAATAATTATATTTCTGTCATTTATTTATTTATGTCATGTTATTAATTATTCACTTAGTCATGTCTACAGCTCACTTGAATTTGTTCTAGATCAGTAGATATGACATGCGGTTCCCTGGAAGCTGGTCTTAAAGTTACCAGAAGCTCAATGTCTCCACCCGCCCTTATATTTACAGTGGGTATAGAAAAGAATCAACCCCCTTTAAAATAATCACATTTTGTTGCTTTGCAGCCTAAAATTAAGACAGACACAGTTTTTGTTTCATTCAGCTGTATTTACTCAGTGCAACTTATAACATCCAAGTGAAAGATATAACACCAACATATCAGAAAAATTTCAAAAAAAAAAAAAAAAAATCACTGAGTTGGAAAAAGGATCACCCCCTTGTTTCAGTATTTTGTTGAACCACCTTTTGCTTTAATTACAGCCTTTAGTCTGTTGGGATATGTCTCTACTAACTTTGCACATCTGGACGTTGCAATATTTGACCAGTCTTCTTTGCAGAACTGCTCAAGTTCAGTTAAATTTGATGGTGACCATTTGTGGACTGCTGTCTTCAAGTCATTCCACAGATTTTCAATGGGGTTTAAGGCCCCGTCCACACTACTGCGTTTTCGTTTAAAAATGGAGACCTTTTGCTACGTTTGCACCTCCCGTCCACACTAAAACGGCAAAAACGGAGACCCAAAACGGAAAAGTTTAGAAACGCTGCCGATCCGTTTTTCGTTTTGAATCTCCGGAGGGCGTTTTAGTGTAGACGGGTCAAAACGGAGGACTTTAGAAACGATGACGTAGTAGAGGTTCACGCTCGGCTCTGTGATTGGGTGTCATCAGTCATGGCGTATATCTTTGCTAGCAGCTGTTGTACAAGTAAATTCTGCATTTTACAACGCTATAACTGCCTACATGCGCCGGAGTCAAGCTATTATTCGAGCGATCTGTGACAATTCCCGTGTGCAGCGGCGGCGTTGACCGTACATGGAGCGTCAGTTTGGGGTTAACCCAGAGCATGGTGGGATCATTTTATCAATGAAGTTGTGTTTACACCGGCACACGCATGCCCAGTGTTGGTGAATGGTCACGTGATCCGCGTTTTCAGTCATTTTAATGTGGACGGAGATCAATTCTAGTACGCAGCTAAAACGCTGGTGTGGACGGAGATCGTATGCGTTTTAATTATCCGTTTCTAAACTAAAACGCAGTAGTGTGGATGGGGCCTAAGTCTGGGCTCTGACTAGGCCATGCAAGGACATTCACCTTTTTCTCCTTCAACCACTGTGTGGTCAGTTTTGCTGTGTGCTTTGGGTCATTGTCATGTTGGAAGGTAAATCTTCTTCCCATTGACAACTTTCTGGCAGAGAGCAGCAGATTTTCCTCAAGAATTTGACGGTATTTTGCCCCATCCATTTTTCCTTCTATCCTGACTAGTGCTCCAGTCCCTGCTGCAGAGAAACAACCCCATAACATGATATTACCACCTCCATGCTTTACTGTAGGAATGGTGTTATTTGGATGGTGAGCTGCTGTATTGGATTTTCGCCAGACATATCGTTTGGTGTTGAGGCCAAATAATTCAATTTTAGTCTCATCTGACCATAACACCTTTTTCAACGTGGCCTTAGAATATTCAAGGTGTGTTTTGGCAAAGCTCAGTCGTGACTGCATTGTGGCCTTTCTTGAGGAGTGGCTTTTTTCTTGCAACCCTCCCATACAAGCCACATTTGTGGAGAATTTGTGATATTGTTGTCACATGCACACAATGAGCACTCTTTGTCATGAATTCCTGCAACTGCTTCAGAGTTGCTGTAGGCCTCTTGGTAGCCTCTGTGACCAGTTTCCTCCTGGCTCTTTCATCCAGTTTGGAGCGACGTCCTGACCCAGGGAGGGTCTGTGTTGTACCAAATACCTTCCACTTCTTAATAATAGACTTCACTGTGCTTCTAGGCACTGATAAAGCCTTTGAATTTTTTTTGTATCCATCTCCTGACTTGTGCCTGTCCACAACTGTATCCAGGAGATCTTTTGATAATGCCTTGCCACCCATAGTTGATTGTTTTCTTCAGTTGCACTACCAAGGACTGAAATGCTTCAGGAAAAGCTTGTTTCATGCTTAGCTAATCAAAATGACCCCAGCTGATCACATTTGAAAGTCAATTGGCTTTGTGTGCTATTGAGAAGGTGATTAACTACACCTGGTTGGGGTTACAAGTCATTTTTAGGAGGGGGGTGATTCTTTTTCCAACTCAGTGATTCTGTTTTTTAATTTGTAAAAAAAAAAATTCTGACAAGTTGGTATTTTATCTTTCACTTGGATGTTATAAGTGGTAAATACAGCTGAATAAAACAAATTATTTTTGTCCGTTTTCATTTCAGGCTGCAAAGCAACAAAATGTGATTATTTTAAAGGGGGGTGATTCTTTTCTATACCCACTGTATCAACGCATTCTCATCCCAAGGCGTCACTAAAATGACAATTTTTACCATGCTTCAATATTCAACGCTTTGTTCAGGCACCCTTTAGCGTCAGTTACATGACGCGATCCTAGGGCGTCATCTTACTGACGCTTTACCTTTAGCGTCAGTTAGATGACGCGGGTAGGTTTAGGTCTGGGGTAGGGTTAGGATTAGATAGCGTCATCTAACTGACGTTAAAGGTAAAGCGTCAGTGAGATGACGCCCTAGGATCGCGTCATGTAACTGACGCTAAAGGGTGCCTAAAGCGTCAAATATTGAAGCATGGTCAAAATGATTCCCAAGGCGTCAGTTTCATGACGCCTAGGGATGAGAATGGGCTGACTGTATACAGTGTTTTATCATGAGAGCTCACTGATCGTCATCTTCGTCATGACCATCATCATCATCTCTCTGCTCCTGCTGGTCTCTCTGCTGCCACACCTGACCTTCACTGGTGAGAATGACTGAATTGAACTGCATATTGATTCATCTAGTTAATAATGCATTTAACCTCTCTCAGCTCATGTGAATGTGGGTATAGTGAACGGCACAGCATTATTGTAAAAAAATATATATTTACAACTTTATAAAATATAATCACTGGCTTCCGGGAACTGGCATACACGAGTCTGAAGAGTGCCCCCTGACCCGACGTTAAAAACGCCAGGAGTTATTGTAGGAGAAATAATAACGAAAATACCTCATTAACGAACATTTTAGTCCGCAATTACGTTGACGGGATTAACACTGGCGGGAAATCTGAACCATGCCAAACTGCTATTTGTCTGTGTATGAGAAAGGTAGGCCTACTTAGGTTTTATATTCTGTCTTCTGTCTCCATCTGGACTGTGATATTTCTCAACAGCTCAAACGTTGTATTTTTCCTCGCTGAATGTTTAAAGTTAGGTTTTAATCAGTTTCCTTCAATCCTACACATTTGTAAAATAAGCATGTTTAGCCATGAACAGGCCATTTATTTTGGACTCTTTCCATTGGGTTAGTATCAGACTTGCTGAGCGCACTAGCCAATCAAATTTCAGCTTCAACGCTATGTCATTATTTTCTCTGTCAAAGATAACCTGATATTAGTAATGGCTGAATCAAACGCACATGCTGGTTCAGTCTGGTTTCTGAGCTTCTTAAAAAAATAAATAATAATAATAATATATACAGCATATTGTCCTTGAGTGGACAATGTAATGTGCATTTTTAATTTTAACTGAAGAGATACTGTATTGTTTTATGTAAATGTGAAAACTAGCAAATATAAACAAACAATATAATTCAGCTTCAGTTATTGCAAACGCAATTGAGTTTGTTCCTGTTCTAGCAGACGGAGAAGAACGTCATACAAGTTGAACATTGCATGTTTTTTATATCATAACATGAGGCTCTCCTCTCTGAGAAAACCTCAGACTAAAATCTTCATTGATCTATTGATGTTTGTAGAAAACTAGCGATCAGGTGTTTTTTAATCTCATTTGAACTAAGCATTGTTGGGGGGCATTACATAATCAGATTACTTTTGTGATGTTACAAGCAACGTATTACAAGTAACATGCATTTCTTAATAATAACATTACTTTTTTGATGTAACCTGAAATTACTAATAACACAAATACATTTATTTACAGCCAGAAAAGTTACAGCAGATGAAGTATTTTCAAGAACAGTCACGGTAATAGTATGTATGAAATATGGCTGGTGATGCGTAATGTCCAATTTAGAATTAATCCGAATTTCCTCCCAATCTAAATGCAATACTTGGAAAATTGAACAATATGATTTCTTAGACTTTTTATTTATTTTATTTTTTACCTGCAAGAGTCTCCTAGGATAGAAAGAATGAATGCAGATTCTGGAGCAACTTTAGCCTGGGAAAACCCAGACAACTTCCGGCAAAATTAGATTTGCTCTGAAAGTTAGTCTGGCAAAGAGCTGATTCAAGCCCATTTCCAATCCGTCGAAATCGAGGCACCAATCAGAAACGTTGGGGCGGGCTTTACACGATGACGACAGCGCTGGGATTTTGGAACAGATTTTGCAGCCTATACATTACAAAGATGGATGCCGCCGTCGAACATCACTCGTTCGAATCAGCTATCGCGTCTGTTTTAAGTGATTTGAACGTTTCCTTTTTGTTAAAAACCGAGCAAAGAACAACACACGGAGATGTTTCTCCGCCGCTCTTCATACGTCATCTCCTTCATCGCTCTGATTGGTTTTAGGTCTATCCGTGACGTCCGTTGGTGACGCCCTCTGGAAATGATTTGTCTATAACGCTTTGCCAGACCATAACTCAACTGAGAATGGTCTGGTGTTAACCAGGCTAGAGCAACTTGGCATTTCTGACCGACTGTCAGCCATCTTGGTTTGGAGGGTGAAAAAATCGACATACAACGTCTTGTCACTTGGTGGCAATGTATAGGATGATGCACTAGTGTCCGTTGTAATGCTTGATTTGCAACTGTGCCATTAAAACCCATGCATACAAGAAAGGGCTTTTTGTAGCTGTCCACTGTAGGGACTCTATGCATGAAAGAATTAAAAGTTAAAATGCTGATATGTATTCAATCAGGATCAGTACCTGTCCAAGTATCTATCAGTAACTATCCAAATAAGTTCAAATACAGGAAATACATTTTTTTATTTAATGTTCAATATTTTTATAAAGTAAAAATAATGTATTGAATTTTTTCATCCATATTGAATTTTTGTGGGGCATTTTCTTGGGTTGGCAAAGCCAAAACTGACATCAGATGTGTTTATAGAGCCCTCTTCTGACAGAAAGAGTGTATTACAACATAAAGACCACTCTATGAAATTGTGCCCCCCGTAGGATTATGTGTGGAAATGTCAAAGAACTTCCCAAAAAATACTACACGTCCTAGTATGTGAAATTAGTATCATAAAAGTATCATGTGTTAACAATAAGTCAAACAGTTTTCAATCAACCTCGTGAAATTGCAGTAACATCCTTTCTAAATCACAAAAAATAAATTTTCTTCCTCGCATTTGTTTCCTGAGCTCCCGTACAATTAATCAAGAGGTTTACTTCTACCTTACTTCTGCAGTTTGAGAACAATATCACATTACAGTTTTATAGCCATTATAAATTTTATTTTTGATTTGGAGTACAGTGATTAATAATGAAGATGACAATTAGTACTTCAAATGGCTGACAGCCTCTGGTCTACTTCTAAAAAGACCACAAAAATATAAAACCTATCATGTTTAAATGCCTCATAACTGTTTAATGTCGCCTAAGAATATCCAAACATATTTGTGTTTTATATACTGTATTGCATGCAAGTGTTAATTGTGACAATATGCGTCATCTTTTAACAGTTTTTGTCTTCTAAATCTATGGTTGAAGCTGATGAGCTGAATAACATCTCGCTACGATGGGTGTGAAGTTTTACTGCGTCCATCAAAAGGATGTGAAATTGCTTTAGCTTTTTCTCTGCACTCTATTTTAAGAAAGACCAAAACCTGAAACAAAATTTATCTAGGGGGAAAAATGCTTCAAATGGCTCCAGTGCAATGTAAGCATATAGGAAATGTGTTAGATTTAAAAGGAAACAAATATGTATACTGCATTCATCAATGCATTTAGGGTCATGTGACCTATATTAGCATTACATATACAAAGTCTATCAAATACTTGTAACTTGTATTTGTATATATGTATTACATAGAAAATTGTTTTAGGGTATTTCAAAAGCTTTTGGACCTTGCTTTTTCCCTCGCACTAATGTCAGCACCGGTGCAGGTGCTTACATGATGGTAACAAGTAATGGTTTTAGACATTAGACCACAAGGATTTGCAGGAATTGACTCAGTGTTACTGACATCATAAAGTGAGAAACTGAGTCTCCACCCAGTGAAAAAAACTATAAATACTCTACTTCTTCTGGAGACACTCACTGATCGTCTTCTTCATCATGACCATCATCATCATCTCTCTGCTCCTGCTGGCCTCTCTGCTGCCACGACAAGGATGTTTCTGAATGGTTGGTTACCGTAATGTCACTTTGATCTATTTTTGTATGTACTGGCTGGGAAGAGTAGTGAGATACGAACGCTATGTGTTTACTGATGTACTAATGTTACAGTTAATGGTCATGAACAACTTTTTTCCGCGATTTGCAAAGATTAATATAAAGGTTAATTCAACTTTACACTCACTTCTTCTGGAGGTGCAGCAGGGACATGAATAGTTGGTACCGATTCTTTTTTCAGGAGCAGCTTCTTAGCAAAACCAGCTTTATACTGACCCTCGTTTATAAAGCAGTCTGGTGAGAAATGATTCGCGCAAACATGAGAGCATTGACGTTGATCGTGGGGAATATTCCCTTCGAAAACAAAACTCGTCAATGCGTCTTCAGCGGTTTAGATTTAGGAACATCAAAATGACTGCTGTGTTCGTTATTACCATAGACAGTGAAAGAAAGGTTATTACACCCAAGAACAGAACACCACAATTGCTTAGACGCCATTCTGCTCCAGTGTATCAACAATGGACTATGATAACAGCTCGCTCAGGGCGCGTCTGTGTTGAAACGCTACTGTCAAACAATAATCGTGGGAGGGGCGTCCGATTTAGTGACGTCACAAAATCGAACGGCTCGATTTGAGACAGAGGAAAACATAAGGAGATTAAACAAAAACACTGGATGGATTTTTATCATTTCATGATGGTTGTGTACAGGCACTGCCAACACACATTTCAGTACAATCAACTTGTAAAAGTGCATGTACCATTATATGACCCCTTTAACAGATTTTCTCCCACATCTTGTTCTAATAAAACTATCAAGACAAATCAAATGGTCCTCAATTTTATAACCTGCAGTAACATCTTGTCTAAACGGCAGTGGCTCAGTGGTATATGTAGGTTGTCTACAAACCCGAAACTTGGTGGTTCACTCCCCGGTTCCACCTGACGAGGTGTCCATGAGCAAGACACCTAACCCCAACTGCTCCCGACGAGCTGGATGGCGCCTTGCATGGCTGACACCGCCGTCGGTGTATGAATGAGTGAGTGAATGGGTGAATGTGAGGCAATATGTAAAGCGCTTTGGTGGCCATTGGTCATGTGAAAGTGCTATATAAATGCAGTCCATTTACCATTTAAATGCATTACACAAACAAAATATACTTTTTCTTCCTCACATCCTGAGCTTATTTATTAGCAGAGGGATTCAGGAGGTTTGTGGAAACACTGCAGTTGGTGTCACATCTTTTCATCACATTGATCTCTGTAATTCACCTCAGTTTTCTAATGTGTAAACTAAGATTTCAGATTTTCTTCCATGGATCAAAAATAAGTCAAATCATCCTCAATGTTACAACCTTATGAAATTGCAGTAACAACTTCCTGTCTAACTGCAGAATGCATTACACACAAAATCCATTGGGGCGTATAAACGCAGAATAACCTAAACTGTTTATACACTCACCGGCCACTTTATTAGGTACCCCATGCTAGTAACGGGTTGGACCCCCTTTTGCCTTCAGAACTGCCTCAATTCTTCGTGGCATAGATTCAACAAGGTGCTGGAAGCATTCCTCAGGGAGTTTGGTCCATATTGACATGATGGCATCACACAGTTGCCGCAGATTTGTCGGCTGCACATCCATGATGCGAATCTCCCGTTCCACCACATCCCAAAGATGCTCTATTGGATTGAGATCTGGTGACTGTGGAGGCCATTTTAGTACAGTGAACTCATTGTCATGTTCAAGAAAACCAATTTGAAATGATTCGAGCTTTGTGCCATGGTGCATTATCCTGCTGGAAGTAGCCATCAGAGGATGGGTACATGGTGGCCATAAAGGGATGGACATGGTCAGAAACAATGCTCAGGTAGGCCGTGGCATTTAAACGATGCCCAATTGGCACTAAGGGGCCTAAAGTGTGCCAAGAAAACATCCCCCACACCATTACACCACCACCACCAGCCTGCTCAGTGGTAACAAGGCATGATGGATCCATGTTCTCATTCTGTTTACGCCAAATTCTGACTCTACCATCTGAATGTCTCAACAGAAATCGAGACTCATCAGACCAGGCAACATTTTTCCAGTCTTCAACTGTCCAATTTTGGTGAGCTCTTGCAAATTGTAGCCTCTTTTTCCTATTTGTAGTGGAGATGAGTGGTACCCGGTGGGGTCTTCTGCTGTTGTAGCCCATCTGCCTCAAAGTTCGACGTACTGTGCGTTCAGAGATGCTCTTCTGCCCACCTTGGTTGTAACGGGTGGTTATTTGAGTCACTGTTGCCCTTCTATCAGCTCGAACCAGTCTGGCCATTCTCCTCTGACCTCTGGCATCAACAAGGCATTTCCGCCCACAGAACTGCCGCTCACTGGATGTTTTTTCTTTTTCGGACCATTCTCTGTAAACCCTAGAGATGGTTGTGCGTGAAAATCCCAGTAGATTAGCAGTTTCTGAAATACTCAGACCAGCCCTTCTGGCACCAACAATCATGCCACGTTCAAAGTCACTCAAATCACCTTTCTTCCCCATACTGATGCTCGGTTTGAACTGCAGGAGATTGTCTTGACCATGTCTACATGCCTAAATGCACTGAGTTGCCGCCATGTGATTGGCTGCTTAGAAATTAAGTGTTAACGAGCAGTTGGACAGGTGTACCTAATAAAGTGGCCGGTGAGTGTATCTTAGTTTATATTCAGATTTCAGCATATCTTCCATGGATAAAGAGCATTATTGGATTTGTTCATTCAATTAATTGCTTTTTTAAAGTTAAGTCCTCAAAACGTCTTTCAAAAAACATAATATGCATTGAAATATATATATAAATATGTACTGTGCGCTTTCATCTCAATAACAAAATAAACGAATTATCCTGAACATTTTATAATCATTTGTTTCTTGTGTCATAAAGCAGAAAAGAGCGGGAAAACATAATTTAGATTTTCCTGCATGACAAAAACGTCCAGAGTCCTTTACACATAAAATCTACATCAGGCTTTCGTAGACAAGTCGGGGAAGGTCTCGTTTTTATTCTATATTTTATTATCTATGTGTTATGTTACTTTTTCTAAGCTGGGCTGGCTTATTAATGTTTTAATTAAATAAAAAGTTTTATTTTTGGCAAATGTAAAGGCCCTTTTCAGACCAAAGGTGAAATGAATAAGCCTCAGGAAATGCAGATTAAGAGGCAAAACACTTTTACTTCAGTATTTAAAAGAAAGAAAGAAAAGGAAACACAAATGTGATGGTTAACTGGAGTCATTTTTGCTTATTTGAAGTTGAAGTCAGCTGCAAAGAAATTGGATAATAAAGTGAGATTAAAAACATAAAAGTACATTTATGTGATTTAACATATTTATTGCACAATATTCTAAGTTTGCTTTTCACTGTTTTTATTCATTTTGAGGAATACTGAATCTGTTTTTGTTCAAGTGAGAGGAGTAAATGCAGGCTCACATTTAGTCTAGAACTACAATAAGCATCATGTTCACACACAGCGCACACAAAGCCTCTAAACCTTACTCAAGATTTCTCTCAACATGGGGAAAGGAGAGATGTTAGTCAATAAATGGGAAAAGGAGTAGCATTACTTATTTGGAAAAAGTAACTTGTTGGTAATTCAAAAGTAATGCGTAACTTTAATAGTTACTTGAATTTTTTATTTTATTTTTTAAAATCAGATGTACTTGCAGTGTGTTGCCCCCAAAATTGATAAGAACAAACCAAAACCTCAAAATTCAAATGAACGTTGCAACTGGCTGGGAAAATGCTGTTTCATGCTCACAATGTTTGTTATGAGTAATTCTTGCTGATAAGATCTGCTCTTTTTTAAAACCTTATTAGTTTAACCCTTAACTGTCACCGTCCCACAGGTGGGACGTTTTCCATTATATTTTTAAAACAATAATATCTTAGTAAAAACCTTAAGTAATATTGACAAACTATATATCATTTGAAAGCTTACAATCTCTAGTTTTCATATTTGGTAATTGTTTTTTAAAATAAATTACACAGGAGCAATAATTTATCAAATTGCAACAAGAATATTTCATACTCATTAGGCGTGTTTAGGTCTTTATTCTGAAATAGCGACAAACATGAAAAATCATGAAAGATTGGTAGAAACCTCAGATTATTTTCATGCCAAGAGTTCAAAAGACAACACCAATTCAATTTAATGTGAAAAAAGTGCTGAATTTTTTTTAAATATATAGAAAAATATTATGTATTCTCGATTTGTGATGCGGCTGCGAGCTATAACGTGTTTTTTTGTGCTTTTATTAGAGGTTGAATTCAAATCAAATTCATCCAAACTGCCCATACTACTTCTGAATAGGATGTCTACTTCATAAATTGTTTGAAAATTATGGAAAAATATAGTTCAGATCACTAAAACCATATATGGAAATGGAGGCGCCCTTATATGGTCAGTAAGGAAGCTTGGATGTGATCTAATGAAAAAACTATGTGCCCAAACAAAATCTTATAGAAAGCTCATTTTTTGAGATATCAACCTCAAATTTGGAACACAACTTGTTCAGATTTTTGGTTTTGATTTTCTTGCAATTTTACAGTAAAAAATGTTTTGTAAAATATGTATTTTATATAAAATATAAATAATCATATTTTTACTTTGTACATTTTCATAAACTCAAACTTCTATAACTTTTTTTCTGTTTCACTATCATAATTTATTTTACTTCTAGAATAATCTGCCAAATGTCTTTTTTATGTTTATTTATTCATGGTTGATGTGACATGGAGCATGTTTTCAATGAGCCTGTCCATTTGATACATGATCATGAAATCCAGGGGGATTTTTTTTTGTCCTTTCTGTGGGAGGTTTTAGTAACAACACACTAGATGCTATTTTTGGTCAAATTTTCTGATCAGAAAGAACCCACCCTCATAAACTTTGTCCAATAATGATCAGGCAAGTCATTCAAATAAGTCTCAATGTCCAACCAGAGCAGCCAGAGCCGTATCTAAGGCTTGTAAGATCTCAGCAACTCAGTTGGCCTATGGGGTCTTTGAAAATGGATATTTACACAACCATTGTCCAATCCATGGCTGATTCTCTGTGGTTGCTAATCACATGTCCACGTGCAGTTTGAAAACAGCTTCTGATTGTTTGTAAACGTGCATCAAATGAACTGGCAATCAGCAGGAGCAGCCATTTCATTTGCACCTTCACTCCATGGTGTGTGACATGAATCCACAGAGGCCAAACAACCAATTTTATACACTTTTAGAAGTAATAGACCAGGTTTGTGAATCTGGTGAAGAAGAGCTGAATGAGGAATCTAGTGATGAGGAGCCAGATCTACTTTTTTCAGAAGTGAATGCATCTGATGCATCATCTCTAGATCGGTAAGTTGCATTATACTCTTTCCCAATTTGTGATAGGGAGCAGTGTGTAAATGTGATATGTAATTATGTGGGCCTATTCTATGTATCTATATTTATATCTATATCTTGAAATATTTATATTTTTTATATATGTTAGGGAGCAGCATGTAAATGTGATATGTTATGTATATTTCTGTTGAAATATATCTCATGAAACACATTGCTATATTTGTAAATTTTATATATATATATATATTTGTATGTGTGTATTTTGTCTATATATATTTACATTTTTATATATTGTTGTGATAGGCATTCAGATGATTCTTTTGATGAGGACTGCCAACCATCAACCTCTGTGGCATCATTTCCAACTACTGCTTCTAGTAGTTTTGGAGAAAGAGAAGGAGCCAGAAGCAAAGACAAAAAAAAAGGGAGAAGCAGTGACAGAGGAAGATGGAGAAGCGGTGACAGACGGAGAGGAAGAGGGAGAAGCAGTGGCAGACTGAGAGAAAGAGGGGAAAGCAGTGACACAGGAAGATGGAGAAGCGGTGACAGACGGAGAGGAAGAGGGAGAAGCAGTGGCAGACTGAGAGAAAGAGGGGAAAGCAGTGACACAGGAAGATTGAGAAGCGGTGACAGACGGAGAGGAAGAGGGAGAAGCAGTGACAGAGGAAGAGGGAGAAGCGGTGACAGACGGAGAGGAAGAGGGAGAAGCAGTGGCAGACTGAGAGAAAGAGGGGAAAGCAGTGACACAGGAAGATGGAGAAGCGGTGACAGACGGAGAGGAAGAGGGAGAAGCAGTGGCAGACTGAGAGAAAGAGGGGAAAGCAGTGACACAGGAAGATTGAGAAGCAGTGGCAGACTGAGAGAAAGAGGGGAAAGCAGTGACAGAGGAAGAGGGAGAAGCAGTGACAGAGAAAGAGGGAGAAGCAGTGACAGACGGAGAGGAATAGGAAGAAGCAGAAACCGAGGAAGAGGGAGAAGCAGCGGTAGAGGAAGAGAAAATGGTCATGGCAGAGAAAGATCTTCATCTGGCTCTAGTGGTGTTTCCACTAGCACCGATGATCGGTGGTACACCCAAGAAGAGCGTGATGTTTCTCCACCAGTAATAAAATTCAGACCAGCTCGAACACCTGGACCTCAAATTATTGAAACAGAATCCTACAGTCCTCTGCAGTTGTTTCAACTTTTTTTTTCATCCTCGGTTTGTCAGACCATCATCCGGAATTCTAACAGCTATGCTGCTGAGCACCTGGAGACAGCAAGAAGGCCAAGGCAGGAAATCTCCCTGAAGGACTTTTTCTCATTCCTCTCAGTAGTAATGTATATGGGTTTGGTGAAGCTGCCATCAGTTTCAGATTACTGGAATGGGTCCAGACTGTATGGCATTAGGTTTCCTGCATCAGTGATGTCCTGCAGGAAATTTCAGGCCGTGTCCTCAGCCCTCCACCTCAGCGATCCTAAGGTAGATGCTGAGAATGCAAAAAATAAAGGAACCCCTGCGTTTGACCGTCTGTGCAAAGTCAAACCTGTATATGAGCAGATTCGGGAAGGATGTAAAAGTTATTATCACCCACATCAGAAAATTGCCATTGATGAAAGAATGGTGGCTTCAAAGGCAAGGATTTGTCTGAAGCAATACATGAAAGCGAAACCAACAAAGTGGGGGTACAAGCTTTTTGTCCTGGCAGACTCCCTAAATGCATATACATGGGATTTTTTCATATATGAAGGGAAATCCCCAGTAGCTCAGAGCCAGCAAAGCAAAGGTCTGAGCTACGAATCGGTCATGGCTCTGGTGGATGAAAAGGTCTTGGGGTCAGGCTACAAATTATATGTGGACAACTTCTACACCAGCCCGATGCTCTTCAGGGACCTCCTCCAGATAAACATCTCTGCTTGTGGGACCATCAGGAACAACAGGGTGGGCTTCCCACAAACCACCCTAAACAAGCTGCCCAAAAATGCACCCCGGGGAAGCATAAGGTGGAAAAGGGACAACCAGCTTCTCTTTGTCCAATGGAAGGACACAAGAGAGGTATTCATGTGTTCCTCGTTCCATTCGGCAAATGGAGATCAGACTGTCCAGAGGAGAGTGAAGACAGGAGATGGAGAATGGACCATTATGACTGTTCCTATTCCTACAGTAGTGTCAGACTACAACAAGTAAGCAGAATTTTTTCAGTGGATGATGCAAAAAAAAAATTCAGATATGTTTATATTTTACGTATTGACTTTTGTTTATGTATGCTTTTTTTACACAGGCACATGGGAGGAGTGGATATGTCCGATGCCCTCATCGGTTACTACTCCGTGCTTCGAAAGACCAGAAAGTGGTACCGCTCCCTTTTCTTTCACTTTGTGGACATTGCGGTGGTTAATGCTTTCATTATCCACCAGCAGCTGGCTGCAATGCAAAGTAAGAGGGCAAAAAATCAGAGGGAATTCCGGGAAGCCCTTGTACAAGAGCTTGCAGATTGGGTGCCGCCTCCTGCTGCTCCTGCTGCTCCTGCTGCTCCTGGTGCTCCTGCTTCTCACCATCCAGCAGGACACACTCCAAAGCACATACAACCTAACAGTAAAGTTAGAAGAAGATGCAGAATGTGCCACCAGAAAACACCTGTAATCTGCAGTGTGTGTGACTTGCCTCTCTGCTTCGTTCCAAAGCGAGATTGCTTCAGTCGCTGGCATGATGGTGAAAATTTGTAATCCTTAGCTCTGAATAGTTGTGAATAGTTGTAAATAGTTGCAAATAGTTGTAAATAGTTGCATATAGTTGTATGAACAGTTTGTCATTTGGATTTATATAACCACTGTAGATAATACTTTTTTGGTTTTGTTTTATTCCTATGTTCAAAAACAATTTATACACTATTTTTTTTTAAAGTATATTCTGAGAATGTTTTGAATAAAAAAAAAATAAGAATCAAATTTTGTGTGTTGTGGTGTTGTGAGATCAAGTAGTAAAGAAGTGTCATCAATGGAGCATGGGAATCCCCAATGGTGGAAAAAATTACACCTAGTGTCCTTTGTTGTTACAGCAGCTAAAAGTCTCACAGAATCTACAAGGTTTGTGATATCAATTCCAAATTTGGAACACAACTTGTATATATTTTTTGCTTTAAATTCCTAGCATTTTTAGGGTAAAACCTCTTTTGGATTATATATTTTTTCATAAAATAAAAATGTGTTTATTATAGACCTTTTTTATTATAATAAACTTAAATTGCTATAATTTTTTTTTTATTAATTTTTTTCAACTGCAGACACTTGTACCATAAACCTCCAAGTGTTCCCTTAAAAACAAGACCAGAATCAACCTTCTATTAAAAAGCATTCCAGAATTACACCCATTTAAATTTGGACATCCCCTTTTTAAGTGTGAGCTCAAAAAGGGGGGTGACAGTTAAGGGGTTAACATGATACTACATTCTGATAAAAAGTTTCCTGTTGTTGACAACATATGCAACCCATGTCTTAAATGTATAATCTGATAAGGATTTTCTGCCTGAACTTTTGTTTTTAATACGTTTTAAGGTATGTTAATTCTGTTCAGTAAATTTACTGTCCTTATTTAGGCTATTGTTTTTAAATGTTATCAACATTTAAATTTAACATTTAAATGTTATCAGAAATGTATTTTTCATTCTCAATATTTTAAAAATGTATTATTTCAGTAGTTCATGCACTATAATACGGTTCTCAATTTCCATCTACATTTTCTGTAAGAATTTCAGTAATTCATAAAAGATCTAATGCAGCACCGGAGAAGTAAATAAGAAGTAAATAATTATATTTCGGTCATTTTTTATTTATTTATGTCATGTTATTACTTATTCACTTAGTCATAGACATTACAGCTCACTTGAATTTGTTCTGAATCAGTAGATATGACATTGCGGTGCCCTGAAGCTGGTCTGATAAATAGTTACCAGAAGCTCAATGTCTCCACCCACCCTTATATGTATACAGTGTGTTCTCATGAGAGCTCACTGATCGTCTTCTTCATCATGACCATCATCATCATCTCTCTGCTCCTGCTGGCCTCTCTGCTGCCACACCTGACCTTCACTGGTGAGATTGACTGAACTGAACTGCATATTGATTCATAGTTAATAATGCAACTAACCTCTCTCTCTCAGCTCATGTGAATGTGGGTATAGTGAACGGCACAGAAGCGAAACCCCACTCCAGACCTTACATGGTTTCTCTTCAGACAAAGGAGCATATCTGTGGTGGATTCCTCATTTCTAATCAGTTTGTCTTGACTGCTGCACATTGCCGAATCAAGTAAAGTGTATTGTTTGGAAATGTTTATCATGACATTTGACATAGGCTATACTCTAAAAAGAAGAGGCTGATTATATACTAATCAAATCTATTTGATATTAACAGACCGGAGAATTTGACAGTTGTGGTTGGAGCACATGACCTAAAAAATATGACTGAGGGTTCAGTCCGCATCGGAGTAAAGTCCTACCACCAGCATCCAGACTTTACCGTGGAACCTGTTATGAATGACATTATGCTTTTAAGGGTAACAATCTGTAGCTACTCATTTCAGTTCAAAATGATATAAAATAATGGTCCGTCATTAATAAGTAACTAAGCAGGAAGTAATGCAGTAGCCTACATTAACACTTCATCTATAGGCTACTATTTACAGTATAGAAACAAGCTTATCAGTAAGTATTATCAAATTTAGGAGATAGTTCCTTATTAGGTAATCAATAATTACGTAATGAGATTAGCCTCATTAATAACTATTAACTAACTGACAAATTATAAAGAACATTATCGTGTCTGCGACGTAATTAGTCATCATTTTTACTCTGAATAGTCATAAAATGCATCACAAATTACTCATGTGTTACCTAGTCACTATGCAGGAACTAGTGATCTGGACTATTATTTTAAAGTGAAAAAGATGTTTTAAACGGATCAATAGGCCATATTTGAACACAGCTGCAAATTATTTTTTACCTGTTCAGTATTTTAAAACTTCCGCTAAGGAAAAAAATAGCCCACTACAACGTACAAAACTATTGACAACAAGACAAAGACTTAAACAATATCATAGTAATTAATACGGGGTAATTTCCTTTACAATCAAGTATTACACAGTGCAGTCAGCTAAATCACTGTAATTGTGCACTGTTGCAATTTGCACATTTATCTTATCATTTTGTAGCTATATCATTTTTAGAAGTGGTTAGCGTATGTGTGTGCAGGGGCTCAAAAATATCAAATAGTAAAATGTACAAATAGCCAACATTTAAAGTATAAGATAAATATAAAGGATTTATAAATGTTTGTGTTTCTAAAGCTTTGTATATGTAAATGCTTTTATTTAGATGCTGTCAATATTTCAGCGTATCTGAACCTTTACAAAGATCAATAAATACTTCATCAGAAAAGAAACAAATCTCAACTAAAGGGAAAAGATCTAAGACGGGTTGCATATCTGTTTTTTTGCAAACCGTCATTCAATAAGATTCAGTCTTTCTATGTTATTTTGTACAACAGCTGGATAAAAAGGTTACACAGAATGAGAAAGTCAACTGGATTTCCATACCACTGAAAGAAGAGGACAATGAAGTGCATTCTGTGTGCAGTGTTTCAGGCTGGGGAAGACTGAATACTACTGGCTCACTTAGCAATCGTCTCATGGAGACATATGTGAAGATCATAAATAACACAAATTGTGAAAATAAATGGGGAGAAGTTGACTATTCAGCTTCACAGATGTTGTGTACATATGGCGATGGAGGAAGTTGCACCGTAAGTACAAGATCATCATCTGTCATTTGATCCAAACACTGACTGATATGAAGCCCAAAATTGTGCACTTTGTGTTTGTATTGTTAACAGGGGGATTCAGGAGGTCCTTTGGTTTGTGGAGACACTGCAGTTGGTGTCACATCCTTTGGAGACCCAGATCTCTGTAATTCACCTAAACTACCTGAAGTTTATATGAAGGTTTCAGCATATCTTCCATGGATACATAAGTTTATTGGAAATGTTTATTGACATTTACTTGGTTTTGTCTTGAATGTCTCCAAATTGTTTCAATAAATGCATAATGTGTCAATCCTCCATGAGTCAAGTTTTTTTTTTTTATCTGGCATTTGGTCACTGTAAATATACAGTAAAGGTCTAAATTTTTTTTTTTTAAATTTTTTTTTAAAGAGATAGTGTATTTCCTGTAGGCAAAATGCTCTGCCCACAATGTTTTACCACACGGATTCAGGAGATTTTGCTAAATATTTCCTGCCCAAAACATGTACCTAGAAATGTCAGCAAAATTTGAAATCTGAAAGGTGAATAATAGATTATTGAATTTTCATTAATGAAAACATGTGAAATGTTTTGAATTGAAATATTCACAGCTTAAATATACAACCATGTTGAATTTCAGCCCATAAAAATGCAAGCCCTAAAAATACAATGCATTAAAATGCAAGCAGCGTTAATGCAATGCATATTTTTGCCAAGTAGTGCAATTCAACAAGCTTTTTTGTTTCAAAAACATTTGTCATTATTTTACTTCCATACACACCACTATGGCTCGGGTCGAGCAGAAAGTTCTAAAATTCACTTTATTTTGGTTTTTGAAGTACGCTCCCTTGGTAGGCCCCTGAATCTGGAGCCTCCATTGAGGCAGGGTGGTGTATGTTGTACTCCTTTTGCTTAAGGCGAGACACTACAGGAGAATAGGGTAATTTTTTTAACTAGCAGATATCACCGTAATACGGAGCCCGGGAAGTCACCTGTAGGGAAAAAAAAAACAATCCGAGGCGACGGTTTTGCAATCCGTCCCCTCAGTTTATAAACTGTACTCACGAATTCTTAAACTGTTCCCTCGGTTTAACAATTCGTGCCCACGGATTAATAAACCGTACCCACGAGTTCCTAATCCGTGCTCTCAGATGTGTAAACCGTGCCCTCAGTTTTTGCAATCTGTACCCACAAATTCATAAACCGTGCCCACGCTTTCGCAATCCGTACTCACGGGTTTGTAATCCGTACTCACGGGTTTGTAATCCGTACTCACGGGTTTGTGGCTCGTCCCCCAGAGTGTGCCGCGTGATTCAACCAGGCCTCCTGTTTAGATGCGGGATGCATTGCATTGTTTTTAAAACCCTTTTTTAAATGGATAATTTCTTGCATTTTCTAAAGAAAACTGCATTTATAAATGAGTTTAGCCTATAGGCAACTTTTATCTTTAAAGTCAATTTTTTAGAGGAAAAAGCTCAGTATAATAAGGGAAGAAAATAAATAAAATAATAATAACACATAAAAGATTTGGTTATAAGTTATAAATTATTTTATGTTAGGCTAAACATATTACTGTCTTCGGTGAACTCATTCATAGTAATAAACGCAAATAATAATTAGCTATCAAATCCATTTAGGCTATAGGCCTATTTAGAAGACTCTTTTATCCACAAAAAAAAAAGAAAAAAAAAAGAACAAAGCAATTCGTCAAATGTCAGTCTTAGACATGGGCTAAGATTATAACAAACAAACACAGGTTTTTAACGCATATCCAAGTGTTTGTGTGGAGCGCGCACTGCATGTCACTGAGCCGCGTCTGCAAACGCTTGCATGTTCCTATCAACAGTGGAACAACTTAAAATAATCTAGCATTTCTGGTCATACAGAAAAAATACATTATACATAATACATTATTTGCAACTACTTTAATTTGTGTAAACTCACAATAACAAGAAAACGTTGTGTATTTGTAAAATAAAATAAAACAATCAGGCGCGCTTTCATGATCTCCGGAGCGCGTCTCATAAATGAACTGAAACAAAAGCCTATATAAAGCTTGAAATGTCCACTTTTAAACGAACAAATTAGAATCGAAAGCTGCATTTCTCTAAAGGTGCATCCTTTACAGCGGAGATGGAGATATGTTTAGCCCGTCACTAGAAAACTGTTCATTTAAACAATACAAATCCATCGTTATTTTTCAGAAACATTTATTATGATTAGCCTATAAATCACCTATAAATCATCTCTCTTTATGGTTCCAGAGACATGTTCTTCTCATTTAGCACTGCGGGCAAAATATAGTTTTTAGAAAGTAAAATCAATTTTTTTTTCCATATTAATTTGCGAAAATTTTAAATGTTTAATAAAGGCAAAAAGTCAATGGTATTTATTTTTTGTGCACAAACACTTGGATATGCGTCAAAATCTTGTGTTTATTTATGATAATCTCAGCCCTGTATTATTGTCTAACCTGTTTTATGACTGACATTTGACGAATTGCTTTGTTTCTTTTTTTGATAAAAGCGTCTTATATCTAAATATGTAGCCTAAATGTAATAATAATAGCCTAATTATTATTATTAGGCCTATTATTTGCGTTTATAACTAAATGAGTTCACTTAAGACAGGAATATGTTAATCATAAAACAATTTATGAATGTTTTATTTTTATAGGCCTATAACTTTGTGTTTGTGTTATATATATATATATATATATATATATATATATATATTGTATGTGAAGTCCTTTTAAAAACAATGCATCCCGCATCTAAACAGGAGGCCTGGTTGAATCACGCGGCACACTCTGGGGGACGAGCCACAAACCCGTGAGTACGGATTACAAACCCGTGAGTACGGATTGCGAAAGCGTGGGCACGGTTTATGAATTTGTGGGTACAGATTGCAAAAACTGAGGGCACGGTTTACAAATCTGAGAGCACGGATTAGGAACTCGTGGGTACGGTTTATTAATCCGTTGGCACGAATTGTTAAACCGAGGGAACAGTTTAAGAATTCGTGAGAACAGTTTATAAACTGAGGGGACGGATTGCAAAACCGTCGCCTCAGATTGTTTTTTTTTTCCCCACAGGTGACTTCCCGGGCTCCGTACTATTAAACTTTCTCAGTTGATCACCTACAAGATGAGAAATAAAATTATTACAAGTTTAAATATGCAAATTAGGCATCATCTAATTAAATATGCACTAATGTGCAAATCTGAGTATTGGATAAAGCCAGGTTCAAAATTCTTTTTTCATTGTGTTCACATATTAGATGGGAAAAAATTATAAAGGGATTTATGGATATCTACTTTTGTTATCCTGTAAATCAAAATATACTGTCAATAGCCTTAAAATCGCCATGTTTTATAAATCAGGCTAGGAATAATATATTTACAAATCCCTCTGTAAATGTCTTCATTCAATCACTATTCAGGGGAACATACTAACCTGAAATGCCACTAGGAAGGCCTGACCAGGCGTCACTTACATGGGACACTTCAGTCTGGCCAACTTCCTGTTGGCATTTCGGCTGAGTATGTTCCCCTGAGTAGTAATTGGCTTTTACAAGACAGAGTAGGTTACTTTTGATATAAAACAAATGATCAGCTCTCAGATTCTGTCAATTTTATTAAGAAATTCAAACAATAAATACCATTTTGGCAAGAGAAGCAAGAGGACTGATGCATGAACAGCCTCCACATCATCACAACGAACACGGAAGTCCAACTGAAGGAGCTGAGACAGCCAGCAGCCCCAGCACCGGCAGCACCTTCATGCTCCCGTCAGATCCGGCACTGTGGGGACCCCTGACAGAGACGCTGAGTGAGGAAACGATCCACAAAGGGCCCGCTGCCTTCCATAACCAGGCTACCAGGTACCCAGTATCATTGAGGGAGTCTGGGTGTTGAACCAGCTCCTTCACAAATGACCTACTGAATTGCCGTCTTCAAAACAACGAAAGTGTACCGAGGCAATGGCTGCTCCATTCACCATGTACTGGCTCTGTTTATTGCCATGCCTGCAAACTCCTGTCACCCCCAAAGCCGGCAACATCCCCTCATCAGGGGATTTAGCGATTGGAAACACTCTGAAAGGATCGGGGATCATGAAACAAGTTTAGAACATAGACAGAATATGTTGTCTTTAATGCAGAGATCCAGTTTGCAGAGTGGAAGCTGCACTTGTCCAACAATGTGAGGCAGAACAACGGTACTGGGCACAGGGTACTCAGGCATGTGGTTACTGTCATCAAGTTTTTGGGAGCTAGGGGCGCAGCTTTCAGAGGGGACAACAAACTCTTGGGCTCAGTGCATAATGAGAATTATCTGGGGATATTGGAGATTATTGCACATTTCAACCCATTTTTAAAGGACCACCTTGTGAACCATGGCAACAAGGGGAAAGGTAAGCCCTCATACCTCTCCTCCACTGTATATGTTGATGACTTTATTGTATTTAGGGGTGACAAAACAAAGCAAGTCATTGCAGATGAAATGAAGCAGGCGAAATATTTCTCTGTTATCGTCGATTCTACCCCAGATCTTGCGCATGTGGATCAGCTGACATTTGTATTCTGATTCGTTAATGGAAGTGGAAAAGCGGTTGAAAGGTTCATAGATTTAAGCCTATCAACAGCCACACAGGCCTTAGTTTAGCTGAATCTGTGATTAGCATGTTGCGAAACCTTGGACTGGACTTGGCGAACTGTCGTGGGCAAAGTTATGATAATGCTAGCAATGCTAACTAATGCTAGCTACATGTCTGGCAAGTACAACGGACTCCAAGCTCAGTTAAAAAAAGAAAACCCACTGATCCACGTATACACCATGTGCCACCAACTCCTTAATAGGCCTGGGGGTTAGGGACTTAGATCCTCTGATTTCCAGCCATTCAGGGAAGAGTTATTTACCCCTACCAAGTGGACGTAGGTCCCGTCCGCTACACACAGTTTAAGATATTTTAGATTTAGTCCGAGAGCTTTCTGTCCCTCCATTGAAAATGTATGTATGGTATACTGTCCTTGTCCAGAAAGGAAATAAAGACATCATCAAAGTAGTCCATGTGACATCAGTGGGTTAGCATCGAAAATACATTTTGGTCCAAAAATAACAAAAACTACGACTTTATTCAGCATTGTATTCTCTTCCGTTTCTGTTGTCAAGCCGCATTCAGTGATGCTGATGACGTAAGACGCTGCTGACGAGCTGGCACATTTAACATCTTTTGATGAAGTATGCCTAATGATATTTTTCCGTGGAGGGCTATCCGAGCCGCTCAGCTCCCTTATGCCACTTCATCAGCTGGAGTCTTGAAAAATATATTGTCTATGCTCTTTTGCTGGCTGGTTCAACTTTTACTGTGGGTTTGGTGGAAGAGGAGCCCCACAACCCCACAGTACCTGCCAAGCCTGAGTCTCTCCACATCATGCCTGATCTTCGCGTCACGCCTGATTCTCTTGATCTTCACATCACGCCTGACCACGCCTGGCCTGCTCTCCACGTCAGCCCTGCCTGAGCCTGCGCTCCACGTCAGCCCTGCCGCACAAGAGACTGTTCACGAGCCGGTGTCTGTTCCTGAGCCGGTGTCTGTTCCTGAGCTGGGATAATGGAGACCGCAGTAGGTCCCTGAATAGGATAATGGAAACTGCACCGCCCTGGTCACCCGAAGGGTCGTCTCCGCCATGGTCCCCTGCACAGCCTGCCATGCCCTGGTCCCCTGAACTGCCTGATCCGCCTTGGTCGCCTGCACTGCCTGATCCGCCCTGGTCGCCTGCACTGCCTGATCCGCCCTGGCCCCTTGAACTGTCTGGTCCGCCATGGCCCCCTGAACTGCCTGATCCGCCCTGGTCGCCTGATCCGCCCTGGTTACCTGCCCTGCCTGATCCGCCCTGGCCCCCTGAACTGTCTGGTCCGTCATGGCGCCCTGAACTGCCTGATCCGCCCTGGTCGCCTGATCCGCCCTGGTCACCTGCACTGCCTGATCCGCCCTGGCCCCCTGAACTGTCTGGTCCGCCATGGCCCCCTGAACTGCCTGATCCGCCCTGGTTGCCTGCACTGCCTGATCCGCCCTGGTCGACTGCACAGCCTGATCCGCCCTGGTCGCCTGCACTGCCTGCTCCGCCCTGGTCGCCTGGACTGCCTGATCCGCCCTGGTCACCTGCACTGCCTGATCCGCCCTGGTCGACTGCACAGCCTGATCCGCCCTGGTCCCCTGAACTGCCTGATCCACCCTGGTCGCCTGCACTGCCTGATCCGCCCTGGTCGCCTGCACTGCCTGATTCGCCCTGGCCCCCTGAACTGTCTGGTACGCCATGGCCCCCTGAACTGCCTGATCCGCCCTGGTCGCCTGATCCGCCCTGGTCACCTGCACTGCCTGATCCGCCCTGGCCCCCTGAACTGTCTGGTCCGCCATGGCCCCCTGAACTGCCTGATCCGCCCTGGTTGCTGCACTGCCTGATCCGCCCTGGTCGACTGCACAGCCTGATCCGCCCTGGTCGCCTGCACTGCCTGCTCCGCCCTGGTCGCCTGCACTGCCTGCTCCGCCCTGGTCGCCTGGACTGCCTGATCCGCCCTGGTCACCTGCACTGCCTGATCTGCCCTGGTCATTTGCACAGCCTGATCCGCCCTGGTCGCCTGCACTGCCTGCTCCGCCCTGGTCGCCTGCACTGCCTGCTCCGCCCTGGTCGACTGCACAGCCTGCTCCGCCCTGGACTGTCCCCCTGAACTGTCTGGTCCGCCATGGCCCCCTGAACTGCCTGATGCGCCCTGGTTGTCTGCACTGCCTGATCCGCCCTGGTCGACTACACAGCCTGATCCGCCCTGGTCGACTGCACAGCCTGCTCCGCCATGGCCCCCTGAACTGTCGGATCCGCCCTGGCCTCCTGAACTGTCAGGTCCGCCCAAGCTCCACGACCCAGGCCCGCCATTGCCATTGCCATGTCCTGGTCCTGTTCCCCTGCACGAGACCGCCCTCCATCCCTCCCCCAAGACCACCTCCGCTCCTCCACCCTCCTGTACTGTTGTTTTTGGTTTTGTTGGGCATCAGACGGGGGGCTATGTTGTGATTCCTGTCTTGTGTTCCCCTTGCCTTATGTGGACTTGTTGTTTCCTGTTCTGTCCTTTGTAGTTTTTCTTGTTTATTAGTCTTTCCATGTGTTTCTGATTAGCCACGCCCCCCTTGTTATATTGTTTAGCTTGTTTGCCTTTGTATTTAAGCC
This sequence comes from Rhinichthys klamathensis goyatoka, assembly GCF_029890125.1. Lineage (NCBI taxonomy): Eukaryota > Metazoa > Chordata > Actinopteri > Cypriniformes > Leuciscidae > Rhinichthys > Rhinichthys klamathensis. The sequence continues at coordinate 1,434,975 of NW_026606664.1, read as the reverse complement.
CTGTGTCTAGTTCAGTCTTTGTGAGTTCTTAATGTTGTAACGTTGGATGTTGGCTGTCCTGTTTCCTGTTCCCGAGTCTTGTTTTTGAATATAGTTTGTTTAATAAAATACAGCTAGTAGTGGATCCTGCATCTGCATCTGCTTCAGTCTGTCATAGCCATTGTGTGAGGAGGTGTGTGGTTGTTTTTCGCGGTCAGTACTATATTAAGATTTACAGTTGGCTAATATTTTCCCAGAATGCATTGAAAATCTACAGTAACATACTGTAAACAGCTTATACAGTAAGAAAATGTTAAGAATACAGTAATAATGCTGTGAAAATGACTAAATATACAGAAACATACTGTATTCAGATTTTACAGTAGGGAATTGTTGAGAATACGTTGGGTTCCCATAACTGAATAATAGAGTCTTTCCACTTGCACTTAGTAAGTAAATGTTGATGTTGAGTCTACTGATTCAGTAAATTTTACCATTATGTTATAATATATTGATACACGTCCCTTCCCTTCTAAATTTCCCTGCGTTATTTCCTCTAATTTTGATAAAGGTATCTATTAAAGAACAACTTAATATTATTGGGAACAAGTTCCATCCATCCAACACAACCTGCAATTACTTCAACTCAACACCAGATGTCAACATCCCCAGCTGTCTAAATAAGACATCAACATTTCTATTGTTCCCTTTCGAGGGAACTCGCGATGCGTCATCGACGCTTTGGGAACGCCCCCAGCGTGAATGCGTCTGAGCATCAATGTCAACTAGTCCAATGGAAAGAATGAGCGTCATGGGCGGGTGACGTCATGACCAGGAAGGGATAAGAGCACATCCGGTGAAACGCGGCATCAGCTTCTATGTCTCAGCAAGCGATCTGTGTTACTCTGTCTCTGTCTATTTATTGTTGTCTGTTCGATATTATTGGGAAGAGTTATGGCGAAACAACTTTATTTAATGGGTCCCCACACGAGCTTTGTGTAGTTTGTTTGGGAGTGGAGCATGCGGTATCAGCCTCCGAGGGGGCTGATTGCAACATTGTGAGAAGCTTTCGCTTCGCATGCTCCACTCCCGCCTGTCACTTTTCGAGGAAAGTGGCCAGGCTCGCGATCCTCAGGGTGCAGGACCCGCGTCTGCCGAGGCAGCGCGGAGAATGCATTCCTGGGGATCGCGAATAGGATCTCTTTACGGGGTTGGAGACGGGTCCGCGGATCTTATCTCCTCCCTTTCCACGAGGGATCCAGTGCTCTCTCTCCGGTCTCGGAAGCCCGCGCTGCGGTCTCTTCCGCCCGGGGAGAGAAATCAATGCTTCAGTGCTCTACCTCCGAGGAGGTAGATGTGCTGGGCATTGAAAGTGTACACAATCATGGGGGAAGTGGATTTGCCATCTCTTTACCCAGCGTATGAGAAATATATAAGCCTTATATATATATATATATATATATATATATATATATATATATATATATATATATATATATGATAGTTTATATATTATATATAAAAAATATATATATAAAAATAAGCGGGTGGAGGTGTTTAGTAAGGCTGTAGATAAATTAAATATTTAATGGCCAGCAGAAATAAGGGGGCACTCGTCCTTAAAATAAATTGAACGAGTTTCCTTCCCTCTATTTTCCACCTCCATCACGGGGCCTTCCATTTTTCCCCATCTGCACAGCGAGCTGTCTAGATCATGGAAAAAGCCTTACTCTTCTTGTTTTTTAGCCCCCACATTCATGTATATTCAGATATTAGGGGGTTAAGAGAGAATGGCTATGGGGCAATACCCCGGTTAGAACAGACGCTTGCGAGCTATCTGTCTCCCGGTTCAGTATCGACCCTGAAGGCGTCGGCTTCTCTCACTAAACCATTAAAGAAAACTATTTTTAATCTAGTGGGAAAAGCATTTACGGCAGTGGGTCTAGCAGGAGCCTGCTTGCACACTATAGCAGTGCTACAAGCATATCAGGCTGACCTGCTGTGGTATTTGGACAGAAGTGAGGGAGTTTGGCCTGATGGGGTTTGAGAACTTCGTCGGGCCACAGATTTATCTCTCAGGGATGGCAGCCCTTGTGGTCACTGAGAGACACCTCTGGCTCTATTTGATGGGAATCATGGAGAAAGATACAATATAATCTCTCCCTCGCTATCTCCAACCCCCTGGGGCTGCTGGGCGTGAGCAGCTCCAGCCGGCAAAGTTTCTCATACACAACACAGCAGCCAAAGCCTTCAAAGCAGAAGCCGGATCCGAGGACCGTTCTTCATGCTGAGAAGGCTGCGGCTCAAAAGAAAAGGTCTGGCGCCACCGGCGTCAGACCGGTGAGGGCAGCCCCAACCGGGGTGGAATGGTGTACACCTCATTATACGGTGCCCTTTCCATCTCTGTGGCCTCAGGGGACCGTTCTGCCAACCCCGCCACCCTTGGTGCTTCGGGGCGCAGCGTTCTCCAGCGAGCTTCTGGCGCAGCGTCAACTCGACATTGCGTCGGACTCGTGCCCTCTGAGGGGGGTTCGAAAACAGTCAGTTCGGGTGGTTCCTGCCAGTATGTTTCAGGTCCCCGAACTGGCTGTCTTTATTACACCAGAGGCCAGCCTCGAGGGGCTGGTTCCCTTGGTAGATTTTCTGGCAGCGCGGAAGCTACTGCCAAATATATCTCTATGGGTAATGGTAATCTCTCTGGTAATGGAGCAAGGGGTAAAGGCCCTGTTAGCAAAGAAAGCTATAGAGCAGGTGTACTCACCCGACATTGCGTCGGGTCTTTACAGTCGTTATCTCATTGTTCCAAAAAAGGATGGAGAGCTGCGTCACATACTAGATCTTCGTCTGCTGGAGTGTTTGGTGCTGGAACTCAAGTCCAAGATGCTGACACTTAAACAGATCATGACTCAAATCAGATCCGAGGACTGGTTTGTCACGATAGATCTAAAAGACGTATACTTCCATATCTCCATCCTCCCTCAGCACAGGAGGTTCCTGAGGTTTTCTTTGGGGCAAAGAACACCAGTATCAGGCACTTCCTTTCGGTCTATCTCTATTACCCCGCACATTCACGAAGTGTGTAGACGCAGCTCTGGCCCTGCCAGGCTGCAGTGTATACGCATTCTGAATTGCATAGATGACTGGCTGATTCTAGCGGAATCAGAACAGTTAGCGGTTCGGCACCGAGGTGTCGTTCTCGCTCATATGCAGATGTTGGGGTTGAGGCTCAATGCCAAGAAGAGTGTGCTTTCTCCAGTACAGAGAACCACTTTTCTTGGTGTGGTATGGGATTCAGTGACGATGCGGGCCACTCTGTCGCCCGTTCGTCTAGCTGCTATCCTAACAGCCATAAAAGAGCTGAGGCTAGGCCAGTCACACACTGTAAAACAGTTCGAGAGACTGTTGGGTCTTGTGGCAGTAGCGTCCAACGGGATACCTTTTGGCCTGCTGTACATGAGGCCTTTGCAGTGGTGGCTCAGGACCAGAGGGTTCTCCCCGAGGGGAAACCCACTTCGTATGATCAAGATCACGCGGCGGTGCCTTCGTGCCTTGGTTATATGGAGGAAACACTGGTTCTTAACCCAGGGTCCGGTGTTGGGAGCTCTTTGCCATCGAGTTGCTATCTCGACAGATGCTTCCCTCACCGGCTGGGGAGCGGTATTGGAAGGCCGCTCAGCTCAGGGCTTGGGAGGAGTCATCATCTCGCTTGGCACATGAATTGCCTAGAGATGATGGTCGTCTTCAATGCGTTGAGACATCTCCTCCCAGACCTGAGGGGCCATCATGTGTTGTTCTGAAACAGTGACGGTTAGGCCTCAGGGCAGCAGCGTTCAATGTGATACCCTTTGACCTGCTGTACGTGAGACCTTTACAGTGGTGGCTCAGGACCAGAGGGTTCTCCCTGAGGGGAAACCCACTCCCTACGATCAAGATCACGCGGCAGTATCCCCGCGCCTTGGTTATATGGAGGAAACTCTGGTTCTTGACCCACAGACAACACGTTGGTGGCCTATTATTTTGGTCCCTCAGGAAATTACGCTGTCTGAGGGCAGTGTATATTCCAGGGGGGCCAGAATATTGGAGCAGACACCCTGTCGAGGCAGGGGCTGAGGCCAGGGGACTCCACCCCGAGGCGGTGGAGCAAATATGGGAGTTTTATGGCCAGGCAGAAGTGGATTTGTTCTCGTCTCAGCATACGACGCACTGTCCACTCTGGTTATCCCTCACTCAACCAGTCCCCTCGGGGCTGGTTGCTATGGTGCAGACGTGGCTGAGGCTACGTCTGTATGCATTTCCCCCTGTTGCTCTGCTCCCAGGAGTTCTGGAGTGATTCCGCCAGGATGGAATAAGCCTATTTAGTAGCACCACTCTGGCTGAGCTGAATTTGGTTTGCGGACCTCATTTTTCTCCTCGACGGACCTCCCTTGGAGGTCCCGATCAGGAGAGACCTTCTGTCTCAGGCAGGGGATGCAATATTGCAACCCCGGCAGGGGATTTGGAAACTGTGGGTTTGGCCTCTGAGGGGGCCCAACTCATAGAGAGTGGTCTCTCAACCGAGGTTGTTGAGACCATTCTAATCTCCAGAGCTCCCGCTACGAGGAAACTATATTCACTATTTCGAGAGTTTTTCACTTCTTGGTGTTACCAGCGTCAATGGGATCCGGTTAACTGTTCAGTAAACACCGTATTCGAGTTTCTGCAAGATCGCTTTGTATCAGGTCTATGTCCTTCCACGCTTAAGGTATACGTGGCGGCCATTGCGGCTTTCCACGCCCTGGTGGGTAGTACATTTTTGGGTCGAGACCCCCTGATCACTCGTTTCCTTCGTGGCACTTTGAGGCTGAGGCCTGCAACTTGCACTAGGGTGCTGGCTTGGGACCTTGCAATAGTTCTAGAAGGCCTATCTGGTAGGGGTGGGCGCTATACCGGTATGAACGTGAATACCGGTATTATGTTGTGCCATGATATGGATTTTGCGATACCGAGGATACCGTATTCATTAATTCAAATTTTGCAGTTATATTGTTTTGTTCAATTTGGTAAGTTAGGCTACTCTGTTAACACAACAGTTAATGACGATACAGAATCGAATACGCTGTTTAAGGAAATTGCTGATTTGGCGCTTCATACGCGTGAAGTTGCTGAGGCGATTAACCGCTGTTCTGTGACGCGTTCAATGAAGGACCGTAACGTAGAACACATCGCTAGTGCTAAGCGACCGTTCATAAAGGATGCAACTTTTGCGGTGGAATGGGAAATAACAAGGTAATGAGACGCAAGTTTGACTTTTAACTTGAGCGCAGCATTTTTAGAATGCCGTTTCATTTGCGAGACGCGGGTGCAACACCAAAACAAGTTCGTCAAGCACAAAAAAACATTAAAGTTCTAGGCTACTGTGTTTGAGATGTCATGTTTTCATGAAGGCTGAAAGCTGCTATTATTATCTTTGTTTTTACAAAACATTTACTGCTAATAATATTATCCACGTGGAGACATTTCCCCACAATGTAACGTTAGGCTATGAATAACAGGACACGACACACACAGTGGTGTAGTCTACGTGATACGCAGGTATACGCCGTATACCCACTAGAAAATGTCAAGGATTTCCGTATGCCCACTAGGAAATGTCAAAGATCTCCGTATACCCTCTTTAAAAAGCGTGAGGATTCGTAACAACATCGTTTAATATGAATCAGCTATTAATAAACGGCAAACTACTTCTTCACTGCTGATTCCTGGTGGTTTAGAGGAGAATTACTCCGAGTCGCCCCCTGTCGTTTCACAGAATAGCACAACGGCAATCGCGTCAAGTATAAACGCCTCGTCCGTTTGGAGAGGTGCGCGCGCAGTCAGCGGAGACTCGCGCTCGTGCGGACGCGTCGAGTATAAACAAGGCTTGACGCGTTGTGTTTTAAGCGTCTATGAGGAGGACATGCACACATTTGAACTTCATCGCAGAGCTTTTATGAGAGTCACATCACAAGAATTTTACCATTTCATTTGATAAAACTATCGTCATTCATTCGTATCATATACACACACTCACAAACTAGTCTTCATGACAACCTGTCAAAATCAAAGTTTTGTATAACTTGATGAAAATATAACAGAAATATATTACTATTGCACAGTAGAGTATACTTCAAGTAGGCCTAATAATAATAATAATAATAATAGTTTATTAAAACACACAGAAGCTCAAATGTCTTTAATTTACAACCCACCAAAATAAAAGTTTGTAGAGAGAAATAAAGTAACTAGAGGGAATTATGAAAGAAATTGCATAGTAAGATGTACTTTTTAAAATAATAATAATCAAATCTATTAAAACATAATTTTAAAGGAATATCACACACGTTTTTAAAAAGTAAATTTTTATTTGTGCTTATAATGTTTAAGTCTTTTAATTGTCAGCTGATAAAACCTGTGCTTCAGGGACCATATTCATATAACATCTAAGGCTAAATGTAGCTCTTTACTGGCTGAGTTAGATGGCGATTAACACTAAACAGTAGAAAATTGGGTGGCGGCGGCGGGTGGGGGGGGGTGGGGGGGGCGGGGGGTTGGGCTGGTATATCACAGTATACTCACTACAAAAAACTAGACTACACCACTGGACACACACATAAGCGCGCGCATACACACGACAAACACATAAGCGCGCGCATACACACACACTGGTCCACTATCTTTGTGGGGACTCCCCATAGACGTAATGGGTTTTATACTAAACTGTAGGCCTTTATTCTGTCTCCTTACACTAATGAATTAGTTTGTATGAAAATTTTCATTGTTTTTTTCTTGTATACTTTTAAGTTCTATTTATTTGGTGCTTTGTTCAATCTCAAACCATTATTTTATTTTTATTATTAACAAGAGTTAACTGTAATCTGTGCAAACATTAAACTTAAATTAAACGTCTCGCTTTGGTCTACACTGGAAGTGTTCTGCTCGCTCTGCTAAAGCTAAACTATAATTATTAAAACTGAAACTAAATAAAATAAAAACTATATAGAAATGTGTTTGCAAAATAAAAAATTTACAAAACCATTAATGAAGCTAGCTAAAACTAAACAGAAATTTAAAGCAAAATTGAAAACGATATTAAAATAAAAACTAATTTAAAAAAGCAAAACTAGAACAACAGATATTCCTGGCGGAGACAGAGCACACCCGAAGACGGCTCTCACTCAGAAATCAATAAAGTCTTCATTCGCTGCCGGTTCTCATTATGACAAAACGAGCAAAAAGTGGAAAGACATAACAAGTGCATTCAGGCCTACCTCATGTTGCACGTTTGCACTTTTTGAGAAAAAAAAAGGTCTATGTCCAATGAAATGCCTCCCCTTTTTCTATCTAATGTTAAAATACATATTTTGCTTGTAATTTAACTAAGGTGTACTAAAATGTGATTCCAATTTTTTTTCTCATATCGCGATATAATATCGATATCGTCCAGATAGTTAAAAATATCGTGATATGAATTTTTGCTCATATCGCCCACCCCTACTATCTGGGGCTCCCTTCGAGCCCTTAGATTTGGTCTCAGAGAAGTTCCTTTCTTTTAAGACTATTTTCTGCTAGCTATTTCGTCCCTATTAGAGTCAGACCTTCAGGCCCTTTCGGTCCCCACCTGCCTTGAGTGCACCAGGGATGGCCAAGGCAATCTTACCCGAAACATGGATATGTTCCAAAGGTGCCTACCATTATTCCGAGGCCTATTGTGCTGCAGGTTTCTGTCCTCCTTTTACATCTGCGGACCAGGAAAGGCTGAACCTCTTGTGTCCAGTGCGAGCACTGGATACTTATGTTCATCTGACATCTTCAGTGAGGAAGTCCGACCAGTTATTTATTTGCTTTGGATCACCTAAGAAGGGTCTTCCTGCTTTTAAACAGACGGTTAGTAAGTGGATAGTTGAGGCTATTTCACTTGCATACGAGTACTCTGACCAGCCGTGTCCTTGGGCGGGCAGAGCTCACTCTACGAGGGGTATGGCGGCTTCTAAAGCCTTACTATTTGGAGTTTCTCTTCAAAACGTGTGTGATGCGGCAGGCTGGTCCTCACCGCTCACATTCGTTAGGTTTTACAGCTTAGACCTGGATGCTGCCCCAGGTTCTCAGGTGCTTAGTGCTTAGTTTCAACAGACTGACACTCAGGTACTTGGAATTCTGGCGTTTTGGGTATTCTCGTTCCCAAAGCGTCGATGACGCATCGCGAGTTCCCTCGAAAGGGAACGTCTCAGGTTACGACTGTAACCATAGTTCCCTGAGAAAGGGAACGAGACGATGCGTCACCCTGCCATACTTCCTGCATCCCTGTGATCGACTTGCTTCGACTTTTTGAAGCTAATGCCGCGTTTCACCGGATGTGCTCTTATCCCTTCCTGGTCATGACGTCACCCGCCCGTGACGCTCATTCTTTCCATTGGACTAGTTGACATTGATGCTCAGACGCATTCACACTGGGGGCGTTCCCAAAGCGTCGATGACACATCGTCTCGTTCCCTATCTCAGGGAACTATGGTTACAGTCGTAACCTGAGACGTTCTCAGAAGAAGTCCTCATAGTTGGGTAAAGTTCTATAGCAGTAAAATGGAGATGAGATAAAATGAATTTTTGTATTCCCATTTGCTATAATAACAAAAGAAAAGAGCCATGATAGAATTGCCACGACTTTCCAGAAGAAGGGAAAAATATCAAGACAATTGCAGCTGTCATAAGAGAGAATAACAATTTGTGAGAAGGGTCCATTCTCTCTCTCTCTCTCTCTCTCTCTCTCTCTCTCTCTCTCTCTCTCTCTCTCTCTCTCTCTCTCTCTCTCTCTCTCTCTCTATCTCTCTCTCACTCTCTCTCTCTCTCTCTCTCTCTCTCTCTCTCTCTCTCTCTCTCTCTCTCTCTCTCTCTCTCTCTCTCTCTCTCTCTCTCTCTCTCTCTCTCTGTATTTTTTTTTAGGGTGGCCCTTATTTTTGAACTTTTAAAATCTTCTGCTCTCACCCTCCCAATCAACTTGCTTTCGTGAGAAATGGAAAAAAAACACATTTCGCTGAGATTGGACTACGTTTAGGGTGTGCTCAACGAAATTGAAATTCCGACACCTAAAAGGGATAGTTCACCTTAAAATGAAAATTATGATGATTGACACCATGATTTACTCACCCTGAAAGATATATACATATATACACCACCTGGGTTATTATGTTGCTTTTCCACCAATTTATACTGATATTTAAGGTTATGAATTTTAAAATATTCAAGTTACAAAATGTATGCTGACCTGCTTAGTACTTCTAGATCTAGACCAAACCATCTGTGGCCTGAAAATGAGACCACAAGGATTAACAAGAACAATATTTACTCATCCACAAACTGAAGGAAAAAAAAGACTTGTGGGCAGCTCAATGTCTCCACCCACCCTTATATTTATAGTGTTTTATCGTGAGAGCTCACTGATCGTCTTCTTCATCATGACCATCATCATCATCATCATCATCATCTCACTGACTGAACATGTAACACACATCCGCATGACATCACGGTTTTCACAAATTCACATTTTTGTGGTTTACACAGAGAAGATAACCGTATTGTTTTCAAGAACTTGCACTTCGAAACCCAAGTTTGTGTTTTCAAGCCCCCAAAGCGGCATTGTCATGTAAATGAACGGCACAAAATGTTTTCAGTTTTTAGTTGAAAAAAAATAAAAACTGAAGTATAGCGTATACTGTATAGTGTACAGTATAGTGTAAATGGCCTCATAAAGATGTTTCTTGTGTGGTGAATATGTCAACAGCACTCTCTCTCTCTCTCAGCTTGTGTGAATGTGGGTATAGTGAACGGCACACAAGCCAGACCCCACTCCAGACCTTACATGGTTTCTCTTCAGACAAATGGGCAACATATCTGTGGTGGATTCCTCATTTCTAATCAGTTTGTCTTGACTGCTGCACGTTGCCGAATGAAGTAAGACTTAGTCTGAACTGCAATAATGATTGATTATTGATGGAGATTTTTAATATGAAATGACATTAGTATATAGTTTACTTACTTTTGTTATCAAATCAGTATGCTCAATATGCTTTTATAAAAGAATGCATAAAACTGTCTGGACTTGGATGTCTGGGCATGAACAGTCCAGAGAGTGATCGTCTAATGGAGGCCAATGCGAAGATAATGGATTTCGCAAAATGAAAAAAAAAAATGGAAAAGAAAACAGACAAATTTAGGCAGGCACAGATGATGTGTGCATATGGGCACGGTGGCTCCTGCGAAGTATGCAATCATTTTATGAAGTGAGTTTTAATTGTGATATGGCATTTTAGTGACGTGTTGATCTGTGTTTCTTAGGGGGATTCAGGAGGTCCTTTGATTTGTGGAGACACTGCAGTTGGTGTCACATCTTTCGGTGACCCTGGACACTCTAATTCACTTAAGTATCCTAATGTGTATACTAAGATTTGACCATATCTTCCATGGATCTATGAAAATATTTGAAATGTTAAGTGACTTCATAGAAAATAAAAAAGGAAGAAGTTTTCCTGTATTCTTCCAAAAAAAAAAAAAAAATCCTGATTTTTTCCCCCAATTAAAGTATCACATGGCAAGCATCAATCAGTCAAAGTTTGTTCATTGTCACAACCATATATAAGTACAATATTACTGTCACGAATCAAGTCCAATGATGATGAGGAAAGCAGATTAAGTGGTTCAAAATAACAACAAGGTTTATTTAGGAGCAAACAACATTTGACAGTGTGCATGGCACAAACAATACAGGACAACCAACAGAAAGCCAAAAGGAACTTACGTAAATACACAAGATGAACTCGATAATGAACAGCTTTGATGATTACGTAAATGAATATCTATGGTAACTGATCAGTGGCGGGAAACTAGAGCAAAGGAAACAGGAAACTGAAGAGAAACAAACTAAAAGTTCATGAAAATCAAACTAAACAGAGAATAACCATGACAATTATATGGTGGGAGCGCTAAAGTCATTTCACATTAGCAAGTAAACCTTTTGATTTTGATTGAGCAAAGGCAGAAATCATTGGAATAACTATTTTATAATAAATTGAGATTCTTTAAATTTATTTTTATTTTATTTTCAGATTTGGCAAGCTAAAATGTGGAACCTTCTGACACATTTTATCCCAATCTTCCGTCATTTACAGTAAGAACTATCAATGGAGGCTAGAGCTATTGACTGCAGTGATTAGAGAGAGAGAGAGAGAGAGAGAGAGAGAGAGAGAGAGAGAGAGAGAGAGAGAGAGAGAGAGAGAGAGAGAGAGAGAGAGAGAGAGAGAGAGAGAGAGAGAGAGAGAGTGTGTGTGCGTGCGTGCGTGCGTGCGTGCGTGCGTGCGTGCGTGCGTGCGTGTGTGTGTGTGTGTGTGTGTGTGTGTGTGTGTGTGTGTGTGTGTGTGTGTGTGTGTGTGTGTGTGCGTGTGTGTGTGTGTGAATTTCCTGAATTTGTGCGGCTAGTTCGGTAGCAGTTTCTGACACAGACGTTATCGCCTTGCTACTGAGAAATGCCATGTATTTTTCAGCAGTGAAACTTCTTTTAATTGATAAAACATTGCGGGCAGCAGCGCTCGTAACTTTCTGTGCACTAATCTGTGTGTACATGTGGGTGTGAAAGAGCATGAGAAAGAGATAGATTGTGCTATAGTTATAGTAAAAGATAACTGTTAATAAGATAGACCTGTTAATAGTTTGACATTTTTATCCTGTTGTTTTTCATGTTTATTTGCTTGATCAGTGCAGGGCCGTAGGCCTATTTACCTAATATATTCTGATATATTTAAATAATTAAACACTGTGCTGTCAAAGTTGATATTGTGGCTTTATATATGGTCAGACACTTGCATGTGTCATAATTAATATTCTACCAAAATCAATCTTAAATGGAGTTTTGACCTGTGAATGTCAAAACGTGTGTTTGTCCGCCAATAGAACGGCCGCATCTGAGGCAGTAAGTCTATCACATTACGTTTTTATCGACTTAGGATGAAACACACGCACATGCTATTAATTAAAAGTTCTCGACGACATCCTTTATAGAGAGAGTTTCTTGAGTAAAGAAAACACTGTGCTTATTCAAACATCCAGTTATTTATTTACCCTAGCATTGCAGAAAAGCAGATGATCCTTTGGTGGAGTTATGAGGTTTGTCCAAGAGTTTGAGGATCCAATGGAGATACGAGGTTTATAAACAAGCAATTTTTAATACGTTTTACTGGTTAAATATTTGCAGAACCCACAAACAGGGTGACCAATAGTAATGATTTAAGATAAACTTTGTCTAAAATTTGATCATGACATAACTAATTGGAAGCACTGCATCAAAACAATAGATATTGGCCTTTTTGGAATGACTTTGTGCTTTTAAGGGTAACAAACTGCACATCAGATGTATTATGAGATGTAAAATATTCAAGTTTTAAAATGCATGCATACATGCTGAATTCTTATCATCTAAACCATCTTTAATCTTTATGCAAGACCGGAAGAACAGTATCTTTTCATCACTGTGTTGCTCATACTGCAAGAAAAAAAAAGAAAGAAAAATCCACCCACCCACTTTTACAGTATATTTATACAGTGTTTTGCCATGAGAACTCAATGTCATCTTCATCATGACCATCATCATCGTCTCTCTGCTCCTGCTGGCCTCTCTGCTGCCACACCTGACCTTCACTGGTGAGATTGATTATATAACAGTATATTATGATGATTTTTAAGAATGTTTGATTCGTATGTGCTGAATAAGTTGACTGACAGCACTATCTCTCTCTCACTCTCAGATCATGTGAATGTGGGAATAGTGAACGGCACAGAAGCCAGACCCCACTCCAGACCTTACATGGTTTCTCTTCAGAAGAACAGGGAACATATCTGTGGTGGATTCCTCATTTCTAATCAGTTTGTCTTGACTGCTGCACATTGCTGGAACCGGTAAGAGTTTGTTAAGAAATCACTTTTGAATGACACAACAACTGCAGTGCAACCATACAGTGTACTCTATGACATAACTGACTATCATGACTTCCTTTTTCCACAGAATAGAGGTTCTGACGGTCGTTGTTGGTGCTCATGACTTAAGGAACATCAAGAGTTCAGATCGCTTCGACGTGAAGTCATATGTCCCGCATCCAGACTATACATTCTATCGTAATAAGAATGACATCATGCTTTTGAGGGTAACAAACTGTAATACTTTTAGTTGTTCAAATAGAATCTGATCAGGAAACAGTGGCACAAAACTAACTAATTTATATTGCAATGTGAGACTGTAAGATTGCTTTAAGGGATTAAATTAATTTCTAACGTTTTCTAAAAATTTTTTTTTTTCGGCAGTTCAGAATCGATTCTTTACGTTAACTTGATTTGTCGTGCACTTTGATCTTTAAAACTTTGCAGACCTTTTATATTCACGAACATTGCATGAAAGTTAATATTTGAAAAAAGCATAATAGGTGCACTTTATTTTGTAAAATTATTTCTGTATACCTGCAATAAAAATAAAATAAAAAAACATTGGTCTTCAGGGCTTTTGTACTAACCACACAAATAGCAGTATAAACAACTGCATAAAGATGACTAAATCTTTTATTAATAATGGTTGTGTTTTTGAATTACAGCTGCAGGAAAAAGTTAAAGCAAGCGACAATGTTAAATGGATTGAATTACCAATGGAAGGAGAAGACCTGGGAACAAATTCTATCTGTAGCGTTGCCGGCTGGGGAAGACTGAAGACTAATGGCCCAAAGAGTGATCTTCTAATGGAGACAAATGTGTACATAATGAATAACGCAGAATGTAGCAATAGATGGGGAGAGTTATACTCACTCTCACAGATGATGTGCACACATGGCCGTGGTGGATCCTGCCTTGTACGTAAAAAAAAAAAAAAGATTCACACACTTTGATTAAGTTATGTTAATTTATGAGTTTAAACTGATACGGTATATTTAATTGACGTGTTGATCTGTTTCTTCACAGTTTGATTCAGGAGGTCCTTTGGTTTATGGAAACACTGCAGTTGGTGTCACATCGTTTGGATCTGCGGATATGTGCAATTCACCTAAATATCCCAATGTGTATACTAAGATTTCACAATATCGCAAATGGATCGACAACGTAATTAGAAAAGTGAAGTGAGTTAAGTTACTGAATGCTTCCGTAACTTCTTTCAATAAAGTATCACATGGCAAGCATCAATCATTCAAGGTGTCTTCATTGTCACAACCATATACAATATTACATGGGGAGAACAAAAGTCATTTTACATTAGTTCACTTGGTGACCATCTTGGTTACACCCTAAAATTCCAGTCATGCAAGTATGGCTCATATCTTTGAATAGGGAAAGTCTGAAAACTTCAAAACTGTTGGTGAGGGATAAAATCCGGCAAATATGGAATAATAAATTCAGCTTCTCAAGCTCAAATTCTACAAAAAGATGAAATGAAAACAAAACAAACAACTGAAAAGGGAACAAAAATGGCAGGAGAAGTTGAGAGTCCAGAACGGAGTGAAGTTCTACTTCCAGCATCCAAACTATAAATACATTTTTTATTGCAATTGGAATTGCATTATGCTTTTGAAAGGAACAACCTGTTATGCATTTAGATGTTCAAAATAATATCTGGTCATGAATCAGTAACACAAACCACTATGTTTGAATTTCTAGTGCAATTTCTTGCTTTAAAAAATACTGATGTAAATAATTTCTATGTAAACGGCCAAGTGCCTCTTTGAGTCTGTGTGGTGGCAAACAAAATGATATCACTGAATAAGAGACAAACATTTCCAATTGTCTTTGATTAGGTTTACAGTCACACAGAGCTGCAGAGTGTGACAGTGAAGGGAGTCCTTTATAGTTTTGACTCCCAGAATGTTATCTTTCTAGCCCAATGATGGTATTTCAACCATATGTGGAACAGTCTTAGACTTGTTCATCATATTTTAAGGGAAGGCCCTCCTGTCACCTACCAACACTCTTTACCATTCCAATACAATTCCATATTAGAATAAGGATTCTGTTTGCTTTTTTACTGTCATATGATGGTCACACACATCTTAAAGATCAAATTTCTTCCACAATCCCCCCTTTTTTATCATTAATTGATAACTATAATAATACAGCAAATTTAAGTCATTACATCACATTTATTACATCATTTTAATAGAAATTATCACTCTCTTAAATTTGTGAAATAAGATTTGAAAAGAAGAAATTTTAAGCTGTTTTGTGGGGATAGTCCCTTTAGTATAAGCAAGTAAAGATTTGTATCTGTTTATCTGCTCATCCCATGTTCTGCGTGATCTTTTCATCAGATTCACTGACAGCTTCTTTAAAGTTTCTCGTTTCACTTAACCCATCTGTAATGATAAAACACTCATTCCAGAGGTAAATGACACAATGTACACACAATAGGGACACAACAGAACCCCAAACTAACACATACGAAACATACAGTGCAGTCACCATCACACACACTCATACTAGACACACATGACTATAAACTGCCCATAGTCAAGGTTTTTTTTTTTTTTTAGCAGTAAAATGGCTCTAAAATGATTTACTTCACAATATTCTTGTCTTATGTTTTACCTACTTTTACATGGTCTCTTAAAGGAGAACTCCGGCGCAAAATGAACCTTTGGTCTAATTACACATTGTTACCTAGTCAACCGTTATCTGAGATTTGTTTTCATGATTATCGAATGTAAATAGTTTTATCTCTAAAAACAGTTTAGCCAATAAAGCTAGTATAACGCTAGTATATTGGGCATAGTGTAATGACAAATAAAAATCGCTTGTTAATACCACTAACAAGGCTGAAAATAGACCCACACTAACACGGTAGCATAATGAGGGTCCCTACCTTCAAACCGAAGCATTGAGAACTTTGTAAGTGTACAGATAGTTTAATAAGAAGATATTTTAAACATACAGTCAACTTCGCGTATACAGACAGGAGCCATCTTTGAAATACAGCCTTTACCAGTCGATCTACGAACGCCGATCCAAGCCTGCTGTTCGCGCTCACCTTATCACAACTTAGCTCGTTCACATCTCACCAGCGCACTTGGATCGGCGTTCGTAGATCGACTGGTAAAGACTGTATTTCAAATATGGCTTCTGCCTGTATACGCGAAGTTGACTGTATGTTTCAAATATCTTCTTAGTAAACTATCTGTACACTTACAAAGTTCTCAATGCTTCGGTTTGAAGGTAGGGACCCTCATTATGCTACCGTGTTAGTGTGGGTCTATTTTCAGCCTTGTTAGTGGTATTAACAAGCGATTTTTATTTGTCATTACACTATGCCCAATATACTAGCGTTATACTAGCTTTATAGGCTAAACTGTTTTTAGAGATAAAACTATTTACATTCGATAATCATGAAAACAAATCTCAGATAACGGTTGACTATAGGTAACAATGTGTAATTAGACCAAAGGTTCATTTTGCGCCGGAGTTCTCCTTTAACCAGTTCCAAATAATGTCTGTTCATTATTCATTTTCTACATTATTAATGTACTCTGTATAGCAAAAAAAAAAATTATTGAAGCATTTTTGTGGTTGTTATACACAGCAGAAAAGAATTGATGCTGACAGCCATGACTCCTCGAATTAAAATAATGCCAACAGGTTCTTGCTCTAATCTGTGTTGAAGAACCGCTGAAAGGGTGTAAAGAAATCGATCGCCAGTAACACTCCAATTGCATGGGTGAATGTCCAGAACATGTGAATTAATGATCCCTCAGCACATTGACATCTACTGCACATGGGGCTAGTACCCGGAAACATTTGAGCTAGTTCAACGTTGGACATGTCACATATGTACTACTTTGAACTGTATAAGTGAATGCCGTGCAAACATTGATGATGAGTAGAACTGCTTAAAATTAGGTAGGGACGAACCATCATTGCGTCTAGACTTCTGAACGTATTCTTTACACAGGCGGGGATGCTTACCATTCCAAATAAAAGTAGAGATCAGAGAGTCCAAAGATTTTAAAAAACGACAGGGGAGTAAACAAAAGTAAACACTGAAAAAGATATAGAAATTTAGGGAGGACCACCATTTTAATAGAATTAATGCGCCCAATGAGATCAATCTTTAAAGGGGACCATTTAGAAAGATCTTTATTTATCCGTTCAAGAAACATGATTAAACAAAACAAAATTATGATAAAAAAGATGCTTATGATGGCGAGTGATACAGACCCCAAGATAAGTGAACTTATTTTTGACTAGTTTCAATAGAGTGGTGTAGATATGACATTAAGTTTACTGTTGCTATGCGGGCACTATTTTTTTTTCTGAAATTTTGCCAAAACATTGGCTTTAATGTTATTAAAGTTGAAGTGCTACAGGCTAATTAAAAGAATATTGGCTATGACTCGATGACAAATGATATGCTCCTCTTCGCTCCTCAAACATAAAACAGTTTAGTCATAAGCTCTTTTTAATACTTTTCATTAGTTAAATATATATATTTTTTAAAACACTGAGAGACATAAAGGGTGACCAATATTAACGATTTATGAAAAAAAAACTTAAAAATGATGAAATTTGGAGACAAGGTTTTTGAAAGTCTTTGAGATCTAACAACATATTGTCATGATTCTGCCATAGTTCTTGTTGTTCTTTAATTCTTGAGGCAGGATCATGACAGAACCATGTTTTGTGTGCAAGCACGTGGCCTTTGGTTTGGGCCATGTGCTTGTTGTCTCGTCCTCTGGCCCCGCCCCCTTGTTATCCTCGTTTTGTCATTATTGCTTTACCTGTGTCACCTGTTGTTATCATTAGTCTCTCTATTTAATCCCCTTGTGTTTGCTGTCTTGTGCCGGTTCATTGTGATTCTCAGTGTGTGTATCCTGTGATACCATACCTGTGTGTTGACCCTCTCGTGAGTATCTAGTGAAGAACTCTGTCTTGTACAATCCTGATCTTGTTGCTGTTATTAGTTATTTGTCTGGTTACCTGTCAAGTCTTAGTCTAGTGTTGTTAGTCTTTGTTTTTGCCCTTCAGTCTTGTTTTACCCCATCGTGGGTTTTGTTTTCCCTTTTTTGTCAAATAAACCTTGTGTGTTTTCGCAAACTGTCTGCAATTGGGTTCGTCCTTACAAAACCCTCAAACATATAGTGTGAGTCAGTTTTACTAAGCTCTCACACTCTGAACACTTCATTGCAAAGTGAGACCCACATGAAGCTGTGAAAGAGGAAGTATGAGCACAATGTAGTGATTTACGGTCTTAAATATTAATATTAAGTATTAATATTAATATTGATGTTTTTGGTCACACGTCACCTAGGTGAGTGTGAGAGTGTCAGATGATTACTTCCTATACCAGCCAAGGAATTTCACCTTGACAGTTCCACTTGCTGAGGTGGGCCGCATTGCAGTGAGGAGAAAGGAGTTGGAATCGGATTCACAGCCTTGAAGAAGTACTTGTGGTTGTTGTCTCTTACTCCTTTTCCACCATGGCAGTTTGAGTGCTGGTTCAGAGCCAGAGCCTAGTTTTAAATCATTTCTTTGTCTTTCAACACCCAAAGCACCAGCTCTGAACCAGGAAAAGTGGTTCTTAAGTAGCACCAAAACATTGCTCTAGTCTAGACAGAAGTAAGAACCACTTGGGTCAGGGACCGTGACCAACAAGACGAACATAAACTTGTGACCGCCATTTTTTTAAATAGCAGCTAATCGAGCTAATAGCAGCTCGATTGTAATCTCCTCCGTCTATGCAAGTTACGGCGACCTACATGAACGTGTTGGATTCGCCGTGTTTGGATGCCGATGTAGGTTCGCAAAGCCATGAGCATCAATAGTAACTCAACGACTGCCATTGTTGATGGAAGGCTTTTTCGAGATGCATCGGAGCGGCATGGACCGATCAGAGCTGCGGAAGTGTTTGGAGAGCATACGACTCCTTGTGCTTTTGGATCGCTTTCGCAGTGCTTTGATGTCATGCGCTGATCGGCCTGCGAGAAATACAAACCGCCGCGTTAGCATTGCTGGGCAACATGGGATGTATACAGTGACGTAAGACCTGGGTCTGAGGTGGCTCTCTAGTCTGTGGAAAGGCAAACCGGTTCTTAGAAAGCTTGTCAGTCGAACCAACTCCGAACTGGCCGGGCCGGTTTGGTGCTCTGCAGTGGCGTAACGAGCCAACACCGGGCCCTTATACAGGATTATCAAGGCGGGCCCCCCTACAGCACGTGATGACGCAATGTCCACGAGTAGGCTACCATGAATAGGACAATAGCCGCTTTCCGACCGGAGGGACTTTTGCAGTTCCTAGAACCTAACTTTCCTATAACCTTTTTTTTCGCGTGTTCCGACCGGACTAAGTTGGGGATTTTTTTAGTTCCTCAGACCGTAGTTCCTATAACTCTTTCAGTACCTAGTCTAGAGCGAGGACTTTTTTTAGTTCCCTTTCCCTAGGTCTACGTTGATTGGTTCAACTTATAAGTCACGCCCAGTGTCAACACATTTTATTCACTGTCTGTTGCAATTCGCCTATATATGCTATGCTAACTCATAACATAACGCATTCAACCAGCTAATTGCTATGCTTGCTAAACTTACCCGTCGTTTTGTTTGTCTCCTGCGCTCTGCTCTTCTATCTTCTTCCATTATATTACTTAAGATCATATTACGCTGGAGCCTTCGTCTTCTTTGTTTCTCTGTACAGAACTCAAGCATATTCTTTAAACGCCGCCGTTCGTACTCGTTATTAAGCTCCCGGCAAGGCAGAACAGGAACATTCCGATAGCCTCCTCCATGCTGGTTTGTTGTTGTTGTATGTGGCGCTGCCGCCGCCGCCGTGCTTGCGTCACTCCCTTACCCCTCCTACCAGTTCCTATGGCCACTTGGCCAGTGCGAACGCAAACAGCAAAACCGAGTTTGGGGGAGAGTAGTTCTTAGAACTGTTTAGAAGTGGACAGTTCCTATAACTAAGTTCCTGTAACTACTTGGTCGGAAAGCGGCTAATTTGATCATAGAGACAGAGCATATAAGAGATGAGATGACTGACAAAATCAGGAGTAGCCTGTCGAAATTGTCTGTCTCAAGTTCATCGTTTTTTACTGTTTTGCACGCAATACGCATGTTCACTTACCAACCCGGGGATTCCCCAGTCCCAATTCGAAACAAATTACACCAAAATCCATCATTGGTCTTTTCATACTTGTATCTAATGATCAGTACACTATGTTGTTGTCATTATTTATTCAAATAAATTCGCGATAAAGTAAAATGCGATCAGACTAAACGTAGTAAAATGCGTTAGGGGGCCCGGCTGTCAATCAATATCTTCCAGTCACGCGCGGGCCCCTGATTGGTCCGGGCCCGTAAGCAACCGCGTACCCTGCTTACCGATAGTTACGCCTGTGGTGCTCTGGCTCTGAACTAGCAGATGGTGGACAGAGGTGGGCACAAATACATCAAAAACTATTTTGTTACAAAATACAAATACTGGCTCATGAAATGTAACAAAATAAAATACAAAATACTGATGTGAAAAATGTATTTAAATAAAATACAAGTAATTAGTATTTTGAAAATAGGCCTACATAAATACTCCTGCAATAATCTTGTCTCTTTTTTTTTATTACTGAAAGGTCAATAACACAAATAGTAGCAATAACACAAATATGATAAATGTGTAAATTCAAAATGGCGAAGTAGCAAAATAAAAAAGTATGGGCATTTCACTAAATCTCTACAGGGCCTGAAATAGCTCCATCTGACGTAAATGGCATGTATAGCTAAGTTCACATCAACGGTGTGGTAGTTTTATACAAAATCAATATTTCTCATATGTAATACGTTTATATTGTGAACGCTTGCTTAGCATGGAAATGTCAGTGGAGTTACGACAGACGCACTGTTTCATAATAGGTATGGACATATGATGTCCTTTATGAATGACAACACAGTTCATTGATCTCATAAGGCACAATTATTTTCTCTATAATGCCATTCAGTGTGCAAAATGTGTGTGTTTAGACTGTATATTTTTCACAAAACACTTTACCTTAAAGGTGCTATCAGCGATTTCAGGCCCAAAGGCCGAAACATAAATGATCACATTCATCTAATTTTTCCTAGGGGGAAATCACCGACAGGGGGTGGGTGTTGTGAGGTTTTGCTCCGACTTCGCGTGCAGCCGTCCACGAGTGCAAAACCTCACAACACTGTCGGTGATTGGTTGGAACACTGTTTATTTAGGTTTTGGTGGTTGGTGAAACCCATTGTTTTTGTGTGCAGATCTCAGAGCGTAGGCTGCCTACAGAGACGTGGTTTTTGGACGGCATGCTTATGGGGCGGGCAGCTAGCGGATCGCTAGGAAAAATTAGATGAATGTGATCATCATTTATGTTTCGGCCTTTTTTGGGCCTGAAATCGCTGATAGCACCTTTAATGCCGTTTTTAAGAGGAGCAGCGCCACTTCTTCTCCTGTGTTCAAAACTCATTCACTTCTTGGAGGGAGCCCGGTCTACAGGGTGTCACGTGATTTTCGTGCATCTAACCTGGACATTGCCATTGCCAACATCAGACCAAAAATATGGCAAAATCTTTTACTATGGTGATTTTTGGAAGTATTTAAGTATTTGAAATACTCTAAATACACTCCCTCAAAATATTTTGCTACAAACTACATTTTATTTTTTCCACACCTGCAAAATACAAATTACAAAATACACTAAAGTAATTAAATACGTATTTAAAATACATTTAATTGAAATACTGCCCATGTCTGCTCTGGTGGAAAAGGGGTATCTGTTGCGGTTTTAAAACTCCCCAAATTCACTTTTTGCAGAACTTCTTTGTTTCTCTCTAGAGCTTCAGAATCTTGAGAGAGCAAATCCACAATTGCACTTATAGGGCTTAGCACATCTTGGAAATGAAACATTAAACCAGAACCAGAACAACTCTTTAGGGGCTTTCGCACCGGAGCACCTTTTCATAGTTCTAGAACTATTGGCGAAAGTACCCGGATTTTGGCGTGTTCACACCACAGGAACTAGGAACGAATTTAGTTCTAGGAACTCCTTTTGGAGGAGTCTTACTTTAGAGTAGGGTCTAAACCAGCACTAAAGGAACTACCTGTGACGTTGGTGTACGCTGATTGGCCGAATGCATGCGAAACACCGTCACCCGCCATTTTAAAAAAAAGCTGTGTAAACACACAGATTATAGCCTATACACTCACCTAAAGGATTATTTAGAAACACCTGTTCAATTTCTCATTAATGCAGTTATCTAATCAACCAATCACATGGCAGTTGCTTCAATGCATTTAGGGGTGTGGTCCTGGTCAAGACAATCTCCTGAACTCCAAACTGAATGTCAGAATGGGAAAGAAAGGTGATTTAAGCAATTTTGAGCGTGGCATGGTTGTTGGTGCCAGACGAGCCGGTCTGAGTATTTCACAATCTGCTCAGTTACTGGGATTTTCACGCACAACCATTTCTAGGGTTTACAAAGAATGGTGTGAAAAGGGAAAAACATCCAGTATGCGGCAGTCCTGTGGGCGAAAATGCCTTGTTGATGCTAGAGGTCAGAGGAGAATGGGCCGACCGATTCAAGCTGATAGAAGAGCAACTTTGACTGAAATAGCCACTCGTTACAACCGAGGTATGCAGCAAAGCATTTGTGAAGCCACAACACGCACAACCTTGAGGCGGATGGGCTACAACAGCAGAAGACCCCACCGGGTACCACTCATCTCCACTACAAATAGGAAAAAGAGGCTACAATTTGCAAGAGCTCACCAAAATTGGACCGTTGAAGACTGGAAAAATGTTGCTGGTCTGATGAGTCTCGATTTCTGTTGAGACATTCAGATGGTAGAGTCAGAATTTGGCGTAAACAGAATGAGAACATGGATCCATCATGCCTTGTTACCACTGTGCAGGCTGGTGGTGGTGGTGTAATGGTGTGGGGGATGTTTTCTTGGCACACTTTAGGCCCCTTAGTGCGAATTGGGCATCGTTTAAACCGGCAAAACCGGTTTGGTGAGTAATGAGGCATTGTCCACACAGAGACACGCATCAGAAGTGGCATTTGAGCTTACAGTTTAGCAGTATACGTACAAATTTTGTATCGTATCGTCGTTTCATCCAGACGGATCCGGTGTTTTGAGAGCCTGAAACAGCTATATTTTGAAACCGGGTCCCAGAGTGGATAAATCTGAAAACGACAACACCCTTGCGTTTTCGTGTGTACAGCCAATCCGTATATTTTGTGAAACGATGATGTAATCACCCCACGTGTCGACCCTAGTCAGACACACTATGTCACGTAACAACAACTGCGGACGACATGCTTGTGTTCGTGCTGCAGAAGCTATACTGAGCCTCTTTTATTTCTTTATTTATTATTTACTTGAATGTATTCATATTTTCTTTCTTTATTTTACTTAATTTATTTTTATTTTCTTTCTCATGATGCTTGTCTGATTAAGACATTTCATATTTTGTACCAGCCCATTTATGTTTTTTTATGGTTGTTATTGTTCAATAAAGTTCTTGGTAAAAAAAAGAAAAAGGAAGATACTAAACCTATTAATATTGTATACAGCGTGCAAGGTTTATGCGCATGCTCCAAGTCTTCTTCTCCATTTTTAATGTATCTCTGTGGCAGAATTACAGCGCCACATACTGGTCTGGCATGTATACTACATCGTTTTGAGTTGGTTTCAATGGTTTCGAGTTCATGCAGATATTTCTTAAGAAGACGCTGTGTTTACGGAATTTTTTTTAGAATGAGGGAAAAAAAAAGATCGGATAAGGAAAGCTCTGACTTCCTGTGGATGTGGTAGGGATGGAGAAACGAAGCCTCATGAAGCAATGTGGCTTTCCCCTGACTGTTCCGGGAAAAGATTCAAAGCTTCGAGAGTGTCGAGAACAGTGCCATCTGGTGCTTATTTAAAATAAAGCAGCCAGAAGCCTTTGTAAGAAGCTCTGTCAGATGAAGCAACCACAACACACTCCATAGTTTCAATGTTATGTGTGCAAATAAAAGCCTTACACGGTTGTGTTTGATTTGTCCATTAAATAAATTCCTTTACCCATTAAAGTGTGACACTAAAATATAAAATGGGCTTATATGATTCAATAATTTCAGCAAAGCTAGCTTGCATAAACTTCAGGTAGCTTACACTGATGCACTGAGAATTCTGCTGAGAAGACCACGCTGGTGTAGTGCCAGTGAGATGTTTGTGGCTGCAGGTGTTAATACTCTGCAAGCCACATTGAGAAATGTTATGTACAAATGTATATGTCGGCTGAATAACTCAGAGAATCATATAATTGTGGCATTAACCAATATCAAGTTTAGCACTACACGGTATAAGTCCAAGTTATGGAAGCATTGTTATAGTTGTCTCCTCTGAAGTTGTATTTGTTTTTTATTATATTGTATTGTATTGTGTGTACTGTCTTGTTGTTTTGTTTTGTTTTTTATTTGGACCGGTGAGTCTGTAACAAAGTTGTATTATTATATTATTATATTATATAATAAGATCTAACGTAGGCCTACTATCTCTCTCTCTCTCTCTACACACACACACACACACACACGTAGTGAATAAGGACATTGTGTGATAGGATCATCTGTTATGTGCTTATGACACTTGGCAGTGACAGTGTTTATGTAACTGTAGGAATGACAGAAAGGTGATAAAGTTTTTAATTATTTTTATTAAGAAATAAAAGCTGTTCCACAGTGTTGGGGCTGAGTCTATTTCTCCTCAGTACTTCCCCAGCCTTAGATAACACTCTTTCACATGGTACAGAGGAAGAGGTCGGGGTACAAAGAAACTGTAATGCCAATGTATATAGATGACATGTTTCTGCATTCTCCAGTATTCAATCAAGTGGATCTTCAGCTCTTTGTATGTTTGTCTCTGTAAGGTAGACAAACATAAACCTCTGTAAGGTTTATCCGCTTTTATGTCCACTTCAATACATTACATGTGTTTATTTAAATGTAATGTGTGGATTAACTTTTAAAGTACAGCACTCTCCTCACAAACCCATCAACCAGACTGAGCCAACAAGGACTCGTTAAGTAAGATCTGGGGTTCGAGCCTGCTGACACCGAAAGTGAAACGCGCACGTGATTGGACAGAAAGTGAGGCTTCATTTGGCATCGATCACGTGACTCTGGGAAACCAATACACACCCCGATATGGGCCTTCAATAGAAATTGCATCGCATGTGTGCGATACACACATCGGAGCTTCAGTGTCATATGTAACATCACTAGGATGTGGCCTGAGAGTCATTGGTCATTGGTCATGTTCACAGGTGAACAATGGGCACATGCTAATTTCATCATTCTTCCCTTCCATAAAGAGTACCTGGTAATTGTCTTTGCAGGCTTGTCTCCTAGCCCACCTAGTTCATTGTTTGTGGAACTTCTTTTGGAGGTGCGAGTTTTAGAGTCCTGTCCTTTTCATCATGGCAGACGAAAGGGGACTTCTGTTGTGATGAGGGGGGTCTGCCCTCTGCCCCAGCACAATATGTTCAAAATATAGCACAAAATATTCAAAATGTACTGTATGCTGACCTGCTTTAATCTTCTAGATCTAGACCAAACCATCTGTGGCCTGAAAATGAGACCACAAGGATTAACAAGAACAATATTTACTCATCCACAAACTGAAGAAAAAAAAGACTTGTGGGCAGCTCAATGTCTCCACCCACCCTTTTCCATATTTATACAGTGTTTTATCATGAGAGCTCACTGATCGTCTTCTTCATCATGACCATCATCATCATCTCTCTGCTCCTGCTGGCCTCTCTGCTGCCACACCTGACCCTCACTGGTGAGAATGATTATATAACAGCTTTTATCAGTCTTTAATTTGTATGGTCTGAATAAGTTGACTGACAGCACTATCTCCCTCGCTCTCAGCTCATGTGAATGTAGGTATAGTGAACGGCACAGAAGCCAGACCCCACTCCAGACCTTACATGGTTTCTCTTCAGACGTATGGGCAACGGGTACATAACTGCGGTGGATTCCTCATTTCTGATGAGTTTGTCTTGACTGCTGCACATTGCAGGAACGGGTAAGAGCTTGTTTAGTGTGAACAGAAATGTTGAGTTAAAACTGACTGATAATGACTGCAGTGCAACCATGCAGTGTATTATATCACATAAATGAACATTTCCAATATGCTCTTTATACAGAGTTGAGATTCTGGTTGTGGTTGGTGCTCATGACTTAAGGAACAGCCAAAGTTCAGATGTCATCGGAGTGAAGTCCTACATCCCGCATCCAGACTACATACCCAGTTCTTTTCAGAATGACATCATGCTTTTGAGGGTAACAACCTGTAATACATTTTTTTTGTTTAAAATAATATCTCAGGAATATCTCAGGTCAGGAAACAGTAGCACAAAACACTATGTTATAATTTCTAAAAAAATACTGAAATGATTTAAATCATATGTAAATGGCCATGTGTCTCTTTGTCTCTGTTCCCTGTATTATTAATTAATTGCTCTGTATAGAAACAATAATGGTGCAAAAAGGCAGAAAAGCTGAAAAATCATTGAAGCATTTTTGTTGTTATACTCAGCAGAAAATAAAGAGTAAAAAAAATACTAACCTGTACACAACAGTGTAATCCACTGAACTTAAGTCTTATAAAAGACTGTTTATTAAAATGGTTTTATTTTTGAATTACAGCTAGAGAAAAAAGTAAAACTAAACAAAGCCATTAAAACGATACCATTACCAAAGAAAGGAGAAGACGTGAAAACAGGTATTCGCTGTATTGTTGCGGGTTGGGGAGGCATGACTACTGGCCCACTGAGTTATCGTCTAATGGAGGCAAAAACAACTACAATAAATCGGACAGACTGTGAGCACAGATGGGAATATGAGTACTCTCCCTCACAGATGATCTGTGCATATGGCAGTGGTGGATCCTGCAAAGTATGTGGGAAAATTATTCACAGACTTTATGGTAATGTACAGACTGGTTTCACTGGTGACGTGTTGATCTGTGTTTCTTAACAGGGGGATTCAGGAGGTCCTTTGGTTTGTGGAGACACTGCAGTTGGTGTCACATCTTTCGGTGACCCTGAACACTGTAATTCACCTGATCATCCTAATGTGTATACTAAGATTTCACCATATCTTCAATGGATCGATGAACAAATGACATGTTAAGTGTCTACATGGAAAATAAAAAAGGAAGATATATATATATATATATACTGTATATATATATATTTTTCTATAAATCTTCTTTCAATAAAAATATCACATGGCAAGCATCAATTATACTCAAAGTGTTCTCATTGTCACAACCACACCCTCACTTTTCAGTTATGACTGTAGACTCATATCTCATTGAATGGGGAAAAACTGAAATACCCCAAACTGTTGCTAAATTACAGTAAAAAAAAAATATATATATATATATATATATATCCAAACAGGAATAATATATATATATATATATATATATATATATATATATATATATATATATATCCAAACAGGAATAATATATATATATATATATATATATCCAAACAGGAATAATATCATAAACTGTGCTGGTTTAACTTTAAAAAAAATTATAAATGAAACAATTTTTCAGACAGGTCAGAATAAAAAATAATTATCGAAAAAACCTCCAGGATTTGAGTTGTAAAATGAAGAGCTTTGTGAAATCTTCCGACAACAGTTATTTAAAAATTTGTCAAGTCAGCTTTACTAAACTCACACCTGTTTTCTCACATCTAACAGAATTTGCAAGAAATATTAGGCATGGATTACATCACACATGTAACCATTAACAGCACAAACATAACACCTACACTATACTGCCAAATGTATTGGGACACCCCTCCAAATCATTGAATTCAGGAGTTCCAATAACTTCCGTGGCCACAGTTCTATAAAATCAAGCACCTAGGCATGCAGACATGGGTCGCTCTCAGGAGCTCAGTGAATTCAAGCGTGGTACCGTGATAGGTTGCCACTATAAGACCATTCGTGAAACTTCCTCGCTATTAAATATTACGTGTGGCCTTCAGATTAGCTCAAGAACAGAGCGTATAGCGAGCTTTGTGGAATGGGTTTCCATGACATTCACTCTATTCATTAGCAGAAATGTTCAACAAAGTTCATTCACCCAATTTTACATACTGGAAGTATAATTTATCAAATACAATTAGCAAAATTAACATGACTGTTTAAAACTATATTCTTTTGGTTTCCCAATACAGCCTGGGTGTTTTGAGTTCACATGTCTCTGCAGCTTTGATGGTTTTAGCGCCTCATTTGACATTATTTCTTCACATTCAACACATTGTGCCTTCGGCTTAAGGGGGTCGCACACCGGACGAGAGTCTTTAAAATTCGAACACATTATTTCCTATGAGTGCACCAAGCGTGCCGCACAAGCCCTCAAAAGTGAAGCCAAAACGTCTCGATCGCCCCCCAGAGGCCGGTCCTAGTATAGGTCATAAACCCCGCCTCCCCATGTTATTCAACGGGACGCGAGACCAACTAAACAATTAAATTACACTTCACATATCTTTTTTCTAAAGATAGTTTCTGTCATTTACTGTAGTTTCTATCACGTTGATGTAATTTCAAGTGTTTTTTTTTTTTTTAAAGTTTGTTTTTAGTTAGTTCTCAAATTAGTTACTCAAATTCCAATATGTCAGCACCATATATCGGGACACTGGCGGCTTCAGTTCTCTCTAATGGAAAAGAGCGAAGGGGCGTCGTCCATCTTATTTTACAGTCTATGGTGTACACACACCGGCAGCGCCATTCGGAGTCTGTCCGTGGCGCCCAGCTACGGCTCAGGACCCTGTTCAAAATCCTGCCGTGCCACAGAGCGCCATTTACAAAGTTTATATTAAATTTACATTACCGTATATACGGTATATAGATCCAGCTCCCGCTCTCTATCCGCCTTTCCACTGCACACGACAAACGACAGCCGTTGGACCGGAAGTCATTCATTTCCAATGGAGAGTCGTACGGGAGCTGCGGGGAGTTCCGATCATATGCGTATGCGGAAAATTCGTATCCGATTTGAGCTTTGGATGCGTTGAATTATCTGAACTTCTGCGGCTAGACCATATGCGACCGGCCGACCGGATGTGATGTATTCTAATCAAAACTATGAGCGTGAGGCTAGAATTACCAATATTTCAACTCTTTAATGTTATTCTGTAAATGCTATTTCTGTAAAATGTCGGTTATTAATTATGGCAGAAAAAAATATTTTATAATTATTAAATCAATATTTATATTGATTAGCTCTGTAAAATCTATTGTTTTTATTGTAGATGTATTGAGGGTCATTTGTTTTGTGTGGATATATTCATGCATGCATTACATTCATCATTCATTTTACCATTGTGAATAGCCGAGGGTAACGGTTGCTTCACGACCAATTTCAAAGTTCCGTGCGACTGACACTAGGGGGCGAAATGCGACAATCGTATGCGAATGTCGTGTGCAGTGGAAAGGCTTCTCTCTCTCTCCCTCTGCTCGAGCCGCGCAAGAAAAAAGCGCCGTTCACAGAGGATGCCAGAGCGGACGGAGACCACCCCCCCCCCCCCCCCCCCACCTGTTCACATATCGCGTCTTTTGCGCGCTCAACTTCGTTTCAAATGTAGGCGTGCGGTATACGCGCTCGTTTTTTCCAAGGGACAAAAAAGGCTATCAATCGATTCCTCCACTCGAATATAAGATGACCCTGAATATAAGACGACCCCCCATTTTCATCCTATTTTTAGGACAAAAACCTCGTCTTATATTCGGGTATATACGGTATATTTGGCTCAAATCGTCGTTAATGTATATACTAACTTTACCTGATTTATACTGATTTTCAGGTAAGATTCTCAATTTCAGTTAATTTAGGGGTGTAGGTCAAGGAAGCCCTGTAGCCCTCCAATGAGAGTCGTTTGGCCTATATAAAGGACCAAATTGTTCCCCATACCTACGTTCTGAGGTAAAGTGTTCAGACTGCAGACTCAGCAACGATTGTATTTAATTATAGCAGTACAATCATAACATAGTACAGACATTATCTTAATTTAATAATGTCCTTAAACAACAATATTGCTGGCCATAAACTGAGAAAGTGCGTGTCTGGTGTGTGATACCTCCAGTTGTCCTAGGGGCAATTTCCACCTGGCCACTTCATGCGGTTTCTGTAATCGGATAGCTATCCGATCGTGAAAATACCAGGTGTAAATGCCCTCCGAAACGCATTAGAGACGGATTTAAATCCGATCACTCAAACCGTACCAGGAGGTGGTCTGGGCCGCATTCCAGACGAAACAGGACAAGTGTAAAAAGGCAGCTGGTTGAAACCACATATGTAAATGTTCCCTTTCAGTCGTTCACGTTCGACGTAGTCATCTTCGAGTATTAAACGAGCCAATGCACATTGGCGTGCGAGATCTGCATCTCACACTCCGCCCCGCCCCGCGGGTATAAATACGGAAGTGGATGCACGCACCAGCTGTCTTTCGCTTCGGAGCCGATCGGACTTCATGTCGTTGTCTCTGAAGAGTGTTGTTTACTACAACGAGCGAGTGTGTCGGCGCTTCTTCAGGAAGGCTCTCCCGGTGCTGGTGGTTTACAGCGCGTGCAGCGGTGGTCGCGAGCTCTCTGAGCTCTCAACTGCTGTTTTAACAGCATCAAATTTCTGTTTGTGTGTTTGTTTGTCTGACGGCTGGTTGAGGGCGAAGAGAGTGAGTGCTTCACTGGTACAGGCTGCACCATCCCTGTCAGTGTTGCCGCGATCATTCCCCTGTGTGCTCCGGCACTGGTGAGAGTTTCAAATCCTGAAAGAGCAACACGGGTGCGTTTGCGTCTTTTTCAAGATGTCATTCCACCTGTGCGTTTCTGGATGCGGTCATTCCCTGTCCCCCTCTGACGGTCACAATTGTTGCATCACGTCTTTGGGCTTACAGCACGCTGAGGCAGCTTTTGTGGATGGCTCATGTTCCCATCGCGGGAATATGACTGTCTCGGTGTTGAGATCGAGAATTGCCTTTGTCCGCGAAGCGCAAGTCCCCATTACCATGCCCCACTCACGGGTGCTGTGTGGGATGGGTGATCGGAGATTAGTGATGGACGTCTCGCCCGGAAACCTTTCCCTGTGGGCTCCTCACTTCTCCATTACACCGCAGCCGGTGGAGTACGCTGGTCTGTCTGTAATGGATCGACCAGACGTTTCATACGGGGTTTCTCCAGAGGACAGGATGTCGATTGTAGCATTGGAGGGTGAGCTGATCTATGGAGATGACGACTCGGCTGCGTTATCCCCTTCGGGGAGTGTAACGTTGCCCGAGCCAGATCCACAGCTGTCAGCTATGCTGAAACGGGCCGCTGAGGCTGTCGGGCTCGAGTGGAACCCTCCACCGTGTCCCGCTCAGTCTCGATTGGATGATTGGTTTCTCGGGGCGGGCCGCACTGGTTCTCAGCCCGCCGCCCCATTTCCTTTCTTTCCCGAAATGCATGGAGAGACGGCACCTTTCACTACCGAGAGCACCTCCCCCCTCACTACTCTTGACGGAGGAGTGGCGAAGGGTTACGAGGTGATCCCTCCTGTGGGACCCCCCCCCCAGCTCCGCACCACAACCGACTTGGCTCTTCGGAGCACGAGCGTTGCGGCCTGCGCGATCGGTCTAGCGATGTCCACCCTGGTGGTCCAGGAGCACCATCGTTGGCTCAGCCTGGTTGATATGGCGGATGCGGACAAGGTTCGGATCCTGGACTCCCCTATTTCCCAGGTTGGGTTTTTCGGCGACGCGGCGGAGAACTGCGCCCAACAGTTCTCTGCTGCTCAAGCGCAGACGGAGGCCATCCGGCACACCCTGCCCCAGCGGCCTGCTGCTGCC
Organism: Rhinichthys klamathensis goyatoka; assembly: GCF_029890125.1. Classification (NCBI taxonomy): domain Eukaryota; kingdom Metazoa; phylum Chordata; class Actinopteri; order Cypriniformes; family Leuciscidae; genus Rhinichthys; species Rhinichthys klamathensis. Next base: position 1,403,071 of record NW_026606664.1, on the reverse strand, counting down.
TTCACCCTGCCGCCGGTGGCAGTTCCTCCGCCTGCTCGTCACCGAGGGCGTCCCCCTGCCGCCGCTTCCGCTCCTGCTGAAGTCCCGCAGCAGCCTTCACGCAGGACTCGGAGTGGAGCAGGCCGCAGGCAGGTCGCCCAGCCTTTCTCAGGCGCTGCCGAACCAGGTGGCAAGCGTAAGACGAAGCGTCCCTGAGACAGGCCACCCAGGGATGGGGGGACGAGCTCTTCAGATATTTACCGTTCCGCCACTGGCTTCCCGGAGTCCAGTGGTACCCAAATTGTCGGAAGAGCAAATTCCTCCTTTCCTGGGTCCCAAGAGAGTGAGGCTGGCGGTGTGCGACCCTGTGGATCAGCCTTGCATCCCTCAGCTCCCTCTTGTTCACCAGCTGGCAGCACGATGCGTTCGAGGACCCAGTCATCCGCCTTCTCACGCATCCCCTGTTGCCCTGTGGAGACAGGTAAGTGTTGTTCTGCTCACTCTGACCCCGCTTCGGACCGCCCCCGGGCCTTCCGGGCCGGGTCCCTGTCTTCCACCTCGCTGCCCCACCCCGGGTACGTCTGTGGTGCCTCTGGTCCCCCTGGCCCGGTTTGTGGAAGCCTGGAGAGCGTTTCCCAACCGGTCCAGCTGGCTCCTCCGTACCATCAGACTCGGCTACACGATTCAGTTCGCCCGGCGTCCGCCCAAGTTCAGCGGAGTTCGTTACACTTCGGTGTTAAATGAACGTGCCCCTGTCATGCGAGCGGAGATCGCATTCCTACTGGCGAAGGACGCGATAGAGCCGGTTGCTCCAGCCGATTTGAAGACCGGCTTTTACAGCCCGTACTTCATTGTATCCAAGAAAGGTGGTGGGTTACGGCCAATCTTGGACCTGCAAATTTTGAATCGGGCCCTTCACAAGCTTAGGTTCAAGATGTTAACGCAGAAACGCATTTTCGAATGCATCCGTCCCCGAGATTGTTTTGCAGCGATCGACCTGAAGGACGCCTACTTTCATGTCTCCATCCTGCCACGACACAGGCCATTCCTGCGCTTCGCGTTCGAGGGTCGAGCATATCAGTACAAAGTCCTACCCTTCGGGCTGGCCCTGTCGCCCCGTGTCTTTACGAAAGTTGCGGAGGCTGCCATTGCTCCCATGAGAGAGTAGGGGTGTTCGTGTCCTCAACTATCTCGACGACTGGCTGATACTAGCTCACTCTCGAGAACAGTTGTGCGAACACAGGGATTTGTTGCTTCAACATATCAGCCGGTTGGGTCTTCAGGTCAACTGGGAAAAGAGCAAACTCACACCCGTGCAGAGGATCTCTTTTCTCGGTATGGAGCTGGATCCGGTCCAACTCAGGGCACGTCTCACAGAGGAACGTGTCTGGTCGGTGCTGAACTGCCTGAATACTGTCAAGAGCAGAACAGTGGTCCCACTGAAACTTTTTCAGAGGCTCCTGGGGCATATGGCAGCCGCAGCCGCAGTAACTGGCTTCAGGGCCGAGTCCCGAGGTGGGCGTGGCACAGCGGCAAGCTCCGTGTGACAGTCACCCCGGCTTGCCGCCAAACCCTCAGCCCGTGGTCAGACCCTTTGTTTCTCCGGGCCGGAGTGCCCCTAGAACAAGTGTCCAGGCATGCTGTGGTCTCCACAGATGCCTCCAACACCGGCTGGGGGGCCATGTACAACGGGCATGCAGTGTCAGGGATTTGGACGGGCCCCCAGCTGCATTGGCACATCAATTGCCTTGAGTTGTTAGCAGTACACCTTGCTTTGAGACGCCTCAAAATGCCGCTACACGGCAAGCATGTACTGGTCCGTTCGGACAGCACTGCGACCGTTGCGTACATCAACCATCAAGGTGGTCTACGCTCCCGTCGTATGTCACAACTCGCCCGCCACCTCCTCCTATGGAGTCAGAAGCATCTGAGGTCGCTTCACGCCACTTATATTCCTGGCCTGCTCAATCTTGCCCCCGACGAGCTCTCACGACAGCTTGTGGCCAAGGGAGAGTGGAGACTCCATCCCCAGGTGGTCCAGCTGATCTGGGACTACTTCGGGGCTGCACAGATAGATCTGTTTGCCTCTCCGGACTTGTCCCATTGCCAGTTGTTTTACTCCCTGACCGGGGGTACCCTCGGCTCGGACGCACTGGCACACAGCTGGCCCTGGGGCCTCCGCAAGTATGCGTTTCCCCCAGTGAGCCATATTGCACAGCTTCTGCGCAAAGTCAGGGAGGAAGAGGAGCAGGTCTTGCTAGTTGTCCCTTATTGGCCCAACCGGACCTGGTTCTCCGAACTTGTGTTCCTCTCCACAGCCCCTCCCTGGCCCATTCCTCTGAGGGAGGACCTTCTCTCTCAGGGACGGGGCACCGTATGGCACCCGCGTCCAGACCTCTGGAAACTCCATGTCTGGTCCCTGGACGGGACGCGGAGGTTCTAAGTGCGCTACCTCAGTCTGTCGTAGACACCATCGCTTCTGCGAGAGCACCCTCTACGAGGCATGCTTACGCGTTGAAGTGGAACCTGTTCGTTGAGTGGTGTTCTTCTCACCGAGAAGACCCCCGAAGGTGTTCGGTCGGTTCCGTGCTTTCTTTCCTGCAAGATGGGTTGGAGAGAGGGCTGTCTCCCTCCACCCTCAAAGTGTTTGTTGCCTCTATTGCCGCACATCATGATGCAGTGGATGGGAGATCCGTGGGAAAGCACAACCTGGTCGTCAGGTTCCTGAGGGGAGCGAGGAGACTGAATCCGCCTCGCACCCCCTCTATACCCTCTTGGGACCTTTCTCTGGTGCTGTTAAAAAACAAACGTGTGAGAGTGTGTTATAGGCTAGGCCTATATGTCATGTTATAGCCAGATATGACGGCGGCGCTGCTGCAGAGCTACGAATTGCCACAGATGAGAGCAGCTATTCATCAAGCCAATGCGCAACTATCGCAAATCAAAGTGAAAGTAAGCCGCAGACGCTCAAATACAATCATCTTCATTAAAAGTAAAGAAACGAAATGGTCTTCCCATGTGCCATTGCCGTTCTCTCCTATTTTGGTCTTTGATTTTGAAATTAGCTGATGATCAATAAATAGCAGCTTATGTTGATTTCGGTGACGTGAACTCCATTAAATCTGCATATAGCGTGGGAATTGAAGATCGGATTTATATCCGTTTTGCTAAAAACACATTTATGTGACCAGGTGTGAATGTAATGAAACTGTCAAGGAATGTTAGGTTGATTTGACAGAGTGAATATATATATGCTTCCTCTCGTGCTGATGGGATAGACATGATAATTTTTTGATGACAAGTTGATTGCAATGATTGTTTGAATGTGCTCCTCCCGAACTTTGTTTATAAAACATCATTTGTCATTTGCTGCACACTGCTTTAAAGAGTACGTTTTTTTTGTTCAGTTAGAATTTCGTTGTGAGGCAAAGAGTCCCAGACTGCTGCAAAAGGGTCTTCACTTGGTGTGACTACTTACGAAATAACACATGCCATGATAGTACCCAACTTAGTATGTACATGACTTCTAGTGAGTCAGCCCATTATTAACCCAACAATCGAAACCAAAGTTTCCAAGGTAAAGTTGAGCAAAATATTTGTGGCTTTGCAATGGAAGCATCATAACCAAGTTAGTTAATACATTATGGTTCTAAATTCATATTGTTATAAGTCTAGTCTAAATGCAAAACTCAACAGTCTTGAACAGTCCTTATTTACCACTAAAACGCATGTTTTCTTCCTCGTCTTGACAGACGTAAGAACCTGACAGTCATGGTTGGAGCTCATGATCTCATTGGTACTAGCCACATGCAAGTCAAGTTCTACCACATCCACCCTGGGTATGAGTCTGCTAAATGACATCATGCTACTTCAGGGAAATGACTGAGATAGGTTTTTCAGGGAAAACTGCAATAAAACAATTGTGTTCTTAACCATGTACTAACATTTTTGAGGAAGAGAAAAAAATCCTGAATGTCCTAATCCCCTATTGTTCACAAATTCAATTCGGTTTCAAATCTGATTTAGGACTGCAAGTGATGAAATGCATTCATTCAGACACTGGTGTCTGATATCTGGTGTATCTACAATTTTGCCTTGTTATGTAATTTGTGTGTTTTTAAGGGGTTCAAATTACAAATATATATATATATATATATATATATATATATATATTGGCATTCAAATATGCCAAAAATAAGAGTTTTGTCTGAACAAAGCTTTAGAGACCTGATCGTAGAACTGGAGTAAAACTGCAGTCTCATGCAATCATTTAAACAATAGGCTCCAAACATAGTAGCATACATACAGTAGTAGTCAGATTATTCTGAAAAGTAAAATTATTTATCAATACAATAAAGTTTGTCATCCAGTTTATATTCATTATGACATTTCTCAGCTTTAAGGAATTAATTACTTGCCTTGGATTATTTTTGGAGGTGTGAAACAAGAACTTAATTGACAAACATTTTATTTCCTAAAAACACACTGTTGATTGTATGTGTGGATTTTTGGAGATCATGTGTGAACACCTTCACACCTGACAAACACTTTTCAGTGGAAAGATGGTCTCGACCCTTCTCAGCAGGCTTGGTTTCCTGTGGGGGCTGATTGCATCGCATGTGGTCAGACACCCTGTGAGAAACACTCTAGTTTGCAAAGACATCTGAAATAGAAAATCGAATTAGTCATGAGACTCACAATAGATTACAAAAGGTCTATTCTTACTGGAAGCACCTGAAAATGTACATGTTAGCTCACACACCTATAATGACACTTCTACAGTAAAAAAAAAAAAAAAAATCAACCTAAAAAGGTGTTATTTATAGTATTGTAAGACCCAAATTTTCTGATAAGGCTGAACACAAGAGCTCTCACAAAGAAGACACCATGCAACAAAACAATAAACCTGCTAATCTGAAGAAAAGAACCCAAAGAAAGCCATATGCTCAAATACCTCTTAACTCATTCATAAGCCCCCTCTACCATCTTGTGACATATGAAAGTAGGTCACTGAAAGTAGAAACTGGATGTCAGAAGCTTGAGATTTCATGATTTTAATTCTTTCATGTTTGGTATCATGTTAAAATTCTCAGTGTGATTGGTAAAAGGGTCTCAATTTCACAACAGTCACTTATATTATGAGAAAGATTGAAATAATTAAAATAATTCTATTCTGCTGTTAAAGGTGGCTCTCACAAGGTCTCTGTGGGGAATGCTTTCCTATTCCCGACCAGGCGTGACCCTTGGGTCATGGGATCCTGTTCAACCAAAGGTCTTCTGTAATTTACAACTTAGGGGCTGTTTTACACAACACCGTTTTCAACTACAAGGGTAAAACTTTTTATGCGTTTTGGCCGTTCATTTACACAACAATGACGTTTTGGGTGCCTGAAAACGCAAAGTTTTGAAAACGGGTTTCAAAGTGCAAGTTTTTGAAAACGGTCTCCGTGTAAACAACAAAAACGCCATCTAATGGCGCAGAATACAGGGTTTTTAGTCGTTTTCGTGGATCCGTGTGAATGGGGATCATTTTGACAATGCGGACTGTATGTGGAAAACTCAAAGGAAAAACGTATCCGTTTTAAGCATATCTTTGTCGTGTAATCGTACCCTTAGCTTAAAGATTTCTTTCTTTGGGTCTGGGTATTAAAATTTGATTTGTTACAGAAACATTTTTTGTTATGCTGATTGAAAGTCTCTTCGCATCCTGATAGCAATCACTAATTTAAGTGGTATAAATGTATTTATATGTATAAATATATCGTCTGTGGATGGATCTGTGGATCACCCTGCTCGCGAATATCACACGTCATCAGCGCGTTTCATGCTATGCAGAGTTAGTCAGACGTCAGTCATCAGTCGATCGAGCACCACAACCGAAACAGCAGCCACCTTTTACAGTTCCTCCTGAACCAAAACAACAAGCTTATGCTGCGTTCACTCCATAACTACCGCAATTTGGAAGAGATGGAAACCTGTGACGTTATACTCGGAGCGGCAACACTATCACTATCTTTGACCAGTTGATGTTATGTTTTTATCAGTTCTGAATTCAGGTTCATGAGGTCCTTTGGTTTTTTGGAGACACTGCAGTTGGTGTCACATCATTTGTGACATAGAACTATCTAGCGTGTACACTAAAATTTCAGCATAACTTCCATGGATCCACCAAATAATTAGAAATGTTAAGTAACTTCATGGAAAATAAAAAGGGAATTATTCCATTAATCTTTCAATAAAAGTACTGCATCAACCAGTTGATGTGTACTCATTGTCACAACCATTTCTAATTATAACATGCATTGGTTAGTTGTCAGATGCCTCTCTCTTTTTTGAATGGCATACACACAGCATCACAAAGCAAGGTTTAACCTATGAATGAATGAATGAATGAAAGGCATTTATATAGCGCTTTCATATGTACTACTGTACACCCAAAGCGCTTTACAATCATATCAGGGGTTCTCTCCTCAACCAGCACCAGTGTGCAGCATCCACTTGGATGATGCGACGGCAGCCACAGTACAACGGCGCCAGTGCGCTCACCAAACACCAGCTATAGTTGGAGAGGAGAGAGAGTAATAGAGCCAATTCAGTGAATGGGGATTATTAGGAGGCCATGATTGGCAAGGGCCAATGGGTGGAATGTGGCCAGGGCACCGGGGTTACACCCCTACTCTTTACGAGAAGTGCCATGGGATTTTTAATGACCACAGAGAGTCAGGGCCTCGGTTTAACGTCTCATCCGAAGGACGTATACAATTTAACCTATAATTTAAGTAACTTATAGCAGGTTGACTGTAATAACTGCATGCAACTACATGTTCAACATGCAAGAGAAAATAGGAAGAGGATGTGTTTGGTGGCTTCAAGCTGCAGTCCTTACTTTTGATTGACATGACAGAGGTGACTATCGTGACTTTCTCTTTCAACAGATTTGAGATTCTCACGGTTGTTGTTGGTGCTCATGACCTAAGGAACAGCCAGAGTTCAGATCGCATTAATGTGAAGTACATCCCGCACCCAAACTATTTATTTAATCGTAATCAGAATGAAATCAAATCATGCTTTTGATGGTAACCTGTAATACTTTTAGTTGTTCGAATGGTTTCTGATCAGGAAACAAGAGTTGACGTTCTTGCTGTAAGAAATAATGGAAGGGATTCAATTAATTTGTTACATACAGAAAAAAAGGCCAAGAGCTTCCACGAGTCTATGTGCTACATTTTTTAGTTATATGTAGAAAAATAAAAATAAAAATGCAGGAAATCAGAAAAATCATTGGTGAATTCAATGTTATTGCTATACACAGCACAAAAAAATTATAGTGTAGGAAATAGGCCCCTGTAATGTTATTTTTAAGGTTGCTAACTTTATTTTTAAGGTCTCCAACATGGTTTACATGCATCCAAGATCAAAAAGACTTTAATTTTCTGAGAATATACATTGCACATCACCTAATTTCTCAGAGTCTGAAAATGGTTTGATTGAAGATTGTCTCTCTAAACTCCTCCTCTCCACTAGCTTACTCTGCTCTGATTGGTCAGACTGTTGTGATTGGTCTGTAGTTGTGTGATATGGCATTTTAGTTATGTGCTGATTTGTGTTTATTAACAGGGGATTCAGGAGGTCCTTTGGTTTGTGGAAACACTGCTGTTGGTGTCACATCTTTCGGTGACACTTATCATTGTAATTCACCTAGGTCGGCTAAGAATCCTAATGTGTATACTTACATTTCTGAATATATTGAATGGATCCATAAAAAAAAATGTGGGGGAAAGGAAGAAAAGTTTTTTCCTGAATTCTTCCAAAAACTTTTTTTTAAATAAAAGTATCACATGGCAAGCATCAATCAGTCAAATTGTCTTCATTGTCACAACCATATTGTAACAAGGTTTTGTGTTACTGCTAGGTGAGTTTCTGTTCATGTTTAAGTTTTGGAGGTCAAGTCTATGTTTAGTTTGTATTTTGTTCATATTTGGATTTAAATAAAGCTGGTCTTGGGTTCGTCTACAATCGATTCATTAGTTACAATATTGGTGGGCACTAAAGTCATTTCACATTAGCAACTACGGCTCATTCACACACTAAAAGGGCAAAGACAGAAATTTCCCAAACTGGAAAAACTATGGTAAATTGAGATTCCTAGCTCAAAGCATAGATTCATTTTGATTTATTTTTACAGATTGGTCAAGCTAAAATACAAAAAAATATTATAGGCTACATATGTGGTAATCCGTACACAAAGCAATGCATTTTTCATATATTTTTCTAGTCAGTTACTGCTTATACCATATTTACCACACTTCAAGACATGTTTCAGTGTTTTATTTTAAGACAGGTTCAGGTTTTTGTCCATAAAATGATCTTGTGGGACTCGAGTAGAACTTTCTGACGCGTTCTATCCCAATCTCCCATTGCTAATTTCAAAATGTCATTTCAGAATCATAACTAGCAATGGAGGAGACCACTGACATGCAGTCATTAGAGAGAGAGAGAGAGAGAGAGAGAGAGAGAGAGAGAGAGAGAGAGAGAGAGAGAGAGAGAGAGAGAGAGAGAGAGAGAGAGAGAGAGAGAGAGAGAGAGAGAGAGAGAGAGAGAGAGAGAGAGAGAGAGAGAGAGAGATCTAACGGCTCGTTCTAACAATGTTATCACCTTATTACTGAGAAATACCATATAGATTTTCAGTACGAGAACTAACCGATAAAATATTGCGGGCAGTGCTGATAACAAGTTTCTGTGACTATGTGTGCATGTGGATTGGAGAGAGTGCAGGAGAAAGAGATTGTGCTGTTTATAGATCATTTCATTTAAAAGTTTTAATAGTTAGTTATGTTTCTTTTTTTTTATTCATTTTGCTGTTTTTGATTGTTTTGTTGTGTTAGGTTGCAAAGCTCTTGTGAATAAATGAAATCATCTGGTGAACTGACATTGAACTTTAATGCGGTCAAGACAGGCTGGAACTACTTTAGCCATGCTGTTATAGAAGAAGAAAAAAGTTAATTGCGCGCGCACGTTCGTCCATTATTGTTGGTCCGGTCTTCTGTAACGGGTGTGTGCAACTTTACAAACCTAAGCTGTGCTGCCATGTTCTTTTTAGAGAGAAGAAGCTTTCTCCTGGCAACCCTTTAAAACATGCCATACTTACCCTATCTTTTTCTAATTGAACTGCCATGAACTTTAACATTTCACATGAGGCCTGTAGAGTCTGAGGTGTAGTTCTTGGGTGTTTTGCGATTACTCTGAGAATTGCACGGTTTAAATTTTGCTGGGACTTCCACTCCTGGCAACTGTCTTGAATGTTTTCCACTTGTGAATAATCTTCCTTACTGTAGAATGATGGACTTCGAATTGTTTGGAAATGGCCGTATAACCCTTCCCAGATTGAAAAAATTCTTCTCTAAGATCATTGCTGATGTCTTTCCTCCTTGGCATTGTTAACACACACGAAGGCTCCAGACCAGCAAACTGCCAAAACATCTGCTTTTATAGAGGTGATTACATTTGCTGATGATCAATTAATCAAAGACATTTGATTAGCAGTCTCTGACTGCTACCCTCTTCATTCCTCTAGAGGCAATAAGGGTGTAGGCCTACTTGGTTTGTGATATGATATGGTGTAAAATGTCGTGTTTATCTGAGGTTGTATTCACCTAATTTTAAGACCTGCCAAGGACCAGATGATTTTTTTTATTATGTCCTGATACATACAACCATAGAATTCAATAGGGTGTCTTTTCTTTTTCAAATGACTGTATGAGGTAATGCGGACACAAAGCTAAGCCTTTGTTATATATAATTCCAGTCAGTTATTCTGCTTGCCATTTACCACATCTCAAGACATGTTTTAGATCCCAGCTGAGGAATAGGGTCTTATCTAGCGAAACGATTGGTCATTTAAAAAAACAACAACAACATTTATATACTTTTTAACCACAATTGTTCGTCTTGTGCTGGTCTGCGACGCGCCAGGGATTACGTCATCACGTTGGAAACGTCACGATTTTTTTTTTTTTTTGGAATAATAATAATAAATTAAAACAAAGATTTTGAAGTTGGAGGAGAAAACGGGAGAAAATGAGATGGAATTTTTCGCCCTTCCCTGCCTTTTTGAACCGGAGTACACAGACAAATAACTTAGATAGATGACGTGACGCGTGACGTTTCCAACGTGATGACGTAATCCCTGGCGGGTCGCAGACCAGCACAATACGAACAATTGTGGTTAAAAAGTATATAAATGTTAATTTATTTTTAGAAAATGACCGATCGTTTCGCTAGATAAGATCCTATTCCTCAGCTGGGATCGTGAAGAGCCGTTTGAAGCACTTCATAGCCCTTTGAAACTGCATTGATTTCCACTTCAACATGTTGGTTGCGCTTGAAGTCCATTGTGTGGAGAAAAATCCTGAAATATTTTCCTCAAAAAACTTAATTTCTTTTCCACTGAAGAAAGAAAGACATGAACATCTTGGATGGCATTTGGGTGAGTAAATTATCAGGAAATTGTCATTTTGAGGTGAACTAATCCTTTAAAATGATCTTTTGGAACTCAAATAGAACTTTCTGATGCATTCTGTCCCAATCTCCCATTGCTAATTTTAAAATGTCATTTCAGAATCAAAATGGAGGCTAGAGCCACTGACACGCCATGCGACATTATCACTTTGTTACTGAGAAATGCCGTACGTTTTTTCAGTACCAGAACTATTTGATCGATAAAATACAGCGGGCAGTGCTGATAACAAGTTTCTGTGATGTTTATAGATAAAAGGTCATTTCATTTAAAAATGTTAATAGGTAGTCATTTTTATCCTGTTTGTCATGTTTCTTTTCAGTGCCTTTTGCTGATTTTGATTCTTTTGTTGGCTGGGACTTGGCTGGAACTACTTTAGCCATGCTGTTATAGAAGAAGATAAAACAACAGGACCAGTTGAATGTTGATTGAATGTTGATCAATCAAAATCAAGAATTTTAGCAATTAAGCCGGTTTTTAAAAAATATTTTAAATTGAATTAGCTGATTAAGACTTCTAGCAGAATGTCTTTTAGCCATTATGACAACCAAGTTCTAAGGAGAAATCTCTCTCTGCATTTGGATTGACCTTGAATATCCTGCATCAAAATGATAGATCTTGACCTTTTTTAAAATGATATTGTACTTTTAAGAGTAACAAACTGCATACCAGCTGTATTATGAACTGCAAAATATACTAAAATGCCCCTTTCAAAAAATAAGTATACTTCAAGTTCCATTTTATTAAGTATATTTTAGTAAAGTTCAAAAATATATTTTAAGTATAATTTATAAGCAGGGTTTGAAATTAACTTTTTCAGTCACTGGCCAATTTGGCTACTACATTTTAAAGCCACTTCTACTAGCCAAAAATAATAATAATAATAATAATAATAATGCAACTGATTTATTGTTTATTTATTTATTGTCAAGTGGTGATTATTAATAAGTTTAATTAATGGTTTCAGGTTGAAGGCCCATCCACAGTTGAGGAGGATGAGGAGTATGTTCAAGAAGGCCTGAGGTATAGGCACAGATTTGCACATTATTTAAAAGCCCACCTGTGAGGTGGTAATAGTGTGTATTTCCTATTATTATTATTGGCTGCAGGATGCTGACACCCTTCTAGAGCCCTCTCAGTCGGCACCACATGTGACCAGGTGAGTATTATTAAGAAATTACAAAAAATTGCCAAGAGCACTCAATCAAATTACTTACATTTCTGTTCACCCAGAGAACATAAAGGGAGTTTGCAAAAAAAGCATTAATGGATAGCCCCTTGAGATGCAACATCTCATTTTCAAGAGTGTCCATACATATAGACATAAAACTATATGTATGGATATCTATGCCAGCACGTCCCAGCCGGGTTCGTCACTTATTTGGTTCCTCTGGAAACATTTCCGTTGTGCTCTGTGTTATTTGCAGCGCGTTTTCTGTATTTGTGTTGTGAGCTTTTGCAGCGCGTTTGTATTTGGTGGTGTTGTGAGTATTTGGAGCACACGTGTGTTGTGAAACTGATGAAGATGTTTTCTTAATTTGCGGGTGTTTTTTTTTATTTGCACGCGTTTTTTTGTATTTGCATGCGTTTTATTTTATTTGCATGTGTTTTTTTGTATTTGCATGTGTTTTCTTCAGTTGCAGCGTGTTGAGCTCTCTCGGCCACCGTAGTTCTGTGCTCGTCTGTGCAGCCAACAACAGAACAGTTTGCAGGTTTTGCTCGAACTTTTGCTATGATCCAAGTGCCGATCTAAATCTCTCTTTTTTAAATTATTTTTATTTATTTATTTTCTGTGTTGCGTTCAGTGCTTCTCTTATGCGCTCAGTGCTTTCTTCCGGAAACAACGGACCATAAGAGATTCCAAGACACAGTTCAGCTCACTTGAATCGGCGTTCGTAGTTCTACTGGTCGAGACTGTTTTTCAAAGATGGCTCCTGCCTGTATACGCGAAGTGGACTGTCTTTATAAAGTATCTTCTTATTAAACTGTCTGAACTCTGACAAAGTTCTCAATGCTTCGGTTTGCAGGTAGGGACCCTCATTACGCTACCGTGTTAGTGTGGGGCTATTTTGAGCCTTGTTAGTGGTATTAACTAGCGATTTTTATTTGCCATTACTCTATGCCCTATATACTAGCGCTATAGGCTAAACAGTTTTTAGAGATAAAACTCTTTACATTCGATAATCATGAAAACAAATCTCAGAGAACGGTTGACTAGGTAACAATGTGTAATTAGACCAAAGGTTCATTTTGCGCCAGAGTTCTCCTTTAAGAGTCTGCTACATGACATCATGCTACTTCAGGGAAATGACTGAGATAGGTTTTTCAGGGAAAACTGCAAGAAAACTATTGTGTTCTTAACCATGCACTAAAAATTGAGGAAGAGAAAAATATCCTGAATGTCCTAATCCCCTAATTGTTCACATTGTTCACAAATCCAATTCGGTTTCAAATCTGATTTAGGACTGAATGTTCATTTTGCAAGTGATGGAATGCATTCATTCATTCATACACTCACTGTAAATGATTTCTGTTGTTTTCACAGTATTTTTGCTGTATTATCAGTGAAAGTTTACTGTAAAAACAGTTTACAGTAAGTTGCTGTAAATTTTATTGCTTTTACAGTATTATTGATGTATTTCCAGCTGTCATACTGTAGAACTATTTACAGGAAAGTAACTGTCAATTTATGCTATTCTTTGAAGAAAAAAAAACACAGAGTGGGGCATTAATTACAGTAATCCTTATGTTACTGTTAAATCGATGATATAGGCTACACCTGGCAACCATGCAATCATAAAGTCAATCGTCACTCTAATTTTCCTTTTCATCCTGAGCCTTTGAGGACGGACCACTACCAGCAAGAACCAGCCAGGTGAGATGTAAAATTGTATTTAATATCTTAAAGATGTGTATTTCAAAATTTAAGAATGTCAAGTTTAGAACAAAGTAATCGAAATGATCTTGTTTCTGAACATTTGTGTGTAACTTACACCTTGAGCGTGTGGCCTGTCGCGATCGAGACCTCATAAGCGCCTACGACAATCGATCCATGTTATGCACGTCTTGAAGGGAAAATCACAGCGTTTTCAGTCATATTATACATTTATAACGTGAGTACAACCGATGTACACTTAAAGTGAATAGACACAGGCAGTGAAAGTCTCGCCGAATGAATTAGCGCGTCTCGGCGCCAGTCCTTCAGACCAGACGTTCAGGGTTTGATTTTGTTCACTCGTTTTCATTCACTTTGTCAAGTGCACTATTAATGTCTGGATACAGCCACTGCCAACGGACTGCGGTTAATTTAGTTGTATATTTGACATTCGTTTGATATTCACGAAATTGGCCATAATCCCTGTTTTGTCACTTTGGGTGCTTCTCATATTATTTGTGACAAATCAGGTTCTCCCTCGAAATCGGGACTCTGTTAAGACCCCAAGCGATCTCAAAAATAATTTTAATAGGTAGGCCTACTCCGTTTAGTGTCTGATTTCAATTTCTACAAAATCATGTTATGATAAAATCTTTTTTGAACTACTTTAAAATTAACATTAATATCTGTATTAGTTAGCATATGTAACGTTACAGACATTGGCCTGATAGCATAGCCTACACTTATTTGTCATCTTTAATGTTCAATTAAGTGTTAAATGCCCGAATAATAAATAAATAAATAATCTTATAAATGAACAATGATGTTCAATCATTCACTTAATACGCTTATTTATTTTTTAGGATTCATTAACAGTTTATCAAGTGAAACAAATTCCACTCAGTTTGTTTCATTATGCACTATATAGTGAGCTATGCATATTTTAATTTAATATCTTTTGTTATATCTATTTCTTTCAGGGTGTATGTACAGTTGTTCGACATAGCAGAGTGCTGATTAGTCGCTCTTTTGGTTCATACAGAGGTAAGTACTATTGTTTCTATACAATTTTCAGCTAATGAAGAACGCATTAAATTTCATAAAATGAGAGCGGTTTTAGCTTTGTAACATGGATCAAGGAGATCAGGATCTTATAATTAGATTTAAAGAGATAGTACACCCAAAAATGTACTCACCCTCACATAGTTTCATTTTCATTTAAAAGTATTAAGTATTGGCACATCTCCTGGTTGAATGTATTGTGGTTCTATATAGGCTACTGTAAATTAAATGAAAGCTGTTTATCATATTGATGTCTGTAAAGCTGTAGTGCAACTCAATTTTTGTTTTTTTTCTCTATAGGCAGCAACAATCTGGGATCTGCATTGGCCCTGCCAAGTCTGGAGAGTGTTTTTACAGTTTAATGAATTCAATTTTAATAAAAGTTTTTAAACTGACTTCTGAGTGTTGTCATAATTGACGTGAATCTAATAATCTGTTATATAACTGTGAAATTTGCATTCGACCACCTTTATATTTAATTATTTTTTAAGCGTGTAACAGATTATAGTTAGTTATTTGTGTGTATATGTGTATGTATGTGAATATAAAAACTACCGTAATCAATTATACTGCATAGTAACTTTACAGTATTTTAAAATACAGTGCAAAAACTAGAACTGTAATTAATTTTACAGTATAAATATACTGTAAGTTATTATACAGTATGCTGTGAACTACTGTAGTCAGATTTACAGCAATTTTACCGTGGAATAAAATACTGAAGCTTGCTGGATATTTGTTGCCAGTAAGTTACTGTTGATTTTACGTTAAATTTGTTACAGTGCTGATGTCTGATATCTGTTTCTACAATTTTGCAGAGAAATGTAATTTGTATGTTTTTTGAGGGGTTCAAATTACCAAAAAAAATAAGATCAGATTTGCCAAAAATAAGAGTTTTGTCTGAGCAAAGCCTAAAAGATCTGATCGTAGAACTGGAGTAAAACTGCAGTCTCATGCAGTCATAGTAGCATACCTACAGTAGTAGTCAGGTTATTCTGCAAAGTAAAATTATTTATCAATACAATAAAGTTTATCATTATATTCATTATGAGATTTTTCAGCATTAAGGATTGAATTACTTGCTGTAGCTAAAGCTCTCTGTAAAATGGATCTCCATACCAAAGAAAGATAAGGACATCAAGGATGGTGTGCGCAGGTGATCGTGGAGGATTTTTTTCAGGTACAAAGTATATTCTGGGAACATCATAAATAGTGTACACTGTTAAAAAACGGTAAAAAGTCTGGCAGCAAAGTTGCCAACCACTTACCGTCAAATTACAGTAAAAAAACCTTAAATTATTTTTACGGAAAAATGTTGTTTTTTGAAAACGGATATTTACCGTAAACATTTTCTGTATTTTTACAGTCAAACTGCTGTAGAAAAAAAAATCTCATAAAAAAATCTGTTGAATGTTAAACGAATGTATAAACCTGTATAAAAACATAAAAATATTGCAGAAATACCTTAAAATTACATAATTAAAACAAAGACTTCTGTTATATATATATATATATATATATATATGATCAAACACCTTAACTGTAAAAAAATCCCATAAAAGTGTTAATGACTGTCAGCAATGGCTGCCATACAAAAACCATCAAATTAATGTAAAATATCCTAATTTAAATAAGTTCAAAAGACTTTTACAGAAATCTTCATTGAGCTTTTTAACAGAAACACAGTTATTTCACATATGTTTCCTGAAATTTTCACTAAAAAACATGCAGTTAAAGGGTTAGTTCACCCAAAAATGAAAATTCTGTCAGTAATGACTCACCCTCATGTCGTTCCAACCTCGTAAGACTTTCGTTCATCTTTGGAACACAAATTAAGATATTTTTGATTAAATCTGAGAGCTGGATCATAGGCTTCTGTGTTATTGAAACTTGCCGGCCCAAAAGTTATGAAAGACATCGTTAAAATAGTCCGAGTGATTACAGTGGCTCAATCTTAAGTTTATCAAGCGACGAGAATACTTTTTGTGTGCAAAAAACAAACAAAAATAACGACTTTGTTCAACTAATCATTTCCTTCTCTGTGGGCCGTGATATTTCACGTAGTGAAACTATGCAAAGCTTCTAGGTTGTACGTCACGCATCACACACATGACCAGCGTCGGCCAATAGTGAGCCTACGTGTGACGTGCAACCTAGAAGCTTTGCGCAATTTCACTATCTGAAATATCCCGACCCACAGAGAAGGAAATGAATAGTTGAAAAAAGTAGTTATTTTTGTTTGTTTTTTTGCGCACAAAAAGTATTCTCGTCGCTTGATAAACTTAAGATTGAGCAACTGTAGTCACTCGGACTATTTTAATGATGACTTTAACTTTTCTGGGCCGGCAAGTTTCGATCCCTTAAGAAGCCTATGGAGGAGTGATCCAGCTCTCAGATTTAATAAAAAATATCTTAATTTGTGTTCCGAAGATGAACGAAAGTCTTACGGGGTTGGAACAACATGAGGGTGAGTCATTTCTGACAGAATTTTCATTTTTGGGCGAACTAACCCTTTAACTATATGCATGATTTGATGTGACTAAACATCACTGCATCAGCAACTACACAGTTACTGTCTGTTAAATAAAGCAACACACAGCATTTCATCAGTGATTCTCTGCTCATCCTGGACTGAAGCACAGACTCTACTCTTCAACACAATGGTGACACACAAAACACACCATACAGAAACACTTTAAACAGACTTTACCAACAGAGCATTAAACACTAACAGATCTCTCAAGATCTCTGCATCCTTATTACAATCCAGACTTTATTTATCTCATACTAACACTCTTATTGATAATTAACAGAGGTTTAGATGTTGATATTTTATTGAAAATAATAAAGTCACCATGATGGAGATCAGTGTTTGCTTTAGTTGGGCTCTTGACCCTTTAGTTTTAACATTACTTTTCCTCTGGCTGTTTTAACTGTGTGTTTCTTATACATATTTGTTATTGTAGGAATCCGCGAGAAACTCAGATCAAATGATCAGTCACTTATTACTGATAGTCTTCATGCAGTTGCCTGCTTTATTGATGCCACCTAGTGTAATATCTGATTAAGACGTTAAATATTAGTTGTTAATTTTGCATGCCAAGAAAATCCTGCAGTGCTGCGATACTCAGATTTTATTAAGTCATTATGCAGAAAATGTTTTGAAAGGATCATATAGACTCACTCAGACATCAAGAATCAGCGTATGAATCGCAATAATGGTGACAATGAAAATTTTTTTTTTGATCAACTCTGAACTATTATAAAGTCACAAAAAGGCTTTGTTGATTGTCACCATTGTTGAGATTGATATGTTGATTCTTGATGTCTCTATACTCCTAAAAAATAAACCAGCTCAAAACATTTTCTGTATAATATATATTTTAATTTAAATTTCAGATGGTTATAATACTGATGCCACTATATTTCAAGGGTCATGTGAAAATGTATGACATTCATCATAGACTTTGTATAAAACTGATGTTCATATAGGTAACCTCAGCTAAAATATTCAGAGATTTGACTGTCATATCAGTGAGTCAGTTCACCATATGATGACTACAACATCACCAATAAATTACCAAGATCATCTGATATTTTCTCCTGCATTTATTGCCATAACAAATGTGTATCAAAAACAGTTAAAACAGCCAGAGAATAAGTAATGTTAAAACTCAAGGGTCATGATCCCAACTAAAGCAGACACTGATCTCAATCATGGTGACATCACATTTCTGTTAAAGTTTTTTGCACTTAAAAATAAATAAAACAATTAGCATATTTTACTTTAATTTTATGGTTTTTGTTTGGCCAGTCATTTGACCCTTTTTTAAATATATATTTTTTTACAATGAAGATATATGATAGTGATAATTCAGAAAATACCTGTAAAATAACAGTGTTTTCCAGTTTATTTAATTTAGGATGTTTTACTTTAATGTTACAGTTTTTTGGGGGGCTTCCAGTCATTTAACCGTTTTATCATTTTAACTGTCGTTTATCGTTTAACCGTTTTCTTACTGTTTAATTACAGATTATATTTGTATGTAATTTACATACATTTTTATGTAATTTAAAGGTGCTATATGTAACTTTTCTTCTAAAATGAATGCTTTTTTTATTGCCTCTGTGTGAAGGGGTTGTAATCACACATTACAATTATGGTCCACTTGTCGGGTTTTGCTATTACCTCTGAAGGCCAGTATTTCTATTTCTATGTGAAGTCTCCGGGTCAGATTTGCTGCGAAAGCCATCGGATGTGACGTGCATGCGCGCTCCCGAGCCTCTCTCCTTTTTATATACAGTCTATGCGATGGCACTTGCAGCTAACGACATGATTCAAGATTCAAGATTCAGTACTTTATTGCCATACAACTCGGTACAAGTTGTTAGGGATTTGCTTCAGTGTGCTCATAACAACTAAATACAACCAAATACATAGAACAATTATATACACAAACGATATCCCCCACGGGATGACACTTGACACAGACAAATAAAGTAAGAGGAACACACCGCTCACCACGTACTTGGATGACAGTCCAGGATGCTATAGTGGCTGATGTCAGATAGGAGTGACAATTACATATGGATACAGAGCGCAAATCCACAACTATACAGTAGAAAGATAAAGTCTATAAAATGACACTGATATGGTTGTCATAAAATATATAAAAAAGTATAATAAAACACAATAAAAAAAAATTTAAAATATGCAAATACTGCAGACTCGTTAAGAGTACCTTTTTTCCATGAGTGACTGGTTCATGGGTTGAGGGCTGTTAAGAGATTTTATAGCTCTGCAATATGTACTGTTGAGGAAGCGGGAGGTTTTTGTCTTAATAGCTCTTATCCTTCTTCCTGATGGAAGTATGGAGAAAAGGGAGTTGGCAGGGTGAGTATCATCTTGTAGGATTCTAAGGCCTTTGCGACGAATACGGGCCTCGTAGATCTCACGGATGGGGGAGAGTTTGCAGCCAATGATTTTTGAGGCTGTATTCACTATCCTATCTAGCTGCAACCTCTGCTGGACAGTAGAGTTGCCATACCAGACAGTAATAGAAAAAGTAAGGACACTCCCGATGGCAGCTTGGTAGAACTGCAACATACCCTTACAAGCTACCCCAAATTTCCTCAGCTGGCGAAGGAAAAAAAAGCCTCTGATGGGCTTTTTTAGTAATGGTAGTTATGTTATCATCCCATTTTAAAGATGATGATATCGTAGTACCTAAAAACCTAAAACTGTCCACTCGCTGCACCACCTCCCCATTAATGTACAGGGGCTGGGACACCTTCCCCCTTCTACGGAAGTCGACCACTAGCTCCTTAGTTTTGGAGACAATTAACTCTAAATTGTGGTTGGAACACCATTCAATCAATGAGAGGACCTCTTTCCTATAGGCAACATCGTCATCCCCAGAAATGAGCCCCACTACTGTAGTATCATCTGCAAATTTAAACATTTTAACAGATTCAGTGTGTGATGTGCAATCATCTGTGTATATTGAATATAAAAGAGGCTCCAGTGTTAATATGCTTAACCTTAGAAATGTTATTGCCTATTTTTACCACTTGTGTTCTCTGCACCAGAAAATCCCAGATCCAGTAACAGTGGAGTCTGAAAACACCAAAAAACGACCTGCCTCCAGCACAACACAAACTCCACATAAATGTAGTTAACAAGTTAATTGAAGTTCGGGAGCAGGACCACGCCTCAACTAATCAGCTCTCTCCCCGTCTGTGTATATATACACGGAACCCACCTTCACCATACCGTTCGTCTCAGTTTTTCGACATGGACTCCGAGCTGCGGATCAACCCCTCTGACTCCGAAGATGATTTATTCAGAAACTCTCCTCCGTCACAGAGCGTCAGGTCTTCACAACAATCCATAGGCAGCCAACATTCACACCGGCTGCGTTCCGTCGTAGAAACCCTCAGTCCCGCGGGCATTCACGTCACAGTTCATCATCGAAGATTTCTCCAACCCCGACTCGTCAGGATCGCTCTTCTCTGCAAACGAGAACTGCCATAAACGATCGACACAGGCACGAAAGCCAGCGCGATCGCTCTCCTCGTCAACCGCGTCATCATTCAACAAACCGTAGCAATTCTCAGCGCACTCATGCCACGTCTCCCAGACCAGAGAATACCATCAAGAATTGGACCGTGGCTCGCCTGCAGCGAGCTCTTAAGGACAAAGGTATCCAATTCAGCCGATCGGACAATAAAGCAAGATTATTTCAGCTTTACACAACATCTACAGAATTAAATTCCGAGCCTCCAACGCTTCCGGCATTGACACGCGATCCCCTCATCGTCACTCATGACGTCACCACACTGCCTCCACAACGGCCTCAGCCAGCAGTATCCGCGCCACCTAGTGGAGACCAAGTAATACTACCTTCAACATCTGCACCTTCTACCTCAGACTTATCCCAATTCATGACATCTTTCTTTGCTTACTTAGGCTCACAAACAGCTACAAATCCTCACGGACATTCATCCCTTCATCCCAGCATCCATCCTTCTACCCTTCCTTCTGGCATTAACAGCCACACGGCCCCTGTTATTTCTGAGTCTTCCCTACAAACTAACCCAATTCAAGTCCCTCATACAGCAAACCCAGGACTTCTACCTCTCAGTGGACCTTTTCAACCCCTTCCTATTTCTTCCTTTTACGCAACTAATCTAACCCTTTTCCCCTCCCTTTCCCAACACCCTGACATCCTGCCAATAAATACTAGCCCATATACCCTGGCCACAGCCGCACCGCCTCCTCGTCCAGCTTCATCAATCCATTGACCCTCCCAAACCTCTTCAGCCTCACGTCTTCAGATCTTATCAGGTAACTACACAGATCTAGCCCAGCTCCTCCATCCATCCCTCATAAATATTAGCCAGCCCAGAGAGCTGCAAACCAGTCAAGGCCTAATGCAGTTCAGCCATCCTTTAAACTCTCGTTCAAAGGATCTCACTCCCACCGAATTTGCTTTAGCTTTCTCGATCTACAGAGATATATTGTGCTCTGTTTATCCGACCGAAGAACCAAGCTAGACGATTATCTATCAATCGTTTTAGACATGGCAGTGCGTTTTGGAGGAACAGGCTTCTACAACTACCACGTTCTTTTCGCCACACAAGCAGCAGGTCGGTTACAGCAGTTCAATCAGGGGACATATTGGGGCACTCTTGATGCAGAACTCTACTGTCGGATCTTTGCAGCACGCACTTCTATGTCCTGCGAACTATGCGGAGCACCATCACATCCAGCCTCAGCATGCACCATCACACCCTCTCAATCTCAACCCTCCTCACGCAAAACATCCGTATTCAATAGATTATCCACAGCAGCCCCACCTCCTCCTCTAATTCCGAAACCTCTAAACATACAGCCCACAGCCAACGTTCCACTTCCCAAAGGAATTGACAAAAGAGGACGACCGATCCTCTACCAAGGAGGCAGAATGGTATGCAACAACTTCAACCATCTTGGCTGCTCTCTTTCCAACTGCAGATTCCTACACACCTGCTCCTTCTGCGGAGGCGCCCACTTAAGAGCCTCTTGCCCCCACAACCCAACTGTTCTACCCGACTGACTATTACAGTATCTCAGCACACCAGTCAAGGTAGAAGCATTAGCCACTGCCTTAATAGACCACCCTGACAGAGAGTTCATAGATTTCCTTATCAATGGATTCATAAACGGCTTTCTTCCAGGCATAGAAATAATCCCAGACACTTCTCATCTCTCCAATAACCTCCAGTCTGCCCTCTCCGAACCAGACACCGTCGACACCCTAATAGCTAAAGAAGTCCAAGAGGGATTTATGATAGGCCCGTTTAAAGAACCTCCTTTCACTCTTTTTCGCATCAGCCCCATTGGAATCGCCACCAGGAAATACTCCGGGAAAAAGAGATTAATCATCGACCTGTCCTCCCCACACGGCACATACATTCCCAGCATCAATAGCATCATTCCAGCCCCAGACTTCTCCATGAAATACGCTTCCATTGACCAAGCCATCACTCTCATCCGCAAGGCAGGCCATGGAGCATGGCTCTCAAAAGCAGACATCACCAGTCCTTTCAAAGTCTTGCCCATCCACCCAGAATTCTGGCGTTTCTTCGGAATATTCTGGAAAGGAGCTTATTATTTTTCAGTGCGCCTTACTTTCGGCTGCAGAAGCAGCCCCAAGATATTCGACTCCCTCTCGGAGGCTTTATGTTGGATTCTCATCAACAACCACAGGCTTCCCTACGTCCTGCACCTCCACGACGACTTCCTCATCATCACACCTACATCCGCACCTCCACACTCAGGACTTTCCACCCTTGTTAAAGTGTTTTCCGAACTAGGCGTACCCCTTTCAAAAGAAAAGACCCTAGGGCCCTGCACCTCCATCGAGTTTCTAGGTATCACCCTAGACTCCATCTCCTTCCAAGCATCTCTTCCTGCTGAGAAAACACAACGCATTTCATTGCTCCTATCGAACTATCTTCTAGCAGACAGGTGCACAAAGCAACAGCTGCTAGCCCTCCTCGGCCACCTTAATTACGCCATCCGAATAATTCCCCAGGGGAAATCTTTCCTTTCCAACCTACTATCAAAAGCAGCAACAATACCCTCTCTACACGACAAAGTCACCTTGGATGAAGCTTGCAAAATGGAAATGCGGCTCTGGCAGAAATTCTTGTCTTCATGGAACGGCATATCCTTCTTTTATAATGACTACGTCACACAGCCAGAAGAAATTCAGCTGTACACAGACGCAGCGCCTTCCATCGGATTTGGCGGCTACTACAGCGGCCGCTGGTTCGCTTCCGAGTGGCCACCAGAGTTCAGCCATCTAATTCAGCAGCCAGACTTTCCCTCATCCGCACTTTACGAGATGTATCCCGTCATTATAGCAGCCCTCCTTTGGGGGCATGAATGGTCCCGACACTCCATACTCATCCACTCAGACAACTCAGCGGTAGTTGAAATCATAAATAAAGGCAGATCCAGTTCCCTGGCGCTCATGCAATTAGTCCGCAGACTGACACTTATATCAGCGCAACGTCAGTTCATCATCCGAGCAGCGCACGTTCCAGGATACCACAATAGCATAGCCGACTCATTGTCTCGTTTCTCTTTTCAGAAGTTCAGAATCTTAGCTCCAGAGTCAGACATCCATCCCACGCCAGTTCCACCGTTTCAGCCACCATCTTCAACTAAATCCACAGCTGGAAGAACTTTCACATGCTTCGCGGGAAGCCATTCTCAACGGCCTTGCCCAGAGTACCCTCTCTGCTTACTTGACCGGTTGGAACTGTTTTAAGGCTTACCACTCCTTTTACCAACTCCCATTTCCCCTAATGAATGTTTGGTCCATCTGCAACTTCGTTACTCATGCCCATTCCTACCAAAATATCAGGGCATCCTCCATTCAGACTTACCTATCCGGAATTAATTTCATCTATAAACTCGCCACCGGCGACCAATGCCAAACCATTTCTCACTCCCACGTATCTATGCTTATCAGAGGTCTTCGAAAACAAGAACCAGTCTTCAACATCAAACGCTTACCCATGACTTCTGACCTCCTGAGCCAATGCATTCACACCCTACGTTCCGGCTACTTGAGCCCATCGATAGGCCAAACATTAGAATGCATGTTCTTTCTCGCATACTTCGGCTTCCTGAGATGCTCTGAATTCGCCCCGTCGACTTTAGCCTTCAATCCAGCCATTCATCCCAGCCTCTGAGACATCACCGCTCATACGCCTGATTCTCTGATATATAACCTAAAGAGAAGTAAAACTGACCAATTCGGAGAGTCGTCTCCAATATACATTTTTTGCCTCCACTCCTTCCTCAGTCCTTATGAGCCACTTTCGGAATACGTTTCTTCCAGATACGCCAACCATTCATCTCCTCAAGAACCACTCTTCCTCACGGAAAATAGGAAAATGGCCACGAGATTCTGGTTTAGCAAACACTTCCAAAGTATTCTCAGGATCTCCGGTATATCTCCCGAACATTACTCTACACATTCATTCCGGATCGGAGCAGCCACCACGGCCGCCAGCATGGGTATCTCGGACGAGACAATCAGAGTTCTAGGTCGATGGTCTTCCGAAGCGTACCGCTTGTACATCCGTAATAATCTTAACGATCTCCGTCAAGCGCAAGCCCGCATTGTCTCATCCAAACCTTTGGGGGTCTTCAAGTAACTCAGCTTACTGCTTACGAAGCCCCCACTCTGAGTCTCCCGGGTCAGACTCCCTGAGCAGCCAGACGGAGAACCGTAGTTTACTTTTCCCCCATTTTCCTTCGACCCTTATCCCATTCATAAAGCTAATTCTGTGCAGTTGTGGTGTGGTCCTCGCTAGTGAAATGTAGTTAACAAGTTAATTGAAGTTCGGGAGCAGGACCACGCCTCAACTAATCAGCTCTCTCCCCGTCTGTGTATATATACACGGAACCCACCTTCACCATACCGTTCGTCTCAGTTTTTTTTTAACCCCCCCCCCCCCCCCCTTTCCACCTCTAGCTCTCGACCCCACCCACCCTTCCCCTTTCCAACTCATCCATCCATCCCTCTTTCCATACATCCATACTTCCTACGATCTTACTGTTACACACAGGCACGTGCACAGGTAGGGCTCAACCTGTGCAGAGCACATGCCCTTTTTGCCGAAGTGCCCTTTTTTTGGTGGTGGTGTTTTTTTTGTTTTTTTTTATAAATGAATGCTATTGGTCACCCTTTAAGTCTATCTGTCTGTTTTAAAAAATATTTAGCCAATGAAAGATCTTAAAAAGAGCTTGTGTAAATCTTGTTCGATCTTAAACTGTCAGTAAAGCTGATAACTCCGCCCCCTCTATCGTGACTGAATGAACTGAAGCTCCCAGGCAGCCGCAGAGCAGACAGCAGCTGAACGAAGTTTTGCAAGGTTAAACAAAGATATTGTTGTTTAAATAAGTACTAAACACGTTGTCTATAAAAGTGCATATTTTATTTATTTGATGTCTGACTAAGATATGTGGGACCAGAGAGAGAGGGCTATGCTAGCATTTGCCATAGTCATAGGCAAAGCCAATACCTACACTTAAATAGCCTGTGCATACAGTAGCATTTCATTTTTTATAAAATGCGATTTTGACCAAATGTATTTTACAACAGGAAAAACTGAGCGCCTATATAGCTATAACAATCTAGTTGGTAAGCTGTTGATGAAAATGTAATGATGCCGCCGGCGCCGTTTCCATCGGAGAATCATAAGCACAGGTGTGTTCGTACTGGAACTACACAAAGCAACGAGTGATCCTCGTCACCTAGGTAACATATATTTCTAAGAAATGTGTTCTTTGATTTATGATTGCTGATACACTTAATTTATTAACATTTAATCATTTAACATTTAATGTTATGGTAATAATATTAAATTATGGTTAATTCAAGTCGGTTAATATGCACGTATTCGCTATCTAATTTTTGAATCTACAGTATTCTATACTCTCCGGTCGTCCTCACATGCATAAATGTAGTAAAACATGGTTTTACTACAGTAATGTTGTAGTAGTAACTAAAAAATATATATATAAAAACATTACAGAAGATCAATGGGAAATCTTTATATTTTATCATGCAGAATCTAATTCATGATTTAATTCATTCGAAGGCTTAATGTATTTGATCCAAAATAAGCAAAAACAGTAATATTGTGAAATATTTTTACAATTTAAAATAACTGTTTTCTATTTGAATATATTTTAAAATGTAATTTATTTATGTGGTCAAAGCTGAATTTTCAGCATCTTTAGTTCAGTACTCTGCAGTGTCACATGATCCTTCAGAAATGCTTTTCACTGCAACTGTACTTTTCACACTATTTTATAATTTTCTTCATTGCTGGCTTATTTTATGGGAAGTGTAGTGAATAAAAGATCTTCAACAGACCAACATTGGTCCTCCACAGTATCAGGTTTTTGCCATCAACTGCAACTGTGGAGAGATCCTTTTCCAAAATGAGGTTAATTAAGAACCAACTCCGAAGCCTTTGCTCAGAGGAGAGACTCGCAGACCTTCTCCTCATAGCCATAAAGAGGGACAGCCCAGTGGATCACAGTAAAGTCATAAACATCTTCAAGCATGGCTCACAGAAGGTTGCTGTTGAAATTAGGTTTAAAGAAGCCCTGGCCTGAAACCCTGTATATCTATATTATCTATTATTATTATTACGGTTATTAATAGTGAATAAATCTAAAGCTTTTGAGACTATTTTTTTTTATTGAATTTGTCATGAAGATGAGACCATTTCCTCCTTTAATGTAGGCTTACTAAATAATCTTGATATTAAAAAAAGGGAGGGGGGTGCCCTTTTTTAGTTTCAGCACATGCCCCTCAAAAGGTCTGTGCACGGCCCTGGTTACACAGTACTGTTACTGTTACTGAAATTGTTCAGTCTAGTTCACTAACCGTTTTCGTTATCATATACATTCATCTATGTTGAAATTGCTGCCTGATTGTGAAAGATACACGAATAGTTAGTGAAATGCCTTATGCTAGATAACACCACATGTTGGCTAAATGCAGTCAATGTAACGTTATCATGGTACGAGCATGGAGCATTGGTTCAACGTCAAGCTGATAAAAGTAGCCTATTATTGTAACGTTGCAGTGGGAGTTTACATGAGTTTCCAGCATGTTGTGTGATGCTTTTTCCGGTGTGTTGAAAGTCTCAGTGTGGCCGGTGTACCATGAGTGCTCGCTCTTGTGTTCGAGCACGCGCAAGAGCACGAGCGCTCTTGTAAAAATTGGTTGCAATCTGAAACATCACCGATAGAGGCCGCTAAAAAATACATATAGCACCTTTAAGAAAACAGGAAAAAATACTGTATGAAAAATACAATCAGTTTTCTGTATAAAAAATGTGAATTACTGGAATTTTTCATTAATGTCACAATACCTAAAATAACAGCAGAATTTTTTGTATACAGATATTATTTGTAATTTTACAGTGTTTTGAGTACAATTTAAAATTAAAGAAAATGATCATCAAAAAAATCAGTTATTTTCTGTAAAATTAGGATTTTTTTTACAGTGTAAGTTCACAGAAAGAATCTGTAAAACATTAAGTATTATTTTATGTAAAATTACACATAACCCTGTTAAAATACAGACAATTTCCTTTAGAAAAAAATTAGGTAAAACCTAAATACAAGCAATTACCTGTAAATTTAATAGTGGACCTTTAAATTACAGCAAATATCTGTAAAATAACAGGCATTCACTGTATAATGACAAAACGGCAAAATTCTGTAAAAAAAATACAGGCCGTTACCTGTAAATTTACGTTTTTTTTGTTGTTTTCTTTACAGTGTAGCATTTCAATTTTATTCACGTCATCCTGTAACTTTCTCCTCTTCTCAGGGTGATTCTGGAGGACCTTTGGTGTGCAACAAAGTTGCAGTTGGTGTCGTGATTCAAAGACTTGATGATGATATATTATAAAACGAATCGGTTACCTAACGTAACCTCGGTTCTCTCTAGAAGAGGGAACGAGTATTGCGTAAGCTAGCTTACGCTGCGGGAAAGATTCATCTTTGCTGAGATATTGAAGCCAAAAATTATTTCATAATTTGTATCCATACACAACGCAGTTCCTCTGCGGCAGACCTAGAGCAGGCTAGCTAGCAGCTCATTGGTTCGCTCAGAGAGAACTGCTTAAGCCTATGGGAGAGCGGGGCTGAACCCGCTTCCAATGAGAGGCGCCCGCGCGCTCATTGCGTCATGGCCCGCCAGAATGGGCGTGGCCATGGTGTATATAACAGTCTCTCCCAGGCTTATATGTTGATTTATTTCAGCGTGAAGCGAAACGCTAGTAGCGCAAGCACGGCCGGGAACGCAATACTCGTTCCCTCTTCTAGAGAGAACCGAGGTTACGTTAGGTAACCGATTCGTTCTCTTACGAGAGGTTCTCTCGTATTGCGTAAGCTAGCTTACGCTGCGGGAACACCTGGTCAACGCCGTGCGCGCTATGAATCCACTCATGAATCCCAGGGTGATACCGGGGGATTTTTAACGTGGAGTGAATGTATTATGAGGCCGGCAGAGCGGGCACATGAAGTGTATACATAAGCATGTATGAGGCCGGCAGAGCGGGCACATGAAGTGTATAAGCATTTAAGGAGAGCACAAGGGGCGAACCGGTTGTGTGAGGGACTCCCAGTAATGCAGCTTCTTAGGTAGCTGGTCGTTAGACAGCTAGTAATTTTGCCTGCAAGGCAGGAACTTCCAAGTTGTAAAATCTGACAAAAGTGGACGGGGAGGCCCATCCCGCGGCCACACAAATGTCATGAATGGAAATTCCACAGGACCATGCCCACGATGAGGCCATGCCTCTAGTGGAGTGCGCCCTGATGCCCAGAGGGCAGGGCAGGCATTTAGATGCGTAAGCAGAGGCGATAGCGTCTACTATCCATCTAGACAGTGTCTGTTTAGAGGTGGCCAGACCTTTGGTGCGCCCCCCAAACGACACGAAAAGCTGCTCAGCGCGTCTGAACGCGGCAGCGCGCGTAGTGTACAATCTCAGAGCCCGCACCGGGCAGAGGAGATTGGCGTCGCGCTCACTATCGGATGAAGGCAGAGCCGATAGGGAAATAATCTGAGCCCTGAACAGGGTACCAATCGCCTTCGGGACATAGCCATGTCTAGGTTTGAGAATGACAACAGAATCATTCGGACCAAACTCGAGACACGCAGCGCTGGATGAGAGCGCGTGAAGATCCCCCACGCGTTTTACTGAGGACAGAGCCGTCAGAAAAACGGTTTTGAGCGAGAGGTATTTTAGGTCCACAGACTCGAGCGGTTCGAACGGGGGTGCTTTCATAGCTTCGAGAACTATAGAAAGATCCCAGATAGGAACCGAAGGGGGGCGCGGAGGGTTCATCCTCTTAGCTCCCCTGAGGAAGCGGATGACTAACTCGTCTTTGCCCAGGGACTGAGCGCGTCGGGGTTCAGAGAACGCCGCGACGGCTGCCACGTAAACCTTGAGAGTGGAGGGGGACCTGCCCTTGTCCAGCATCTCTTGAAGGAAAACAAGCAAAGACGGCACCTCGCATGACCGTGGGTCCAGATGTTTGTCGGTGCACCATTTTGAGAACACAGACCATTTAGACGCATAGAGCCTTCTCGTGGAAGGTGCTCTAGCCTGCATGATAGTGTTTCTTACTCCTTCTGGCAAATCAACGAATAGTCGTTGATCACCCATGCATGTAGCGCCCAGCGCCGTGGATGGGGGTGCCAGGTCGTGCCGCGAGCCTGAGAGAGGAGATCTGCTCTGACTGGGATGGGCCACGGGGCTGTCTGCGACAGCTGAGTGAGCTCCGGAACCCAATTCTGACTCTCCCAACGCGGGGCTATGAGGAGCACCGAGTGGCGTGTGTCCCTGATCCTCTGAATTACCTGTGGTAGCAGAGCGATCGGAGGGAATGCATAGAGCGGGCGGCGAGGCCATTCCTGGGCTAGCGCGTCCTCGCTCCTTGAGAAAAATATTGGGCAGTGAGCGTTCTCTTCTGACGCGAAGAGGTCCACCTCTGCTCTGCCGAATAGCCGCCACAGTATTTGGACCGTTTGTGTGTTCAGGGACCATTCTCCTGAGGAGATGAGGTTCCTGGACAGAATGTCTGGGCCGTCGTTCAGATGGCCCGGCACATGCGTCGCTCTGAGCGAGAGCAGGCGGCTCTGAGACCAAACTAAAATGCGGTGTGTCAGTAGGAAGAGATTCCTGGACCTGACACCGCCCTGACGGTTGAGATAGGAGACCACAGCCATGTTGTCCGAACGGATCAGGACGTGGTGTCCCCGAATGAGCGGGAGGAAGCGCGAAAGCGCGTTCTCGACCGCAAGCATTTCCAGACAGTTTATGTGTAAGGGGCTTTCCTGTGTCGACCAATGGCCGAAGGCCGGTGAGCCCTCGCAGACTGCACCCCAACCCGTGTTGGATGCATCTGTCGAGATGACTTTTCGGCGAGAAAAGGTCCCCATCGTGACGCCCTGTCGAAACCATTCTGCTACTGTCCATGGCTGCAGCGCCGTGAGACATGTCTGCGTAACTCTGATCAGCTGGCGGCCCGTGTTCCACGCGCGGTGGGGTACACGGCTGTTTAACCAAAGCTGAAGCGGACGCATGTGCAGAAGGCCCAGCTGAAGCACAGCGGAGGCTGAGGCCATGTAACCCAGCATCCTCTGAAAAGTTTTCAGAGGTGAGCGGGTGCCCATCTGAAACGAGGCGGCCAGTCGCTGTACACTGCGCGCGCGCTGTGTAGACAGGCGAGCCGTCATCGTGACCGAGTTCAAATCTATTCCTAGAAAGGAAATCGATTGACTGGGTTGAAGGGAGCTCTTTGTCCAGTTGACAGAGAGGCCCAGCGTTTTCAGATGGTCGAGGAGAACTGCGCGGTGCGACAGAAGCTCCGTCTGTGATTGGGCCAAAATCAGCCAGTCGTCCAGATAATTCAATATGCGCAGCCCCTGGCTCCGCAGGGGGGCGAGCGCCGTATCCATGCACTTCGTAAATGTGCGGGGCGCCAGAGATAAGCCGAACGGGAGAACGGCGTATTGATAAACATGACCCTCGAAGGCGAAACGTAAGAATGGCCTGTGACGGGGATTTATCTGGATCTGAAAATAGGCGTCTTTCAGGTCTAGAGAGATGAACCAGTCCCCCTGGCGCACCTGCGCGAGGAGTTTCCTGGTAGTGAGCATCTTGAACGGTCTCTTCATGAGCACTTTGTTCAAAGACCTGAGATCTAAAATCGGTCTGAGGCCGCCGTCTTTCTTGGGAACCAGAAAATAACGGCCGTAAAACCCCGACTCGGTCATAGATGGTGGGACTCTCTCTATGGCGCCCTTTTGCAACAGCGTCGCAATTTCTGAGCGGAGCGTGCCGGCGGCCAGCGGGCTGACAGTAGATTCGAGCCGCGAGCGCGCACGAGGCGGGCGGCGGCGAAACTGTAGCAGATAGCCGTCCTTTATAATGCTTAGCACCCACGGGGAAATGCCTGGAATGGCTTCCCACGCTTTGGAGCATGCGGCTAGTGGCCGAATGGCTATATCACCCTGATTGCTGCACATAGCGGGCTGGACACAGTGTGTGGGCGCGCTTTGAATGTGTGTGGCAACGGGATTTGCACTCAGAGAGGAGTCTATGGGCCGTGAAACAGAGCGAGCAGAGAGGGGACACGCGCACGAGCTCGTGGGCGTGTTTATGTTCTCTGATATTAGAGCGGGCTGTGCCCGTTTCATGTGATGGGGCTCTGATAGAGACACGGGGTATGTTATGCTTGTGTGTATGGGTGAGCACATGATTGTGGGCACATTTTCTACACAACTGGCAAATTTTCTCTTTTTGAGATTTCTCTGGGTAGCCGTAAAAACGGCTTTTTGTCGCTCGCAAGTGGGCTGGGACACCGGCTTGTTTGTGGCGGTCAACACTACAGCAGTCGGCGAAATAACGGGGACTGACAGAGGGCGAAGCTTTGACGGCGGTCCGGCCGCAGCGGGAGAGCACCGTCGTTTTCTTGACTTTGCTAGGCAGACTTCTGATGATCAGGCTTCAGCGTGATCTTAGGTCGCGGGCCTCGTGGGGGCGGCGGTCTGCGGCGGCTGTCAGAGCGAGAGCGAGGGCGGCCGCCCTGTCTGCGCTGGGCTGTTTGAGTCTGCGGAGGGGGGCGCTGTGGTGGAGCTCTGGCAGGAGGCTCGCGAGAGCGGCCCGCGGAAGAGCTAGCGCGGCGGGGCAGAAACAAATTCATCGCCTGAGTAGCTTTCTGGACCTCAGAAAAGCGATCGACGATTCCCGTGACAGCAGATCCAAAAAGGCCCGTCGGGGAGAGGGGCGCGTTAAGAAACGCGGCGCGCTCAGAATCTCCCATGTCGGCGAGCGTGAGCCATAAGTGTCTCTCGGCAACACAAAGGCTGGCCATGCATCTCCCCAGAGCTTGTGCGGCGGCTTTAGTGGCGCGAAGGGCGAGGTCCGTAGCACTTCTCAGATCCGTGACAGCGGGGGAGGGGTTTCTACCGCCTTCGGCCCACTCACGGAGAATATCGCTCTGTAATACTTGGAGGACAGACATCGAATGTAGCGCTGCGGCGGCCTGACCGGCGGCGGCGTAGGCGCGAGCATGAAAGCTCGAGGTCGCTCTGCAAGCTTTCGAAGGAAGCGTGGGGGAAGAGCGCCATCTAGCAGAGGGCGGGCAGAGGTGTGCGGCGACCAAGTCCTCGACGGGCGGCATGGCTGAGTAGCCTTTCTCGGCGGCTCCGTCCACCGAGCGCAGCGAGGCGGATATATCAGAGCGGTTTCTAGCCGAGAGCGGGGCATTCCAGGACTTCGTCAGCTCTGCGTGAAGTTCAGGCAGGAATGGAGCGGCCCGGTTGCACGCGGGGGTCGAGCGCCGATGAAAAAAGCTGCCGTCCATCCGGTTCGGGGCCTGCTCGGGTGGAGGAGACCACTCGAGACCGAGGCGTTCGACGGCCTGTGAGAGGAGGCGCATTAGTTCCTCCTCTATCCCGGCGCGGATCCCCGCCGATTCTCTCGTGGATCCGAGAGATGACCATTCTTCACTGTCAGAAGCGAGCAGTGAACAGGAGTCCTTCTCCTCCGCGGCGTCATCGGAAGCGACAGAGCGGCCACTCGGCGGCAACTGTATGTCCGGCAGGGGCGGGGAGGGAGAGCGGGAAGCGGGAGGCGGCGGCGGCGGCCCGCATGGTTCCGCTGGGGGCTCCGGCGGCCTCTGGGAGCGGCGTTTTTTCTTACGCGGCGAAGAGGTAGGTGGCGCGGGAGCGGATTTTGCTGCCAGAAGTCGTGCCCGCAGGGACGACAACGGCAGGCTCTCACAGAAGTCGCATCCTCCATCCGCGAGGGCGAGTTCTGCGTGCTCGAGTCCCAGGCAGAGAGCGCAGATGACATGGCGGTCTCCGTCCTCGAGACGAGCGCGGCAAGAGCCGCAGGAAAAACGAGACATCTTTACAAGACGCTCGGCTCTTTTAGATATAATAGAGAAGGATACAGTCGTCGGATGGCGCTAGCTTGCAGGGCGGCTGAAGGTGGCGAAGACGGCCGGCTTCTTCAGGGTCCGGGAGCTCGCTAGAGTGATGCCTTCTCGACGGCGACGGCTTTTCTCAGGACAGCAGAAGCGTGCAGCTTGCTGAAGATGAAATGAATCAACATATAAGCCTGGGAGAGACTGTTATATACACCATGGCCACGCCCATTCTGGCGGGCCATGACGCAATGAGCGCGCGGGCGCCTCTCATTGGAAGCGGGTTCAGCCCCGCTCTCCCATAGGCTTAAGCAGTTCTCTCTGAGCGAACCAATGAGCTGCTAGCTAGCCTGCTCTAGGTCTGCCGCAGAGGAACTGCGTTGTGTATGGATACAAATTATGAAATAATTTTTGGCTTCAATATCTCAGCAAAGATGAATCTTTCCCGCAGCGTAAGCTAGCTTACGCAATACGAGAGAACCTCTCGTAAGAGAACTTTATTTATCCCCAAGGGGAAATTTAAGCGTTATGCAGCATACACATATTATATATAATATTATACTTAAGAAGACAAAGACATTTTCATTTCTAGGGAAGCAGTTCTGAGAGGAAAAGTATAGTGGAAATTCCAGATGAACATCTCCATGGAACAGGATTGCATTAGAGGCAAAATATCACACCAAGTAGCATTTGCAAATTGCAATGATGGCTTTTCTAAAAATTAATCTAACTTTCTGGGGTAATATTTAAAAATGAGAAAACATATGTCCAAACATTTATTTTTCATAGTATAATCATTAAAAACGTTCTCTGTTTTAAAGTATTTTACCTTTTAGCTACTTATTTGGCCAGCAAAAATTCACTGAACAATGAACAATCGTAAATATGTCTGCACCTTAACAATTAAAAACACAATTCAGACATTACATTTAAGAGGAATGAGGAACAGGTTTTGGGAGTCTTTCTCACCTCTGAGTCTTTTGTTCTGTTTACAAAGTCAGATCTTACAAAGCTGAAGTGTAAGATAAATTGTTTATTCAATTTCAACTGAATATTATATGGAACAAGTTTGCCATCCATCCTACTTCATCTACCTCTGCAATTCCCTCAAGTCAACACCAGAGGTCAACATCCCCAGCTTTCTAAATCTGACTTCTAAATGGAGCCTTTTTACATTTCCATTGTTCTCAGAAGCAGAAGTCATCATATTGGATAAACTTCTATAGCGGTCAATGGGAGACGACAGCAAATACCATTTTTGTATTCCCATTTGCTTCATTAGTGTAATAAAAAATCCATGATAGCGTTTCTGCGACTTTTTTATAAAAGGGGAAAAATATCGAGAGACTGATGTGGAATTTGCTGTCACTCCCTCAGCCGTTGCTTTGGAAACACCCTCACAGCAGTGTTTTTTTTTTTTTTTTTACTGCCTTGGTAATGTAACACACAGTACAGTGTAATGAATGTGTATTCAATTTTTTTATTTTTATTTTATTATATGTGAAACTTTACTAGATTT
This sequence comes from Rhinichthys klamathensis goyatoka, assembly GCF_029890125.1. Classification (NCBI taxonomy): domain Eukaryota; kingdom Metazoa; phylum Chordata; class Actinopteri; order Cypriniformes; family Leuciscidae; genus Rhinichthys; species Rhinichthys klamathensis. Next base: position 1,368,096 of record NW_026606664.1, on the reverse strand, counting down.
GCGATGTTGATAACTGTGGAAACACATAATCAGTCTGTGAAAAGGGTCTCTATCTACCTCTCTTTCCTCACCAGTTGGGTTATTATGTTGGTTTTCCATCAATTTATACTGATATTTAAGGTTATGAATTGTAAAATATTCAAGTAACAAAATGTATGCTGACCTGCTTAGTACTTCTAGATCTAGACCAAACCATCTGTGGCCTGAAAATGAGACCACAAGGATTAACAAGAACAATATTTACTCATCCACAAACTGAAGAAAAAAAAAAAAGACTTGTGGGCAGCTCAATGTCTCCACCCACCCTTATATGTATACAGTGTTTTATCATGAGAGTTTACTGATCGTCTTCTTCATCATGACCATCATCATCATCTCTCTGCTCCTGCTGGCCTCTCTGCTGCCACACCTGACCTTCACTGGTGAGATTGACTGAACTGAACTGCATATTGATTCATCACTAATTCAATGTCAGTATGGACTCTTTTGCTGATGCCTCATGTTCCTTGTCATGACGAATATGTCAACTAACAGCACTATCTCTCTCTCTCTCAGCTCGTGTGAATGTGGGTATAGTGAACGGCACAGAAGCCAGACCCCACTCCAGACCTTACATGGTTTCTCTTCAGAAGAACAGGGAACATATCTGTGGTGGATTCCTCATTTCTAATCAGTTTGTCTTGACTGCTGCACATTGCCAAATTAAGTAAGACTTTTGTTTAGTCTGAACTGCAATAATGATTGATTATTTCTGGAGAATTTTAATATGAAATGACAGTAGTATATAGTTTACATACTTTTGTTATCAAATCAGTATATGCTTTTATAAAAGAATGCATAAAACTGTGAGAAATAATACTACTTTCTTTCAAAAGAAATGAAAAACTGACAGCTGTGGTTGGTGCACATAACCTAAAAAATGAGAATGAGGGTTCAGTCCGCATCGGAGTAAAGTCCTACATCAAGCATCCGGACATTGAGAAGAATGACATTATGCTTTTGCAGGTAAATGTCTACACTTGTTCCAGCTGCAAAAAAAAACAAAAATCAAAACAATAAAATAAAATAAAATATATAAAAATTCTCTTCCAGGGCTCCTGCACTATAACCTCATATTAAAAATGAGAAAAATATAAACTGTGGTTTAATCTAATGAAAGATAAATCTATTTGTTAATGAATGAATGCTTTTTAATTACAGCTAGAGAAAAAAATCACACCAAGCAAACATGTATATTGGATATCATTACTAAAGAAAAAAAACGTCAACAAAAAAGATCCTAATTGTAGTGTTGCGGGCTGGGGACGTCTGGGCATGAACAGTCCAGGGAGTGATCGTCTAATGGAGGCCTATGTGAAGATAATGGATTACGCAACATGTAAAAAAAAATGGAAAAGACAACAGAAAAAATTAGGCTCAAAGATGATGTGTGCATATGGCGACTGTGGATCCTGCGAAGTATGTAATCATTTTCAAGTGAGTTTTAATGTTATATGGCATTTTAGTGACGTGTTGATCTGTGTTTCTTAACAGGGGGATTCAGGAGGTCCTTTGGTTTGTGGAGACACTGCAGTTGGTGTCACATCCTTCGGTGATCCTGAACACTGTAATTCACCCAATAAACCCAATGTGTATACTAAGATTTCACCATATCTTAAATGGATACATAAAAACATGAGAAATGTAAAGTTACTTTATTGAAATTAAAAAAGGAAAAGTTTTTCCTGAATTCTTTTAAAACACAACTTTTATCATTAAAAGTATGGTAAGCATCAATCAGTCTGAGTGTCTTCATTTTCACAACCATTTCATGTGGGGTATAAATCATTTCACATTAGCAAGTTCGACCAGAGGTGGACAAAGTGCATTTACTTGAGTACTGTACTGTAAGGCTTGAAGCTTACACTGCTAGTTTTAACCAATAATCGGAACAAAAGGCAGTTGAAGGATGACGTGTATAATTCAAATATTTATCTGACTCCAATATAACTATTCTGACTCCATTAAAGTTGTTGTTATTCTTTAACCTCTTATTCTTTAAATGTGCTATATGTAACTTTTCTTCTAAAATGATCCCTTTTTTTATTGCCTGTGTGTGAAGGGGTTGTAATCACACATTACAATGACCCACTTGTCGGGTTCTGCTATTACCTCTGAAGGCCAGTATTCCTATTTCTATGTGAAGTCTCCGGGTCGGATTTTCTGCGAAAGCCATCAGATGTGACGGATGTGACGTGCATGCGCGCTCCCGAGCCTCTCTCCTTTTTATATAGTCTATGCGACGGCACTTGCAGCTGACGACATGGAGTCTGATAACACCCAAAAACGACCTGCCGCCCTCCAGCACAACACAGACTCCACATAAATATAAAAAACAAAACAAAAATGTATCTGCTGAAGCTCGTCAGGCCAAACGTGAATCGGATCGACTTAGGACGAAAACACGAATCAGACCGTTTGAATTACGAAGAGACCTCCGCTATTTTTATTGTGATAAATTACAAAATTTTCAGATATGCTGAAATAAATAATGGTAAACTGTAATGAAATAGCAAGGTAAACTACAACATACATGAGACATGAAATGAATACAAACGACTGTTCAGGATAACAAAAAGTAGGTGCTTTAGGATGTAACTTTTATTTCATGTACTAGATCTATTTTCTAATGTTACTCATCCCACTACTATCATATTGTTTATAATACACATTTCCAGACACGTTCAGTACAGTAATGTTACTTCCTACGATCTTACTGTTACACTGAAATTGTTCAGTCTAGTTCACTAACCGTTTTCGTTATCATATACATTCATCTATATGTTGACATTGCTGATTGTGAAAGATACACGAATAGTTAGTGAAATGCCTTATGCTAGATAACACCACGTCGGCTAAATGCAGTCAATGTAACGTTATCATGGTACGAGCATGGAGCATTAGTTCAACGTCAAGCTGATAAAAGTAGCCTATTATTGAAACGTTGCAGTGGGAGTTTACATGAGTTTCCAGCATGTTGTGTGATGCTTTTTCCGGTGTGTTGAAAGTCTCAGTGTGGCCGGTGTACCATGAGTGCTCGCTCTTGTGTTCGAGCACGCGCAAGAGCACGAGCGCTCTTGTAAAAATTGGTTGCAATCTGAAACATCACCGATAGAGGCCACTAAAAAATACACATAGCACCTTTAAAGGTAAAGGTCTTTCTTAGAACTGATAGGAAAACGTAGGATTTAACCTGAATGTTTAGATAATGAAAGTTATAATCACTTTAGCTTTCAACATCATCAGTGATAAATGGAAGGATTCTCAAAGCCTTTAAAGCAGGCAAAGTTATTTACTAAGTTACATGTTTAAATATACAGTAGAATAGCAAAGCATTGTTAATCGAGTGGAATACCAACACTAAACCCGACCGACAGGAAACCCAAAGATGAGGCAAGTGGGTGGTGATCAAGAGGGGGAGTAGAACATTAACATTCTCATCAATGCATGTTTAAGCAATAGTACCTAGATTGTACATTAGGATACTTTAATATCTCTATTAAGTTCACCATTTTTCAGTTCAGTTTATAAGCTGTCAGATGAGACCAAATATGGCATAGTTACATATTAGAACACACAAGTAAATGAACAGTATGTAGTTAAAAGCATAGTCCATGAGCCAGGGCCCCAAATTTGGTCCATTGGTATCATCTAGGGGGAAAAGTCTCATAGTGATTTTTGGCAAGGTATACACCCCTAGTACTAGAAAAATCACGATAGCAGTGCAGGGGTGGTAGCGAAATCACTTTTTTCAGCTCATGAAGTTACTAACCCCCTAAAATAAATTCCGTTTTTGAAATCTGGTGTATATCTGGTTTAGGCTCATGCTAGGGATATTGTCAATATTCTATAATATGGTGCTTGGTATCATTGGAAAGGGGACCTTTTAGGCTTTCATTTAAGCCCAGTACTGAATCTGTCTGACAAACACAGAGGTCACATGACTTATTTAAACCAGAAATAACACACATTTTTTCACAATTTCCGCCTAAACTGTATGCTTTCTTTTATCCCTGTGGCATGAAAGAAAACCAGGGACACAAAACTCAACAACTTCAATACTCAAGGCACTCTGATGACTCAGAAAATGTATAATATACCCATACTATATATTTGTGAGAGCCTTAAATTAGACTTGTGCAGCCAGCACAAGTCTTCAAAATAGAATAGAGCCAATAGAATGGACAAATATAATACCCTATTAGTCCAGGGCCAAATGGCCTATTTATTAATGTACAGTTGTAATAAAAAGTAATTGTTTCAATAGTGTTGTCAACATAACACTTGTAAGTGGTTTAACAAAATGTTTCTATCATGTATTTTGATATTCACCCACTTTCAGTTAGAATGTCAGAAAGTAGCTCATGCACGGAATGTTGATGGATTTTGACAGTTTGACAAGGTTTTGTCAGTTTTGTGAAAAGATTGTTGGTTCAGTTGACTGGTTATAACAACACTACCAACTATGCCATCTTCAATCAACTTCCATTGAGTTCCAGGGGTATTAAATATAAGTACAAAATACTTTTTCTCTTGTGAATTGGTGGGGAATAGTAGCTAATGTAAGCTTGGTGTGTAGATAGTTCAAGATCGAGAACTCTTTACCCCTAAATATATTCAGTATGTCACATATGGACTACTGCATGCCTGATGTCCCAGACAGCAACATAGCAGCATAACTGTGGAATCCATATGTACCAGATGTGGGCCGGATCTGGGCCAACACTATGTTGGTATCTGGTGTAACATCAGAAGGAGTCATTGAGTATGTGTAGAAAGTTCAAGATCAAATAGTCTCTCGCCAGAAATATGTTCAGTAGGTCAAATATGGACTTATGTCTGGATGATATAACGATCTAACTTATTCCTCTGTGGAATAAGAAGCACATATGTGCTTTTGCATTGCATTGCATGCTGAAACTAACTTATTCTACATAACTTATGTATTGAAAGTAAAATCATTGCATTAGCTTTTTGCATTACAAAAAAACCTCATTCGCTGCATTGCATTACACATACGATCTAACGGTGTGCATTGAAGAATAACATTTAAGGCTATGCACTTGGTGCATTGCCTTGCATACCAGAAATAACTAATTCCGTTGTGCATTATAGAGCTTGAAATTGAAGAGCTTGAATTTGCATTGAAATTTAGCTGTTGCATTGCTACTATATGCTACTTTTTGCATTGCACTTCATACAAGAACTATCTTGAAGAGCATTGAAGCATCGACCTAATGCTGCAACTGACTTATTCATTTATGTATTGAAGTGAATCATTGCATTAGCTTTTTGCATTACAAAAAAACTCAAAAAAGGTCAAATTTGTGCTGTTGCATTACATTGCACATACCATCTAACGTTGTGCATTGAAGAATAACATATATGCTACTTTTTGCAGTGCACTTCAACAAGAACTATCTCATTCTGTTGTGTTTTGAAGAGATAACATTTAGTGCTGTTGCATTGCATTGCATAAAAGTTTTATCTTATTCCTCTGTGAAATGAAAAGACAACATATAACATACACGCATTGCAAACTTATTCATTTGTGTATTGAATCGTTGCATTAGCTTTTTTGTATTACAAAAAATACGCTGTTGAATTGTATTGCACTCACGATCTAACGTTTTGCATTGCATATAACTATGCACATGTTGCAATGTAATGCATACAGTAATTAGATCATTTCGTTAAGCATTGAAGAGATAACATCTGTGCTATTGCATTGCATAAAATATCTAACTTGTACACCCGTGCAATGGACAGAAAACACAAAACATATGAGCTTTTGCATTGCATTGCACATACGATCTAAGGTTTGCACTGAAGAATAACATTAGCTATTTAGTTTTTGCATTGCAATAACTATCTCATTCCTTTTTTTAATCGAAGAGATAACACATGTGCTGTGCATTGCATAAAAGTTTTAACTTTTTCCTCTGTGCAATAAGAAACACATATGTGATTTGGCATTGCATTGTATGCTGCAACTTATTCATTCATGTATTCAAGTGAAATCATTGCATTAGCTTCTTCATTACAAAAAAAACCCTCATTCGCTGTTGCATTGCATTGCACACAGGATCTAACAGTGGGCATTGAAGAATAACATATAAGGCTATGCGCTTGTTGCATTGGAATGCATACCAGAAATAACTCATTCCGTTGGGCATTAAAGAGGTAACATTTGTGCTGTTGCATTTGCTTTGCACACACAATCTAACGTATTCCTCTGTGCAATAAGAAACACATAAGTGCTTTTGCATTGCATTGCATGCTGCAACTAACTAATTAATTTGTGTATTGAAGTGAAATCATTGCATTCGATTTTTGCATTACGAAAAAAAACCTCATTCGCTGTTGCCATTGCATTGCACACACGATCTAGCGGTGTGCATTGAAGCATATAATATAACATATAACATAATAAGGTGTAACCTGTAAGTCTATGCGCTTGTTGCAATGCATACAGTAATTAGCTCATTCCGTTCTGCATTGAAAAGATAACGTGTCCTTTTGCATAAAAGATCTAACATTGTGCATTGAAGAATAACATATAATTATGCACATGTTGCATTGCAATGCATACAGTAATTGCTCATTACACTGTGCATTGAAGAGATAACATTTTTGCTTTTGCAATGCATACAATAACTAACACATTCCGATGTGCATTTTAGAGATATAATTTTTGCTGTTGAAATGCAATGCATTAAATATCTAACTTATTCCTCCATGCCATGAAAAGAAAACAGGACACATTCGCATTGCATACAATAACTAACTTATTCAATTGTGTGTTGAAGGTAAATAATTTCATTTAGCTGTTGCATTTCAATGCATAGAAAAACGACCTAATTTCGTTGTGCAACGAAAAGATAACATGTGAGCTGTTGCATTGTACACACAATCTAACTTTGTGCATTTGAGAATAATATATAAGCTATGCACTTGTTGTATTAATGCATAAGAACTAACTCATTCCGCCGTGCATTGAATACCTTTTTTTTTGGCTATTGCATTCCTTTGCATCTAACTTCCTCGTACAAGTTCCTCGTACTTGTACTTGTGTAATGGACAAACCAATTAACATGTGTGCTTTCACATTGCGTTGCATACAATAACGAACTTATTAATTTGTGTACTGACGGAAAAAAACATTACAAGATGTTGGATTACAATGCATAGAAAGAACTACCTCATTCTGATGTGTAATGAAGCATTGCATTAGCCTGGAAAAACCCAGACAACTTCCGGCAAATTTAGATTTGCTCTGCAAGTAGTCTGGCAAAGAGCTCATTCAAGCCCATTTCTAATCCGTCGAAATCGAGGCACCAATCAGAAACGTTGGGGTGGGCTTTACACAATGACGACAGCGCAGCGACGGTGAAGTAGATTTTGTAGAATGGATGGATGGATGGATGCCGCCGTGGAGCATCACTCATTCGAATCATCTATCGCGTCTGTTTTAAAGGGATACTCCACCGTTTTTTCATATTAAACTATGTTATTCTCTTATCTAAGACGAGTTGATACATACCTCTCTCGTCTCAGTGCGTGCACTGAATCGCTCTGTCGGGCGGAGAACTTTGAGAGCAGTTAGCTTAGCCCCATTCATTGTATATGGGCCAAACAGAGATGAAGTCAGAAGCGACCAAACACATCCACGTTTTCTCTATTTAAATATAGTTACACGAGTAGTTACACAACCAAGTATGGTGACTCTAAATAAAATGTGGCGCTTTTTATAAGCGGGTAAAATGGATAACTATAATGTATGGCGGAATAGCACTTATTGGGAGCACTTCGACTCGGCGCTGTAATATCTTCACTCGTGAAAAGTCCTCTCCCCCCTCTCCCTCTCCCTCTCCCTGTCATTTCCGTCAATAGAACCAACGTGACCTGCACGCCTGCAGTAGTAGTAGTTGTTTGTGCAGAGTTGACGGAGGGAGAGGGAGAGGGAGAGGGGGGAGAGGACTTTTCACGAGTGAAGATATTACAGCGCCGAGTCGAAGTGCTCCCAATAAGTGCTATTCCGCCATACATTATAGTTATCCATTTTACCCGCTTATAAAATGCGCCACATTTTATTTAGTGTCACCATACTTGGTCGTGTAACTACTCGTGTAACTATATTTAAATAGAGAAAACGTGGATGTGTTTGGTCGCTTCTAACTTCATCTCTGTTTGGCCCATATACAATGAATGTGGCTAAGCTAACTGCTCTCAAAGTTCTCCGCCCGACAGAGCGATTCAGTGCACGCACTGAGACGAGAGAGGTATGTATCAACTCGTCTTAGATAAGAGAATAACATAGTTTAATATGAAAAAACGGTGGAGTATCCCTTTAAGCGATTTAAAATGTTCCTTTTCGTTAAAAGCCTTCATATCTAAAAAAGATGTTATCGCTGTCTTACCGACTGGATTCGGCAAAAGTCTGCATACGTCATCTCCTTCATCGCTCTGATTGGTTTTAGGTATATCCAATTGCGCCCAGAGGCATTTGAGCGATGTCCGTTGGGGACGCCCTTTGGAAATGATTTGTCTATGAAGCTTTGCCAGACCCTTACTCAGTTACAACTAAGAATGGTCTGGTTTTAACCAGGCTAGCATTGCATTGCACTGCACAGACGAGCTAAGGTTGTGCATTGGAGAATAACATACAAAATTACATTTACATAGAATAATTGAAATGCAAGAATTAACTCAAAATGCAAGAATTAACTCATTCCGCAGTGCACTAAAAGATAAAGCTTGTGCTTTTACATTTGATTGCCTAAAAGATCAGACTTATTCCTCTGTGCAATGAAAAAATAAACCCATAACATGTGCTTTCACATTGCATTGCATCCAACAACTAACTTATTTATTTGTGTACTGACGATAAAACATTACATGAGCTCTTGCTTTACAATGAATACAATAATTAACTTATTCCGACATACATTGAAGAGTACGTACTGTTGCATTGCATTGCTCTAACTAATTGCTCTGTGCAATGAAAAGAAAACACGTTTGTGTTTTGCATTGCATTGTTCACTACAACTAACATTAATTCCTGTACTGATTGAGAGAAATCATAGCATGAGCTGTTGCATAACAATGCATAGAACAACTGCCTTATTCCGTTGTGCACGAAGAGAACATTGCAATGTTCTGTAGGGGCGGCAGTGGTTCAGTGGTTCATGTAGGTTGTCTACAAACCGGAAAGTTGGTGGTTCAATCCCCGGTTCCACCTGACCAAATGTCGAGGTGTCCATGAGCAAGACACCTAACCCCAGCTGTGTGTGTGTGTGTGCAACACATTTGCACACACAATGTTGCAAAGCAACATTTACCAATGTTGCTTTGCATTGCACGAACGTTGGGCATTAAAGATAAACATAAGCTTAAACAAAGAGAAAACATAAGTTTTCATAACATAAGATAAACACAAACAAACAAATGAATAAGTTTGTTGTTGTATGCATTGCAATAAAGCACATACATACTTGCTTTATTGCAACAACAAACTTATTCATTTGTGTACTGACGAAAAAAGATTAATGAGCTTATTGCTTTACAATGCATAGAATAACTAACTCATTCCGTTGTGCACTAAAGACAAAAGAGTTAGTGCTGTTGCAAAGCATTGCCCATCTAACGGTATGCATTGAAGAATTACATAAGATATGCACTGTTAAAAATTACCTGTAAATTTTACAGTAAAATACTGGCAGCAGAGTTGCCAGCCAGTTACTGTATTTTTTACAGTAGCGTCTGTAATTTAATTTACAGAATTTTACTGTATTCTCTGATTACAGTATTTTTTAAATTGTTGTATTTTTTTACAGTAAGTTACATTATTCTCTGTATTTGCTATATCTAGAGGAAATATGTAAAATGCAGTATATACAATATATTTTCCTGATGTCTGAATGTTAATGACTGGCAGCTGAATTTGAAATGTTAATTATTCATCAAATGCAAATTGTTTTTAAATACATTAAAGAGCATATTGTAGGTAAAAAAAAAAATCTAAATTAATATATAACCTTGTATGAAAATACCATATGAAAAGGTAATGCAGGATTTAAAATGTTTTAAAACGACATAAGGGCACTAATTTAGTAGATAAAGTGAGCGTTTCTTGGACTGCTCGTAAAAACGGCTTTTTTTCCAACATCGCGTCATTTTACGTCACGCTAGGGAGCCTTACCCCTCATTTACACTGCACACGTCTGCGGCGCATTACGGCTGCGACACGGCTACCGGAGCTGATCGCGGCCATTCTAGTCAATGCTTGTGTTTACACCGGCCGCGAAGCGGCGCGTTTCAGAAGCTTCCCAGAAGCAGCTCTCCGCGCCGCTTCGCTAAATATAGGCGCCTAGTCTATTTTTGACGGACGCCGCGTTCAAGCCGCACCGTAAATACAAAATAAAAGTAAAAAAAACACTGTCAATTTCATAATAAACACCCTGTGCAGAATCCCAATTGTATTGCACACCAATATATCCTTGGTAAAATCCATAGACTGTAGGTAGACACACAAAAATCAAGAAAAACCACGCCGGACAGGAAAATCACGTGGTCTCGCGCATCCAGTCGCTTCGCGTCTGAAATGCTCCTGGTGTGAGTTGGCACTGTGTGAAGGACGGAATAAAACCGTGTCGCAGCCGTAATGCGCCGCAGACGTGTGCAGTGTAAATGAGGGGTAACGCCGGTTTCACACTGCAGCGTTAGCAGAGCGTAAGCAGCGCAGGAGCAGTGCGTACGGTGAGCGGAAGCAGGACACGCGCGTTTTGCTTTCATACTGGCAGCGTTTGACGCGCGCGGCGTGTTTACAGACAAAGTACTCTATAATGGGTAAGTTGGCATTGCTTTATTTCGTTTTCAAATACATTTAAGAGAAAAGACTTGTCAAGAAGCTTATTTCATTAATTAATAGGCTATATTATAAAACTTTTGGTTCATATTTGTTTTTGTTGACTTTGTTTTATGTTTAAATTGATGAAGGTCATTTGATTGACTGTTTAAAACATAATAGATATCACCAATGCGCTTTTGGGTCAAACTGCTGTGTTTTTGGCCATGATCAATGCATTGCCACTTTAATTCAGCGTAAGCCGCGCGGCAAAAATAGACAGGACGCCGAAACGATCGCGGCACTGCTGCTCCTCCTCTGCTCCTGCTACGCGCTGCCGCGCCGCCTCTGCGTGCGGTGTGAATGCTCTAATCTGTTAACATGGGCGCCGAAAAAAATACGCGCTGCTTACGCTCTGCTAACGCGTGCAGTGTGAAACCGGCGTCAGCCTCGCCTCAGTGCAGAGTAGGCTGGCATTCAGTGAGAGCGGCCGTGAGTCAGTGTGTTTTTGTATTTCAATCTATCATCGTCATGGTAAATTATTGTGTTTGTGGAGGTTGCAAAAACTCCGGCCTGTCAGGACATCGAGTCCACAGGTTTCCATAACAAGAAAAAGGACGGTGCTGTATATCTTTCGTGCCTGGTGCGGTTTGTGCAGGTGAAGAGACGGGATTTCTCTTCCGCATCGGCTTCGAGAACCGCGGTCGTGTGTAGCGTTCACTTCAGATCGGAGGATTATCATCCCGGCGATATGATGGAGTTTAACATGGGATGCCGAAGCAAGAATATTGATCGTCGTATACTGTACCAATGGCATCAAATAGTGTGATATAGGTAGTCATGCCCTAAATAGAGGCAACTTGTAATTGAAAAACAATATTACTAGGTTGATTAAATATTCAAATCTTTAATTTTCTGTTTATGTTATAACCCAGATGAAAAATATGTTTTAAAAATGTACTTGAGTATGTTTTTAGTAACTTACAATAGAAATATACTCAAGTATAGTTTTTATACATTTAATAGTAGCCTATACATCTACCCTAAACATACTAATGTCTGCTGGCCTGATATACGATGGTAATAATCTGTACAATATTGTGAGCACAGTGTATATCGTTAGCGAACATGTATCTATAAGCACGTCTCTCACCAAGACACCTGTCCTGTTCTCCACTGGTTCTCCTCACACCACAACTCAATGTGTCTCTGACCGTTCTGTCTAACATTAATCCTGGCCTGTCCCTGCTCTCTTGGCAGCATAGCAGGCTCATAACTGTATGGCTGTAGTCCGTCATACAAGTAAGTATTTCCTCAGCGTCCGAAATGTCATTGCGATCCATTGTTTTCCTGTTGTTTGAATCGACCGCTCTCCCGCCCGTTACGTCACGCCCACCACACCCATTTTCAGACGCGGAAGTAAAATTTTCTCACAAAAACGACTCCAGAAGCTTATGTAGCGTATTTATAAGAATATTTTAAAGAAAATCTAGTTCCTACATTATTTTTCTATACATTGACTCGTTGGGTCCTCTAACCTGCAATATGCCCTTTAAGTGTTGTATAATGCACAACTTAATTCCCCTAAAACAAACAAATTATTCAACATCCTAATCTTGAAAAACAGGTCAACATTTGTTTAATTTATAACTTTAAAATATGCATGAAAAAAAGTAATAAAACAGTGTATTTTGATTTAATTTTTATTTACAAACTTGTATTTTTTTTTTAAATGGACATGAAATTAAATATTTTTTAATTACTTGAAACAAATTAGCCGTCATGGCCCTTCACACAAAGAAGAAATACGCAAACGACATACATTTAAAACAAGTTGACCAACATGATCATAATAAAATGGTTCTGAAAAACACAGACACGGATGAATTTTCACCACTTCATTACCAGACAAACATGTCCAAACAACAAGGCCCCAAGTGAGTCCAACAAACTTCTGATCAAAAATGGAGAATAATTCAGCTCCAGATGCTGTTCCATCACAGGATGCAAAGTGGCTAGAAATATTGAAAAGGACAATATATTAGATAAATTACAAAACATAATGATATAGTCAGAGACAGATAGAGGGATGACAGATACAGTTAGAGACAGATAAAGAATATTAAAAGGTGACAATTAAAGAAAAAATAGATCTTTGTGTGTGTGTGTGTGTGTGTTACTTACATTTCAGAAATTCCACTGATAACCCATCACTTTGCTGGGAAGAGTGGCAACATGTGGGTTCACTGCAACCTGTTTCTTCTGTACCATTTGCCCTGTCGTTTTAGATGGCAATTTTCCTCTGGACTTCTTTGTTCCTCTCTCCGGATTGATACATACAAAGCACCTAAAAGGCCAGGAAACAGAAAATATGTAATTAAGACTCATTAACTCAACAGATAATATATCTAAAGGCAAGTTCTGATATTGAATACATGTGTAAAATGCAGGTACTGAAGTTGTTAAGAATTCAATCATTACCTTTAAATGAACTCCAAGTGCCTCCTCCTGATTGCATATGTAATATGCAGTGAACAGTATGGCAAGGCCAGACAGGAAGCTGGGCTGAATGCTCTCCTCACACACAACTTGGCCTTCCAGTGTCCACTTGTCAAATCTCCTAAAACAATAGCACATGTGGCAAAAGTTATTTTTTACTATACCATTTTTATTTTTCAGCTTTTTACATTTAAACTATATTTTAGTATTCAGACTGTGCAGGAACTCTTTCTTTTAAATAAAATGAACAAAGGCATTATACAAACAATAAGCTAATTACACACACAGAGTAGGCTATAGCTAATATATATATATATGTACTGAAATGTAAGGGATTTTTACACCGGCATATTAAACATGCGACAAAACTGGTATTACACAGCACCATTCAAAATGTAGGCTAACGTTATATGACACACATCCTCTGTGAGTCTGACGCAAGGTTTTAACAACGCCGTTTTAATTTCGGCGCCCATTTTAACAGATGACTTGATTTTGATTTGATTTACACCATAAAATAATCACGACGAAGTGTGCTGATCAACACGAAGCTCGTGTGAATACCGACTGTTGTCATTAAAGCATGTAATTCTTAACATAGGAGTCCGTAGATCCCGAGGAATGTGTGAAATACTACCGCGTCCGCGCTGCTGAAGCCCCGCGCAAGTCTCCCTCGCGCCCCGCGGTCGGATGATGTGTGATCCGGGGTTAAGTTACCAATATGAACCGCGAATATAACGTTACCTTCATAGTCTACGAGTAACCCAACATGAAAAATAAGAAACTGAAATAATAAGTCACTTACCACAGAGTTGAGAATCACTCATCTTGCCGCCGCCGACACGACCGTTGAAGATCAGATCAATGCCTCCGAAGATTTGAAATTTACAGCAATATTCTGTATTTTGAATCAAACCGCCGCGCGACCCCAGAATGCATTGCAGTTTACAGCAATATGCTGTATTATTAGAATACAGCCAGCTGCTGTAAAATAATGCTGTAATTTTTACAGCAATTCATTACAGTGTGCACTAGTTGCATTACAATGCAAACAATAACTAACTCATTCCATTGTGTATTGAAGATATAACAGTTGTTATTGCATTGCATACAGGATCTATTATCCTGTTTTGCATTGCCTTTTGAGGACTCTTTGCTCATACGGTTCAGATGGTCAAATATGGACTATTTATGGACATATTGACTATATGAGGTAACATTAGAAATAATCTATGAGAATATACAGTGTTACATTTTGACCCTTTGACCAGAAATATGTTCAGTAGGTCAAATATGGACTAATGTCTGGCTGATTTATCTTCAGAAGGAGTCTATGAGATTGTATATTAAAACACCTGGACCCTTTGGCCAGAAATATGTTCACCTACATCAGGAGTCAATGTTTAGAAAGTAAATGTTCGATGGACAGAAATATGTTCAGTGGATCAAATATGAACTTCTGTATGGTGATATTCACTTTACAACCTGTTTCTTTATTGACTTTTACAACTAATAGGTCTCCATCCATTTTGTCCATTCTATTTTGAAGACTTGTGCTGGCTGCACAAGTCTAATTTAAGGCTCTCACAAATAAATAGTATGGGTATGTTATACATTTTCTGAGTCATCAGAGTGCCTTGAGTATTGAAGTTGTTGAGTTTTGTGTCCCTGGTTTTCTTTCATGCCACAGGGATAAAAGAAAGCATACAGTTTAGGCGGAAATTGTGAAAAAAATGTGTGTTATTTCTGGTTTAAAGAAGTCATGTGACCTCTGTGTTTGTCAGACAGATTCAGTACTGGGCTTAAATGAAAGCCTAAAAGGTCCCCTTTCCAATGACACCAAGCACCATATTATAGAATATTGACAATATCCCTAGCATGAGCCTAAACCAGATATACACCAGATTTCAAAAACGGAATTTATTTTAGGGGGTTAGTAACTTCATGAGCTGAAAAAAGTGATTTCGCTACCACCCCTGCACTGCTATCATGATTTTTCTAGTACTAGGGGTGTATACCTTGTCAAAAAACAATGATAGCATTTGTCCCCCCGATGATACCGATGGACCCCCCTGGCTCATGGACTATATGTCCTGTGAAGCAAATGATACAGACGTCTCATTGAGGTGCAAACGACTCTGTCTCTCCAGACTGAACCATCCTGTGCCTGGAGTGTCCCAATTAGTCCTCTATCAGTATGTTGATTAAATCCCTTGCACTAGATAGGTATTACCATACTGTGATGATATAGGCCATTGTGCCACATTTAATTAATATGTACCTTTAAAAGGATTTCTGAATTACTAGGGCAGTAAAGAGTTCTGCCCATATTTGCTAATCTAAGTAGTCCCATTATTGTGAAATCTAAGTAAATTTCCCCAAATATAGATTGGAACATGTGTAATGATCATGTCCTGTTTCCATTATGGGCCGAAAAGGTTGAGCCTACACTGTACAAACTCAGTAGAAAAGGTCTTAACATGGACGCTACTGACAATGCAATTTTCACTTGGTGGTGTTGTGGCAAAAAATTATATTAACCCATCATCACTGCGTAAGAGACACTCTGAATCTAATTGTCTTTTAAAAAGGTATTTATTCTTGCAAGAAGGCCGCCGTCACCACACAGAAGTTACGCTGTAGAGTGAGGGAGACAAAAGTCAGGAAGAGCTGGGCCGCTTTTGTACTAGTCTCGAGGTCTTACACAGTGGGTTTCTCTTCCCTGTGCACATTCCAAGAAAAGGGACACCCTCTATTCATCAATAGCTGACACTTAAGACCACCAAAAGTAAATACTAGGGTCAAATGACCGATCCCAGCGGTTACCAAAGTGTCTCACTCCTGCACATCCACAGGTATACAAACACATATATTTCCCGTTCACATACCACAGTGGTTCTCAACCTCTCCTGCAGGGACCCCCTGACACACCATGTTTCTGTTTTAACCCTGAAATGGCACACCTGATTCAATTAATTAAAGGCTTAATGAGTCATTATTAGAGTAGGAAGTAGGAATTAGTTAATTGATCAATTAGTCAACTACTCATTAAGCCTTCAATTAATTGAATCAGGTGTGCCATTTCAGGGTTAAAACAGAAACATGGTGTGTCAGGGGGTCCCTGCAGGAGAGGTTGAGAACCACTGACATACCACAATACAAACAATAGAAACATGTGACTCACATTACTGAAGATCAATGAAAATTAAAATTTTCCATTACAGTGGAAAGCAGTGGCTAGTAACCAGAAGAAATCAAAACATGGTAAGATAATTTAGGCTTTAAACTAATAATTTGTACACGGCTATGTGAGTTAACAACGTGTCTATCTTCAAATGTAAAGAAGTGCAATCTAAAAATGCAGAGGCACCAAAGTCTGAGGCAAAGATTCAAGATCTTCAAACACAGCTACATAAATAACTGAGTAGTTAGCCCTAACTGAAAAGTGTAAAAATCACAAAGACACCATTGCGGTGTCTAAGCTATAAATGCTAAAAAGTCCAAGTCTCCCAAAATGCTTTACAGCGATGTGACTAAAAAGCATGTGCACCTCTTAGATGAGGCAGCCTGCTCTAATAATCCCGTATCTTTTCAGACAGATGAAGCATGTGATAAAGTTTCGAAAAGAGTGCCTGTTTCAGCCCTTAAGGTGATACGGCCACCAAACGGCACAGAGTCAACCATTCGGCGTCCTTTAACGGTAACTGAATGTAACTTGTTTAAAGCAGAGATCGAACCATTCCCTTTGAAAGGGCCATTTAAACCATGGTGGAGACGCATTGTTAGTCGAAAACATGCATTTCAGCTCAAACCAAACGATATTTAACAAATTGTTATCAGCTCAATTCCAGATGTTCTGATCTATAAGATACCGCAGGTTTTGATGGCAGGCACCATTGTGCAGTCAATGTATCAAAATGAGCCTGAGAGTGAAATCTTTAATAGACTAAAACAATGCCTTCGTGATCTGCGTGGTTGTAGTCCTGTTGGATGGGAATTGATTTTCAATCGGAAACAGAGTACTGAAGAATCGTTTGAGACACATGCAGAAAATATTTTTGAACTTTTTGAGGAGTATTCTGGAATTGAAGGTGTTAACCAATGTAATTCTCCTTGAATTACTGCTTACAAATGGAGGGCCGCGTGTACAGCAATCGCTCATGTTGGGTGCTTCTCCAGCACAAAATACATTCGAAGGTATTGTTAGATGGGCAACAAAAATGGAGTCATGCAGACAAATGCATTGTGAGGTAGCTGTGTTAGAATGTCATGAAAATCCTACATCTGCAGGAGAATTCAGAAAGCCACACTGTGGCAAACTGAGCAGATTCTGTAATTCCTGTCACAAAACAGGCCATAGAGAGGAAAAGTGCTGGTCCCTGGACAGAGGCAGACCTCCTCCCTATTTCATAAAACGCAGACAATCACACTCTAATGACACTAACCAGCACTCGCAAGTAACCAAAGCTCATATGCATCTAAACCTCTTACTGAGCTTACAACTTTGGTCACTCAAGGCCTTCAGCTAGTAGCATCATTTGCTAGTGGGCTAGCTGCCCAATAGCAAATAGCTTCATAGTTTAACTTCTAAATTCATTGAACCTGTCTGCATTTTCAAAATTGTAATTGTTCATAACATTGTCGTTTTCATAAAACAAACAATAGTTGTTTGTGTTATTTCATTTACACATAGACTAATTGAGTTTATTTCATAAAAACACTTGGTTAGGGGTTGTAGATGCTATGCATTCTAGACCACATGTCTTGTGTTAAAAAGGAATAATTGTAATACTGGAATTGTTAATCAGTTTCAAGTTGCATGTGTTGAACGTGTTCATCTCCTAAGTGGCACACTCTGCTATTTTCCATTTATTTGGAGTTAAACCATATAGTAGGGAGGTTAAGCCCAAAAAATAGGCCTTTGACTTCAAGTCATGATGCAAAGGTCTCCGTTGGTATGGAAGTACCTTAGGGTCATACAAATAAATTTATCCTAAGACACAAGTGAGATCACAGAAATAAACATGTTTTTTCAAAAATGCCCGCCAATGCGCCTAAAATACTCTAGAGCCCATATCTTTGCTTCTGTTATCGCTATAATGACAAATTTGGTGTCAAAGTGTACATTTTTGGGCTCAAGGAATCCAATAAAATTGGTTTCAAGTTTTAAAGGTGCCCTAGAATGTTTTTTTTTATTATTTTATAATGTTTCCTGGGTTGCCCTTATAATGTTAGTATGTTTTTTAGATCAAAAATAGTCATAATTTAGAAATAAAAGGCATTTTTCCTAGCCTGATTTTAGCCTCTGATTTGAACACTCTGTTTTGAAGGGGCGTGTCTGCTGTGAGAACCGGCCTCTGCTGTGATTGGCTGACATGCTTGCATATGAAATTGCTACGTACATGTGAAACTCTCTTGAAAACTTTTACTACAGATATTATACGTTTTTACAGCTATCGAGATTAACGAATCGTGAGATGTTTTTTAAGTATTTAAATCTATTCCCATCACATAAAATGTTAACGTGATGAGCATTGAGCAAGCAGATGACAGTCTGTTCTGTTGATGGCAAGACTGAAGATCTAATCATTGCAAAGCAGTTTCTGCACTCTCTCTAAATGCTTTCACCAATGCAAACACGATGATGTACATACAGTAAGAGCTTCGTTGTGCAGTAACGTGCGTCATTGATTTCATAACGAGTTGTCCAGATAAACTCACGCTGTGTGGAAAGATTGTTCTTTGATCGCTTTCTGTATATAATTTATTCACTATAAAAAAAGTTTGTTTTCATCCAACTAAAAAAAAAGATGTGAAGTTGATATTTTAGTGACTGGTTTGACTTACTGATGCATAAACAGTATTGAACGATTTTGAGAGAAAGATTACCTGTCTAAACTTGAACAATTACACATCAGAAAGTGTTGCTTGGTAGCTCGATCCGAGGCCAGCTCTGTATTGGCCCAAGTTAAGGAAACCGTCGTCGGTGAAATGTTTGGAAATTTCCAGAGAAAATAAAATTAACCCATTGTTTCTTCAGAGGCTCGGATAAAAGAACTAAAAAATACTTTTGTGTTCATGTGTACATCCAAACACTGAGCAACTGCCATGCTTCGGCTGCGCAGTTCCGCCTGGCATTGAGGGCTGGCATATGCAAATCTTCGGAGGCGTACATATTAATGATCCCGACTATTGCGTCATAGTCGGTATTATGTGGAGATTCGCCTGTTTTTCAGCGGTGTTTTTTAAAAACAAGATTTAAATAAGAAGGAGAAAACAATGGTGTTTGAGACTCACTGTATGTCATGTCCATGTACTGAACTCTTGTTATTTAACAATGCCAACATAAATTCAATTTCACATTCTAGGGCACCTTTAAAAAATAATCATTTTCCCCATACCATGACAATTGGGGGTAAATATGCACATTTCACATAAAAAAAGTCATCAGAGTGACTTTATATATTTTCGTTCAAAAACTTTAATTTTGTATTTAAGCAGTGCAGCTACTTCTGTACATTACATTTGTCCTAAGTAGCATGAGATTTCGACCAGTCAGGAGTAGCCTATAGCATATCAGTTCCTGCAACAACACATCCCATCTGCACCAGGAGCTGTGACAGCTGTTGAAGGTCAGAGGTGACAGGTTAACACTTTGAGGTTCGTATGACTTTCTCATTAAATAGAAAAATGTTTTTAATGTTAGATAACTAATAAATAGCTAGCTAGTTGACTTTGGAAAAAAAACCTTAGAGGGAAAACCTCTTTTCTCGAGAATACTGAAGCCAAAAGTTATCCTTATAATTTGTTTTAATTTAAAACACACTTGCTGCAGCTAGCAGACCTAGGCGAGGCAGCTCGCGCGCCTATTGGATGCTATGCGGCAAATGCTGCAACCTATCGAGGCACTGCTCGTGACGTAAGCACCAATGAGTGGGCGTGTGGGCGAATGGGCGTGGCTTATGCCTATATAAGCCAGAGCTCGATAAGATGCTCCTTGGTTTTCATCGACTGAAGCGAAACCAGATGGTAGCACAAGCACGGCAGGGTTACGCAACACTCATTCCCTCTTCTAGAGAGAACCGAGGTTACGTTAGTAACCGTGACTATCTCTTACGAGAGTACTCTCGTGTTGCGTAAGCTAGCTTACGCTACGGGAATCCAATTTAAAACGCTGTGTGTGCTAAATCTACCACAACACTGACCCAAGGGCGAGCGCTCTGAGTTCATATGATATGGGGATATAAAAAGCCGACATTGGGAATGGGCTTAAAGGAGAACTCCGGCGCAAAATGAACCTTTGGTCTAATAAAACATTGGTACCTAGTCAACCGTTCTCTGAGATTTGTTTTCATGATAATCGAATGTAAAGAGTTTTATCTCTAAAAACTGTTTAGCGTATAACACTAGTAATGGGGGCATCTATTAAGTAAAAATAAATCGCTAGTTTATACCACTAACAAGACTCAAAATAGCCCCACACTAACACAGTAACATAATGAGGGTCCCTACATGCAAAACGAAGCATTGAGAACTTTGTAAGTGTACAGACCGTTTAATAAGAAGATATCTTATGAAGACAGTCCACTTCGTGTATACAGACAGGAGCCATCTTTGGAAAACAGTCTAGACTAGTCAAACCACGAACGCCATTCATGCAGTTCAGAAGTTCACTGAACTTCATACAGTTCAGCTCACTTAGCACGTCGTTCGTGGTTTGACTAGTCTAGACTGTTTTCCAAAGATCGCATGCGAAGCAGACCCAGCTGGAGTACTGATGATGATTAGGCCATGAGGCCCAGCATTTTCTGAAATCTCTTGAGCGGGACTATAGTGCCGCAATGTTCAGTATGCGCTCTGATAGTCGCGCTGTCATTGACAGCGAGTTCAGCTCTGTGCCCAGAAAGGATATTTCCTGGCTGGGGGACAACGAGCTCTTCGCCCAATTGACTGTGAGACCAAGATTCTCGAGCTGTTCGAGTAATATGGTCCTGTGTTCTGAGCTCTGAATGAGATCGAGCTAGAATCAGCCAATCGTCCAAATAGTTCAAAGCTCGCATGCCCTGAAGTTTCAGGGGCGCGAGAGCCGCGTCCATGCACATCATAATATACAGGATGCCAGGGACAGGCCGAACGGTAGGACTGTGTATTGATATGCCTGGCCCTCGAAGGCGAATCTCAAAAATCGCCTGTGACGAGAGAATGTCAGACTCGGTGTCAGATCCACAGAGACTTGTGCTCTGAAAGGAGTGGCAAGTACTTTGGGGACATAATCATGTCTTGGTTTGAGGATGACCTTGGAGTCATTAGGCCCAAACTCAAGGCACGACACGCTAACAGAAAGTGCGTGTAAGTCACCCACCCGCTTGACTGAGGCTATAGCCACCAGAAAGGCGGTTTTCAATGAGAGATACTTAAGGTCCACAGACTGTAGAGGTTCGAAAGGGGCACCCTTCATGGCCTCCAGGACCAAGGAAAGGTCCGAGGGGGGGGGGCGAGGAGGGTTCATCCTTCTAGCTCCCCTGAGGAAGCGGACTACAAGGTCGTTCCCACCCAGTGACTGGCCATGCGAATGTTTGACAAACGCAGCAATAGCCGCCACATATACCTTGAGCATGGATGGGGATCTACCCTTATCCAAGAGCTCCTGTAGGAAGGAGAGAACCTCCGACACCCCACAATCTTGTGGATCCAGGTTGCGAGCTGAGCACCAACCTGAGAACACTGACCACTTGGAAGCATAAAGCCGTCTAGTAGAGGGCTCTCTAGCTTGCGTAATCGTGTTTAACACTCCGTCGGGGAGACTGATGGGTACCCGTTGATGGCCCACACATGCAGAGCCCAAAGCTCGGGTTGTGGGTGCCAAATCGTACCCCCGGCCTGTGAGAGGAGATCTCTGCTCAACGGGACAGGCCACGGAGGCAAGCTCTGAAGCTGCATCAGCTCCGGAAACCAAACTTGGTTCGGCCAGAACGGAGCTACTAGAAGTACACAGGAACCGTTCTCCCTTACAGGCTTGATTACCTGTGGTAACAGCATGATCGGAGGGAAAGCATAGAGAGGGCGGCTGGTCTGGGCCAGTGATGGGCGCTGAACCCATACAAGGATGCGTTCTGCCAGTGCATGAAGGTTCCGTGATCTCAGACTGCCCTGGCGATTTATGTAGGAAACCACTGACATGTTGTCCGTGCGGACAAGGACATGGTGGCCTTTTAGAAGGGGAAGGAAGAACCGCAAGGCGTTCTCAACCGCCTTCATCTCTAGACAGTTTATGTGCAAGCTCTTTTCTTGGCTTGACCACAGGCCAAAAGTCGGTCTGCCCTCACAGAGGGCGCCCCAGCCCGAATTGGAGGCGTCTGTCGAAACCACTATCAGTTTAGAGATTACTCCCAGGTTTACACCTGTCTGATACCAGTCGACCGCCTTCCAGGGCTCCAGAGCTGTGACACAGTTCTGAGTTACCTTGAGACGTAAACGACCGGATGTCCATGCTCGACGCAGGACCCACGTCTTCAGCCAGTGCTGTAAAGGGCGCATGCGAAGCAGACCTAAACGAAGAAATTATTAAGTTGTGAATGGACTGTGTGTTTGGCATGCGTTTTTTAATAAAAAATTGCATACTTCACCTCCAATTGTCATTTTATGTACAACATTATTGTTTTTTAGTCTTGGAACCTATTTTATTGGACCTCCTTGACCACAAAAATGTTAGCCTGGCTCCGCCCTCCTACGCACTTCCGCTCAATTTAATTTTCCTTCAGTACTACGTCTGGGACTGCTGTATATTCTTAGGTTTCCAGAAATCAATTTTTTGTAGGACCAATCAGCGAACAGATGGAGTGGCTGAGAACGATGACGTTGATGTAGCGCGTCAGTTTGAGTTGGAGTTCAGTGATGGCAGCGGAGAAAGACGTGAGAAAATCTATTCGTTCCGTTGTTGCAAAACTGCCGAATATACAGAAGTTAAAGCCGGAGCAAGATCAATGTTTGCTAAGTGTTGTTGGTGGCCATGATGTTGTGGCCCTCCTCCCCACGGGGTTCGAGAAAAGTTTAATTTTCCAGCTCACTCCGCTAGTGGTGAATGAGTTAGCTAAGGCGAACGATAGGGATGCAAAGCCGATAGTTGTTGTCGTCTCCTCTTGTTGCACTAATGGAGGACCAAGTGAGGGAGGCAGAAAGGTTAGGAGTTCGTGCTGGGCAGCTCGGCGTGCACGATGATCACTGTACAGCATTTGCGGCAGATCCGAAACGAATGATTACACCCAGCTTCGACAGTTGACTGAATACATCACTGTCCTTAGTGTCAAATATACATTCAGAATTTAGAATTGTTCCTTGAACTCTTAAATTCGATGAACAAAACATGCAGCTCTCGTTGACAGACATCTTATTCTGAACATAATCCTCTGATCATTCGGACTTGGTTTTTTTATTGCTTAAAACAATACACAAGTAATAACAGAAA
This sequence comes from Rhinichthys klamathensis goyatoka, assembly GCF_029890125.1. NCBI lineage: Eukaryota > Metazoa > Chordata > Actinopteri > Cypriniformes > Leuciscidae > Rhinichthys > Rhinichthys klamathensis. Next base: position 1,344,247 of record NW_026606664.1, on the reverse strand, counting down.
ACATAACACAAAAACAAACAAAAAATAATAATAATAAAAAACAAAACAAAAATAAAACAGTAGGGGGATAATATAAAATAAACATTAACAAGTTAAGAGAATTACATGATCAGTGGATTTTGCAGCTTTTGATTCTTTTGCTTGCAAAGCTCTTGGAAATAACTGAAATAATTCGGTGAACTGATATGGAACTGTAATGCCACCAAGCCTTGCCTGGAACTACTTTGCAGTTATAGAAGAATTGTGTCGGCCAATCAGAAGCAAGCATTTTAGAGAGCCATGTTGTTAAGCAGTTTTTTTTTAGAATATTTAATTTGTATGTGCTGATTAAGACTTACATCTTTCAGGAATCAGTCATTGTGACATTTCCAAAGGAGAAATCTGTCTGCAACTGCATCGGATTGTTCCTGTATATCCTGCCTATAAATCTTAGCCTTTTTGGAATGATATTATGCTTTTTTTTAAGGGGTATCAATCTGCATACCATGTAGAATGAAGTGTAAAATATTCAAGTACCAAAATGGATGCATACATGCTTAATTCTTATCGTCTTAACCATCTTTAGTCAAAAGAATTGGGGGCAACTCAGTGACTCCACACACTTTTACAGTATATTGTGTTTTGCCATGAGAACTCAATGTCATCTTCATCATGACCATCATCATCATCTCTCTGCTCCTGCTGGCCTCTCTGCTGCCACACCTGACCTTCACTGGTGAGATTGATTATTTAACAGTATATAATGATGATTTTTTAAGAATGTTTGATTCATTTGTGCTGAATAAGTTGACTGACAGAACCATCTCTCGCTCTCAGATCATGTGAATGTGGGTATAGTGAACGGCAGGGAAGCCAGACCCCACTCCAGACCTTACATGGTTTCTCTTCAGAAGAACAGGGAACATATCTGTGGTGGATTCCTCATTTCTAATCAGTTTGTCTTGACTGCTGCACATTGCTGGAACCGGTAAGAGTTTGTTTAGAAATCACTTTTGACTGACAAAAAAAAAAGCAGTACAACCACACAGTGTTTCATATGACATAAATGACTATTATATGACTTCCTCTTTCAACAGATATGAGATACTGACGGTCGTTGTTAAGGTACAGCAAGAGTTCAGATCACATTGAAGTGACATCCTACATGCAGCATCCAAACTATACATTCAATTATAATTGGAATGACATCATGCCTTTGAGGGTAACGAACTGAAATACTTTTAGTTGTTCAAATAGTATCTGATCAGGAAACAGTGGCACAAAACTGACACACACTATGTTTGAATTTCTATTGCAATTTCTTGCTTTAAGAAATAACGGAAGGGATTCAATTAATTTCTAAAAGGGTGGAATATGAAAAACACAATAAAATCTGAAAAATCATTGGTAATTTATTAGTCATTTTTGGTTGCTATACACAGCAAACATTTAAAGGTAATCAACAAACAATAAATAAAATTAGCAGCTCTGCACTTTTTTTAAAGCAAACACATTAAATTATGACCGGCGTCAATAGCAACATCTTACAGAACAACACAGCGCACTTCTCTTCTATCACTGTGGACGCCCTCTCTCGTTTCATTAAAATGCTATTATAAATGAGGTTAGTGGATAATTCAGCAGCAAATGTTATTATAGTGAAAAAAAAACATTTAATTTGAAACGAATAAAAGGTAAAACGTTCCACATTGCTCTGTGTATTGTTATAAAATACATTGATGAAAAACAAATCAATCTATTTACATATCCTATAAACTGAAAAGACATTTATTTTAAATGTATAGCGCAGTTTTTTCAGGAGACAACAACATTCGATAGACAGGACAGAAAAAGAAAAAACATTAATAATCTTAATCTTTCATTGGGCAAAATTATTAAAAGCATAACATGAAAGGTTTCAATACAGAGCGGCTTATGCGCATCCCGTGCGCAGTATGATGCGCTTGAAGCAACGGAGTAATTACGCGCAGCCCTTCGCAAGTCGCATTGAAAAGTTTAGAAAACAAGGAAAAAAAAGATATTGATGCGTAGTGTATCATATCTATGCAACAGTTTATTGAGCCTTTTCTTCTAACAGTTTTAAATTTCGGTTACTGTGCACGTGAAGAACAATTCATAGTGATCTCTACCCCAGTGTTGAAACCCGGGATGACATGATCTAGAAACAGAAATAAACTCCAGCAAGATAACGTACTTTGATGAAAAAAACATATACCTTTTTCTACAAATAAAGTATAATAATGGGAACATTGATCTTGGAGTGAGTTTCCTCTTGTTACTGTCGTAACCGAACGCGACGCGCTGTTTGGATGCTGAATGGAGAATGACTGAGGAGATGCATGGGCGTAGGTTTGGTCTCAGCTTTGGTGGGGACATCCCCCGCCCCCAGCCGGGAATTATTTTGTTGTAAGATAAGTAACAGTAACCTGGCCCTAGCCAGATGAATAGGCTTTATGCCGAGCGTCACGTGACCAAGCCGGAAAACAGATCACTTCGCTTCCGATTCAGGTCTTTTGTATGTGCTTCATGAATTTTTTTGCGGTTTTACTCAAGATAGCTAAAAAGGAGCAAGCAAAAATGACATAACCAATGTCCCTCGCATGTGCAGATTGATATTTAAAAGTTTTTTAATTTTTCTTCTTCACACTAACGTTTAGATATTTAAATAGCATAAAACACCAATAACAAAGTGAACTTAGTAGGTTAGCTGATTACCTTAAAAATCCATAGATATCGTAGTTAGTTCTTACGGCCGTTAACACTTTCTCTGACAAGCGGATGCAATGAGACCCGTTTTCCGGTTTGGTCACGTGACGCTCGGCATAAAGCTATTTCGCTTCGCCTAGCTTCACTCACATCCATCTGGAACCGATCCATTGAAATTACGTTTCAGAAGGCTGGGCCTTATCACAAATCCTTGCATATGATTGGATAAGCCACTTGTCTGTCATCTTTATCGACGTGCTATTTCAACCACTCACACCGAAGCCAACCCGTGACGCTGAAGAATCCGGTCGGGAGAAGGCACTGATCTATATAACATCGTTTCCACCAACAAAAGCCTTAAGAGCCGTTCTCTGATGTTCTTTTAATGAAACAATATTAGGTAGATTGGACAACACGGATGAAATAGCAGCATCAATGTTAACGCTTGTTTCATCGATGCGAGCCGCCATTGTTGTCTGAATCAAAATAGTCTCACGGTCGCTTCTCCACTACGTCACATCTATGAAACTCCCGCCCTGCGTCCTGATTGGCTAAACCATAAAGTTGGTTGGAGAAATCACTCTCAATGGAAGAGGTTCCAGATGGATGTGAGTGAAGCTAGGCGGAGCGAAATTCATCTGGCTAGGGCCAGGTTAAAGTAACAGTGCTTTAATGGTGATTTCCTTTGTCATTTCTATTGTTCTCAATTGTAAGTCGTTGGATAAAAAGTGTCTGCTAAATGAATAAATGTAAATCTGTTGTGGTTTGATGCTGTCTTTCCTGCATACAAAATGGTTAGTTAATTTTGTAGTCTATCCTATGGCTAGCAAGTTTAACCCTCCTACCAGACATTGTTATTTTGGATATTATCAATCAAATAATGATTTATTATATTTGAATAACCAACAGTGTTAACTTTTGCCTTTTTAACATTGCCAAAATGTTTTTCCAGCACATGTGTCTAAGCAAGTAGGCTACACTCACAAATACATTACATAAACAGAATGTAGAAACGAAAAATGTCTCAGATGATCCACTGTTTATGACGGCAAGATTCTAAGTTAAGGTAGGCTAATTAACATTCAGTGACTTGCTAACGTAGCATTCTATCATGATAGTGCGACTTCTATGAGTCTATCTGTGCTGCACACCCCTAATTAATGCTCCTAACCTTGAAAGATTGCAGAAGCTTCAAGCTAGGTTTAACTGTAACAATATCCTGGGTAACCAGGATCACCAGTTAATACTATTTTCCACTAGAATCTGCATTTGAAAGCCTGGTCAGTCACTACTACTGCTAGTTATTTTTGCCTACTTACACTCTGCTTTATGAAAAAGCTTCGTATGTCCCCTTTCTTCTTCTTGGGTGACATAGCTGATCTACAAAGTACAAAAAGGGGCAAAAAACCGGAATATTAAAATGTTTTACTCTGGCCTTTGTATATGGCACGCAGAGACAGCCCTGGTAACTTACCGTCGGCGTCGTCACGCGCGCACACACACACACCACCCGCTCGCTCGCTCGCTGCCAGTGAGTGCAAGCACAAAAAGTAGTCCCGGCCCGCGCGTGTAGCCTGCCTGTCAGATACCCCGCCGCCAATCAAATTACGGCGTATCTTGTACTGTCGTCGTCCTGGCCGTTGGAATCGATCCAAATGGCAGCGCAAAGATCCAAATGCAGCGCAAATATCAAAATAGCAGTTCAAAGGAGCTTGCTAAATATTGGTGGGGACAAATTTGTCATCTCAAAATATTGATTGGGACTAGTACCTAGCGTCCCCCCTAAACCTACGCCCTTGAGGAGATGTCACAGTCACCAGCTCAGTCACCAACTCTGTAACCTGTCTGCACTACACTTTCCAGCATCCCTTCTGGTCCCAACCTGCACTCAGTCAGCCATCACCACACCTGCTGCTGAACATCACCAGATACTGATTCCCTGCACCTGCACTCCCTCATCAACACAGCCTTTATCAACCTGCATCACCCTCACATCAGTGTCTGGTCTTGTCAATGTTACTACGAATGTTTCAGGCCCCGTTTACACGAGAACGATTCCGGGTGAAAACGTAAAAATATTTTATCGGATGTGCCTTTCGTTTACACGGCAACGGCGTTTTGGGGGCTTAAAAACGCAAAAAAGTGAAACCACCCTCCAGAGTGGAAATCTTAAAAACGCTCCACCGTCGCGTTCCCGTCTAAACGGTAAAAACGCAAATCTGCTCATGGTGGCTCTCGTCGCGTACGCGTTTACGTCACAGGTATGCGCTAGTACAGGAAAATAACAACCAACATGTCAGATTATTTCCATACGTCGGACCTTCAAGTTGCCCTAGCAGCTCTGAAAAACATACAAGAGTCTTTTCTGCAGTTGTACAAAATATTCTAAGATATTGGTGTTGTTGTGTGGCAGTGCTTCACATTGCCACCTAGCCGCCTGGAGTGCATACTACATCGAATTTCACACACTTTTGCGTCACCATATGCACGCGGATTTCCCACCCATTACGCTCGTCTAAACGCAGAATAAAAAGTGATAACATAACGCCACTTTTGCGTTTTCTCTTCAGATCGTTTCCGTGTAAACATAGCCTCAGTGCTACGTAAACAGTCAGACTTCTTACCTGAACACTCACCTGAGATCGTCAAGTCTCCTGTCTTCCGTCTGTCTCCTGTCCGTTCACCTGCACAGAGAATCCACTTCAGTCATCACCAGCTAAGTCTCCATCAATATTCGTCAAGTCACCATCCTCTCACCATCGTCTGGTTTGTACAACATGTTATTTCCATACCTCAGCATACCCTGCTCGCGCAGACATCACACGTCATCAGCGCATTGTAGTCACCAAGCTAGTCACAGAACGTCAAAAACAAACAGCAGCCGCCTTTTACAGTTCATCCTGAACCAAAACAACAAGCTTATGCTGTGTTCCTGCCATGTCGTAACCATAATTACGAGATGGCAACCAGTGACGTTCTAACGGGAGCTGTTCGCATTCTCAGACTTGGATTTCTATGTCAACACTATCAACGCTGAAATCAACTGCAGCAGTCAGGTGATACAAGTAAGAGCTCTGTAAATTGTTAATTGTACGTTAGTACATTACTACTAACTGTACGTTAATTATTGTAGTACTTTGTTGTAGTATGTACACAAGTACTCTCGTCTTGTGATGCTTTGCAATGTGTGGCTTTGGAGAGCGCTCTGAAGGAAGGGTGGGATTTCATGCTTTCTGCTAACTGCACTGAAATTGCCTACCCTACCTTAAATAGTGTAGGAAATAGGTTTCTTTGAATGTGCCCAGAGTCTGAAATGGTTTGTTTGAAGATTCAGTCTCTCTAGTCCCCGCATTTCTAAGAGCCTACTCTGCTCTAATTGATCAGTTGGCCCAGTCTGTTGTGATTGGTTTACTGCTTCCCGCACATGTCAGTAACAAAGCACCTATAACCATGTTTAAATGTCAAATCCTGAGGATTCCTCAGCACTTATACACAGTGGTACGAACATTAATGTGTCTGTTTTATCTAATCAATTCGAGCCCTCATCCTTTTGAAGTGCATGCAAAGTAGATTCGGTACGCTGAAAACAGCAAATTCTCCAAATGTCGACAAGCACTGGGGACAGGTGGATGGCAACAAGATCCCGGCGGCAAAGATGTAAAATGTTTTTTTTTAGAGACAGCGCAGGGTTGCAAGCATCCAGTAGCGATGGGGCTAGATGACTGGCTGAGCTCTGTGATGGTGGTTACATGAGACTTGTCAAGGTCACAGTCAGAATGACACAGTCAATGCAGATTAACGCTCCAGTCCATCACTTTTTTGGGTTAAATTATCCAAAATAAATTTGAGCAAGTACATAACCAGCCAGTGTTCAAAACTATCTGCTTGCCTTAGCTCGATTCAAAGCAGTAAGCTTGTAATAATGTTTTTAATTCCGTTGGAAATTTGAGCATGTCTTTGCGTCATTACGTCACATCTGTACACATAAAGGAGTCTCGACTAGTAGGTTATATAGCGTGTGAGGATGATGGAGGTGGAGATTTATATCTTTTTCTCACAGCACTTGATATAATTAAACTTATTAATTTGATGGCGGATCCAGAAAGGTTCAAACGACAATCACCAGTGACAACTGGAGATTCACCCGTTGTAAAATGCAAAAACTTTGGATTGAGAGTTTGGAAAAAGAGACCGCAACCGGCCCATGCGAAAACAAGGATCAATATCTGAACGGCTTTAAATGTAGTCACGCAATACTGATGTTGTTAAGATTAAGAATTTGAGAACAAAGTATAATTTGCACGGTTTGACGTGATATGAAAATCGATCGTTAGATTTAATCAACGTGATTTACTGCAGTGTTTTTTTTTTTTTTTCTTAGTTGGTCAGAAGAACAAAAGTGGATGGTCTTACTAGTTCAGATGACATTTTAGGGTGAAAATTCTTATGTTGGTCATACTTCCAAAAAGTAGAATCTGTGATTTCTTAATGACCGTATCCACACCGGCGCGGCGACTGACAGCCGCACATTCTCCTCAAAACATTGGATTCATCCGCGCTGTGCCGTGCCGAGGTACAACTCACGTAAAGTTGATAATTCCGCGAATGACTGCAATTGCAGATTTCGAACAGAGATGGCGACAAAGAGGAAAAACTGCGGACTGCAGCCTTAATGAAAATAATCATTCTTAGTCCATAAACAGCTGTAATTCCGAACCAACTGACAGATCATAGTCCAAACATTTCTCATTGTGCAATAAAGATTCAGATACCGGGTGGGATAGGGTGGGAGTCAACAAGTCCCCATTAAAGTCCCTCAGCCAGTCCTCAGTCTTCGCTCCCTTGGGCCGCTGGTGCCGCGGGCTCACTCCCCTGGTCAGATCCACGCTGGGGCTCCACTTCCGGGGCGATGGCAAGCTCTCTCCTCTCGTAATTCTGTAGCACAGGGGGCTCTGGTTATCGTAAGGCGCCCCTTGCAAAGACCACAAGAAACAGACAAGTCCTCTGCACAGACCCCTATGGCCAGTTACTTCTCCATACCAAAATATTCAAGTACCAAAAGGCATGATTAATTATTCTCGCCCAAACCATCTTTGGCTTCAAAATGAGACTGCAAGGATTAACAAGAACAATCATCATTGTGTTGCTCACACTTCATTATTTCTTTTTAAAAAGAGGTGGAGTAATGGTCACCCTTAGTGACTCCACCCACCATTAAAGTATATTTATACCGTGTATAGCCAGTGAGAGCTCAATGTCATCTTCATCATGACCATCATCTCTCTGCTCCTGCTGGCCTTTCTGCTGCCACACCTGACCTTCACTGGTGAGATTGATTATATATCAGTATATTATGATGATGTATTTTAAAAGAGTATTTAATTTGTATGTGCTGAATAAGTTGACTGACAGCACGATCTCTCTCGCTCTCAGATCATGTGAATGTGGGTATAACGGCAGGGAAGCCAAACCCCACTCCAGACCTTGGTTTCTCTTCAGACAAATGGGCAACATAACTGCGGTGGATTCCTCATTTCTGATCAGTTTGTCTTGACTGCTGCACATTGTTGCGGAAAAGTATTATTTATGAGTTAAAATCTCCTTTGACTTTGCAACCATACAATATATCGTTTGACATATGTGCATTTCCAATATGCCTTTTAAACAGACAAATGATTCTGATGGTTGTGGTTGGTGCCTATGACTTGGGTAAGAGTTCAGAACACATTGGAGTGAAGTCCTACATCCCGCATCTAAAATATATACTGTATCCAGGCCTATGCAGAATGACATCATGCTTTTAAAGGTAACATCCTGTAATACCAAAAAAAAAAAAAACTCAACTTAGACTTCAGGGCTTCTGTACAAAAAAACGTATAATCCAACGAACTTAAGTCTTATAAAAGATTGTTTATTAAAAATGGTTGTGTTTTTAAATTACAGCTAGAGAAAAGTCAAACTAAACAAAGTTAGACTGATATCATTACCAAAGAAAGAAGACGTGGGAACAGATACTGTCTGTAGTGATGCTGGCTGGGGAAGACTGAAGACTAATGGCCAACTAATGGAGGCAAATGTGTATTTAATGAATAACACAGAATGTAGCTATAGATGGGGAAATTTCTACTCAGTCTCAGAGATGATGTGTGGCCGTGGTGGATCCTGCCTTGAATGTTAAAATTATTCACAAACTTGTACGAACTGCATGGTTTCACTGGTGACGTGTTGATCTGTGTTTCTTAACAGGGGGATTCTGGAGGTCCTTTGGTTTGTGGAGACACTGCAGTTTTTTTGTTGTTGTAATAAACCCATTAAAAAATCACATGAGAAGCATCAGTTATATTCAAAATTTTGTCACCTCGCCAACACCCTCATAAATGACTCATGCACTTATCTCAATGAGGGGGGGAGGGGGGACTGAAACACCCAAAACTGTTGCTAAAATTTACAGAAATAAAAACAAAACATATTTCAAAACAGAAATGATATCATGAACTGTGGTGTTTCAACAACAACAACAACAACAACAACAAAAATCATACTTATTTTATGAATGCAACAATTTTTCAGACAGGTCAAAATGAAATATAAAATAAAAACGGTGAAAAGCCTCCGGGATTTGAGTTGTAATATCTTCCTGCAAATGTTTGGTAAGTCTATCTAACCACAGTTAGTTTCAAGCTCACACCTGATTTCTCACATCTAACAGAATTTACAATAAATATTAAGCATGGATTACATCATACATGGTGCAGATTAGTCAACTCCCATCAAGAACGCAAACATAACATCTATCTTTTCCACTTCATTGCAAAGTGAGACCCACATGAAGCTGTGAAAGAGGAAGTTCAAGAACTATAAGGGGCAAAACCATGCAGCCCACTTTACATGAAATACCATCATCAACACTGAAGAGAACTTCAGCACTCCAGAAAAACCTTCCCAGAACAGCATCATGATCGTCTGTGTGCTTTTGCTAGTCACCCTGCTACCATATCTGAGCCTTCAAGGTGAGTCCGATAGAAAAAGACAGATGTCTTTTGCATTGTCATTTTTAACGCAGATGTCATGCATTTTTAGCATTGCTATCACTACTCTCAATATATTGATCTGAAGGAACATTTAGTCAAATCTACAAGTCAAATTCTTATTTGACCAACCTAAACTAATTTCTCTTTCAGCATCTGTGGATGTAGGTATAGTGAACGGTACAGAAGCCAAACCTCATTCAAGACCCTACATGGTCTCCATTCAAAGAAATAACAAACACAAATGCGGTGGCTTCCTTGTGTCTGAACAGTTTGTCATGACGGCTGCACACTGCTTTACAGAGTAAGTTTTTTTTTTTCAGCTAGAATTTCGTTGTGAGTCAAAGAGTCTCAAAAGGGTCTTCACTTGGTGTGACTATTTTCGAAATGATATATGATAGTACCCAACCTAGTGGGTACACATAAAGGTAGTCTGCCAATTAGTTTGAACCCAAAATGTGTTTATACTTAACCATCTTAACCAAAGTTACCAAACTAAAGTTGACCTAAATATTTGTGGCTTTGTAATGGAAGCATCATAACAAAGTTTTCTATTACAATATGGTTCTAAATTCATGTTATTATACTGCAGGTCAAGCCTAAAATGCATAACTCAATTTTGAGCAGTCCTCGTTTAAAACTAAAACGCATGTATTCTTCCTCGTCTTGACAGAGGAGAGAAGCTGACAGTCATGGTTGGAGCTCATGATCACAATCATGGTACTAGCCGCATGGAAGTCAAGTTCTACCACATCCACCCTGGGTATGAGTCTAAGAGTCTGCTAAATGACATCATGCTACTTCAGGTAAATGATTCAGCTAGATTTTTCAGGGCAAACTGCAAGAAAACTATTTAATTCTTAACTATATGCTATACAAAATTCTGAGGCAGGTGGTCATAATATTTTGGCTTATTGATGTATGTAGCAATTGCAAAGTACTAGCACATATTCCCATTATCCTCATAAAATAATTAGGTTAAGTTTATCATTTATATTCATTTTGAAAATTATCAGCATTAATGATTGAATTACTTGATGTAGCTGCGTATAAAGGTCAACAAGACCAACAAAGTTGACTGGATCTCCATACCAAAGAAAGATCAGGACATCAAGGCCAAGGCCCAATGCAGTGTTGCCGGATGGGGGAAAATAACCACCAATGGTGCAGCAAGTGATAAACTTATGGAGGCTGATGTCACAATCTTTGATAAAAAAGCATGTCAGAAGTACTGGGGGAAGCAGTACTCCACCTCAAGGATGGTGTGCGCAGGGGGTCGTGGAGGATTTTGTCAGGTACAAAGTATATTCTGGAGACATCATAAATAGTGTAACAGTTCAATTTTATTCACAGTTTGTAACTTTCCCCACTTCTCAGGGTGATTCTGGAGGACCTTTGGTGTGTAAAAAAGTCGCAGTTGGTATCGTTTCATTCAATCAGCCAAAGAAATGTAACTCCCCTACATTACCCAATGTCTACACCAAGATTTCCAAATTTCTGCCTTGGATAAAATGTATTTTGGGAGGTGTGAAGCAAAATCTTGATTAATAAACATTTTATTTTCTAACAAGAATACTCTATTGAACTCTGTGTGGATTTATGGAGATTTTATGATTTGACATGTTGATCAGATGTGACACTTTTCAGTGGAAAGATGGTCTCGACCCTTCTCAGCAGGCTTGGTTTCCTGTGGGGGGCTGATCGCATCGCATGTGGTCAGACACCCTGTCAGAAACACTCTATAGTTTGCAAAGACATCTTAAATAGAAAACCCGATGACTGTGCAAAAGTAATGAGACTCATCACCATAGATTAGAAAAGGTCTATTCTTACTGGAAGCACCTAAAAAAAAAGCCACAGTGTTTGTACTTTCAAGGGAAATCAACCTAAAAAAATATTTATAGTATTAAAGGGAAAATGTCATTTACTCGCTCACTTTTTTTCCATACAATGAACAATGCAAATGGGGTTGGGGTTCAATCATTGTTTGGCTGAATTATCCCTTTAAACTGGGAAAAATGTTTTAACATAACTATTTACATTTGATTATATATAAATAACAGAAGAAACATCCAAGAAATGCAGAACTGTGGTTTTCTGAGAAGGGATGCCTGACCTTGTACTTTGAGTAGTAAAAAGGCAGTGACACATTTTGCACATACCACAAGCACAATGAGGCGCTTCACTGCGATTCTGCTCGCCACGGCTGTGATTCACACTGCACATCACAGTTAGCTTCTTTCATTAGTAATGCTTGACCTTTACACATTGCACCAGTGCCATTACAGGGACTTTTTTTTTTAAGTGTATAGTTATTTTTTGATGACATAATCGATGGGAAAAAGCTTAAAAAAAAGATCTGCAATATATGGTATTGGTGCAGGTCAGAAAAAAACATGAATGTGGAGGATTTCTAATATGTGCCTACAGCTGCACACTGTGAAAGGTAAATACAATTTGTACACACAGTTTTTACAACATAGCTAACCGAGAAATAGTTAACCCAAACATTTGTCAGTTTGTTGCAAACTCAAATGATTTTCTTTCTTCTGTGGAAAGATAGCTTTGTGTGAAGAACCGGCCAAAATGCAAGTAATTATTCAGTGAAAATCTTTCCTCCAGTGAGCTTTCCTCAAGAAATCTGCTGTAAGCGGATCATTAAGCAATTTGTGAATAAATTGTTCAGTCCGATTTGTGAATCATACCAAGCGGTTATTAAAAAAGAACTGGCTCAAAATAATCATCAATTAACTGATCTGGTCCAAGTTTAAATCATTGAGCCCTATCATACATCCGCGTTTTTTGCTAGTTTCAGCCCAACGCAGTTATCATTTTCACGTCCTGCGCCACGTTGTTTAAATAGCAAATGCATTTGCACCCATCTGTTCGCCCATGGGCGTGCAGGTCTGAAAACGAGGTGTGTTCAGGGGCATTGTTGGCACGTTGCTGTTTTGAGGCAACTGAAATAGGTTTTTTTTTTTTTTTTCGCGATGTAAATATAGCTAATTCAGCATGGCGTGAGTGCAACTGGCTTTTAAAGGTAATGGGAGATGAGACTCTGGTTGGTTCATTTCATGTTACACTCAAAACATACCCATTACTCATTAAGAGAATAGGGACAACCCTTTTAAACCATGCGTCGGGTGTGCCGACCATTTTTCCCATCGTTAAACTAGCAAAAGTGATTTTGGGCATGCCTTATGCACTTGCGCCACACGCTTTAGACCATGCGCTTAGATCGTTAAAATAGGGCCCATTGACTCACTGATTTGGTTGCAGTGGTTATCAAGTCAACAGCTCACTGAAGGGGAAGATGTTCTGTGAATAATGACTTTACTGTCCTGCCTTTTATGAGCAATGTTCACCATTAAATGGAAAGAAAAACTATTTAGAATGTCTGATCTTTGGTTCCACTGGAAGTCAAATGACATTAGAATGAGTAAATGTGTGTGTTTGACTTCCTGTGTTGTATTCGATTCCAGTAAAGAGATGACTCTGTTCTTGAAGAAGAGTAGAGTAAATCAGGCCTAAAGGGTTAGGGTTAGGGTTAGGGTTAGTAAAGCAGTTAATGAACTTCTGGCCTGAGTGTATCAACTGTTGACATCCACAACTGCAAGGAAGCTTGGAAGGAATACATACAGAACATAAATTGCCATATTGTAGGTTTTTAGATTAGGGATTCTATTGCCCTTCTCTTTTAACCCCATCTTTGCATATATTCTTGCAAGGAGATCCAGGAGGTCCGACCGTTGGTGTGCAATTCAATGGTGGGCACCGCCTTCTTCAGCATAAAGGGATGCGAATATCCTGATGTACCAAAATATAAACTGATATTTCAAAACATGCACGATGGATAAAAGTAAGGATGAACAAGAAAGAAATGTAAGAATTTCATGTTCACTGTATGTTGCAAATTATGCTTACAACACTGAATGAATAAAATGTTTTGCTCAAAAACTACCTCAACATGTCTGTGCTTGCGTGTAGATCACTTTAGATAAATAATGCATTCATACACAGACACAATACATCTTCAACCTGGCTGTGACTGAAAAATTTGGTCTGAAATAAACATTTGAAATTCCATTTTCCATCAATAGGGTACAAGAAACTTGGAACTCCTAAAATAATTAAGTCATTTTTCTTTTTCAACAAAAAGGTGTTTATCATTCAGAAAAAGTTGATTTGTCAACATTTATGACAATACTAATATTTGGGAATCTAAATACAGTTTAAAACTCTATTTGTGTGATTTTTTTGGTAGCGCTTCCTTTTACAGTACAGTACTTGCGTGTACTTACAGTGTACTTACCTAGAAAGTACTGGCTAGAGGGTTCGACGGTCTAATATAAGGTAAGTACATGGATTAGGGGTAGGTTTAGGGGTAGGTTCAGGGTTAGTACCTAGTTATTACCCAGTTTTATAATTACTATAATAAGTACATAGTAAGTACATGGGTAACAGGACTGTAAAAGGAAGCGTTACCATTGTTTTTCTACAGAGATATATATAGGGTAGGAACACTGAATACACCTCAAAGTTGGGACAGGCCAAAGTTACCATAAATCAGACATTCGATGTGTTTAAAACTAGCTAATATTTTGTACTAAATGAAATAAATCGAACTTATCTAATATTTGCACAACAAAAAAAACATAGGACGTGTACATCTAATGCATTAAATAAAGTAGTGGGACACTAGTCTGTACCCTATTCAAAATGCCACATGCAATCGCATGTTCTCTGCTGTGTAAAATCTGGCAAATTCTACTACACATTCACAATAAGCCATGACTTGGAGTTTAAAAAAGGAAACAGGGTTAAATCAAACCAGAAGATCACAGGAACCCATAAATTGAGTTTTCCCCATAGTTTTACCAATATATGCTGGAGAAGATCTTGCATTCAAGGAAAGCTAAAGTTTTTGTAGCACACTAAACAATAGGTGGCAAGTTCAGCATTTTGCATCATCTCTGTCTGTCAGGAGGATGTGTCGTGTTATGTGGTAAAGACCTATATAAATGACTGGTGGTCTCATTAGCAGCGTCTTATACCAAGATGACTACAGCGTACAGCCTGTTGCTCTCAGTGGCTTTGACAAGCTTGACACTGACTAGTTAGTAAAATCATGCTTTACTGATAATACAATAATAACTGAACTGCTTCTGGTTAACTCAAACTTGCATCTTGATTGGTTTAGGTACATTTGGAGCTGATATCATCAATGGCAAAAAAGCCAAGAAGAGCTCCATGCTTTACATGGCATCAGTTCAGATTGAAGGACAACACAGATGTGGAGGATTCCTGATCGACCCGAGCTACGTGCTCACGGCCGCACACTGCGATAAAAGGTAATATGATAGTCAGTCTACTGTTAAACTGGGATATGTTTGGTGTTCAACAAAACTGTTCACTGTAATCTGCAATTGTGTTAATGTTAAAGAGGCAACATGACTGTGGTCCTGGGCACCCACAACATCAGTCCACAAGGGGCGAATCTGAGAAGATATACAGTGCAAAATAAACATAAGCACCCATCTTTCAAAAACGTGAAAGCTGGCAATGACATCATGCTTCTGAAGGTACAATATTTCATTAATAAATTCAAATGTTTTATAAAATATAATAATAATTATTAAGAGGTCATAATTTAAATACAATTAAACTATTTAATTTATATTACTTTGTTTATAATTAAAATAAATGTATAGTAATAAAATATATTTAAAACATTTCTTTATTTTGTTTACCATTAAAACAAATGTTTAATATGTATTATTATTATTACATTGTAAAATTAAATTACAATATTTAATTTCCAATTTATATTTTAGAATTTAATAAGAACACATATTTAATTTTCCATTTCATAATATAAACATATATATAGATGTTTATTTTCACTTTAGAATTAAATATTAATAAATTGTATTATAAAGTAAATATAACATTTTAATTTGTATTTTAATTATTGCATTTTATTTTAGAATTTACTTATAACATTATATGATAATGATAATTAAATAATATACTAAATACTTTAAATTATACATTATATATTAATTATAAAGTAAGGAATTTTAATAACAGTAACATGGTAACTAATGGTAATCATGAAGACTGCACTTTTCTTGTGTGGAATTCTAGCTGTCCAAGAAGCTGAAAGCCAAAGGTGTGAAAATCATCAAAATCCCGAGCAATGACAAACCACTGAAGCCTAAATCCAAGTGTCAGGTTGCTGGATGGGGTAAAACCGAACAGCATAATGTGGTGAACGATCTGCTGGTCACAGACGTGTTGACCATCAACTTCACAATCTGCAAGACGATGTGGGAAAAAGTGCAAGTAAAACTCCCAGAAAACACTCTGTGCGCTGGAGGCTCCAAGACTAAAAGTGGCGCTTGCCAGGTACTTCTATTTTGGTGAAAGTTCATAATTTGTAAGTCTATTCTTCTGAACTCAACGATGTGATTGTAATGAATATCAAACATATTATTGCAGGGCGATTTGGGTGGACCGCTAGTGTGCAGTGGGAAAGCGGTGGGCATCGTCTCTTTGGATCGCTGCGACTACCCAAATGTTCCCAATATTTACACTCAAATTTCAAAATACACAGTCTGGATCAAGAAGGTGATCAATGGAGGTGCCTGATGCCTTTAACACTGAATTGTATTGTTGTGCAGGGTGGTGTTGTGTTGTCAGAGGTCATTCAGTATCATTTTGCTGTTTCTTAGATGGTCACAAAGATCTTGTTGGTGCATGAGGCATGTTTGCTTCAGAACGTGCATTTGCTGCCACATTACTTACTCTACAGGAAAGTTCTCATCATTCGTTGTATTTCCTTAGGTTTAAACAGATCTCTGCTCGACTATGTCATAATGCACACACAACCCACAAACCCTGTATTTTTTTCCACGCACAATAATTTCTAACATGTTCTGGTAATAAAACGTATGCGGCCACAGAAAACTTTCAAAATGAGTAAAGACGTGCAGTAAATGGTTGGGGTCCATCTTGACACAAATGCAGCATCACTCTGTGGTAAAGCTGAATAGTGTTACTAACTTGTGCTTTTATGTGGTCAACAGATCGTTTCCGAGATTAACTCCCATAGTCTTGTAAACAATGTTTAAAAAATACATTTACTCAGAAGAACTCCATCAAAAGATTTGACATGATTTATTTTACATTAGACAAAGCAACACGGGATTATAAACTATACAAAACTCCATTTGTGACTATATGAAAGGTGAATTTTGGTGAATCAATGCCAGAAAAGATTTTGGCATTTCAGATTCCATTTCCAGGAAGATATTTCATAAATAAATAAAAGAACTGGATAACAATATCCATATCGAACACGTTTATATTTTTATCTTCAAATAAGGATTCACCTCGAAGCTTTACAACTTCAAGATTATTTTTTTTGTTATTTCTGCAACCAAAGAGCACAATTGCGTAAAACAAAAATAAAGTGGAAATTTTTGGTTTATACCATTATAATCTTCATAATCTTACATTTTACAAACTTTAATTGTTGTTCCTCAAAACTTAATGTGATTCAGTCCGACATATATGAGGGTGAAAACGCACGTTGAATCAACTCAATGATTGACATTAAAGACTGTTAAGAGTTTCATGCTTACTGTATTTTGCAAATTATGATTAAACATACAATACTGACCAAATAAATTGTTTTGCTACTGACTGAGTCTGTATTTTCACAATGGCAAACTATGCATGCAGAAAAACCTTTGTATGAGCTGCTTGTGTGTATAATATGGGTTAACTTAGAGAAATAATGCATTCATACACAGACATAACAAACTAGGGATGGACAGCATATTAAACCTGACTGAAATCTTTGGTTTGAAATGTTATTTTCCTTCAATAGGTTACAAAATATCCTAGAACTCTTAAAATAATGAAGTCGTTTTTCCTTTAAACAAAAAGACAATGAACGGAGGAGTTTGGCATTCATAAAAGGTTAATTGATAACATTTGGAAATGTTAGATTTAGATTTCCAAAACAAAATTTGGAAATCTAAATACAGTTTAAAACGCATTTGTTTGATTTGAATTTTCTAGGAAGATATATTTATAGGGTTGCAAGTAACGGTTGCAAATTTAGCCAAAATTATTTATTACAGTCGAGATGGCCAAGACTTCAAAAGTGGGACAGGCCAAAAATCATAATATAAATAAGACGTGATGTGCTTAAAACTAGGTAAATGCCCGGTTTCAAACATAGTGAGCCAGGATTAGGCCTTAGTTTGATTGGAGCATTTAAGTGGCTTTTATAAACGTGCTTTGAGTGTGCGGCTGCTGTATTTTTACAATTTTCCATAAACGTGCTTTAGAAAAAAAAAACATTACTGTTGTGCATTTTGAGACAAAACAATGGCACTGACATCTTTTAAGTCAGTGCAAGTTGCTTTTAGGTTAACCCAGCTCAAACATGCATTTTAGTCTGGTACTAGCTTAAGCCTTGTCATATTAGATGATATACACCAATAATCCAAAACATGACTGCCTAATATGCTGCTGGTCCACAGCGTGCTGTCAAAACAGCACTGACTCGCCGAGGCATGGACAAGACCCCTGAAGGTGTCCTGTGGTCTCTGGCACCAATACGTTAGCAGCAGATCCTTCAAGTTCTGTAGGTTGCGAGGTGGAGCTATTGAGGATTGATCTTGTCGGTTCAGCACATCCTATCGATGCTCAATTGGATTGAGATCTGGGGAATTTGAAGGCCAGGGCAACACCTTAAACTCTTCATCATGTTCCTCAAACCATTCTTGAACAATGTGTGCAGTGTGCCAGAGTGCATTATCCTGCTGAAGGAGACCAGGGTACCTGGTCTGCAACAATGTTACAACAGGGTGTCCCAACAGAACTTTGCCCAGAGCATCACACTCCCTCCAGCGGCTTTTCATCGTCTCACAGTGCATCACTTTCCTAGGTAAACGGCGCACATGTACTACACGGCCGTCCACGTGATGTAAAAGACAATGGGAATTGTCGGGCATGGTGACCTTCTTCTACTGCTCCAAGGTCCAGTTCTGACGTGCCCATTGTAGGCACTTTCGATGGTGGACAGGCGTCATCATAGGCACTTTGATTATTCTACAGCTACGCAGCCCCATACGCAGCAGACTGTGATACACTGTGTGTTGTGACACATTCCTCCCATAACAATCCCATAAGATTTTGTGTGACTTGTGCCACAGTAGACCTTCTGTTTGAATACACCAGACAGGATGGCCTTTGTCGTCCTTGTGCATTGATGACCCTCGGGCTTCCAACACCCTGTCGTCGGTTTTTGGTTTGTCCATCCTCGCACCACTGTTGACTGGGAGCAACACTTGCATTTCAGAGATACTCAGACCTAGTCAGTCGCCTTGCCATTACAATTTGGCCCTTGTCAAAGTCACTGAGATCTTTGTTCCTGCCCATTTCTCCTGCATCCAACACATTGATTTTGAGAACTGATTGTTTATTTAACATCTAATCTACCCAGACCTTAATACGTGGCCTTGTTAGATGATCAATGATATTTGCTTCACCTGTGACTGATCACATTTTACTTTCGAAATATCGGCAATTCAGGGACAGCAATTGTTTGAATGGTGGGTTTATCAGCCTATTATTCTTAATGAAAACCAAAACTAGAAAACCAACTAACCCTTTGCAGGTTCCCTATTAGCATTGGGTTCAAATCCAAAATATTGCCAAAGAGGCGCTTTTACATTTTTTTTTGGAACCAAATCTTCCGCCACGTGATAAGTGAAATCTGTCTCCTGCTGCTGATCTGTGCAGTGACTCGAGCTGCATTGAGCAGACGTGTTCAGTTTTTTATTGTAGAGTCTGTTCTCTAACTTAACTAAATGATTTTTATTACTATAAAAAATCAGAATGATGGTGGGGCGGTGCAGTGGTGGCCAAGTGATGTAACCGGTGTTGCGGCTGAACATCGTGTAACACCAGTAAGACAGAGTATCGCAGCAAGCCTGAACAGAATACATCCTGCCTTCTTTAAAATAAAGCCAATCGCTGATTTGCAAAGTTATTGCATCACTGCAGCTGCCGTTAGAACCAACACATTCTCATCCTTTGGCGTCATATAGGTGACACCATATGACATTTCGTCGAAATCTTACGCACATGGCATCCTTTAGCGTCAACATAACACGCACTGTTATGGGTAGGTTTAGGTCTGGGGTAGGGTTACGGTTATGACGCCTTGGGATTTGCGTCTCATATTGACGCTAAAGGACGCCATGTGCGTAAGATTTCGACGAAATGTCCAAAGCGTCACATGAATGACGCCTTGGGATGAGAACGGGCTGGTTAGAACCTGAGGCTCGCACTTAGGACTACACGTGCATTGGCTGGTCTAGCCTGGAAATTAAGCTTTTTTTTAACACAGTTTGAGCCTATGAAACAACATAGGACAGTGCGTGCCAGATTATGTTGCTGATTTAAAATGTTACTTAATTGTGAGTTCAGCAAGCACTTTTTGAGATTTCAGGATTCCCCCATTCCAATAGATAGGACTTGGTCTTGGATGCCCCAGAGGCGTTGCTAATATGGCCGCAGAGTGAACAGACTTTCCTTGAAAGAGACTTTGTCTGTGGTCTCTCTCCATTTGAAAAGCAGCATAGCAATCAATCAGCGACTGACAAATGCAGATTCAAGTAGCTTTATTGACAAAAAGGCTTTACATTGCCAAAGCATTGGTAGGGCTCTGATCCAATTGTGTTGAGCATTGTCAAATTTACAGGCAACAATGGGCAGCAGATTAGGCTGTGATTGACAGTGCTCTGACCCAATGACATTGAGCATTGTCAGATTAACAGTTCCTGTTCGTGACAAGCACCAGTTTAGAAAACAAGCGCTCCCCGGCACAGGTGAGAGGTGTTGTGCTCAATTCTGACCACTGCCAGATTATTACTCCCCTGAGTCCCCAGTATAAGTAAATTTAGGATTAGGTGTGGGAGTGGGGTTAGGGTTAGGATTAGGCAACCAGGTAGCGGACTCAACGAGAGTTCGGCACAACGCCGGTGTGGTGTGAGTTTAGAACTGAAACTGAAGTAGGGAGGGGAGATATAAGATTAGTCCGTCATGGGCGCTGTGCGCTCGTCAATTGTCTTATATTTGAAAACCTTCATCCAGTAACACTAGTACTGTAGAAAAAGAATAATCAGAAAATATTTGCATTACCCACTGAACAGAGGTTAGTCTGCGTTAATACGTCCCCGCCTGAAAGGCATTAGTTTTACCAAAATATACTGGACAAGATCTTGTATTCAAGGACTGCCACACTATGCAATAGGTGGCAAATTCAACATTTTGCGTCATCTCTGTCTGTCAGGATGTGTCGTGTTATGTGGTAAAGACCTATATAAATGACTGGTGGTCCCATTAGCAATCTTCAGTCTTATCAAGATGACTACAGCGTACAGCCTGTTGCTCTCAGTGGCTTTGACAAGCTTGACACTGACTGGTTAGTAAAAATCATGCTTTACTGATAATACAATAATAACTGAACTGCTTCTGGTTAACTCAAACTTGCATCTTGATTGGTTTAGGTACATTTGGAGCTGATATCATCAATGGCAAAAAAGCCAAGAATTCCTCCATGCTTTACATGGCATCAGTTCAGATTGAAGGACAACACAGATGTGGAGGATTCCTGATCGACCCGAGCTACGTGCTCACGGCCGCACACTGCGATAAAAGGTAATATGATAGTTAGTCTACTGTTAAACTGGGATATGTTTGGTGTTCAACAAAACTGTTCACTGTAATCTGCAATTGTGTTAATGTTAAAGTGGCAACATGACTGTGGTCCTGGGCACCCACAACATCAGTCCACAAGGGGCGAAGCTGAGAAGATATACAGTGCAAAATAAACATAAGCACCCATCTTTCAAAAACGTGAAAGCTGGCAATGACATCATGCTTCTGAAGGTACAATATTTCATGAATAAAAACATTATTTTTAATAATAATAATAAAAATAATAATAGATACATTTATACTTTAACTCTAATTGTATGTGTATTAAAAGTAATTCATCTAATGGTAATCATGAAGACTGCACATTTCTTGTGTGGAATTCTAGCTGTCCAAGAAGCTGAAAGCCAAAGGTGTGAAAACCATCAAAATCCCGAGCAAGGAAAAACCACTGAAGCCTAAATCCAAGTGTCAGGTTGCTGGATGGGGTAAAACCGAACAGCATAATGTGGTGAACGATCTGCTGGTCACAGACGTGTTGACTATCAACTTCACAATCTGCAAGACGATGTGGGAAAAAGTGCAAGTAAAACTCCCAGACAATGTCTTGTGCGCTGGAGGTTTCGAGACTAAAAGTGGCGCTTGTCAGGTCCGTCTACAACAATATTTTGGTGAAATTTCATAATTTGCTATTCTATTTACTTCTGAACTCAGTTGGTTATCAATCTGAAATGCATTGTCTTGCAGGGTGATTCAGGTGGACCACTAGTGTGCAGTGGGAAAGCGGTGGGCATCGTCTCTTTCAACATGGGTCGCTGCGACTACCCAAATGTTCCCAATATTTACACTCAAATTTCAAAATACACAGTCTGGATCAAGAAGGTGATCAATGGAGGTGCCTGATGCCTTTAACACTGAATTATATTGTGCAGTTTGCTAAACTTAGATTTTATGTTGAGGTGAATGCTACCTGTCAAAATGTTTCAAGAAAAGAGCAATAAAAACTCTATAAGCAATAACTCTGCAATTCTTTATTTCTAAAGTGCCACTTCACAGAGAACGAAACCTTTCAGGGGCTGTTTGATACTCAACCACAGCTAAAGTTCACAGCCATCACCACATCCTAGAAGTTACACAACAGTCTTTTTAAACAGACTGGGGGGGGGATGGTCACAAAAACGTTGTTAGTGCATTAGGCAGGTTGAAAGAAAAAGGAAACTGCTTCTGAAAAAGTTCTCATCATTCGTTGTATTTCCTTAAGTTTAAACAGATCTCTGCTCAACTATGTAGGCCATAATGCACACACAACCCACAAACCCTGTATTGTTTTTCCACGCACAATAAGTTCTCTTACATGTTCTGGTAATAAAACGTATGCGGCCACAGAAAACTTTCAAAATGAGTAAAGACGTGCAGAAAATGGTTGGGGTCCATCTTGACACAAATGCAGCATCACTCTGTGGTAAAGCTGAATAGTGTTACTAACTTGTGCTTTTATGTGGTCAACAGATCGTTTCCGAGATTAACTCCCATAGTCTTGTAAACAATGTTTAAAAAAAAAAAACACACAATTACACAGAAGAACTCCATCCATCAAAATATTTGACATGATTTATTTTACATTAGACAAAGCAACACGGGATTATAAACTATACAAAACTGCATTTGTGTCAATATTAAAGGTGAATTTTGGTGAATCAATGCCAGAAAAGAGCATTTCCAGGAAGGGATTTCTCAAATAAATAAAAGTCCAACAACAATATACATATAGAACACTCTTGTATTATTATCTTTAAATTTGGATTCATCTCAAAACTATGTTTCTGTTATTTCTGTAACTGAAAAGCGCATGCGTAAAACAAGTGAATTTTTACCATTGTAATATTCATATTTGAATTTTACAAACTCTAAATGTTGTTCCTCAAAACTTAATGGAATTCAGTCCGGCGTATATGAGGGTGAAAAAGCTTCTTGATGTGTGTCTTCTCAGATGCTGAAACTTTGAAGGTCTAAATGCTCATTTTAAATGTTTTTTAGCGTATTGCAGGCCTTGTTTGGTGTAGTCACTAACTGTGGATGGAGCAACCGATAGAGCGTGAATAGACTTCTGGACCCCTGAGTGAAAAAACAGAGCGATTACAAGACTAGAGTATACTCATATATGTGATGATAAATTATTTGATATTTTAATACACGCATATGAAAACATTTTCCACCAAATAAACGATTGTTTACCTGAGTTCCATGCGTTCAGTGGGGAGAACTCAATTTTAGGCGTGGCTGGAAGCTGAAATATTGCATTAAATACGTTATAACAAAGTGGCTTGAAACAGTAATATTGTGAAATATATATTCTATTTGAATGCATTTTAAAATGTATTTTTTTCTTGTGATGGTGTAACAGGTTAAATAAAAGTAATTATTTCATTTATACACAATTTAGTGATATCCTGTTCCCTTAATAAAAGTCGATAAGAGATGTAAAAGTTAAGAATATAAAATAAATAAATTTGCGAATTCATTTTAGATAAAAGATGGTGATCAACCAATGAGAGCTCTTTGTCATTTGCTCCATGGGCGTCAACGAGCATGCGCGATGACAGAAGAGACGAGCTTGATTGAGAAGAGCAGACGCAATCTGATCGTCGTGATCCGTTTTTATAAATCTTTGATTGAAAATCTTTGAAATAATACGAGAAACCTTGAGAATTAATTAGTTTGATTCATTCTGAATAAGAAGCCGACTGAATTGAGGAATACATTCTACTTGGTGAGTTAGTATCATATAATTAATGATAAAAAGACTGTGTTACCTCATAATAAGATAGAATTACTGCTACTAAACCGTAAATTAGTTGCTGTGGACTGGGTTTTTCTCGTAAAGATTGTATTTTGATCCGAGTAGTCATAAATGTCTAAAGTGAACCGCGTGCTCATTATACATTGCAGTTCACCGACGCCATTTTCTGATCGCGCACGTCTGTAGTTGAGGTGCGCTGTGTGAGAGCAAACGAAAAAGATCGATCACAAAGGTAAATAATTAATCAATCAATTCTGTGAAAAAGATATTTGTATGTTACTGGTTATGTGATTACTTCAGTTTGAGCGGTTATAGTGAACCGCGGGGTTATTATTTGTTCATTTCAGAGTTCACCGTCGCCATTGTTGGCCACGTGTCTGTATAAGAAAAAGAGCTATTGATTCAGAGGTAAACGAATGTGATTATATTATTTCATGAAGAAATGGTGATTGTAACTGTGTATTAGATATTATTCTGGACCTTTAATGTGGAACTTATTTTGAAATGTACTAAATGAATGTTCTGGTCTGTGATCAGGCCAGGTTTTTTTTCTCTCTCCTTTGTTTTTTCTTTTCTTCTTGATTTCGTGGAGACATGATGACTGCACAACCTTCTGTGACATCCTGTAGATTCTGTGTTTGATGGCGAGCCAACCAAGTTTAGAGAAAGGCAGAAGACATCACTTCGTGGAGAGGAGGCCGATATCCTTTCCTTGAGTTTCCAGTGCTACTCGTTGAAGCACGACAAAGTTGACATTTAAGAACTATTTTCTTTTTGAAGGTTTATGGTCAACCACAACCCAGATTTGAGAGACATTGGAACTTTTACGAGAGATACTCGAAGGTCTTGAGAGAGAGATTATTTTCCTATTTGTTTATTCTCTGTTTACTACTTATGTGGGTATATATTTGAGAACACCGACAAGAGTGCACTCGTGGGGGATATTTCCATTATCTGTTTTATTGTCTATTGTATGTGATCTTGTAATTTACTTTATTTTATTTTATTAACTTTCTATCTTTTTTCCCTGCGAAGGAAAAAATCAATTATATTTCCATTTCTAAATCAATCTTGTGTCTGTCTGTTACTACTCATGATAACCCGCTGTCTCCTTAGCGATCCCTGATTCTTCTGACGGAATTCAAATTTTATCTGTATTATAACAGTAATATAAAAAGTCTACTAAATTACTGCAGACGAGTGCTACAATGGCAAAGCTGTATTTTCAGCATCATTACTCCAGTCTTCAGTGTCACATGATCCTTCAGAAATCATTCTTGTATGCTTTAAAGTACCACTATTATGCTATTTTAAAAGTCCCTGTAAAGTCAAAATTAAGTATGTGTTTTGAGTTTGTCACACCACAGAAAAATGTGTTATTAGTCACCCAGCCAAATTTGAATGATAAAAAAAGCCAGCAAGTACATAAAATAAGCTATCAAAATCTTGAAAAAATGAGCAGTAATCTCTGCTCTCAAACGCTGGGGGCGTGTCCACTGGCTGCGCTGAAACCACGCCCACTCGCGGGAAAGCTTAAGCTGCCGTCGACTCGCCACACTCAACTCTACAGCCGGAATGGATGCTCGCACGGTGGGCACGCACTGCCGAATGGCACCAGTTGTCGGCGCGACGGGAGGATGAAGGCTGAGGCGGGAGTCGGTTCGGCCCCATTCACCAGTAACAGCGGATTATCAGTGAATCCCAGACAGTTATCTCCGACGAAAGTTTATAAAACTATCCAGTGTAAAATGATCACTTACAGAGGCGGGTTTTGGCGGTGATCCTCAGCTCTCCATCAAAGGTGGCTCTTCACAAAATTAATCCACTTCTTCTTGATGTAATCGTTTTTCGGAAATTTAAATAAGGACACCGATCTGTTTTGTACGTGATCCGGTGATCGCATCCAGGTAGTACGCATTTCCGTGACGAAGGCATAGCTAGTAGCTAGCAATCTGTTGGCTGTGTTACTAATAATAGTACTGACAGTAACTCGCGATTGAGCGGCAAACTGATGTGAATGTGCTCTATAATATTGTTAGGAGCGGCCAGCCTCAGTGGCCTCAGTGCGTCATCAAGTAGGGGCGTTGTCCAGGAGCTCAAGGGCTCCAGTGCGTCATCGAGCCCTGTTTTAGCCCCGCCCAGAAAATCCGGAAAATAGCAATGGTGAAAAACTGTTTAACGGTCTAACTCCACAATTCAGTACTTCACAGTTCACAGTCTTTGTAATATGTTTTAGCAATACATTTCTAACATTTATAATGTGTTTAGAATTTTTTTTTGAAATTGCCTTTACAGGGACTTTAAAGGTTTCTAATTTTGTCTCCTAAAACAGGTTTACATGCAATCAAAGTAGGGCTGTTGCGATAACCGCAATATTGTAGTAGTACCGATACTGAGCGCCTGCGATTACCTGCATCTGTCTTTGAGGTCAAGTTATATATATTCGTAAATAGGTTGCCGTGTCCAAGGAAAGCGAAATATTTGTCATCCTTTTAACGTGTAAGGGTATTTACCATGAATGGTGTCAGCGCTGGTCAATGGATTGAATCAATGCCATTGGTCTCTATTAAAGGCGGGCGTACACGGTGCGATTTTTAGCTGTTTTACAAGCTCGCAGATGATTTTTTCACTCGGGAGAAATCGCGTGTAAATCGGTTATGCTCGCATGTCCCGGCTCGTATCGTGTGCGAGGAAGATACGAGCCGAGCCGAGCACCTCTCGACCTCCCGATAATTTTTAAGCATGTCGAAAAAGTTCGGGAGCTGTCGGCTTGCATTCGTGAGGTGTGTGCGGTTGAATGAGCCGATTTGTCGATCTATCCGAATTTGACCAATCAGAAACTGAGAAAATCCACAGAAGAAAGACGAAAATGGTGTGGACTACTAGAAACACTGCTTCAATTAATGTTTTTATGTTGACTTTGTGAAAGGTTAACTAAACAGCATCTGCCGTGTTCCTGCTGGCCAGTATTTGGCATATTTCATTCTGTAACATACAGATCTGTATTATGCTATTGTTTTTGATAGTGTTATACATTTCTTACAGATTCTTACACGTCACGATGATCATTACGTTTGTATCTTCAGCCTAATCTTTTTTTTATTAATGCCGACAGAACAATGTTGCCAGATATTGCTACGAAAAACAAGCAAAAACAAACAAAAACAAAGAAATTATAAAAAATCCGAAATAAGTTCAAAGCTTGTGTTTTGGAAATAAGATTAATATATCACGAACCACTTTAATAACTTCTAAACTGTGACATTAATCCAAAAAACAAGTCCGGAATACTACTGTCACCTTTCCATTATGTGGATCTGGCAACACGGGATCTGGCACCCGCGATCTCACTCACAACGCGCTCAAGCTCACTCAAGCCCCGTTCACTGCGCTATAGCTTCTCGCAGCAAAATGAATTGCAAACACTCAACATGATGAGGTGGTTTAAACGGCTAATTAATCATTCAGAGAGCTTGAAATTTTATTTTTGAATGTGTAGCCTACCGTAACTATGTTTTTTAACTCATTCACACACACACACACAAGGGTGACCGGACGTCCGTTTCCCGGTGCTGAAAACGAGTATATGTAGCAAAATAATCACGCCTTGTATCAATATTTTATATGCCGTTATGAGAGAGTTTTTGGCGCGGAACTTCGTGCGATTTCTTCGGAATTCAGCAGGTCGTAAAATCGTGTCGTATATCACTGCCTCCGTACGATTTTCGGATAAACTCACTCGTAAAGTGTGCGTGGACATACGATCTTCCGACCGTCAGAATTCGCACCGTGTACGCCCGCCTTAAGTGAAGCTTCAGCGTTACCCATGCGACGTATTGCTGGTCAGCTGAGCTTTGAAAAGTGGAGCTCAAAGTTAAAATAATCAACACCCTGTTTTATTACATCGATCTTTTAATGAATCAGTGTTTTTGAACATGTTCGTTGAATGAACGGTTTAATGAAACACTCAAAGACAGTCCCTTGCCGTCACCTAGTGGCTTAACAATGTAACTGCGCGCTGTGTAACAGCCTGTCTATGCGCAGAGATGAAGACGATGATACTGGTGAAATATCAGCAGAAATCCTCTTATCAGAACTAAGTGTTATACATGTTAAAATAGCCTAACGAGCTTATTGTCAGGATTATGTTCTGTTATGTGGACCCTTATTTTGACGCTGTTTAGTTTCGGTTACATTGGTTACTGAATATGTCCTCGCTTTTGTGCATGCTTACCACATAGTAACACTTATTTAAATAGCAACAAATAAATCAAAATAAACAAATAAATGGCGATAATACCGCATATTGTGCTATTGAGCCACTTAAAATTACAGCAAGGGAAATTCCTTCACGACAGCCGTACATTAAAGGTAAAAAAATAAAAAATAAAAATAAAACTCGCAATTTCTCATTATATACATCACATTATTCAAAGATTCGCCAACGACTCGTCCGATGATTCAGACCCTCTAAATCCCTCTTTTCCTACTCTGCTTTGATTGGCCAGACGCAACACAAACCGATGTGTATATTTCAAATGTATTGTTGAGCAAATGCGGGAACTGTATAAATAACAGTGCATATGTTCGCACAGCTAATTTGCACAAGTATTACTATTTTCAGTAAGAGAGTTATAACGAGAGTTAGCCAGAAACTTACACAATATAAAACACAAAACTGTGTATTTTTACCAGCCGGTAGAAAATATATACGTCAATAATTTATCATACTAACAGGTTGTGATTCTGAGGATCAAGTAGGTCCAAATAAAGTGGGTACTGTCTAGGGATGGGCACAGTACTCGATCACTCGAGTACTCGAACGTGACAGCGACGGTCGATCATAAAATCGATGATCTGATTTTTTTCTGATTGGTTATAGCAGCATTTTGGGTGGGACATTGAGCTCTGATTGGTTAGCGTTGACAGAACGCGGTCCAAAGTCCCAAACTGAAAAACAGAGAAAATGGCTTCAAAGTCACGTAGTGATGTCTGGCTTCACTTCGACAAAATAGACGAAAAAACTGTTCAGTGCAAAATATGCAGCGCCAAGCTGTCACACAAATCTACCACAAGTACAATGCGTTATCACTTAGTATTTGTACATAAAATGTCTTCCGATACCACCAAAGACGCAACTCAGACGAGTGCACCGCAGCCAGAGGTGAAAAGATGACACAACTAATCACCGAAATGATAGCGAAAGATTTGCTGCCCATTCGTTTCGTCGAAGGAGAAGGGTTTAAAGATTTGATGATTTCGGTAAGGATTACGGCACTGGCGCGAGTGATTTTTGTTCGCGTGACACTGAAATTGAACGCTACTTCAGTGAGCCATGCATCTCTGTAAACCAGGACCCTCTACTGTGGTGGAAGGTAAATCAGTTTACAAAGCTGAGCATCATTGCCCAGTGGTACCTAGCTGTTCCTGCGAAGCGCGTTTTTTCCACCGCCAGGCTAATTGTGAATAGACTCCGCACACGCCTCTTACCTGAGCACGTAGACCAACTTATCTTTTTGAACAAAAATAAATATGTAGGCTGTAGCCTATAGTTAAGTTTCATCAGTCGTGGCAAATAGGCCTATACAGGATGGGGGTTTTTTTTGTGTTTGTTTTAATAAATGATTCCGTCTGTTTTATTTACACATAGAAGTCGTTTGTTACACTTGTTAAATGAAAACTAAGCTGTTCATTTTTGTTTTTGTTTCATAAGCACAGTTGAAATATGCTGCTGAAGTAGCTTGACACTGAAGAGAACGTTTTATTTACTGTTGAATAAAGTAGCCTAAACGTATCATGTGTATTCATTTTTATGATGATGAACATATCCTTTATATTGTATTCAGAATTCATCAATCATGTGTTTTTCAGTAATTTAAGTCAGTTTTACTCTGAATTAAGTGTAATTTTAGTCAATATACTGTAAAATAACATTTTGTTCTATCAGAAAGTGCTAATGTAATCCAAAATATTGCTAAAATATTAAATTGATTTCTATGTCTCCATGACGGACACGCCCGAACAAGCCCTGCCCCCCGAGTGATTGTTTTTTGAGACCTATCAATGATCAAAATAAGAAATTGACAAAAATGCCCATCACTAGTACTGTCCCATCTTTAATGGATAAGCGTTTTAGACCTCATGGAAATTTGAGAAGCAATCATCGAAAGGTTATACTACTGTTGTATAACTTATCTTTTTTGTAGGATTATTAAAGTTTTTGCTGTCACTTTTGATCAATTTAATGTGTTCTTGCTGAATTGAAGTATTTTTTTTTTAAACACCAATTTACCAATCCTAAATTTTTAAATAGTAAGTCAATTTATTCTTTCCCTGCGGTCA
Organism: Rhinichthys klamathensis goyatoka; assembly: GCF_029890125.1. Lineage (NCBI taxonomy): Eukaryota > Metazoa > Chordata > Actinopteri > Cypriniformes > Leuciscidae > Rhinichthys > Rhinichthys klamathensis. Next base: position 1,313,632 of record NW_026606664.1, on the reverse strand, counting down.
CATCTTTGTAAATAAATGCCTGGTGAGGTTTAGTTGGTGTCATCTGACGTTCTTTATATACCTTTACACTGCACTGAATGTCACAGACTCCACTTTCAGTTATACGTTCAGTTTCAGTACTTTTCGTACCTCAAAGCCAAAGTACTTCATCCACTCCTCCACAGCTGGTGGGATGGCTGCTTTAGCTCGGCCCAAGGCAACAGATCCCTCCTCGCTACCTCCAAGAAGTCCCGAATCATATGCCACATATAGGGCTCCTCCTGCAATGGTCACTTTTGTGGCAAACCTAAGATATACATAACCATTCTGTCATTCGAAGTCAAAAAGCCACATTGAGAAGTTGTTTGTTAGCACGCTAGCTATCCTTAACCTACTATGTAAAAATGAACACAGCTACTCAAATGCATGCTAATTTAATTTACAAGTATTATAGATATATAGAAAACTATCGAAAATAATAATGCACAAAATATGCCAACCAACATAACTCTTAAGCCCAAACAGACACTTGAAAGCTAACTGCTAATTAGCTCCATATACAACAACGCAATGACACTTAACTTACTTGACTACAGGCAAAATCTTGGCAGCCATGGTCTTAAAAGCAACAGTATGCTAAAAAGTGCAAAACTGTGAAACAAAAACTCAACTTCACTAATTATGTTGCTCTACTTGACAGCGAATTCCACTGACAAGGGCATTTGCACCAGTGGAATGAACTGGACTGGAGGCAATAAAGTTGGTTTTGAATGGCTGAGACGTTCGCAATCCGCAGATTCGACTAAATAAACGTCGGATGTATATACATGTTATTTGTGTTTCTGTAATAAAAAAAAAGTAAATAAATACAAAAAAATAAATAAATAAAAGCACACGATTGTTAGTGTTAATATTAATAATAAACGACTTGGTTTAATTTATTTGTTGAATGTGCCGCCATGCACTTGCTGTCAGCCGCTGTCTCATTATTATTAATCGTATTAATCATTAAGAAACATTTTTTTAATGTAATATTGTGGTTTTATGTTAACGGAATCTCTTTCCAAGCCCTAACAACGTCAATGTCAAATCTAATAAGTAACTCAATAGTTTAGCCATGCAGAGTTTACAGAAAATTAATCCTTAATCGTGATTTTCGGTTTTTATTTTCTAGCCGATCTGTTTTCTTTTTTTCTTTTATAAACACACACAAAAATGTTTTAAATAATAATGACAACAAAACTTAAAATAATTGTTAATACACCAGCAGTAGTAGGCTACTAGCGCGTTTGTTGCTCTCAAGATTATTTAAACGCCACACTTAAATCGGATTGTACTTTGGTTTGGCTCCGCCTGTCTGACACGATCTGGTTCTGCAGGTTCTTTGGTTATGTCGACTGACTTTTGACAGTTGATCGGTTCAAGTTCACATTTCTGTAAGCTGTTCTGTGGCATCTTCTACAATTTTTCACAAATGAATCTTTATGCCAAGTTACTGTTACTGTGCAGCATAGGCGTCGCTTTCATTGCGGTTCGATGGAGTGCTACGTCGTTTAATGAGGGTGAGTTGAACGGACGCCTTTTTGTTTATCTGTGCTGTAATAAAATGTAATCGTTGGCTATAGCCTGTGTAATACCAGATTAAAGTCATGTGCAAGACCCATGATAAGTCAGTCCAGGATTTAGGAGGAAGAAATGTTTTTGTCTTCCTTTTTTTGTAGCAATATTTGTGCGTTTAATAGTAGCTAGGTAGTTATAGGCTATTGCAGGTAATTAGAGTAAATAGCTATTTGCACTTTTGGAGACTAATATTTTATATAGTAGGCTATACCTTTCTGTTAATATTGTCTGTTCTCTTTCTTGTATGCGGTCAAATAATATTAATTCTGAAATAATAATAATAAAAAAAAATGGTTCCTTTAAATGTTTTTAATATGTTCCTCAAAACTCAAGTAAGCTCTCAGAAATGTGATATTTGTCCAATAATATACTGTAGAAAAGTTTGGAGTTTGACATCAGTAAAAAAATATATATATATATTTATATATATTAACTGTCAGGAAAGTACATCAGTCAGAATTAAAACATGAAAAGTAAAATGCCATTCATCATTTTATTTTGTCACTTTGAGATATTAAAATCAGCTCTGTGTTGCGCAAGGCAAGATAACAAAAATTATCTGAACAGTTGCTTATGCAATGCATAATGTTATTTTATTACTTTATGTGTAAGTAAGTGGGTGAGTGTGTTAAAGAATGAAACATGATACAACTGCATGAACTTTGTAAACCGAAATGAACTGGCACATTCATAACAGTTTTAATATAGTTGATTATTGCTCTTCATCTAATTGAAAATTGATTTTCTCCAATTGGCAACTCGTGTAATAGATTTCTACAAATGCCAATATTTGATTGCTATCAGTATCAACATGACTATTCAGACAAAAATGCCACAACACATCACCACATATTTGCTCATATATGTATAAATATTGAATACAGTTACCGAACATCCCTCCAAGAATCATTTCAGGCTTTTATTTTGCAGCCTACAGTGACATTTATACAATTAAGCGTCTCTGCCCCGCAGGTTAACGGCTGTACAAAGGACCTCGTTTTGCCCTCAAAATAATTACTGCTACCGCAGACTGTTTGTCATAATACAGAGAGACTATTGAAAAAGTTTAATATAACTTTTTTTACCCAATGGCCATGACTAATGGGAAATGGCCACATATAAAATCTTCTAACAAACTGAAATTGCGATAACCTAAAAAGCATAGAAAGCTGGTTTTATAATTTGACCTTTACAACCATGAACATTAAGTACACCATTATGAGGCATTTTATGTAATGATATTTAGTCAACATGAAAATGTGATTTGTGTCTTGTTAGAGTCTTTGAAAGGTGCCCGGGTGTTGGTGACCGGTGCCAGCACTGGCATCGGCGAGCAGTTGGCGTACCAATACGCCCGTTTAGGAGCCCAACTCGTTATCACGGCGAGGAGAGGAAATGTCCTAGAAGAGGTCAATGAGCTTTACTTCTTTCGTTCATCATTTACATTTAATTCAAGGAGGTATGATTGTTTCAAAATGCTTCCTCTGACTGCAGGTTGTGCGCAAGTGCCAGGAAATGGGGGCTCAAAAGGCCTTTTTCATCCCCGCGGACATGGCGAGCCCGTCCGATGCCGAGCGCGTGGTACAGTACGCCATCGAACAGCTCGGGGGGCTGGATTTCCTGGTTCTGAACCACATTGGGCCCAGTCCATACAGTATGTGGAATGGAGACGTAGAGCACACGCGATGGCTGCTACAGGTGTAGAATCACAATGAAAAAAAAAAGGTTTTCATAAAAGCATAGTTCATCCCAAATATGAGATTTCTATTATTATTTACTCACCCTCATATTGTTTCAAACCTGTATGATTTTCTTTGGTCTGTGGAACACACAAGAAGATAGTTCGCATAATGTCCTGACTGCTCTTTTTCATACAATGAAAGCGAATAGGGACCAAAAATGAAATAGGCCTACTGTAAAATTACCATTAATAGTAATGTAATAACTAATTAATTAAAAGAATCACTGTAGCTCTCAAATCTCATTCAGACTGTATACTCAAATATGACACATCAAGTCTTAATGGTAATATTTGGGTGAACTATACCTGTTACTTTTAATCCCATATGGTCAAACTAACTGAAATATATGACTTGATTTGTCTTTCATTCATCATACACTCTCTTATAGGTGAATTTTCTCAGTTACCTACAGATGGCTCAGAAAGCTTTGCCGACACTTGAAAAGAGTAAAGGATCGATAGTTGTTGTTTCCTCCCTTCTAGGTGATTAAAATATTAAACTTTTCTCACAGCTCTTGCTGCTTCAACCAACGAACAAATGCTGAAATAACATCTAACTGTTTTTCACAGGGAAAATGTGCAGCCCCTTCGCTTTACCATATGCCGCAACTAAGTTTGCACTCAACGGTTTCTTTGGAGGCCTCCAGCATGAGCTAGCAATGCAAAAAAGCAATGTGTCCATAACCATCTGCATACTTGGACTGATTGACACAGATAGTGCTATGGAGAAAATCAAGTGAGAACAAACTAACATCAAAGTCTTGGGTTCTTAATGCTAATAAATGACAATTAAAAGCTTTTACCTAGTGCTTGCTCAGTACTGGTTAAGATACCAAAGAACAAATGGCCAGACATAAAGTCATAAATAGCGGTTGTTCACTTACTTGTGTAACTCATAGTTTTGTAACAATCTATATCACATGACAGCTCATGTTCCAGATAAAAGGTTCATTCTTCGTGTCTCTTATGTGTTTAATAGAGGTTACATCAATATGACCGGCTACCCTGCACATGAGTCTGCCCGGCACATTATCGAAGCTGGAGCATCTCGACAGCCTGAGGCATTTTACCCCTGGTACACCTTCTACGCCTGTCTCTTCAGGGATTGGTTCCCCTACTTCAGAGATCTGGCAATTCAAAATTCCTACACATATGATCCATAACCATAAGTTAATACGGAACTAATTACTGAAAGCTGACAGTTCCTTTGAAATCCATGTGTGGAGAAATGCATTAGTGAGTGCATGAGCTATGAAACAACAAGCCCTGGTGACAGTTGCATAAACATAGCCATTAGTTAAGACTTAACAACTATGACCAACTAGCAGTTGGTAAGGGGTTGCCAGCCTTACGTTTCATTATCAAATTAGACTAATCTACTTTTTTTTATGTAACTGACTTAGAATAAAACTTTTGAGAACCTGTTGTGAAATTTAGACTATTAACGATAGATTAAAGTGTTTTATAGTAGGCTACATTATCAAGGGATTATTGCTGCTGTGAGGATTAAAAGTGTTTATAAACTTGTCGATTTTACCGTGTCTGTTGAAAACCGTGTGCCCTTTTTTGGAAGAAGCTCTAAGAAATAGTTTGTATCGTCTGAAACATTCCCTGGTTTTTCTCCATGACTGTAAAGCACTCTGAACTTACCTCATGTTTTCTTATCAGTGACTACCTGACCTATTGCCGACGCGAAAATCTGCTATCATACTTGACAATAAAGACGTTACACTAAATGCGTGCCGCTTGAGTTTTATTGCTGATAAAATTCAACATTTAGAGCTTGCAAGATAATGAATATTATGATGTTTAAGAAAAATAAGTGGCGCGCGCTGTCTGTTTTTGGCCCGTAGCCTAGGCTACAGTAAATGCAAATCAGAAAAAAGCCGCGAATACGAAACAAAGATACTTTGTGGTAACTTTAATAGCTATTACACTGATTCGAAACTATAACATATCATTAAGTTACATTAAACCTCTCCTCTGTATATGAGGGTTATTTTCTTTTCCTCAAGCTTAACGCTATTTACTTTGAATGTTGTAGCACAATATGTCCGGAAGAGGGCAGCAGACTCTTGATAGTAGCGAGCGACATAAAACAATCGTTAGTGCACGTGTTCCCCATTCAAGATTTGACCAGTAGGTGGATTTATTGTATGACCGCCAAGAATCAAGATAAAGACTTTTCTCTTTTGAGTGAGTCCTTCATTAGAAAGAGGCTCCATTTTAATTCCCTGCAATTACAAATTGGGTCATAATATACTGAATTCACCGAAGAGCTAGATGAGCTGAAATTATGCCAGGCTGTATCAATTCTCATGTACTTGACTGGGTTTAAGAGGAAAAATCAAAGCCAGAACCGCCTCCTACTTAATGTGCACTGCCTTAAGCATTACGCATATGCTATCTCTTTTTTACTCACACTTTCCCCTTCTTTCTCAGACACACACCCACACATGCCCGCATACACACTCATGATGGGGCCTCCAGGGGGAAGGCGCAGGCCCGGCTGCCTGGGATAGCAGCCAGTAACACCTGCAACAGATTAGAGCTCCTAATGCTGAGCAATAAATCCCCCACCCTGTCCTGCATCACCATGAACATGAACTGCAAAACTATCTATCAATCTATCTATCTATCTATCTATCTATCTATCTATCTATCTATCTATCTATCTATCTATCTATCTATCTCAGGAAAGAAGTAGCATGCTTCATAAAATAACTGTTTAGATCTTTTCAATAATCAGTTGATTCTCTTCACAAAAATGGTTTGAATGATTTGTTCACAAAAACTTGTCCATTCTCAAGTCAACACGCTGTCTGTCTAATTAGGAACTGATCTCAGTCTGTTCTATTATATCTCCAAATTATCCAAACATCTTTAAAACTAATTTTAAGAAACAACATAAACACTTAAAAGTAGTATTTCACATTTAATGGCTTAAAATCCAACTTTTCTACTTTCTAAAAAGACCCCCAGTGTCCCCAAATTACATCTGAATCTAGAAACAGTACCGCTGTTGTTCTGGACCCAGATGTCCTGTTCAGTGTGGACAGTGCTAGTCAAGCGGAGGGTAGACGCTGGAGGGGGTGTTTGTAGTTAGATGGAAAGGGTGTGTTAGCCCACCCTCTAGCCTCCTAACCCCTTTCTCGCCATGCTTTTCAAATAGCACACAATGGTTGACACCTGTGTCCTTTCAGAGCGGCCACTGTTATTGTTTACACACTCGGCAGAGGGGAGGAAGAGGCCACAAGAGCTGTGAAACGGGCCAAAGCTGCAGCCCTTTACCTCCCTCCTTTTAATTAGGACGCTTCACCCAGACCCAAGCACACATGAGTTGTATGTGAATGTGTGTGTTCATTTCTGCACCAGTAGCAATGAAATTTAAAGGAATAGTTCACTAAATGAATGTCCAATTCATGAAGGAATTGTTCTTATGACTCAAATATTTTCAATGAATCAGTTGATCCAGTTTACACAACCAGTCTGAAGGATTTGTTCACAAATCAGACTGATGCATTCTTAAGTTTAACTCAGGGACAGACAGACAGACAGACAGACATAGATGAATAGATGGATAGATAGATAGATAGATGGATAGATAGATGACGGACGGACGGATAGACAGACAGATAGATAGACAGAGAGGCAGACGATAGATAGATAGATAGATAGATAGATAGATAGATAGATAGATAGATAGATAGATAGATAGATAGATAGATAGATAGATAGATAGATAGATAGATAGATAGATAGATAGATAGATGACGGACGGAACGGATAGACAGACAGATAGATAGACAGAGAGGCAGACGATAGATAGATAGATAGATAGATAGATAGATAGATAGATAGATAGATAGATAGATAGATAGATAGATAGATAGATGACAGACAGACAGACAGACAGATAGATAGATAGATAGACAGACAGACAGACAGACAGACAGACAGACAGACAGACAGACAGAGAGCCAGATAGATAGATAGATAGATAGATAGATAGATAGATAGATAGATAGATAGATAGATAGATAGATAGATAGATAGATAGATAGATAGATAGATAGATAGATAGATAGGGGTGGGCGATTTTATCGATTCTGCGAAATAAATCGATATTTTTCCCCCCAAGATAGTAGGCTATCGATATTTAAGCAGCGAGTATCGATATTTAAGTCCCATTCAAATCCCCCGTGTTTAACTTGGCTCGTCAATTGGCCGTTCACACATCGTGTCTTTTGCGCGCTCAAGTTCGTTATTTCAAATGTAGGCGCGCGGAAAGCGCGCTCATAATTGAAGCGACGCGCTCATTTTCTCTAGGCGCAGCGAGATGAAAACACCTCAACTTTTCAGAATGGCGCAAGCGCACCGCAGTTCATGTGATAACCAACCATCAGTTTCACCCTTTCCATAAGAACATTAAAAGCTCGGCCAACATGAAGGATGGGGGTGCACCCAAACACTACGGGTGTTTTTCTCTGCTCCGTAAATAAATCTTGTAGCAGAGCAGAGCTACAGCAAGCGTTTTTCGGTGGTGGAAATCAATTAGCTACTAAAACCTCGTTCTTTGTCGTTGTGGAGAGCGCAGTTAATGGTTGCTTAGCAACGACAGACGCCACGGGAAAATCGGACCGAATTTTACTATTAATAATAAATGATAAGCTAATGTGCATTGTAAATCATGTCAGTAATTTATCTTTTTTGACTCATTCTTTTTATAAAAGGCTGAAATATGTGAGGTTTATCTTTTTATAAAACCTTTTTTCTCAAAACTTTATTTGCACTTTTTAACTCTACATTGTTAATTACAATACTGCACTTTATTTACTTTTCAAAGACTTGCAAGCTACAGTTTGAATTGTTTCAATAAATGGAACTAATTTTCTCAACACATCTTTAATTCATTTTGTCCAGTATTTGCAAGCTGTAGCTCTGTCCAGTCAGAGACATATATTGTGTAATTGATGTTTTTAGTTTTCAGTTCAATTAATTCAATCAAAGTAAATGGAACACTCACAAGATGTCACCAAAATCACTCTGTCCCCTTTAAATCTTTCAGAAAATGATGTAAGTGTATCGAATTATATCGAATCGTATCGTTGGCTGAATATCGTGATATATATCGTATCGTGAGCTGAATATCGTGTATCGTATCGTATCGTGAGATTAGTGTATCGCTACAGCCCTAATAGATAGATAGATAGATAGATAGATACAGACAGATCTATAGATAGATAGACAAACAGACAGACAAACAGATAGATAGATAGATAGATAGATAGATAGATAGATAGATAGATAGATAGATAGATAGATAGACAGATCTATAGATAGATAGACAGACAGACAAACAGATAGATAGACAGACAGACAGATTGATAGATAGATAGATAGACAGACAGACAGACAGACAGACAGACAGACAGACAGACAGACAGATAGATAGATAGATAGATAGATAGATAGATAGATAGATAGATAGATAGATAGATAGATAGATAGATAGACAGACAGACAGACAGACAGACAGACAGACAGACAGACAGACAGACAGACAGACAGACAGACAGACAGACAGACAGACAGACAGACAGATAGATAGATAGATAGATAGATAGATAGATAGATAGATAGATAGATAGATAGATAGATAGATAGACAGACAAACAGACAGACAGACAGACAGACAGACAGACAGACAGACAGACAGACAGACAGACAGACAGATAGATAGATAGATAGATAGATAGATAGATAGATAGATAGACAGACAGACAGACAGACAGACAGACAGACAGACAGACAGACAGATAGATAGATAGATAGATAGATAGATAGATAGATAGATAAACAGACAGAAAGACAGACAGATAGATAGATAGATGATAGATAGATAGATAGATAGATAGATAGATAGATAGATAGATAGATAGATAGATAGATAGATAGATAGATAGATAGATAAACAGACAGAAAGACAGACAGACAGACAGATAGATAGATAGATAGATAGATAGATAGATAGATAGATAGATAGATAGATAGATAGATAGATAGATAGATAGATAGATAGATAGATAGATAGATAGATAGATAGATAGATAGATAGATAGATAAACAGACAGAAAGACAGACAGACAGAGAGATAGTTTCCGAGCAGTGTTTGTACTTCAATAGATGTGGCGAACAACAAAAGGATGTATGGGTTTATTTGTTGTTTTTTCCTGCTTGCTACAGGAATCATTTGTGCGGTTCTCTGTTGGCTTGGCTTGTATTTGTGGTGATGTATTGATTAAATAATTAGTGGGCATCTGCCGTGGATCTGAATGTGTATGCGGGCATTATTTCGACATGACATGTTTTCGCCCTGTATCTGAGCTTAATGAAGTCCAATGCACAATTATGCATATTTTTGTACCCTAGCCCTTCTCTTTCCCTTCTGTTTTGGGGGGCTCATGGGTGGCAGGGTGGGGGTTAGATGAATTCTTCTTTCTCTCTCTTTTTCTCTATAAAGGGGAGAAATACCAATTAACAAAGGATAAGAAGTGAACCGTAAATACCCTCAACAAGGCCCAGCAAGAACAAGAACTGGCTTTCTCTCTCTCTCTATCTCTCTCTCCCCCATCTTCTATTCCCTCCACCTTTCACAAAGGGAAGGCTCGGAGCTTACAAAGTGCCAATTAACACTGAATGTTTGGCCCTTGCGCTTCCCTCCCGGAGCCGCTGACAGCGATGGTGTTTGGGTTAATACCGAAGGCCTGCAAAGAATTATAATTCTCCTCCTTCGCCCCCCCTCCCCCATCCCTCCATCTCCTCCCATCCTCAATCCCTTTATTTTGTTTCCAACGGGGTGGTTTTACAGTTCAATGCACGTTCAAAGGGTGATATAAGATGACTTTCCAAAGAATTTTGTTTGGAGCGGTGGAGAGGAGCAGGGTAGGGGTTGCCATTGCGGTGGGACGATCGGTTAAAGGACAGCAATCGAAAAAAAAAGTCAGACAGACAACCAAGGCTTCCTTTATAGTGGTGTTTGGCATGCATTTTGGATTTGAACAAAAACCAATCACTAAGGAGTGAATTGACTAAACGGCTGTCCAGTGTTTATCTCCTCAACAAAATTACAGAAAAAGTTTGTTATTGAGGGGTTGGAACCGTCAAAGTGAGTGAGACGAAAAAATCATGAAACGGAAGTTGCGATAGTCTTTTCTTCCGTACTAGAGCACGAATGCACACGCGCACTCTTCAAAAACGGCACTTTAACAGCAATTCTAACTCCAACCACAGGACGAGAGCTGTCGTTTCAACCACACAACTTTGCGATGGTGTTTGCGAATGTTCGTTGGAACTATGGTTTCGGAAAACACAGACTCGTTGAACTAAGCTGATAACGGCAGAACTTGCGACCATAGTTGGCTAACGATGTTGGCTAACGATGAAACGCACCTCTGTGTAGTTCCAGTCTCTATGAAGCCCCTCCTTCCGAAAAGCGCAATGTGCTCTGATTGGTCCTCTGGACCAGTGTGTTGATTGGTCAACCGCTTCGAGCGTGTTTCTGAAGTGTCGTGTATCCAAGTGAAACGGCTCGTCCATGGGGGATTGAGTGGATGGTTGTGGTTTGCTATTGGTCGATCTCATGTGAGTGACAGGTTGTCCCGCCGACCCACCAGTGATTAAAGAAATCATGTGCATGGATAAATCATTTATAATAAATACTGCAATATTCCATAAAAACAAAAAAAAACTAGATTTGTCAATTTTGATTTCATGGTGACTTTAAAATGAAAAGAATTCACAATATTTTATTACAATTGTGTACTCTATAGCATTATTTAATGAGCTCAAGTTTTCACAAAAAGTACAGTTTAGAATTCTTTGTTCATTTTGACACATTTAAATTAATATAAGTGGTTAAATATTTTAATTATGCATGTTCTTGTAAACTAAAATGTAATTTTCGTCAATTAAAAATGAGATGTTATTTTAGTTATATGACATTATGATTATTGACTATATTTGAAGGATATTTTGGTCAACAGACAAAAACACTGACTGAAAAAGTGAGCACCATAGTAACCATAGCAATGATGGCAAATATGTAAAACACACACGCATGCTCAGCAAAATCCCATGCATACCGGAGGCGTCCAGTGGGCGTCACAATGCTGCTTTGGGTCATTTCGTGGACCATATGGCAGTGACATGGCTGTTTCTCTTCTATGCCTGGACTCATAAATCAGCAGGTTAAATAAAAGAGAGGGCAAATGGGGTTAAACCCTTGAACATGCCCACGTCTCCAGTCAGGACATCCTTCACCGTCAATGTGGGATTAGTTGATCATCAGTGAAGATCACAGTATAAAAGGAAAATGCGACCTCAAATTAACCTTTTCAAGTCCGAGTCTAAATGCATGACATTTTGCTGATGACAGTGAACTAGAGTCTGTAATTGTGGTGATCATGACCAAAAAAATCATGAGGACAAGGACAATTACTTTAGGTTAAACTTTATCAGGTGAATGTGATGTAGAGCAAAACTGTAAAGCAAATTTGGGACTTTTCAATGAGGTTCAAAGTCTTGATTTTGTTTTTGGGGTCTAGAATAGGTTCTCTTACGAGAGGTTCTCTCGTATTGCGTAAGCTAGCTTACGCTGCGGGAAAGATTCATCTTTGCTGAGATATTGAAGCCAAAAAATTATTTCATAATTTGTATCCATTGACAACGCAGTTCCTCTGCGGCAGACCTAGAGCAGGCTAGCTAGAAGCTCATTGGTTCGCTCAGAGAGAACTGCTTAAGCCTATGGGAGAGCGGGGCTGAACCCGCTTCCAATGAGAGGCGCCCGCGCGCTCATTGCGTCATGGCCCGCCAGAATGGGCGTGGCTATGGTGTATATAACAGTCTCTCCCAGGCTTATATGTTGATTCATTTCATCTTCAGCAAGCTGCACGCTTCTGCTGTCCTGAGAAAAGCCGTCGCCGTCGAGAAGGCATCACTCTAGCGAGCTCCCGGACCCTGAAGAAGCCGGCCGTCTTCGCCACCTTCAGCCGCCCTGCAAGCTAGCGCCATCCGACGACTGTATCCTTCTCTTTTCTCTATTTATATCTAAAAGAGCCGAGCGTCTTTTTAAAGATGTCTCGTTTTTCCTGCGGCTCTTGCCGCGCTCGTCTCGAGGACGGAGACCGCCATGTCATCTGCGCTCTCTGCCTGGGACTCGAGCACGCAGAACTCGCCCTCGCGGATGGAGGATGCGACTTCTGTGAGAGCCTGCCGTTGTCGTCCCTGCAGGCACGACTTCTGGCAGCAAAATCCGCTCCCGCGCCGCCTCCCTCTTCGCCGCATAAGAAGAAACGCCGCTCCCAGAGGCCGCCGGAGCCCCCTGCGGAACCATGCGGGCCGCCGCCGCCGCTTCCCGCTTCCCGCTCTCCCTCCCCGCCCCTGCCGGACATACAGTTGCCGCCGAGTGGCCGCTCTGTCGCTTCCGATGACCCCGCGGAGGAGAAGGACTCCTGTTCACTGCTCGCATCAGACAGTGAAGAATGGTCATCTCTCGGATCCACGAGAGAGTCGGCGGGGATCCGCGCCGGGATAGAGGAGGAACTAATGCGCCTCCTCTCACAGGCCGTCGAACGCCTCGGTCTCGAGTGGTCTCCTCCACCCGAGCAGGCCCCGAACCGGATGGACGGCAGCTTTTTTCATCGGCGCTCGACCCCCGCGTGCAACCGGGCCGCCCCATTCCTGCCTGAACTTCACACAGAGCTGACGAAGTCCTGGAATGCCCCGCTCTCGGCTAGAAACCGCTCCGATATATCCGCCTCGCTACGCTCGGTGGACGGAGCCGCCGAAAAAGGTTACTCAGCCATGCCGCCCGTTGAGGACTTGGTCGCCGCACACCTCTGCCCGCCCTCTGCTAGATGGCGCTCTTCCCCCACGCTTCCTTCGAAAGCTTGCAGAGCGACCTCGAGCTTTCATGCTCGCGCCTACGCCGCCGCCGGTCAGGCCGCCGCAGCGCTACATTCTATGTCTGTCCTCCAAGTATTACAGAGCGATATTCTCCGTGAGTGGGCCGAAAGCGGTAGAAACCCCTCCCCCGCTGTCACGGATCTGAGAAGTGCTACGGACCTCGCCCTTCGCGCCACTAAAGCCGCCGCACAAGCTCTGGGGAGATGCATGGCCAGCCTTTGTGTTGCCGAGAGACACTTATGGCTCACGCTCGCCGACATGGGAGATTCTGAGCGCGCCGCGTTTCTTAACTCTCCCCGACGGGCCTTTTTGGATCTGCTGTCACGGGAATCGTCGATCGCTTTTCTGAGGTCCAGAAAGCTACTCAGGCGATGAATTTGTTTCTGCCCCGCCGCGCTAGCTCTTCCGCGGGCCGCTCTCGCGAGCCTCCTGCCAGAGCTCCACCACAGCGCCCCCCTCCGCAGACTCAAACAGCCCAGCGCAGACAGGGCGGCCGCCCTCGCTCTCGCTCTGACAGCCGCCGCAGACCGCCGCCCCCACGAGGCCCGCGACCTAAGATCACGCTGAAGCCTGATCATCAGAAGTCTGCCTAGCAAAGTCAAGAAAACGACGGTGCTCTCCCGCTGCGGCCGGACCGCCGTCAAAGCTTCGCCCTCTGCCAGTCCCCGTTGTTTCGCCGACTGCTGTAGTGTTGACCGCCACAAACAAGCCGGTGTCCCAGCCCGCTTGCGAGCGACAAAAAGCCGTTTTACGGCTACCCAGAGAAATCTCAAAAAGAGAAAATTTGCCAGTTGTGTAGAAAATGTGCCCACAATCATGTGCTCACCCATACACACAAGCATAACATATCCCGTGTCTCTATCAGAGCCCCATCACATGAAACGGGCACAGCCCGCTCTAATATCAGAGAACATAAACACGCCCACGAGCTCGTGCGCGTCCCCTCTCTGCTCGCTCTGTTTCACGGCCCATAGACTCCTCTCTGAGTGCAAATCCCGTTGCCACACACATTCAAAGCGTGCCCACACACTGTGTCCAGTCCGCTATGTGCAGCAATCAGGGCGATATAGCCATTCGGCCACTAGCCGCATGCTCCAAAGCGTGGGAAGCCATTCCAGGCATTTCCCCGTGGGTACTAAGCATTATAAAGAACGGCTATCTGCTACAGTTTCGCCGCCGCCCGCCTCGTGCGCGCGCGCGGCTCGAATCTACTGTCAGCCCGCTGGCCGCTGGCCGCCGGCACGCTCCGCTCAGAAATTGCGACGCTGTTGCAAAAGGGCGCCATAGAGAGAGTCCCACCATCTATGACCGAGTCGGGGTTTTACGGCCGTTATTTTCTGGTTCCCAAGAAAGACGGCGGCCTCAGACCGATTTTAGATCTCAGGTCTTTGAACAAAGTGCTCATGAAGAGACCGTTCAAGATGCTCACTACCAGGAAACTCCTCGCGCAGGTGCGCCAGGGGGACTGGTTCATCTCTCTAGACCTGAAAGACGCCTATTTTCAGATCCAGATAAATCCCCGTCACAGGCCATTCTTACGTTTCGCCTTCGAGGGTCATGTTTATCAATACGCCGTTCTCCCGTTCGGCTTATCCCTGGCGCCCCGCACATTTACGAAGTGCATGGATACGGCGCTCGCCCCCTGCGGAGCCAGGGGCTGCGCATATTGAATTATCTGGACGACTGGCTGATTTTGGCCCAATCACAGACGGAGCTTCTGTCGCACCGCGCAGTTCTCCTCGACCATCTGAAAACGCTGGGCCTCTCTGTCAACTGGACAAAGAGCTCCCTTCAACCCAGTCAATCGATTTCCTTTCTAGGAATAGATTTGAACTCGGTCACGATGACGGCTCGCCTGTCTACACAGCGCGCGCGCAGTGTACAGCGACTGGCTGCCTCGTTTCAGATGGGCACCCGCTCACCTCTGAAAACTTTTCAGAGGATGCTGGGTTACATGGCCTCAGCCTCCGCTGTGCTTCAGCTGGGCCTTCTGCACATGCGTCCGCTTCAGCTTTGGTTAAACAGCCGTGTACCCCACCGCGCGTGGAACACGGGCCGCCAGCTGATCAGAGTTACGCAGACATGTCTCACGGCGCTGCAGCCATGGACAGTAGCAGAATGGTTTCGACAGGGCGTCACGATGGGGACCTTTTCCCGCCGAAAGGTCATCTCGACAGATGCATCCAACACGGGTTGGGGTGCAGTCTGCGAGGGCTCACCGGCCTTCGGCCATTGGTCGACACAGGAAAGCCCCCTACACATAAACTGTCTGGAAATGCTTGCGGTCGAGAACGCGCTTTCGCGCTTCCTCCCGCTCATTCGGGGACACCACGTCCTGATCCGTTCGGACAACATGGCTGTGGTCTCCTATCTCAACCGTCAGGGCGGTGTCAGGTCCAGGAATCTCTTCCTACTGACACACCGCATTTTAGTTTGGTCTCAGAGCCGCCTGCTCTCGCTCAGAGCGACGCATGTGCCGGGCCATCTGAACGACGGTCCAGACATACTGTCCAGGAACCTCATCTCCTCAGGAGAATGGTCCCTGAACACACAAACGGTCCAAATACTGTGGCGGCTATTCGGCAGAGCAGAGGTGGACCTCTTCGCGTCAGAAGAGAACGCTCACTGCCCAATATTTTTCTCAAGGAGCGAGGACGCGCTAGCCCAGGAATGGCCTCGCCGCCCGCTCTATGCATTCCCTCCGATCGCTCTGCTACCACAGGTAATTCAGAGGATCAGGGACACACGCCACTCGGTGCTCCTCATAGCCCCGCGTTGGGAGAGTCAGAATTGGGTTCCGGAGCTCACTCAGCTGTCGCAGACAGCCCCGTGGCCCATCCCAGTCAGAGCAGATCTCCTCTCTCAAGCTCGCGGCACGATCTGGCACCCCCATCCACGGCGCTGGGCGCTACATGCATGGGTGATCAACGACTATTCGTCGATTTGCCAGAAGGAGTAAGAAACACTATCATACAGGCTAGAGCACCTTCCACGAGAAGGCTCTATGCGTCTAAATGGTCTGTGTTCTCAAAATGGTGCACCGACAAACATCTGGACCCACGGTCATGCGAGGTGCCGTCTTTGCTTGTTTTCCTTCAAGAGATGCTGGACAAGGGCAGGTCCCCCTCCACTCTCAAGGTTTACGTGGCAGCCGTCGCGGCGTTCTCTGAACCCCGACGCGCTCAGTCCCTGGGCAAAGACGAGTTAGTCATCCGCTTCCTCAGGGGAGCTAAGAGGATGAACCCTCCGCGCCCCCCTTCGGTTCCTATCTGGGATCTTTCTATAGTTCTCGAAGCTATGAAAGCACCCCCGTTCGAACCGCTCGAGTCTGTGGACCTAAAATACCTCTCGCTCAAAACCGTTTTTCTGACGGCTCTGTCCTCAGTAAAACGCGTGGGGGATCTTCACGCGCTCTCATCCAGCGCCGCGTGTCTCGAGTTTGGTCCATATGATTCTGTTGTCATTCTCAAACCTAGACATGGCTATGTCCCGAAGGCGATTGGTACCCCGTTCAGGGCTCAGATTATTTCCCTATCGGCTCTGCCTTCATCCGATAGTGAGCGCGACGCCAATCTCCTCTGCCCGGTGCGGGCTCTGAGATTGTACACTACGCGCGCTGCCGCGTTCAGACGCGCTGAGCAGCTTTTCGTGTCGTTTGGGGGGCGCACCAAAGGTCTGGCCGCCTCTAAACAGACACTGTCTAGATGGATAGTAGACGCTATCGCCTCTGCTTACGCATCTAAATGCCTGCCCTGCCCTCTGGGCATCAGGGCGCACTCCACTAGAGGCATGGCCTCATCGTGGGCATGGTCCTGTGGAATTTCCATTCATGACATTTGTGTGGCCGCGGGATGGGCCTCCCCGTCCACTTTTGTCAGATTTTACAACTTGGAAGTTCCCGCCTTGCAGGCAAAATTACTAGCTGTCTAACGACCAGCTCCCTAAGAAGCTGCATTACTGGGAGTCCCTCACACAACCGGTTCGCCCCTTGTGCTCTCCTTAAATGCTTATACACTTCATGTGCCCGCTCTGCCGGCCTCATAGATGCTTATGTATACACTTCATGTGCCCGCTCTGCCGGCCTCATAATACATTCACTCCACGTTAAAAATCCCCCGGTATCACCCTGGGATTCATGAGTGGATTCATAGCGCGCACGGCGTTGACCAGGTGTTCCCGCAGCGTAAGCTAGCTTACGCAATACGAGAGAACCTCTCGTAAGAGAACGAATCGGTTACCTAACGTAACCTCGGTTCTCTCTAGAAGAGGGAACGAGTATTGCGTTCCCGGCCGTGCTTGCGCTACTAGCGTTTCGCTTCACGCTGAAATAAATCAACATATAAGCCTGGGAGAGACTGTTATATACACCATAGCCACGCCCATTCTGGCGGGCCATGACGCAATGAGCGCGCGGGCGCCTCTCATTGGAAGCGGGTTCAGCCCCGCTCTCCCATAGGCTTAAGCAGTTCTCTCTGAGCGAACCAATGAGAGGCTAGCTGCTCTAGGTCTACCGCAGAGGAACTGCGTTGTCAATGGATACAAATTATGAAATAATTTTTTGGCTTCAATATCTCAGCAAAGATGAATCTTTCCCGCAGCGTAAGCTAGCTTACGCAATACTCGTTCCCTCTTCTAGTGAGAACCGAGGTTACGTTGGGTAACCGATTCGTTTTTATGCTTGATAAAAATTTTTTTAATAAAATGAAAACATTATTTTGATATATTTTACATTGTTGCCACACCTCTCTTCCCGGTCTGTCAGTGCATTTCCCGTACAACCACGTAACTCCCTGATGCATCGTTGAAGAAATCAACTCGCTAGTCACGACTGTTCTCTTAAACCGCACTGTCGCAAATTTGTCATTAATCCACGTTGGTTAATGAATTCACACAGGTGGTGGATTAATAACTTCTTTTAATGAATCTGTTTGAGATCAAATTAATGCTATTTTTTGCTATAAATTACGGACATGGCATCTGAGGACTAATTCTCATTTGTCTCAGTTATTTTGCTTTATTTCCAGATTCAATCATAGCTATTAGGCTTGTTCTTCCATAGGCCTACTAGAGAGCGAACGCACATGCGCACTATTCAAAAACAGCTAATCTCTTGACAAACTAAAAGACGTAATGACATTTATATATAATCAGAAAAAATATATATAGCTACTGTAGATTGTACTAAATGTCAGATTGCTTATTTTGCTCAAGATAAGGATTTATTATTAATGGTGCGTTCAAGTCATCTTGTATAGATCGTATTTACGAGTTGAACGCACTTGAACGCCACCACAATGTCGTAAATACCAGTGGGGAGTTCGGGATTTTCTCTAAGCCCCGATCTTTCCGAGTTGTGGGCGTGTCACTAAGAAACATGGCGGAATACCACAATACTTAAATATTATGCAGTGATATTGTCAAGGTTTTCTTATTTACAGCACAGTTAAGCGAATTTCCTGCACAGAATATGATGGCATTATAATATAACAATGCAACATGTAACGATAAAGTTGGCAGTGGCTTCATAAATTAATTAAAAACATAAAAAAACAAAGTACATCCAGTGCACATTTCTTTCTTCTTCATTTTCTAGAACAAGAGTTTAAGAACCTTACTGTGTTTTTGTGTAATTAATTAAGAGAAAGTACTCCGCCATCTTCCTCCGACGAAAGTGACTTGAACGCACTGCCGTCGTAAACACGACTTCCCACCTCGTACGTACGAACTTCCCCAGGAGGACTTGAACGCACCATAAGTTCAAATCATGAACTTTACTATCCCATGAGGCCGCGGGAGAGGATTTATGAATGACAGTGAAGTGATGCAACAACTGTAGGTCTTAAGATGACAACATGGCGAATAGTAGCCTACGTCCGGATTACATTCATACTATAGAATATACTTTTTTAGTGGTACTGAAGTAATTACTATATTAAAAATGCGATTTGGACACAGCTTATGCTTCTTACCACAGGACGAGAGCTGTCGTTTCAACCACACAACTTTGCGATGCTGTTTGCGAATGTTCGTTGGAACTATGGTTTCGGAAAACACAGACTCGTTGAACTAAGCTGCAATAACGGCAGAACTTGCGACCATAGTTGGCTAACGATGTTTTCGGGAAACGTACCTCTGTGTAGGTCCAGTCTCTATGAAACCCCTCCTTCTGAAAAGAGCAATGTGCTCTGATTGGTCCTCTGGACCAGTGTGCTGTGATTGGTCAACTGCTTCGAGTGCGTTTCAGAAATAATAATTATAATTCGTTACATTTATATAGCGCTTTTGTACTCAAAGCGCTTTTTACATATGGAAGGGGGAATCTCCTCAACCAACACCACTACTAACTCAGCCAGGCCGCGTCCCTTTTTTTTTTTTTTTTTTTTGACTTGGGCGGGAATTAAATGTAAACTATCTCAGAAATGTAATTTTAAACTAGTAGCAATTAGTCTTATTAACATATGATGGTTCAGTGCTGGCTTCAAAGAGACAAAATGTGCATTTTCCCCTCCTCATGCATCTGTTTTTGTGCCGGGGTGGAATTTCCCAAGTGTGTGTCGTGTGAAGCGCTGTGTCTGCCTGTCTGGGGCCTAGCTGACCTCTTCAGGAAGGTGAGCAGAAGTTAGAGAGAGAGAGAGAGAGAGAGAGAGAGAGAGAGAGAGAGAGAGAGAGAGAGAGAGAGAGAGAGAGAGAGAGAGAGAGAGCTTGGTCAGCAAGGGTTGTCTGATGCAGTGACTCATGTGGCAGTATAGAGGGATGATGTGAAGGTCAGGCAGACAAGAGAGAGGAGAGGGAGCTCACAAACACTGTCAAGAACAGGTTTAGGTCAAAGAAAAAATATTTTGCCTATAGAACACACACACAAACACAAACACACAGCAAGTTTGGGGTTGGCATGATTTTCTTTATAAATGTTTATTTTTAAGTAGTCTTTTATGCTAACCCCAAGGCTGCACGTATGTGATCAAAACAGGGAGAACAGAAAATATATTTACAATTTTTGAAAAACTATTTTAATGTAGGCCTATTTTAAAATGTATTTTATTCCTGTGATGGCAAAGCTGAATTTTCAGCATTATTATCAATGTTGAAAACAGTTGTGCTGCTTTTTTGTGGAAACCATGGTTTAAAAAAAAAAAATCATGATTGGATGAAAATAAAGTTCAAAAGAACATAATAGAAATCTCTTGTAACATTATAAATCAGTATAAATTCAGACAACAAATACTATTATCTATAAATATTTTATAAAATGTATAGGCCTATATAGTACCATAATATGCAATTGTATAGCCTACATTTTTGTTGGTCTTAAAAAAATCGCTGAACATGATGTCACCAACGGTCGCTGTCGCTCATATTTGAGTAAATATACATTTACTCACTTTATAGGTACATCACTAAAGTTAATAATGCATCAAAGTATCCTAAATATTTAATAAAATGAATGCATTGCGTAATCTTCACATATGACTTAGAGGCAAACATATAGATGGTCGGGTTAAGACGGCGTGTCGCCTCACACAGCGCGAGAGCGGACCAATGGAAATGATTAAAGAAAAATATTCAACATCTGGGAGCGATTCCCCCAAAAGACGAATTTCAAAGTGTATGCAAACGACAGCGTAAAAAGCAATTGCACATGAACTACCAATTTGGTATCTTATTCACATCTTGTTCCGTGACTTTTGACCGCGTGTATTCATACATTTATGCATGAAGGCGCACGGTGTCACACGCTCACACACACACACACACACACACAGGCACTCGAACCTTTCTTGGGCAACCTGTTGTTTTCCTAAAGATGACCCTGACATTTTTTAGACTGCACTGCATTTGCAATTGCCTTTGGACTTGCAGAGTGAGCAGGTGTGAACTGATTTAAAGGTTATGTTTATACTGTTTTTTTTTTTATGTTTTTTTTTTTATTTATTTATTTATTTTGCTAGATAGCCTATTCTCCGAGTAGCCACACACAAATTAAACATATAGGATACGTTTTAACATGAAACTGTCGTTTAAAAAAGCATACTGACCTTTTCAGGCTGATATTTCCTCGAATATCCACTTTATTAATCGCTGACAGGATTGGCATTTTAAGCTCGCCCCCTACTGACGAGAATAACAAAACATTAAAAAGCGTTTCCATGCCGAGTTCACTTCTTAAACGGATAGTTAACCCTAAATATTAAGATATTTAGAAAAATATCTCAATATATGATAGCAGTCAATGGTCACCAATGTTATTTGGTTACTAATGTTCTCAAAAATATATTTTATGTTTCACAGAGCAAAGAAAGTCACACGGGTTTTGGAAGGACATGAGTAAATAATGGCAGACCATCACTATAAAAGAATGATGATGTAAACAACAAAGTTTTACGATTTATGGAACAGTTTTTTTAAAGGGAAAAATATTACAATATATGTGTATATTAATACAATAATATTTTAATTAAATAAAATCTTTTAAAAGTTAAAGACTACGTTTTTAAAATAAAGTAGATTTTGTGGATTTGAAAGTTTCCATGGATGTCAAAGGTTCTTTATGGAACCATCAATGCTAATAAACCATCAATGCCTTTATTTTAAGAGTGTATGCGTACAGCAAGAATGGTCAGTGATAAGAGGAACCTTCAGTACTGCAAATAGCCATTGCCGAAAATGGCAATTTTTGTAAAAACGTAAATGATCAGATCGCCAACTTGTTTGCAGATGGCATGGCACCAGGGGCGGATCTACCGGGGTGGCATAGGGTGGCAAATGCCACCCTAAAAGAAAGCCTTGCCACCCCTGCTGCCACCCCAGTTGGCGGCAACGAATTAAAAGTTATGGCCAATTTGACAATTTACGAACGCGAATCTCCAATGTCCGACTGCAGTGAATTCGCTCCGTGCATAATATGACGACCGTTGACGTTCGTACTTTATTGTGTGGGCAAATACTTCCGGTGATCTGACCGCGAGAGCGGGAGACAGCGAGAGCAAGAGACAACAGCGACCGAGTTCCATTACCAGAGAGATAAGTTTTCAACCCGACCAAATTTTTAAATGCATATCATTTTCAGTGTATTTCACCTGTGCGTTTCTATGCTTTATATTACTGCATTTATTTTGTGCAAGTGAGATGAGTAAAGAACATCTGTTTCATATATCATTATCTGTCTGGTGTTTATAAGCAGTAGCCTACAGTATTTTACTACGTGTAAAATATACACAAACTTAGCTATATTAAGTTGTTTGTGTACAGTTAAAAATATAAATGTAAAATATGTGATAATAATATTGATCGAGCAATTGATGTAAGTAAGTAAAAATACATGCGCAGAATTAAGAAAATATTATTTAATATTTATGGAGATAAATTGTAGCCTATGATAAAGCAAACGTGTGAATGTTCACAGGGTATTTTATTTAATATTATAACTATTATTATATAGTAGTGTAATGTAGACAGACACTATATCACAACTAAAAAGAGTTTTGAGGTTTTTTTTTGTTCAATTTGCACACTGAATATGGGTTGGAGCTCTTTATTTTGAACTCTCAAAGTGCACCAGATTGATGAATTTAACATTAAAAAGCACAAAATTTTCTTACGGGGGAGCATGCCCCCGAACCCCCAAAGAGGGACAGAGGTGCACTCTGCACTCACCACAGATTTCTATGGGAAAAAACGGTATGCAGCTTATAGCTTGTTTTAGGATTCATCACTGTGGAGTATAGTTCAACTGAGTATAGTTCAACTTTTAGTATAGTTCAACTCCCAACCCCCCCCCGCCCCCCCCCCCCCCCCACACACACACACAAAACAGATACAAATAATGCCCTTTTGTAGTGTGTTACACATACGATTTCTCATCAAACTGTGTTAACTGTGATTAAATTCAGTATATATACGTCTGCCATGTTGCCACCCCTCAAAAATTCCTGCCCCCCTCTTGCCACCCCATAAATATTTTCCTAGATCCGCCCCTGCATGGCACGTATATCCTCCATCTCAGCTGTGGCTTTGATGGCGGCACAGTAGCAGGGTAATCTCTCTGCACAGTAGCTACTGTTCCCCTCCATCCACCCCTCATGCCCCGCGCTCCCCCAGCCCTGGTCTCCTTCACAGCTTGCTGTGACCCATCTTGCACCTCCCGGAGTCCACAACAGACGCTTGGTGTGTGAAGAGGGTCAGGAGTTCAGTGCACGACTCTAGCCGCCCCCCCTCTCTTGGGGTGCAGTGAGCGCTCACGAGGTTTATAATTGTCTGCTGTTGGCATCCAGGGCAGGTTCAAGTGCAGTGCAGTGTCACTGATTAGATGCAACTAATTGACAGGGCCTTGTTTTTACTCTCCTTTTCCCAGCTATAGCTCCCTTCCTGACCGACATACACACACCTCCCGCTCTTCAATGTGCCCTTTTTATTCATTCTTTCTTCCTGGCATTAAAACGCTCGAAGCTGCTGAACTGTCAAATCTAAGTTTTTTTTTTCATTTATTGTTCACGCAAGTTTTTGTAATTTATATTATATATAAATTATATGTAATATATATATATATATATATATATATACACTCACCTAAAGGATTATTAGGAACACCTGTTCAATTTCTCATTAATGCAATTATCTAATCAACCAATCACATGGCAGTTGCTTCAATGCATTTAGGGGTGTGGTCCTGGTCAAGACAATCTCCTGAACTCCAAACTGAATGTCAGAATGGGAAATAAAGGTGATTTAAGCAATTTTGAGCATGGCATGGTTGTTGGTGCCAGACAGGCCGGTCTGAGTATTTCACAATCTGCTCAGTTACTGGAATTTTCACGCACAACCATTTCTAGTGTTTACAAAGAATGGTGTGAAAAGGGAAAAACATCCAGTATGCGGCAGTCCTGTGGGCGAAAATGCCTTGTTGATGCTAGAGGTCAGAGGAGAATGGGCCGACTGATTCAAGCTGATAGAAGAGCAACTTTGACTGAAATAACCACTCGTTACAACCGAGGTATGCAGCAAAGCATTTGTGAAGCCACAACACGCACAACCTTGAGGTGGATGGGCTACAACAGCAGAAGACCCCACCGGGTACCACTCATCTCCACTACAAAAAAGAGGCTACAATTTGCAAGAGCTCACCAAAATTGGACAGTTGAAGACTGGAAAAATGTTGCCTGGTCTGATGAGTCTCGATTTCTGTTGAGACATTCAGATGGTAGAGTCAGAATTTGGCGTAAACAGAATGAGAACATGGATCCATCATGCCGTGTTACCACTGTGCATGCTGGTGGTGGTGGTGTAATGGTGTGGGGGATGTTTTCTTGGCACACTTTAGGCCCCTTAGTGCCAATTGGGCATCGTTTAAATGCCACGGCCTACCTGAGCATTGTTTCTGACCATGTCCATCCCTTTATGGCCACCATGTACCCATCCTCTGATGGCTACTTCCAGCAGGATATGCACCATGTCACAAAGCTCGAATCATTTCAAATTGGTTTCTTGAACATGATAATGAGTTCACTGTACTAAAATGGCCCCCACAGTCACCAGATCTCAACCCAATAGAGCATCTTTGGGATGTGGTGGAACGGGAGCTTCGTGCCCTGGAAGTGCATTCCACAAATATCCATCAACTGCAAGATGCTATCCTATCAATATGGGCCAACATTTCTAAAGAATGCTTTCAGCACCTTGTTGAATCAATGCCACGTAGAATTAAGGAATTTCTGAAGGCGAAAGGGGGTCAAACATAGTATTAGTGTGGTGTTCCTAATAATCCTTTAGGTGAGTGTATATATATATATATGATTAATCGCATCCAAATAACAAATGCAAATATTTCTTAAATATATACATGCACATGCGTGTATTTATAAATACAAAATAATTATACACAGTACACACATGTATATATTATGTAAACTCAAACTTTTATGGATGCGATTATATATATATATATATTAATATATATATATTATATATATTGACCATTCTATATTTTTATGACATGGGGTACTTTCCATAAGATCATCTCTCAATGCAAATCAAACCAGCTATAAGGCTAACTGAAATAAAACCATGCCAATCTCTAGGTATGGTGAAGGGTATGTGATGATGTGGGGCTATTTTAATTCCAAAGGCCAAGGGAACTTTATCAGGATGCATAGTATCCTGGATCCATGAAATAACTGGCCTTTAAAAATAAAAATCTGCCTGCCTCTATGGGAATTTAACATAGGGGTGTCCTGACTTATGCACCCTGTATTTTAAGGAAGAACATTTATTTATTTATTATACATAATTCATTCACAAAGAAAATTGGTGTCCTTAAAGGTTGGAGTTTTCCTCATTTTTTAAAATTAAGGCATTAAGATCAATTTCAAAAAGATGATTTTTTTATTCCTATTTTTAGTCAACTTTAGCATGGATGTATTCACTTATGCTAAGCACTGTATATACATTATTTGTAAAAAAAAAAAAAAAAAAAAAATAGTTAAGTAATTATTTTGGATTTGTAGTAATAAATTCAACTTCCTGTTATTCCAGTTTAACTTCCTATGACCTTGGCCTCTTAATTTCAAATTCCAACATCTCTGAGTAAAATCTGAGTATTATTGGGTTAATTGATATCAACATTATTAATCAGCCACATGAGCACCAATGCTGTGTTAACCCCCTGGCTCTAATACATGTGACCATAACAATTAGTTTAAAGTAAATCTCTATTTTGTATACAAGTGTTAGGGAATTTCATTTTAAAATGTTAATTTAAAAAAAAAGACTATTTATGGAAAGTAAAGTATTAGTGGCTTACAGCTTCTAATAATATATACAGTACTGTGCAAAAGTCTTAGGGTGTATTCACACCTGCCTTGTTTGGTTCGATTGAATCGAACTCCAGTTCGTTTCCCCCCTTGGTGCGGACCTTTTGGGCAGGTGTGAATACAGCAATCGAACTCGGGTGCGGACCAAACAACCGAACCGAGACCCAGCTGAAGAGGTGGTCTCGGTACGGTTCCAAACGAACTCTTGTACGGTTAGTTTACGGTGTGAACATGAACCGACCCAATTGCAAGAAAGCACTGCGCCTTTGAGTTAACAGGCTTCCGTAGTCGGAGTTGCGTTATGGGTAAGTGATCTGTTGTAGCCTACTACATTACATATGTTGCGCGTCTTTCTGCGTGTCGTGTGTGTGCATCATTGGAATGGAATGAATGAATGAGTGTGTGCATCAGGACATTCACATACAGAGCGTTCTCTTTAGTCTAATCGTGCATAGATGCAAAAAAAAAAAACATTTGCAGTTCATATAATGTAACGATAGTTACAATACAAGGATGATGCTGCGTTAATTTACGTTAAGCCTTTTTTGCACTTCCTGATTTCCCTACTTGAGAATCCTTAGCACACGTGTGGTTTTGTTTACAAATTTTGGTTCACTTGCAAAAAGAGCAGTGTGAAAGCGAACCGTACCAAAAAAAAAAAAAAAAAAAATGTATTTGGTCCGGACCAAAGCAAGTGAACTATCGGAATTTCCTGGCGTGAATACACCCTTAGGCACGTTAGTATTTTCACACAAATAAAAAATGGTTTTAACCCAGTTATTTATATATTTGCTGTAGTGTATCAGTAGGAAATATCAGTTCACATTTCCAAACATTCCTTTTGCCATTATTTATAATAATCCAGTGAGATTTGAGTATGCACAAGGAATCTGACAACAGCCGGTATGATGCACACTGAGATCTGATTTTACCATCATTAAATCTGTCTGGGATGAAACAGAAAAAAACTGAGACTAAATCCAGAAGAACTCTGGTTTGAAGAAACCATCCTGTAAAGCTACCTGAAAAACTAACCATTTTTATCCTGTCATACCTAACCAAATCAGGAAATAAAGGAACGCCTTGGTTCAATTCTAATCCATAGGCAACGTGTCATTAGTGTCTTGCTAAAACCTAAAAAAGTGTGTGTGCTGCAAAAAAACGAGAGCAGTAAGTGTAAAAATACAAGAGAGAGAGAGAGAGAGAGAGAGAAGTGCAACAGCAGTAGAGCAGATGTGGCTGGAATGCATCCAAATTCAACCTCTCTGTAGTCCATAACCCTCATCTCAAGAGAACGCTGAGGAGACAATAAGAGCGAACAAAAGGATCAGAGAAGAAGTCTTTCATAGTCTTCCATCCTCGTTCCGTCACCCGAGCATGTCCCGATGAACTCGGTGTTGATAAAAGTCGCATATTTCTAAGAGCAAGCTTATTCTCTGACAAAACCGTCGCTGTTGTGTCCTCGGCTTTCAGCGTGACCTAGTTTTCATGCAAGCAGATGGTTTGGACTGATTACTAAATCAATAAATCAACCAAAGAATGAGTTTCCACATTTTATGCTCTCATATGAATGGAGAACAGCAAAGAGATGAGAAAATTGGGCAGCTGCCACCATCCGATGTTCTGATGTGGACTTTCTCAGGCGAGTGTTTGGTCTTTGGAGAGCGGCTATGAACATCCGTCTGCAGATGGCCAACACATTGCATTCCAGACAGGCCCTTCTGTCTGGACTGGACCAGGAACGGTGCAGTTCCGGCTTCATGGCTCTCCAGGGCCACATGGAACTGTGTCTCTCTCTCAAGCAACACCCGTAAGATCTTGTGTGCGTCACAGTGCAGTTTTTCCATCCGCACTGGAACAGGTCCGTGGACATCAGGTTGCACCTACTTGGTGTGTGTGAGCGCGCACTTCATCATATTGCCTAGAAACTAATCGTTTATAGTCTGATTATTCAAAGACTGCTGAAAACATAGTCACATGGTCATAAAAACGCTCTTGGCAAAGTTGTGGTTTTGCATGTACTTGTTGAAAGACATGGTGATGGTAGATGACCTCACTGTATAAGGCTCAGCTGCAGAGATTTAGACTAACCACAATATGACCTTTGTGGACATGCAGTCTCAAACCCTTTACTAGCCACTATCCTGAGCTGTGACATCAAAGATGGAGAAAATATAACCCATTTCACACTACAAAAAAGAATCAGACGCTGGGGGCGTATTACAGACACTTTCTATCTTAAGTCTTAAGTTAAGATCTAGTCAATTTAGGATTTTTCACAAATTCGTATTACAGAAGCAAATCTTAAATTGATTTAGGATTCTTATCCTATCTTGCAAAATCTCATCTGTAGTTAGGAAATCTTCCCCTCCATCGAGTTCGGTAATCAACTCTCAGGTCTGTTACCAAGCAACCAATGACGCGCAAACAGCTGCTGTGAAGTAAACAGAAAAACTCTAAAATGGAGAAACAAAATAAGTGGTACTTTTATTAAGTGAAGTTTTGATAAGCTTGGTAGAAAAGGCAAAGCCTAATGCTTTTATTTCATAGCTGTAATTATTTGTTAGAGTTTTGTCTTCAAAGTGCAGTACATCATTTGGGTGTTTACAAAGTCTTGTATTATTGTACTCATCTTGTATCAATAATACATGTAATGCCATTCTCAGACAGGGCAATGTTTTTGTGATTGGCTTTCAAATAATTTAGAAGTTGGGACACCATTGGGGTAGACAGTTTTGAGGATTTTTTGTGGAGTTAGGATGCTAATACCCTTTTCCCATCTGCATTTAAGATAAGATTATGCACTTAGGAAATGTCCTTTTGTAATAGCTTTTGTCCTAAATGAGGTCATGGTTACCAAACGGATAAGATAGGATTCTAAAGTTAGGATCTTTCTGTAACGTGCCCCCTGGTAAACATCTTCTGTGATATACGTCTCATCTTGTTCAGCTCTTTTTCCTGTTGTGGCGGTTAGCAAATAGCATTGCATGATAGATAGATAGATAGATAGATAGATAGATAGATAGATAGATAGATAGATAGATAGATAGATAGATAGATAGATAGATAGATAGATAGATAGATAGATAGATAGATAGATAGATAGATAGATAGATAGATAGATCTAGAAGTGACACAGACAGACACATAGGGCTTTAACCAACATAGATATGGACATAACAACTGGACATATATTGGATTTTTGCCATGTATATGCTGACAACTTTGGCCTTTCACAGTATTTCAGCCAGTTTACACGAAAAGACACTGGGAATTTGAGATTTACCAGTCAGAGTTACAATTTGCTCAATTCGTTCCAGATTATATTCCTGTTGAAACTGCCTCATCTCAGTCCAAATGCTCTGACGATGAGACCATTTGAAGAAAAAGAGCTCATTATTACATGTGCCGTATTCTTTCAGACAGTTTGTTGAGATGGAGATGGTTCCAAGTAGCATCTGCACGGCTCAAACGGACCAGATGTGTCTTTGGCACCACGGCCAAGTCTTTAAGCAGCAGCGGACCGTGCCTGCTGCCTCCCTAGGGTGCCTGGAATAAAAGCACAACTGTTAACAGGTAGCCCCCACCATTCCTCACACACTTAAAGACTGCACATAGGAACAGGCGGAATTGTTGAGGTCTGCTGAAACAAACAAAGAAGCAGATGAGAAAAACCGCCATTTTCTTGTCAAGGAGACTCACTCAAAACTATTCTAGACTTAGGCCCCCTCAAGCTTCATCCAGCTCGGACCCCTACACTTCGACAAAGGCGCGACAGAAAGTTATTTTCATAACCTCTTTTAAACGCAAATAAAACTCACGGGGAAAAGGATTTGGGCCAAATTTGTCTTTTACACTGACGGAGATCGCCAAAGGGGATCGTCCGGATTGGAATGTTTGACTCCTATCCTCCCAAAGATCAAGGGGGGTCTTAAGCTACTCAACCAGAACTGTAAGGATTATTGGCTTTTTACAAGGAGGCCACTTGTGTTATCCGAAAGACTGAGCTTGTTAGCTTCCTTGTCTGCTCTCAAGTCCAAAAAGCCATGCTTTCCAAGCGTTCCGAGATCACTGAGGTCAATGACGTGATGCTTTCCCCTTCTATGTATTCATTTACTAAAAATGCATTACAAATATTCATATAAACAAAAACTTGAATGCACTTCTTCTATGATTAGCATGCATTCATAATTTGTTTAATTTTTTGTTTTTGAGTGATTTAATCAAAACGTCATATGCCACACTTTTCCAATCATTTAGTCTGCTTAAACCCCTTCATAATTGACTGCAAGTTTGCATTAATTTTTGAGTGCAACTCTCACATTTCAAAATCTCCGCCCACATTTCGAAAGTATCCGCCCCCTACATTTTTTTTTCCTTTTTCAGTCATCTGTATGGCTGTGTCTGAAATCACATAGTCTCTTAAGTAGGTACTTATTTTGAATAAGTAATTACTTTACGACTGCTAAAAAAATATGGTCTATATTGTATGAATGCGTGTAGTATGAATGTAATCTGGACGTCATGTTGTCATTATCACGTGACCTACCAGCGTCAGTTGCGGCGCTTCACTGCCATTCATAAATCCTCTCCCGTGGCCTCATGGGATAGTAAAGATTTTCTTCTTTTTCTTTATTATGGACACTCCTATACATCATTGACCCACTAAACATAAATGAACATACAAACTACAAACCAACTGGAAGAAACACTTTCTTTTCTTGGGAGAATTAGCATTGCTAGGCGTCAATCAGCAATCTTGTTGCCTTTCAAACACATTCGAGTTTGAGAACAAAAAGTGTGATGAAATCCAAGAGGTGAGAGGAAGCTATAGGTTTCGTGTTGAAAGAACACAAGTCATCATTCAACTGCCCATGTTTTCAAATAACAGCCCTTTGAAAAACACACTAGAAGATACTGAAAGACATGCCATACCATTACAACACCAAACAGCGCTTAAGACTCGCCACCTTGGCTGCTGGCGGTCGGCTTTTATCGTCTATACATACCTGATGATGCAGAACATGTATTTTATAACTCAAAAGGAGATGTCACAGCAGCTTAAAAACAGAAAAATGAATGTGAATGGGCATGAAAACACACGTGTAATGAATGTGTTTTACCTCTGATGGTCAGTCATGCATTTCTGTTTTGAAAAGCCATGCCAGTTAGAGAGCAGTTTATATGTGTTGTTTTTTCTTTCCCTTCTTTTTTTGTTTTGGTTTCCTCCTCCCAAGCTGCAAGTCTTTAGTCAAAGTCTTGCTTTGACAGGTGAAGATCAACCGGAGCCGTCACTATTGGCAACCATGTGGGACTGAAGGGAAAAGGTCAGAACGGGGTCACCGGAGGCTCAGTCATTCTATACCTATTCAATAATATGCCCAACCCCCACCAGGTCAAAGGTCCCACACAACATACCTTACCCAAAGTTCTCCAATTAGCCCTGGATCACAGTCTGGAAATAAGATTCACAATGTGAGGGGGGATTAAAGAATTGCATGCTGGCTGTATAACTTTATTAGGCAGGTGATTGAAATGCATTTAAGGGCTTACGAAATTATTTGTGATAATCCAGAAGTTAGGGAAACAAGCACAAAATAAAATGAATTCCGACACAATTTTAATAATAGCAACAAGCTGGAAATTTGAAAGGAAAAAATAACAAATTTGAGGCAATTTCAAAAAGAATTACAATGAAGCCCATTTCACCTGTCAAAGATGAAAAATTTCATTGGAAAAGTAAAGTATACTTAACAAGGCTGTACTAAACACTGGGCATTTAGCAGCAATTAACACTTAATGCCTAGCACATGGTTGAACATCGTTCTAGCCAACAATTTTCTTCAATCACTCACTTTCACAATGCATACTAGACTAGCACACTAAACCACACTATCAGTCTGTACTAGTAACTGCATTGTGGATTCTAGAAACCCTGGTGGACGCTGTTTTTGAATGGGTGTTGTGTAAAGAATCAAGTCCAACGATACAGGGTTTCCTTCTGGTTGAGAAGTTGATTTTGAATATGTAGTAATATAGTATATAATTGTGCATCCCTAATAGAATACATAAGTTAGAACATGAAGGCCTTGTTTACACCTGGCGTTTTAATCCGTCTCTTTTATCCACTTTCAATCACTTTCCAGGGAAAGGTCTATGTATGGGGCGGGTAAATGTATGGGCCTTTTCAGATCTTTCGATCTAATGGATGAAATAAACTAGCGCAATTTACATATGAACACGAAAGGAGACGACGGAAAAGCATACAGAGAGCATCAGCTTTAATTTCTTCTCTGAGCCACAAGACCACGCTGAATGCGGTGAGTGAGTGTTAGAAATCAGGAATAGTGAGAGAACATTGTGCTTTGTGCGTTTTGTTTGTCTTCAAAACAGACTTGTGTCTTCAGCCGGCAAAGTTTTAAATCCCGCCTGGCTAACGCGCTTCCCATAATGTTTACGCATTAAGCAGAGAGTATCCGGTATTTTGTGGTTGTTCGAACACATTCGACCACATTAGCGTTTACACTATGAAAGCAATCCGGACAATGCGTTTTCAACATTATGAGAATTTATTCTTTAATATCGACAACTTTAATATCGTACTTTTGAGTTTACTCTTATCATAATATGACTTTAATCTTCTGATTCTATTTATTCTTGTAAAAAGGTCTATTATGAGATTATTCCCAAAACATTAAATTTTTGTGCAAAATATTGGCACTAAAGCACGTCGTAAATAAGAATGCTTGTTTCAAAAACTAGCATCTAGACATGACAGCAGACATTGTGCATTCCAGTCCACTTGTATTCGACTAGCGCAACAAACTTTCCATCAGGGCAGAACATGGGGAAGGTGTTAAAGGAAAATCCCACCATCTGTGCGTTCCTTACGCCAAACTCTTCTCCTCCCCCAGTCCAAGTGCTTTTCAAAAAGTCTCCAGGAATTCAACTTCAGGGACAGACACAGATAATTGGTCGCAGATTTTTATTGGAGGGACACAAAGGGACCTCCTATCCTCCCCAACGCAGCTGTCCCATTCACACCCCGCAACCGACCTCCAATGCATCTTCTCCCCCGCAGGGTCTACACAAACTAGGCCTCGAACACGGCCCCTTTCATTGGTACAATGAAGGCCTCGGATGCATCCCCTTCTCCTGACCCGCAGACCCTTCCTCTACCACCCTGTGGATCTATCAACTTCAGAGGACTGCCCTGAGCTACTATTTGTCCACCCTTTGATATCGTGAGAGCCATCAATTAGAGATCCCAGGGTGCGCTTTGGAGATGCACCTGTTGGAAGGGTTGCAATTCGATCTGTGACCGTTGGTGACGAGGGTCGTGTAGACTTGATTATATTTGTGGTGGAAGCATGACTTCTTTGATGAAAAGAGACCTCCTACTATTTTTGTAACCTTTGGAATGTCGCGGTCCGTTTTTTGAAGGACTCTGATCCAGATACTTGACATCAATTTTTAGGTCATCTAGACCACACCGAGAGATGCGTCTCCATCTGGTGGATTGATTAGTTGATTGATAGGACAAAGAAGACCTCCAAATCAATAATTATATATATCTTTGAATTGGTTGCATATTAAATAAACCCCAAGCTCCACCCACTTGGTTACTGCTGCTGTGCTGACTCACACAAGGCTGGAGTTGAAAAGCATCAATTTCTGTAAAAAGTTTAGTAAAAATATTTTAGATACTATTCTAACATGAACAGTAATGAATTGGGACTGCAAAGTAGTTTTATCTGCTATACTTCTAAATTATTAAATGACGCAGTTGCATGATAAAAACTCCCAGAATCAAGATAAACTCTTTACAGTCAAATGTAACAAGAGATGCTTAATTTAAGATTACAACAAGCGATCACATTAGTGTTTATGGTTGCGGTCACATTCACCGTTGCTCGGCGAAATCCAGTCATTTCAATAGGAATCTGCGCTGTCAAGAATTCTACGTAGGGGTAAAGATTTCCCTTTGCAGATTTCGTATCAGGTTAAACTTTTTAATGGGAATTCGCCGCGTTGACCAACAGAAAGCGGCTTGGTTTGAAAGTGACTTCTGTGTGAGCTGTGCTTCATGCAATCAACCTTTTTCTGCCGGTGAAATTGTGCTAATTTTGCCATTTTATTTATCACTAGTGACACTAAGAGAGCATGGATGATGGGACTTTGTGAATAGAATAACCAAGAACAGGATTTCAATCCTGCATGTTCTTCACCCACTATGGCTTGGAAGTAAAAGCACAGTGGTTGACCAATGCAATTCCTGATTCAAAATCATCAGACTTAAGTATGATTTGGATCACTAGGAACTACAATCTAATCGGCAGAAGATTTAAATGGACCACAAAAGATTCTAGCACAGCCCATGCAGAGCAATTTGAAATCGTTAGATGCATTATTTGTTTCAAAATAAAACCAAAAGGCATTCATCTGTTCCTGCCATTGCCTGACGTGCAATCTTTTTTTTTTTTTTTTTTTTTTTTTTATCATATTGTGAGGAAGTAGTGGGGGGCAATGGGGACACTCTGGAAACAGTTGAAAGGAGGGTAACACGTTTTCAGAAAGACTGTTTCCTGTGCTTTCTCCTGGCTCTACCTTAATGGATCACATGTGTTGAAATGATGTATTGTACAGAGAAGCAAAGTGTTGAAAAACTACGCAGGGACTACAAAAGGTAGAAAAAGATCCCTCTTTGTGAGAGCCATGAAGACATTGAGTGGAATTTTAGGGGGAAAGGTAAGATGGAAAGTGATTGTTATAGCAGTCACAGACAGTCTTGCAGTGCGCAGTGATGGTAGATCTCTTATGCAGCCTCACAAGGGCGTCTCAAGAGACTTTCGAGAGGCCAGAGGTCAACCACCCCTTTCCTGACGTGCCATATGTTAAAGGAATTTGCCAGTGCATTGTGGGAGTTAGACCCCTACAACTTTAAAATTACTAACACATACAGCTCCAATGTCTTTCCAGCCAATCTCTCTTTTCTGCCAAAAAAAAAGAAAAAAGAAATAGTCGTCTTTATAGCCGTCCAGAGCTCAGCTGCTCCGAACAGCCTAATTATTATATATACTGTATATAATTATATTGAATACTAATACCAGTACAAATATTAGTAGTAATATTAATATAAAACCACTTCCAAATAGATGTATAAATTATTTTAATATATATATATAATTGCTACACAAAAAATATTAATATAGAAAAATATATATATGTATACCTTAATAAAGTATTGTCATTTATAACTACATAACATAATAAATATTAATTATATTGTATTAAATGTTGACAATTATATTGAAATAATTTATTTACATATTTTTCTCAGTCCTAGTATACGCACTCATGAATAAGAATTAAATGTTTACATAATGAAGAGAGATACTGAAAGTAAATGAGAAAGAAGAAGAAATAAGTTAGAGAGAAGTCTTCAGCCATAGTGGGTCTTTTGTTTCTGTTACTGTCCCCTCCCCCTTCCTGTTTTTCAGAGAAACTCTCTGACAAGGCTAATTAACTGTTATTAGTAATAATACCCTCTCGTTATAGGTGGTGGCTGTCTGTTAAGCTAGTCAGACTGAGAGGCGGAGGCCGGGAAGCTAATACAGACATGGTGGTTGTGCTGCTAATAAGATAAATCGTGGAGAGATTAAATGCTCAACATGACATCATGACTTTGCGTAAACATACACGCCACTTTCAATTCAAGTGGCGTGCTATCTATACGCATTTTGAGCCATCCGCGTGTATGTCCACGCCGAAATCTTTTGCGTGTATGTCTACGCCATTAAATGTCCGAGTGATTCCGCGTGTATGTGTACGCCGTTAAATGTCCGAGCGAAACGAAGCAAAATCTATATCTACATCTGTGGAGTGATATTTCTTTTCCTAGGATGGTAGGAGAAGACTCATAAATGGTATTAACCCCAGTGACGGGTAGGTTTAGGGACGGGGTTGGGGTAGGTCATATATTTATATATACATAATACAGTAATATAACGTTAAGTCAAAGGCGTTGATAAACACGCTGAAAAGCGATTATGCGTGTTAATAGCACGCCAAAAATGGAAATACGAATTGGCGTGTCATACATACGCCATTTCATGAGATCAGTCTGAAATGCTAAATGCTAAGACACGGCAAGTTTAGAAGAAAACTGTAGTTTAACTCTTTCCCCGCCAGAGTTTTTTTTTTGGCCACCACCATCATTCTATGGGTCAATCCCATAGAGCCCCCATGTTAAAATGCCCAACTTTACAGCAGAAAAAAAAAATGTGTACAGCCTGGTACAAAAAGTGGTTTTGGTCTATATAGCTATTTGTGCCCTTAATGACAAATGAGAGGGGGTGAATTCTCTTTATAACTCATCTGTTTAAATTATATTAAGCCTTAAAGTTCTGCATAATTAAGGGAGTGGCCACTTGAGTGACAGGTGGATTGCCTGTCACGTCACCTCAGCTAATCCCGCCTCTTTGACGGAAAATTTCGTCAATGGCGGGGAAAGAGTTAATTAGAGAACAACATAGCCGGCTCCCCTAAAAAAAGGAATAGCCGTCATTTTTACAAATCACAATAAAATATGAGATGGTTTTGAAACCACGTAACCCGCCCAAGCTGATATATGTCTGTCAGCCAGCGTGTGGGAAACAAGCCAGAAGAAAAACCAACCTGTGGAGGCTGAAGAAATACCATTTCACATTAGGATTCAGGACAGCTATTGACACACAGCTCTAATTTACAATCGGTTTGCAGTTTCGAAAGTGTCAACAGCCTCAAAAACAGCCCGAGATGGCTGAAGTGGTGAATGGGATCAGTGGGCAAAAACCCTGAGCCCCCTGAGGGGCAATTAGACGGGGCCTTGAAGCAACAGTGGGTGGCGAGAGTCTTACGCCACAGATGGCACCAGTCAGGTGCTCTTGGTCCGCATGGACACAGTGGTATGCTGCCTATGCAAACACGCAAACTCAAACAAATGAAGGTATGTTCTTCACATTTTGCCCAGCCCGCACATACGCACGGACGCATGACCACACACAACTTATGAAGTCATGCTTGGCCAACGCCTACGGACACAAGTTCTCTTGTCTCTGAAACATAAAGCCTGCCTATGCATGTCCGGGAACAACAGTATGAGGACGGCCAAAATGGAGTCCCTCAGTTGGTCGAAGTACACTAAAAACATACCTAATGGCATAAACATGAACAACTGTGTGGAAAATGGGCGTAAGACTTATTCTCACGCTTACTCATGTCCCTGTACTACCTACTGCATTTACAGTGCAATAAATCCAGCGAAGGCACATATAATACAGAATATGTGGTGTAGCGCTGGGAATTTGCATTATCAGTCTCGAACAGAAAATACATTTAGTATGCACATTGAAACTGCATTTGTAGCACACTGTAGCTACACTGAAAACAGTCACCAAAGTACTTAACATCTGACCTTCGGAGTGCTTTTCAAAAAATGTATGTATTCAAATTACAATTTTTTTTTAAAATCGATAACATCATCATTTACCGCCCCCAAACCTGTATGAGTTTCTTTTTTTCTGCTGAACACAAAAGAAGATATTTTGAAGAATGTCGGTAACCAAACAGTTGATGGACCCCATTGAATTCCATATGGAGAAAAAAAAAATACTATAGAAGACAATGGGGCCCACTGTTTTGCAACGACATTCTTCAAAATATCTACTTCAGGTTTGGAACAACATGGGTGAATAATTTTTTTTCCATTTTTGGGTGAACTATCCCTTTAGAAGACTTGTAATTTAGTGTATAAGTGGTATGGACTACTTTTATGATCCTTTTCTTTTGTTTTTCCGACTTTTTAGAAGCTTTACAACTTCTGGTACCCATTCCTGTTCATTGTTTGGAAAAGAGCAGCTCAGACATTGTGCTTAACATCTCCTTTTGTATTCCACAGAAGAAAGGAAGGTGTTGTTGGAACAAGTAAATAATGACAGAATTTTCATTTAAGGTAAATTTCTTCAACAAATATTGTCCTCTAGTGGTGTCCTCAAAACGAGGCTCACGTACATAGACAGAAAAGAACTCAGTTTGCCTGACGACGTGAGCATTATTATAGACTACAGCTATATTTCTTGAAAATAATTTTGCCGAGTGATTATATAAGCAGTTGAATAGTGAGTGTGTGTGGCAAAAATCCTTTCAAGGCCAAAATTTGAAGGCTGGATTTACGATGTGCCACCAGAGGGATTAACTGGCTGTCGCTCATGTTTATTTATTCAAATGTTTGTTTTGGTTCAAGGCTTTTTTTGACGAATGTGCCGTGCGATGGATTTAAAGCGTGTGAAGACTGTACGGATTTCAACATCTCTGCTCCGCTGGGACGCTGACTGAGGGAAACGCTGATGAACATTTTTGACTTTGTTTCAGATTACGCAGGCTCAATGATTCACGTCGGAGGCTCGTCTTGTCACCAAATGAGCAACTGGGCCATAGATTGGCTCTCCGGGGGGTGCCGGCGTGTTTCGAATTATTGCATGGGCGTGGAGAGGATTTTATTTGTCTATCAGGTGGTATTGGGGGTGAACCCTTAAATCTGACAAATTGCTGAAAATTGCAGACATGCACTCAATCCTGTTTGGACGCTCTTGGCACATCTGGTTGTGATCTTGGCACAAAGGCTCCTCTGGAGAAGCCCCCACCCCACCTTCCTCCACAGCTCATTGCCATACTTTTTCCCTACCCTCGAGAAGAAAGAAGATGCTCTCCACTCTCTCACACGTTTGGGTTGGGGGTCGCGCCTCGTCGATGTGTTGTTCGCAGATGTCTCACATTGAACATTCCTCTATGTTCTTCTCAGCTTTGTGAGCAGTGGGTTTTAATTGAGAACTTGGGAGATGAACGCAGCACCGTGACACCGCTGAACATTTCAAAGGATCTCCGAATCTGGCAGCTGTAAACAAAGCAGATAAAAAGATAAATGTTCTTGCATTGGGCCCATACACAAATGATTAGTTGCCTACTTCAAAAGCGCCATGTTGGGGGGCTCAGAATGCTTTGCATGGCCCATTGGGTATTAGGCTTTCCTGAGTGTGCTAGATTACTTCATTTTCTGTGCTCCTACAGCTTGTATACTGCAGATTTTAAGAGTGAACTACCCTTATGCATAGATAATGACTTTTTAAGTGCAGTTGGAATTAAACAAAGAAGCTTAATAGCGGCTTCATAGGGTTTTCCTGAAGTTTCCATGGAGACAGTTTAAGTTTAATAGACTGTTCTTTCAAGTAATTGGAGAAACCACCTAACCACGACAACTTATATGTTGGCAATTTTTTTTAATGGTCTTTGACAAGATTCCAAACAAACAAATATACAAGATGGAGGTAGCCTATAGAATAGGAAAATGTATATTATAATAATATAATTGTAATTAAAATATACATTAAATGTCAAAACAGTTAATAAATAATATATTAATATCATCCAAATGTTTTCATATTAATGAATTAAATACATTATATTAATTCATATTTGTAATATAAAAATAACGAATTGATATAGTAAATTGGAATAACACAGAAAGCTTTCTTAAAAGGTCTTGTCTAATAACACCAGGTCACTTCCAGCTTCACATTGTTTGGCTGAATCTTTCGAACATAGCTGCTGAGTTCCTGAGCTCTCAAATTCCTTCTTTCTCAGTTTCCTGCCCTCAAACCAGCCGACCCCCTAACAGACCCCACCAACAACCCCCTCCCAACTGAGCCCATTTAAAAATGATGAAGTCACCACTGCTCTGTTTTCCTTAATTTTTGCACTTCCATTGTTTTTAAATATTAACAGGTGCTACACGGTCTGTTTTCCCAGCCGTCTCGGATACTGTCACATCTGCTTCAGTTTGTACTGTCCCTTTGTGTATTTGTTAACATACATGTGTGTTTCTTCTACAGACAGTTAGAGACATAAGACTAATGCCTTTAGCCTTTGCTTTGTTGCTTGACATAAGACTAATGCCTTTGGCCTTTGCTTTGTTGCTTGATCATTTAGATAGATAGACAGACAGACAGACAGACAGACAGACAGACAGACAGACAGACAGACAGACAGATAGATAGATAGATAGATAGATAGATAGATAGATAGATAGATAGATAGATAGATAGATAGATAGATAGATAGATAGATAGATAGATAGATAGATAGATAGACAGACAGACAGACAGACAGACAGACAGACAGACAGACAGACAGACAGACAGACAGACAGACAGACAGACAGACAGACAGATAGATAGATAGATAGATAGATAGATAGATAGATAGACAGACAGACAGACAGACAGACAGACAGACAAACGGATAGATAGATAGATAGACAGACAGACAGACATAAAGATAGACAGACAGACAGACAGACAGACAGACAGACAGACAGACAGACAGACAGATAGATAGATAGATAGATAGATAGATAGATAGATAGATAGATAGATAGATAGATAGATAGATAGATAGATAGATAGATAGATAGATAGATAGATAGATAGATAGATAGACAGACAGACAGACAGACAGACAGACAGACAGACAGACAGACAGACAGACAGACAGACAGACAGACAGACAGATAGATAGATAGATAGATAGATAGATAGACAGACAGACAGACAGACAGACAGACAGACAGACAGACAAACGGATAGATAGATAGATAGACAGACAGACAGACATAAAGATAGATAGACAGACAGACAGACAGACAGACAGATAGATAGATAGATAGATAGATAGATAGATAGATAGATAGATAGATAGATAGATAGATAGATAGATAGATAGATAGATAGACAGACAGATAGATAGACAGACAGACAGACAGACAGACAGACAGACAGACAGACAGACAGACAGACAAACGGATAGATAGATAGATAGACAGACAGACATAAAGATAGATAGACAGACAGACAGACAGACAGACAGACAGACAGACAGACAGACAGACAGACAGACAGATAGATAGATAGATAGATAGATAGATAGATAGATAGATAGATAGATAGATAGATAGATAGATAGATAGACAGACAGACAGACAGACAGACAGACAGACAGACAGACAGACAGACAGACAGACAGACAGACAGACAGACAGACAGACAGACAGACAGACAGACAGACAGATAGATAGATAGATAGATAGATAGATAGATAGATAGATAGATAGATAGATAGATAGATAGACAGACAGACAGACAGACATAAAGATAGATAGACAGACAGACAGACAGATAGATAGATAGATAGATAGATAGATAGATAGATAGATAGATAGATAGATAGATAGTAGATAGATAGATAGATAGATAGATAGATAGATAGATAGATAGATAGATAGATAGATAGATAGATAGATAGATAGATAGACAGACAGACAGACAGACAGACAGACAGACAGACAGACAGACAGACAGACAGACAGACAGACAGACAGACAGACAGACATAAAGATATATAGATAGATAGATAGATAGATAGACAGACAGATAGATAGACACACAGACAGACAGACACACACAGACAGACAGACAGACAGACAAACGTATAGATAGATAGATAGATAGACAGACAGACAGACATAAAGATATATAGATAGATAGATAGATAGATAGACAGACAGACAGACAGATAGACACACAGACAGACAGACAGATAGATAGATAGATAGATAGATAGACAGACAGACAGACAGACAGACAGACAGATAGATAGATAGATAGATAGATAGATAGATAGATAGATAGATAGATAGATAGATAGATAGATAGATAGATAGATAGATAGATAGATGAATTGATGGATTGATAGATAGATTCATGACAGACAGACACAGACAGACAGATATATAGACAGACAGACAGACAGACAGACAGACAGACAGACAGACAGATAGATAGATAGATAGATAGATAGATAGATAGATAGATAGATAGATAGATAGATAGATAGATAGATAGACAGACAGACAGACAGACAGACAGACAGACAGACAGACAGACAGACAGACAGACAGACAGACAGACAGACAGACAGACAGACAGACAGACAGATAGATAGATAGATAGATAGATAGATAGATAGATGAATTGATGGATTGATAGATAGATACATGACAGACAGACACAGACAGACAGACAGATATATAGATAGATAGATAGACAGACAGACAGACACAGACAGACAGACAGACAGACAGACAGACAGATAGATAGATAGATAGATAGATAGATAGATAGATAGATAGATAGATAGATAGATAGATAGATAGATAGATAGATAGATAGATAGATGGATTGATAGATAGATAAATGACAGACAGACACAGACAGACAGATATATAGACAGATAGATAGATAGACAGACAGACAGACAGACAGACAAACAGACAAACAGATAGATGAATTGATAGATAGATAAATGACAGACAGACAGACAGATAGAGATCGATAGATTCCATCATGTATAATACTGTTTTAAAATGCAACTGATAAACTTAAAGGGGGGTCATTCCTTCTGAATCATTCCGCTTTAATAAACTTTAAAGCGCAGAGAAAAACCTTATGGATAAAACTGCTGGACAGACCCCAGGGGGTTTTACAAGCCAGAAGAGACATATAAGGCATTAACTAGAACTGTTATGAACGCTTTGCTCTGCAGCTGTGCACTAGCGCTACACAAAGCAGAACGAACATGATACACATTTCCAGTCACATCGTGGGATGCATAGCTGTAACAATAGAAATTCTGTTCTCCGAAAAAGCCGTGCCCACTCCCACCCCGTCCCTCAAGGTCCACCCTACACCTGCTGCATGCAGTGAGGGCGAGGAACAGCTGGGGGCACAGTGGGACTGCATGTGTGTGAATGCATAAGTTTGTGCTGATGTATGTGCATGTGTTAAGCTTTACGTGTTTGTTTATCTGTTATTGCGCATAGACATGCCCGCGTGGAGACTGGCATGAAGCGCTTGCTGTCGCCAGAGGCTTTGGTCGGATGGATTCTTCTCATACAGAGAGATACGGAAAAAATGTGAAGCGAGCGAGAGATTACGTGGCTCCCAGCGGCTTCTCCGTCCAACAGCATCTCAAATCCAACGGTGCCATGATGATGCTGCTGTTCAGGCCCCTTTTGTCCGTAAAAATGTTTGTCGTGCCTTAAAGCATTGTCGTTATAACATGCGTCAAATTTGGTCCCTGGATTCATCAATGGATAAGAATGCTTGTGTCTGTGTGTGTGAGCAGGAACATGTGCATGAGACTGAGGATTACTTGTTGAAATAGCAATGGATCAACTCAAAGGCAACTCTGGCTTGATTTGTAATCACTGCCATCTGAATGAATGGCCAGAGCAGCTGTCTATTTGAACAGCTGCTTGTGCAAAAAAGATTTTATAGAAACAAAAAAAGAATCTGGACAAAGTTAGCACGCTCAAAAACCTTGAGTGATGCAGTTTAGCTTTTATAGATAGATAGATAGATAGATAGATATAGACAGACAGACAGACAGAAAGGTAGACAGGCAATAGACAGACAGACAAATAGATAGATGGACAATTATAAAATAATAGATGTACCATAAAGTATACCACCAGATGCCACTTGAGTTTAATTGCTGCATCAAATGCAATGCCAATCATTTTAAGGTGTGACTTAAGTGTCCAAATACTTTTCGCAGTCCCTATACATTTGCTGTAAGACTACAAT
Organism: Rhinichthys klamathensis goyatoka; assembly: GCF_029890125.1. Lineage (NCBI taxonomy): Eukaryota > Metazoa > Chordata > Actinopteri > Cypriniformes > Leuciscidae > Rhinichthys > Rhinichthys klamathensis. Next base: position 1,269,782 of record NW_026606664.1, on the reverse strand, counting down.
GACCATTGTAGAATATGGGACTCTGGCCAAAGACGACATATGTTGTCAAATCCTTTGAATGTGTATAAATGTGTATGTGTGTGTGTATGCTAGTGTGTTCAGGATTTTTTCGTCTTTTTTTTCCCTACCCGCCCTTACCCGATATGTAGGAATTAGCGAACATTGCTTAACTACAAACCAACCCTAATCAAAGTGCCGATTCTTTTAAAAGACAGCTGTTGTCATGTGCTTTAATTCACAGCTATCTCCCTTTGTCAAGCAAAGCTGGACACAGTTGTCTGGTCGAGGCAGCTAGGGAACAGGGGTTAACAGACTTCTCTCGGTGAAATGGTGTTTTACACATCCATGCCACATGCCCATCAGTCACAAAAATCAGAGGTAAGTTCCATTTCATCTTTCTACCATTCGCTTTGGGACTAGCAATGCCATTACTCATGTCATTCGATACTTAGTGGCCCTTAAAGTGAACCCTTGGTTGTTACTACAGTAAAGCTGGTTTGCCTGGTGCTGTTTTAGGATTTTAAGCCTGAAACTTCTCTATTATGCATACTTGAGTTCAGAAAACAAATGCTTTGAATGCAAGTTTAGTCAATTTAGATTTTTTTTGTAGAGTAGTGTGAAAGATGTCAGTGTCAGGCATTGGAAAATCTCTGTCATCTGCTTTTTAGAGTTTAGACAAACTTATACTAGAAGTTAAGTCACCTAACTGACTCTTTTGTCTTAATATTACAACATCAAAACAATTAGAAATGGTATGCTGCTGTTTTCTTTGATTTGATAATCATTAAGGATAACCTTAATGATTTGTGATGAGTAATGTGAAATTATTGGTGGATTGTCTTCTTTACACAAGGAATGGCATAATAAATCTTTTTAAGAAATGTCTATCTATCTATCATTTAATATTTTAATATATTATTTTAAATAAATTGAATTTTATTTTAAATAAAATAAATGTTGAATCTTAAATTTACTTGAAACAATTTTAAATATTTTTTACTCACCCTCTTGTTGTTCCAAATCTGTGGAACGTGAAATTTTTCTTTAAAAAATTTAGAACATCCTGGTCGCTCTTTTCAATAATGAAGGGGAATGAGGACTGGTGCGGTCAAGCTATAAAATGCCAAAAAAACAAACAAACATATCATTAAAGGTAGTCTATATGATGTGTGGTTTTCTGAAGTCATGTAATAGCTTTATGTGTAGAAGCAATGTATGTTTGTTCTTTTGAGTCAGCTCTTTTCAACGAATCCGTTTACAAAACTGGTCGAAATGATTAGTTCACAAATGGGACTGATTCGTTTCTTGAATTCACCAAACTGACTCAATTATTTGGTTGTAAAGGTTAATAGTCCAATGGAGGAGACGATTATCCAACTACTTCAATTTTAGCCTGTTTCTTGTGCAAATCTACTATATGACAATAGAAGATTTGGAATATAGAGCTCAAGTTGTAGAGTACCACTTTTTGAAACTTGAAAATAAGTCATACAGATTTCGAATAATGAGCTCTTCATTACAGAGCAGTTTGTCCTTTCTCAAACTTGGTGACTGGAGCACAGCTGCCATCCACTGAGATGAGTTTGGTAGAGGTAAACTTCAGTATACTTTAGGCAATTTGAAAAATCATCGGCTGAGGCCAAAATTCTCAAAAGATGAATACCGCTCTATCGAATGTATTGTGTTCCCATGGCTTGAGCTCGGGGCTGGACTTGAAGGTCTGGGAGTGGGAGTCGCGTTTGATTCCACAGATTTATTTGGTCATAGAATGCTCCCACAGCTGAGAGGTTTGAAACGAGAGCCTGAGCAGGTGCTGTTGTGGGAGGGAGAGAGAGAGCGAGAGAACTTTAAGAGTTTTCATTGCTTCCCTCTTGCATTCTTCCCTTCTCGCATCAGTTATTGTGCCGTGTACTTCAGAGAAAATGTTTGAAAAGACATATGCACCTCTTAAGAGTCATTTTCGAACTGCATCAAATAGATTAACAAAAAATAGTGCATGTAAACATACACTGTAAAAAAAATTTTTTAAGTACAATCAATATTGGATGTTTGAGTCATTTCAACTTAAATTACATTTAAATTGTCGTAAATAAACTTGTAAAAAAGTTGAAAATTGCTTAACTTATTTTGATGAGTTAAAGCAATGTAAAAATATATGTTGTCGCAACTTAATCATATAAAGTTTTACAGTGTACTTGTTTTAAAAAAAATCAAAGTTGATTGAACAAATGTAGAAAACTTGAGTTTAAGAAAATCGATGTAGTCAACTTTTAGACCACATGGAATAAGGAACTAACCCAAAAAATGTTGTTCCAAACCAGTATGGCCTTCTTTCTTCTGTGGTACACAGAAAATATATTTTGAAAACGGTCTCAGTAGCCATGTTTCCATCCACTCAATCGAATTATCTGAAGTTCGGTAAAAAACCTCATGCGAATAAAGCTGGTGAAAGTGTGTTTCCATCAAACGGCTAAAAAAGCGGATAAAATCAAAGCGGATGAAACCCTGTGCGTAATGACGTCACATGCTGTTTTGCGATCAAATTGGTATATCGAATTGATTTGAGACATGTTAAGGTGTTTCCATTCATTTTCTCACCGAATTGCACAACATTCAAGCCAACATTTGCGAACAAAGTTTTACTAGGCAAAATGGATCGCACCATAATAACGTTTCCATCCGCGTTTATCGCATAAGCCGTATATCGATCAAGATAAAATCCGATGAGACCGATCGTATTTCATATGAGTCGATATTCATGAAATTCAATCGAATTTTACTGTTTCCATAAGGCATTTTTCATTCGATATCACTTAATGCGGATAAAAACGTGTGGATGGAAACATAGCTAGTGTTTTCGGTGTTGTTTTGGACCCCACTGATAATAAAGAGACCTTATACCATCAACAATTCTCTACATAGGACACATATCAGACCACACCTAGTAGGTTGCTTGAACTTATAACCAAAACGTGTTTGCGTTAGATAAAACATCTTGAGTGGAGTTACCTTGAAATGTTTTATGTTGTATGTATATGGCTGTTAATCGGAAACCTAAAGTTCAACAACAAAGTCTTTTGGATTCATCTATTGTCGGGTATGGATGGGAGCAGCTCAGCGTTGATCCCACAGATTGCCTTTGCTTAAGCTTAGCCTTTCTTAGAGACGAGATCTAAAGCTTCTCCTCATTCTGCCTTTGTTTACTTCCTCTATCTTTCTTCACCAAACTGAGAAGACCTTATGACCCTGACTCTAAGGTTACTTGTGTGTTTATCTTTTTAAAAAGAACTGAGCTTGACACTATGTCAACAGCATCTCTCGAGCAGAAGGAAACAGCTTTAAGGGGGAGTGAGGGAAAAAAAAGGATTTGGTGTTTAAGTAGTGTAGCACCTAAAATTAGGTGTAAATGCTTACTATTTTCAGTCTGCCAAATCTATTAAACCCAACAATGTCAGTGCACAGAAACTCTTTTCAAATGCAACTACTTTTCCAATGCAATTAAATGTACCTCAAGTGCAATCATTACAAATGAATACACAACAACTCTCAGGTAGAAAGCAATCCACTTAGGGCCCACATAGAACTTATCTTTCCGTACCCCCTAGGGCTCAGTTGGGCATCAATCAAGCCAGTTAAGTGGGATCCTTGAGCAGAGATGGTATCAGTGGCAGCCTCTTACAGGCACACACTTCTGTCCCTGTTATCTATGGTAATTGCTCTGAGACTCTGTCACCAGTGCAGCAAATCTCTCCTCTGTGACTCAAATGCACTACTGAAAAAAGTTTCATTTTAGCCTAACAGTGTGGGTAAACACATTTTTAGGCCTCATTTCTCACAGTTGCACAGTTGAAGGACACTAGACTCCACTTTCAACTGGTGGCTCACATACATGTTTTGGACAGCTGTGGAAAAATCGATGTAAAAGGCAACAAACTGTATCATCATGCAATCCATTCATATTTTTAAGAGGCTTCAAAAGCTGTGTCCAATCAAACCTTTTGATATTTTGGCTAGTACATAAAATAATATAATCTAGTCTTCGTTAATGATAACAACTCTGGTTGAGAACCACTGGGCAGGACCTGTCAGTGGCCCAATATTCCAGTGCCCTCCGCACCAAAATGTGATGGGCCTAATAAGAAAAACAAGCAGCGCGGTGTGGAGCTGCTCCCACAGAGTGAGCACCTTAATGAGGACCATATGGAGCTGCCCAGACATACAGTCAGTGGAAACCCAATGCCTCTTCCCCTTTTTCTTCCCTCTCCTACTCTCCTTCTGTCACTTCCCTGCTTCTCTGTCTCTCACTCTTACGTCCACCTTCGAATTTATAGATGAATAAAACTTCAGGCAATTGTTTTCTTAATGCCGACGTGTGCCATTTTTTCGCCGTTAAAAACGTTCGCCAGCTTAATATGCAGAGACAACTCTTAAGTTTGTAAGTCCCTTGAAAAGTGTAAACACCGGTTCGGTGGCGTAATGAAAACATTGCTATGTTTGTTTTAAATCTCGACTATCCAAACCAGCCCGACAACAGCAACAGCAGCTCAACCAATGGCGTGAGTTTGGGCTGGTTTTTTTCAGCCAATGACAGATGAGGGGAGTCTTTGGGAAACCTGTTTGAAAAGAATCAGTATTCAATTCCATTTTTTTTTCTGGTCTTACTTGGTCTAATGGTTTGTCTCGTTTTGTTTCACTTCTTTTTCCTAACTTACGCTGAGTAGGAGTTCTGGGCTTTTAGCAAATGACCTTCTTCTCCTCTCTTCCCAATACTTCATCTCACTCTCTGTCAAAAAAATTTAGTTTCTTTATTTCTCTGGTTTCTTAAATGGAGACTCTCCGTCCCCTCTCACTGGCCTGGCATTCAGTCCTGCCATGAAGCGGATGGCTAATTTTACCAGACTGACCTCATTCCACTATTGTATAAGAACAAGTGAGTCAGTGTCAGGAGAAATGTACTGGCTTATCCCTTCTTTTCCGTTCCTTTCTTTTCTCTTTCTCATTTTTCTTTTTTACCTGATTCATCTCTGTAATTGACTCCCTCCCTTCTTGTTTCAACCAGAGGAATATGTATATTCGCTGGGTCATGCAATGTAATATGCTCACAAATGTGGGGGAAAGAAAGAACCCTTTCTCCGCCCATCAGCCTTGTCAAGTCGTCTACTGGCTCGAGGTGCTTGTAAGGGGCTCACTGATCCATCCACCTGAGTGAATGAGGTATTTGCTTCAGTGGCCAGATTCTGAATGATGCCTCTGTAGTATCAATACCACTATAGGCCTGAGACAGGAATGACTTCATGGGGCAGCCAGTTCTCCAAAATTAGTATTTAGTAATTACTAGTACCATTGCCTATGCACAGATTGCTGTAAGGGAGACTGAAATGCAGTTAAGTCAGACTTCAAGTGACAAAACCAACATGTGAAGATACAAAAATGTAATAATATAATCTCAATGTATTTAAATATATTTGGAAGTATATATGTATGTATACTAGAGCTGCATGATTATTCGTTAAATAACTGATCCAGAGAGAGGAGTTGTCATGTATAGGAATGAAACAGCTTCACAAACAAGTCTTTTCAACCACACTGTTTCGTTATTTCTGTTACAAACATTCGAAAAGAATCATTCATTCAAGAGATTTGTTAAAAAATGCTGATTCATCCAGTAACGAAACAATTGAAGTCTTTACAAATGAGTCATTGAATCATTCATTCATTAAAAAAATAAAATAATAAATAAAAATTCAAATCTTTTTTTTAAATAGACTGCAGCACATTTTGTCAAAACCTGTAATAAATTACACATTAATTTGTTGTGTTGTCTATTCAGAATTGTGGGATAATTGTAATTGATCATTTTAAAACAAAAGAAATAGAGATTCTCAATTAATCCAGAATCACGCAGCTCTAATATCACACATATAAAAAATGAGCTATAATATCACAATTAATGTATACATTTTGTGTTTCCTCCAAGGGTACAGTTTCAATGGACCCTCAAAACCCTTTAAAACGGTAAGCAATATATTTTTGTTTCCATAATAACAATGTAACCTCATATCTCAAAGCACTAACTGCAAACATGATCAAACAGTAAACCAGCTCAAAGTAGTTCAACAAACCATATTACACTGGAGAATGTAGGATTAGCATCCTGAAGCCCATCATGAAACTGAACCCTCAGGCTAGGCTAAGCTATTTTCATTTCTTCAATCTTTCACTGCTTATTACATAGATCAGAATAAGCTTTGTAGACTTTAGCTGTCCAAAGACATGCTCTTGTGGTTTATTCCCATGCCTGTTTCGGTATGTTTAATTCTTTATCAGTTCATGTATCTGCGAAAAAGGCATTTTCTACTAATAAAAATCAAGTATTAGTCTGGATTTACTCTGATTTGACTAAAACCCAACTTCATACCAGGCATGTGTCAACATTTAACAAATGACAATACACTGTATTAAAAAAAACGAGACTTGTACTGTTGTACAACCTTAAAATGACATTTTCTCTTATAGACAAAATCGTTGATTCTTTGATGTGCATATATTGCACTGCATAACTCCTATAAAGACGTGACTGAGCACTTGTCAGCATTCATGGAGAGGGCTGGCGACTAGAAGCTCCTCCCATGCGATGCTTTTCAGCACTTTTCCTTTGAATGACAGTGGCTGGGGAAGGGAATGAAAAAGTTGTGTGATTTTTCGCAGCCTCAACGCCGATGAGCAGCAGTTGGAGAACTGCAATCAAACTGAATGGATTGGCATGGGGAGAAGCGGCACTCTCAACCTGGCTAAGCGGCAGCTTTGGGACTGGATTTGTCTTTTAGTGGTTTCTATGTGCCTGTTACTCCGACCAGGTAAATCGTTGTTTTTTCCTTCGCTCTTATTTTGCATGCACACATCACGGAACGAGCGATGCTGGGGAAAAAAAAAATACCCTGTCGTTTGGAGGGAGGTTGTTTAATCAACACCACTGAATGTATTTTTAAACTTTAAACGCATTATGCAATCGCTCATATTAATGAGCTATTTAATACGCATTTAGTTCTTCTCTAGGCCAAAGTTGTGCTGCTAACTCGCTAGCAAATCAGCGCCGTGTTTGTGAAAAGATGTAAACCCAGTATATTATTTTAAATATTGGCAGTGAGAACCAAATGTTATACTTGCCTTCTGAAAAGGTGTCCGACGTGAATCTTCACAATTTACTGGTATTTACGCGCATTGCAGAGTTTAGTTAGATATTGTATTAACGTTAGTTTGGCAAAACTTTGGCTAACCTGGCTAGCTTCTCGCCGTGTCGATTTTTAAAGCTGTTTACTTCGAAAGCCCGTGACTGTTGACGATGAAAGTGAGACTTAACGAGTAAGGAATAAGCTATGTGTGAACTTGAACAGCATATATGGGTTATTTACGCTTTACGTTACTAGCGCGTTTTAACCGCCTACGCCTCTGTGAAAAGCACGCGCAGGATGTTTTTTTTTGTGTAACGTTAGCTCGACAGTTTTTTAAGGTCAGTGACTTACATTTTTCTATTTTAGCGAGTGACTTAAATTTTTATCTACAGATTGTTATTTTGTTATTGTTAAGTAAATATTCATTAGACTACAATAATAAAACTAATTATTACAATTAAAACAATTATTCATTAATATTTAATATTAGTCATATATTGTGTATGTAAATGTATCAAATCTTAGACTGAAATACAACTTTGTCTAAATATAAAACACCTCATGATTTAAAGGGTTTAGGTATTGTTTACAAGTCAGTATGATGGCCCACGAATTCACAAAATATGCATACAATCTGGGGAAAGCTAGGCTATATCGAACTATTAATGTTTTTGTAAGCCTATGCTGAAGACATCTTGACAGATCACTATTTTACCATGAGCAATGCACTTACACTTAGTCTAGCTAACTAGCAGGAAAATGTACACCACAGACTATGCTCTGTCTCACAAATTTACATATCTTATCACATAGCCTGCATTTTGCATTAATTTCCACAGAGTTGTAGTTGCGTGGATGATGATTAATGTAGAAAGTAAACCGTATTTGGTATTAAAATGAACATTGTATTTACTCAGTGCTTCATTACTCGCACAATACTCTAAAGTCATGGAAATGCATTGGTCAAAAGGTGTGGAAACCCTGTAAAATACAATTACTGTGTCTTAGTAATGGGAGTTATTAATATTTTTTTACTTATGCTACCGAAATTCCATCTCATTTGTTATTGTTGGGCCTCTATTCAAAGCATTAAAAAGTCATCATATGAAATGAAGCAGTTTCACACCTTTGTTAGACCATAAAGCATTCCAGACAAGGAATGTTTCCTTGGTTTGGAATAGCAATCGCCAGCTTGTAGTTCATTGGTTGCCTCGCGCGCAAGTGTCAGAATGACAAAATACAGCAGTTGTGTAGCTGTTAAAGAGGTTTAGTGTATAGATCGCCAAGCCTAAGAACTTTAATTATGTATATCTCCATCACCAACCAACCATCAAATAATGCTTCTCTCAGTTTTAAATGTGCCTCATTAATGCCTAATTCCTCTTGATTCTCAACAGTGTTCTGCCAAACATGTCGAATTCAGCGCTGTAATGCAGAGTACGTGGCCTCATTCTCACCCTCCGGTGGCTTGCAAGAGGAGGTGCTTCCAGATGTGGACTACTGCATCGCTCTGAGGGCCTACTCGTTGTGTACGCGTCGCACGGCTCGTGGTTGTAGGGGGGACTTGGTGTACCACTCCGCTGTATTCCGTATTAAAGAGCTCTTTGCACAGCACAACTGCTCAAGCGATGGCCCAACGTCGTCGGCTAAAGCACCCAGCACTTCCAAGCCGCCAGTGGTGGACATCTGCAACTATGAAAGCAGGGTGCTCGCCTCAGGACCGGCGGCCCAACAGAAAAAGTACGGACATTGTGGATTATTCGGCGATCCTCACTTGCGGACTTTTCGAGATGAGTTCCAGACATGTAGAGTTGAGGGAGCCTGGCCGCTCATCCACAACCGATACCTTTCAGTTCAAGTCACAAACGTACCGGTGGTTGAAGGCTCCAGTGCTACAGCAACCAACAAGGTTAGTTGTATAAACAGAAGCGGAGTCCTGATACTCATTGTTTTATGAGAATGGGTTAAAGTTCTGAAACCTTGCCATCAGTGCCAAGATATAAAAATGTGAAAAACAAATGAAAATGGTCATTATTTCCCCACCCCTCATGTTGTTGTAAACCTCTTCTGCAGAACACAAAATATATTTAGAAGAATTTTTCATCTTTGTGTCCATACAATGAAAGTCAATGGGGTCCAAAACCTAAATTCTTTGGACCCCATTGACTTTCACTGTAAAGAAAAAAACACTTTATTTCAAAATATCTTCTTCCACAGAAGAACGTAAGTCACATAGCTTTGAAAACTGAACTTTTCATTTAATACTATATAAATGTGTACGCCAAATTATATTAGTTTATAATTTATTATAGAATTACAAATATAGATTAGATTACCAAATAAATGTAACTGAAACTAAAGGGGGAAATGTTATTGCACGGTCCAAAGAAATAGTTTAAACCAAAAGCTTGAGAGAGACAGTCAGTCTCTCTCAGCCTAAAATATGATGTCATTAGGGGGATATTTTTCTCTCTTCTATTAAGGGACGTGGAGTTAGACTCTTGAACCGTGGCGACTATGCAGGACCAAAAGACTATAATAGAATCAGCTGTTTCACAAAGAGTGGGGGGAGCTACAAAAAGAAGGAATGGAAATAAATTATTCAGCCTCCAGTTACGGTCAGTTAGTTCCTGGAAGGTTAACAGACATGAAGTATTATGGTAATATGGAAATGACAATGTCTGTATATTTTATTAAGTCATATAATACCAGGGGCACATACAACTTGTCACTTTGTTAAAATCAGTGGCCCCTGAAAGATTTGTGAAAAGTGTTTATGAGAATAATTGTTTAAGGATTTCTCATTTGGCCCAAGAAGAGCTCATAGGCCTCATTTTTATTCATTGAGTTCCATCAGTGCTATTTCTTTAGCCTTAAATGTAGTGGACATACTTGGACTGATCATGACTAAATCTTTTTGACAGTTGATGGTTTACAGCTCCATGACCTGAGCAGAGTTTTCTAAAATTGTGCAGTTGGATATTCCATTGATTAATCACTGACTTTTACATTAGAGACTGGCTGACGACCCCAAATAGTCTGTCTGGGGTTTTCTCTGTTCTTCTACTGCCATCATGTGGAGACAACTGTTTTTCCTCCTCCTTCTTCTTCACTCTTGCAAGCTCTCTTCCAGAGTTATTCTACTATTATTTATATACTGCTATAGTTTTTGTTAATATTTTGAATTTGCTGCTATTTTGTATATTCCTTTTCTTTTTATGTTAAATTTTTAATAATTTTGTTATGTGCTTTTGTCATTTTTATGTTTCTGTGTAGTTTAAAATATTACTATTGTTTTTAGGTTTAAATTAAATTGATTGATTATTGTTTTTAATTCAAAATATTTGTGGTCATTTTCTCTTCCACTCATTTTCCTCATCAAATTTAGTTGAGATTTTTGGCCTTTTCACCATTTTATAAATGGAGACTGAAAATAAGAAATAATTTGTCTGTCCACACTGCACAATGTGAGACGATCACAGCCAATCAGAACATTTTTGATGTTTAATACATTGGTATCATATAATTTAATAAAGTGATGCAGGATCTTGGACCAATGAGGTCGCTGTTGGTTTGGATGCTTCGTTTGGTTTATTTGACCATATTTGGCTCAGTGTTGTTATATTTAAGTAAAGCTAAAACTATTAAAAATGTTTATGTTAATATAAAGCTGAAATAAAATAGGTTTAAGTCAAAGTACTAAAACTGAAATTGAAAAATAAAAAAGCGAAATAGAAATATTTTCAGCTAAAAACTAATCAAATTTCAAAAGCGCATAACAAAATTACTAAGACTCAATAAACAATAAATAAAAGCTAATTCAGAAAATGAATCAACACTATTACAGTATAAATAATTTCAAAACACCACTGACCAGGGCTGCGTTTCTCAAAATCATTGTGAGATAAGTTGAGCATAGAGATCATTGGTGCCAATGGTTCTGAGATCTACTTAATGTGCTTTTGAGAAACACAGAAGATGCGTCACAACATATAGTTTTTAAAGCAAAAATCAGGCTGCACAAAAACACAATGTTGAAACAATCCTCAAGCCGATTGAAAGCAATTTCATGTATTGATTTTCCGCGTGTGCCATTACTCACCGTTTCCCTGTTTAATCCCCCCCGCAGATAACCGTCATCTTCAAGTCCTATCACGACTGCACCGAGCAGAAGGTGTACCAGGCCACCACCGAGGACCTGCCGTCAGCGTTCCAGGACGGCACGCGGAGCGGTGGGAAAGGAGACGGCTTGTGGATCGTGGAGGGTAGCGGAGGTCTAGGCATACGGCAGGTGAAGATCCACGCTCGCTACCTGGGCACGTCCATCATCGTGAGGCAGGTGGGCCGCTACCTGACGTTCGCCATCCGCATGCCCGAGGACTTGGCGGAGGAGAACGGCGGCCTGCAGCTGTGTCTGCACGGGTGTCCCCGCAGCGAGGTCATCAAAGCCCACGTGCTCAACCGGCAGCAGAGCCTGCGTCCGCCGCGACTCACGGGCGGCTGGTACGGGGAGGACGGCGGCGGCGAGCTTCAGCCGGGACTCTCGGCGCACGTGGACATGTTAGAACGCGCGACCACGAAGTGTCGAGAGATGCTGCAGGTGGAGGATGTTTATTTCCAGTCGTGCGTGTTCGATCTCCTCACGACAGGCGACCCGGAGTTCTCCATGGCAGCGTATGGCGCCCTGGAGGACCTTAAGGCACTTCCGCCCAGCACTCTGAAACAAAGTTTGCCTAGGACTCCACACATTTATAGTAGAGGAACGATAGTTACACCTTCAGTTTTCACAGCGCTGGTTCTTCTGCTGCTGTTGAACTGAAGGAGCTGGTCTAGACGCCAGCTTGAAGATGGATACCCAACCAGCCAGACCGTTCCGTCAACCGTGAAACCCTCCTGGAAAAACAATCAAACTGACTTCAAACTGTCTGCTGAGTTGAGAGACTGATCCGAACCGACTCATTTCCATTTAAACACGCAGCGTTTTATTTCTTCAGAACGGATGATGGCCACAGGCTTTCTGAATGTGAAATCGACAAAGGCGATCTCGAATCTGGAAACAATGAAGGCAGCTAATATGCATATCTATTAGGTTATCGCAGATTAAAAAGTGGAAGCTGTTGATACAGGTGTGACGATAATAGATGAAATTATCGTAAAAGACACGTAGTATGTCCTGTAATGCACATCTTCCAGAATCACACGAGTTTAGGTGCACTTCAAACTTTCTACTCGGACATGGGAAAATATATGTTATTTACACGGGATCCAACAACTACATGAAATGCTACCTATATCCATATATTTTTGGTTCTGGGTCCACACATCCACACATAAAGCTACAGTCACGGTAGAAAAGACCTCTTCAAGCTGCTCTGCTTATTAAGGAGAAAACAAAACAAATTCTTTATATAATAATATATTGAAAGAGTGTATATATGTGTTTTATATGTGTACATTCACCTGTGTATAGTTGTTTTAAATGTGATGTTTTGAAGCAGTTTCATCTAGTTAGATATTTTAGTTAGTATAAAACATAACTAATATGTGCTATATTGTGTAATCTGTTGCTTTCCATATTAAAAAAAAAGTTGTGACTACCTCATGGTCTTTTTTTTCTCTCTCCCTGAATTTGATGACGCTTTCCAATCCATAGAGGGTGCTATATAGTTGAAAGTTTGTGTAACTCGACATTTCTCAGGTTTTTGTCCTTAAAAACACTATTTCTTTACACCAGTGTTAAAGTGTCTTACTGGCAAACATTGAGAAATGTCATCAGAACACTTAGCGCGATTTATGTATGCAATAATGTGCAGTCAGCCATTTGTTATAGCCAAAAATACTAACCAAATAAATAACAACATGAAAAAATAATTCAAGTCGAAATAACTCTGTTATATGAGAAGAAAAAGGCTACGGAGTAATGTGATAGACCAAAAACTAGCATAGAAAAAGCATAAAAAATAGGTTGTAATGATAACCATTAAAGGGATACTCCACTTTTTTTGGAAATAGGCTCATTTTACAACTCCCCCAGAGTTAAACTGTTGAGTTTTACCGTTTTTGAATCCATTCAGCCGATCTCCGGTTCTGACGGTACCACTTTTAGCATAGCTTAGCATACATCATTGGAGTGGACAAGACCATTAGCATTTCTAAAAAAAAATTACCAAAGAGTTTCGATATTTTTCCTATTTAAAAATTGACTCTGCTGTAGTTACATCGTGCACTAAGACCGACGGAAAATGTAAAGTTGCGATTTTCTAGGCTGATATGGCTATGAACTATACTCTCATTCCTGCGTAATAATCAAGAAACGTCACTGCCGTACCATGAGAGCAGCAGGCGTAATGATATGACGCAGCGCCTGAAAATAGTTCCGTTGTGTTGACGGAAGGTGGCCTATTTTCAGGCGCTGCGTCATATCATTACGCCTGCTGCTCTCATGGTACGGCAGTGAAGTTTTTTGATTATTACGCAGGAATGAGAGTATAGTTCCTAGCCATATCAGCCTAGAAAATCGCAACTTTACATTTTCCGTCGGTCTTAGTGCACGATGTAACTACAGAAGAGTCAAGTTTTAAATAGGAAAAATATCGAAACTCTTTGGTCATTTTTTTTTTTAGAAATGCTAATGGTCTTGTCCACTCCAATGATGTATGCTAAGCTATGCTAAAAGTGGTACCGCCAGAACCGGAGATCGGCTGAATGGATTCAAAAACGGTAAAACTCAACAGTTTAACTCTGGGGGAGTTGTAAAATGAGCCTATTTCCAAAAAAAGTGGAGTATCCCTTTAACGTTACCTATCAGAATCAAGTATTCCAGAAGGCCATGAGACTGATGACGTGTGAATCCTGTAAAGGTTTTGATATTTTCATTTTATAAAAAATGTATGTACATTCATAACACTATACTAGGTATAATATTACCTTTGCATCAAAAAAAAAAAAAAAACTAGTTAATGCTGCTGTGAGGGTGTTTCTAATACAGCGGCTGTGGTAGTGACGGTAAAGTTGACATCTTTCTCTCTTACTGCCGTTATCAATCTCTCTCTGTAATTGTTTTTTTTACTCTTTTTGACAGTTGTGAAAACACTATTGTGGGAAATGGGAACACACACTCACACAAAAATACATTCACCGCTATAGAAGTTTACCCAACTATGATGACTTACGCTTCAGAGAAACCCGGAAATGTGAAAGTCATAAACAAATAAATCAACGCATTGCAACAGCTGGCAACCAATCAGAATCAAGATTTCAGTCAACATCATATATATCACTTTCTTAGGTCATTTTCAGTTAAGTGGACATATTTTTCTGGACTCGATTTATCAACGACACAAACAGAACCACACAAATTGATTGGCCGGTTAGCCATGAACACCGTTGACGTTTGCCCTTCACTTTTTCAGCAATGCTGTTTGTGCGTCCAGTGCTCAGGACCCTTCAGGCCTCTGGTATGAACTGGCTCATGGGGGGGGTCGCGTGACGGAGATTAAAACGTCGTCGGTTTAACCACATTCATCATGCTAAACTAAGCGTTTTCCAACACTGCCCTTCTCTTGTACTTCGCCGCTCTCGGCACTCCATCACTCTCGAGTTTTAACTGCGCCCGATGTGAGGAGAAGAAAAGAGGCAGGTTCTTCACGCTAAGAGCTGTCAGAAATCATCTCGTGCATTTAGTGCAGGCCTGTTGCTAACATGCTGACAGCTATGATTCTTTTACACCTGTACAACTGGTTTTATTGTGTTTTTATACCACGGTTAATGTTTGGTCTTCCTGCTTTACAATGCATTCCGTCTTTTAATTAGTCCTATTATAATGAGTATGCTCTTCTGTAGGCCTATATACAGTATTTAATGAGGTATATAAACAAATGTGTAAAAAGGAGAATCCACTTTGTTCTTCGCTCACTTTGATCTAATAAACAAGGACAATTATTGGGCTAATGAATTAAAATAAGCCTCTAGAGTGATTAATAATCACACTGGAAAAATTAATTTGACATTAATAGTATATTTGGCAAGATAAATAGACAGAACGGGACATGTCCGCACGTTGATTGATAATTGATAGATGGATGGCTCTCTTTACAAGAATGCCTTTTAATTAATAATTAGAAACCGTAACCGCGAGCATTTAAAGTCTCACTGGATACATTAAAGGGTCACTTCACCCATTTGCATTAAGGTTTGTATTGTTAGAAACCCTGTCATATATTATAATGATGGTGGAATTTTGCTTGTTTTTTTTCTGAGATGGGAGAAAAAAGGAATTAAGTGTTTTACTTCCGTCCTATCGTGACGTAAATATCGTCATTTTGCGTCACGATAGGACGGAAGATAAATTTCATTGCATATTAAGAAAACTACAGCCTTTAGCTCATTATTATTCAAGGGCGTGGGACCCACTCACCCCACCGGCCTATTACAGATCAGTGGGTGGGACTAAACCTGAAGAAACTAAACTATTAATCCGCCATCTTGCTTGGAAGACAGCAAGCTAAGCTAACAAGCGCTCAAGGAGTTAGATTTACCATAATGCCTGAATTTACGACACACGATATGGAAGACGAGGATTTTGAAAATCTTTTGCTCGAAACTGATACGAGCCACAATATAGTGAAGAGCAGCTGAGGCTGATGGAGGAACAAGAGGCGGCGTCGGCTGCGGCAGCGGCCGCCACAGGAGACCAGCCCGGCGCAGACGAGAAGCCCGGGCTTGCTCGCGCTGTAGCGAATTGGTGGTGCTCGTGCTGTAACTGTGCGCCTATGGACACCGAGCTAGAGTCTGTCTGCTGCAAAGAATCTCTAAAATGCCAATTCCTTCTAGAAGAAATGTCAGAGGCAGACACGGACATGGAGTTTTGTGCACACGGACGTTTGTGTTGTGATGTGAACCATCCTAGTGTCGCACCCCATATGCAGATTCCAGGTATCATGCAATAATTCACCATATAGAAAGAAATACAAACGAGGAGTAGCTGCTAATTCGCTAATGAGTTTGCCAATGTAACGGGGTTCGTTGTTGTGGGAAGAATGAGACGGGAATCGGCGAACATTTAAACATTTTAATAGTAAAATAAACAAATACATAACAAAAGTATAAGCCAGCAGCCCCGCACTGCTGGCCACACACAACAGAAACAAAACACACCATAAAATCAGGCCTGTTCCTCTCTCGATCTGCCCTGTCGCTCCTCGTTTTATGCGTCCGCTCCTCGGTGAGAGACGCGAGAGAGACCAGTGCGGCTCACAGGTGTCGTTCATTATCACTCACGCCACCGGCCTCGCGCCGCTCTCACGTCCCTTGTCCTGCTCGCCACAGCCAACTAACTATACATTTTGTGTGAAATGAATTTCTAACTCTGTTGGCAGCTAACGTTAGCCCCGTAGAGTAGACGGAAAAGTGATTTCTCTGATGTTTGCGACTTTGCGCTGTTCTGGATTAGTGGGAGTGGCTTGCGGAGCTGTGCAACGTGGTGCATTCTGGGAGTTGTGGTCTTACACACAAATGCGCCCTAAAGTTATTTTCTGTCTTTTCTCGGTCAAGAGGGCACCAAATTCAAAATTTCTTTTACATTTCGACTACATATATGACCCACTTTCAATAAAGATTAATGTTGAAATGGGTGAAGTGCTCCTTTAAAGATGCTGTGTGGGATTTTTGGGCTTTAAATAATGTTACTTTGTGACATACATCGTTGAAGTAAGTGTCCGAAAAATAAATCAATAAAAATCACGTTACCTGCACGTGTTACTAGCCAATCAGAAACTTGGGCGGGGATTATTGTATTGTCTTGTTTGGGAAACAATTGGCTTTATGCCACAGCTTCATACTTCCTGAATTTCAGCCAACCCTTTGTTTCCTGTCTGTCATTATTGGACAAACTGATTAATCCAGGTGTGCCTGGCCTCAGTAACAATAATCAGGCACACCTGGATTAATCAGTTTGTCCAATAATGACAGACAGGAAACAAAGGGCTGGCTGAAGTTCAGGAAGTATGAAGCTGTGGCATAAAGCCTATTTGAATCTTTTACAGCGGCTTCAAATTAACGCCGAATAAAAATCTTTAATAAAAAGTCTTTAATAAAAAAGACTTTATAAAACACTTTGTTTATTTTGCACGACTAAAACTTTTGTTATTTTGCTCGATTCACTAGTGCACGTTGTTGTGTTTGGGTATATTATCTATTACTACTATATTTTCACCCAATGTTGGATTCAATCTTTTTGTCAACTTGTTCTCTTTCAATTAGGACTGGTTTTATATTTCTATTTGCATCTGATTAATTGTAGGCCTCATTTATCTGAGAGAAGACATCTCATATTTTGAGTAAAAAAGCATTATTTATGAATAATTTTGGAAATATTAAATAAAATATGAAAATAATTTGCACTGTTGATCACACTAGTCTACTTTAATGTTTCACCAGGCAGTTTGTTTTGAAAAACGTTTATTTTGTACAAAATGGCACAACGTTTGTGGTGTTCCCGGTCAAAAATGGCCGGCTATTGAAAGTGAATGGGAGAGACTGAAACTAAGAGAAAAATGTACTTTTCAGGAGCATGTTCATTATGTTCATGTACACATATGTGCATGTGTGCTTGCAAAATCGAGCCCTTGGACATGTGGATACACACGCTACCCACACACACACACACACAAGACACACAATTCGTGTGTGTGTGTTAATGTCAGATGGATGAATGGATATTAGATGCAGTTCAGGGTAGGATCAAGTTTCTCTCTGTGAAAAAGAATGTGTGTAATACTCACAATAGTTTGTGTGTTTTAACTTCTGTGTGTGTGTGTGTGTGTGTGTGTTTGGGTAGCGTGTGTATCCACAGGTCCAAGGGCTCGATGTTTGCAAGCACACATGCACATATATGTACATAAACATAATGAACATGCATGCTCCTGAAAACTAAACGTTTCTCTTATTTTCAGTCTCTCCCATTCACGGGAACACCACAAGTAACTTTGTGCCATTTTGTACAAAATAAAAGTTGTTCAAAACAAACTTTCGTTTTCATGTTTTATTTAATATTTCCAAAATTATTCATAAAGAATGCTTTTTTTACTCAAAAAATGAGATGCCTACTCTCAGATAAATGAGGCCTACAATTAATCAGATGCAAATAGAAATATAAAACCAGTCATTATTGAAAGAAAACAAGTTGACAAAAAGACTGAATCCAATATTGGGTGATAATATAGCATAACAAGTGATTTATAAGCTACTTTTTATAGGCCGGTCATTTTTGACCGGGAACATCACAAGTGTTATATGGTTTTGAACACAACACAAGGGTTAAAGAAAATATGTTTGTATGTCTATGTAACCATTTGTCATCATAACTCTATGAAACAACTTTCCTTTTCGGCTGACGTAACTTGGGATAATTCCCATCATAATTTTTATTCCAGGTGAAATTGTAGTTTCATTTGGAAAAATTGTCACATTACTGAAGTCAAATGGCCTGCAGATGCATTCCATATTGATTTATTTCTAATATTTTTAATTGCGTGTATACTTCTACTCTAGACATTCAGGTTTCCACATTGCATACTATTTGTTAATAAGTCTGCGCTACAGAACTTTTTAACAAATGGCCCCTCTACACCTCCAAGCCTGGAAAACCAAGCCTGAAAATTAGGCATCTGTATCATAAATCTTGGAAAGTTATGATAATTTGCAATTCACTCCCTCATCAAAGGCAATATTACCCTAATTTATTATCTTCTCGCGTGTGAGGCGCTCAGAGGCCGTGGAGATAAGAGTCTATCAGGAGGAGGATTGATTTTCATTAACAGATTGTAATAAAGATGAACTGCTCGGCCCGCACGCTGACCAAGAGCCACACTTTATTGTAATTGGGCCAATTTATTTCATGAGCCACTGCCTCCACTTTTTTAGTCTCTCCCCTTTCTTTTCTTTTCTCTCTCTCAGTTCATTACTGTAATGTTTCAACCACATCATTTATTCTCTTCCCATATTTCAGCTGCCAGACAAATTGTATATTCACTATTTCATATATCTGTCTACACAGTATGGACTATTTACTTCTATAGACCTACATTATATTACAATTTGTGAAGTGCAAACTGTAACCATTTAAGCAATTAGCTAAATATTCTGCTATAAAAGCCCTAAATTACACGGAAGGACTCGAATTGGTGAATCTTTTCATTCTTTTATTTACAGAAAACATCTGATTGAACCAATTCACTAGAGGGAATCAGGCTTTCCAACACTACATTTGGAAAACAGAACCATTCGGGATGAACTAATTCACTAAAATGAATTGTTGGACCAAAGCTACATATAAATAAGAGAGATTCATAGTGTGAACCGATTTACTATGAATCATACCGGCACTACATGAATGAACCGTTCAGGACTAACCAATTCACTAGGACGAATCAGACTTCACAAGTCTATGGGAAATAAGAGAGCTGTGTAGTTTATGATGAACCGATTCGCTAAAATGACTTTCAAATCTTAAGGGCCGTTCACACAGAACGCGTTTTTCCATTCTATTGAATGTAAATTCTATTCTATGTAAATACACGCATGACAGACATGTTTTACCTTTGCGTACCCAGATAGCACAAGTCTATTTGATGTGATGTTTACATCTGGAAGACGTATTTTTAAGAGTGTTTGGGCCAGTGTTTGGTGTTTGGGTCATCTGCAATACGTCTATAGGACGTTTCCTGTCAGATGTCAAATAGACGTTTAGAAGATGTCTTTAAGATGTAATGATTTAGAATGCATGTTAAACTGACATCTTCTAAACGTCTATTTGATATCGGACATGAAACGTCCTATAGACGTATTGCAGATGAGAAAACACTCTTAAAAATACGTCTTCGAGATGTAAACATCACATCAAATAGACTTGTGCTATCTGGGTACGGATTACATTCATACTATATAGAAAGAACTTTTTTAACGGTCGTGAATTAAGTTACGATTACATGGCGGTAACGCAGCATTGCATGCGAAGTACAATCATGTGACATTAACAACAATCAACACTGTACAAATAATGTTTCAGTATGGGGTTAAGAGGATTTTGTGCTTACCTTTTCACAACCCTGTATGTTATGCTCAATACAATGCGATACATATACTGTAAGAACCAAACACAAATAGACTTCATACTTAAATTTAAAATTTTATTGTAAAATTGAAAAAAAGAGAGAGAAAGAGAGAAGCCCATTAAGTGTTTCTTTTCAATGCATACATTTTCTAAACATAACCAATAAATAGGCGATTCATAAACAGATTGTTGTCAGGAATAAATAAATAAATAAATAAATAAACGCTCATAAATTAATTGGCAAATCATTCGATGAGTAGGCATAACAGTAAAACAATGTAAGCAGCAAGTATTTGAGAAATGTCAACGGGATGTTTGGTTTCTCAGGCATTTGTCTTGGACATATCTTCTCTGTCTCAATAAAAGAAAGAAACACTGTCCATTTCAGTTGTTCATGCTGCACCAATCACATCGCAGAGACAGATGGTGCACCTCTCGTTCTCTTTTCTTGGAAAATATCAAACAAACGTTAACAAGGAAAACGAAAAACAACTGTAAACAGCATTGTCTCATCCAGGCTTTAAGAACAGCGCAGGGAGTGCCTGGCTCTCCCACTGCACATTTCACACAGCAAAATCAATACTCTTGATATATATTTCCTTATGCTTTGTGCTGAGAAAACCAGAACTTTAACATGATCTTTATAAAGCAAAAAAAAAAAAAAAAAAAACCGCCCCACCCCGAAAGCCACCCGCCCACCGACTACTCCCCCATAGAATCTGAGAAATGTGCTGCTGTTCCCTAATATACAGATTTCATATCTATAATAAGCTACTTTCCTTAGCATACAAACCATAGTTAAAGAATCATATCGTTAATATGAGTAGTACCTTTATAACACTTGAACCCCCCGAAGCTTTCCCACCCGTTCCCCCCTTGAGCATGCTCACAGATCAAAGTTCGGCATGACGATCTGAGCAACGAAACGTGAACGTGGTTTGAATGAGAAAAACGCAAGTATGAAATGCTGGTGGTCTGGTTTCTCCAAATACCTGTAGTGCATAACGCCCCCCCCCCTCCCCCTCTTGTTTCTTGCAAAACGCAATTTGTATTAACGCCGTCGGTTCACCTTTCAACACATCAAGTTTCATTTTATATGCCTTTCCAATCTCATTTTTTTTTCTTTCAAGCTGTAATGATATCATCCTTCAAACTTATTAAACTTCAGGCACTAGTTGCCATTTTTAATTTGTATTACACTTGCTTTTACATGCAGGCCAAATTTAATTTGATTTTAATAATTCACATCTGGCATGGAGAGATTCTGCGAGGAAGGCCCTTGCAACTTGAGGTTATTAGACCGCCGATGCCCGAGGGCTGCGTGTCTGTATATCACCACGTTCTGATATGCCACCACAGGACAGGAGAGGGGAGATGAAATGAGAGAGAGTTCAGCAGAAAAAGGCCATTATAACCTGTGAATCGAATGCGATCCATTTCGGCGCGACCTGAGGCTAAAAAACGGCTGTGATATACAGGCGACGTTAATGTTTTCTGACGTCCGGGAGATTAAACATTTAACATACAGATATATTTTTAGGCAAGACAAACAGGGTCAAATATCCACAGTGGAAATCAAATGAGGTCAAAACATGTGCTTTTCTGTCCTACCTAAATTCTAGAGCTCTGTTTTTGCATCTCTTTCGGTGTTATTTGTGAATTCCGTGAGGACCTGAACTTCTGTCAATATATTATCTTTCGTTTTGGCATTTCTATGAAGGCAGTGCGGAATTGACGAGTTGGCAAACGGCGGCGTAGCGTAACGGCGGCGTGTGGATAAAACTGGAAAAAAAAAAACTTTAGATGCATAGGAAAACAGGAACAGGGAAATAGTTAAAGACCCCATGAAATTGTTTGGCGAGTTGATGCATTTCCTTTTGAAGCAGGAAGTTGGGCCATGACAACTTGTTTTTAATAGCCGACCGATAGTTTACATCACAGCCACAATTCGCCTTTGGCTAAGCCACACCCTAGAATGTAGATTGACCAATCACAGCGCAGCCAAGAACGAGCTTCCACAGTGGTCCGACACTTTTTCACAGCGCTCCATTGACTTTAACACAGGCGTCTCATATTTTTGGTCTCGGCAGGCTATTACCGTCGTAGTTTTATCAAAAATATGGTTAAACGTTGTGCCTGGGGCATTTGTAACACAGATACGCGTTTCCCAGAGAGGTTGGAGGGGGGTGTGCGTTTTTTTCCCTTCCCAAACCGAAGTCAAATCCTGACAAGTGTCGTCTAGCACACCCTGCTAATAAATACAACGTTATACTCGCGTAGTCCGTTTGCTTTGTAATAACGATTATAGAAGTGAATAGAGACCGACCCAGCTTTGCATGAACAGTGTTGCTCCTTGATATTGTTAGTCCCAGCCTCCGTCTCGATTCGTAGGATATGCGGTGGTTCATTTTTTGACTGTGACCGGTATGCTTTTACCTCTATTTGGATGCCTTGTTGTTCCTTGCGTTTCACCTGTATGTCCTGAATATAGCCTTCGAACGTATATTGCAGCCCCTTTTGCCTACTTCTATCGGACACTTTATTTGCTGCTTTATAAAAGTTTTATAAAACTTCAGCAGGAAGAGCTGTCACAGCATAAGCCATGTTGATACCAGAGCCCAGATGAAGTTTGTTTGTCGGACGTAGCAACAGTAACTAAGGGGGGCGGGGCTTAGCCAAAGGCGAATTTGCAACACTACAAAATCCTACACTTAAGTATTTTGTCTAATTTTACACTTAAAAATAAATCTATTAAGGAGAGAAAATAGACATATTCAAGATGCAATTCAGTCTTAACTTATATATATATATTTTTTTTAGATATTTATAATATATATTTGAGATAATTTTACTGGAAATCAATAAAAATAAAAATAAACTAATTAAAACATTTTTCTGTGTAGTAGTTAGTTGCAGCAGAATTAGTGGGAGGAGCATTCTGACTCAAGAGCATCTGATTGGACAAAAATCGATGAGTCATCAATATTTTTGGCCCATTTCCCAAGCTTACAAACAGCCACCAATTCTGACCAAATAATATTTTGGTCCGTTTTCCCAGAAGACTGTAAATGAGGTAACATTCGCCTTTAACATTAACACACAAACTAAGCATCGCTAAACTCCAATTTTGATTTCACAGGGTCTTTAAAATTCTTGACAAGTGCTTCAGAGTTGTGTATATTTGTGACTTGTCTGAGAGCAAAGCATCAGCTGCGGTTAAGTACACGATAATGTCAGACTCTGCGGCTTTTTTTATTGATGGATCAGTTTGCTCCGACTGTAACCCCCCATGGATGCTATTTGCAAGCTGTTGGTGAGCTCTTTACAGGCTGCTCATTAGACCTTTGCAGACAGTTAGTGTCAAGCTAATCCATACCAGTCTGAGAAGCATATTCTTAGAAATACGGGTTCAACTAGTTGTCCCGCGGCGTTTTCTATATCTTAAACTCGTTTATTAGTGAAATGAACTCTAAAAAAATCAATGCGGAATTGATTGTGCAGGTTTCCGAGGCGAAATTCGATTTTTATTTTGAAGATGGTCCCTGTAAAATTCTGATGTGCTTCAGAAATTGTAAGTTTGTCCCTTTTGTTGGTCTGTTACGAACCTCAACCAGGACATTGTGTGGGCTGTGTTAGGGTTTAAGGCTTGGTATCTATGTAACTGCTTGTTCACTTACCAGTGTGCTTTATCAAGTTGATATTCAGCATTTGGCACCAACCATTTGATGAGTTTGTTCTTGAAAGATGCACGAAAATGGACGATATGAAAGCTCTGCTGGTCCCTCGTAATGGTAAAGTTGGCCGATACTTTACGAAGCACGATCGTAAACCTGATGAAATCAAACTAGATCCCCTTTAGTAGAAAAAGCACTAAATCGGCGCACAAAAACGAAAATGAACATTTCCCGTCACTGTCAAGCGTTAACTGTATTTTTCAGTTATTATTTACCTGTGCAATGGTACAGCAGTTATATTGCGAATAGTTTGCGTTGAAGCCACAGGTACTTATTCTGCTCGATAAGTAAAGCTTTCATTGGATAAATATGTTAGTTTATGTGTACTGAATAACTACCCAAGGTTTCGCTAAACCAGCAACACTTCGCACATGCATATATAGTTATACTCAGCATTTGCTCTCTGGAATGTGGCCTATTTCTGACATCGGAGTAAAGAAAAAGATGATGGATGATGGACCCTTCCCTCCCTCTTTTTTTCATCATGAATGAAAATGACTGAACATGCTCCTAACAATCTCCAATCCACATATTCTACTCCACTAAAATAGTATAGCTTTTAAAATACTTTTTTTTCTTCATTTTTTTTTCTATTTTGTTTAAATATTCTGAAACCCAGTAGCTATAAATGTAAAAGGAAAAGAAATCAAAATCCCTTTCCTCTTCCGACCTGAAGCGAATATTTATGCTTTTTTTAACTTTTTTTTTTTTTTACTTATGTCATTAGTAGTAGTTTGTAGTATTAGCATTGTTATTAATACCATATATTTCTGTTGAGGAATAAAAATGTTTGGTCCTTTGGTCCCTTTGGGGTGAAAGATTGATCAGTTTCACTGAGGGCATGAAACCTCGGTGACCACAGAATGTCCTGCGTTTGCTGAAAGACGGTGACAGGAGAAAAGGAAAGAGGGAAAGAGAAAGAAAGTCCACTAGCGGGACAAGAAGAACTTCTTTTTTTTCCACTGCATTTTTCCTTGGTCTTCAAGTTTAACCCTCATTTGTCCAGTGTAATAAGCGCCTCTTCCTTTAAATAGCATATGTGTGTATAATATGTATATAGAAATCGAAGTTGTTCTCGCTTTTTTTCTTTTTGTTTGTTGCTTGACTGACGGTTCGAAGCTCAGCGAGAGACAGGACATGTTGAGTTCTCTGTCTTTAGAGAGATCTTCCTCTTGTCTTTCGTGCGCTGTGCCGAGTGTGGTCTGTCCACTGGTGCCGGTTCACCCGCAATCCTCCTCTGTACCGAACATCTTCGTAAAATAAATGCTGATGTCTTCAAAAAAATCCATTCATGTTGTTCTTGTTTGTTTTGAAAGAAAAAGTTAAACTCCTTTTGAGATTTCACTCTTCAAATCCTGTAAAAGAAAAGAAAATTAGAAATAAATGTACAATAAAAGTATATATATATATATATATATAATAAAAAAAACTGTGTGTGTATATATTAAATTACTATAATATATAATAAATGTATTTAATATTGAATAACAACAAAATATATAAAGGAATATATTGTTATTTAAAACAAATATATATATAAATAACTATTATCGTTATTAATGCATCGCATTATATATATACACAGTATGTAATAATAGTTGTAATAATAATAACACATTAATAATACTTTAATTTTATATATATATATATATATATATAAATATACTCAAAGTACTATAATATATACTACATTTGTTTCATGTTTAATAACAACAATAACAACAGCCTACACATTTATTTATTTAAAAATACTATATATATATATATATTATATGCATTACATTTTATTAAAATATAATATATAGATTATTTAATTATTAGATGTTATATAAATATAAAAACATTTAATAATAGTAATACTACTAATAATAACAAACATACATAAATACACACAGACACATATTCTCTCTCTCTATTATAATATCATGAATTTTAAATTTTGAGTAATTAATAAAAAATCTAATGTTATACATTATATATTATATTAAATACCATTATTATTACATATATGTAATTTGAATAATTCTTAAACAAATTTAATATACTGAATGTTTAATAAATCATTGAAACAAGTCTCAAGTTTATATTTACAGGTCAAATATCGTGTGTGTTCCAGTTAAGAGTGGTACCTGTGCTGTTGCTGAGAGCCCTGTGTGGGACGGGCCCTGTCAGTACGGGCGGCTCGCATCCTTCGGCCGTTTTAACTGCACTTTCAACCTCTTCATGCCGATCTGAAAGCCGTTCATGGCCTGGATAGCAGCCTGTGCACTTGCTGGGTTGTCGAAGCTCACGAAGCCTGCAACGAGAACAGACGTGAACCAAGTCGTTCGGATACTAAAACTAACTATATGGCATCATATTAAAGAAACAGTAAAACATTCAAATCAAGCCAAAAAAAAAAATGGCTTTTTACTGAACATAACTCTGAAATCACCATATATGCTTCTGCGTGGGCTACTTTTGAGCATAAATAAGCCACTGGTGGTATAGAACAGGGACAAAACGCCCCATAGGACTCTGAAACGGGGCCACCCACAGCATACAAACCATGACAACCACAGCTTCCCGTTCGAAACCATCGACTTTTAAAAGCCAGTGACCAAAAAGCCGCATTAAAGCGTGGATGCACCATCAGGAACCGGTCGTGAACCGAGAAAAAAAACGGGTGCTTCCATCGGCCGTCAGCCACCTGAGAGCAGAGTGGCCTAGGCTCTTAACCGAGTCTGCAAATGCCCCCATTTCGAGGCTTGTGTCTATAAGACGAGAGGGTCCACGTGGAGGTGAAGCGGGGGATAAAGCCACAAGGCTGCTTAATGGGGAATCTATGTATGTCAGTGCTCTCAGCCAAGTCCCTTCGGTCCATCTCGGGCCGCGGCCCCCACCGCAGATTAATTACTCTACCGAGCGCCTGTTACCCAGACCTGACATTATGCAGTAAATGCATAGTGTATAAGTCAATACCGCAAATAGGTCCTACTTCACAGATTTATATCTTATTAACCTCCCCCAGGAGACGGGAGCTGCTATTAATTGTGGCTTGGGAAATGTCTCCCCCTGGAGCGGGAACAGATGTTGATCCATTATGGGCCTTTTTGCTTCACTTAGGACTTTTTTTCTGGCTCAGGGTTTTCTAAAAGGCAGCACTCCGCTTTGTGGCTAGACATAGAATACAGAATGGAGTGTGAAAGGGACAGAGACCGATTATTGGTTGAACTGGGACGGGTTGCACGCGGAAGCATTAGGCTACTTAATTCAATTACACAATACTTCCTAACTTGGAGGAAACTTTAACATTTTTGCAACTTTTTACTGATATTTGGTGCACACATTTGGATTTGTGGTGAGTTAGAGAAGATCATGAGAAATTCAGTGATGGTTAATTTTTTTTGTTAAAAAGTTTCAGCTTGTTCATTTTTATATATAGGCGCTCTGGAGAAAAAAGTGATGTCATCGTCCAGCTCAGTTCAGTTCTCATATAATGGTGTCAACGCAGGCAGATCAATAATATTGTTGAATATTAAATGTCCCCAACTAAGCAAGCCAAAAGCCAAAGCCGCCTTAAAGGATTTGTTGTGGAGTGAAGGAAACTAAAATGCATGTTTATAAAAAAAATCCATCATTTTGTACATGTACGGTATATATAATTCTATGTATAAATGACAAGATAATCATAGAACATTAGAAACAAATGCAACGTGGAAAGAAATGCATGCTGATTCGCCTCACCAAAACATTTGCTCTGGTTGGTGGCTCTATCCATGAAGACCTTGGAGGAGATGACTGTACCGAACGGAAGGAACATCTGCATGAGCTCGTTGTCACCAAATTCCTGCGGTAGATGGTAGATGAAGAGGTTGCAGCCCTCTGGTCCTGCGACACAAACAGGTTGTTATTCACCGTGAAGTTTCCATTCAAGACAAGTGAGTTTTTTTTTTAAATATAAGAACTTATATGTAAATCATAGACCTTAGTCAGGGTAGCGCCATATTTAATGTTTGTCAGGAAAGAAAACGAGACTGAGTGATAGAAGTACTGTGCGTTCAAGGGATTGAAGTGCGTTTAACAACATACCGATTGTCCAGCCGACGAAACGCCTTTCTGAAAAAAAAAAAATTCAGTAGACAAAAACTCCATGAAATAGTTTTGGACGGTTGTGAGTTATGAAATGTATGTGATCTAGGACCTTCATTCAGTGCACGTCATTGTAAATAATGTGGCTGCATCCGAAATCGCAAACCCTACTATGTAGTAGGCGAAAAACAGTGTGACAAAAGTAGTATGTCCGAATTCATACAACAGTAGGCAAAAAGTACCCGGATGACCTACTATTTCCGGCGAGATTCTGAAGTGTGCATGTGATGGACACTTTACTATCCCATGAGGCCACGGGAGAGGATTTATGAATGGCATTGAAGCGCCGCAACTGACGCTGGTAGGTCACATGATAATGACAACATGGCGAATATTATACGTCAGGATTACATTCATACTATATAGAACATACTTTTTAGCAGTCACAAAGTTATTTCATATTTAAAATAATTACTAAAATAAGAGTTTTTGCGATTTTGGACGCAGCCTATAGGTATATCCCTCATAGCCTCGTTTTCATCCGGGTTAAATTCAATATGGCATCTAACCTAACTAAGGTCTATATTGTTCATTTCAGGCATTTCATTCAGTGTGAAATATTTCAGCAAAATTACTATTCACTCATCATCATGGATGTCATATTGATGCATATGCATAAAAACGAATGAAAAATCTCTCACCCTCACCTTCTCTCTGCTGCTGCTGTTGAATGACTTGTGGCTGTGGCAAGCTTTGGCCAATAGGGGTCAGTGTGGTCGCTGGGTAGATGGCTGTACGTACAAAGAGAAATTTGTGAGCACACAGCCTGTATTTATGTGATACAGCATTGAACAAGGCTGAGAGAGAGAGAGAGAGAGAGAGAGAGAGAGAGAGAGAGAGAGAGAGAGAGAGAGAGAGAGAGAGAGAGAGAGAGAGAGAGAGAGAGAGAGAGAGAGGAGAATCAAACTAACGCATGGTTGGTCAAAAACAACCATCCATTTAAAGTAAGCAGCACAAAAAAAACAAATCATCCTTACCATTTGTGTGTGTGTGTGTGTGTGTGTGTGTGTGCTGTATATATATATATATATATATATATATATATATATATACTGTGCCGGTTTGTTTCATTTTTACAGTGATTATTTATTCTACGGTAACAACAACATAGTCTGTCATAATCTGTGTGTAAATAATTTCTACAAAATGAAGTGATGACAATGGAATTATATCGAGCTATAAAGGTTCAGTGTATCCTTCCCACGCATCATGTGACGGTGAAACTATTCCAGTTTTTTTTTTTTTTATATTTTTTTTTTTTATATTTAGTATAAATGTGTCTTGTTTAGGCCTATACCAAATAAAAAAATAAACAGAAAGTCGTTTCAACATTATTTCTGTCTAACAAACATTCGAATCATTGGATATAATATAGAATAATATACTTGGATAATACTATATAAACACTGATGTCTATAGTAGCGATCAAAATATAGTAGGCCTAAATCCTTTTGAAAGTAACTAGACATTTAACATGCAACATATTATATTGTTACACCAGTAGGTGTCGACAAGTGACTGTTAAAAATGTATTTTCATTGAATTATTTATTCAAGAAATTCGTTCAAAACGCTCATGCGTTCAAAAAGACAGACCTACTGTAACTATCCGAGGTCGTTAGTCGATAGTCTATGCATTTGTTAAAGTCATCAATTTGTATCTACTTATTTGATTTATTCTGCTTATATTTATTATAATTAGCCTATATATTACTTATATTTTATTTATAATAGGCTACTAATATTTATTATATTACACTTTTTTAAATTATTAATAAAAAAAAATGGTGTTTCTTATTTGTCGTCTCTTAGATAGGAGTCTTTCTGCCGATGCGCCGTACCGTTTAAAGGTGCGATATTAGTGGCACCTAGCGGAATTACAAGAACATATTTTGCAAACGCCCCTTTCTCAACTCAAACACCACAATCACAGCTCTCACGGGTGCTTGTGATGGCACGTCTCAACAGGTAAATGTAGGCTACTTTCAATAAAACATATTAACCCTCTGGGGTTGTTCGTTTAACAGTCACACTTGGGGTGTTCGGCTCCAAATGGACCCAAAGGGCAGGATTCATATTTTAAAAAAAAAAATCAAAATTTTTTTTTTTTACTTGTTTTTTATAAAAAAAAAAATCTTTTCTTTTTTGGTGTTTTGAGATAATTTCAAAAATAAAAATGATTTATAATTAATATTAATGCAATAATTATGACCCATTTTTTCCCCATTGAATATAATAGATTTTTTTTTTTTTTTTTTTTTTTAAAGCTGTATTTCATTTTAGAGTCAAGCCTAGGCCTCATGAAAGCAATTTTTGAAATGAGATGGATGCCATCTGGTGGACAAACTGAGCATTTTAAAAATTCAAAACCCATATGTAATCTGAATTTATTAGTGTGTATGTGTATAAACGTGTGTTTGTGTGTGTGTGTGTGTGTGGATGTGTCTGTTTTGCACTCTTGATGTTTTATAGATTCACCCCTTCACTGTTGTGTGCTTTTTTCTGGATCGTGGCTGATTTGTAGATTGTACGCACAAAAAAACTCTGTATTTTCACATTTTTGCCAACTTCCCATTCATTTCCTATGCGGGTCCTGAGTGTGACTATTTTTTTTACAACCACTTAGACTATTCAAATCCTGTCCCCAATTTTTGGGGGTGTTCATATACCAAGTACCAACAAAGTCACCAAATTTCGGACCATTCCGATAAAGCTATGATTTAAAAAAAAAATTTTTTTAAATGCTTTGGGTCCATTTGGGCCGAACAACCCCAGAGGGTTAAGAATACTTTTAGCTATGTTGCTATGTGTCATGAGTGTAAGCAACTGAGAAGCTAACACTCTTGTCTAGAGCGAACGTGAGCATTTCACTTATTATAAACCCATCCAACATATCTGAATTGGGCGCCTTTTTTTATATGACTCACCACCCAGGATACCTGGTTAAAAAAGTCACGGCTCACCACTGACACACATATGTCAAAAGTTCACCTGTATATTGCTGCACCCCGGTGAAGGCCTGCTGTAGGGTGTCCGCAGCTGTGGGGCTTTGGGTGGAGTAAGAGGGCAGTCCGTTGGTGTACATGGCCTCGACCGCTGGGTGTCCATTGGGCTGGTGAGGGATGCTGGTGAAGCCGTTGACGATAGGAGTGACGATGCTGGGGACGGCTGATGTGGTGATGTTGGCAGGTGGTGAGCTGAGGCCTGGAGCCAGGAAAACAAACATAGACAGCACATTTTAGGTCAGTACAGCTCCCAAAGAAAGTGTCAAAACGTCTGCAATTTCACATTAAAACATTAAATGTATATTCACATTTTAAAATGCTGTCGATGTGGGATGAGGTCATGTACAGCATTCTCTTTTAGCCAGTTAGCTTTGAGGCTAATGCTATTGTACTGATAAACGATCCCTAAATTCACTCGTAACATATATATATATATATATATATATATATACAAACAAACAGGCCCGCCGACAGGGGGGGACAAACGGGTCTGTTGTCCCGGGCCCAGGGTAGGGAGGGGGGCCCAGAACTGGGCCCTGATTAAATTATGGAATAATTGTTAAAGAAATAAATAAAATAGGCATATTTGTTGAAAAAATATCTAATATTTGAGTTACATAAAAGCTTTTTATTCGTTTTCTTCCTAATTGTCCTTGAAATAGTGGTCAAGAACACACCACCCCCACCCCCAAAACAAAAATGGTTTGGCCACTGATCGAAATATGATGTTGTCATTTGATTTGAAGTTCAGTAGGCTAACGTTACGCTCAAAATGTCCGGTCAGCACAAGTCCGGTGCTCAGAAAAGAAAAGAAAAGAAAAGAAAAGAAAAGAGAAGAAGAAAATAGAGGCCTTCGAGATGTCCTAAACAAATATTTTTAAAAAGGTGGTGACGGTGAAGCTGGAACTAACGTTAGTAAAGTCAACGTAGAGCAAGGTAAGAAACAGCGCAGCCAACAATTATGAGTGTTGTCAAAGACCCGGCACTTCGGTACCAAGTCGGTACAAATTTCTTTTTAAACGTCCCGGGATGCGCGTGCATGCCCAAAGCGCGTGCAGTTGCGTCCTCTTCATAAAAGCGCTGAGACATGGCGACCGGCGGTGCTGCTGCTGTGGTGGCTGTAAATCCACTTGTTGATAAGAAAGGAGGAAAGAGCCACATATGGAAATATTTTGGATATTAGCTCATAATAGCGACGCGGCGCGCTCGTTTTTACCAAGGGGGTAATCCATTAGCCGGAAGTTGAAGCCTCGCGGGAGCCGCCATTGTAGCAGACCATCACCTGCTGTTAGCATCCCATTGACTCCCATTCATTTTGGCGTCACTTTGACAGCGAATAACTTTACATCTGAGGTGTTTAAAGACTCCATTTGTCCATTATTTATTTCTAAAGAAACACGACAATGTATAAAATGTTCCATTACTTTGTATCTTACGTTACGGCCCCGTAGAAGCCGTTTTTTAAAAAATAGGCTAAAGATTGCGTCATAACCACGGGACTTTCTGTCGCACAATAGAGACATTACCGTATAGACAGGAGGAGAAGCTCGCTAGCAATCTTTAACTGTCTATGAGGCAATCGGGGGGACATGGAGGCACAAAGTCAAGGTAGAAGCTCATAAATAGAGAGTCTATAAAAGCAATGGGACAAAATATTTCAACAACGTTTTTGAGGAATTAGGTGATTCAGATTTGGCTTGGCACAGCTACAAGAAGATTTTCAACTGCCAGACTGTCGTCACGCTCAGTTTGAGCCTGCGCAGTCGCTCAGACATCAGACAGGAAGTGCAATAATCGGGCTTCAGTCTTCTCCGTTGAAATCAATGGGGTCGCTCTGTCCATTCCTTTTACTGTCTATGGTTTTTACAGGCGCGCCTAAGTTCATTGTTGCATAGCAACGACAGACGCCACGGGAGAGCAAACGCTTGTGGAAAGGAGAAAGCGGTGCGAACTGCGCTCTCCATGATGACGAGGAAGTATTGGCAAAGAATTCATTGATTTCTAGCCCTTGGATTACCGTAATTCCTCAAATAAAGGCCGGGGCCTTTATTTACCTGAACTGCAGATGGTATCCGGCTTTTATTTGAAGCAGGCTTTTATTAGAGGCAGGCCTTTATTTCTAATTCGCGATCCCCGCCCGCCCGCCAGCCAAGTTTCCATGGTGACGCGTCATGCTTGGCACGTGTTCACCACAGCCAAAATAGCGCTGTATGACAGATGTAGCGCTTTTATTTCTAAATATTAACAAACTTGCTTACCATGTCATCAACTATCTTCTATTCTGACTCTCAAATCCGTGTAAGTGAGTTTGTTTTGTCGTTTAAAACCCTTTATAAATTATCTTGATCTGTAACGTGAGATGGGCACCGCAGTTCGGAGATTCCTGTTGTATTTGTTAAGTTACAGCGCGTGAATTCTTCAGTTTCTCCCGAAATACATGAAAGTAAGTGGGCGGTGAACTGGGAGAAGAATAGAGTAAACATTATAGTTACTTACACTGTGTATCTGATATGAATAAAACACGTCGCCAAATATATTTGAATGGATTGTTATTGCTGCTTCCATAGACACCATTGTGTATTTTACAAACTATAAATTTATTGTTTTGCTATAAATCATATCTATTTAAATGTCTGAAACCTAAAATAAACATGTGGTTAAAAACACTTAATAGTTGTGATATATGACAAGCGCTGACTGAGCGCGTCCGTCTTTGAGTGTACATTCATTTAAAGTGTACCTATTCACACTATTTTTTCCCCGGCCTTAATTTGAGACCGGCCTTTATTTGTCCGCGTTGACCAGGCCCCCGGCCACTATCAGAGGCCCGGCGTTTATTTGAATACCGGTCTTTATTTGAGGAATTACGGTAGCTTTACTACTATTTATGGAGATGAGAAATAAAAAGCCGGCTGAAATGCATCACTGTCATCATCGGTAAACAGATAATGGGTCAGATCCGAGTCTATTTTTGCTGCGCTGCTCATGCTTAAAAGTGAAAGCACACTTTTGATGGACAAAAAATAAATATGATTTCACACAAAAAGTGCCCAAAATGCACAGATTTTGCATGTCTAGTGTGTTTTAACAAGAACTGCAGTAGGCTATGTCAGAAAAGAAAATGAAGACATTTATAGAAAATGTACCCATTTAAACGTGTTTTTATTATTCATTTTGGGTAAAAGTATATGGTGTTTTATAAAAATAAAAAAAATCGTGGGGGGGCCCCATCTAAGATTATCTTGTCCCGGGCCCAGGCAAGACTGTCAGCTGGCCTGCAAACAAATATAAAATTTACATCTGTCTGTCTATCTATCTATCTATCTATCTATCTATCTATCTATCTATCTATCTATCTATCTATCTATCTATCTATCTATCTATCTATCTATCTATCTGTCTGTCTGTCTGTCTGTCTGTCTGTCTGTCTATAGTACACACACACACACAGTGCAATCTAGGAGTAAGGTTCAAGGTTCATTGAAAGTAATGACAGTAATGATTGAAAGTTCTTTTATATTATATTATATGAATTAATTGTTCAATTATCATGTATTTATAATAATATTATTTATTTAGAATCTATTTATAATTTATACATTTAATTATATATTATAGATAAGATACAGATACAGTATTACTTATACAAGTAATTATAAAGTTTTATAATAACTCATTAAAAAGTCATTAACAATCATCATTAGACTATATTATGCTGAATTAATGTCCATGAAAACTAATGGAAATGGCATTGAAGTTTGATTAATATATCAAACTTTATATATAGATGAATGTAGATGAAGTGCTGAGCTGTCAATCATTCTCAGAAAAGTATTTCGCACCTCATCTGCAAAAGAATCCTTTAATAGACCCTTGCTAGCATGGGGTCGGTGTTTGATCCCAAGCTTTGAGCGTTTCTGAGCTGTGGCTGTGCGCATCGGTACAAACTACAAAACAGTTCCCATAGGATACCATTTCAATCTGGATCCGCGAACAATGCTGGAAGATGGTCGTCATGGAAACCCCCAGCATGCCTCAATTACAATGTGGCGAAAGGCCCTATAGGAAAGTCTTTATAGAAATATGACCGAGCTGATGGATTCGAAATATGGCCGTAGTGCCGTTCACTTACAGTATGACAGAGTGTGAACCAAGCTCTTATTGAACAGAGAGGTTCCCAAAACTGTACTCAAGCCTTCCACTGCTGTAACCTAAGGGAATTCCAGTGGGCCGAGGAGAGCTGTTCACTCTCGTTTGTGCCATTTCCTGTTCCTAAGCTTTTTCGAGGTTGTTTGCTTCCCACACAGCACATTGATGAATTAGATGACACCTCTGCCCCATTCTTCCCGAAGCCCAGGAGATCGGGTGCGTTCGGGGATGTCCGACAGGCAGCTTCAGCCCAACCGACCACACGTGCGGGCCGAGCGGCAGCTGCGTGCTGTTATAATGTTGGGAATCTATCATTGTGATGTGACACTTTCGAAAAGCTGAACGCTGACGGGAGGATCCAGCCCGCAGGAAGGGTTAGGAAACAGACTGAGCTAGTCACCGAAACTCAGATCATGTTCTGGTTGAAGAATAAGACTTCAGTAGGCATCAAAAAAAGCTAGCAAGACGAGACAAATCATACAACTAGAGTGATACGAATAGAGTTAGCTCTGAAAAAAAATGGGTGATCTCATACAGATAGTGTTGTTGAATTCCACTGCACTGCTTTTCAATTGTTCACTATGTAAACATGCGCTAGACGGACATGTTTGCTGCATTTGTTTTTAAAGCTTTGTGCATGATACAGCCTTAAAAAAAACATGATTCTCAAGTTACATAAAGTTCTGAAGAAAAATCTAGCATTTTTCCACACAAATAAAGCGATTGATTTCAGTAAAGTTTGATGTTAGCATGTTGCTAAGCTAACAAAGACGATTTTAACTAGATTGAGCTATTTTTACTATTACTTTTTGGCACTGAATAAAATGTATATTTAAGTTCTAACTTCCTTTTGTTTTCCCCTAATGTTTTCCTAACCTCTATGTTCTGATATATTTTATCCTGCTGTACGGACAAATAATTCGATGTTAGCATTAGCAAGTGGCTAAGCAAACCAAAACAATTGAACCCTCTGGTGCTCCGCGTAGTGGTCAAAAACAACAGATTATTATTTTTTATTTCGATGAAATGAATGTACTATATTTTAGTTCGATAATATTTTTATTGAATATTTTGTATTTTTAGGGGATTTTATGGTACTCAATTATATCTATGCAGTGTCCATTTATTTACTTTTTGAGCATAAACTTTCATAAATTTTGAATGCTTTGGAGCACAGACTTAAGTTAGGTCTCTTTTTAAAGACAACACATGGCAGATTATTGCTGAAGTGAATTGAATTAAAAATTGAACCCAAAATCTTACAGAATTTTAAATATGAAAAATGCACAAAATATCATTTTCAATTTTTGTTAAAATAGATTTAGCTATTTTTAACAGTTACTTTTTTGGTATTGAATTAAATATATATTTAATGTGTACAATTTATAGATTGTTTCCTTTAGGTTAGGGGAACGTTCCTATAACGTTCTCCTAAACACTATATTCCGATATATTTAACCTGCTGTATGTCATGTCTTGTTTGTATTATTCACACAAATCTTCTGAAGTTTTAAGTCTGTCAGACATAAAGTGGGAAACCTTTCTGGAATTCTCATTGGCCTATAAAAATATGCAAAAAAGATGGGTAACATACACAAGTTGAATAAACTGTTGACTAACATGCTTTAACTAGTATTTCTCCTACTATATCCACCATTTTGAAAGGCATACTGGGATTGTGTTTCATAAAAAAATTTACACTATGTGACCAGGTTTTGGAACAGAGCTAATGTTCATAATGTTTTTAAAACTGTGTTGAGAAAATCAAGTAAATCAGTTTACTATTCTATACTGTAAACATTTTTACGCGTAATTCACAGATCAAGAGAATCAATAGGCAATTCTTAGTGTGGGACCAATTACGCACTGTATCATCCTTCCCTTTGTGGTTCTGTGTGCTCCATATCATGGCAATTTGTTCCAGATGGAGTCTGTTTTGGCATCCAATTCCAAAAGTCCAGAATGAATCCTTCTGTTATTAAACAAATCTTTTATCTGTCACACCCGTTAGTATGTTGAGCACCACGAGATGTAGAGTATTCTGCAAATACTGTTATTTCATGTTAGGGAAGTGTAATTGGATTTACATTACTGCAATCTGCCCTCGGTGCATCATGCTGATTTTCACCCGATGGTGACTACAATGAGGAACAGCTTACCATATGCACCAAAAGGATTTATTATGCAAATTATACACTGAAATCAACAAGGAACGCTGGAACCGTATCGGTAAGCACTGCAGCCAAACCAATCACAATAACTAACTCCCATTACATCCATATTTTTTTATACAGAGGCTGGCTTATGTTTATTTACTCCTGCAGAGGTTTGCTCTGGTGTAATGCAACGCAATGAGAATATTTGGTTTCACTTTATTTTGATGGTCCCTTTAACACATTCTGTTGACTATAAGTATAGTTGCAGCTACATATCTACTAACTCTCATTAGTAAAGTAAAGTGTTAGTAAAGTACTAGTAGACTGGTAGGGTTAGGGTTAGAATAAGTTGACATGTAGTTGCAAAGTTACTTATAGTCAACAGAATGTTCAAAAGGAACCAAAACAAAGTGTTACCGAATATTTATGCTAGTACATATACTTTTATGGCAGTTTCACGAAATTTAGTCAAAACCTGTTCACCTATAAACTTGACCAGAATTTACTCGTTTCACCTTTATGGCTTTTCCTCCATTAAACTAAAAATCATAGTGCTTCTATGTTCATTTTGTTTGGAGCTCGACAGCTCCAGTCCCCATTCACTCCCAAAGAGCAGCATGAACATTCCGCTAAACGTCTCGTTTTGTGTTCAACGGGGAAAAACTGACACCACTCGGAACTGTTTTGCATTAAGTTTTTCTCACGTTTGGAGACAGAAAAATGGCAACATACCAAAAGAAATATAAATCAGTTTACATTCGAGACTATTTCATCCAAATGCTGCAGAAATGCAACTGGGTTTTAGTCTTTCACCATTTTTAAAGGTATTATAACAGCTCATTTAGCAAATGACAGATAAATGTCTCCAAATGATCTTCAATGTAGTCTAATGGCACTTTTAAGAACGCTTTAGCTTGTTACCAAGTCTTAAATAGACGCCAATGCAACTGTAGGCCTCTAAACATTAATTTCAGGTACTTTACCAAACAAAATATTCATAAACATCGTGATTTTACAACCAGTGTCTTCTTTAAACAGAAAAACAGCATCTTTAAAGGCACCAGGATGCGACACACAACTTGTGCAGCTGCTCCGTCTGAAGCGCTTTCAGGCTTTGGTACGAGCACAATCTCGATTTCGCGGCCCCCGCGAGACAGAGAACAAAGTCAATGGGTTTTATGACCCTGAAGGCACACAAGGTGAACTCAACCGTCCCCATCATGTTCCGCGCCTCTCGGATGGCTCGCAAATACTGCATCTGACACCTCATTAACTTCGTCCGCGGCTTTAAACACAACAGAAACATCCGACATATGCTTAACCAAAGTGTAGCCTCTCATCTGTCCGTGACACATCTCCATTTAAACCGAGAAAGAAAAAAAAGAAAGCAGGACTGGAGGTTTGCGAAACCCATCAAGCCCGTGTCAGGGTACAAACTTCAGGGCAGAGACGAATAACGCGACCAGCCTGGCTGCACAGTTTCAAGCCATTTAATCCCGCCGCTGACAATTAGACTGTCATGCCGTCGACTTGGAGCACTTTGTAGCTCAAGAGCTTGCACCTGCTGAACATTACTCTTATAAAAAAGAAACAAAACCGGGGAAAACATCACCATGCATCACGGTAGCGATACATCCTCTAATAGAGGGCGCCATCTGGCTGAGCTTGTATGCACCATCGCGCTTAAGTGCTTTACATCTGTTAATAGAGCGGCTGCGCCATTGTTTTCAGCGAGCGCTCTTAACCCCTCTGTTGCTCTTCTAAACGCTGCATGCACCGCGGGACGTCACCACGTTACCTCCGGATGACGACGCACAGGTTTCTAGGTTACTCCGGATACTGAAGCCACATTGCACTAATGTCATATCAAATCCTCTTCATTGTAAATACCATTTACTTTTTTGTTATTTCTGCGGACCAAGTTTTCTTGACATTGTATTCTCTGAATTACCTTGGGGTACTGAGTAAATACCATGTATATGAATAAGATAATCATTCAGTACCATGGTTTATATAGTATAATCTACTGATACTATCACTTTATCATTGTTCTGTCAGTACCTTTACTAAACTGTATAGTTATTATTACATGCTTAATAATAAACCATGTTAATGTACATTAAAAATAACAAATTGATTTCACATTTCAAAAAGTGAAAATGTATAAAATTCATAGAATGTATTTAAATTATAACAACATATTATTATTATTATTATTGATCATCAATCTTACATGCTTAATATTAAGCGTTAATGTACATTGTGAAAATGTGAATTTGTCAAATTACCTTTTTTTATAAGGAATTAAACATTTGATAAGGACTTTATCCCACATTTTAAAAAAGTGAAAATGTATGAAATTAATAGAATTCATTTATCGAAATAATTGAATAATAATAGTAATAACAATAAACAATAAAAAGCATAATAACAATGAACATTTTATTATTATGTATTATTATGCTATTATTAATATTATTATGCTTAATAATAAACAGTGTTCATGTACAATATAATTAATTGATTTCACATTTTAAAAAGTAAAAATATATTATTATTATTAATCAATCAATCAATCAATCAATCAATCAAATATGCTTAATATTAAACAGTGTTAATGTACAAAAAATTACAAAGTACAATTTTTTATATTATATATATATATATTTTATCTCATATTTTAAAATTTTAAATGTGTGAAATTCAATAAAATAGAATAATGCAAAATATGTTATTATAATTACTACTACTATTAATACTAATATTACTAACAATAATGTATGCTTGATAAGAAATCTAATAAGTAAAATAATATTACTTATAAGAATGTTTTTGATAATACTTAACACAGCGATACTTTATTGGGCCTGCTGCCATTAGAACTGCAATATTCCAAAAAGAATCCACATTGAATCCGAATCTAACTGAAACAACCTTGAATGAATCAGTTCAGTTCCCCTGGCCTACCAATTACATTTTAAGATTTCAAATGTAGCCAGGTTATGTCAGTCATGATATTGTTTATACACTACACAATGTGTTAAAATGGCTCATTGTGGTCAATATCATAATAATACTTACCAGATGTCGTCTATTTTATAATCCAGTATCGCAAATCTTTTATCTGTACCTCCATCTGAGCACAATGAGATGTTCTGCTAATACTTTGTGACTTCAAGTTAATGTTATTTCTAACACAGAGGATATTTCGCTCTAATAATATTCCACGCTTGTGCATTAACTAAAAGATGGGAAATCTGAAAGCGGCCTCAGATGATGTGACAGCTGTTCTGCCGTTCAATTGTACTCTCGACAGATGTCTTCAGATTGCAGCACAATTCCCTAAAAACCACTTCATGATGGAAAGATGGAAGAAGGCTTTTGTTGCATCACAATAGATCAGTTGTTCAGTCAATTTTAAGGCCTGATTCAAAAACATTTATTCTGTTTATTCAAGGCGGCACGCAATATTTCTCCGGCAACATTAGCTCTTAATATCGAACCAGATTCCAGTATAGTCTGTGCTTCCACAATGCTTTATACACAAGTCACAACCAATCAAAGCGAGTGTGTGCGCAGAGGCAGATGTATTGAATAAACCAGAGGTGCTGTGCCTGTCAGGGAGATGCAAATGAATGAATGAACGAGAAGAAAAAAAAAAAAAACGTATGAATATCTTATTTATTGTAGTCCTTGGAATATTTTTAACGCCAGCCGCGCTTTCTCGCCCAGGATTAATAATGCAACAGATTCCAATAGGTTCAATAATGGAAGGCAATCAGAAGAGCAGAGCTCACACGCACATACAGGAGCGTGTCCAACGCTGCGCATATTTCAGGACATCTCGCGCCCACAGGAGATCCGACAGTCTCTTTCAATTAAGTCAGTGTAAGAGAGGCCAATTCACCCCAGCAGCTGTATTGCATGTTAATATGACATTGATCCCAGTCAAAGACGATACAATCCAAACATAAGAGTGTGGTTGTTTTACACGGAGATGGATCATTTTTGCGAGGAATGAAGAAAAAAAAGGCGTGGTTAAATCAAGGTTTCATGGACACTTAACACTTGGTATTGTACAGCAAGGTACTTACAAGAATACCAAGGTACATGTCCAAAAAAAGAAAAAGAAAACATGGTTTTACCTTAGTACCAGTGTTATAGTATAAATGAGATTCTATTATAGTTTTTATTCATGTTTTTATTTTTATATTTTCATTTTAAGTAAAGTTTTAGTCATTTTGTTTTGTGTTTTTGTCAGTTTTTTTTATGGTTTTAGTTCAGAAAAAAAAAAAAACACATTAGTCCCTTGGTACATGTAAAAATACCATGCTAGTACCATGGTACCATGTCTAAAAAACATGAACTTATACCACGTGGTTACCATGATTCATTGGAATTGTTCATGGTAATACTATGTTTGTGTGAGACGTACTAGGTTTCATAGAGATTGTAATACTATATTTTGTGACATTTACCATGGTATTAACATAGCTTCATGGACATTTGCCATGGTAATATCATGGTTTCATGAGCATTTACGTGGTAATACCTTGTTTTGTGATGTTTACCATGGGATTACTATGGTTTTATGGACATTTGCCTTGGTAACACCATGTTTTTTTGACATTTACAATGCTATTAACATGGTTTCATGGACATTTGCCATGGTCACACCATATCTTTGTGACATTTACCATTGAAATATTGTGGTTTCATTAACATTTGCCATGGTCATACCATGTATTTGTGACATTTACCATGGTAATATCATGGTTTCATGAGCATTTACCACGGTAATACCATGTTTTGTGATGTTTACCATGGCATTACTGTGGTTTCATGGGCATTTTGCCATGGTAACAATTTCTCACAAAAGTGTGTACACCCCTCAGATTTCAGCAAACATTTTAGTACATCTTCTCAAGGAGCAATACTATAGAAATTAAACTTGGATAAATTGGATAGATAGACAAAGTGTCAATATTTTGTGTGAGCACCATTGTTATCTAGCACTGCCTCAATCCTCCTAGGCATGGGATTTACCAGAGCTGCACAGGTTGTTGCTGGGATCCTCTTCCAGTCCTCCATAATGACATCACGGAGCTGCTGGATGTTAGACACACATTGCTTTTCCACCTTCCGCTTGAGGACGCCCCACAGGTGCTCAATAGGGTTCAGGTCTGGAGACATACTTGGCCACTCCATCACCTTCACCTTCCTCAGCAAGGCAGTTGTCATCTTGGCGGTGTGTTTGGGGTCGTTATCATGCTGTTCGGCCCAGTTTCTGAAGGGAGCGCATCATGATCTGCTTCAGAATGTCACAGTGCATGTTGGAATCCATGTTTCCCTCAATGAAGCTCCCCAGTACCAGCAGCACCCATGCAGCCCCAGACCATGATGCTTCCACCACCATGCTTGACTGTAGGCAAGACACAATGTTCTTGGTACTCCTCACCAGTGCGTCGCCACACAAGCTGGACCCCATCTGAGCCACACAAGTTTATCTTAGTCTCATCAGACCACAGGACATGGTTCCAGTAATTCATGCTCTTGGAGAGGTTGCTTTCAGCAAACTGTTTACAGGCTTTCTTGTGAGCCAGCTTCAGAAGAGGCTTCCTTCTGGGACGACGAACATGCAAACCGACTTGTTGCAGTGTGTGGCGTATGGTCTGAGCACTGACAAGCTGGCCTTCCACTTCTGCAACCTCTAAAGCAATGCTAGCCGCACTCACGCGTCTTTTTTGAAGCCAGCTTCTGCACCTGACGCACAGCACGAGGACTCAACTTTGATTGACTCTTGCGAGGCCTGTTCCGAGTGGAACCCGTCTTGGAAAACCTCTGTATGACCCTGGCCTGTACTGTAACTCCGTTTCAGGTTGTTACCAATCTTCTTATAGCCTAGGACAACTTTGTGGAGAGCAACAATTCTAATTCTCAAATACTTAGAGAGTTCTTTGCCATGAGGTGCCATGTTGAACATCCAGTGGTCAGTATAAGAGAATTGTACTAAAAGCACAAATTTTAACTGCTCTAATACAAGATACACAAATTTGTATGGTCCTGTCAAGCAGACAAACACATGAACATGATGAATAGGACATGTGGCTTAGCATGGTTAAACGACGCACAGCTATTATCACTTAGGGTGTACTCCCTTTTGATGCCAGCTATTTTGACAATAATGGCTGTATGTTGAGTTATTTTCAGAGGACAGTAAATATATACTGCTATACAAGCAGCACTACTCTAAAATATATCCAAGTTTCATTTCTATAGTATTGTCCCTTGAAAGATATACTAAAATGTTTGCTGAAATGTGAGGGGTGTACTCACTTTCGTGAGATACTGTACCATGTTTTTAACACATACAATATACCATGGTAATAATATGCTTTGGACATATTAGAAGTAAAAAGTAAATACTATTTACATGCAATATATAAATACTATTATATATGCCTATCAAAGTACCATAATATTGACATCTGATGCTATAACTGTACCATGGTAGACCCTCAGTACTTTTTGGTAAGCATTGGCATTCATACCAAAGGAAAAAAATCAACTATGTAGTAGCATAAACGTTTAATTCTATAATATAAACAGTTGCAGTCCTGCAGTCCTGTGAATTTCAGGATTGCAAATACAATGGGTGATGATAAAACAAACATGCAGTGCGAGATGGATGATCCGTGATGGAAAACGTGTATTGCATTGTGTGTCTTGACAAAACAATTGACAAACCGTCCTGTCTGTCTGACTTAATATTTGAAGTAGCAAGTGAGTACATCTGCATGTAATGCCACACATGGATAACCTCAGCCTCGTCGAGGAGGAGTGTGGCTTGACAGCTCTGGAGCTTTAATTGGACGAGGCTTTTATGGGACTGGATGGCGGCTTGTAAAAGATGGAACCGTATTAAATCTATATGTGATGCCATTGGGAGCGTCTTGCTGTTCCAGCCCCTCAGGTAATAAAGCTTGTGTTTTAACTTTGCATGAGAGCGCAAACGGTTGGCCATTCAACGGTCAGTCAATTAGCCACGAAACTAATAATGTGCTTCGAAATCGTCTGGCCAGTTAGCTGCAAGCTACTCATATGTTGCCAAACTACGCGCTTTACCGGGAATGACAAATGATATCGTCCGGTGTCGTGGTGTACAGTGTAAATTGGTACAGCAGTGCTGTTGACAAAAGAGGAATGAGCTTTGTTAAAGCTGAGCATAATTCACTGGGTGGCATGTTTTCCGAAGAGATTGGAAAAGTGCAATACTGCTGCATAAGCAAATGCTGTAAGGTGGCCATTATCCAATAAGATCTCATTGTTTGTTTAGATTATATGATAACGGGGTGTTGGGAATGACAATCAGAGCAGTCGTGTGTCCTGATTATCAAAGCTTTCCGAGGACGGCTAAAACGGACAATCTGCAATTCTGACGCGAGTGC
Source organism: Rhinichthys klamathensis goyatoka (assembly GCF_029890125.1). Taxonomy (NCBI): domain Eukaryota; kingdom Metazoa; phylum Chordata; class Actinopteri; order Cypriniformes; family Leuciscidae; genus Rhinichthys; species Rhinichthys klamathensis. Next base: position 1,224,877 of record NW_026606664.1, on the reverse strand, counting down.
CATTTAGGAAAACTCAGCATTGGTGTTTTTGAAAGGTTAAGTGTGACATGAGATGGGATTTGCTTAAAATCAGAGCAAGAAATGTTAGAAAGGTTATGTAGTTTAACATTTTTTTTTTTTTCTAAAATAGTTTATAACTAGGCTTGATGAAGGCTATTCACACTTCAGCTAAGTTTAACGTAAAAGGTTGCACGGAAAACTGAAGACATTTGTGAAATTGTGTAGTTCAGTCAATCCAAAAGTAATACTTCACAAGTATGTTTACATATGCAGTTATCATCAAGTTTTTTATTGAACAAAATCTCAGGGTATTCACACTTCTGCAAATTTTCCCCAAAGTATCAGTACAAAAAACTGAACATTGTGTTGTCTTAACACAATAAAAACCATGTAAAAGACCGCAAGTTCACGTTTACATGCGCAGTTCTGTCCTTCCAAAAGTTATACGTACTGACTTCTAAATAAACTAAAAACAAACAGAACACGACTACGTTTAAATGCGTAGTTACACTGAAACTACAGCAGGTTTTTAAGTAGTCTAACAGTCGTCCAAGGATACATGACAAAATGCACAGTTGGATATTTGATAGATTAACTTTTTCCCCGCCATTGATAGAAATTTCCATTATTTATGAGACAACGCTTCCCCGCCATTGAAATAAATTTCCAGCTTTCTGTGTTTTTACTTTTATACGGTAGGGGGGGCTATTACACAACTTCTGAAAGAGTACTGAATCTCCTAATCAAAACACAGGTGAAGAAGAAGCAGAAACAAGCGATATCATGTGTAAGCAGATACTTATGTAAAATAACGTGATCATCAACATTAAACGGCATATAAATCAAAACTGCCTGTTACCGAATGAAATGTTGACCCAAGGCGAGCTATAGGACTGTGAAGCATTAGGGGTGTTTATGGACTCGATCTACTCCATCTATGTTTTGATCATCGTTCTGAATCCGATCTGGACGTAGTATATGACAAAAGACTTTTTTTTAATTAAACTTACACGCATTGAAGTGTTGATAAAAAAAAGAATGCATGAAGCTAGAATAAAACGGGTTATTTTGTTTAAAAGCAGAGGGTCTGTCCTTTCTTTCATTTTTGTGAAAATGATCATAAATGCTGGCACAAAAAAAAATGCTGGCGGGGAAAGAGTTAAAAATCTCTTTATTTTTTAGAGCTGGCGCACAACGCGGGGCATGTACACGTGCTGGGCGAAGCCGAGCTACAATTGCATTATATAGGTGCACTAAAATAATTTTTGGTCGCTCTACAGATAAATTATTGCTTTAGTCCAGCGTATGTAATCTTATGAACTGACTGTGTTTCGGTCCAGTTAACATAATGCTGTAAGAACGACCCCATCCCAGAAGAGAGGAAATTAAGCGCTTTTGCTCACCCAGTGTCTGATGAAACTCACCCGACACCGGGGTCATGGGAGTGGGCGGCAGACTGTTGATATTGAGCGCCCCCATCTGGTGGATCTGGGTGGTGGGAAAGGCCACGCTGGGCGCCAGGTAGCCTCCGTGACTGGCAGCCATGAGGGCCGCCTGCTGTTGCATCAGCTGCCGGATAGAAGAAACACAAAAGCAGAAAGAGAAAAAGAGAGAGAGAAAAGTTACTAGAAGCACACAGGCTACATGGGGGCATGATGGATAGGCAGTGCTTCGCAGAGTAGAGGAGAAAGTAGAGCGGAAAAAGAGAAAAATGTGTCAACCTATGTTTAGTGAAAGCGTCCATCTTCCCAGTCAGAGGGCTGTCAGAAGCCCCCTTGAAACATTTCAATAGCTGTCGGTCTGGCTCGTTCTAATAGAGGGATCGACGCACATATTATTGTAGTCCTTAAGGGACCTGGGAGTTCGGAGTAGGCAAATTGAATTGTATTCATTTTTTCCCTTTCAAACTTTAAGGTAATGCTTTCTTCATGGCCTTGACAGCAAAACTTCTTCCCCCCGCATTTTCCTTTATGATGTGACAGCTATCAAGGCTGAATATATCACAGTTACATTGAAGCAGATATTCTTAGATCCAAACCTCATGCATAAATTCTAGTTTTCATGCATCGTACACGAGAAACGTGTTTGTATGTCTCGTCACACACTATTTAATTAGTTGGGAATGAAAATGAGGCTGTACTTACAATACTTCTGAAAAACGTAGTAGACACCAAACTATTCCCATCCAGAAAAAGAATACTACAACTAATCAAACAGCATTCCTGTACATCACAACATTTACTCCCTGAAGAGGCCAAATGTAAGATGCAACCTCATACAATAATCATCAAACTTCCACTCTTCATTTGAATGCTGAGGATGATATTGTTCATGTCGGCACATAGTGCTTTGTTCTCTGCCGGTGTTTTATCCCTAGATAGTAGAAAAGCATTCATTTTCTCTCATCGGCCTCGTCACTGAGCCTGAAAGATGCCGTCCACCCACAAAACAAATCTATAAGCCTCAACTGCACTATTATCTATAAACTCCTCCTTTCATTTGCATAATTCCATCAACAAACTGTTGAGGATCATCGGTAATAATATAAGGTAAAGGTAAAAATTCAGCACAAATATGCTAAATAAACTAAAAAGCTTGGCATTCGTACAATGGGAACATTTTAATTCAGAGGTATTCACATTTTTTTTTTTTTAAATAACCATATTTTTTGCAGTCATAGGTTAGACCCATATTAAATACACAGCTTAAATAAATAAATTACAAAAAATATTTCAGAGAATCTATCTTTAACACAAGTGCATTTTGTCTTCCTACACGGCATATTTTTTCACTTGTTTTAAATAAATTAAAAATGGTGCAGTAAAAATACTTATTTTCAAGATATAGTCTATAAAAACTATAATACATTTATAATATGTATGAAAACAGTATAATCTTAGATTAATGTAATATTAAACCAAATTATCGTATATCGTAAGATTTTTGTAATAAAATATCCCAAAATCACTTGTGTGATATATTTGCAGTTGTGTACTTACAATATCCCAAAAGTTCCCAAAGATTTTTAATTTAAGAGAAATTCCAATTTAAAATAATGGCTCGTCCCTGGTCATTGTCGCCTGTCAATGATGTAATATCCGCGTCATCCCTGGTTTCCGCTCGTACTGCCATAGTAACCATGGCGACAGACGTGGACAACTGCGTTACGTCTAGCGGCACGCTCACGCTGTTGTTGTTTCGATTCAAACATTATGGACCATGGCAAGCAGACTTTGGGACAAAAGGAGAACTAAAACGAGGATCAACAATAGCGTGGCGTTTTCGAGATGCCGAGAGCTCCACGTCCGCGACTTCGACTTGACAGAGATGCCGCTCTTGCATGTACTTTATTAGAAAGGTGAGCAAATGTACATAAAACTAATCAATGTTATATAGTTCAACATGATGAAATGTTAGAATATGATCTGTATGTTATTCTAATGTTGATCTAGCTTACTGCTAGTCTCATACAGCCAACAAACTAACACATAGAGTAACGTTATAACTTTCAACGCACTCAAATGCCGTTTAGTGTGATAGTGTAACGTTAGACCAAGGGAAAGAGGGCTGCGTTACCTCACAAGTTTAATTCGTCAAATAAACTGACCTGTGTGAGTAGTAATTCGGCACTTGCGGGTAGTTCTGTAGAATGAAATGTCCTTATTCCTTTATATCCGCAGGACTCGCGTGTGGCGCTGATATCTGTCTCTCATTAGCAATCGTGCCCTGCTTCATACCACAGTCATGTTAAAAACATCAATGTATTCACTCATCCATAAACATTATTAGATCCATCAGCTTGACGACAAGTTCCATAATTCCGCTTAAAGTGGAGCGGCTAAGTGATATAATCGTTCAGTTTATGATACAAGCGTGAAAATTGGCATGAGCAGTCTCCATGGGTCACTTGACAAGAAAATTGTCCGAGCCAATTGAAATTTCAAGATGGTCGACATTTTTCAAGATGGCCGACACCTTAGTGGAGCAGTTGGTTTATTTGGTGATACAAGCATGAAAATTGGCACGAGCAGCCTCTGATGGTCACTAGACAATAAGCCACCCACAGCTACTTGAAATTTCAAGATGGTGGCCATTTTTCAAGATGGCCACCACCTTAGTGGAGCTATTAGGCTTAAGAAATCATTTAGTTGGTGATACAAGCATGAAAATTGCTATGAGCTGTCTCAAAGGGTTATTTGACAAGAAACCGCCCACAGCAACATAAAATTTCAAGATGGCGGCAATTTTTCAGGATTACTGCCGCCTGCCATGTGGATCTTTAAATGATACATGTTCTCATAGAAATCTATTGGGTTCCTCAAGAGACTCTGTCAAGAGAGTTAGTTTGACTGTGTTTTGTCTGACTCCTGACCCATGACCTGTCCAGTTTGGTAAAGCCTGGAGTTGCCTCCCACCGGCATAGCTCTCAGGGTTCATTGAGGTACACAAGCTCCCTTACCACGACAAGGTTACAGTCACAAGGGAGGTTGTTTTTTTTAAAACTAACAGTTATTAAACATGTCAAATTAACACGGAGAGGTGGGGAAACAAAAATAAGATTAATAAATTAGCACAGTTGTGGTGCTGAACAGACAGTGCACCAAACAAAAAATTGAGCAATGACTAATACTGAATGTCAATAAGAACAGATCCAGAGGCAACAGCGACTCTGGCTGACACAGCCATGGAACCATGACAAACAGAAAGTATCTATGAGAAAATGTATCATTTAAAGATCCACATGGCGGGCGGCAGTAATCCTGAAAAATTGCCGCCATCTTGAAATTTTAAGTTGAAATTTCAATTGGCTCGGACAATTTTCTTGTCAAGTGACCCATGGAGACTGCTCGTGCCAATTTTCACGCTTGTATCATAAACTGAACGATTCTGCCAAACATAAGCACTTAGCCGCTCCACTATTATGCGTCATCAACCTACGCCTTTGTTATTGTAAGGGATTAGCGACCCCTAGCGGCGAAAAAAATGACATTGTAGCTTTAAGGATTTTTTCAAATATATTCTTACAAAAAAATATAAAGATTATGTTGTAATATTTAGTTGTTATTCTTAAGAACGCATTTCGCCGCCTGAAGTGTGTGGCTAAATTGTTACGTAAGGGAGTTTGCAAGAATTTTGGAAGTTAAAAATGCGTCACGGACCACCGGTTTAATGCATTTGTCAACCTTCAAGACAGTCTTGTCTCTCTCCGCCATGTAATAGCCATGCCACAGTAATCAGACGCCTTTTTGCCCATCTCACGGCCTTCCTTCCTGCTTGAATGGGGAGTCAGAGTTAAGCTGGCTGGCTCTAGCCGGGTGACAGTTTACTAATGCCCTTTAAAAGCCAGAGGGACAGGCTTTGGGCAGAGCATAGTGCGGTGAGTTGAAGACTTCCATATTGTAATTTCCCTCCATGAACGGCTCGGATAATGTCGCCTTTCATGGCTGCCACCAGATTGCCTCAGATAACGATGTGGCATTCAGTTCTGCTCTTTAGGAATTAAAACAGAAAATTGGAGGCCCAAGCATGTAATTATGTTGGGGAGAAGTGAGCAACATCAATTTGTTCTTGGAGGAGGTGGAGGGGAGAGGAGGGGAAAAAAAGAAAAGAAAAACAAGGCCCTTCGGCTGTCGGCGGCCGAATGAGACTATTAAAAAAGCATCTCTTGTGTTATCTCTGTTATTTTCATTTAAAGGCGTAGTTCAGACACAATTTTACATTTTGTCATTATTCACTCACCTGTCATTCTAAACCCTTTATTTCATGCGTAGAATATAAAAGAAGTTTAGCAGAATGCTAGCTGATCCATTCAATACAATGAAATTTAATGATGACCAAAACTTTGAATGTTTAGCGCAAGAATGTATGATCTAATTTTATGGTGATTTTATGGCGTCTTTGTGAAAATATTCCACACAACTAAAGAAAATGGCGACCAAGATTTTCAGTGTTTAAAAATTGAATTACATGTTCAAAATTTACTAACATAAAGGTGTTATACGACTTTCTAAGACTTGGAATATAGTGCAAGAGTGGTATGACCTACTTTTCCTGTCATTTTATGGGGATTTTGTGTATACAATGAACATATTCCATACAAGGAAAGTGAATGATGACCAAGGTTTTTTTATGTATACACTGAATTTCATTTATTAAATGTATTAACATGAAGGTGTTGTACAACTTTTGAAAACTTCTAAGGAATTTGATGGTGTTTTTTTGTGTAGTTTTATGTCTTGACAGCCATGGTCTCCACATGCTACTAAGAAAAACTGCGTAAAATAAAATCACACAAGTTTGGAACGACATGAAGGTGAAATAATAATTATAAATAATTACATAATTACAAATAATTATAACAATTCAACTGGGTGAACCATCCCTGAACATTTCAGAACCAAAACATTACCCAGCATCCTGAATAGAAAGGAAGCATTCAAGTGCAAGCAAAAGGCACCAAATTGCCTTCAGCGAAGTCTTCATCACTGAGGTCGTAACCTTTTCTTCCTTCAAAATGGGGAAAAAAACAGAAGCGGCCACGGGAAGAGGTTGTCCGGGCCATGGCGTTCGTTTAGTGTCAGGCATGTGGGTTTTTTTATGGCTTGCCGGTGGCATTAGTCTCCCTCGGAGCCACCAGGCAATCACCTCTTTATCACTTGGCAATTATCTACCCAGAGCTGCTCTGTGTCTCTGCCCACCTCTGCCTGCATCACACATGACCCCTTACAGTCGGTCTGGCCCTGCTGCAGCGCAGGGAGAATGGCGGGATGACTGGAGAGATATTTATAGAGAGACGAGAAATGGAGTGAGCTGAATGCGAGGACCCTGGTTATTAAGGTCCCTGGCCCTGTAAGATTGCCTGAAAACGGCTTCGCTCCTTTTTCTGCTGTTTGGTGAGGCACATCTTCAGGACTAAACTCAGAGATGGTGCCAATTAGTTTTGGTTGTACCAGAGCTTGTTGTTGAAAAAAAAAATCTCTCACATTTTAAGAGAATATATAATTACTATAAAAATCACACTACCGTTCAAACGTTTGGAATCATTAATATTTTTTTACGTTTCTAAAATAAGTCCTTTATGCTCACCAAAGCTGCATTTAAAAAAAATAAAAATACAGTAAAAACTGTAATATTTGAAATATTACTACAATTTACAATTACTACAAATTACTACAACGTTTTCTATTTTAAATCTTAATTTATTCCTGTGAATGTTCAGCATCATAACTTCAGTGTCACATGATTCTCCAGAAATCATTCTAATATGTGGATTTGGTGCTAAAGAATCTTACTATTATCATTGTTGAAAACACACTATTTGTGCTGTTTTAAAATTTACGTTTAGTCAAATCGAAATCTTTTTGAAGTTGAATTGAAGTTGTATTAAGTGACAACTTGGATAGTTGAGTTGACTAAACTTAAAATGTTAAGGCAGCATGAACACTTACTTTTTTAAAGCTGCAGTCCGTAACTTTTGGCAGTCTTGCGGTTAATAAACAGAACTGTGTCTTGCGGAAGAACATTGTAGCCGGAGCTACTTCTCTCTGTTTATGTCTATGACGAGTCACACAGGTACTGGGCTACTCCTCAACGGTGGCGACCCGACCGGTCTAAAATAGTCAGAATATAAACACTTATAATAGGTGTACCGTATTTGAGAAGCACAAATAATTAATAAATATGGTACGTAGTTTTGCACTAATGTCCACTGCAGCGCCCCCTGTGGCAATGCTGAGAATGCAACATGTATTTGTTTTGTGCTATGAATTGCGTTGCATGAATTCTAAAAGCATATCTTGCCTATCTAAAAGCATTTACACACACACACACACACGTGTAGAATATGTTTAGGGCCTGAGTGCGCTTCCATTTAGATATTTTTGCCTTGTACATTTTGCACAAAAAATGTGTTTATGTACAGTACATAGTCCTATTTCTGCAAAGAGTCCATTTACAACTAAAAAGACATTTCAGGTGAAGCATACAAAGTTCTGCTGAGAAACGAGGGGTGAGATTCTATATATCTAAATAACACATCAATCATTTTGCCTTTTCTAGATTGTCCATAAGAATTCTTTTCCCAAACGATGCATTAAAACTACAATGGTATTTAGAACAGATGGATAAGAAAGAAACAAACACTTTTAACGCTCTTCGAATATTAAACAGTTATATTTCCCAACAACAGGGGGCAATGTAAGTCAATAGCAGAGCATGTGCCCCCCTCCTCAGTGCCCTCCTCCCCAAAATACCCAGACAAACATTTCCCTTATTAATGTTGGCTTCAGAACATTCTGAAGTGCTTTCAAGCAATTTGTGCGTCATATTAATCTAATGCACCGTCTCTGGTGATTGGCGTCAAGTAAAAGAGATCTTTCTGGCTTTCCATCAACAGCCGCGCTTTTATTCATCTTCCAAAAAAAAGCGAGAAAAAAAAAGCCGAAAATGAAGATGGCTCTGCTTAGAAAAAGGAAAAAGATCAAACATGAGGCAGCGGGAGAAAAAGACAGATAAAAGATGTTCGGCTTGTATTGACAAGAGCTTCTGAAAGAAAATTAATGTTTCTCGCTTTCATGGCGTGTTTATGTCACTCCCCCCCCATTCCACTCCAGAGATGAGGACGCATCTGATATTTTCAACATCTTCATGTAATACTGAATGATAAGCTGTTTGTCAGATTTAGGAGTTAGATGTACCTTTTTAAAAAAACGCATCTGTCTTTTGCCACGATGTTGTCAGCACTATTACCCCTCCAATTTGCGCTCAGATGCCCCCTCCTCTGCTCTGACTAAAATCCAATTTACTGGCTGTCAGCTCAACCCAGTAATCCTCTGCACAGCTGTGTTTGTGGAAGGAGCCTCTTAATTTGCTCGTCCTCCACGTTTCTAAATGTACCATTGCCATATCTGAAGCTAAACGTTAGCTTATGCTGTTTGGCGCAACGAATGCCTGTCGGAAACCCTTTCAGGCTCTGCTCAGGTGAGAAAATGAGTGAACAGTAGAACATGGAAAATGCTACTGGAGTTAGCGACATCCTAACTTGCTGCTACAATGCTAGCATGTCTGCGGCGCACTGCTAATGCACTCGTTTAGGTGTTTGAAATGTTTTTAGTTCATTGCTAGGTAGTTGCTATGGTGTTTTGTGTGTTTTCTGGTTGGTTACTTACTAGCCCAAGTCGAAATAGCCACAAAAAAGTGATATTTTGGCCACGATTTGAAAATTCTATTCAGAGTTTAGAAATATCATGAATGCATCTGGTCGCGGGAAATATGCGCTACCGTACCAGCCCTATATTAATGTTAAGGTTGAAGGGTAGGGTTAGGGGTAATACTTGTTTCAGTGTTGTTTAAGCAATTAGCACTGTGATTGACATGACCAATGAAAACTTTAGAATAGGCTGTGAGCCGGGTTTGCACTGGTTTAAGTTGCCTCTTAAATGCAGAATTTTTAGACTGTTTTATCATCTGCCAGACGAAAATTGTAAAGTAATTGCTTATAAAAGTTAAAGCTAACATCTACTGAACAAGCTGCACAATCTGAGGTAGGTTGTCATTTATATCAAATAACACACTAACATTTATTACATAGCATTTGCATTTGTTCAGAGTAACAAGAAAAGAATGGTTTCAGACACCACTACAAATGCCTATCCACTCAAATAGTGCCCTATTTAAGGGCGATTTTGGACACAGCCTACGTGTATATAAAGTCTTCTTTTCTGGCTATGTTGACAATGTCGTCCATGCCTTATACACACCACCTAGTGGTGTGTGGAAACAGCATTACACAAAATCATAAGTTGTCGTGTTGTTTTTGTTAACTAAAACTAAAGTCATCATCTCAGGCGATGTGCATATAACATTTTTAAAAAGTATATTTCATCACATGTAAAACTTGGAAATAAGGGGGAAAAAAATAGTGAGTGCCTTATTTCTATGTATCTGGTTTAAAATAATGCGCTTGTTTTAGACAAGTCAAAAACAGAAATGATAACAAGCAAAGAAGACGACCCACATAAAAAAGTCGCAAACTTTGCCACAAGCTGAATGCGATATCATAAGGCAGTCGGTTTCGACAAGTGTGGGTTGTGGCTTGGGCTGGAGCAGTGAATTAAAGAGAAAGTGTCATTGCCACCGCGCAGCACACTGCACCATCTCTGACACGGGAGATAAAAGTCACTGCCAACCTGTGGGAGCCACAGCAACCACCACACCCCCCCCCCCCCCACCCCCCCACCCCCCCCTGCCTTCCCGCACGCCGCTCTCGGACCATTTGCATTTCCCGCGGACGCATCGCATCTCATGAATGCTAATGAGGGTGTATTTTTTCAGCATCCCGGACCGGCCCCCACACGTCGGTCTTCTGCTGCCATGCCGCTGTCTTCCGTGGGTCGATGCCAACAATTAATCCTGGCATTTACAAGAAAAGATTTGTCTATGCTTATCAGTACATAAATATAAGTATATCTATCTACTCCATATGGAGGAACTAACTAGAAGGATAGTTACTCCCCAACAGTTTTATAGTATCTACCCTAAAATTGAACTCAGATGTCCCCCATGAATGAATATTAGGTTCTGACTCAACCTCTCTGCGGCTTTTCAACCTCCCACGCACTGAAGGAACCGATGCGTGCTATAAATAGCCAGGTGAAGATTTTCCTATGGAATATTCTGAGTCACTCCGGGAACGTGAGCGAGGACATGTGGGCGTGCGGGGACGGGGACGGGGAGGGCACATGGGCAACTATGAGATCATCAAAACGTGTCGGGCCTGGAGGTGTCCAAGTGCCCCAGAGAGGCAGGGGGGTACTCACCGCATGTGCGTAGGTGCTGTAGGTGCTGAAGGGCAGGGCGATGGCGGGGTTGAAGATGCCAAACTGGCCCACCATCTGCTGCATGCGACGGATGGTGCGCTCCTTGTCCGTGTCGGCAAACTTGACCACCAGGCTGGACGACGCGCCCTGAGGGAGGAGAGAATCGGAGCCAGTCTGAGGAGAGAGGGCAGGCTGCGTTTAACCTCCCGCTTTGCAAGCGAGACCCATGACCACCACACAAAATACAACTCATAATGTACATAAATACTTGATTCTGAATTAAGGTGCGGTCACATTAGCGATATTTCAGCAAAATTTCGGCGGGGGAAAGCCTTGTCAATAGTGTAGTGATGTACTTTCAAACCAAGCTGCTTTCTGTTGGTCAGCGTGGCGAATTCACATGACCAACTTGAACACGAGCAAAATCTGCATGGGGAACCTAATCACCCTCATGAATGTGTGGATTTTTATTAAAATGATTTTACGTGAAATTTTGCTGAGGAACAGTAAATGTGAACGCACCTTTACAGTAACACGCTATAGAATTCAGTGGAATTTTAGAGCAGGTCAACATGTTAACAAAGAAATCTAATGGACTTGTGGTAAAGTGATAGTTCCCAGAAAATTCTGTAGTTTAAGTCCCGTTCACACCAAGAATGTTAACTATAAAGATGTTATCGTCCACACACCAATGGACAATAAAGTTCTGTTTATTCTAAATGCACACTGCGTCTGCTGCTTTAAATGCTTGAACTCTTTTAAGCAAGATGGATGCTGATTGGCTGTCGATGTTTTTACCATTCATAAGCTGGAAAAAAAAAACATTCTGAAAGCGATTACAATGTTATTGTTCCTCTGTGTTGTAATTGTTTTAGTTGTGATGTGAACTTCCATATTCTCACAGAACTATAATAATTATATTATATTATATTATACTATACTTATCGTTCTTGGTGTGATCTGCCTTTTACTCAACCTCATGTTTTTTCAAGCCTGTATGGAAAACTAAATTTGAATTTTTAAAGAATATCCTGAAAAAGAACCATCAAAAAATAAAATAAAAGTGGTCCATACATCTTGCCCGCAACATATCAAATCTTTTGAAGCCATACAACAGCTTTGTCATAAACAAGTGAAATGGTAATAATTATTATAGTTCTGTACGAATGTACATACTATTATTATTATTTATGTACTATCTTGATATTTGCTGTAACTCTACTAAGCACAGTTGAAAGAGTAAAGATGCTTGAATGAATCATTCTTGTGTGAACGATTCATTCTTTTGAGTTGGGTCTGAAGGATTCGTTCATCAATTGGACTGATCTGAAACTCAAGTTCAATTTGCAATGGTTTTGCAGATATTTTTAAACTAATTATTTTATCACATGATTTGAAATGTAGCAAACAAGTTATATGAACTACTTTTATAGTGCTTTATGGCCTTTTTAAATCTCCAGTTTCCATCTACTTTTATTGTATGCAAAAGAGCATTTCGGACAACAATAATAAAAAAAAAACTTCTTTTGTTTTGCACAGAAGAAAGTATGTCATCCAGGTTTGGGATGGCATGAGAGTTAGTAAATTATGAATTGTTATGAGTTTTGGATGAATTGTCCCCGTTAAGAATGATCAAAAACATTGAGTTCCTTGTGAAAGGGATGACCATGACTTTTTGACTTCAACTCTTCCACCAAACACAAGGTGGTTGGATACATCTTAAATATAACAGTTCAACTCAAAAACGTTTTCAAACAAAGTCTCAACATCAAATCTCAGGCAATCGGACAAATACATCTACAAAGCTGTTAGTGGTATCAGTAGACTGACATGAGCCTTGGCAGCTTGACCGTTACATAACAAAACCTATTTCAGATTTTCGTACTTGATAGGTTATGATATTGCTCCTGAAATATCAAATGGATTAGCCGAAGAACGTGGGTGTGTTTTGAGATTGACAAGGCCACCGATGATCATGTTCTGACCTTGGATGTGTGGGTTTCTGAGTCCGTCTCACTCATTCTCTCCCGTACCGTGGTAATGAAACACCTGCTGCGAGAGCCGCGCTCACATTCATTATGAATCTCTCAATGATTCGATGCTACACTTGACCTTTATCAGCCTACAACATCCTCTGTTCCAGCACTATATAGTCAGAATAAAAAAAATAAAAAAATACAGAATTGATTTTGGCAAAAAGGCCGAAATATGACTGTGATCTGACGGTAGAGAAAGGTTGTGCATCAGACAAGATAAGAGGCTAGCTGAAATTGATGTGAAAATGTCGATAAGCAGCCACAATATAGGGGGAATATCAGGTGAGGCCACTAGCCATGTCTGTACAGCTGAATAGGAGGCTGTGCTTTAAGACCTTAACTGGTGGATCATGGCCCAACATGGGGTCGGAATTCAATATCTGGGCAGGGAAAACACAATGTTAAATATTGAAAAAAAGCATTTAATTACATAATTGTGCATAATTTTGGGCAACATTTATTATCCACTAAGATTTAAAAGGCATTTAGAAACTGAACATAAACCAATAATTTTATTTAGTAAAAAAAATATATATATATATTTTTTAAATGACTGATTCATTATCTTGCATTATTGTGTGCAGTATAAAGTCGCAATCTGGTAATTTTGTTTACTGATAAAATTGCACCATTTTGAAATACCTTTTAATCTAAAGGTACGGTATGTGAGATTGACAGCTAACGGTTGAAATGGGCGCTGCAAAATTCAAAATATTAGAGAGAGTTGTTTCCCCCACAACCTCCTACTCAGATTCGACGCTCACTTGGGTTGCCAGATTGAGGACACGCAACAGGAACGAGCGCAATTGACAATGAAATGCGAGGAGACTCACGTAAGTTGATGAGTTGATTTATTGATTTATGATGAGTTGACATCGCGTTTTAAAATGCTCCCGTTCATAGAGATTTTTAGATGGGTGCGGAGGCTTTTTAGGTCGGGTAGAATCTGTGATGTCTGACCCAGTTTGTTCGCTGGCTTCCATGGCTGCAATATACTGTGTTTTCCGCCAACTGGCAACCTGTGGTGGCGAAATACTATTGGGTAAATTGGCAATGTGCGGTATCGCACAGACCAAAACAAAAACAGACATTCCGACACGGAACGCACATTTCAAAGTAAAATAACTGGCTGTAGCATTGTTTTTCAGAGAAACGAATATGTGAACTATATATTTCCTAAATATCTGCAAACATATTATGGTATTTTTATGCTTTAGTACAGTCAAAAACTTACATACAGCACCTTTAAATCGAATGCTGCAATGTTCTGGTTTACCACAGAACTGGCTGATCCAGATTAAAACTCTTTATCAAACAAATGCCTATGGTGAATGAGGAAAAAAAACTGGAAAACCAGAACAAAGACTGCTGAAAGAGTAGGTGGTCAGTGTTGTGCTCTGTATTGTTTTCGGAACACTTAGTGAGGGCCGAGAACAAAGCAATCAGCCTGCACATCCAAGCTCAACAACTCTGGCTCTAGGCATACGGCACACATGTGGGCGTTTGAAGGGGTTGCCAGAAACGCAGCGAAAGCCAGTCGCTGGGGAGGATAAATGCAGATTTGATTTTCGATTTCACTCTGTTTGAACCCTCATGCCCTTAGCCTTCCCCAAACTGTTTTATTGTATTGTTTCCTCAACTGCTTAGTTAGGATATCATTACCAGGGACAATATCAATGCATTCAGTCACTGTTCATTTGGCGTTCTGCACGACTAAACAAAATGGAACTTTGCAGGTCAGGAATTGTACCACAAGATGCCCAAATGCAAGACAATCTCCACAAAAAAATAAAAACTCCTTATCTTCTATCCCTTCAGGGTTTTTTTATCACCAAAGCAGTTCAAATTATTTCTGGGTATAACCTCAAGGGAAACTGAGACATCTGTGAGTTGATATAAAAACATTTGGCGTTTAGAGAAGACTGGCGAGATACGTAAAAAGTTTGACGGTGGACAATGTTGGGACCTGCAGCATCCTTTTCCCCCTGATTAAAGGGATAATACAGACAAAAATTACAATTCTGTCATCATTTACTCAATGTCATGTCGTTCCAAACCTGTATGACTTTCTTTCCTCTGTGGAACACAAAAGAAGATATTTTGCAGAATGCCGAAGCTGCTCTTTTCCATACAATAAAAAGTGAATGGAATTTTCGGTGAACAACATAAATGTCACTCAGTTTTAAACATTGTTTTACTTCAGAAGACTTGGAATATAGAGTGCAAGTTTTTTTTTATGCTTTTTTGGTGTTTATTTGTACTTTTTAGAGCTCGACAGCCTTGTTCATCATCCACCTTCATTGTATTAAAAAAAACAACTTGTTTTCTCTGGAACAAAGAAAGAGTAAATGGTATAAAAGAGTAAATATCAATTTTTGAGTGAACTATGCCTTTAACGTTTTGAAGTACTGGTATTAAGTTGTATGTAAACTGTAGGCCTAAGCTGTCATTTTAATATTAACCTTGAATGCGATTATCTGCAGCGCTCAGAGTATTTATTGAAAACCTAGATGTTCTGTACATCACCTTAAGCTATTAAGGAGAACAAAATATTTACTTCTTAGTTCTTGGGCAATGCAAATATAAGACAAATTTCAATATTCTTTTAGTTTGAAGTGGCTATGTTTGGAGCTATGAATTTTCAAAATCTTTGGTATTTGTCCAATCCTTTCTTGACTGTTTGTTTGCTTTAGCTCTGAGGCATCCAGTGAATATCAGGGCCGAGGGCTTGTTGGTCCAGCAAGATATAGGCTTGTGGGAGAACGTGATAGAGAGAGAGGGAGGAAAGGGGGAGAGAGAGAGTGCTGGTTGATCTGTGAAGTAAAACTCTCATTAAATTTTAAGCCGCCAAGCACCCGGAGGAATTCCCATAGGTCCAGGACCCAGCGAAATGGATTCTGGAGAGAGAGTAAAACTGTGGGAATAAAAAGTGCAGCTGTTCAACAGAGGAAGAAGGAGGGAAACGAGGCCCTGGTATCAAAGAGAGAGGACTGCATCTTTACGAGAATGAGCAGCGCATGGGGCCACCGTGGTGCTTTCCCGATTCTTGAGGTCTCTTTGTGAACGTGGACCATAAAAGGACTAACTAAGCCATATATCTGATATAACTCTAACTCTACACATCTGTCTATGTGCATTAACTGTGAATGAGATAATAAGAAAGGATTATCTTGCGCATCGAACATCCAGCACTGGAGCAGCCGAGCAGAACTTCTTGTAGCAATCGCTTAACGAAATTGTTTGTTGTATATTTTCACAATTAAAAAAAAAATGCAGATATTAAAATGTGTTGACCATTGAAAACGCCATTGAAATTGGTGGTCATACATATATATCCTTGTAATATTCATGCTAATGAGCAACTAGATAACAGTGAGAATTGTACCCTAATCTAAAGTGTTACTAGTTTTTACATCAAAATGCATGTAAACCTCCAGCATCACATTCGAGCTCAGGCTGTGCGTAACCAGACATTGCTGTCTGCAATTTTGGGCCAGTATTTGTCCCGTAGTTGTTGCACAGATATCCACACAGTCATGAGGAAATGAAAATCCAGCTGAACACATTGCCATTCAACCATAGACAGTGGCAATTGGTCGGCGGCCCAAACTCTCCTAAACCAAGGAGATTGTAATATCAGATAGCAGCGGCAGTTTCATTTTCCTGTATTTGTTGAAATACCGTCAATCCCTGGCGTACACACTCGGCTGGAAATGAGACCGAAGCAGGGGGCTAGAGTTCCTTGACCCTTCCAACCTTCTCCGGGCGTAATTTCGTCCCTGGTCTTCCGTTGTACAAGGCCTTCCTGAAGTCTGGCAATTTGCTTTACCACACGGCAGTGTACATTTTTAATTGCCCCACGTCCGAAGCACGAAATGGGAAGGGCACTGGGGGGCAGCCGTGCACGGAATAAAGCAAAAGTCAAAACCTTGCCTCAAACCTGCTCGCTCTAACATTATGTGCTCTTCGTATTTGTGCATATGCATATGCACACCAAGTCCGGAAACATACAAGCTTCTAGAGCTGAAAAATTAGTTTAGAGTATGTAGCTCTGACCTCATGGCTATGCTAGCAAGCGAAACAGACAGAAAAGAGGGGGAAACATAGAAAGTGGACTGCATGTGCATGCATACTTGTGTGTGTGTGTGCATGAAGATAATGCACTGACTGTGATGAGCCGGGGGGATTTGAGATGAATATAAGATTGGATCGACTACAAGCATCAAGCATTTCTGCAATAAGGCCAGTTTCTTGCAGCCCACAAGCACATCATTAGCAGACTGCGTTATGCATGCGTATTTAAAATGAATTAGCACTCTTTTCTTCACTGGACTTCTTACTGTAATAACTACAAGCTGCGTTTGATTCTTGGAGAGTGAACTGAGGGTTGTGAGAGGCTGGCTGGTGTATAAAGCAACAAATGCTAATTTTTGCATGCTAAAGCAAGATTTTGTGTTTATCATAGCAACAACGAGCATTAAGACATTTTTATTTGGTTTCTAATTCTGTCATGAATTCTGCGTAGCCCCGCCTATAATTAAAACTGGTTGGTCCAAAATTGTTTTTGACACTGCTGTACGTTAAATCTGAAATATATTCTGATTGGTTGTCATTTGTTCGTCATTGTACTTTTAGTCTAGACAAACTCATTGCTTTCTTTTGCGTCACACCTATTTCTGCGGCGGCTTCTATTCCAATCACCTCCACAGTGAAATCCCATTGATTTAAAGTCTTGTTTTTCATAAACATTAAATATGTCCTGATTGGTCGTCATTTTGATCGTCATTGTACTTTTAAATGTCAAGTCAGACCTATTTCTGCTGCGGTTTCTATTACAATTGCTTCACGCAGTGTAGCTCCACCCACAGTGAGTATTCATTGGTTTAAAGTCCTGTTTGTCAAATTAAATTAAACATCAAATATGTTCTGATTGGTCATTTCGTCCATTATATTTTTAGTCAGGGCAAACAAATTACTTGAAGCAGTAAAGTTGTCGCGTCAGTTATTTCTGCCGCAGTTTTTAGAAGTACCACTTCACGTAATGTAGCTCCGCTAGTCAAAACGTTCTGATTGGTTCTCATTTTCTCTTTAAATCTGAATAAACCAATTACCTGAGGCTGTTAATTTGTCACGTCACACTTATGTCTGCCGTGGTTTTTATTCGAATCGCCTCACATGAACAATCTGATCTTGTTGTTCATAAATTAAACACAAAAATGCTCTAATTGGTTGTAATTACAGTTTCATGTTCAGTATTGTACTTTAGCCTGAACAAACGTATTACTTGACGGTGTAAACTTGACGCATCACACCTTTTTCTTTTGTGCTTTCAATTCCAATCACGCAATGTAGAAGCCCTGTTTGACATAAATTAAAGTAAACATCAATAATAAATTCTGACATAAAACATAATACATTCTGACTAGTTGCCATTTTGTCACGTCACAGAGCATTTTGCTTTGATGTATTAGTTATCAAAATGATTGGATATTTTTCAAAATCATGTGTTACTTTAGTAACTGCGAGCAGCATGAGATTCTCTGATGGGGGACCGAGGGCGTGAGAGGCTGGTGGGTGTTCGGTAAGTTCGCCATTGCTTCTTTTGAAGAGTTTGCAGATGGATGAGTGCTTCATCAAGCCCTGCCTTGAGAAGAACTCCATTATCTCGGCTAAACATCTCACTTTGGCACCTGGGAGCTGTGCGAGTCGTGACCCCTCCCTCTATAACTTCAGACTCAAGAGAATGGAGGCCGGTAAGGTTTTCCATAATCAATTTACCTTCCGAGATGACTATAAACCTTTTCCATCCCTCCCCTGTGAGCTTCCACCACTCTTCCTCTGTCTCTCTACCTCTCTCTTTTTACTTTTCTATCTGGCGTTCCTTCCCGCTCTCTCTCTCCTTTTCGCTCTTCCACTCCCACCTTAGTACATGCCAATGAATAATTCACCAGTCAATGTGGTGAAAGGTGAGGTAAACAAGTCTATTGCCTAATGTCCCGGGAGGATGGAGGGAAGGAGAGAGGAAAGGATGTCTGAGTGTGTGTGTGTGTGTGAGATGAAGATTTTAGAACTGTGGTTTATATTTCAGTGTCCCTGAATCATTTGCACCTCAGTTGACCCTAAAGGTTATACAGAGAGCGGATCACACCACAGATCCATCTATCTCACCGTTTCTCTGGCCATTTCATTCTCTTAAAGGGACGGTTCAACAAAAAATAATCACTTACATTTTACCTGGAAATAAAATGACCAGGACACTCTTCAAAACATCAAGTCATACAAGTTTGAAATAACATGAGGGTGAATGGAAAATAAAGACAGAATTTTCATTTCTGGGTCAACCGTTTCTTTAAAAAATGTCGCTGCGTTGTGGAAAATGAAAAAAAAAAAGCACTCACTAAAATGCATTTAGAAATTCCATAACTCGTTTGTATCCAACTGGAGTCTTTTAGCAAATAAAACAGCAGCGTGTGAGCTACTTCTGAGAGCCGAACAATGTGTGTGTGACTGAATAGCTGTGTGATTCAGACAGGCTGTGCTGAATAGCCCGCTTTTTATGGCTCAGCGTCCAGTCCTCGAGATTGAAACGGCCGGACAAAGGCCACTTGCTGATATGCTGGCAATGCAGCTATTCAACAAAACAATATGGCCAAATATGCAGTTTGGAAGTGGAAATGACTGATCTGTTCTTACTTGTCTGCTTGGAATTGATTTAATTGCCTGGTTCACCTTTTATGTTTATGTTTATATACATATATATATAAGGGGAAATTATCAAATTTCTAATTATATAGGTCAAATTATTCTATTTTAAATATATAACTGAATAATTTGACATCTATAATTTGATAATTTTGAAATGTGAGATAATTGAGATTTTTATGACGAGGCAAGATTAGTTTCGTTTGTAAAATGTAATGTGGTGTGACACATAAAAACAATTCTACATTTCTGAATTAATAAAAAAAGAAAAATCAAGAATTTTGTGGTCACACCACATGACTGATTGGCGGACAAAGTAAAAAAAAAAAAAAAAAAAAAAATATATATATATATATATATATACATATATATATAAAATTTGACCCTTTTATGATCAGGCAAGATTATTTTAATTTGTAAATATGTCATATGGTTTTGACTCCCCAAATCCTTAATAATAATAAATTCAAGATATTTGTATATATATAAAAAAACACGTTACTTTGGAAAATATATTCCAAAACAAAATAATGATTAAGGTGTGTACACATGTGTTCAAGGTGTAAGTAAAATATGTTTTTACTGTTCACTTGACGGTTACACCACATAACATTTTCAATAAAGTGAAACTTTAAATTTGAACATGTTTTTCAAACCCATATAAAACCACAAGATTTTTTCAATATAGCCCTTATAATGATACAGTGACCCCAAAATATATTTGGACAGGTGTATGAAAGTCATCGCAACCACTGATTGTCGAAGGAACATCAAAGAAAGAAAGCATCAGTGAAAATGAGAGTTTTTCTGTGAACATGTGTGTGTGTGTGTTATAGAGGAGTGTGTACTCACCGGCATGGTTTGACTGCCGTGCAGGGCGCTGATTGCAGATTGAGCTTCAGCGTGTGTGGAGAACTTTACAAAGGCGCAGCCTGAAAAAAAAAGACACACACAAAGGTACACAAACACTTTAGCCACAGCGTAGAGAAGCGCATTAAAACACTGGAGAGAGGCAGAAAGCCCTCCAAGGGTAAGCAAGCTTCTCTCTAGAGACTGTGCTGATGCAACAAGCGTGCTATTCACTGCCACATGCCCATCAATGCAAACAAATCTCAAAATACGGGATAATTGATATCGTTTTAAAACGCCGCCGCAGATATTCATCACGAGAATTCAAACCCATTTGGGATTCGAGAGCAGTCGTATTGAAAACCGTTGAAAAACCTGTCAAAATATTAAGGATAGGTCTTAATGTGCCTTATACAAGCGTAACGCGTTTTATGCAGTTTTTATTTAAGAATTAAGCATTTTTGGCAGAAACAGGCTTTGAAATGAAACACATTAGTAGCTAAATGAAATGTAGTTTTCTTGTCTTATTGTACAGGGAATGGTTTGACATCTATCCTTTTCTTCTCTTCCATAAGACTGGATATTCACGGATCCACCCCCTAAGTAGCAGAAATAATCCTACAGCAATTTTCGTAACACTGGCAAGAGGAAAACTCAGACTCCCACAGTGCTTTTCCAAATGCCAGGCTGTATTAGCGTCTTACAGTGTCCCTAAAGCCTCGGTGGGCAAACAAAGGAGTCTATAAAAAGTTTAATGTTCAAATATGTGCTTTTTCTCCATCTCTTAAGAGTCTTCAATGTTGAATGAGCGACAACTCAGAACAAATTGTTGGTTCTTGGACAGCATAAAATGTCTACATTAAATTGTAATATTATATTTAACAGAATATGAGAGTTTTGATAGATTATGAAAGTGGGTGTTACCAGTATACAGCATACATACAGGTCAAAAGTCAAAACTTTGAGATGATTAAGATTTTTTTGAATGGTTTTGAAAGAAGTCTCTTACTCTCACCATTTACTTGATCAAAACTGTAATGTTTTTAAATATTATTACAATTTAAAATAACTGTTTTGTATTTGTTCAATTATCAGAAAATGTCACTTTGATCATTTTAATGTGTCCTTACTGAATAAAAGGTTGTTGTTTTTATCTTACCCCGAACTGTACAACAGTTTCCACAAAAATATTAAGCAGCACAACTGTTTTCAACATTGATAATAATAAGAAATGTTTCTTGAGCAGCATATTAGAATGATTTCTGAATGATCATGTTGATGCTGAACATTCAGCTTTGATCACAAGAATAAATAACATTTTAAAATATATGAAATAGAAATCAGTTATTTTAAATTCTAATATTTCACAATATTAGTTTTTACTGTAATATTAATAAATGCAGCTTTGGTGAGAATAAGTAACTACTTTCAAAAACATAAAAACATATAGTGTATATATAATATACATTTAATATACATAATATATATATATGCCGCTAATCATTCACAATAAGACCAGAAATGTGTACAAGAAAGCTACAATTTCATGTTGTTGACTGATAATATAACATCATGCCATAAAAAAATGACGTAATCCCACCTTTGCTGTTTCCATCCGGACCTCTTAGCACAGTGCACTCCTCAATGACTCCGTAGGGTTCGAAAAGACGGTACACGTCCTCCTCCGTCTGTTGTTTGTTCAGCATCCCGACGAACAGCTTCCTGTCTTCTGAAGCAAAGAAAAACAGAGCGAATGGAACGACTGGCGTAACCTCTCACCTACCCATTACCCACATACATTACTATTGTAAGCACAACCCAAATACTACTCAGACTTTTGGTCCTTGGCCAGCATGGGCAAACAGGGACTGCTTTTGCTTGGCCCATTTAGCTTGTGGAATGGAGTCGCAGCAGTAATTGTTCCCCGTGCCAAGTCTGTTCATTTTAATTTGGGGGATAATTGGGTTCAACCCCATGTTGGAAATGGTGGGTAGGCCTGAGGTGATAGCGCTAAGCTGTCGTGCTTAGAGGCTCGCTTTAATAGGAAGAAGCAGACTGCGAAGAGACAGCGCTTTCTACGAAACTCTGGAGGGTATAGATAGACAGAGAGCGCCGCTACCGCTGACCTGGAATTCAAACTAATACGAGTTGTTTTTGTCCCGTTCTATGTTTAGTCTATGGTAACTGGTTGTATTCACGGATAATACTTTCTTTGATCGAGCTGAAATCTTGAATGTTATACAAAAATAATTATAAAGGGCACTATGCCAGGTGATACTGTCAAATCATTTCAAAACTTGACAACTTTTGCAAGAGAATCTCAGTGGAATATCCTATTGAATATTATAAGGGTTGAAAGCATAAATTCAAACTCATTATTTAAGCATTAAAAAGCAAAATTCTTGTAATAATAAAAAAAAAACGGTTACTAATTTGGTCAGTCAAAGTCAAAGTTTAAGCAAGCAGAACTGGGAGATTTTTATTTTGCAGTCATTTATTTTAATTGCTCTTAACTTGAAATATTCAGCCCACTTTCAGTTAAATTTAAGTCTAAATTAAAAGAAAAAAGTTCATAAAACTTAAAACAATGAAACCATTCGGATTTACTTAAAATGTGTCAGTTTGGTGAACTCAAAAGAAAAAGAAGGTTCTAAATACTCATAAAAGTTAATTCAACTGAACTAATTTGTTGAATTTAAGTTAACCCAACTCAAACCAATTAATTTTGAGAATTAGGAGATACAAATTTTGAGCATACAGATACAAAACAAATATTCAAAGTTTCACTCATATCCACTTTTGCCATGTACTGACATAATGAGGTAACCTGTAGAAAAGTATTCACTGAAACTGAATTATGAAAAATGAAACACTGAATTATTTAACTATTTAACACAATAGTTTTCAGTTTCTGCACATTTTCATTTTCCTCAAAAAAAAAACACAAGGTTGGGTAAAAAATTGTGGTAAGTGTGTGTGTCTTGCAGCCTCAACAGAAGTGTGATCCAACTAAACCTACAACTTTATCATTGCATTGATCTTTTTGAATATGTGTCAATGGGATGGATGTGTCTATTGAGTCTACCTCAGTCTTAGTCGTATTGATATTCCTTCATTCGCTCTGGAACCTGGTTGTCTCGCCGCGGCAATGACGTGCTCTAAAATAATCACGAGTGTCAGCACGTTGTCTGGGCCTCGTGCGCGCTCTTTATCGTTTGTGGCAGGATCAGAGGGTATGTATCAAAATAGAGGCGATGCATTGTGACATCTGTCACGTTACATCGGAGAGCATTTATCTGCAAAAAAAGAAGGCCCTGAACTGGAAAATAAAAGGGCGGGGATGGGCCCTGGGGGGATCTTCCGATCTGAAGGTGGACTGGTTAAGTTCCTGGACGGATTCGCATAGATGTGGCCTTGAGGTCTAGTCGTGCTTCTTGTGACGTCTCAGCTCAAGGAAACGGGTGATGGGACTCTGACCGGGCTGGATTAATGTACGAAGCTGACCTGTATGAATTTAATACCGCGTGTGCTTCACCTCAATATTTATGCCACAAGCGCTGCTGTAAAAATACACCCTTGCGGCTGTCCCATGGCTGACAGCTGAATGGAATAATACTTATGGCTGGAAAGAGTGTAACAGTAACACACACTATAAATCAGTATATAGCGTGACGACAACTTAAAAGAACGGTTCATACAAAATTTTAATTCTCACATCCTTCCTAATCCCTATGACTTTTGTTCTTTTGTGGAAAACAAAAGACATTTTGTAGAATGTGGTGATTGCTCTTTTTGACAAATTATATAATAAATGAAGAGTCTAAGTTTCAGTCTCTCAAAAATGACGATGAAAGTAGCCAATTTTAAGTTGCTATTCAGTGAAAATCATCTTCTGTGTCTAATCTTATCATTGAATCACAAAACCTGTCTGAAATTATGTCTGATTTGTGGACAAATCATTCTTTTGAGACAAAAGTCTGAATGATTTTTGGGTTTGTGAAATACATTTTTCTCAAATGATTTGTCAGATTTGAGAGCAAATCATTATGAGTCAAACCTTTTAATTGAATCACAAAACTAATCTGAATAATTAGTTCAAATCAGATCAAATCAGTTCAACTCTCTGACTTCAGTCTGTTTTCTACACAAATCCATCATATAACTATATATGAAGTTTCAGTCCCCATTCATTGCAATTGCATGGAAAACCGCAACCAGCAGTGTTCCCAATTTCTCTAAAGAAAATAAAGATGAGGGTGAGCAAATGATGACAGAATTTAGATTTCTGGGCGAAACACTCCTTTATTGCGTTTCCCTTTAAATCGTTGGATACTTTATTTATCACTTTAGCTATACTCTTGTTTTTCCATGATTCAATAAGCCGCAAAAGTTTTGAGAACCTCCAAGCCATTTATAAAATAAATCAGCCAGAGAATGTTTTCATCACTCTTTTTGACAGGGATGAGGGATAAAGCATCACCACAGGGCCGCCGTAAGAAAATAAAAACAGACACTGCGACTGACATTACACAGAAAAGAAAATCACACAATCACACACCAATCCATTTTAGGAAACGCTGGAATACAATACAGACTGCATTACAAATAAAGGAACGTATGGAATAGCATCGCAATCTTGCGTTATTCAACTTTTTTCTGTTTAGTCAGATGACAAAAGGTTATGAGAGTCGACTGCAGTCAATAATGCAGTCGCAGTCCATGAATAAGCAAGCAAAGTGAGTTTATCGACAGCATGACCACAACAGATTCATTAAAAGGCACTGGAGTGTAACACATGCTGTACAGTATCATATTAATTTCAACTATAAGTGCACTTTGATAGAGCGTTCAATCACTACAGTGACATTAAGGTGTTGCAGCGTTCTCATCGCACGTTTAATTGATTAGCACTCGTGATATTTGCATATTTTACTCCCCCGTGTCCTTCATACTGGGTCCGGCCCCACCAGCTGTGATACCGCCTCAAAAAATGACTCCTATCAAGCTTCATCAACTTCAGCGGCTGGGAAGAGTTTTGTTCAATACATCACACATTAAGGGGTGAACAAGATTGCTAGCTTCATGTCTAAGGGAATTTACATGTACGTCCTTGTGATATGACTGAGAGCAAATTCTTATTTGTTTAATATCATGAGTGATATTTGTTATCTTTATTATAAGAGGTATGCCGCTAGACTATAGAATCAAAGCTATTAGGCACTGACTATAGCTGGGCAGGGTTCCAGACTGCGACCAAATTGGTCGCATATGCGACCATTTTTTGAGAATGTGCGAGTTAAAATTGTATGTGGTCGCATTTGTGCGAGTGGACGCTCGAGCAACAGAACGCCGTTGTATCAGCTGCTGCAGTCCGTAACTTATGTTCAAAATGAACGAGTAGGCTACATCATGAATCCATTTTCCAAACCGTGTTTTTGACTTATTCTGAATCACTACGGTACGCCTATAATAAGTGTTTATATTCTGACTATTTTATCCCGGGGTCGTCTCGGCTGCGGAGTAGCCCAGTGCCTGCGTGACTCGCCATAGACATTAACGGAGAGAAGTTCCGTCTACAATGTTCTTCCGCAAGACACGTGCAGTTTATTTATTGACGAACGTAGACGTCACGCGCATTGCACACTGATGGTGAAACACGCCAATTACGAATTCACGAATTAAGGCATATAAAAATTAAAAGGTCTCACGAAAAACCGAGCCCCTTCTTCCTACGTCTTTTCAGCGGTTATATTTTCCTCTGTCGAGCGATTACTCTCATGATCGCTCGACAGAGGAAAAGGAAATTATTATAAAATGCAGAAGGTAAGGAGTGTGAGATTTCTGCTTTTTGTTACAACTATAAACTTTGATAACGAAAAATCTGTATCAGTTTATTATAATACTCTAATCTTTTAAAATGTAATGCATACATTTGAATGTTTAATGATTTTTAAAAGATAGAAAGATGATAATAGACAGACAGACAGACAGATAGATAGATAGATAGTTAGTTAGTTAGTTAGTTAGATAGATAGATAGATAGATAGATAGATAGATAGATAGATAGATAGATAGATAGATAGATAGATAGATAGATAGATAGATAGATAGATAGATAGATAGATAGATAGATAGATAGATAGATAGATAGATAGATAGATAGATAGATAGATAGATAGAATATAATTCAAATGTAAATAGATAGATTGTAATTCAAATGTAAAATGCTTAAAATTACAGATTAAAATTACTGTCCAAAATCCATGAAAATCCTGAAATTTGGCAATGATAATTAATATATTACAGGTATTTCTGCTGCAACCCAGAAAGCCTTTGCTAGCCTTGGTCCATTAAAACCACTATTCATCAGCATGCATTGATTAATCCCATGGCATGAAGCAAAAAAAAAAAAAAAAGTGCGACCAAAACATATGCTGGTGCGACCAACTGAGAAAGTTGGTAGCACCAGTGCAACCAGTGGAAAAGTTAGTCTGGAGCCCTGCTGGGAGTTTACTAGTAAATATCTTAAAGAGGACAGAATAGCCCATGGGATTTCACACATTTGATGCCACGGACCCACAAATATGTAATCCTATGGCTACGTTCGAGTTTCTGAGATTGACAACCACATTTTCTTACAGGTGTGAGTCTCGAAATGTACTGTGTTACCTGACAGACAACTAGTTGTCCAGTCTGGTTCCGTTCAAACAGCAAGGGTTTTTCCAAAAACGCGGTTGTGATTCCTGAAAATTCATGGGTGTAAGTTTGGTTACAGAATGCGGTTGTCACTCCCGTAAATTACCGAACTGGGGGTGAACGTAACCATTTTAAGGACTCAAATAGGCTAGTTTTTGGGGATTGACAACCACATATACTTACAGGTGTGAGTCTTGAAATGTACCATTCAAAAAGCAAATTATAGTAGTGCCTCAAATA
Organism: Rhinichthys klamathensis goyatoka; assembly: GCF_029890125.1. Classification (NCBI taxonomy): domain Eukaryota; kingdom Metazoa; phylum Chordata; class Actinopteri; order Cypriniformes; family Leuciscidae; genus Rhinichthys; species Rhinichthys klamathensis. The sequence continues at coordinate 1,197,537 of NW_026606664.1, read as the reverse complement.
CTGTCTGTATGAATGTGCAATGAGTCAAACCCATATACTCTTACCAGTAATCATAGTGACAATGTGGACTATCTATATCAAAAACTATCTACATCTATATCAAAGATGGCGACATCCATAAAACTGAAAAGTCTTATCACTTTTGATACGACAAAAGTCCAATCAAGCCGTGAGTTCATCCGTCAGATCTTTAGCTTTTATATTTATGTGGAGAGCGGAGCGGAAACACAAAACTGAAGGGAGCTGCTCCGGTAGGGAACAGTGACTGGATCTAAAACCTTAAGTTAGTGTAAGTAACCGAAAGTGAAACGACACATGAAAACCTGCGCAAAAACTAGTTGTCCAGTCGGGTTCCGATCACACAGCAAGGGTTTTCCGAGGATGCGGTTGTGAGTCCTAAAAAATTCACAGGCATGAGATTGGTTGTAGAATGCGGTTGTCACTTCTGTAAATAACTGACATCCCACCATGCAAAAAATGATTTCCGGGAGATGGCACAACACCCCATGATATAACAAATTATATTATACTATTATATTCATTCACGAGTGTGATGAAAAAAGTCATTCATCTTGGCTGAGCAGTTGTGATCGGTTCACCGAAAACGCATCTTAACTCTTTCCACGCCTTTGACGGAAATTTCTGTCATTTGTGAGACAACGCTTCCCCGCCATTGACGGAAATATTCGGCTTTCTGTGTTTTCACTGTTATACAGTAGGGGGCGCTATTATGCATCTTCTAAAAGAGTACTGAATCTCCTGATCAAAACACAGGCGAAGAAGAAGCAGAAACAGGCGATATCATATGTAAGCAGATGCTTATGTAAAATAACGCGATCATCAACATTAAACAGCATATAAATCAAAACTGCATGAGTAAATTGTCGACCCAAGGCGAGCTATGGACTGTGAAGCATTAGGGGTGTTGATGGACTCGATCCACTCCATCTATGTTTTGATCATCGTTCTGAATCCGATCTGGACGTAGTATATGACAAAAACGCCATTTTCTCAGCTTTTTGCTCAAAATGTTGCTTCTTTTTTTTTTTTTTTTACTAACCCACATTCAAGTGTTGATAAAAAAGAATGCATGAAGCTAGAATAAAACTTTTTTTTTTTTTTTTTTCAATCAGAGGCTGATTCATACAACAAAATTTATGAAAATTATCAAAAATGCTGGTGGTGGCTGGCAACTTTTTAAAAAGCGCTGGCGGGGAAAGAGTTAATACCAGGCGGACACATGCATTCTCTTTTTCATCTCAAAATACTCAACGACTCAAATACAGGACTGACAACCTTTTATATATACAATATATTACTATATACAGTACAAAAAACAGTCGAAGTGGCAAGGTGAAAGACTTTTTTTCTGTAACTAAACTTATATATATATATAAAAAAAGAGAAATAAAACACTATAGGCAGATTTTTTGTTCTCTAGCACTTCATTTTCTGTCCATTGAGGCTCCCAGGAGCCCAGTTTGGACACTTTAAATACACCTAAACTACAAAAAAAAAAGATCATATTTGACAAAAAATTTATTATATAGATATTGATCCTTCTGAATAAAGGATGTAAACACATAACATTAACTGCAGGTTATTATCCGAAGGGCACTGATCTACCACTGAACGATTGAAACAGTAAAAGTGATAAGCCTAGACCGAATTTTTACAATCTGGATTCTGCTTGTTGTTTTGTCCGCAAAAAGCATCCGTGGAGGCTCTCAAAACATGCAGAGGAGATCCTGCAGCCACGGATAAGCCGGGATGAGTGTGGGAGGTGAGCGGTCGAGTTTGTAAATCATTGTCCTGAGAGAGCCGAACGATAGTGAATCATCACTTTTGGCTCTCTTTTGATTTTGCACAGGAAAGAGAGTTTGTGGAGGTTGTCATGAAAACGGGCTGTCAGTCAAGCCTAAATGGGGTTCGCGGGAAGCAGAGGGTCATTCCTAAATCTGCTGTCGGGCACGCAGTGTAAATTCCATTGTCTGAGGCGGTGATAAGGAGAAATGATGAACAATATTAGCATCTTGATAAAAAGCAACATACGAATGAACAAACACATTAACTGAGAATTACCAGGTGGGCGATTATTCAACCGGAGACTGAGCAAACCGAGAGAAAAGCGTTCGGGTTTACCGTGCAGATAAGTGATGCAGACAGATAGGATGGGCTGAGATAGATTTTGCTGCTATTTCCACTTGGCAGACCCCAGAATCGAGCCTTTGAAAGCGGCGCGCGGCCCCGGACACTAATTAAAAACAACACAACAATTACCGCATGCAACAAAACACAACCTCAACAAACAGAGAGAGAGGGTTAAAGTAATTAACCTACAGAACAAACCCGGTGGATTTTGATCCAATTCATTATATAGAACATATCTTGTTTTTGTACAAACACTGGTGGAATATTCGCATCCGTCAGGATGATCGGGGGCTTCGAGGTCTTTTGGCTGCCGTCAAACTTGAGACGCATTTTCTCAGCTCTTGGACTTTTACCTCCCGTGAGTTAATCTGAAACAATCAGCCTCGGATTAGTTCACCGGGTGTTTGGCCAAATAGATTAATCTACATACAGCCACAGACGTTTGGCAGTTTCTATCAAACAGACGGGCATCAAATTTTGATCAAGGGAGGTAAAAAAATAAGTCAACAACTTAATTTTCATAACATTGTGTGCCAGAGTTACATAAACCTAAACCGTTTATGTAACTTTGCCACACAAAATATCGCAAAGAGTTCACTTGCAGGCAAGCAGGCCTGCTGGTACAGTTCATGAAAAAAGTTTTTCCAAATATAAAGCTGTTTTCCTAACAATCATATAAATGATTTCACTTTACATTATAAAGTAATATAATAATATGGTAGGATAGGATTAAAGCTTTATATTTAAGTTTATATTTTTATATATAAAAAATTACAAAAATGCATTTTGAAATGTTAATTATTAACATAATTAAATATAATTAAACATATATAAATATAATTAAATATACCAATTATTAGTGCTGTCAAACCGATTAATCGTGATTAATCGCACCTAACATAAATGTTTATATACTGTATATGTGTATATTTTTATTACATATTTATGTTAATATTATAAAAAATATTCCATATTTACAAACTTTTGTTACTAATCACAATTGACAGTTATACAACTATTTTTTTAAAGACAATTTAATAATTTAAGTTGAAATGACTTACACATCCAAGTTGATTGTAATCAAAAAATTGAAGGCAGCAACTTTTTTTTTTTTTTTTTTTTTTTACAGTGTATGTGATTTTTGAATATATAGGTGATCCCACCTTACATATTTTGCTGTTTCATGAAGTGTTTAATTCACTATAATTGCTTGAAAAAAGTAATTGCCCGTTTCAAGACAGGTTCCATTGCAACTTACCCCATACAATTGTGATAAAATGCCCCCAACAGAAGGTCAACATCAGCTTTAATCTTGTTCAGTAGTTTTGTTTTGTTAAGACTTTAAAGTATGTGTCTACACAGAAAATAACTTTCAAAAATAAACCAAAACTGAAGAACAATCACTGGAGTAAAGTGTGACTACTAGCCTCTGTCTCCCACATAACAAGCTGTTACAATAAAATAAAATAAATGGAATGTATCGAAATAAATAATTAAAAAATATAAGTATAAATAATTATATAAATATAAAAATATTTAATGTATAATAAAACTGCAATACTAAAACGGTGTTTTTAACATTAACTATATGTTTACTATATAGGTAAACAATAACAACACAAAATAAGACCAAATAATGTTTTAGGAAATAATATAATTTAATAAAAAATGCTTAAACCAACTGCTTACCAAGTATTTGACTCAGCTATACTAAATCCTCAGAGCGTTAACTAAGTGAAACGAAACGGCGCATAGTTTAATCTAAATAGATTTGCGGTATTCTGGTTGCGCCTGCAGTTAACTGCTAGGTCAACACATAAAATAAAAACAGCCGGCTGCAGAGATGGCCTTCAGACTGCGTGTATAAATCACAGGGAGACTTGAAGCAAATGGCCAACACATTTTCCATGTCACCATTCGATCACAAACGACGTTGAAACGGTGGGGAAAATATCTGTCCGCTCTAATAGCACTCTTCGATGGCTTATAGCTCTCCTGTAAGGTCCTATTTTAACAGCGAGGGAGGTATAAGACATGGGTTGTTTAAAATTCAGCTTTTAGAATATTCTAGGTGTAATCGAAAGGAGTTTGTCCCTGGTTGACGCGTCATTCGCATTCAGTTGCGGCGGGAAACCTTGAACATATTATAACTGACCGCGCACATAAAACCTCTCGTGTGTAGGAGTCTCGAGGCTAATATTCGCTCTCGAATGAGGACGTGGGGGAGGAAACAGTAGAAGAAACGGCTTAAAATATTTTATCTCCTCTGTATACTTCACGGCAAATTTACACTCGATATGATAACACACGTGAAATATGACCTGCTACCTTGTCGGCTTCAACGTATTACGGCGGTGCCCATAAATCTCCAGACCGCCGCACGACGTCCACGCGAGCTGTAGTATATAAACATTTACAATACTGCAGGGCTATTTATACTGCCTACCTTCATAATGCCATTCGCTGGGCTCTTTGGAGTCGGTTATGATATGGATTTGGTTTTTCATTACATTTATGGCTGTTTCTATTACATAAACAAGTACCACTTCTTTCTTTCGTACAGTAGCTGTCTTTGATGTACATAACGCAGTTCCCAGCCCGTCTCTTAATTATTTTCTAATTTTTCAAGATTCACATGGTTGAAACCCCTTCACTATAACAGACAGCACACACACACTTTTCTCTCACAAGCACCTCACCCACATTAGTTTTGGTTGGGTAATGAGGTAGCCACATGCTGTAGTGCACTCTAATCATTAACCTCTCCTTTCTTCCTTTTCGGAGGACACGAGACAACAAACTTCATAAAGAGGTTAAAAGCAAGCAGGCATGAGTCTCAACATCACTCATAAAAGCGACAGAGTGAAGAGGCCGATACGGCCTTCTGGGATTCTTCAAGGAGCAAAGCGAAGCTGCTACAGAGGACGAGAGGTGAGTGAACAAGAGTGATAACTCATGGGGAATGATGGGGAGAGCCAGCATGGAAAGCAAAAGCTGGTCAGCCTGATAGCAATATTGTTTTTTTTTTTTTTTTTTTTTTTTTTTGACCAAAAACCTGTTTGGAAACAATCACTTCACTACACACTTCCCCTTTAAGAAATTTGACCTAATTTAATTAATATTAATGGACTAAACCAAGCCTAGCACAACTTCCTGAAGTGAACACTATATTATTCATAGGTGGTTCAACAATGTTTTAGGCCTAATTATTAAACTTTTATGACTAATAATAATGGTTATAATGGCGTTAATGGCGATAATTTTCAATTATGTTTCCATTACTTTTTGCAATTTTTGTGGACTAAAATGATTAGCAAATCACTCAGAGTAACATGAAACTAAAATGAATGAATATGACATGACAACTATGACTGAAATTTTTTTTATATATTTGGAAGTCAAAGCACTGCACACAGCAGCTCGTGAACACACCGAGATTAGAGAATGAATATGGATTAAACGATACATTCGGGATGCTCTGACCTCGTGTGTAATGAGGATTGCAGTTGCACCCCTGACCTGACTAGACCATAGATAACATCTGTATTATGTATCAATAGTAATATCTGCTGACAGCGGCATAGGAATGAGCTGGAAAGTGTGAATGGAAATATTACAAAGTATGACATGAGGGTATATTTAATTTGATTTAGATTTTTTTTTTTTGTCATATGGTTTGCCTGACATCACATACTGTCTGAATAGGTATCGCATTTGACGAGTTACGAACTTCGCAACTAAAATCGCATACTGAGTAGGTACTAAATTTGATGAGAAATTAAATTTGCAACCAACATCACATACTGAGTAGGTACTGCATTTGATGAGTTAAGAACTTCGCAACTAAAATCGCATACAGAGTAGATACTAAATTTTGATGAGGAATGACATTTGCAACCAACATCACATACTGAGGAGGTACTAAATTTGATGAGGAACAAACTTTGTGACTAAAATCACATACTGAGTAGGTCCTAAATTTGATGAGAAATGAAATTCACAACCAACATTACATACTGAGTCGGTACTACATTTGATGTGGAACAAATTTCGAGACTAAAATCGCATACTGAGTAGGTACTAAATTTGATGAGCAATAAACTTTGCAACCAACATCACATTTTGAGTAGGTGCTAGATTTGAAGAGAAACAAACTTGCGACCGAAATTGTGTACTGTCAGAGTAGGTACTAAATGTGATGAGGAACAAACTTCCAGAGAGACTCGCATGCTGTCTGAGAAGGTATTAAATTTGAAGAGGAACGAACTTCACATACTGAGTAGGTACTAAATTTGATGAGGAACGCATTTTGCAACCAACATCACATACTGAGTATGTATATATTTTTTATATATTGAATTGTAAATGTTTTTTACATATGTAAACTGGACGTACTAAATCTGCCATGCTGGCTTTGTCGTGTCCTACGGACCTACAGTTGCAACATTTCATAGCCATTCACAACTCGCAAGTTTGTACCTCATCAAATATAGTACCTATTCAGACAGTATGTGATGTCAGACAAACCATACGACTGAAAAAAAATCGCATGAAATATACACTCATGTCATACTTTGAATGTTTCCGCTCACACTCTCCAGCTCATTCCTACGCTGCTCTCTGCTGATATTTCTATTGACACATAATAGAGACATTATCTATGGACTAGTCAGGTAAGGGTTTGGGACTGCATTTAAGCAATCCTCATTACACATGAGGTCAGACGATCTCAAATGTATCTTTAAATCCATATTCATTCTCTAATCTCGGTGTGTTCACGAGCTGCTCTGTGCAGTGCTTTGACTTCAAAATCTGCAGAGTTAACAGTTACAGATGGGAAAAATGCTGGATAAGGTAAAGTGGCAAATACATAAATAAAAACATAAGCCCCCGAAAGCTAGTCCCATATCTTGGTGATTTCATAATAATGCAGGTTGGTTTCCTCCTCCGTACAGTATACAGACTAAAATTACAGTGTGCTGCAAACTGATAAACCTTTACTGTAACTCCTCACCTCCTCTCTCATTGTCATGCTGTTTAATGCAGTCCGGAGAAGACTGTAGGAAATTGGCTCGGGATAGTGTAGTAGCTGAGAGACCCGTAGGCCTGACATTGACTTTGAGCAGATACATCTTCACTCTCTGTGTGGGGTGTGTAATTTATAGAAGTAAATAGGATAACTCAGCTTGACAGAAACATCCTGACTCGGTTATGCCATTTAAAGCTTATTAGGATCAAGTCCAAAATAGAAGATGAACATTTCTGGGTGGTCAGACAGACATCTAACATAACCTGAGGGAATATCAACCATATTAGATTAATCAAGCAGATGTGGAAGGTGGATGGGCCAATTACTGTACAGGTGACGTTGTCTCAATCTCCACGAGATTTACGTTTACGTTTGCAACTTAAACATGAAAAAAATGGACGACATGGAATTGCAATGTCCAATGCTAAAACTTATACCAATGGAAGTCTAAAATGCAATAATTAAGTAATATCACATGAGAAAAATAAGTGTGATGTTGCTTTTGTACAGCAGTTCAATAAACAAGGAGTTAATATTGAGTAAATTTCATATTAGAAACAACACTGTAAAATATTTTTCTCCAAAAAGAAAATCATTCCCAAAAAAGCCAATGCAGAACCATTTATTGACAACACACAGTGGTGTTCCTGAATGAATCGGGGGTTTTGAACAAATCAATTAAGTGAATTCATTAACTCATGAAGACAGCCACGTGTTTAGATCTCAAATGAACACATTTTTTAACAAATCAATTGAGTAAATGATTCAATGACTCACTCAAAAACACTCATGTTTTGTTCATGAATAAATTGATTGAATAATTCATTGACCGACTCATAAAGAGACCTAATTGATTTATTCCAGAATGATTCAGAATTGAATTTTGAAGTGAATCGGTTGAGTGAAGGATTAATGACTCACTCAAAAAGACTAATTTCATTCCTGAATGAATCAGGTTAATGAACGACTCAATCCCTCATTCATTAAGACAATCACTTGTGGCAATTATTGGTGTAAATATTGGAATGTCATTGAATTAGACACAAAATACCAAACATATTTCTATATTTATTTGGTTTGATATTTTGTTATGTAATGACATATTTGTAACTATGGCTTAAGCATCTAAATGTGCAATTCCTACAAAATGTATGCCACACATCATAACTATGGACTTCAAACTGCTGGACTCCTGGCTTTGCACACACACTCACAACCACTGGTCTTTAAAGTAGCTAGGTTATGGAGGAGAGGTTCTTCACTGCCTCAGTCTTGTGGGGTTTTAACTAGCAAGAGTGGAGCTTCAATCCCAATGCTGCAGACCTGCCTTTCCCCTAACACTTATTAAAAATAGATTTGAGGGAGAGACACTCTCTCCCTCTCCTCTTTATAGGCTTTATCTGCAAGCTTTGACAGGCCCATTTGTTTTGATTTTTAGGATGGTGTGCTTGATACTAAATGAAATACTGTAACTATCTATACATTGACCGAAATGTTGGGTGAGGTGGCTGTAATTGGTCATCGGCTGTCATTTCCTACCACTGTTTTGCCTCTGTACCCTGGGGTAGTTTGATTACATTGTGGTCATAAGCATGGGAAAATATTGTCTCATATCCAACTGTCATTATGATTTCCGATGTACCTGAAAATGTTGAATCCATAATAATTAAATATTACAGTATTTTTTATCTTTATTGTAAGGGCAATGATATTTTAAATTGCATTCAAATTATCATCTATATCTATCTTCACATGATATTTTTGTTCATGAGGATACATGCCGTATTAAATCAAAGTCTGTGAGCCTTTACAATAACACAATGCACTTGTCTAAGCACTACAGCAAAGGAAAGTTTTGTGGCTTTAAGACAACATACAGTATATGCTAGTGTACACCATTCACTTTAGGCATATACACTGCCGTTCCAAAGTTTGGGATTGCCAAAGGCTGCATTTATATGGTCAAAAATACAGTAAAACAATTATACTGTGAAATATGATTACAATTTAAAGTAACTGTTGATTCTTCAGTGTCACATGATCCTTCAGAATTCATTCTAATATTGTAATTAATGTTGAAATGTTTTTGCTGCTTAATATTTTTGTGGAAACCGAGATAAGGATTTTATTCAGGAATCTTTAATGAATGGAAAGTTCAAAAGAACAGCATTTATTTGAAATAGAAATATTTTTCTAACGATGTACATTTTTATGTTGGTTCACTGTTTAAATTGATTGCATCCTTGCTGAATAAACGTATTAATTAACTTATTTAAAAAAAATGGACCAAGAATAGTGATGACTCATCCTGAACTACACAGATTTTCAATCCAATCAAATGCTGTCTAGAATGCCACACCCTCTAATAGCACCTGTAACTAATTAGCAAGCAGCAAATCAAAGTTCATGTCTGTAATGAAACTAAAACCTACCGGCCTTTAAAAACGAGACAAGCACTTATATACCCTGCCTCTTCCTGTAAAAAATTATAAATGAAATTGATCATTGTAGAATAAGCTAGCACGCTTGAAGAATAATTTTCCCCAGCCGTGGTTCTTTAGCCTCATCTAACCTTAACACACTAGGATTTGCTATTGCTCATGGCAAGCTCAGCTGATTCTAACGATAGCTCTCTCAGGTCCTTACGAGTAGCCCTCAATAAGCGTATGATGAAATAGCAGGGACATTTTCAGATTGTAGCATATTTTAGGATGAGAAACAGTGATTATGTATCTGCCCAGTGGGTACTTCTCATCTAATTTTACATATTTGCCAGGGATTTTTCAACCGCTGAGCCTCCAGGGCCTCTTTTTTTTATTGACATTGTCCTTCAGCATTCCCAGAAATTCTGATTAAAGTCCTAATATCCAATAAAAGTCAGACTTTCAACATTTCTGCACCGTGAAGCTGGCTAAATTGGGCTGGAAGAATCTCTGTCCAATAGCTCATTGCCCATTAGCCTCTGGGGGAAAAGTATAACATTATTAGTGCTGTAGGATTTAAAAATGCTAAATGCTGTAAAAATTCAAATAATTATGTGGATAGGTTAAAGTTTAAAAAAACAAACACTTAGACTTGCCCTTTAACAGTTATCTATTACTATCTATGTGTGTGCGAATGTGTGGAGGTTTGTTGCACGGTAATGGCTTGAGGAAAGTTTTAATCTTTGCAACGCAGAGTCAGCGCCTCATTACGAATTGCACCTCTTTAGCTGCAGAAGTGATACAGAGATGACTGACAGGGAGCAGAACGAGGGGCGTCTTGTATTTCAAATATCAATTGGCGGCGTCAGCGTTGCCGGGTAACGTGAGGGATTATCTGAAATTAGTTCAGTCAATTCATCATTACAAAGGGCAGTCCCTCCACTGCTGATTAGTTATTGTACACACTTGTCAATTAAATCTCCCTGGAGAGCACCACATAGAACAGACAGTCATAAAACACAGAGGAAGGAAGGAGACAGAGCGAGAGAGAGAGAGAGAGAGAGAGAGAGAGAGAGAGAGAGAGAGAGAGAGAGAGAGAGAGAGAGAGAGAGAGAGAGAGAGAGAGAGAGAGAGAGAGAGAGAGAGAGAGAGAGAGAGAGAGAGAGAGAGCGCACAAGAATAGCAAAGAACACGGGGAATGATGGGACATTTTTTTCTCTTTTCTCTTATGTTTTTTAAAGGTGAGGAAAAAACGCTTTTGGCAATGTGTGCATGAACTTAAATTACACTTCCAAAGTAATGCTGAAGAAAATGTATTTATATACACATACTGTTTGTATCATATACTTTAGCATTTTACAGGTACATATCAAATGCATGTTTAACATCCACAAGTAGCTTAAACTATCAATGCAACTAATTAAATTATATTTTTTTCAGTAGCATGACTGAAATCAAATGTGTGAAGCTTTTACAATAACAAGCTATGGGTTCAACAAGTCTCAGGGTCATATATCTGTTTTTCAATGTTATATTGTTTACACACACATCCTTACAGCCGAGCGAGACAATTAAATAATCAAACATGTTGAATAATTCCAAGATATTTCCCTTTTGCGTAGCTTCAATGTAGTTTGGTAGGCTACAAGCTAATAGAGAAAAGTAGCTAACTACATTGAAGCTACTTAAGGGGGAAATATCTTTTTAAATATTTATATGCAATGATAGAGTTCAAACAGAGCCCAAAACATTCTGTAAAAAGATACTGCCCCTTTATGTAGCCTAATGTAGCTAACTATGCTACAAGCTAGTAACAAAGAGTAGCTGACTACAGTACAAAGAATTTACAATAAGTGGGAAATGTCCTTTTAAAGAAACACATTTTTTTTTTACAACTTTTAAAGGAGTTGTTGAAGTTAACTAAGTAAGCTAGCAATCAGTAGTTTAAGTTATGAGTAGCTTAGCATGCCACAATTTTAAAATGGTACCCCCAAACACTAGTAACCACTAGAATTTGAGAAGCTGTGCATCGGAGGATCGACTGAAGAGCTCCATATCGGATGAGTTCAACATGTAACACCACATAATATGACAAAGAAAGTGGTATAAAAAAGGTGCCAACTGTTCAGAATTCGTAAAGGCAGCATGGTTATTCATTCTTGCATTCAATGCTCTCACCTTCTTGGTAAGCAACGGATGGCCTTTCACTATATTTGCTCTATAGTTCAGCAACCCGCTCAACTCAATATCACCAATATTTTTTTTCCCCTTCACTCAGAAGTGGTGATGCTCCCATGAGGGGGAGAGGGGAGAGGAGCTAGACTTCTATAAAGGCATAATGATGTGCTCTAAAACCGCAGGGGTGAGCGTAACCTTTCGCTTCGGAGGACGGCGTTATTAGACGAGGCAAAGTCAGCGCAGTCGTTTAAGTGTGTCCTGACGGTAACTGCTATTCCCATTAGTTTCTCTGCTGTCTGTTGAAATGCTGGCACTGGGGGGTGGGGGGGGGGGGGGGGGGGGTTGCGTAGTTGGGGAAGGGGGGATTTGTAAAGAGGGGGGGGGGGGGGGGGGGGGGGGGCACCAGAACAAGAAATAATAGACCTCTGTTTCCTACTATTTCCAATTCAATTTCCAGCCAGTGACCTGAGGTAAGGAGAGGAAATCAATGCGAGTTGGAGGGGGGTGAAGGATTGGGTGTGAGGGGGAAGAGGCAGGCCCTTCTCTTTAAGCCACAGCGCATCCATCAGCCCACAATGTCAAAGTGACAATCCTGCTTGTCTGATCCCGATGCGCCACATCCTCTTTGAGCGTAAATTAAACCTTTGAACCGTGGAGTTACCTGTGATTAATATATTCTCCATGAGAGCAAGAGGTGTGAAAGCCTTGATTGATCCCATACTGCTGCAGTTCAGATGGGAACAAAAGGGTGGGGTGATTCCCGACTGACCCTTCTTGACAGGGGCTAGAAGAGCAGATCTTCCTGCCCTTCAGAAGAAAACGAAGACTGACTAGCACAGCTCCAATCCACACTTTAATCAGTTCATTAAATGCCCCTGTCTGACGAGTAGCCTGGTTTATGGGCCGCGAGAGTACAGGCGGGCTCAAGATGTAGCAATAAGCTGAAAGTATGAGGCAAGAAGGCTAGATGTTGCTCTTAAATCTACACACCCTGGGTTGATGAGATGAAACCTAAAGCCCAGGGGGTCTGGGAATCAATGCAGGAGATGGTAGATGTACATCGGCTAATGATGAGAGCATCTACAGAGCAAGCTAGCCTAATGGGGCCTTGTTCGCAAAAACGTAGACCACTGTTTTTAATGAGTGAAATCGGTCTGCAGGATACATGCGGCAAAACTCTACAAGTTGTACTGTACTTACCTTGAAAAGTTTCACACTATACAGAGGGCATATATGAAGGTCATCACTGCATATACATGTTCAAACTCTCTGTGTATATACATTTATCACTGGGGCAGGAGACGGAGGCATTAAAACCCTCGGGGGCATTTGAGGGGCCTCAGCAGTAGAAAAGAAAAAAGGGATGGCTTAGAGGCTGCATAGTGTGGCACCAATGGCTCAGCCTAAATATGGATTCTTCTGTCTGTCACTTTTTTCTTCAAACAAGGCTTTCAAACGTCTGTTGTCTGAGGCGGTCAGAGTCGAGAGACCCCCGGCTCTAAAGTGGCAGTAAAGAAAAATGGGAGGGAAATTCACAAGGCGGCGCAAGATTGGGAACAAACAGTAGAAGGGCCAAACTTCTAAAGCATGAAAGGCTTGGGATTTGCTTCCTTTTATAAAAATACTAAAAGAAAATGAAAGGCTCAGGATTGGGCAATGTTATTTACTGTGTGTTTCTTATACTTGTTCTTTCTAAAGTTGTTGGGAACCTTACTAGAGTAACTAGACCTTGTCTAGTCTGAGTTTTGGAGAGTTGTCTACTCTGAATCAAGACCTAGAAAAAGTCTAACTTGCCACTGGCTTACAAATGTCTTTGTTGTCCTTTCCCTCTGTATAACTATTCTAGGTCTTAAACTAACTTTTCTTGGAGTTTGTATTCCCCTAGATGCCCTTTCTACATAACGGAGAGCAAGAACGTGTCTAAGTAGACTTGAGATTGAGTACATGTGCGTGTGCATGCTTGCATTAGATGGATCCCTACTGTTACTAATCGGCAGCGTATTAGCCTTGAGAGGCACACCACTGTCTCAGATACCAGACTGACTAAAGAATAACTGTTGCTGGGCTACAATAGCAGACTGCTGTTGAGAACACACTAAGACGAAAAACAAATGTTCCATAGAAACAGCTGTAAGAGGCATCTCCTGATTGGTTTTGAAACATCCTTTTAATGGCGTCAACTCTGTTGAGCAAGTTGAGCATGCTCAAGATGTTGCTTCCCTGTAACACTAATAATCTCCATTTCTGAAATGAATACTGCTGTGCTTACTCGTCAACGAACAGTCACAGACCTTTCGCCAATGTTGCCTATGTGAATGATTACGATCTCACTCCAGATGTGCATTATGGAGATGTTTCTGACACTCTGGCCAAAAATAAATATTTAATATTAAAGTCAAAGGCTCTGACCTGATATTCCCTCTTACCATGAGACAATTTAGGCTTGTCCTTGACACATGGGCAGCAATACTTGAAATACGTTTAGATTTGGAGCAAACATCAAAGAGACTGACTGCTTACTTTCAAGTAGTTTGCACCCGGAGGCTAAAACGCGGGTTCTGAGGCTACTGCTCCCTGTAAATAGTTTGGCTTTCAGGGCTCAGGCACCATGCAAATTTCATTCCAGCCGTCTCCTCTCCTGCCTGCATGCTGCGATCACCCAGAGGTGCCACGGGAAAATCGCCTCACATAATAGACCTGACGATTACTTTGGATTTGAGGCTACTGATCGACGCTGTTGCAAAGCGTTGCTGCTTCAAAGCACAGCTCGGGTTGAAATAGATCAAGACTCTGAACATATTTATTTTACAAAGTCAAACATACATCATGTAACTGCCAATGATAATAAGACAATTCCCTTTACAAGGCTAGAAAGCCGTGTAGCCAAAGCTACCACTTGAATTGCCGTTGTATTACTAGTCCACTATCAAATAAATACTCATTATATTTGTGCCGAAAGCACTAATCATAACGCAAAATAACGCAAATAGCACAATATTACTGGGCCATAAATATAATTACTTCTAGTGCATGAAAACAATAACAAACTGTCCTAACATGTTCATATTGACTTGGGGCTGCTAAATTAAGTCATTCCGTTCATCCATTTAGAATAGGGTCCATTTAGCTTTCATGTCATTAAAGATAATACAAAATTAAATAAATACCAACATGAAGGAGTTGCTAATTCCTCCCAAAGGCATGTACACACAGAGCCGGTCCATCGATAAGCGTGCCCTTTCAAGGAAATGTTTTTTTTCCCCCTCCATATTCCCACATATCACACTGCATTAGTGCTGAACAAATTTCAGTTAATTACAAAGCAAAATGCTCCCTAGACCTTTTCAATCCCCTTTACCATGCTCAGCGGGGACCTGAATATTATTTACTAGAGTAGTGCAAATACACCATTGACAGTTTTGCGCATTTATGTCCCACAAACCCTAAGCAACACTTGTTTCTCCAATCTTGACTTTGACCGATACAAAGGCAGCATACTATTCCAGCCATGGAACTTTAATGAAAGCTTTTGCAACGATGCATCCTCCGCTTGGTTGGTCTAATGAGATCCCTAACTGTTCCTGCCATCTGCCAAGCTGAAGTCATGACATTAGCAATGCAGCCAGTCTGGATTCATCCATTTTTATACACTCTTTTCTCTTAAGTCAACAAAAGCCAAGGAACAGACTTAGCAGTCTGCGTGCCAAACAAAAGAGCAGAATTTTTGCTTATATATCATTGCAACATAAGGTCATCAGTTTTGTAGGCAAATGCCCATTCTTTCCTTCCCACTGATGACTTCTCACATTTCAAAAATGGTTGTACCCCCCAAAAAACCTACTAGTGTGCAAGATGAAGATATTCTGTGTTTAACAAGGGCGTGGATATACTACATAAATTTCATATTTATGGGGTCTCATTACATCAGCATTTTCAGCCATAAGACACATAGCCTCAGGAGTGCAACTCTAATGTACTCTTAAAACGGTTTAGAATTATTGGCGGTTGTGTCCTGCCATCTGCACTGGTTTCTTTGCACTGAAATCTTAGATAACCTTTCCTAACCGTGCCTGGATTTCGGTCTCCCACTGAAGATTTCAAAACAGAAGCGATTCTTCCTCCTGACTCTGAATAAACATAATTTTCTTTAGAAGAACAGAGCTGACCGAGGCCATAAAGGATTAGATATTGTCTCCCCATTAGCATTAGCACTTTCCATACTGCTTAGCTCATTCCCTTTAATGGCGTCCCTTAGCTCAGGATTACCCTTTTCTTTTGTCTCTGTTTATTCATCTGTTTGGTTGGTTGCCATTTTTGGATTGGCACTCTTGAAATCCTCTTATCAAATGAATGCCTAAGGTAGCACATGCTAAAGTTTCCACCCCTCCCCCATAAGTCTCAGATCAATGTTCCCACTGGAGAGAAAATTGAAAAAAAAAGCAGTACGCCCATCGGAGACAGGATTAGGCCCTTTTCTCCCAACATGCTTAAATTGCTGTAATCTCCTATGCAGATCACATCTGCGGCTAATTGATGGATTTGCTAGAGGATCTGAGAGCGGCTCCTTCCAGTGTGTACTTGTGTTTATTTAGCCCATAGAGAGGCGGTTTGATAGCTGGGAGTGTTCTTCATCTGTATACCACTCTTTTGAGAAAAGGGGGCTGATCAACAGTGACCTGCTTGTCAAAGAATCTCCAGACACTTCCCAAGGCCTGTACATAATTACAATGTTTGTGCGTGCTCTCCAGTGTGAATGTTGGTTTTGCATGAATAATGCAATGGACGGCGGGTATATTGCTGTCGCCCGTATAGAGCGGATTGCTGGCCACCTCAGAGTGCACTCGTAAGTGAAATGCAGAACGAAGCATGGTAGCCGGAGAAATGGGTCCGATATACCTCCGCGCTTATGGAATAGTTACTAGCTGACAACTGCATTTTTACATGCGCTGTGTTTGCTATTATCTGGTGATATGGGTTCATGGTTCAAAATAGAGTGATCTGACATAACAGACAGCAACATTTCCCTCAACACTCTCAACATAAGAAGGCTTTTAGGCGGTGGAGCTGGTGATTATCGAGACAGTTGGTGGGAGAAATTTTGAGCAAGTAACATATAATGAGCTATTATTCTCGCGGGGACCTGGGTTCGAGGCTGGTTTGGGTTAGGTCCCAGTCCCGTTAGATCCCAGCTTTCATTTAACCTGTTAACCTTCACCAGTGCGTGGGCGCTCTGAAGCGTTTTTTTTTTAAATAGTTCAAAGTTACTATCATATTTAATGTTATTAACTTGACAAACTATACATCATTAAAACGATATAAGACTCAAGTTTCAGTATTTGACCACTATTGTATTCTGAGAAACTTATAGTGACAGTTATGTCTTAATTTGTGTCAGGAGTTATGAAATTAAAAAATGAGTCGTTACCTTTAATATGAATTATGAGCGTCAGCCGGTCTCATTCAGAAAAAAACTCCCGTGCGATCGTCATGACAGCGATTCACAAAACAACGTCCCTCAGGGCTTTTAGCTCAAACATGTGCAGATTTGGAGAAATATTGATAGATTATCATAGGTTTACATCAGATTTCTATAGACAGGAATAATATTTATTGAATTTATACCCAAATGCGTCGATGTAATCATTTTGAGCGCTGTATACTCTGATTTACTGTGTTATCCATTCATACTGAAGTCTGAGGGCGCTGTTTGCACAGTAAAGTCCATATATGGATCACATGAAGAAGAGCCATAATCATGTGACATTCAGGAAGTCCTGATACATAAACAAAGCTATCCGAGATCGCTGTAAAGTGCAGATAAAGATGTTTTGAAGACAATAAACATGATTGCAATGATATTTGATTTACCTGTGTTCTTCGAGTCATGTCAGGTATTTTCATAATAATAGATTATATGTATAATGTAATGCTAATCGAGATAGACTTTCAAATTGTGCAGAATACAATAAAATAATATATTTTCTATCTGATTTTTTTATCTGAAGCCAAATCAGATTACAGAAAGTTATTTAAAACACTCGACTTGCGCTATAAAGTAAGTTTAGAGCACAAACATAGTTTTATTCTCATAAATTGTCGTGTATTGATGGTGTGCTAAGCTAACATGCTAGCTAGTACTGAGCACCTGCTACCTAACTTCGGTGTAATTTTTATGATTTTTTTTTTCTAAATAAGAATGCTTACTGAAATGTTTCGTTTTTCAAAAAGGGCATTTGATACAGTTTCACTGTGAAGTGAGAACTTTTATAAAAGAAATGAGGGATTGAAACATTGTGAATTGCTAGTCGTTAGTGATTATAATGCAGACAAAAGAAAAGCATATTTAGAGCAATAATCAGGGTGGAGAGGTGTGAATATGTGCAGGGGAGACTGAGACTGAATGGGGCTCGTTTTTGCATCACAAAACAATAGAGGCAATAGACTGAATAGATGCTTATAAGATGACAATAAACCCCAGTCTAATCAAAATAAAGTCATATGACATGATCTTGAAAAACATTGAACTAAATACAGAGTTTTAGACTTATCATCTTCAGATTTTAAATATAACATGGCCAGACATGTGGCTTTAGCTGCAGTGCATTTCTAGATTGCTACAATGCCAACTTCAATTTTATTTTCATGAATATGTTTCATAAAAATAAATGTATAATAACTTTACAAAACTTTGAAGCTATTTATAACTATTTTTTTCATTATGACAATAATTAATTCTACCTTTACAATAAACTTCCAGGTGTCAGCTTTCAAATGAGATCTTACTTGTGCTTTTAGTACAAAGGGTTCATGAACTGTATCTGTTTCAGTTTGGGAATGCCATATCTGGGGATTTTTCAAAAATGGGGTTGCAGGTTAACAGGTTCATTTAAGTGTTTTGGTTTATACAAGTTCAAATATTCAATGCTAAAATATATGAAAATAAGTCTATTCTAACTTAAGAATAGTATTTTTTCTACAGTGTATAATAAAGTAAAAAAGCAAATCAAAAATATGAGGTAAAAAGGGTTGATTCCTCAACTAATACTTATAAAGACTGTACTTGTCCATACGTGGCAAAAAGTACACCAAGAGGCAAGTGGTTTGTGCATATGGGGAGGAAGTGTTTTGAAGATTTGCTGAAAAAGTACAAATGTGAGTTGGGGGAGGAGCTTGTGTTTGCGGGCAATGATCTATTTTTTCGCCATTATCCGTGCTGCATACGTGGGGCTCATTTACATTCATGGTTATCCAGATAATGAAGCTTTCAATCCAGGGGATCCTGCGGTGAGAACAATGAACCCAATTACCTCCTGCCGCCTGCGAGATGGGATGGCAGACTCTGAGACAGATGGGAGAGGCTGCGGTCGGCCAGCGATCCAATCACATTTATCTCACTCCCCTGTTTCTCTCCCCCCACTGTCCCCAACCTTCCTCCGTTCATGCTCACATCGCAACTTATCAACAAGCCAAGGCCAAAGCCCCAGGATCAGTATGTAGAACCAGCCCCTAATACCTAATCACCAATGCCAAAAACCTACAGCCTTGTGAAAATGCCAGGTCAAGCCTCTATACGGTTCACTGTTACCTCCGGGAGTTGTTGAGTATACAGACTTTCTTTATAATCAAGCATCAAGCATCATAATAAATGCTTCTGGTCATATTGTGAATAATTAATTGGTGCATGTTACTTCGAAGAAGCTCATATAACGTAACTTGCTCCACCTCTCTAATGACTTTCCTTTTCAGGTGACATCACCAAACCCTCCCTTTTTTAGCCCCTCCTCTCCAACCACCTGTCATTAAAGGTCACTTTTCACAATCCAATCAATTTAGCATTGTTTCACTATAACAAAAAAAGATATTACAGAATTAATATCAATTTCAAACATTTAATATTTTTTCATTTTCCCCACACTTTTGCACCGTAATACATGCAATGCAAACGTTAGAGAATGTGAGTGTTAGATCATTATACACAGCAAAAAAAAAAGAAAAAAAATTATTTCCAGTATAAAAACAACACTGCATAAGACTTGTTTTCACAGATTGTATTTTGTTTTACTTTTGTTTTAAGAATACAGTAAGTGAATAAAACCTGCCGGTGCATTAAGTATTCAAGTATTCATCAAGCATTTAAGGCATTTTAGAAAACACAAAAATGCTTTCTAAAAACGCATTAAGAAGTTATTGTTTTGCAGCGAATGAAATGTGATGATGCATTTTTCTATACAAACAAAATACATAAAAGCTTGAGTTTTTTATTTTAGGCCTCCTAAATTCTCTTTCAGTAACTCTTACAAGTTTTTGACAAACCATTTATAAGAAACCGCTAAAAAGCATCAAATCATGTTACAACATGAATATTTCATAACGAACACAACCTATTTACGTTAAACACTCCATCAAACCTTCCAAGCGGATCGTTAAAACCTCTTAAGTCTCCTCCGTATTATTATTGTGTCCCATGTGAGATCCTAATGTTTGACTAGAACTGTTACCGGCTTCACCTGTTATTTCATCACAAAAGCATCGTTTATTACATTACACTTATTCTCCTCGGCTGATGACAGCTGACTGGAACAAAGAATAAATATAGCCGAGAGAGTGGATGGAAAAGGGCCCAAACAGCAGTTTCCTGGCAGCACCGGTAGGCAGGCGAGGCTTGGAGGAGATGACAGAAGCCAAAGGATTAATGGTCCCACGGGAAGCCAAGGTAAAGCACGCCGCTCCATCCTGACATCTTTGTACTTGTAAGAGCACACAAATTAACCAGGCGACACGGTGAATAATGGTCAGGGCGCTTCCATCAGTCCTATTTAACAATGCATGCAAAAGCACTAAATGCGTTTTGGGAGGGCGGCGGGGGGGGCGATGCGGGAACGAAAATATAGAACAGCGAGAGGTTGAAAAGATCATGTTGATGTACGTCCCATGTTGAGTTGTAAAATCATCATTGGGCCTATAAACATTGAGCACTCCCAATATAACCCATTAGTGGCCGCAAACTATTTAATCTATTTGGCGCTTTATAAAAAAAACATTTGTTTTAAACGACTAAATCTTTCATTATAGTTGGTTTTTCATGTGTCTGTAAACACAGCAAATGATAATGGCCAGAAGAATATTTGCGAGTACTCCGAATGCAACACATTAGTGGGAAAGGCAGTTTACCACAAAGAAAACACATCAGATGTGTGATGTGCTCTGCTGTCTGATGCATTTAAGCAATATATGAACTGTGCTAAAGTGAAAAAGACAGCTAGGATGGATTAATTTAGCTTCTAGCTTCTAGCGTCTTCTGTGGGGTTGCCAAGTTCTCCCGGGAGACAATAGGCTGTGTTGCAAATTCAGTGTCCTTAAATTTGAGGTTAGGCCTCTCAATGTCCTTTAACTTCTGATTTTAATAATTGTCTGATAATACTTACTGTAAATACCAAAGCATGATCAACATTAGGAAACTGAATCAAGGTATATGAGTTTATAGAAGCTAATCAGTAGCATTTTCTACGAATAGGGTACAAATTAGGGTTTAAAACATTAAAAAATATATATTATAAATATTTATTAAAAGAGTATATAAGTATATTAAAATATTTTTCAATAAATGGTCAGTGAAAGGAGGAATTTAACATTCAGAAAATCTTGAATGTCAACCTCAGGACTGTTTTATTATATTTCTTTACAAAAATGTAGGTGTTTAAATCCAGTTTAAAACCCGTTTTCTAGCAATTAACATTAATATAATATAATGTGTCTTACAAATAACAGAATATCTTAATTTTTTGGGTGATTTGAATAATTTAACAAATTAAATTGAACAGAATATGAACTGTTTATATGAACTCTTTACTATGAATATGAATTTAATCAAATCTGTACAAACTTTTAATTGTTGGATACAGAAAAGGCGAGTGGGATGAGTCAAAATCCTCAATTATCTTAGTTTATCAAACATATTAGTTCTCACACAAAATAAATGAATAACTACTGCCTCTTTTGCTTAAAAAAAAAGGAATAAGATGAATAAGATTTGTAGAAAGTGCCAAATTCTTAGAATCTTTCTTTAGTTTCTGTGGCTGTCTCTCCTCAAACAAGTGAAACAAATAACATGACTAACTACCAGTCCAGCGCTCTAAGTAGCGTCTGACTACACGCAAACAACTGAAAGAGAAACTTCACCAAGGGCTCGCAGCTGTTTGCAGATGTGTCACTCTTCCGCAGCATCCTGCTTCACTCACTGTGTCTCCCACTAATGACCAGGAGGTCTGAATCCACCAACTCCCTATGGGAAGACAGCTGCCGCCCCACGCCATTCGTCTCCAGGCGTCTGTCGAGCTGCGGAGCTGGCTGTGATCCTGCCTGAACGAACTGCCGATCTGCTATATTGTGCCAGCATGGTGGCTAAGCCCATGGAAAGCCCGTCCAACCAATTTATTCTTCCCAGAATGCCAAGCAGTCTGTAATGGGGACACTGGGGAACAGAAGCACTGGGGTCGACTCAGAGACAGGGGGCGATGCATTACAAAAAGAGCATAACCCAAACATTCGCCTTAAATAATAGTTCACCCAAAAAATTAAGATTCTGTCATCATTTATTCTACTTTTTTTATTTTACTTTCATCTGCAGAACAAAAAAGAACGTATTTTTCTTAAGAACATTTCTACTGTTTTTGTCCATATAAATGTAAGTCAATGGGGTCCAAAACAAAAACATTTGGACCCCATTGACTTCATTGTGTGGAAAAAAATACGTATTTTTCAAATCTCTTCTTTTTTGTTTGGTTTCACAGAATAAAGTAAGTCACACAGGTTTGAATAGACATGAGGGTGAGAAAATGATGACAGAATTTTGGGTGAACTATTAACATAAATGTTTACAGCTATTGCAAATTATATAATATCATGAACAACATCAAAAACCTAAAATAATCAACACAACTCGCCCGGAATTTCACCATTTTTTGTTCCACTGGCTTTACTCTTATTGGTAGTTGTGATGGTATTTATTTGCATAAAGTTGTTTTCAATGCAACCGAATTATATGTCAATAACAGAAATTGCAGACTTTTATCGACCTCTGGTCACTTTAATGCTGCAAATCCCTGTCAGTGTGAACAGAAATATTACGAAGACAGAATATTACGAAGAAGAAAAAAAGTCCCAACAGTGCAATAAACTAGAATTAAATACTTACTGCCCAAAAAAAAAAACAGGAGGGTGAAAGGTAACACCTATAAAGCCAGATGTGAATTATTCACAGAAGAATAAAGTGCCTTCAGGTGGTATTTTTCATTAACTATCCTCATTCTGCTGAAAAAACCCCCAGCTTAAACCAGCGAAGCCTAACCAGCACCCCAAACCATCCAAATAGACTAGAATGATTAGGCTGGGAGCCTGGTTTAAGATGTTTTATGATTTAAAAAGAGTAAATGTTAATATACAAATAAATTAAAAGAAATTAAAATATATAAAAAGTGATCTAGACTAACACTGATGTTGGTACTTTTACATAAATTCCTTATTTTACATTTGCAGTGCTATTGCTGAAGTAAAGAAGCCCTACTGAACTTCTTTTGTTGGACTAACTAATCATGCAAGTCACGTACAGGCTTCTGATAAGCAGAGTGCCTTCGGAAATGTTTGGGCCAATGGCAAGCATGCTTTAACTGCGCTAATTTGCAGCAGACTGGCAAGGCTTTCACACCAGTTAGAGACGCACTTTAGATTTTACCAGCAAGGTGAGACTGTTTTTATGGGCTGCTATAGTTTCATGCTTTGCCTGATGACTTTTTCATTTGCTTAAAGAAATCGCCGGGGAACGGAAAATACAAGGAAATCATAATTAATGCCAGCCTGATAAATTGAAACAAATAAGCACGCCTTAAAAAAAAAGAGCTGATTTTAGGATGCATTTATCATCACAAGTGCTTTTTGTATTCATTTCCTGTGCACTTTCGAACCATAAAACATTCCCCCCCCCCCGCCAAAATACATCATTGTAGTTTGCTTATGACCCCATTTGACGTTTAAGCCCTGCAGATGGTCTTAAAGGCTGTTTATTTGTGTTTTTGCCATGTTAACACATGACTTGTAAGTATACCTGTGCCCGTGCCAATCTCAGGTTGGCACAGGTTTGTGCCAGAAAGCTGTTTTGCTGCATGTACGGCATACCTAATCCAGGTGGTGTTCTCCAGAGTATGCCAACATCTCCCGTTTCCAAACAAGCTTCTGATAGGTGGACAAAACCCCTGGCTAGCTAGCGTACATGCTAGTGCTAGTACATGTGTAAATGAAATTGGTTAAGGCCCTGATATACTCATGGCTAAGTTCTTTGCTTCTTCGCTTAGGGGTAAAAAGAAGTTTGAAATACGTAATAATTGATGTTAGCAAACATCCCGGCGTTTAGTTCAATATCAGGGCTCGACATTAACGCTTGTCCGCTTGTCCAGGGCAAGTGGATTTTTTGAAGGGGCAAGTAAAAGAGAATTGTATTTACCTGAACGGACAAGTAGCCTGATTAAAACTTCATGCAGTGACAAAAAATAACTAGGGAAGCATCGAAACGCGAGAATGATTCTGATTTTATTACATTCAGTGTAAACAGTGATTGATAATGAATAGTGTATTTATGGTAACAAGGTGGCGCTGCCTGTCTCTTTGTGAAAGACTTTCGTGGATAAATCAAAATGAACGGTTACAACACACAAGAAACTCACAGAAGAAGCATACTAAAGTAAAAATTCAAAATGTTGGGTTTTTCATTTATAGCATATGATTCAGTTAAGTAACATAACACAACCAAGGGAGCCGTTTTGCCGAATATGTTCACGATTGCAAATGTTACTTTGATTTTATAGTTCAATACTACTAGTTAATATTAAGTTACTTACATCATAGACACACTATCGACCGTTCTTGTTCTATTTCACCAACGGAAATGGTTCCAAACAAAGATCATAGCAGAACTACTGCGTATCTCAAAGCAACACTCAGCTGTGTTTTGTTACCGAACGATACATCGGTTTTAATGAATCGGTTGAATGAATGATTCAATGACTCACTCAGTAAGTGACTTGCCTACACCTACTGGTGGTTTTCATGTTTAAAAGTATTATTGCATTTTTCTCAACATTTCTTATTTTTTTATATTCAAAAATGTATTTGAAACAATAATCTCATTATGTATTACAGTTGTAATTTTGCAGTGTATATTGTTTAATTTGATTGGTAACAGCTCTATACTGCCTTATTATTGATCAAATGTAAGAATTTGACATGAAAGATGACGCATATATTTAACATAGTAAAAAAAAGAAGAAGGACTTTATAAAGGTAAATAACGCCCTGGGGTAAATATCAAAACTATGCAGATTTAAGTATCTAAAGGCTGAAAGAACACTAATGAAATTATTGCTTCAGAATAAATTATATTTACACCACCAAAAATCTAAAATCACCAAAAAAAGGAAAAGTAACTTCTTTACTCAGACAAGTGAATAACCGGATTTATTTGTCAGAAGGACAAGTACATGACGAGGCTTAAAGTCGAGCTCTGACTATGTAAATGTATTGTGCACCTTCCTCTCAACAACAAAATAAACGCGCAACAAAAATGACTGGTGAGAAACCAGCCGTTAAGAAAGCATCTGATCACTGTGGATATGTTTCACAACCTCTGCAATTCGGCACTCTAGTCAAGTCACGTTTATATACAGTATAGTATATAGCACTAGATTGCTTTAAAGCAGCAGCTATACAGTATTAAACTTGAAAAAAACGGTGTCAATGTCTCTAGAATTACAAGTTCAGTTTGTACTATAAGCGGCTCTTCAGTCTGTAAAATGGGTTTGGAGTTTGCTGCATGTTGCCTGAACAAGGTCACATAGTGGCTTACCATCTAATAAAGGAAGGGGGATTTTTCCCTGTAGCTACATGCCTTCTTTAGCTGTAGCTGTAGTCAAGAATAAATTCAGTGGTGTGGAAGTGAGATGAATGCAGACGCAAACGCTGACGGCAGAACATAGGAGCGTCCTGTGCGGAGGATGCTTCTGCAGCAAGTGGGAAATATTGTGATCTGTGATTATCTCCCTTTCACGTTTCATTAACGTCATCCAGATAGGGCCCGAACAGCGAGCCGCATCCCCCCTACTGAGTGATCATACCACAATCCTGTGATGAAACACCTCAAATGATCCTTTGCGATATCAAAGAGTGAGGCAAAATCAAGGAATCTGTAAGAACAGTTATTATTTAATGAGGTGGCAGGGTTTGATTTCAGTTGACGCAAAACAGGTTTTTCGTCAGAATATTAAGACATAACGCACTTGTAAATGTAACACCTCACACTACGGAGAAGCCCTGCTCAGATCTGTTGCACACCTGACTTGTGTGTCAAGCAGCAGACCTGTTTTTTTTAGTTGCCCTCTAAATACGTTGAACGAGTAAGAAAAAGATGTAGTAGTTAAATTTGAAAAACATATATGACAGTGGGTCTCATTCACTATCAAAACGTAAAGTAAGGTCACTTATAATGATTAATATGAAGCATATAAAAAAGATTAATATAAAGAATTACAATTATTCTTGATTAAACGAAAAGTTTATAAATTAATACTAAAGCAAATACGGCATATACGTATAATTTATAATATGAAGCATACAAATAATAATATAATATAAAAATAAAGAATTATGATTATTAGGGTACAACTATGTTTCACGTTCACAGCTGACAACACTGTCAAAAGTATCTCCGTTCACACGGATCCGCAAAAATGACTAAAAACGCTGTATTATTTTCAGTTTTTAGTTGAAAATGGTGTTGTGTAAACTGACCCTTATTATATAAATATATATAATTTATAAATAAATACTAAAACAATAAATAAAATACAAATAATTAAAAACAAATCAAACAATATAATTTTGAATAATTTATAACATATTATATAATATTGAACATTATTTGTAATTAGATATTTAATAGTTATAATTTATATTATATATATTATGCATGCACAATGTATCATATAAATATTAAATAATCATAATTACTCATATATAACTACACAGAATCTTTAAATAAATACTAAACCACATAAAAATACTCAAATATAATTATTTTTATTTAAATAAGTATTTTAAATATAGTCATTTATAATATATAGCATATAAAAATATTGAATTTATAAATAAACACTAAAACAATACAAATATTATAAATAATATTATATATATTGTTATATAATAATTCATTACAATTTCTAAGCTAAAACAAACAAATATTTTGGCCTAACAAAATAAATGTTTTTAAAATTGTGTAAATGTCTGTTTTATGTTGGTCCTAAAATCAGAAAAGAAAAAACTGTAGAACTGCAAACTTATTAATAAATCATAATTTCTGCATGAAAACATACATACCGAAGTGTGTAAGTGTGTGAGCACGGTTAGTAAATGAAACCCAATGTTTTTAAGAAGCATAAAGATTCCACAGTGCAAAATCAAAAATGCAGATTGTATTAAAAGTATCCAGAGGACACATGACCTACCAGCAGCCAAAGCTAGCGAACCAACTGACATTTGATTTCAGGGTGGCAACAGGCAAGACACTCGTGTTTCACAGCAAGGATTGTCCAGTCAGCCTGGGACAAGAACATTCCCACTGAAGCTTTTAGTATTGCCTTTGAGTTTTAAAGCCAGCAGGACTTATCAGTCCTTTCTAGCTTGATTTGATATATCGCAGTTTGATGCTTGTTGTCTGTACCTGTGAGTTACAGCAGGCATGCGGCATGGATTAAAAAGCCTCTCCAGATTGCATTGGCCTTGCCTATTCCCGCTCTAGCAGGGACTTCAAGGTTTCGTGTTAACATTCTGAATCAGTCCCAGCATTCCTCTAAATTAATTCTCCTTTAAGCATAATTTGCTTCACCCTTATTCCCTCGCAACATTAATAGGAGACAGATGTCCATAATGAAGTCCAAGTTTTTTGGTCCATGCAATGTATTAAATAGATTTTTGGCTATTTTTTCTCTCCAAAAATCCCAGGTGACAATAAAACAAAGTAATACTGAACTTCTCCATCCATGTGGAAGATAAACGTGATGGACTGGCAAATGCAATTCTGTGTCTCATAAATGCACAGGAGAAAAAATGATTGACTGTTTCAAACTGCTTTCAACCAGATTTATTACAGAATATTGTTATGCCATCTGTTGAGAAAAACGCATATGGGTTTTTATTTAATCTGTAGGCCTCTTAATTCTGAAACAAGTTGGTGCTTCTTCAATATGTAAAACTAGTGTTGGATATTCAGAATCGGTTCTTATTTTGAACCGGTTCCATTTTTAAATATATTCCACTGATGAATGGAACCAGAATTAAAACAGAATTTTATTTACTGTAAAAAATAGTTTCAACTTAAAGTATTTGTGTTGCCTTTATATGTTAAGTTTAGTCAACTTGAAATGTGAAGTTGCACTAAGTGACACCATGGAAATTTGAGTTGACTAAACTTAAAATGTAAAGGCAGCACAAACACTTACTTTTTAAAGTTGAAACAACACTTTTTTTTACAGTGTAAATATTTGAAGACCAAAAAATAAATAAAATACATGAAATTAAAATTCAGCATATATATTTTTTAATTGTGGTGTTATTAACAAAGATGAATACTGTGCAAAAATACAAACTTAATTTGTATAGGACGATTCTTGTGAGCCAGTTCTTTCAAAAAGATTCACAAATCAGTCTCAAATGTGGTGTTCGGATAGCATACTACTTTTATTGTTCTGTTTCTGCCTTATCTACACTGTAGAAAATGTTTCTCTTTCATCTAAATAATGGTTTTCCACTATAAACAACCTTTTGTGCAATGTAAAGGTTCCATGGATGTTACAGGTTCGTCATGGAACCATAGTTGCCAATAAATAACCTTTATTTTTAAGAGTGATGCTGCAGACTAAGTTTAAATTAGTATACAACTCCCTGCATCAGCCAGAGTGGACACTGAATGAACATCCAACTCACTTACTGAACCACAGGTGATACTTCTGACATGAATCAAAACTTCCTTTAAACTACAAAAAGAATTTAGTAGTTTAAACCAGAGTTGTTAAACTGAATCAGAATGAGGAACAGATTCATTCAATTCCCATCCTATTTGAAACGCATGCACACAACTGCTGCATCTCTCAAACTTTACACGTACTCACTGCCAGACCAAAAACATCATTTGAAAAAGATATAAAGGAACAGAGCTTCTTATCTCAAGCTAACCCGTTGTCGCCGGTCCGCGTGTGGCCGTTAGCACTGATTCTCCTACTGATCACGTAAGCTACGTCCTTTCCAAGACCGAGATCCCTGGTTCCTTTTTATGATAGTGCATCTCTATTATTAGTCATGAGCTCGCGTCAGGGAAGATAATCTAAAGTGAAAAGCCCCTCATGCTCTGATCTATCCAATAAGCCTCCTCTGCCATCAAAGTGCTCTTTGAAGTTCATGTTCTCCAGACAGATTGGTTCAGGTGTCAGGTCAGAGTTCCTGTAGCCAAAGGTAACGGCAGTCATTTGAAGCCTTCCAATACCTTTATGTTCTTACCCGTCCCATCATGGTTATTACAAGGGTCAATAAGAACAAGCTTTGTTCTGGTAGATTTTTTTTTTTTCTGTCCTGTCTTCATTTTACACACAATATTGAGAGACTTTTGCTGAACAATAGAAAAAATTGGAAAAGTTTTGGAAAATTCCAAAGGTGCTTTGAAGGACAAAGTCTACCTAATGATAGTTATGTCTTTCTAAAATGGCAAAATAGAATGATATAAATGGACAAATACGTTTCATTTATATATATATTATATGTGTGTGTGTGTGTGTACTATCTTCGGACACTCTCTCTTGCTTCGAGGAGCTGATGAGTGGAACCAAGACATGATCTAATACTATAACTCTAGCCAAAGTATGCCAGAAAAAGGGATGATGCATTAATTGCATGAAATACTTTGAACAGAAAATATGAAATGAATGTCTTATTTTTGACAGCCATATGAAACCGCTACATCTGCATCTGAATTGGTAGATATATTTACAGAACATTTATTGCAGCTCAGATGTGGCATGAATACATTTACACTGCAATTACAATTGCATAAATAACGGCATGAGATTAATACGCTTTAAATGGGTATTAAAGGCATAGTTCACCCACAAATGAAAATTCTCTCATCATCTGTAATCGTCCCTTGTGTAATATTGATATGATAACTATATCATATGATATAAATATGAGACAAAGGGCCAGATTTACTAAACGGCAAATTAGCGTAAGAGCGCAATTGATGGGAGTGGAAAGTTCTGCGCGTGATCTACTGGTGAAGCGCACATTAAAGAACAGATGCAGCTGGATGATTTTCATAATGACCAACGCAATCTACCAAGCGCAGCGCAAATTAGCGTCTGGTTTAAGATAAAAAGTTAAATAAGGGTGCACATATCAGTAAATTGACTAGCGCAAATCTTAGTAAATCAACTTGCATGATTCATTTAAACACAGACAGACAGACAGACAGATAGACAGACAGATAGACAGACAGACAGATAGACAGACAGATAGATAGACAGACAGATAAGACAGACAGACAGACAGACAGACAGACAGACAGACAGACAGACAGACAGACAGACAGACAGACAGACAGACAGACAGACAGACAGATAGATAGATAGATAGATAGATAGATAGATAGATAGATAGATAGATAGATAGATAGATAGATAGATAGATAGATAGATAGATAGATAGATAGATAGATAGATAGATAGATAGATAGATGTAATTTAAAGTCTATTAAAGTACAATTTAAAAAAGTGGCTAAAAATGAATAAATATATTATTGTTGACAGCCCAACCCTGTCAACAATAAAAAAAATCCTCAGTGTTGAGCCTTGGTAAGTGTGACAAAACCCTCTTCACAGCGAGTATTAAAATAAATCCACAGGTACATAATGGGAGAGCACAGTTATCGATGCTAATGTGCTGGACGTTTTGTTCACGCTTCACAGCAAAGGTTACAGATCTTCTAACTGCAAGGCTTTTACAACCGACTAGTGAGCACTTCTTTCTCCATTACCTGCACTCTCATTTGCCTTGCCTGGCGGGGTAATCAGCAGCCCATGCCGGACAACATGACACGCGCACACACACACAGTTCTCAGTTATAGTGAGCAGGCGTCGTTTAAAGCCTTTTTGCTGTGCCCTCTGAAGCAGCATGGGCTCTCTTTAATGGTGCATTGCTCCTGGAGTCCCCCGCCGTACCCATGTGTATCTGCCAAGGTCTGGTGTCTGTCTGCTGCTCGTGTATTTTTGGAGGTGTGGTAAGCATCATAAATAATGTACCTGTAAATGATACGTGTTTGGTCTAGCTGACAAATGGAGCGAAGGAGCAAAAAGGAGGGGGGGAGGGGGGGGCTTTTTGAGAGGGCAAGCCCCATCAAGGCATTTGCACCCTTTGGTGCGAAGAAGAATTACATCGACTTGAACCCAGAATTTCATAATTTCGGCTGAAACTGCACAGGAGAGCAGCGAGCATTGATTCCCTAGTGCTCGCTTTTAAGATGCTGATGAATCACATTATAGCGGCGGGACCGGTGCCAATTCGAGAAATGATGGAGGATGAATTGTTGCTAACGAACGACATATTTATATATAGCTATATGCTGTACAGACACCAATGGGGGAACAAAAAAAATATATTTTCATCGAGCAGTCTTCTCCAGATATCCATTAGTCTCATTTCAGACAGTTTTTAAGTATCTCTCTTAAAGAGCAGACAGCATATGCTGTCATTTGACTTTCTTTGAACTGTAGCATATTTCTTTTCCTTTGGCCTAACTTCCTTCAGAGTGTTTTAAAGGCTTTTCTAGGCTGAAATTGAAGCATGCTAAATTATAGAATAAAAGAATTACAGAAAAAAGTGCAGTTATTGAAAATCTTTCTTACTGATAGATTAGACGGTCCCCGAAACTGCCCATCGGATTGGTCTTAAAATCTCTCTCCATCGCTCCGTCGATCAGGGTCGTTTACCAACTCAAAAAGATTATACTTTAACAAAAAACACGTGCAAATGCAAGTATATTACATACTTAAGGTTTGTAGCATGCGGCACTAATGTTGTTAGTTTGTAATTAGTGTTTATACCATGATGAATTTATATACGTATACAAAGTCTATGAAGTTTTCAATTATTTTTAAAAAAATGGAGAGATCATTAACAGATCTAGGAAATATAAAAAAGCACACAAAAATGTGGCCTAATTTGAAATTGTTTGTTTATAGTTTGTATTCAGCTGACTTCATTCCAAGGTGTGAGAAAAGGGGCAAATATCATGTACAAATTCAGGCAAACACCAAAAAAAAAAAAAAAGTGGTTTATAGAAGCAACACACTGACTAAATCTGAATTCTGACTCGCATTATGTCTAAGGATGCTTGTGCTGTAATCCATCCTTGGATTTTACATGTAATATTCATCAGGCTGAGTTTGCTCACTTGCCATGGAAAAACCTTGAGGTATTTTCAGGCCTGCCAAAAAGTGTGTCTGTGTGTGTGATGTAAGACTCACAGGCAGTGTGTTAGAATGAGCTGGGTCTCAAAGCAGTTCTGGATGTAGTCTGTCGTAATCTCCTCCCATCTGCTAAAGGAGCTGCTCTCCCCGCACAGCGCCTGGGCCCTGGCCCGCCCCATCTGGGCTTTTCGGACACTCCAACGCACTACCCTGACCTGTGTGAACTTGTGTGCGTGTCTATTATGTGTCGGCACTGCTGTGTCTATTATATAGTTTTCTAAAGAACATTTCTCAATATTGTGAGTGTCTAAGTCAGGTTTTTACAGTAGCCGGTAGAGCTCCAACTGAAGAAAACACCAGCAAATTAAGAAAACATTAGTCAGTTTGACAACACATGTGCAGCAAATACTCACAATAGAACAAAATACAGAAACGCGCAGTAAATACTCACAACGCACATGCAATCAGGATGTTAAAATAAATAAAATACTCACCTTTCAGGTCATCGACAACACCACTGATGAGTAGACATTGAACAATAAGCATGTCCCAGCCAGGTTTGTCACTAGTGATGGGAAGTTCGGTTCTTTTCCACGAACCGGTTCTTTCGGACAGTTCGTTTCAATGAACCGGTTCAAAAAACCGGTTCACCAGTTCTTTTACGTTCTCGCGTAATGACGTCAATTATATCATCCCGGCGGATAAAAATACTTTAAATTAAAGGCATTTGTAATCATAACTTCACTTAAATAATAGTACTCATCGTCATAATCCTCTTGGATAAGTTTCTTACATTTACATTTTGCAAACGAACCCTGTAGCCTACAGGCGATGTGCAAACGCGGATGTTTTAAAAAAGTGCATAAGTGGTCTTCATCATTTTATTTGTAATAAACTTACATTTCGCCGAATTCGGCCCCTCATTTAAGTCCTCGGTTCACCCGTGCTGCGTGCTCATCAGCACATCATCAGTTGGCCGAAAGAAAGTTCTGTTTAGAGACGGTGCTATCACGCATGCTCAGTATCTCCAGCTCATCGGTTCTCCGTATCGAACATGTCCGAAAGAAACAGTTCTCGGTTCTGTACTGGTGATTCAAGAACTGCAACAACCAGTTCTTGACTCGAGAACCGTAGCATAGGCCTGTGTGCTGAGCTGAGAACTGCTGAAACCTGAATATACAGTCGACAAAACTAAAAAAAATCGATGCATGTCTTTCTTCTCCAATATGTTTAATACGTTATGTTTTAACACATTATAAACATTTACTAAGCAGTACTGTGCAGTGTGCACCATTAAAACTTTGGCAAGAGTTTACATCAACTATTTATATCAACTTACTTAGAAATTAAATGAGCTGTTCCTGAAAATATTATTTTAATAAATGTTTAGTTTGACAGTTTTTATGTAATTACATACATACATAATTACATACATTAGCCTAATTATGTGATAAACATGTTTCCAACATGTTTTATTTTTTATTACACTTACTGATGTTCAACTAAATAAATACTTAAGAAAGGTACATTTCGTCCCTCAGAAAAAAATTGCACGCATGCTCAGCGATCAGTTGTTCTCATTATGTCGAACGTGTCCGAAAGAAACAGTTCTCGGTTCTGTACTGGTGATCCGATAACCGCTGTACTTGTGCGTTCGGTAGTACGCGAATGCGCAGTATCAGCTGCTCGTGCTCATCACTTCTCTCAAAAACAACACGTTTCAAACTGTTGGATTTACTGGAGTGAAATATACTCCGGGATATTGGTTTATTTCGAGTCAGAGAGACTGTCAGGCATGTCTGAAAGTGAGTAACTTTAGTAACTTGTGTATCAGCACTGACGCAAGACGCGAACTGTTTCGAACGATTCAGTCCGATTTAGTGTACTGGTTCGACCGGTTCAATAAAAAGAACCGGTTCAAAAGAACGATTCGTTCACGAACCGGCCATCACTATTTGTCACTTGTTTGGGTCCCCTTGAAACATTTCCTGCTATTTGAGGTGTGTTTCTGTATTTGGTTTCGTTGTGGATATTTGCAGCGCATTTCTGTATGTGGTTGTGTTGTGAGTATTTGGTTTCGTTGTGAGTATTTGCAGCGCGTTTCTGTATGTGGTTGCGTTGTGAGTATTTGGTTTCGTTGTGAGTATTTGCAGCACGTTTCTGTATGTGGCTGCGTTGTGAGTATTTGGTTTCGTTGTGAGTATTTGGTTTCGTTGTGAGTATTTGGTTGCATTGTGAGTATTTGCAGCACGTTTCTGTATGTGGTTGCGTTGTGAGTATTTGGTTTCGTTGTGAGTATTTGCAGCACGTTTCTGTATTTGGTTGCATTGTGAGTATTTGCAGCGCATTTCTGTATGTGGTTGCGTTGTGAGTATTTGGTTTCGTTGTGAGTATTTGCAGCACGTTTCTGTATTTAGTTGCATTGTGAGTATTTGCAGCGCGTTTCTGTATGTGGTTGCGTTGTGAGTATTTGGTTTCGTTGTGAGTATTTGCAGCACGTTTCTGTATTTGATTGCGTTGTGAGTATTTGGTTTCATTGTGAGTATTTGCAGCGCGTTTCTGTATTTGATTGCGTTGTGAGTATTTGGTTTCGTTGTGAGTATTTGCAGCACGTTTCTGTATTTGGTTGCATTGTGAATATTTGCAGCGCGTTTCTGTATTTGGTTGGATTGTGAGTATTTGCAGCGCGTTTCTGTATTTGATTGCGTTGTGAGTATTTGGTTTCGTTGTGAGTATTTGCAGCACGTTTCTGTATTTGGTTGGATTGTGAGTATTTGCAGCGCGTTTCTGTATTTGATTGCGTTGTGAGTATTTGGTTTCGTTGTGAGTATTTGCAGCACGTTTCTGTATTTGGTTGCATTGTGAGTATTTGCAGCGCGTTTCTGTATTTGATTGCGTTGTGAGTATTTGGTTTCGTTGTGAGTATTTGCAGCACGTTTCTGTATTTGGTTGCATTGTGAATATTTGCAGCGCGTTTCTGTATGTGGTTGCGTTGTGAGTATTTGGTTTCGTTGTGAGTATTTGCAGCACGTTTCTGTATTTGGTTGCATTGTGAGTATTTGCAGCGCGTTTCTGTATGTGGTTGCGTTGTGAGTATTTGGTTTCATGGGGGGGATTTGCAGCACGTTTCTATATTTGGTTGCATTGTGAGTATTTGCAGCACATTTCTGTATTTGATTGCGTTGTGAGTATTTGGTTTCGTTGTGAGTATTTGCAGCATGTTTCTGTATGTGGTTGCGTTGTGAGTAATTGGTTTCGTTGTGAGTATTTGCAGCACGTTTCTGTATTTGGTTGCATTGTGAGTATTTGCAGCGCATTTCTGTATTTGATTGCGTTGTGAGTATTTGGTTTCGTTGTGAGTATTTGCAGCACGTTTCTGTATTTGGTTGCATTGTGAGTATTTGCAGCGCGTTTCTGTATTTGATTGCGTTGTAAGTATTTTCAGCGTGTTTCTGTATGTGGTTGCGTAGTGAGTATCTGGTTGCGTTGCGAGTATTTGCAGCATGTTTCTGTATTTGTTTGACTTGAGTATTTCCAGTGTTGTTGTCAAACTGATAGGCTTTACCTACATTGTGGGTATCAACTGGACCCACAAGGATCGTAAAACTTGCTTGCATTGGACAAAGTCAATTGTACTCATGACAAAAATTGTTTAGTAAACATTGTAAATAATATCTTAAAGAAAATAAAAAAAGCATACAGGTTTCTGTAAGGTTTATGTTCAAGGTTAGGGCATGAGAAATATTAGATATTACCTAAATGTGACCTAAAGGGACATCCTCACTTGCAAAAAGACTGAAGAATAATAGGGCAGTAAAAAAAAGATGTATAATTGAATTGTATGATAAAACACACAATTATACTGAATTATTAAGTATAATTTATAAATAAAATGTATTATTGAAATTTATTCATTTTTAATCAATGTATTAATTTTTAATTATTATATAAATATAATTAATAAATATTATATTGCAATTATCAATCAATATTTGCCCCCAAATTAATAATTTAATTTTGACAGATAGAAATGCACTAAATCAATGCAATTTAAAAATGTACAGCCCTCTTACCTTTTTTAAATGAAAAAAAAAAACTAATATTTATTTAGTTTGTATATATCATTAGCTTTATATAAAAACAATAGAAGCCTATCCACATATAAATATAATGTCTGCATATAAAAAGCCAAGTAAACATGCATGTGTGTGTATCAAGTGGGATCACAAATCAATCTTGTCCTTCATGTGTAAGAAGGTGAGACTGAATTTTTTTTGTGGAATGCTCGGGCATGCAAGATGAAATATGGCCTCGTGTGTCCTGAATATGACGGACGTATTGTGTGCGTGCATGAGTGTGTTTGGCACTGGAGAACATGATAGCTTTAATGAGACGGCTGCATATGAAGGACTGTCATTAGTGCTGAGAGAGGCAGCAGCCTGGTGATTGCAGTGATTTGGCTCCGCTCTTTTTGACCTGTCCGACCAATCAGAACACCTCAAGAGCTCGCTTCAGAGCCTATGCAATCAGCCAGGACATTGGCCCACTTAGCAACAGCCACCCAGCAAAATGAAGTACACATGTAAGAACAATGTTCTCCAGCAAGCATACAGTCTATGCAATAAATGCCGTAAGATGTGACCCATAGAAAAAAAATCCATTTGCATTCTGATAAAAATATATATATACAGTATATACTTCAAGTCCTACTTTATGCTAGTTAATGCTGGTTATGTATGGTCAAGTTAGAGAACCAATCGTGCAAAGTTTTGCTGGTGAAGATGATATGCCTGCAATGTCTTTCTGGCAAAAGCTCACCCTCATGTCTTTCCCAACCCGTATTACTTTTCTTTATTCCGAAGATCACAAAAGGAGATGTTTAGTCGCTGCACTTTTCCATACAATGAAAGTCAATGGAATCTGAAAAACTCAAGGTCCAAAATTCACAAAACGCATCAAAAACCAAGGTCATGGGTTCGATTCCCATTTCCATGAACTTGATAAAATGTATAACTTGAATGCAAAGTAAAGGGCCATTCACACCAAGGAAATAATTGTAACTACAAAGTTATGATAATCGTTCAAATACTGTGAGAATAGGGACAGCACAACTATAACGATAACACAAAGGAACAATATCATTGGAATCCCTTTGAGAGTTATTTTTTTCCAGCTGATGAATGATAAAATTCATTGACAGCCAATCAGACTTTTGAGCAATTAAAGCAGCAAATGACAATGTCAGTGCGCGAATATAATTAACAGAATAAGTCCATACAACTTGTGCGTTGTATTCCAAGTCTTCTGAAGTCATGCGTTAAATTTGCGTAAGTAACATCCAAAAAAGGCTTTGAAATCTTGTTCGAGCTTCAGAATATTCAAATTTAGCACTAAACAATTACTTACTGTAGACCCATGCAGCAACCAATCATTCACATCACTTGGCCTGACATGTCAATGTCCAGCTTGAAAAAGAACATGAAGGTGATTCAATTATGACAGAATTTTCTTAATATTTTTTTCAGGGGGATGAGTGAACAGTTTCTTTAAAAAAAACCTGGAAGCGACACCAAGGATTCCGTGTGTAGGGTTAATACTAGATGTGATGAGTCTTGGAAAAGGAAAACGTAAATAACAATATCTACGCTATTCAATCTGACTTGTATTTTCCAAACTCTTTAGTCCGAGATAGAGGAAAACAAGTTTCATCAACCTATCTCCATTCTTCCCACTTGATACAAGCAGATAAATCATTATGAGAATGGCAGACTGAAAGCCTACCACCTTTGTCCATGCCTTTCTCTAAGGAAAAAAGGCAAGAAGAGTTTGTTTCTCAAGGTGATTGTAGCAGTGATAAGGGAGCAGTTCTTATTAGGGGTGACAGCGAAGGGGCTGCGGCGGCAGTACTGACTGGATAACCTTGTGCCTGCTCGCCCTTCTGCGCCAGGCTCCTCTGCCTTGCCTCGGCGGGGACACAATCTGCTGGCTGGAATTACCTCGCAGCTGGAGGAAAACTAAACATGATTTCTGACCTTTACTTCTTGTGTTCAACAGTAACCTTTGGTGGTCCGCTTGCACAGACGGGCTGAAATTAAATCCCGACCGCTGCGTGTACGATTATGTGCATGTTGAGGCTGAGAATGACGAGAGAATCAGCGGTTGAAATATGTTCCTTCAATTGCCGTCCTCTGTCTGGGAACCGGCTAGCTTGAAATGTTAATTGAAGCCAATTTGTTTCTACAGTATTTGGAAACCTTAAGATACAAGCTACCTTATTCCTCCTCCCCAAAATGCAGCCACTGAAGCTAATGCAAACTTAGACTCTTTGTATGAAATTATTTAGCTATTTATGGAGCAGATGCCATATATCTTCAAGTGATCTACCTTATTTCTACTAAATGTTGATACTCTGCTTGAAATTACATTTCATGGCATCCACTATGTGAATATATCTTCCAGCAAAGTTGTATTCTTTGTCCAGGTGTACAGATGACTTAAAGAATACTCACAGCTAGGTGGATGGGTTCTTAAACATGCATCTTAGCCTATGCATGTGTGAAGAGGATTAACATGTATTTTTCAGACATTTGGACCAGCCAAGCGTAACTGAAAGCAGTAATCTAGACCCTTGTTTCCCTTTTCTGAGAAAAAAAAGCTACAATTACTTATGCTGTACTTGTCCTTCTTTGCTCATTACAGGCTTATTCCACCAACTTCTTCTTTTAGTGTGCAAGCTAGCATGCTTGTGCATGTTGTAAGAGGTTTCCATCCGATGAACTCATTATTCCACAGTGCTCACCCCACTCAATGACACACTCCACATCTTCCACAGACTGTCACATCCGAGCAAATTCATGCAATCGTGCCCACTATCCTTTAGACTGGAGATAATGCAGGCATGGTGAAGTGCGGCTGAATCTTAACCACGAGTGGAACCTAGAATTTAGTCAAGACGCTGAGGGGAAAATTGACCTGTTCCATTTTAGTTGAGAGGTTCAGTATGTGCATGTTTTTTCAATGTGTTGAAGCACACGTTTGTGGCAAAATTTTCATTTGAGACACATTGGAACTTAATTCCAAATGTATGGTAGGGTCCCAAACTAGTGCTGCACGATTAATCATATCGTCGCAATCGTAATCGCGATGTCAAGCCTATGCGATTATATGATGCAAAATACTGCGATTTTATATGAAATAAACAAATTAGGGCTGTTAACGCAGCATCTGTTATTTTTTGTCATCCTTTGGCTAGTGTTACATGATCCCGCTCTTATTCATGCGAAACCATTCCACGAGACAAGTCAAAAGAGAGCGCGCTGCCTGTGAATGTCCTGACTGAAAGACGCGCGCCAGTATCATGCGCATGCACAGACTGCGCGCCAGAATAGGCCATGAGACGGGACCCCAAATTTGGGCTACCGGTACCATTTTAAGGGGTTACATTTCTTTTTGATTTTCATGAAGGTACACAGCTCTAGTGTTGGAAAATGTGTGATAGCATCCGATCCATGGTAGCTTTCATTAGAAATCAACACTTATATCATCCTACCTCAAGGTAAGGTGTTCAGTGACTAGAAGAGAGAAAAATGTATCCTTTTATAATTTAAAAAATTTATTAAAAAAATATATATAATTTTTTTATTATAAAAATGTATAAAAATGTATAAAATGTATAAAAAATATATAAAATTTATAAAAATTGTATAAAATTTAAAATTTATTTAAAGATAAATTCATTTATCCTTTTTATTGACATATGTTTGAAAATCGTCCTCCGTAACCAAAAACTACCTTGAATCTAATGCTATCACAAATTTTTCAAATATAGGGTCATATACCTACACAAAAATCACCATGCGGTTTAATCCCTCAAAATGGTACCAATCAACCCTCTGTCTCACGGCCTAAAAGGGAACAGAGACAAACACTCACTGCTCTTGACCAAAGAACTTGTGTAGCTTTAAATAGGATTTTAGTCCATATAATTTATGCAGCGCAGACTGTTTGATAACTTTATTCAATTTCTGTATATGTCCTACCTGTTAGACAGGAAGAGCACAGGTAAATATGACATTTATTATGGGTTTATGTGAGGATTGTTTGAAGTTCACTTAAATTAAAATTACATTTTAATTTTGCTAGTTGTTAGTTTGAGTTGAGAAATACACATTTCAGAATTATCACTAATCTGTGTGTGCATTTTGCTTTAGAACCAAGTTGACTCATAAAAACCATTTGTTTATTATATCGCAATCGCATATCGCAATATGACATTTTCCCCAAATCGTGCAGCCCTATCCCAAACCCTTTCCCTAAAGAGTTAATAAATAAATAAACATTATATTTGAAAAAAAAAAAGGTTAATTATTACATAACTTCCACGTTCAAGACTAAAAACAACACAAAATTTACAAAAAAAAAAATTTCAGGGACATTTTAAACATGTCCATGATATGCACAGGAACATGCTAAGAAAATTTAGCAGGTAAAATATATTGTAGTTATTAATACTAACACACTACATTATTTCATTAATCAACCCCTAAAGGAGAATAGGAGGATCACCAAGAGAGCTGGCAAATTTCAAACAACTGCTTCCATGGACCAACTTTTGGAAAATTAATATACTGACGGGCCTGTGTGGGGCAATTCTTATTTCTAAGCTAGAGGGAAAATTAAGAGATGAAACCTGTCATCGGGATGATTCCACTCTGAAAAAGGACAAGATGGTTGGTGTTGGGGGTATCTGTTCAAGGGGGTGGGACTTTGGCGGGTAGAAGATCAAAGCGACTAAAGCTGATTTATCCTGTGTTAGGGCTCAAATGCCTCTGAGAGGCATTGAACAGGCCTTCAAAAAGCAATAGCAGCCACCTTTATATCCAGCCTGTGCCAGTCATCAGGCTTGCCTGTGAAGCAAAATCAATCTGTTTCATATAAGAGATACCAGGGGAGAAGGAGAGAGAGTGTGTATGTGAGTGTACAATCTGTCCCCAAAGCTCTTTTTAATGACACATGCTGCATAACAGAGCAAGGATAGAAAAGTGTTCAATAAGGCAAACATGCTGTTATCGGGAGATGAGGACTAATATAAAAAGGCTCAGATGATACAGAGGGAGTTGTCAGTCAAACATGCTTTAATTTCTATTTTCAAATTCCCTTCCTTTTCTGCTCAGCATGGACACACTTACTTGGGCAGAAGTCCTTCAAATTCTCGCTAACAAAAATGGTAAAAGAACCACCCAAGCTATGTTGTTGACAATGGTTACAAGCACTTAAGAGGCCCTCATAAATTAAAAAATTCACATTTCATCAGGCAGCACACTGTTCTTTTAATAATAACACATCACAATATTAATTTAACTAGGCAGCATGTCAATCAGGTGACCCAACCAGGAGATTCTTTCTAATCCATGACCGCATGCAGATTGAAATGATTAAAGAAATGCATCTAGAAGAACTATTTAATCACATTAGCTCTATAGACTTAATAACCAGTGACAGAAAGCCCTTGTGGAGAAGGTTTCTAGAGGTTTAGAAGATCTCTTCCTTTGTTTTTCTTTGAACAGGTGTGGTGACCTTTCAACCACTTAATGAGATTATGAGAGTAATTAGAACTGAAGCCACCGAGGGTCCCAACAGTCAACCCGCTTGAACTCGAGAGAATAACCAGTGTCCATCTGGGTGCCACCTCGGAATTAGAGTAAGAAACGTAATTAAGTCCTAATGCATGGATCCTCAACTACCCTAGGGACTGGAGGACGTGTCCATGACAAAAGTAGCATTAGCGTACATAGCGTACACTGCCTAAAGCAATACCAAGTCTGTCAATGCAGGACACACTCTAGGATTTGGGGTTGGGGAAGAAATCCCCTGCAACTATTAAAGTCACAATGGTGTTGGATTGCTCCTGTGGTGCTACTCTGAGCTGTTCATTTAGGATGATGTGCAACTATTGGGCCTGACCTAAGCACACTCTTCATCTCCAACATGGCCACCGAGAGGAAGGCAATAAGGGACCCAAGGAAACCCAATGGGCGCCTAGGGAGCGCTAAGGCTGGCCACTCACAGGGAAGCCCAAAGACAGCAAAGTGTCAGAGTCAATGCGAACACACACCTCTACAATGGCAAAATCAATGAGGCTTTATGAGGCATAAATCTCCTCTACAGAGGCCTGCTTGTCTACTGCTGCGATGGACCATTTGGATGTGGGACTTTGACATTCGCCATTTTCCAAAAATAGCTGGGGAAGGCTTTTTGGGATTTTGTTGACCCATCCCTGATGGTTTATCTGATTCCCTTACAGATTCTTTAATCTGCCGTGTGGTCAAATTGGGAGAATTTTTTTTGTTACTTAGGGTCATTGATTTTTTTAACGTCCTTTGGAATGACAAAATAATGTACTCTTAGTTGTCTGTTTAGATCAGGAATGGACAATTCTGCTCTTGGAGGGACACTGTTCCACAGATTTTAGTTCCAAATCTAATCAAACACACCTAATTTCCCAGCAATCCTCAAGACTTTGTTCAGGCGTGTTTGATTAGGGTTGGAAATTAAATATGTGGACCAGAGTTGCAGATCCCTGGTTTAGACCATTAAAAGAATCACAAGATTGACAATCATTCCCTAGAAAAATACCTATTTGGCTCTATTTTACACCTTTTCAAGTACAATAAATCCTCCACCATGTTTGTGTGGGTGATTTCAATAGACGGATCTATTTACAGTAAACAGCAGATCACATGCTAGAGACTCAGAACCAAGGTACTTGGCAAGTGTCCTGCAATATAATTGATTGTTAGGCAAGTTGTGCTTCCTCGGCCAACCTTACTCCACCTCCCCTCCTCCCTCCCCAACATCCATCTCTATGGCATTTACACCTTTTGTTTACAATACGCCCCTTGATTTGACCAGACATCAAATTGGGGGTTTGGGGCTCAGGGCTCCCGTTCCAATATCTAAGCTAATTACTTTTTAATTTACAGTGTGTCGTTAATGGTCTTGGCAGGGGAAGCAAGGTTAGACAGGCAGCAGAAGCCACTTCCCTTCCATTCACCAGCACCATGGCCTCCTTAATTAAAATGAATAATCTAGGCATCCATCAGTTAGATGGAGAGAGAGAGAAAAACAATTGTGAAGATAGGAAGGTAGGTAAAACCCCTGCTGAAAAGAGCAGCTTAGGCTAGCACCAATTTCAATGAATTGTTATGGTGGTTTAGCTGGTGGATTTTATCTCAACCATCCCGACTTTTACTGAAAATAATTGAACGAAAAAGTCTAGAAGCCTGGTGGGGAAATCAGTACACCAGGATCTCGTTAGGTAACAGCATTCAAAACAAAACCAATGCTGGCCAGTTTTGATGGTCTTTTCAGCAAGGAGAAAGGCGAATAAAGAAGAAATGTTACAAAAGTAGTTACAAAAGCTACAAAGAACAAGACAACTACCTCCACGGCTCTCGCTGTCAGCTGGCTTCACCTGGATGGGGCGAGTCATCTGGAAGAAGAAAAACAGTACAGACAAGACAAGGGGTTAGTTCAGGCACAGGAAACTGTTGTCACCGCAATAAGCCTGCAGCCTGTTGAGCTTATGTCCAACACAAAACAATCCTGTCTAAATTTTGATCAAATGCAAATATCCATATGTCAGTTTGCAGGGTACTCATTGTCCCTTAAACATACAAAATACAAGAGTGGTGATTTGTATCAGCATGCCTTCAGTTGCCTTGCACCCTATTTCTATTTTTGACGTGCTGCACAGTTCTAGACACTTTATTTTATCCATCTGAAATAAATACATTTACAAATGTCATGTGTGTGCATTGATTGCTATTTTATTCATGCCTTTAAAATGACTTCCGATCATTATGTCAGTGCCAGGTTCCATGCGCACCTCGAGTCAAAATCCTATAGCATGTTTGATTTATATTGCCTGGTCCACTCAGTGGTCATTAGGGTTGGGTACCTTTAATGGCACCGACCGAATTTCGCCGGTACTACCGAGTACCGATTCACATTAAATCAATCGGTGCCAAATTTCGGTACCTGAGAACGCAACGCATGACGCTCGCAGTGTTTTTCAGCCTCTGCAGTCTCACTATATGAGAACATGAATGCATTTCCAGAGCTGCTCTGAGAGTCACTGAAGTTCATTTTACATTTTACAGTTTCATTTAAGAAAAACTATCGTTATATCATTTACACATGGAAACTCAAAGGTCTTTTACAACAACCCGTCAAAATAAAAGTT
Organism: Rhinichthys klamathensis goyatoka; assembly: GCF_029890125.1. Lineage (NCBI taxonomy): Eukaryota > Metazoa > Chordata > Actinopteri > Cypriniformes > Leuciscidae > Rhinichthys > Rhinichthys klamathensis. The sequence goes on along the minus strand of NW_026606664.1, from coordinate 1,152,956 downwards.
CGTTATACTACATTACTAGCCTGGATGCCAGCCCGAACCCCGCCCACAACATTTTTTGGTCGGGAAGTTCGGTCTGGACTCGATCCATTGAAGAATAATTATGATCGGTTCAGAATTAGTCGGGCCAATCAAATTGCCAGGGCGGGCTTAATACGATGATGGACAGATGATCTGCAGTTACATAATCATCACGTTATCAAAGAGCGCTTGGGTTGAACTGGTTTCCCTCAAAGGTGACTGCAGCAGCTGGAGAATTGAGATGTATAGATCCGCTATCGCGTCTGTTGTAAAATAAATCGACAGCGCATTCATTTTAAAAGACGAACAGAGAACTGCAATCAAGGCATTTGTCGATCGGAAAGATGTGTTTTCCGTCCTTCCTACGGGATTTGGCAAAAGTTTATTTTATCAGCTGGCTCCGAAGGTCGCTAAGAAGATGGGACGTAGTGAAAACCCTGTGGTCGTTGTGGTTTCTCCTTTGGTCGCACTCATGGAGGACCAAGTAAAAGAAGCAACACTCATTATTTTACTACTTCTTCCAGCGTGCGTGTAGTTGAGTTCTGTTGTTGACAACTTTGCGTAGCTCATAAACAAAACAATTACTGCGTTGCTCTGATTGGTTGTAGGTCTATCCAATTGAGTGCAGAGTTGTTGTTTTTTTCTGGTTCGGTTAAGACACGCCTCATAATCAAAGCCCTATGGAGCAGTATCAGACTCACATTCTGACTAGAATATGAGTATGACGATGTCAGGCTACTACATTACTGTTGTACAGCACAATTTAGATTTCTCAATTTAATTATAATACTAACACTAATAATAATAGATTATTATAAAAAAAGAAGAAGAATTTTTAAGGAATAATCACAGATTTTCTTCTATGTTGTAATTGTAACAGTAGGCTATAAAGCTCAATTGTGCCGCATGTAAAAGATAAATGAAATTAATGTTTTATGTCTTCATTTGATTACTAGAAAATTCACAACACAGATTTATTTTTATTTTTTTACTAAAATTGTTGTTTTTATTAATATTCAAGCATCACAGACAATGGAAGACAGTGACCAAGGAAGCTCAGGCATAATGTCAATAACACTTCTACAAATGACTCTGTACAGTTATTAAGGTAAACATGCCTAAAGTCCAGAAAAAAAGTACCTTTGGGTACCGGCACCGAATTTCAGGTCAAAATGTGAACGGTACCCAACCCTAGTGGTCATATTGCTAATACCCCGGACAACTACTATACAGCCCCTCATCTACTTATAAAAAGGCTGAAATCTCAAATTTTTCGGCAAAAAATTGCCGAAAAGTTTTATTGACATTTCAAATCAGGAATAAAATACACCAACTCAAACATAAAATAAGATTTTTTTTTAATCTCAAAGTCCATTTACTCCTCTAAAAAAGTCTCTAGTCTGATCAGCAAGTTGTTTTATGTTTGCTTTGCCATGCTCGCTTGGTTACAGTGTCTAGCACGGAGAAAGTGAAATGCAACAACAATTAAAGTGGAGGCAGCCACAAGAGAGAGAGAGATCAATGAAGCCCTATTGATCCCTGCCCCTTAGGCTGTGGAGAGTGTCTGGAAAGGAGGGATTCTGTGGGTAGAAGGCTCACAGTAATCTACTAAAGCCTGATAAGAATGGCATTTGTTGGATTAGATGCCTCTGTCATCACAGTTTTTGTGCTCCGTATTTTGCTCGACAATTTTTTTCCCCATTATCCCTGCAAAGGTTGAAGCTTTCTCGACTGGTTCTTATTCTACAAACTTGAGCCAAACAGAAAGAATATATATATATATATTTTTGTTTGTTTATTTGTTTTTTTCCATCTTCTGCCCGTCGTTCAAGGATTCAAAAGGATTTCGCTGCAGGATCAAAGGATGTTCAAAAGGTTTTTCTGTGCTCCCATTTATTCTTACCTGGGGATGTCATGTAGAACGGAGTACTGTAAGTGCAGACTGTTTGATTATTGGAGCAGCACAGCAACTTACAAAGCGATTTGAGTATATATATATATATATATATATATATATATGTATATATATATACGCAATTAATTAATCGCACATTTTTCTGTAATTAATCGCAATTATCACACCAAACATTAAAAGTATTTTATATTGTAATAATTTCACATTTAAACTCCAAATTAATGTAGAAACAACGTAAAGACAGTAGCCTATATTTTAAATATTTGTTTAATAGCATATTTTTATGAATCAAGGCTGATGTCTCTGATGTCTCTATGAGATAGATTTTTTTCCCTCAATTTTAGCCATTAATTATACTATAGTCATTCAGCATTACAGTATAATTGAAAGCTATAGATTTTAACATTTATAAGGCTTTAAAAAATATAACAACTTTTAATGTAACATAAACCCACATAAACCCATTATAATAATTGTCACATTTACCTGCGCCCTTCAATACATCAGATTTTTAGATAGGTCCAACAGGTAGGATATATACAGAAATTGAATAAATTTATCAAACACTTCACAGTCTTCACTGCATAAATTGTGAATTAAATATAGATTAAACCTTATTAAAGCTATAAAAGTTATTCAGTCAAAAACAGCGAGTGATTTTATTTGTCTTTTGTTCTTTGATTAACATTAATGACATCACAGCAGCAGGTTTATTAGGCTGCTGTCACTTTAAGACCTGACGTATATCACGCGGATCTGATACACATTTTCTCACAACTCTTTACGACTTTTTTTAAGACTGTGCTTGCAGGGATAGGGCAGTTTGACATATTGTATGCGTTTTTGTCGGTTCAAGCGATGTCTTAAGCGTCTTTATGTGCACACGAGTCGTGTGTGTATCACACAGACAGGAGATTCACAGACATGCACCAGTACCGCACTGTGTTCTCTTTTGTGTCTTGTAGACCGTGAATGGTTTAAAAGCATTTGCATTGATACGGGTTTAATTATTATTAAAAAAAAACCTGTTTAGATGCTAAAAGATCCATCCTAACATCTATATCAGGGTTTATTTAGTGATATCACTGGTTTGAAAGTATATTAACCCATATATTACCAGTAATAAAAATAATAATCATAAAAGCTGATAGTGAAGTTAAGTTACATCCGAGAGAACTTTCTTTAATTGTAGAAAAACAGGACAGATCTTATCCTAAAGGCCTACTTTACACTATAACATCCATTCCCCAGCATCGTAATCCAATGGGAGCTTTCTATCGATCCAAAACAAACTGCTAATAGCAACACAGCAGGCCCAGTTTGGATGAAAAAGGGCCAAGAGCTGTGCAGAGATTTGCGACAAGATTACCCAAATTTGCAAAGCGCCCTTTGCAGGCTCCCCAACCATCTGTAACCTGAAATTAAGCCTTTATGAATGCTGCCGCAACTTTCGTCTCATGCAGACGCCAATTCAAAGGCCTGGGAAACGTTTAAAAGATGACAGGATCAACATTTTGCCTTTCTCCTCAACATATTTTCTTTTACTGTCCAACCGAAAAAAGGTCAGTTTTAAAGACAGGCCAGTCCCATAAAAGCATGACTTGTTCAAGGAGAAACACCATAATGGGATTTTAAAAAGCCTTAATAACATGCTGATATATGAGGAAGAGAGCCAGGCCAGATTCATTAAGTGTTAAACGTATCCATTTTCACCTTGAGGAACTGAATAACCTTCCTCTGAGAAATTATTCCATAAATTTATCCATCGTAAATAATAACTAGCATGGTCTAACTCTTTGTGCGAAGGGGAAAAGGCGAAAGATGTAATTCTTCTGAAGGTCGGAGTTCAGTAGCTTTGTCTTACACTCCGGTGAAAGAAAAAGTAAAAAAAAGGTCTATTTGAAATACAGTAATGCACTATGATGGTGTTGCACTGCAAGAGTTTTCTCCATTGCAAAGAACAGCATTTTTACTCAGATGATCTCAAGCGTAAAGACAAAAACAATCCAATAGACCTAACTGTGAGATATATCCATCTCAAACAAATCATTTGACAAACACAAACAGTTGCCCACATTAGCATTTATAGATACTTCGCAATATGCATGTAACACTGCGGACGCGACGTCTGGTAATAAAGGAGATTTGGTTTTGCAAGGGAACACATTCAGAACTACCTCATGTAAACTCCATCAGTGAGATGCATTTCTAACACGTTGGACTTTTGTGTAAGGTTTATGGATTCACCTCTCTAACTAGTCACTGTCCTGGTCATAAAATGCTGGTGTAATGGTCCATTTGTTTTCCTAAGAGCAATGTGTTTCTCCCTTGTACATTTAGTATCGACGGAACTCAGTTTATTGCATTTTTCTCACCTCTAATGGGATGCCTTACACTTGAGGTACACACATTTACACACACACAAATATTCTCAAAAATACTGTATACTATATGTCAGTTCATTTTAAACAAATGTGGGAACAGATGGAGTTATGGTTTTGAATATGTAACAAATGCTAAAGGCTTAGCCTGTGAATAATATTTAGATTATATGCAAATAATTAAAGTAAATTAAAATAAATAATACATTATAATATAAAACATATTATTATAAATAAAATATATTAATAATGAATCACGGTCGTTGAATGTTTTGACAAATAGTCTATGGTATCTGTAGTAGAGTATTGGTAAAATACTTTCTTACTAATATTATAATTAGGAAATTAAAAAATGTGTAGTTGTGAACTAAAATAGACTAAACTATTAAATATAATTTAATAGATTTTGAAAAAAAAAAAGTTTAAATAATTTTTGATCACAAACTGATCACAACCACTCAGCACAACATTAAATATAATTCACAGTCATCACTCAAATACAATGAAAAGAAAACGCATTGATGCATCACTGCTGCAAAAATTTTTAAAAAGTGGTGAGGACAAAATTGGAAATGGCAAAAAATAGGCCACCTATGCTGTAAACACACTCACTCCACACACTTTTACATGCACTATAGAAACAAAAAGACCAGCAGTTGACAAACTTGTACTGTAATCAGGGAAAGCGTTCATTTAGCTTCTGTCCTGAGAGAGTTCACTACGCCTCTCTGCTGCTTTTGTGCCTTTATTGCACAAGCGTTCTTCACTCATAAGATAAAACGAATTCGCCTTATGCTGTGTTCCTTGCAAAAAACAACAACAACACGTGTTCTTATTGTGATGGATTCAAGGAGGTTTCCACACTCGGAATGGAGAATGCAACGAGGTCCAAGACAAAAACAGAGGGATGGGGATGGAGGGGGTTGGAGAGGATGGAAGGCAAAGGAGAACTGCCTGCAACTGCCAGATAAGATTGCTTCTCAGTTGAGTGGCATTTCCAGAGCCGTGACTCCACCCTATTGCTCCCCCGCATATGCTGATAGACTCGCGCCGGCGGAAACGCGCGCTTATACGTTTCCCGCCCGCAGCAAACAGCACCGGCGTCCCTGTGTTTGCCAATCTGTTGTTTAAACTCAGCGGAACAATTCAAATCCCCACGTCCCAACAGGAGTGTGTCAGTTGCATCTCGTTTAGGGATGATGCACACGATTCGACACACCCCTCCGGTCGCCAGCATTCCAGACCGGGAATGTATTCTTCGGGATTTCCAATGTAGCTACGGGCGCAACTGTCTCTTTTGTCCTTGTCATCTGTTTCTTTAAGCACACAATACTCGATAATCACGCTGTTTGCTGTGCTGCTGTCTTTCAAAAGGGGGAGCTATCAAACAGGGTAAACAGAAAATACAGTGGGGGATATGAAACCTCCATTCTCCTGAGAGACAGTCTGTTCTCCTGTAGTGATGTTTGATTAGACACCGCTGTGCTGGGGTAGATAGAAATTCAGAACAAGCTGCTCCGAGCAAATCGGGACTGCGCCTTGTTGCCTCCGTCTATGATGAATGTGAAATAATTTCCTCTATTTGTTTTACGCTGTTCTGTCTTAAATTGCATGCAGGACAAAGAGTCAACATGGATGAAATGAATAGTTTGCAGTGGCTTTGCAATCAGTGAATGAGAAAAGCGTAAAGCACTCGTCATTAGATGTATAAGGATGTTTAAAGCACACTGTTTTTTTCCAGGTCAGTGGCGTCAGAGGAGTAACGGCTTACGGAATCCTGTTAAGAAACAGACTTTGAGCTTCGCTCACCTGCTGGGTGTAATGTTCAAAAGCCTTTCGCACCATATCGCTTTTTTTTTTTTTTAGGTTCACATGCAACATTAAAACGGCACACAACTTAAAAGAATTTCATAAAACGGATTGTACATAAGGTATATACTGTGTATATATATTGTATATAAGATACTATACAATGATAATGTTTGTTTGTTTAAAGGGTTAGTTCACCCAAAAATTTGAATTATCCCATAATTGAATCACCCTCAAGCCATCCTAGGTGTGTATATGACTTTCTTCTTTCAGCCAAACACAATCTGAGTTATATAGAAAAATATCCTGGCTCTTCCAAGCTTTATAATGGGAGTGAATAGTATGAGTGAATGGGAGTGCATCCATCCATCATAAAAGTAATCCATATGGCTCAGGGGGTTAATAAAGGCCTTCTGAAGCGAAGCGTTTTTGTAAGAAAAATATTCATAATTATAACTTTATAAACTGTAATTACTAGCTTCCGGTAATGTCCGTGCGCATTCACGAGAGAGTCGAGTTCCGACACATGACGTAGGATGTAGGAGTAGCGTAAGCTCAGGTGAGAGTCGACGCCTCTAGCGGTTCAAACTAATAGCAGTGGGCAACAAACTCAAGCTCCTCCAACATTTCTCTTTAAAACTTCTCGTTTTAGACTTTTAATTAGTGACCGGTGTTTTGTTTTGCTCAAACCTCTGCAGTTCCGCGTTCGTCAATACGTCATGCGTCGGGTCAGAGGTCACTCTTCCGCTGGAACTAGACTCGGATACTGCCATTACCGGAAGGCTGAAGCTTCAGGCTGAAGCCTTCACGTCGCTTGGCTTCAGACGTCGCTTGGCTTCAGAAGGCCTTTATTAACCCCCTGGAGCCGTATGGATTACTTTTATGATGGGTGTATGCACTTTTTTTGGGCTTGAAAAAATTCTCAGTTACTATTCACTTTCATTTTTGGGTGAACTAACCTTTTAACTATTAGAAACAATTACTATAAATTATTGGTGATTAATTATCAAATTATTGGAAAAGTTCATTGGTGGTGGTTTAGGAGATTCCCCTTGTAAAGCGCTTTGAGTGCCGAGAAAAGCGCTATATAAATGTAATGAATTGTTATTATTATTAAACATTTAAAAACAACTACAGTATATAAACAAAAAAATCTACATCTAAAAACTAGTGATAATTTCAAAAGCAACCCGGCTGTGAACAAGATTGTCTGATTAAGAGTCGGGCATCTTGTGTGCGTGCGTGTGTTTGTGTGAGCATGCCGATGGTTTGGCTGGAGTTTAACACTGAGATAACAGCCTATTCCCTGTTCATTATTTAGCATTAGCAGACCATCAAAGCCCCTTCTCCTCTGTTATTCCTAATAGGGAAATAAACACCTTTTGACTGGAGCATCCCAGCTGCGATAATTAATATTTCCAATTATTGATTTGAAAGTGCGCTGTGTGGTGACAGCCTTGGGCCTCGGCTCGCCTAATAAATCTACCGTACAGGAAGGTGAGAGCGGAAGAGAGAGGGAGAGTTATTCTCCAGCAGCCTGGGATTTTTACTTCTGTTTTCCACACAAAGCTACCTTATGAGTTGTAATATAGAGTGTAAATAATATGGACTACTTCTATTAAGCATATAGGAGCTTGACAGATATATGGAAAAGAGCGCTAAGATGTGGTCAAAACATTTCCTTTTGTCCTTGAATTTCCAACAACGTGAGGGTGAATAAAAGACAAAATTAGCATTTTAGCACGAGCTACTCCTTTAAAATGTAACTCATTTGGCTACCAGAGTCTCTAAGAGGAAGAAAATGAGACAGAAAATAGATGAGGAAGAACGAAGTGAAGAAGTATGTGCGTGTGAGGTACTTTGCTCCAAGCACCTCTGTGAAAGCCCTGATAAGAGTATCGACTGCACCGACTTGTCAATCGCAAGCGTCTGTGAAGTCGAAAACTCCAATAGCTTCCCTCCGATTCGCACAATACTGGAGGTCAGATGTAGCTCCGGTACCTTCGACCATTGACTCTGCACTTTCTGAGCCATCTGGAACGTCTACAGTCCTCTGGAAATGTCGAACGCCGCGCTCCAGCTAACGTCAAGTTATCTTACACCACATCAAGCTTGCGCTTTCAGCCTGACGTCCCTCAAAAGGTCAGCGGTCCAGATGAAATCGCCTGCACCCCTTAAAGTTCCTCGGCCTCCTAAGTTCTCACCACGAGACGAAGCTGCTGACCTTTCACAGCAATACAACCAGGATCCTACAGAAGACCGTCAGAAAGACAGTGTCTGTATGAGCGTGTACAACGGTTCCTGGAGTGAATTCAGCCTTGACACAGTTTATCTGGAAGTGGATGAAAGGTCCGAGCTAAAAGAATTTAAAAAAAAACTCAACAAGAACAAATAAAAAAGACTCTAATCCTACAAACGCTCGCAAGCCACCGGAGTGTCAAAGTGAGATAAAGAGAGAAAGGTGGTGCACAAGAGAGATTCCCTGACTTCACAGCTGCCGTGGTCTTTTATCAGGGGAAGGGCATCTTTCCCAGACATCTCTGGTAAAGGCGTTCGCAGCTCAAAGAAGCCATCTTTTTTTTTTTTGGGAGAGAGACGTGAGGTTTGTTAGAGGAAAAAAATCTCTGTCAACAAATTCTTAAGAAGCACCATGGTGTTTGTTTTGATCTCTTTTTATTCTCATTTTCGTTTCCAGCCCTGTCTCGTAGAACCCTATTTGAAGAGCAATTGGTGCCGTATCATGTCAAAATGTTGGCATTCACGTTTAGCGACTTCAAAAGTCTCCTGATGACAGTTTTAAAAGTAGGGGATGTCAGATGATAATGCTTCAACTTGCTTTACAAAAAGAAGTACTTACAAACAATCCTTTTTAATGGCTGAATGAGCTCCTGCTCAGAGGATTAGGCCACGCCTTCTCATGCATAATTAAGAGGAACTAAGTGCTGATGTATCTAAATACTACTACGCAACCTACGGAAGCCATAAGAGGTCCTTTCCTCTATCTCCGACATTCGCATAGGATTGTCGCATTTCACCCCCTAGAGGCAGTGGCATCGAATTTTCAAACTGGTCGCGAAGCAACTGTTACCTTCCGCTTATTCAACATGGTAAAATGAATTATTTTAATGAATTTCGTGCTTGTATGAATACATCCACACAAAGCAAATGATCCCCAATTCTTCTGAAATAAAAAAAATAGTTTTCTAGGGCTAATCAGCTTAATTATAAAATAATTATTTATTCCACCATTTTTCATAACCACCATTTTACAGATAGTGTTTTTGTCATGAATTTTCTTACGACCTCAATGTAACAACTGGCTGTGTTGTCTAGACAGGGCCGGCTCTAGCCCTTTGGTTGCCCTAGGCGAGATTGAGTTTTGCGCCCCCCCCCCCCCCCTTTGAAAGCAAGTTATAACCCAGCGCCACCAATTAAACAAAACAAAACGAATGGGCCGCCGATGTACGAGTTTTATGGGCCGTTCAGACAAAAAATAAATAAATATATAAAAGTATTCGAGATGTATCGGCCCAAAAAGCACGTCGGCCCACCGGGAATCTGCCGGTAGTCCCGATGGCCAGTACATGCCTTTGCACAATACTGAGTAAATTTATTTCGTTTGACACCTTAATGGCTGAGATGAGAAGACTTATCTCTATACTGGGCTTTCTTTTTATCTTGTTCCTTTCTCTTTTTCTTCCCTGTGCACCAGAGGGTTTAGACCGCTTAATTTCGAACAACGCGCCAGCACTTGCCTTGCCTAACCTAACACGTAACGCAACTCCCCCCTCCCCCATTAGGAAATGATCGACAATAATCATCAATTCAATCTAATAATCAAGTTGACAAGTACTTAAACGTGTGGCTGAGGGGCGCCTTATGATGATCATGTTAATAAACATGTTTTATTTCGCTTGTCATTCTAATTCTATGATTAATGGGAAGTAGGCAAAGGGCGACACTAGAGGGTGCCTGCGCCCGCAACACATTTGCCGCCCTAGGCGATCGCCTAGTTCGCCTATAGCAATCGCCAGCCCTGTGTCCAGATCTCATAAAAATTTTGCAAGATCTCGACAAATTAAAAGTGGTTCACGTAATCTTGACATAATCCGTTTTCTTGAGATCTCAAAATAAGAGATTGTTTATTGAGTTCTTGCCACAACAAAAGTTGTGATATCACCTTAATTGTCTCATGATTTTAGTGTAACAAAAGATTTTTTTTCCCCAAGAATCTGACTTTTTTTTTTTAAAGATCTAACCTAAACTTTCTTGTGCTCTTGACATAACACAAAATTTGTTTCCTCAAAGTCTTGACTAGATTTTCTCATGGTCCTGGCAAACCAATAGTTTTTTGTCATTGTAATCATGAAAACAGGATAATAATAAAAATAAAAAAATATAATAATAGAGGACCTCAGACACATCTGAAGGCATTCACTCAATATTGTTTTCAAACCTGAAAGAAATCAGTCCAAATAATCCCTAAATAAACCCCTTTCCCACTCATAATTAAAAATAGTGTACTATATTATTGTCTTCATCATGTGCAACATGTGCATATCTGTATTTCATGGCCCTTTCAATATCTGGCTAAATCCAGCACTATAAATTTCGGCTTAGAAACACATCAGACCATAAAGTATGATGTATACTAAGAAAGATGAGAACACACTGGAAACCTTAGCATTTCGACTACAAGATCTCTTAAGTATGTGCTAATACAGCATTCAAGGGTCTTCATGGTATTGTGCTCTGTGCTTGCTTTGCCCTGCCGGGGCGGAACGAGAGGGAAGCTCCCCGCGCTGTCACTGCCGCTACAGGATTGTGACAGATTACAGGGCACTTCTCTGACCAATGGGTGGCCAGCATCGCTTCCCGGTCAGTGACCCATAATTCCCTGCATACCTATGCCGAGTTGACGTTTCTTTAATGGGTTACAGACCTCTGGCGAGCCAACGCCTTCTCAGCGCTATGATAGCCTATTAGCAATTCACCACAGCTTGCAGTTTTTGCCTTTTTTTTTTTTTTTTTAAGCCACCCTGCACCCGTCCATGCCACGTATAACCTCTTTCAACCTCGTGGTCCTGAGGGGATGACAACAGCAGAACAGGAAAGGAAAGAGGCAGAGGAGAGAGGGAGGCAGCGATGCAAGTCGACCAAGTGTCAGGTGTGGACAGGAAAAAAGCCGGGGGGAACGACTAGGAGATGGGAGGATAGACAGATGGAAAGGGAAAAAGAGAAAGACCTGAAGCCAGAAGTGGCATTTGCTCAAAGCCATTCACCTATCTGCCATGAGAGATGATGCAATAATGGTAATACGCTCGACTGCAGCGGTTCTCGACTGGAGGGTCGCAACTCAAAAATGGGTCGCTGGTCTGTTCTGACAGGCTTTGGACAACATGGTGGGGAAAAAAAACTACGCTGAATGCAAATAAACCAATTAACCAAAGTAAATAGGTTTAGGCTTTTGTTGCTGTACGCCCAAACAAACTCTGATTTTGTCAAGAAACCAATCTTGTTTATCAACCCATTGTCCATTTCTCACAGCGTTCCATTGCACTTATCTCACATGCGATCTAATTCGCCATTGCCTTGACGATCGATAGTGAAACAACAGATCTTTGTGTGTTCACTGTTTTACAGAAGGGGCTCAGTGTCTGTCATTGAGAGTGTGTTTTGTACGGACTAGAACTCGACGAGGATCCAGCATGCTTAGTCCATCTGTCTGCAGTTCCAGTCCAAATCAACTCCAATAACACAACTCCATTCTGGCATAGATAAAGAGTATACCATTTAAAAAAGGTCCTCATTATCTGCTTATATTACCAGCTTGTATTTATATGAATACTGATGTGTTGTACACTGAGATATATATACACACACACACTGTAAGCCTAACAATAAGGCTGTTTGTCCTCGTTTGAAAGTAACTTAAATATATATCCACAATATATACATGTGAATATATAAACTACTAAATTGTGTAAAAATACCTTCAAATATATTTGTTGCATAAATAATATATAGCCTATTTATGATTTATTCAAAGTGACTTTCAAATGGGGATAAACTAGCAATTAAGCCAGTAATAGCAGCAGTGGAAGTTCAACGTTTTTATTGAAAAAAAAAAAACTTTTGAGAAACACATTAACAGCATTTTCTTACAGCTTTGTCAGTTTCTCTGTTGAATAACGATATCGTTTTGTAAGAATTAAATCTGCATCTTTTTTAAAATCTTTTTTAGTTACTAAAGTTACTAAACTGAACGAACAACCCGAATCAGTTCTTGGAGGTCCCCCTTAAAAAACGCATGCTAAGAAGTTCATCAATTACAGCAAAACATCACACAAGCTAAATTCCTTCTTATGCTATAATAGATTTAAATCCTACATGAAAAAAAAATGTGAAAGCTTATTTGTTAGTTTCTCCTCTAGAGTACCACTCCCTGCATCCTCCAATACATCCAGTGCAAACAAGCCAGATGAAACACACACAGCAGTTTAGACCTTGAACTAGCGTGACCTCAGTGCTGACAGGCAGATGAACTCCGGCATTTTCCATATCCCGCCCCGATGGACTCCAACTACGTGATAACACGGTGCAGCTATGCAGAAAACATGATGTAAGTGTCTGTCCATCTCAGAGTTCCTCTTTTCTATCAAAATCAGAAGAGAGGAACTCTGAGGAAGCGAGTTATATATATATACATATACATACACACACACACATCAGTCATTTCTGCAGAAAAAGTTCTTGCTGCTTGTCAGAATGCGTAAGTACATTGAGAGTGTGTTCATTAAAGTAAAAACAAGATAAGCGTAAGCATAATATTGTAATTGTACTACAATACAATGAACGCATTACAATTTTATTTATGAAAAAATTGTTTTTTTCACATCACATCAACTAAAATGTTATTTTCATTAACTACATTTAGATGCAATTTTAGTAAAAATGTAACTGAAAGTATGATTAGGAAATGATGAAATACTTTCCTAATTTCATTTATTTATTTTTTTACACCCTTCTGTACTGATTTTGGGGTAAATATGCATAATTTAAACAAGCTGAGAATACACTGTAAATAAATCTTTCAAATGTATGGTATAAAAAGTTTACCGTTAGTAAAAGATTATCTTTATAATATACTGACAACAACCAAAAACACAGGCAGTAAAGAGAAAACCACATGTAGAATGACAAATAGCTTTTTCAAGTGCACTTTCTATATTGCTATTTACCTCAACTTGTAGAAAATTGGCGTATAAATACAAAACGCCATCGTAACACACATGCACTACAATAATGCAATAAACATTAATTTAACAACATAAGATGTAACATAAAACTCTAATGACCATAAGAAGAAGAAACAGTTGTTTCAATGAAAACGCATTAAATGTGAAGTGTCACACAGGGACTTCTAGGAATGTCAAATTAAATTTTTATTCACTGTAAAGTATAAGATGGCGTTCCTTTTCACTTAAAAAAACTGTTTTAAATAACTAATAAAACTGATTTATTCGTTTTTCACAGGGGGGAAATATGCAGTGATAAACCAATTAACTGTAGTTAACCAATAAACCGTAATTAACTGATTTTTACTGTAGCATTGTACTGTTAAAAATTACAATGTTAATTTTTTACAGTGTACACTCTTATTGGTCTCTGAAATCATAATCCAATTAGCCAAAATATTTAACAAACACACCAGGGATTCTATTCCAATTCAACTCAACTGTGGGCGCGGATTCCTATGGTCATAGGTTACATAGACACATGGGGATCCAGCATGCAAGGAAGCCCGCAATGTATTTTGGGACATTTTCTTACACTTGGGATCTCACTAAGACACATCGCCAGGGTTGTGGGTTGATTTACCTCTCTCGACTTCCTTCCTTTCTTTAAGCCGTATCCCACTGAGAGACAAGGCCCTTCCATAAACATTTCCATAATCATTTCCGCCACCTGTGTCCATCCCACCACGTTGACAGATGCTCGCTTCCCGTCATCCTATGCGCACAACCATCCAGGGACATTTATTTTACCCCGGCATTAATTCAACGAGGAGCATCGCATTTAAAGGTGTCAACGGTGATGTCCATGACGCTGGAAGAAAGACGGCAGAATGAAAAAGAGATGAAGCGTCTCCCTCGAACGCACTGCACTCTGCGTGAACTCTAGCCTCCTGCCATGAGCTTTGCTTTGTTTAATAATTTATTCATTTTTCATAAAGTTCACACGCTCCCTATATTCGAAGTGTAAAGCTATGGAAACCTGCTAAATCACGCTCTTCGCTAGCCTTCTAGCTAATGCTTGAGCAATCTTGCGCGTACACATTGCGCTTGATATTTTTACCCACCGCCTGCGAAAGCGTGTTTACACATGCTAGTAATTCACATAAACCAACTCAAACGTGACAGATGATGTATCCATCGTGGTGTTAAGAAGTTAAGTGCAAAAAATAAATAAAAAAAATGTCTTTTCTGAAACTCCGCCTTGGCTGCACTCCACTGGAAACATGACAGCCGAGAATTATGGCAAAGGGTGGGGGGATTTCAAGCGAAAGGGAGAGAGAGTGAAAAAAAGAGGCCAAAGAAAAGTGATTTAGCCTCCTAGTTCATCTTCATCTGTGTCCTGTCCCAAAGACCTGGTTCATGAAATAAGTCCTGCTGAAAATCAATGCAGGGCCTGAGACTTATAAAGGTGACCCATTCGGAACAGGTGCCTTTTGTGGAGTGCTAAACTCCAGGCTTGTACCGCTAAAACCAAGCTAAGAAGAATTAATGGGGAGCATCGATTAGGTAGAGCGCAACTTAGGATTCACTAAGCAGGGAGTCATTTTAGAGTGGGAACTGTGGCGTCACAGATGGCCATTTTTGCCAATTCTGTGCTCGAAGATCATTTAGAAACCATTGGAAGGGAGAACAATAAAAGTGATTTTTTAAATAGCGTTTTCTCGCTCTATAACTTGGAGAAAAGAAAAAAAAACTTTTTTGATTTTTTTTCTACAACTACCTATTATTGAGCTTCAATCTATTTCAGACTTTTGCTGTACTTTATGCCCAAGTGGGAGGGTTTTGGCTAGAATCAGATCAGATTTGATACTATACACTCTTCAAAAAATATTTTTTCTTTATTGGCATCTTTGGTTCCATGGAGAAACTTTAACATTTCTTAGAAACTTTCCATTACACAAGTGTCTTTGTTGTGGAAAAATGTTCTTTAGATTATTAAAATGTTCTTCACACTAAGAAGAAAATGGTTCGTTTAAGAACTGTTCACTAAAAGGTTTTTTGAGGAACCAAAAATGGTTCTTCTATGGCATCTCTATGGGGCCATTTACACAACACCATTTACAGAAAACTTTTTATGTATTTTAACCAAGATTCATTTACACGACAACTGCGTTTTATGGGCCTGAAAACGCAAACTTTTGAAAACGGGATTCAAAGTGGAAGTTTTTGAAAACAATACCGTTATTGTCTCTGTGTAAACTACAAAAATGTGAATTTGTGAAAATGGCTATGCCAACTACTGGCCTGGCATGAATAATACAGCATTTGTAGTCGTTTTCGTGGATGCGTGTGAACGGAAATCACTTTGACAATGTTGTCGTCTGTACGCGAAAAACACAAAGGAAAATATTTTCCATTTTTAGGTGATTGTTGTCGTGTAAACACAACAGAAGGTCTACACCTAAGAGTACACCTAAGGTCTACACCTAAGAGTGTAGACGTGATGCTAGAAAAATTACAAAAAGAGCTCTGTGGTTGGCCAAAATGCTTACTTCAGAATGGAATCTGAAAACATGATATTTTAATTTGATAAATTTACAGCTAATTTAAATCAACAACAACAAAAACGCATAACAAAAAAATCTAACTAAACCGCCCCAAAAAAAAGAAAAAAAAAGATTTATTTTTATTAAAATGTAGACCTGCAAAATATGCCACTAAAAGTAAATTGTTAAATGCCTAAAATATAAAAAGAAAAAATCTAATTTTTTTGTCATTTTTAAGCTCTAAATTGTCCTCTCCAACTTCATCATTAGTTTTCTCGTCACCTGAGGCTTCTCATTTCTCAAGTATTTTTTCCACCTTGTTTAAAATAAATCAATAAAAAGTACAGGGGAGACGAATCAACGACACATGTGGCCAGGGGGCATGAGGTCCAACATATTCCCACCTCTCTACCCTTGACGTTGCATCTCTCTCTCTCTCTCTCTGTGTGTGTGTGTGTGTGTGTGTGTGTGTGTGTGTGTGTGTGTGTGTGTGTGTGTGTGTGTGTGTGTGTGTGTGTGTGTGTGTGTGTGTGTGTGTGTGTGTGTGTGTGTGTGTGTGAGAGAGAGAGAGAGAGAGAGAGAGAGAGAGAGAGAGAGAGAGAGAGAGAGAGAGAGAGAGAGAGAGAGAGAGAGAGAGAGAGAGAGAGAGAGAGAGAGAGAGAGAGAGAGAGAATTGAGGGGGAAGATGGTGACACAAAAATTTCTGGTCTATGACAAGCGTGCCGAATCGGATGCCTCATTTATAATGTATATCGTGGATTTGTGAGCGATTTTCCATGCATACTAAAGTGACACCAGAAGAGTCTCTCATGGAGATGGAGAGAGGAGGGGGGGAGGGGGTGGGGACAAAAAAACAAAAAACAAAAACGTGAGACATGGAAAAGGAATACCAAGATCTAGAACAAAAATGAGTAATTGCCTCCAGATACCAATTTCAATTTTCAGGTGCCATTTGTACTTCCACGCTAGCACGTCACACATGTTCAAGAATGCGACCCTTATAGTGTGAGTCACAGGGATTAGGCATCTCGCCACATAAACAGTTAAGATTATTCAAATCGGGATCAGACATAGCAGCTTTAACATCGTCATGTTTTCAAGTTAGGCCAGGAAGAATGTTTGGCGGATTTGCAGCATTTAACCGACACCGGCCGGTAATCTAATGACGATTAAGCCGGATTACGCCACTGTGCATATGGTGACACCTTCACCTGTTCTGTATTCTTTGGTTGTGCTGAAATAGGTTGTTCTCAACTGGTAGGTTGTGATCCAACAATGGTGTGCAGGTCTGTTCTAACAGTTTTGTGGACAGCATGGAAAAAACAATGCTAAATGCAATAAGATGCTAAACTAGCCATTTAGCTAAATAAATAGGTTTATTAACTTTCAAAAGGGAGGATAAAACATTTCTCATATATTGTGTATTGGTCGACATCAAAAGATGTGCATCCAATCAAACTCTAAAGAATTTTGAGCCTAATTCATCTCACTCTTGGTAAAAGATACCCAAATTAGCTAGATGCTAACATGGACAGATTGCGATGCTCAATGCTAACATTGAACACCCTGAAGAAAATTAAACTATACTAGGGCAATGCAAATATGCATTAATAGTAAAATTCTGTCCGATACCAATAAACAAGTTTTAACGAATAAATATAAAAAGACTATTACGATTTTTTAAATATTTGCAGTGTTATTAAATTATTAGTGTAATTAAAGATTAACTTCAAGTGAGCGTCAGATGACAGCAAAGGTAATCTTTCGTTACATGTAAACATTGGGGACATGAGCATGAAAAATTAAATGTCAGCAAATAGTAAAATTAAAAAGAAAAATCTCTAATATCAACTGATAACCAATATGGTACAAACATAATACACATCCCAATTAAATATGACCTGGATTACATTAAAGGTTTGCAACATGGGCAAAAAACACTGAAATTTATGTATGGTTCAGTTACTGTGTCGGAACAGCACTTGTAAAAGCAAAACCGGTTGAGAACCGCTGGTTTAAACAACCTAGACAGCAACCATCAGCAATGCAATCCTGCATTGCAAAATGAAAATAAAAAAAGAGAAAGAATGAAATAAATAAATAAACATGACAAGCGGCCACTTAACCGCAGACTCCCAGGCTGAAACCTGATGAGGCCCGCACCCCGGTGAAACTTCAACAAATGCTAAGTGACACGCTTAAGTGGGTTCAGGTTGTGCAACCAGAATAATTCACTAAAAATACAAATGAGGCCACACAACGGCTGCAGGGAAGAGAGAACCAATAACTATTCACCCATTCAAATGAACCTCTGGGTGGAGGGGTCTCCTTGGGTTCCCAGGTGCCACGCGGCGGTATTGACCGGCCTGCAGTCATCGAGCAAACACGTAAACGGCCTGTATAGACATCATGGATTCCCCTCATTGAGAATCAATATCAAATAACCCCACTGTTCACTGGCAATTATGGTCGGTATCCAACATCTCAGGCCTCTTTATTTTCCACCTCCATCATTAAATGTGACCTTCAGGCCACATTCTGGCTTTATTCTCCAGGTGGAGATGGAGGCACGGGGAGCAGGCTTTTGGGGGATTCAGCTGGGGCCACATGGGAGGTTGCAGGGGCATCTTCTATGACAGATCAATTATGGTTGTACCGCTGGGCTTTGGGCCAGCTCCTCTTCCAAGGCCACTAATAGAATCCCAATGTCACCAATGACATTACTGACTAGATAGGTTAGCCTCGGGTTCTAGAGGTCTCAAGTCACTGTCCCGGTCCTGTCTTGCGGTGACCACTTGACCTATTCTTACTGGAGACGGGTAAACACCGCTTGACAAGGTGCATAGTGATAGCGTGGACATTGACGTCCAGTTAACCTCCACGCTCACTCATAATTGTCCTCGCCATTGATTTCGTGGTGCTACTGATTGCTTCTTGCTCTGAAGAGACCCAAGATTATAGATACGCTAGGTGCACGGAATATCAAATAAATGGTATTTGTGAGGTCTTGCTGCAGAGATTTCTCTTCATTGCGGTTTGACAACTTTAATATTTCTGAACCACTGCTTCTCAGCACCCAGACTGAGTCAGGGTGGATTATTCTGGAATCTACTAGGAGAATCCAAAATTTTGGCCAAGACAAGAAAAGTTCCCCTCAAAATGCATGACTTGTGGAACACCAAAGATGACGTTTTTTAGAGTTCTTTTGTACATAGAATGAAAATCAATGGGGTCCAAGGTTGTATGGCGTTCATTGTATGTACAAAAACATCTTCAAAATCTCCTGTTTTGTGTTCTCCAGAAGAAATAAAGTTATACATGTTTGGAATGACATGAGGGTGAGTAAATTATGACATTTATACCCAAACTAAAAATAGTCAAAGTAGTCAAAGTAGTCAAAGAAACACTTGTAAACTTTAAAAGGACAATTTAGACAACATTACATTGCTAAAAAACTAAACTAAAAATAAATCAATAGAATTGCATTTTGTACTGTAAATTTCTAAATGTAAAAATTGAGTAAAAGTATTCTGTTTACAATACTACTTGAGTAATGTAAAAAAAATAACTAAAAGAAATACAATGGTCTATTATTTGATGCACCTAGTCTGCAATTAATGTAAAGTGTGCATCAGCACGACTGAAAGTGGCATTAACCATACAAATTAAAAAAAGACAACTGTTAATGGACCAAGTATGAAACAAACCAACAAAATCTCATTCTGAAAGAGGCTGTCTTACAAGACGTTAGCTAGATAAAGAGTTGTGACAGCTAAATGACAAAACAATCTTTTTCTATTCCAATTCTAAATCCCTGATGGGCTATAGTCTCTGAGGTATTTTCTACACTGTCTCAGTTTCACGCCCAACACAAAACCTCTCTCTCTAATTCAATAGGGTGGGTTGCTGTCCGGGTGCCTAGCACAGGCAATGACAGCCCTTTTAAATTCTCCATTGCCAATTACACTTATTCCTTCTGGGGGAGAGGGGGCTAGAGCAAGAAGAAAAAAGGAAGAGAAAACGTGGCGACGATGAGCACTTGTTTGACAGGGCCGATGTGGAGATGGAAATGTGGTAATTTGGAGTAATTCGGCAGTGCGTCGACGCTAGCCTGGCCTGCCTGTCCGTCCGCCAGAATAAATGGGGTCAGCTGCGTGTGATCGGCAACTTTCATTTATATGTAAATGACCCCCGTCACCGTAAAGCCAGCATGCAGCCACACGAACACACACACACATGCACTCAAATAGCACGTTAGCTACCATCCATCCTGCCTTAACTCTTTGCGCTACATTTGCAAAGCATTAATACGCACATACCTCATATATACCCAGTATGTCAAACAATACTGATGCACGTCTGTCATAATCGTCAATGCTAAGCTACAGATTAAAAAAAACAGAAGCTTGCAGAATGTCAACACCAGCATATGCTAACTATCCTTTAGCTTAGTTTAGTTAAAGTTTACATTATAATTGGCTAAATGTATGATCAGGCGAAACTTTAAAACAAACAAACAAACCAAAAACTCCACATTTGTCATCCCCTGACACACTGAAAGTAAAAAAAACTACTTTTACGAGACATAAGTTACATGTGACATACAGTAGAAGCCAAGTCATAGTTATTAATGTCAACATTTCAGACAATCGATGATACAGGATTCCATAAGAGATACAACCTCCCATACATTTGGCTAGCTGATGTATTATGTTTATTTACTATGACTTATTTATGAGCCTGGGCTTTTGAGGATGTATCGATTTAATTTTCAAATCTTTAGACGATTTTGGTGTCAATTAATTCATGTCCAACCTATCACTGGAATATGTAAAAAGTGCATAATTTAGCTCTTTGGGTCATGAATTCTTTAGATTTAGACACAGTAAATTATTTATAGAGCTGAGATAAATCTGTCTGCGATGTATCTGGCCAAACAGGGCAGCAAAATAAATTCTTTTTCCCCTCACCAATAAAAGGTCCCTGTTGTTAATATGAATGATATCTTTTAATAAGGGCAGTTTTTCTTGCATTCACGGTTGCGTTGTTTCTCCTTTAATTTAATATTAAACCTTTCCTGTTTATCTGGAGCATTAAATAATGTGGACGGATATAGAAACAATTTCCTTTCAAAGTTCTCAGAGGCATTCTTGTCTTAATTTTTCAGACTCTCGCGGCATAGCTCGGCATCTAAATTCCTGCTGCAGTTGATAAGGTGGAAAGCTGCATCCTCAGTGCATTCTGGGAAGGCATGGTCAAAGAGATGCTTTCCTGCTGAGCTCAGGCCCTGAAGAACAGAAGCTGACTCAAAGTCTGTCACATTGTATTGCGGCCCATTTCCCAGCATCACACCAACTTAATGTTATAGTTCTTCTCTAATTTTTTTCTGTCTTTCACACTAACCATTTAGGCCATACTCTACCCCCCCCCCCCCAAAATGCTGACGAAATCCAGTCATAAAAATGGAATTTACGCAGAATTTGTAAATCTTTTGAGGAATAAATAGAAAGCATTTCAGTACACTTGAAATCAAATCGCGATGTAGACAAGTGTTTGTGGATATTAAACCACAAAGACAATTTAAATACGAATCCTGCTTGTTCTGTGTAAATGAATGGTGCAGCCAACGCGCAGTTTCATTTACCACACACACACTGAAGTACGTGTGACGCTTGCGCTGTTTTTTTGCCTATATGAAGACACAAATGCATGAATTTCCTCTCCAGGCTCTAGATCCACTCTGAAAGTCACTTCGTGATCATTTAACCGCTTCATTTGAGAAAAACTATTATCATGACAAACACACAGAAACTCAAAAGGTCTTCACGGCAACCCGTCAAAATAAAAGTTCGGTTTAACTTGACAGAAATATATTACCGTTGTACAGTAGAATTTAGATATGTCCCAATGTAATATTACTAACACTAATCCAAATAAATTATCATCAAAACTGAATTTAAGGAATAATCCATGTTTTAATTTTAACAGTAAAGCTCATTGTGCAGCACATTATTTGACAAAAAGTTTATTTAATTTCATATGATTAAAATTGATGATAAATGATAAAATTTGTGTTTTATGTCTTCATTTTATTACCAGAAAAAACAACACGTAGTGAATTTTTTTTTTTTTTTTTTTAAATGTTGTATAAGTTTAATGATTCATAATTATTTCTATTAATTAGACACACTTTTTGATTGCTAAAAAATTTACACCATGTGTCCGTAACACGCCCGCTCCGCAACACTAGTAGTTTCACCCCCCCGGAAAAAAAAAAACATTACAGGTCAATGTTGCATCTTTCCTAATAATTCAAGGAGAAGATTTGTGAGAAAACCTCATTCATCATTTTTTCAAACAAGTCTTTGAACTTGGATAATATGGTCGAAAACACGGGGTATTTCAGGTTTTGACTTCTGCATATGAATCAAAGGCCAATCAAAAGCTAATCAAGGTCATCCAAAAATCAAAAGGTCTGTTTCTCACACAAAGCTATTGTATATACTTATTGATACAGCGCATAACTTATAATATAGTGCATGAGTCATACTGAATACTTTTATGATAATGTTATGGTGCTTTTGTGTCCTTTTTGCAGCTTGAAAGCATCCGTTCCTGTTCACTGCAATTGTATGGAAAACAGCAACCATCATAGAGGTTTGGAACAAAAAGAAGATGAGTAAAAATATTTTTTGCTGTAGTCTAACTATCCCTTTAAAGCTACAGCAGTGTCGTGAGGTGAATAATTTGAATAATTTTTACTGGGTTGAGATTCTATTTAGTACTTGTCATCTCTTCTTTTTGTTAACTTGTTTTTATAAGTCATTTTCAATTTGTGCAGGACGATGTGGGTGTACTCGAATCATTTGCACGATTAACAAACCTACTGTGTTAAGACTTCCCTCAGAGGACACCTTGGCCTTCAGTATTGAGGCTACCACTTCTCAGAAATTCACAAGATGTTGTACCCACACTGTAATTTGTATAACCTTGTGCTACCTACTACTGTCTAAAGTTAATGAACAAAGGGTCTACTATCTTTCCTGTATGTTTTGTATATACTAAGATAATACTTTGTTTTATGGACATTTACCATGGTAATACCGTGGTATTATTTGAAGTACTTTGGAGTACCATGTAACTACTGAACCATAGTATAGGAATAAGATAATCCAGTGTGATATACCAAAGGATCATGGTATTAGCATCTGATATCCTCCCCATACCACGTTACCACCACAGTAAATGTTTATTAGGCAATATAATGAAAGAAGCAGTAGTACTCAGGAAATAGACTAAACAAAAAGAATGTGCACGGAAAATCATAAATCATACCGAGTCCCTCAATATTTTTTTCACATTGAATGAATGAATGCATAAACTTAATTTCAACTTAACCAACAAAAGAAAAAAAATAGTGCACTAGGTAGCCCTGTCCACACTGAAATCTCATTGGTCCAAATTCATGCTGTATTCATTTTCAGTGTGGAAAGACGGGTAAATTACTATGTATCACATTGTGCCTTATTAGGACACAGTATAACTCTCAATGTGGCTTTAATCGCCTAAAGTCGGGTTGTGCTGACTGTGTCTTCATTTGGATCGCCATCCCCAGCCCCCAAGCCCCTCCTCTCCTGCACTCTTCCTACTTCCAGTCTCTCTCACGCTCTCTCTCTCTCTCTCTCTCTCTCTCTCTCTCTCTCTCTCTCTCTTTCTCGTTCCGTCAGGGTTGGGGAATGAAGACTTCAGGGCCAAGCAAACAAATTCTAATAAATTGATGTACCGTGACTGGAAAGCTCAAGTTCTAATCCTCCCAGTTTCTCCCACCTCTCTGCATATCGGCTGTTGCATTAATTCTCATCAATGGGCCGTGGTGGTGGTGGTACGGGGGAGTGTGGTCGCGTCCGTCCTGCCTGTTGCACCTTCACTTAAGCCCCCGCGTTCATGCCTAGTACTTTTAATAAAAACGTCAGCCACCGTATCGGAGGCCAAACATTGAAGAAAAACATCCTGTAATCTGTCAGGACAAGGGAAGGCGAGAAGGTTGGAGAGAGTGAGAGATAGAGAGATATAAAAGTGAAAACAAGTGGGAAACCAAAAGGAAGCTGACACAGATTGGATGGTTTAAAAGGGGTGGGGGGTTGGGGGTGTAACTGTCACCATGGCAACACCTGACCTTTAAAGGTGAAGCAAAGTTGGGCAAAGTTGTCTCTCTTTCTCACTTAAAGGGGAGTGACATTTAATAGTCCCCACAGGTCAAAGGAGGGTAACAAACACCAAATAAAGGCTGCCAGTTGATTAAATAAGGGACCACTATATCATCAAGATCTCCTAGGCTTTGGGCAGTGAGCCTATCTTTAGGAAGCAGGGTCATATCTTCAAGGACTAGGCTATAGGGAAGGTCCTGCAATGCATGTTAGCAGCATCCAGTGATCCTTTCAGACGTACGAGTCATCTGACATTCCGCTTGGGATTCTAGCTGGTGGACTTTTCTTTTTTACAGTTTGACTTCTCATGCATAAAAGTTACTACAGACTTAAAAGGTTGGAGACAGGTGGGGCAATCACCCCAACCCCAATTAACTACTCCTTCAGTACCAGTAAACCTGGCACGATAAAGATCAGTCCTCTCAATACCGTCTATCTTTATTGCTCCCATCTATATATCCCTCTATCCCTGTCTTTCTCCATGTCGCTGAACTCTCCGTCTTCTGTCCGTTAATTAAGCAGCACTGCATTCATCTCTAGCATGCCATTGGCCACTGGAACAGATATGGTTCCCTTGAGTTTTAAATGATTCAAACATTTGCCCTTCAATGTTCCTGTGGTGGAGTGAGTGTGTATGTGTGTGTGAGGGGATTAGACCCTCGCCTCCATCTGCCTCAGCCCACACGCTCCTCTATAGAAACTCTAGCTCCTCTCTCATGGAAATTTCCACCTCTATTTCAATCACTTCTTTTCCTGACTCATTTGCTCCAAATGTGTTTCACTTAGTCGATCAGACAAATGACTCAGCACTTTTACACATTCTCCATCACGATTTCAAAATGGTGCCACGAAGACGAAACAAGCGAGAGAGAAACTTTCTACACACTACACGAAGCAATCAGCACAAACCAAAATAAGTTTACACTATTCGGCTATGGTGTAGCTGTTGTGACACATATCACGTAAGCAAGAGGTGAGGAAGAAGGGGTGGAGAAAGTGAGGGCCAGAAAAACTGGAGCAGCTGTAACCTTGTGCCCCCGTTAGCTCCCAGTTGTAAATGCCCTCTAACTGAAGAGGAGCCGAGCAGGCCAGCGGTACATACAGTAAATACATTAATTACACACTCAATGTGGCTCCGAGCACCACTGTGGCAGCCGTCGAGTTGAGTGGGGGCGGAACGCAGAAGACTCTCTGGGGAGCATTGTCCACAATCCCCTTAGCTAATTACAGATGCTGCAAGGGTCCATTTCCCATCACCTTTATGCTTTCACGCCTTTTATTTCGAGCATAATCTCTTAGTAGATATTTCTTACATCCCATAATGAGCCAGTTATTACTTTAGACAACAAAGAGGGCGACGGGAAGGAGGGAGGGGAAGGTTGTTAACAACTCAAACTGTTACGCTATTACGACCCTGCCAAAATCAAATAACTTGTCAAGTTGGCTGTCAGTCTGTACCGCAACCTTCCCCGGAGGTAGACTGGGCGGTACAACTGCTGAGCAACTGCATCTAATAAATACATAAATAAACGCATACATAAATAGTTCATCAGACTAGGCAGAGACATCTGAGACAGTACCTGAGGCAGCAGAGAGAGGGCAAACAGTCTACTCCACTGGCCGAGGAGATGCTTGCCTCCAATGATTGATCAGGCGAAGCAAGAACCAGACTATAAACGGAAGAGGGGATTTAGTCTGTCAAGTCAAGACAGAAATGACGCTCTGTGCTGGGGCCAGACTGTAGGCCCACGGGTGGGTAACTTCTGTGCATCTGGTTCGCATGGATCCTGCAGAATAGGGCAGCTTATCTAAGCTCCATTAAGCACATATCTTAAAGAGATAGTTCGCTTAAAACTAAAAATAAGTCATAAATTACTCATCAAAAGGAGGGGTTTTTTTATGTCCTGCTTGCGCTCGTCCATATAATGGCAGTGAATAGCGACCAGCATCAAGCTTTTCATAATAGAAGCTAAAGTATCGCAGAATGATCCCAAGCGAAACGTGTCGTATATTCCAAGTGTTCTTTATACAATATGAAATTGAATGTATTATTTAACAAAAATCCTGACCTTGGCAGCCTTGGTAATCCTGACACGTGTCGCATAAAGATAATTCAATGATACTTTTGCATCTTAAAAAAAAAAAAAAAAAAAAAAAAAAAACTTGTTGCTGGTTGCTATTCACTGCCATTTTATGGAAGTTACAAATTACTGAAGATAAATGGGCGAATTGAACTAATATATGATCTGGATTCACTCCACCCAAAAACGAAAATTCTGTCATCATTTACTCACCCTCAAGTTGTTGCAAACCTGTATGAGTTTCTTTCTTCTGCTGAACACAAAGGAAGATATTTTGAAGAACGATTGGAACTTTGGCACCATTGACTTCCATAGTATGTTTTTTTTCTACTATGGAAGTCAATGGTGGCAAACAACTGTTTGGTTCCAATCGTTCTCCAAATATCTTCCTTTGTGTTCAGCAGAAGAAAGAAACTCATACAGGTTTGCAACAACTTGAGGGTGAGCAAATGATGACACAATTTTCATTTTTGGGTGGAGTATCCCTTTAATTCAAACCTGTACATGCACATGGACTGTTCCCAATGATATTTAAGAAAGGGCGAGTAAGTGGGAGTCAGAAGTGAAAGGAGAGATGGAGGTTTAGGTGGCTCTGCACATGGGCAATGTGAAATATTTCC
Source organism: Rhinichthys klamathensis goyatoka (assembly GCF_029890125.1). Classification (NCBI taxonomy): domain Eukaryota; kingdom Metazoa; phylum Chordata; class Actinopteri; order Cypriniformes; family Leuciscidae; genus Rhinichthys; species Rhinichthys klamathensis. The sequence continues at coordinate 1,126,141 of NW_026606664.1, read as the reverse complement.
TGTTATCAAGTTCGCTGGTCAGGGACAAGCATGGATTCCTGTATTGGGAAGATAAGTGGCTCTGATAAAGTAAGTTAGCATTGATTAATCCATGAAAACGTGGAACTGCAGAGTTGGGAGTTAATGAGCAGGGTTTTCAATTGCCCCTTAACACGTGCACTCACATACACGCACACACCAAAGCTCCCTCATTCTTACCAAAGCACAGGGATGCCAGCACTTGCTTCTATGTTATTTTGGTGTGTTGCTGTCGATCGATGGATCTGACATTTGTTAGCACAGAAGATTCATAATGCAATTGGACCTTAACAGTCCTATTGGACACCTCATGTACATCTGCACAAGAACAAAAAGGTCAGGACTAATTTGGGACCTGGATATTTATCTAAATGCATAAAAGAAAAAAGAGCTTGGAGGGGCGATGAAGCGCTCGATGAGCAGAGGCAGCAATGGACAATTCGACACTCTGGGGTCGGGTCGTTTGCTCTCTGTTGGCAAACTAGTAGCAGCAATGCAGGGGGCCAAGCATGAGATGGAATACATGAGCTGTGGAAGCAGTCAAGCTCAGGAGCTCGTGTTAACAACAAATGAGGCGGGAAAAATGAATTAAGGTACATGGGGAAAAAAGGTTACTGTTTCTTCCTGAAAATACGATGATGATGATGATGATGACGACAAGACCTTCTCGGTTCAGAATTTTCTACTTGGTTGTGTTACTACTGTGGAATTGCAACTCTTAATGAAAAGGTTCTGAAACATAGTGGGTTTAATGCTAAAAGTTTCTAGCACAGTTAATGCGACAAGCAGACTTCTGTACTGTTCTCACATTTAGTAAAGCCATGAAACAGACTAGGCCACAGCTGAGTCCCCGGCAATAAAGCCAGTGAGATTTCTTGAAATCCTTTTCAGGACAACATCTTCCATGCACATTTTCACACCCACTGCCTTGTCCAGTGGCTATACCAGTAGTTCTCAAACTTTTTATAACCACTGGGCTATACTATTAAAAGTGACAATTTTAACATTTAAGGATTGGCCCCATTCACTTCCGGTTTATGTGCTGCACTGTAACACATTTTAAAGAAAAGATGAGAAAAGTGGTGGTTTTCATTTTTCTATATTGCAACAAATGCAGTTGACTGAGCTTAACTTGCAGTGAACCCTAAATATTCCTCTAAAAACAAAACTAAAATAGTTACTTAGTTGGTCTAAGCTAGCTTAAACTGGTCAGGATAGTCTATAGCTGGTTTAGCTGGTCTCCAAACCTAACCAGTTGATAAGTGTTCAAAACTAGCCATGCCTATAGTCAAAACTAGTCTGACTATAGGCTTGGCGATCAGCAAACCAGTTTAGGCTGGTTTAAGCTGCTTTTCCAGCAAGAACTCAATGGAAACTGTGAAATTGGAGGTAGAACAATCTATCTGAATGTTTTCGGAGGAAAGCTAGAACTAGTGTAACCAGTCTTACTCGACCCGTTACAAGCAGAATTCGAACCGACGTCTCCGACATGGGAGGCAGGCGCACTAACAAGAACACTAAAGACCACTGTCTCTAGCATCAGTCGCTAGAGCGCTTTTTGAGATCAGGGGAGAGAGGTTTATCCGCACAGTTCTTACTACTTGCTACTGTTACACTCATTCCCCTGAACCTCACTCCCATCCAGGTCACGGCACCAACGTAACCGGTCCAACTCGACCCCCTCCAAGCGGGATTCGAACCGGTGTCTCCAGCATGGGAGGCGGGCACGCTAACAAGAACACTGAAGACCGCAGTCTCTCGCGTCAGTCATTAGAGCTCTTTTTGAGATCAGGAGAGTGAGATTTATTAGCACAGCTTTTACTAGCTGGCTTCTGTTACACTCGTGCTACACAGCATTTCTCTATTCACTTTTTTGGATAAGACAGAATGTGCTGCAGCATGCTTGCTAGTATTAGCACTTCATTATCCAAAGAGCAAAGGCAGGGAAAGTTAATCTCAGCATTGGAAAGGCTCCATCTGACTAACAAAAAATCACAAGCCCTTAAGTCAGGCACAACACTGCTAAGTCTCCCTGTGTCACTCGTGGGGGGCTTTTTCCATAGCTAATTTCCTAATTCCCCCTTGGCTTTCCTTAGAGTGTAAATCAAATGAGATTCAAGACCCTGTTCTCACCCCTTCTTTCCTCTCTTCTTCCTCCTCCTCATCTCTCCATACAGACATTTGTTTTAATGCCTTTTTCCAGGAGGGGCCCCCGTTATTCCGATAAAAAGACGGCACTACAAAAAAAGCCCCCCTCCCATGACAGCGAGTGTAAATCAGCACCCGCTGAGCAATCTAATAGCGCTGCATGGACCTTATATACCGCAGGGCTCCACCAGTCATGCATGGCTGTTATGCATGTGTGCAGAAGTGATCTTTCGAAAAAGAAAAGTCCTATATTGTCTAAAAGTAACTTCCTCTTTGTTTATCTCATGTAAAGTTGATGAAGGGCAATGAGCAAAGGCCCATAAGAGCAAACCCATTGCCCCGAGAAGTCGTAAAAAAGTCCAGTCTGGCTTTTAAATGGCCTTGGTCATTATCTCTCATGAAAAAGCTTCAGTTTATCCAGTCCAACAGGGTTTTAGTGACGTTTCCTGCTTTGGTTGACGGTGACGATGTGGCACAATCAGCAGGCTGGCAGGGTGAGGGGTGGGCAGGGGAGGGGCGAGGATTGGGCTCTCAGTATGTGGCCCCTCAATCCGTCAGACTGCCATCCAACCGGCTCGTCACATCAGGGTGTGTTGGAGATATGCCATCGGCACGCTGCGAGGCTCCGAGCCTTGGAAAGAGATCGAGAGATTTCTCCGCACAGCCCGGGAGCCTCAGATAGCGGAATGGCGGACAAGCATGAAAGCCCCTGAATGGGAGTTATTTGCTTCGTCAAACTCATTCCGACTGTGTGCGTCAATGTTTCTTCTGCTACTGCTTTGTGTGCGTGTCTCTTCTGACATGGCCTTTTATTGTTACGTGACTTCAGCTATAAAAGCACACACACCATGTTTGATTGCATTATGAATCTCATTTACTAATGGTTAAGCATATTAAGATTTTGTAGGCACATTCCGTTCTGGTAACAGCGGCATGTAGGGCGACTGCTTTCAGACTACAGGCCATAATGGCTTTCTATAAGATTTGATAAGATGTGAAATTACATTATTTAGCTACAAAATATATATCTACATGTACAAAATTTATTTTTTATGATGTTACGAGCCGGTTGGATGGCAGCCCAAATATCTTTCAAGCTCCCAGGCTGCTGATATTGTGCAACAATCATAAAGTCAACCAAAGCAGAGAAAAAGCCTGTTGGAAAATAATTAAATGAAATAAAAAAAAATGAAATAAAAGTATGATATTAAATACATATACTATATAATCCAATACAAAGTCCAAGCCTAAAACAAACAAAGCTAAATTGGGCTAAATCAAACAAAACAAAAAGTATGAAAAATGGATATTCATTTTGATATTTGCTAAAGACTATATTTAACAGTATTATGAAATTATTAGTGTTTTTATAAAATAGCTTTAGGTGAGTAAGGTAATATAAATGTAAAAATTGGGGAAATTAGTATGCACAATTAAAAATCCAATATCAAACAATAACAAAAAAAACAACAAACAAAAACAAAATCTGCCAATAATAGATCAGTTATATTGTGCATCCAGACAACACGGTATAGGTGACAAAATAATAAAAAAAACACTGGACAGATTTTTGCAAATATATATTAAATGCAATCTACTTTACAGGAATATGTGCATAGGATTTAACAGATGGTACACAGTGATCAGATTGATATGCAAGTAAGTTTAAGCATTTCATAAATCATTTAGTTTTGCCTTCATAAACTCATCTCCAAGCTGTTATTTAAGTCACGGCAGGAGAGCATGTGTAGATAGTAGCGCGTAAGGGTGAAAGTGCTTCCTATGGAGCAGAGCTTTACTGAGATGCCCATGATTCATAAACCCTAATACGTGACTCATAGTCCTACTACTGACTCACCCTGGAGCGAGGTAGGGTGTGTGTGCATATGTGTGTGTGTGCACGTGCATGCGTCACGCATGTGTGCGTATCTGCGGGAGATCCTCGCCTTCAGTTCATCAGCTGAAATGACAGCGAGGGTCAGTGCTGATGCTGAAACATACTAGCAGGCCTTTGGCTTCGAGCACTTCCCCTCTGGCAGGGGGTCATCACTGTCACTCCCTCTCTGACTCAATGACCAACACACACACACAAACATATATCCCAAGCAGGGCTGGCCAATACATTAAATATTCAAGATATATTCACGGTGGAATGCCTGATGTAAAATTAAGCAACTTTGTGAATGCGGCAATGATTTATTCATGCATTTACTTATATTTGGTCAGTAAATATGTCAATAGATTACTTTCACAATATACTGTGACAAGTGAGCATCAAGTCAGAGATGTTTGAAAAGCATATCTGATATTGGTACAGTTATGTTGTGCATCCATAATACAGTATACTGTATATGACAATTATTTCATGAATCAGTTCGAATGAATCCGCTATCAGCTTCAACTAATCATTTCAAAACACTGATTCAGTGATTTGTTTGCATTATCACTAAAATGTTCATGAAATTTTTCATATATTAAAATGTTTATGTAAAAAGTAAACCTTGACATTTAGGGTGTTATCTTTTCTCATATGTGCATATCAGTGTTGTTGTTAACTAAAACTTATTTTATATATATATATATATATTTTTTTTTTTTCATTTTAATTTAAATAAATCTGAAATAAAAAATTATATTAGATAAAAAACTTAAACTTTTTTACACACAAAAACCCCCCCCACAAATTAGAAATGTTGCATTGGCAACTATTTAAAAAAAACATAAGTTGAAGTTGAAGTAATAAAATTACTAAAAATAACCTGAAAATAAATTAAAGGCTATAAAATCAATTAATCCCGATAAATCGCATCTAACATAAAAGCCTGTGTTTACATAATATACGTGTATGTATTGCATATATATATATATATATTTCTGTGTTTGTGTGTGTATACACACACATATATATATATATATATATATATATATATATACACACATATAGGGTCTCATTCATGAAACATTCGTAAATATACGAGTAAATTTGCGAGTGATTTGCGCGTAAAGAGACCTTCGCGAAAACTCTTCTCCTGATTCACAAATACTTCGTAAACGTCAGATGTGATAGTCAGTGGCGGTTCTACATTGAATTACACCCTGGGCAAGAGCCCCTTCGAGCGCCCCTTCGAGCGATAATATTTTTTCAAAATGCTGTGCAAATATGTACCCGATTAAGGTGAATTAAAATGCAGCCTTATTAATGAGCAAAATTGTTCGGGTGTTAAGCGCACTATTTACGCGTGGCTGGGAGCAGGTGTAGATTTCTTGTGTACCAACTAACATTTGGAAAATACGAACATTTTAATGAATCCGAAAATTTACGCCAGAACCACTTTACACACGATTTACACAAAAATTCGTTCTGCTCGTGTTTCATGAATGAGACCCATATACTGTAAACTGTGTGTGTATATATATATATATATATATATTATATACATATATTTATATACGCAGATATGCACAAACAGAGAATATATATAAATATCATAATAAATATACACACACACACATATATATTTTTTAAACACAGACTTATGTTGGATGCGATTAATCGCGATTAATCGATTTTACAGTCCTAATTTTAATATATAATATCAAGATTTCCTGTAAGTTATCCTGCATACAGGCTCGCACCCTAACATGCATACATTAATGCACAAACCTTAACACACTTTCATAAACGCCTGCGGGCAGCTTGCCCTAAAATTAGTCACCCGGCAGGCCGGCACAGACACATCTCGAACGCATCCATATGATCTATAAATCACTCAAGGACCTTGTGACCTTGTTCTGCAGGATCACCAATCGCTCCAATACCAGCAGATTTTCTTGTCCTAAAAAGCACAAACCCTGGTCCTCATCAGTATGGACGAGAAAGGGTGTGCGCACTGGACGATTAACGCACAATTATCAGGGTGATATTTTATCCGAACAGCACCGGCTGCCATAGACCCTGAGTCGTTTGGCACCGTTTCAGCCTGGCTGCCACCAAGAGGGAGTTTTATATCAATTTACCAAGTCTTCAATGAATGATTTTGGGAGGAGAGAGAAGATTGGGTGAGGGGAGGGAGGTGAAAAAAAAAAAAAAAAGAAAGAAAAAAACTTTGCTCGCGTAAACTCGCAAAAACAAGCAGCCGCCATCCTCGGCTTTGTGTGTAATTAAATTCAATAAATAAGCAAAGGTGAAGAAATAAATCAAGTGGAAACTGATGAACAACAGGAGATTAAATGCCATTGAGGCGTGCAAACAAATATTTCAATACCGTTTTTAATAGAGGACGCGCACACACATGCACACACACATTCCGCCCTCTCGCCACAGCTGTTGAGCACTGCAGCAATGCACATTCACCCAAAATAATAATCACCATCATCATCATCATCTACAGCACCAGAGGCACAACACACACACAGTCAGCCTTCCATAGTGAGTGCGTCATCTCTTCCAAAGGAAGAACACAAGTCTTTATTAATGACTATCGAAGTTGCAATTAACACTGAATAATACATGAACTACAGCTGTGCAAAGCTGAATAAAGCTGGTAATTAGGTGCTAAAGAGGAGGGGGGAAAATAGCTCCAGTGAATATTAATGAGCTCATTAAAAGCAACAGGAACTAGTAAACTGAAGTAAGGACCGCCCACTTGCACCGTCCATAAAGTAGAGACTCTTTCTAGATTTATACCGTGGCTATAACATCTCAAATGTCGTCTTTTTGCGCTGCCTGCAGATTACCGTAATAATCATAATATGCGTGCACACTATTTTCATTGCGATTAGCTTGATGGGAGTTCTAGCTAGTGTTATGTCGTAATGCTTAATATTTGAAACAACCCAATAAGAACATCCTTGTCTGGAATTCAAATTGGTCTTACGTTTAGTCTTTAGAAACAATGGGAACAATAGGAAAACTAAATATTATTAACTTTAGTCTTAAGTTAGAAAATTAGAATTGTATTCGTATGAATGTTTCATGAATCCGGCCCCTGCTAGAAACTGAGCTCTTAACTCTTTCCCCGCCAGCGTTTTTGAAAAAAGTCTCCAGCCAACGCCAGCATTTTTGATGATTTTCACAAAAGTTTCATAGCCCCCAGGATATTTTGTTGTATGAATACCTGAACATGCAATGTCAAAAGAAAGAACAGAGCCTCTGATTTTAAACAAAAAAAATACGTTTTATAGCTTAATTTCTTTTTTTTTTTACCAAATGTGGGTAACATTCATTTAAAAAAGCAACATTTTGAGCAAAAAGCTGAGAAAAATCAAGATTTTTGCCAAAGACTACGTCCAGATCGGATTCAGAACGATGATAAAAACATACATGGACTAGATCGAGTCCATCAACACCCCTAATGCTTCACAGTCCTATAGCAATTCACTATTTTGATTCATATGCCGTTTAATGTTGATGATCGCGTTATTTTACATAAGCATCTGCTTACATATGATATCGCTTGTTTCTGCTTCTTCTTCGCCTGTGTTTTGATCAGTAGATTCAGTACTCTTTCAGAAGATGAGTAATAGCCCCCCCTACCGTATAACAGTAAAAATACGGAAAGCCGGAAATTTCCCTCAATGGCGGGGAAAGAGTTAAAGTCAACATGACATGATTTTTTTATTATGCAGTTCTCATGTGCACTGAATATTAACATGAAGCGGGGCTTCATTTTATCTGCCACAATTCACAATTTGAACAGCGTGCAAAGTTAGCAGAAAAATCATTTCAGGTGATGAATCATGCACAAAAAGACTAGGAATAGTTAACAGCTCACTGGAGACAAAGATTATCAGTAACGACTTCAATTATGGTCTGTTTATCTCACAAAACCACTGTATGGTTTCAAAAGACTTGTAATATAACAGACAAGTCATTCAAATCAGTTTGCTGAAACATTTATTGTACTTTTAAGTATGTTTTGTAGCCTGGAAGTTTGAGTGCCTTCTCACTTTAATTTCCACAAAAGAAAAAGTCATACAAGTTTTAACTGAAATGACACGAGGGTGAGGAAATGATGACAGAATTTTTATTTTTGAGCTATCCCTTTATAAAAATGAAAAGGGTACATTTTGAATTAATGTTGTCTTCAACTAAACCTACAATAAAATTCTTAAACAAACAACCACCAAATTTGGCTGAACTTTAGTTTTGGATCTGAGCTGAGAATCTATCAAAGATTGGCACTTTGAATGTGGGAGTCTTTATTCATTTCAACCTGTGGTGAGTTCTTACTGAATGATCTTTTGACACACACATACATTTCTTCTAAGGGTCAGCTTTTGCTGTCCTGCATGTGTGTAGAACCATTTAAGCGTTCCTAGTGAAAGGTTTTCAGAGAGAAATACAAGTTAATAAAAGGTAAAAGTGGGCTGCTTCTGAAGGTACTCCATTCAAGGCTTGATGATTTGTGGTGCCCTTATAAACGGCAAAGGTTTTTGGTTACTTGTGTAAGATTGACCTCATATAACTTTTATACATTTTTTAAGTTCACCATAACATCCCTCCTAAAAGTATAAACAGCCTGTAAATGACTACAAATGATTAGTTGAAGCTGAAGTGTATAATTTCACCATTGGAATTTCAAACCGGTTTCTCAAATCTGCCACTGGTTGATCAAAAAATAATAATAATAGTCCCGCCCCCAAAACTCACACTATTGGCTGAACCACTGTTGCAGAGTAATTGGTCATTATAACAGTCCTTTTAAAAGTGTGAATAATAAATAATTACAAAAAAATGTTAGTTGTAGCTGAAGTGTGTACTTTCACTGAATGGAACTGAAACAAATAATGACCGTTTTCAAACAGGTTTCTCAAACTCCGCCGTTGATACGCTGACATGATAAGCTGACTCTGAGTGACTGTTGCTATGTCAGGCTGGCCGGAAAACAGAAACAATAATTGTGATAACTGTCACTCTGAGACACGTAGGATAGGAGGAAGTGTTAAAATCCAACATGAAATAAAACAATTTTACTTTATTTACTTATATAATTCATGTTTTCAGTCTTAAAAGTCGGCATGAAATGAAAATCCACCCTATCTATTTTATAAACACATGTTATTGATCTTACGGCTCACATTCAGATCTGCCTCCATCCAATCAACTATCGATGGATTGAACCAAGCTCCCACCCTACATTTTTTTTCTTTTTCAATAATTAATTTCACTCAGATGTACGTCACAATATAGATAAAAAGATCTGCCGCTACTTCCATTACATTAAGACTTGAACATTTTATTGGTATGTTATTCCAAAGAAAAAAAGGTTGTCTTCGTAGTCTTAAATCAAAATACAACTTGCTTATTGCCTCTGAAACAATTTTTTTCCAACGATGTAACTATTGAATAAATGTTAAACAATAGCTAAATAGCATTCTAGTACAGTATATAACACCCAACAATTTCCAATTTCACTCTGAAATACATCAAATTAAGTAAGTAAAATGAGTTGCAAACAACACTTCACGAGTTTGAACATCAAATCTTTTTTGTACACTTCATCTTCAAGTGAGTTTTGACTACTTAACATGGGAGACACAGTGGCAGCGGCTTTACTCAGGTTACCACTTTAGGTTAAAAGTTATTTACTCTTACTCAGACCACAGGCTGCTCATTGCAGTCCTCTACAAAAAACATTCCCCTCACGTGCAAAAGTTCCAATGGGCAACTGCGCTGAGGTCTTCCTCAGCAACAAACTCGGACTCTGGCACTCTTGAGTGCGGTCATTGCAAAAACTTCCCGTTCATTTATTACTTTCTATTGCTTTCGATAGACTCCGCCAAGGCCTGGGATTGAAACTGCAAGGACGAAATCACTTTCCCTTGGCCCTCGGCTCCCGGCGGAGAACACAGATCCCTTGCTCCCCTCCTTCTCCCCACTTTCTTTTTCACCAGTCTCAGAACAGCTGCTCTCTCCATATTATCTATCCCCCCTTCGTTGGCCTGCCCTTTTCTTCTAATCCTCACTCCCGCATGTTATAGACGCTCCGCCCGCTTTGGCGGCTATACGGAGTTGTTGTTTTGCTGCTGGCTGGCATTTGTCTATTGTTCGACTAAGTTTTCAACTCCCTTGATACAATAAGATGGATTTTGACTTAGCGTGCCAGTTTGTTCAAAAGGAGGCTGAAGGCCGCATCAAGAGTTTGGACTGGTAATTGGCTTGTCCTTTAAATTGTGCCTTTTGGAGCCACTTCCCAGCATCAAACCCTTAAATGACAAAATACACAACAAAATTGAAAAACGGGGAATATAAAAATAAAATATAATCGGAATTATTACCAAAAACTATAATAGTATATTATTGATATGAAGGGTGTGTTCACACTTGGCATGTTTGGTTCGATTAAAACGAACCCTGGCTCTGTTAGTGCGGTTCATTTGAATAAGTGTGAACGCTGCCATCTGAACCCTGGTGTGCACCAAACAAGTGGACCGATGCCGCGGAAAAGATGGGTCTCGATCCGTTTCCAAACGAACTCTGGTGCGGTTCGAAATGAAATATGAACGCAACACGGCCCAAAGACATGAAAACGAACCAAAAACAGGAAGATGAGACCCTAAAAAGGACAGAATGCTCACGCTTACCTGATTTTTCTCGTCATAGTCGCGATGTAGCCTGCCACAGTTCGGTACCGCGTCTCCTCGCAGCAGATCTTCGTTTGTGTGTGTGACGGAGGGATTCCTGCCGCTGTTTTGACTCCTTTACACATCTTAAAAGCTCTTCACGAGTTCTCAGCTGGTCAAAATACCATCATATATAGACTACGCACATACAGCGAGCGCATTTATCCCAGAACACAGGATTGTTTTGGATGTTCGGTAAGTTCCGTCACGAAATATACGTAATAAAAGCCGACCAATCAGGTTGTGAACATATTCGTATGCCTTTAGGTTCGGTGTTAAAATGTCAATGTGAGCGCTAAGCGGATCAGGACTAAATGGGTTTTTTTTGGGTCCGGACCAAACGTACCAAGCGAACTGAACTGCAAGTCTGAACACAACCTTAAAATAACACTGATTCGGTTATCATTTACTCATTCTCAAACGGTATAAAAAAGGAAGTAAAGTCAAGTCAAAGCAACAGAGAACGTGCCACAAAAGCCACAGCTTGCACGGCCCTCCCACTTATTGCATTAATGAAGTGCACTCTGACCTCTAACACAATGGCCCAGAGCCTGGTAGTCCATCAGCTTTTATTGGACTCTGGTAAATCATGTCTTGCACTGGGCCCTTTGCTGATCTAAATCATTGTAATGAAATGCATGATGTCAATGCGCTGGCCAGAGCTAGGTATGAAGTAGCTAAAATAATGCTATATCGATTTGAAAGCGCAGAAAACATTCGTATCTTCAAAGCAAGAATTTAAAAGTGTGACAAACTGTCACTGTACTGTACTGATTTACAGTACAAGAAATAAATCTTTTAGCAGAGTTTTTAAAAAACAGTTAAATGAAGAAGTCTGGAGTCCTCATCAGCTAATTTGCATTCTGGTCAATGAAAACCACTGTAAATTTTCTGTTGGGTCATTCCGTGTCAAACCAACCAAAGTATTGAATGCCATGGATGAATATTTACTGCGTAATCCACTATTTTGTGGAGGGGGGTCAAAATGACAATTTACCCCTGAGATTTGGACTAACTTTATTTGATTTTTTTTACAGATAGATATTTAGGCATATGAATAAAATCTGTTGACCTAAGCAATCCTTGTAGCATTATATGCCAATGTAGTTGTGTTCTGATCTAAACGCATGGTCTAAAGCGCACGGCACAAGTGCACTTAAGTCTGAATCCACTTCTGCTAGTTTTTAACGACGGGGAAAATGGTCGGCGCGCGGCGCATGGTCTAAAAGGGTTGTCTCTATTCTCTTAATGAGTATTGGGTGTGTTTTGGGCGTAACGTGCAATAAACCAGTCAGAGTCTCATCTCCAATTCCCTTTAAAAGCCAGTTGCGCTCGCGCCATGGCGGATTCGCTATTTACATGGTGGAATTTGAAAGCGGAAAAACTGAACGCTTCTTTAGTGAGGAAACGGATCTGCTCGTGTAATAAACAGTGTGCGCACGTAGTGCACCCGCCTATAGGCGCTTGGTGCACAGCGTTGGTGCACAGATGGGTGCAAATGTATTTGCTATTTAAACAACGTGGCGCAGGACGCGAAAATGATAACTGCGTCGGGCTGAAACTAGCAAAGCACACTTGCGTCGCGCCTGGCGCTGCATTCCACCGAGTGTATGATAGGGCCCAAGATCTTACGGATTAAAGAATGAACCGCTTGTTATAAAATCTTCCTGGTCCACTGACATTTATGACATCGTTATAATAACATTCTTTAACTCTACAATATGTAAATCCACTTCACCAGATAATGCTCTTTGACAGCGATGCCACAGAAATATGCAGATTTACCGCAAGTTCAAACGCAAAATTCTAAAGATTCTTTTTGGTGTTAAATTACTTTCAAACAGGGCCTCATTTATCTTCTTTCACTCTCACAGTCTCTCTGAAGCTCTCTATGGGCTCTGATCACTAATCAATACAAGTGTCACATTGTGGCGGTCCTTCGCCTCTAGCAGCAGTTGACGATTCAGAGCTTCATTATGTAAAATCCATTAAACGCCTTGGTTTCAGCCATGTGGACTCCATAGAAGACACTTCTCAAGAAGGCCTTATATCACGATGGAATAAAAACTTAGCTTATCCAATTTATTCAGTTGCCACGATCAGCAACATCTGGAAACGCTGTGAACCAACACAACATATCTTGTTTGGTTTTGATTTGGCTTAATAACCCTGATCAGTTTGGGCATCAGTCATGGTGGGTTTTTCAGGCTCATCCAAGGCTTTTCCCTCAGGGAGTTGTTCACCTGCTTACAGGGTTTTCCCGCTGCTGCATCATGGTTCTAATTTGCCTGATTAGCTAAAACAAACTCCACGCTTCTTGATGTGCTCCGCCGATTTATCATGGTCAATCTGCATGTCATGTAGTTTACGGGGATAATCCAATATGAAGAATGTAAGGGAGTTGGTCCATACACTGCACATCGACGAGAAACAAGATACATCTGTGATAGTGGAGTCATTTAGTAAAGAAATCATTTTATCATCTCCATAGAAAATGGAGCCCTTTAAATTTTTATCTTTAAAGGAATATTCCAGGTTAAAGGGTAAAAATAAAATAAAATGTATTTAAAAAAAAAGTTTTTACAAAAAAAATACTAAATTAAATTAAAATTAATAATAATAATAATATTTCATAATGAGTTGTAAAACAGTCCACTTATTTTTTAACAATTATTTAAAATAAATAATACTAATAATAATAAAAATTAGTAATAATAAATAAATAATAATTATGATAAGTAGATTGTTTTACAACTGTTTTTAAAAACTGAGTCATATTAATACAAATAATAATAATATTTTGTAAAAAAAACTTTTCTTTTTTTGAACAATTATTAAACATAATAAGTATTATTATTATTATTATGACTCAGTTTGTAAAAACAGTTGTAAAACAATCTACTTATTTTTTAACAAATATTAAACATAAAAAAATACATACTAACAACAATAATTATTATAATTATTATTACTACTACAACTATTATTATTATTATTATTATTAGGAATAATAACAATTGTGATTTTTTTTAAAGAAAACTCAGTTTGTAAAAACTTAGTTTGTTAATGTTTTAACAATTATTAAATAATAATAATAGTTATTATTATTATTATGTCTCAGTTTGCAAAACAGTAAACTCTTTTAAATGATAAAATTATAACAATATAATAATAGAAGACAAAGGAGAATTAAAAATTATAATTAAAAAAAAGTATTCTCAGTTTGTTTTTACACCCACATAATAATAATAATAACAACAATAACAATAATTATGACTGTTTGTAAAAAAAACTAATATAATAATTATTATTACAACTCAGTTTGTAAAAACAGTTGTAAAAAGTAAACTTTATATTTAACCTGTTAAGCTTCAAGCCCATTTTTGAAAAATCCCCAGATATGGCATTCCCAAACTGAAACAGATACAGTTCATGAACCCTTTGTACTAAAAGCACAAGTAAGATCTCATTTGAAAGCTGACACCTGGAAGTTTATTGTAAATGTAGAATTAATTATTGTCATAATGAAAAAAAAATAGTTATAAATAGCTTCAAAGTTTTGTAAAGTTATTATACATTTATTTTTATGAAACATCTTCATGAAAATAAAATTGAAGTTGGCATTGTAGCAATCTAGAAATGCACTGCAGCTAAAGCCACATGTCTAACCATGTTATATTTAAAATCTGAAGATGATAAGTCTAAAACTCTGTATTTAGTTCAATGTTTTTCAAGATCATGTCATATGACTTTATTTTGATTAGACTGGTGTTTATTGTCATCTTATAAGCATCTATTCAGTCTATTGCCTCTATTGTTTTGTGATGCAAAAACGAGTCCCATTCAGTCTCAGGCTCCCCTGCACATATTCACACCTCTCCAGCCTGTTTATTGCTCTAAATATGCTTTTCTTTTGTCTGCATTATAATCACTAACGACTAGCAATTCACACTGTTTCAATCCCTCATTTATTTTATAAAAGTTCTCACTTCACAGTGAAACTGTATCAAATGCCCTTTTTGAAAAACGAAACATTTCAGTAAGCATTCTTATTTAGAAAAAAAATCATAAAAATTACATCGAAGTTAGGTAGCAGGTGCTCAGTACTAGCTAGCATGTTAGCTTAGCACACCATCAATACACGACAATTTATGAGAATAAAACTATGTTTGTGCTCCAACTTACTTTATAGCGCAAGTCGAGTGTTTTAAATAACTTTCTGTAATCTGATTTGGCTTCAGATAAAAAAATCAGATAGAAAATATATTATTTTATTGTATTCTGCACAATTTGAAAGTCTATCTCGATTAGCATTACATTATACATATAATCTATTATTATGAAAATACCTGACATGACTCGAAGAACACAGGTAAATCAAATATCATTGCAATCATGTTTATTGTCTTCAAAACATCTTTATCTGCACTTTACAGCGATCTCGGATAGCTTTGTTTATGTGTCAGGACTTCCTGAATGTCACATGATTATGGCTCTTCTTCATGTGATCCATATATGGACTTTACTGTGCAAACAGCGCCCCAGACTGTTAGTATTGATAACACAGTACATCAGAGTATACAGCGCTCAAAATGATTACATCGACGCATTTGGGTATAAATTCAATAAATATTATTCCTGTCTATAGAAGTCTGATGTAAACCTATGAGAATCTATCAATATTTCTCCAAATCTGCACATGTTTGAGCTAAAAGCCCTGAGGGACGTTGTTTTGTGAATCGCTGTCATGACGATCGCACGGGAGTTTTTTTCTGAATGAGAGCAGCTGACGCTCATAATTCACATTAAAGGTAACGACTCATTTTTTTATTTCATAACTCCTGACACAAATTAAGACATAACTGTCACTATAAGTTTCACAGAATACAATAGTGGTCAAATACTGAAACTTGAGTCTTATATCGTTTTAATGATGTATAGTTTGTCAAGTTAATCACATTAAATATGATAGTAACTTTGAACTATTTAAAAAAAAAAACGCTTCAGAGCGCCCACGCACTGGTGACGGTTAACAGGTTAAACAATTATATAATAATAATAGTAAATAAAGTTTTCAGTTTTTTATTATTATTTTCTATTATAACTCAACTGTTGCCTTTAAACCGGGAGTATTCCTATAAAAAAAACATGAATAAAAATGTCATTGAGCAAAATGTATAAATGTGACAATGATGATAAAAAGAGAAGACGGGGTGTATTATTATCTGAGACAACACAAAGATTTCGAACACAAAGGCCGATTACAAGACACATGTAAACCGCCTTTGACGAACAAAGGGCATAATCGTTCTTTTGGCTTGCCGATTTGCATTAATATCATTGTCATTAGTCATTATGAGGTCAAAAAAGACACGACTGTGACAAGAACCGCGTTTCTATCGTGTTCAATAAGACGGGGGGAATAAACAAAAGATAGAGGCCAGACACCTTAAATAGCGCGTCACATTCTTCACAAGAGGAAACAGAGCTAGTATTCAAGGGAGAGTCTCGCTGCAAAATATCATCAAAACAAAGAGATTCAGAGAATCCCTCGCAAGCCGTCTTTGAGGAGGGAGAGAAATCTCACATCTCTGACAGCCTTTGTGAGGGCAGCCTGTCTGTTTGTGGAGCGCAGGGGGTTTGGGGGAGGTGGGCTGATAGCAGCACGTGCTGCTGCTGCTGCTGCTGGTATCTCTGAACTCGGCTTCAAAGGCATGTTTTGGCAGAAGCTTTCATACCGTTACACGCTGGCCCACTGCTGCTCTCCCGAGAGGAAAGACAGACAAGGAACACGAGGAGTAGAGAGATGGGCCGTAACGCCTCATCTACACGCAAGTTTGAAAGTCCCGGCGTCTTGGAGTTAGTATAAATATTAGTTTATTGCAGTTTGTTTGCAAAGAGCCTACTTTTATATTTGAACATCACGAATGGGAATCATAACGTTCTTAATCTGCTTAAGGGACTCAAATCACGATTATTTTAGTATTGGAATTATTTGTATTACTATATATTATTAATAAGGCAAGACACCCCAGGTAAATAGGGTAAAAAAAACGAAAAAACTAATAGATATCACCATACTTCACCAGTTGATTGATTACATTCATAATTACAAAAAAAAAATGTATTACAAGTTTTCTGAAATGTTAAACATGCAAATGAGGTGTTATCTAATTAAATATGCACTAATTTGCATAAATGTATAGAACAAAAATCTGAGTCAGGTTCAAAATTCTTGTTTAATTTATATATATATATATATATATATATATATATATAATAGTCAGAGGTTTTTACAGATGGGATTTTGGATATCTCTATTTATCACTTTTTTCAGAAAATACTGTCAACAGCCAAAAAATAAATACAATTTCACTTTTTTTTAGGATTAAAATGTTGTATAAAATCAGGAAAATTGTAATTGAATAAACCCCTCTGTAAAAACCTTCAGAATATAGATAAGAAGTGGAGATTTCTGGCTCAATGTATAGGAATAAAAACTAATTTTGAGAAAACAGCCTTTAAAGATATATACTGTAATTGAAATCTACAGACGCAAATAGATCAAGTACTTTTAAAGATACAGTTAAAAGTGTATTTTGGATGTTTTCTTTCCACTAGTCTGAAAAAAACACTTTATGAAAAGCCAAAAAAGCCCAAAATTGACACATTTTGCCTGTAGTGTCTCGCCTTAAACTGCCAACTTTTTTTCTTTTTTTTTCAATGTATTATTATTAATTATGACTCGGTTTGATAAAACAAAATGTCAACTCATTTAACTCAACTTATTATATATTATTATTTATATATGTTTTAACTCTCGATTCTGAAACCTATCAAACTTAGTCTTTGAAATTCTTGATTTTAATCTAAGAACCCAAAGTTGATACAAAAAGATACTTTGCAAAACGCTGCGACTTTGAAAAACGGACAGACTTGTCCCATCACCGCACTCGATACATTTTCTTGCACTGTTCCCTGCAAAAAGCTGCAGGTTAGCGCGGTTGGGCGGATGTTTAAGGGGGTCACGTAGGAGTGATGGATTAAAATATCTGTACCAAATGAACCCTGTGTGGACACAGCTGTCTCGGCCAGAATGAAAGTCATTGCTCAGAGGGCCGGCGACTGGGCAGCGCAGTGCGGAAAAGTCTAAATGAAACCAGCAATCCCTTTGCTGGTAACTTGCCCTTTGGCCTCCTTTTCTTCTTTGACCACGCAACTGTTAATCATCATGCAAGTTCCTACAAGATTGAAAAATAATGGAAGGAAAATTAAAAAATGAGAGGGTTTGAGGATAGCAAAGGTGCTAGATGTGACGTCTCAGTCATCTTGTATGAATATTTTGGAGATTTTAATGGGGCAAATCACAAAGAATGAACCGTGCCTACTGATAGAGGTGTTTATTTGCAGACGTTTTCTTATGCAGATTTTTACCTAGTACAGACAAAACATAATAGAACTAAAAAACAAAACAAAACAAAATTAGCAAAACAAAATACCCCCCCAAAAAAATACATAAATAAATTAATCAACAAACAAAACACAAAGTAAAAAAAAAAAAAAAAAAAAAAAAAAAAATTATTAAAAAACAAACAAAAACAAAACAAGTTGTGTTTTAGTACTGGTAGAATAACTGGTCCTAACCGCTGAAACGTCTTTTCACTGAAAAATACGTGTCTACTGTAGTCCAATTCACTTTTAGTGAATCAAATTTTAGTGAAAAAATTTAGTAAAACATATAAAAAAAACCAGAAAGTAAAGTTTGTCAGGACAAAAGCCCGGTTTACACCTGGTTTAAGATGCGTTTTGGTCGATCGGATCACAAGTGGGCGGCGCTAAATTCAGGTGTAAACGGGGTCTAAAACATTTTTAGCTTGTCCACTTTCAACCTCTTCCAGAGGTTGTCGAAAACGCTTTCGACTCGATTGCTTTCAGTGTAAACGTTCCTGTGGTCGAATGAGTTCGAACAACCACAAAAGACCGGCTACTCTCCGCCTACTGACTTAATGCGTAAACATTAATAGACGAGCGCTAGCCAGACGGGATTTAAACTTTGTCGGCTGAAGACCCAAGTTTGGTTTGAAGATGAAAAACGTACCAAGCACAATGTTCTCTCACTATTCCTGATTTCTAACACACACTCGCAGCGTTCGGCGTGGTCTTGTGTTTGTCAGAGCAGAAACAAAAGCTGATGCTCTCTGTATGATTTTCCGTCACCTCCAGACACGTTTATATGTAAATTGCGCAAGTTTATTTCATCCATTAGATCAAAATATCTGAAAAAGCCCATACATTTACCCGCCCCATACATAGACCCTTACCTCAAAGAAATCAGGACAGAATCGGTTGAAAGTGGACAAAAGAGACACCAGGTGTAAACAGGAATCTGTCTCCTAAACTATTGTGAGCCGATCGACCAAAATGCTGTAAACAGGGCCTTAAGCTTCCTAGCATGTTTTAGCATGTTGTTAGCAAGTTATATCACATTGTTAGCATGTCTTCGCATGTGTCTAACATTATTTTGTAGCATGTTTTGATACATTGCTAGCATGAATTAGCATGTTGCAAGCATTTTAGCATGTTGCTAACATGAAATTACCATGTTAATAGCATGTCTTACCAAATTGTTAACATTTTGCTAACATGTTTTAAAACATTGCTAGTGTTTTAACTTTCTACTAGTATGTTTTAACACATTGCTAACATGTTTTAGCATGTTGCTAGAACGTTTTAACACATTGCTAGCATGATTTATCATGTTGCTAGCATGTTTTAACACATTGCTAGCATTGAATTAGCATGTTGCTAGCATGTCAAGCCTACATAAAAAAGCTGCCACTTATCTGATAGGTCAGGTATGTGGATTTCACACATTTGTAATCGCTTTCGAATTCGCTCACGTTCAGAGGGGAGGGAAGGGAGGGGAGAAGGGGGTCACAGTAACTCGTTTTGGGAGGCATGGCCCGTAAATGCCACCCCTTGGCGCCGGCCCTGAATTTATCCCTAAAGATATAATTATAAAATACAACCAGCAAATCAGATACAAAACACTGGAAGACCCCCCGTGAATCTTCCATTGCTTTCAACACCAGCTGAAACCCACAACAAAAGAACGACAGACCCAGCTGAGTCTTCATCTCGCATATTTCTTTTCCTTTCTCTGTCTCTCCTTCGAGACGCACATGACGCCGTCCTCCCCCTCCTAATTTGTTCCTGTTTCCTTTCTTCTTCCACATCTCTTCTCTTTCAAGCTTTCTCTTCCCTCCCTCTGCCTGGATATTTCTTTTTATATTTCTCCTTGCTCTTCTCTCTTTATCTCCGCTTCATACGGAATAACTGTGCGCTGGGGTGAGGATAATGAGGTTGTTCATCCAGAACTTCAAACCCGAGTCTCTCCGCCCGATTCTAAAAACAATTCTAATCCCGGAACAAATATTCTGACATACAGACGCAGAGGCGAGAAAAGGTGTGTGCGATTCCTTGTGTCACATTTTCCAATTCAAGCATTAACAAAACAAATGCAGAATACATAGAATAAACGACCAGCATTTATTTATGTGAGAAGTGTTGCGAATTTGAAAAGGGGGTTTCACGTACAAATGACTCGAAAGGTTTCCATCACAACAGAATTTGAACTACTCATTTATTGTTCTCCAGTAGCGAGCAGATGTAAATAAATATCTATACATAAAAATGAAAGGTAATTAAAAAGAGTGAGCGAGAAAGATTGATAAAAAAAAGAGAGTGATTTCCCATCATGCTAAATTGGCCGGCCAACATATTGTGCACACAGGCCCGTTAATAGTGGCAGGTTTGTAATTGTAATTGCAGTCAGTAGGGGGAAAAAACCATGATGCTACATTGCCCTGCCATATTTACCATAAAGCAGATTAACATGATGTAATTACCACAGCTTGGCCTGTTTAAACAGTATACATGAGATCTATCATAACAAAGAGGTCTAATATGCCTGGAGAGAGTAATCTATTATCATTTCCATGCAAAATGATAGTTGCAAGTACATTGCATGCTTTTTAGAGGCCATAAAAAAAGATTAATAAATGTATATATATACATATATTATATTAAGATAATATAATCACTAAAATGCAATATATATCAATGCAATAATAAATTAATGAATTAATCTAAACTATATATATATATATATATATATATATAATTCATATATTA
Organism: Rhinichthys klamathensis goyatoka; assembly: GCF_029890125.1. Taxonomy (NCBI): domain Eukaryota; kingdom Metazoa; phylum Chordata; class Actinopteri; order Cypriniformes; family Leuciscidae; genus Rhinichthys; species Rhinichthys klamathensis. Next base: position 1,105,156 of record NW_026606664.1, on the reverse strand, counting down.
AATTAATATATATGACATATAACATAATATTGATTACGTTAATGCAATACAAAAAATTATTTAAATATAATAATAATATCATATCTAAAAATATATTAATAATTTAATATAAACTGCATATTTACAGACAATATATCTTATTAAATATTGATTTATAATCATTTATAACTAATATATATATATATATATATATATATATATATATATATATATATATATATATATATATATATATATATATACGAATTATATTACACAATAAATAAATCGTAAGGGCTCGTTCTGTATTTATGGAATGGACCACCGGAGGAAAATAGGGGAGGGTTCATGTCTTTTTATTCTTTGTTGAGGGGAGGGTCATCCAACTTTTTTTTGTCTAAGCGGAGGGTCACCCAACTTTTGTATTCATGAAAAGAGCAACAATTCAAAGTGGCTTGTTTGGTGCATATTTTTCCATGTAGGTCCATGTAGCTCTCTCAGTCTCGGCCCCCCATCGCTAGCAGATTGGTCTGACCCAACAAATATCAGACGCGAAAGATAAAGTCCAGTTTGGGGCTGTTTGACAGTGCGCGCGCGGGACGTACGCGCTCAGAAAAACTGCATCATGTCACATGTTTACCCGGCAAAGCTTTAAAGTACGAGCAAATAATGAACTTTTGTGATTGCGAATAAGGGCAGTGTCCTGTGAGTGTAACTCTACCGCTGCACTAACATGTGCAAAACTACAAAACTATTTATTCATCGCACAGACCAATCTTTTCGTAGATATATGTCGCACTGTACAGCCCTATACAGGACCCTTTTTTAATGAACGTTTGGTGAAGGTCTACTAGGCATAGAGATATCTGAACATCTTTGCCAAGCGCAAACCAGTACAGAAGTAATCAATAAATTATCGGGGAGGGTCATGCCTTTTTTCCCAATCATTTTGGAGGGTCATAGAAAAATGTATTGCTGGCAAAGGGAGGGTCAAGTCTATTTTGACTATAGATCTCAAAACTCCTCCGGTAGCCCCTTAAATAAAAAACGAACAGTCCCTAACACACCAACTATTCCTCTCTTTAAAATAAAAAGTGATTTGGCTGGCGACAGTTTCCGAAAACCGGGATCAGGAGGGTGAAATGAAACAGACAGCTCTCTCTCCTTGTCATCACGTCCGTAATCACAACTCTTGTTTGGCTATCGACCGCGGGCCGCTGTAATTCTGCCGTGTGCGTCCAGGGCAGGAGGAGGCGAGCGCACGTCTGCCGTAGACAGGCCTTCTGCTGTAATGGGGAAGCTGTAGAAATGAGCCCGTGTGCTGTTGTACTTTAGGGCAGTTCATCTCTGCAATGAATAGTCCCCTATGGGCCGGATGCTTAATGGCATTTATTAATAGAAGCATGCAGCCAGTAGTTTGGGCCAGAGCCCTCTGAGAGCCCTTTATTAAAGTGTCTGGACATAAGGAGGTAGAGAGGAGAGAGAGAGAGAGAGAGGAGAGAGAGAGAGAGAGAGAGAGAGAGAGAGAGAGAGAGAGAGAGAGAGAGAGAGAGAGAGAGAGAGAGAGAGAGAGAGAGAGAGAGAGCAGAGAGAGAGAGAGAGAGAGAGAGAGAGAGAGAGAGAGAGAGAGAGAGAGAGAGAGAAACTGCAAATGTGCAAGTATATTGATTGTTCAGCAGAGGAGAGAGTGTGTAGATCGCTGTGTGTGTATCAGTGTGTGAGACGGCAAGAAAAATAGATAGGAAGGACAGCCCCAAGCATTGGTAGTGACAGAGATTAAGGTAAACTAAAGCCTGACTGTCAATCTCACTGCTTTTACTAATTGCCGTTGTGCTACCGGTCCAAAAGCTCAAATGTTAAAGGGTTATGTACGTAAGCCAACCAAAATAAAAATTCTGTCATCATTTACTCACCCTCATGTCTTCTAAACTCAGATGTTTAGCTGAATGTCCAAGCTGCAGTTTTCCATACAGTGAAAGTGAATGGTGACCACGGCTGTCACGCAAGACTTCATTGAATAATGCTTCTTCATACGTAGTTTCAGAAGACTGGGAGAATAGAGTATGACTTGCATTAAGTTCTTTTATAGTTTTTGTCTTTTTTAAGCTTGCCACCTCCAGTCCCAATCCACTTTATTACGGAAAGTCATACAAGATTGGAATGACATGAAGGGGAGTAAATGATGACAGAAATTTCATTTTTGTGAGAACTATTCCTTTAGTTCATTAATCTGAGAAAAATTATATGCATGCATGATGACTGTATATGAGGTGAAACATTGGTAGCTGGATCAAAAATGTACTAATGAAGGAATCCTTTCAAATAGGGATGCACCGATCCACATTTTTTCACTTCCGATCCGATACCTGAATTTGGATATCGGCCGATACCGATTCTATTCCGATACCAGAGCTGTGTTTGCTTTAATATTATTATTATCATTATTGTTGATTTTATATGATGTTGAAATAAACTCCTCTCAACAGGCAAGTATGATATGTACGTATGCATGTATGTCCCAAAAGGCAACTTTAGGTAAGTATAAGTCAGAAAAACAGGAAATCCTGTTCCAGAAAAAAATCCCATTCTGAAAACAAATATGGAACTGTAAGGGTTTCAAATTGATTGTCATGTCAATATTTATTACATTCACAAAATGTCAAATACTTGAGTCTTGAAATATAAATAAAGTGCAAGTGTAAACATCTCACACACACACACACACACACACACACACACTAAAACAGTGTGCATCTGAACAGCACAAATCAAGTACACTGGCTCTTGTAGCATCAACAAATCAAGGTTTTAAAATGTCAAATATTAGAAATATAAGAAAAGTAAACATCCTTGCACACTGAGTCCGAAATTTTCGTATGCGTTTTTTTGTATTTGTGATTCGGTGGCTCTGAATTGTCAAAACACCATTCAAACTGCTTGCTATACGGATGCGGAAAACGCAGAAAATCGGAGAAAATTTCGGACTCCGTGTGCAAGGGCCTTAACACACACACACACACACACACTATCTATCCATAAAACGGCTCCCGTTGTCTTTCTGCTCCCTGGCTAAAAATCCTTGTGCTCTTTAACCTGGTGCTTTTTTAAATGTTTGACTGCGTTCGTTCTGTGTTGACCGACGCGAGTCCACACAGCGGACATAATGCTGCTCAATGCTTTCCTGCTAGCTGGCTGCAAACTGCGGAATGGATTTCCTGAGCGGAGGCGTGCCTCATAACTCTGTCTCTCATTGAGCCACGCCTCCGTTCAGGAAATCTATTCCACATTTTGCAGCCAGCTAGCAGACTAGACGGCGGGAATCACTTTTGGAGTCATTTCAGCAGACAACGTTAAAGCGCAGACATGGCTCATGGATATCGGATATCTCCGCAGGTTGGATCGGGAAAATCCGATACGTGAATTACGCTGGTATTGGTTCCGATACCGATACTGGATCGGATCGGCCCCATCCCTACTTTCAAATAAAAAAAATTGACAGAAAAATCAACAAATTATTGCCAAGTAAGACTCCCAGAAGCAAAACAGAGCAAAACAAAACAAAACATAAAACAAAGCAAAAACACAAAATATTTACGAACTATTTTTATTTTTCCCAGGAGAAAATGTTTGAACTGCAGTGAAGCGACGCAACTGACACTGTAGGTCACGTTACAATGACAACGTAGCGCATGTGAAATGCCCGGGTTTCTTTCATACTACACGCGTTCATACTAAATAGAACACACCTTTTTAAATGCGAAGTACATATTTGTTTAAGAGAAACATATTTAGAAAGTATGCGATTTCGGACGCAGCCATGCACTATACAGTGATGTAAATGCAAATGTTTGGTCAACAAATCTAAGTTCACAATCCTGTACATACTTAATGATGCTCTATCCTCCGTACTCAAGGGGGAGATAGAGTTAACTTTAAATGTCTGTGCTATTAAAACAAACATTGCTAGCTATAAACAAGTTGATAGTTTAACATTAACTTTCTGAACGAGATTTTCTTTTAAACCATCGCTCCACTATGACAGTAGTCGACCTGAAAGGAACGAAAACGAACTGGTCTAACATACAGAAAATAAAAAAGTAAGCGTGCAAAAAAAAGTTTTTGATGGAAAACCCATCCACTATTGTAAATAGAAAATGTGTCTTACCTGAGTTGGAGAACATGGGAGTGATTTTGTTGAAAACATGGAAAAGAGAGAGAGAGAGAGAAAAAAAAAGTTAGTGATAATCTAAAAACAGTTCAAAGCATTTGCAGACCGTTTCATACCTTTGGCAAGAAATCACAGAGCAAATAACAGTATTTACACAGCGGATGAATCCTCATTGGTAATGCTGGCAGTGACATCACTTTGAATTTTTATTTTATTGGTGCCAAATTCGATGCCTCTGTTGGTTGTGAAGATCTAAGCGTGAAACACAGTAAGCCCTGGAACAGATAACTGTTTGATGTACGGACTCCAAATAGACACTCGAAACCGGAATGTCATGAAATTAGACGGCTTTGCGCGTGTGTGCGCATGTGTTTAGCGTGCTAATATTGCTTTCTAATGATGCCTTGCACTCTTGACCTCTGATCAGGGGGCGTTCGGGTTTACTTGGTGCGCTTAAAACATTAAATATTCATGGACGCTTCGCTTGACCCTCCCACCCACATAAGCCCCGCCCACCTGCCTGCGTTTATACCATCCGAGGCCATCTGCATTAGACCGAGTCAAGCTGTGCGCTCTCTCTCACCTCCTTCAAACCCTTCCATACTTCCAGCACGGAGCCAGTTCCCCATACTCTCATCCAAGGCAACCTACACTTGGCACGGCAGGCGGAGAAAACACACAGCTTGTGTCTCGGTGCTCAATCTCGCTCTCTCCCACCACCAGTGCAGAAAATAATCTACGCCAAAGATGATTTTCATACTCCTCGCCCATGCTTAATGTTATGGAAACTGAGAGGAGATTGTATAAGGCTGGGTAATACACTGGGACGTTTATAAAAACCATAGACAGTGAAAGAGGTGTTGATGTATGTATGCTATTGCATTCAAATAATGGCAGAGCTGTACAAATATTCTTGCCATATTTTTTTCATAATTTTTCAACAAACAAAATAAACTTACACCAATCATTAAATATAAATAAATTCAAAAAATTCAAAAATAATTTATTATTATAATTATTATTATATATATTTCTTAAATATTCTTGTCATCGTAAGATTTTTTTTTCATTATTTTTCCAACAAACACAAAATAAACCTACACTAATTATCATCAATCAATCAATCAGTCAACCAATTAAATAAATAAATAAATATTCTAACGGTTAATTATATATAATTTTATAATCTTTGTGTTAAAATATTCTTGGCATCATAAAATAAATTTTTAAAAAATATATATTTAAAAAAAAAAATAAAAAATCTACACCAATCATCAAATAAATAAATAATTCTGTTGTAATTATTATTGTTATACACCGATATATAAAAATAAAAAAATCATAATATTTTAGTCTATCATATATTAACATAAGGAGTTTATTTGCAAGTTATAAAGAATTTCAAATTAAATTAAAACTTCTACCATTATCCATTGGTTGACCTAACAGATAGCCCCGCCCCAAATTAGTTGAGCTAACGTTGCTCTGTTGGCCTGCTTGAGATGTTCAAACAAACAGCAGTTTTGAAAGCTCCACAGAGCCTAACAGTCTTCGGGGGAATCAACCTAGAAAGGGCTTATTTATAGTTGTCTCTGCATATTAAGCTGGGATACAAGGAAGTATTTTAACACAGTACAAAATTACACAAACCACCTTGAAAGAATAAAGCAGAGTTTGCGTTTCAGCACCGGACAGCTCCCAACGAGCCTCAACTGGGAAATGCAAGGGAGTGGCAACCGGGACGAGCTTACTGAAAAAATAAAGGGTTTAACCAACAGCGCTTCACTCAACTCCACCGTGCTGCAACATGCCAGGCCTGGAGCGAGAGTGTGCCGGAATGATAAACAAACAAGCGTTTTCTATTTTTTTCCAAAGGGTGGAGGAAATAAAGCTTGGGAGGAGGAGGGGGGGTGAGAAAATAAGACTCAGGGGCATTGGAACATGAGCTGATTTCAGCTGTGCACAAACGGGCGTCAGAGGATGAGCGCCGAGCGTCAGATGTTTGAGGAGGGCTGACGCAAGAGGGGGCGGATGAAGCTTCTGGCGACGTGACGCCTCTGAAAAGTTCCATGTGAGACGAGACGAGCGGAACGGGTGCAGGCATGAGCAGAAGCTGGAGAGGCTTATGTTAAAGGATTAGTTTGTCCAAAAAAGTGAGAATTCAGTTATCATTTACTCAGCTTCATGTCATTCAAAACACTTATTTGTTTCGTTTCTCTGTGGGATGCAAAATCTTCAAACCAGGCAGATTTCTGTCCGTCCACGTGACCAACTCGAAGCTGTTGCAGAAATTTTCACCCCCACGTAAAATTCCAGATCGTGTGGATTCCTATTGAAATTACTAGCTGTGAAAATTCGCCACACAACAATAGATGTGGCGTTCATGAACGATTCATTCACACTTTGTTAGTGAACCGAATTAAATGATTTTCTGAAATAATCTGGTTCAAAAGAAAATTTCATTCACAAATTCAACATCAGGATTTTTAGTGAACAACGACTTAAATGTGGTCCTCCATGCAAAGCTTCAGTCCTCGTTCATTGTAATAGTAGGGAAAGAGCAAGAGCAGATTTTCTCCCTTTTTGGTTTGCGGAGGAAAGTAAATCAAGTTTGAAACATCATAAAGCCCAATTTATACTTCTGCGTCGAACTCACGCCGTAGCTACGTCGTAGGCTGTGTGTAGCGCGCGTACCCTTCGGCGTACCCTTACGTGCACCTCTCCAAAAATGTAACAACGCGTCAATTCTACGCGTACCGCAAGCGCTGTGATTGGTCTGCTAGAACCGCTCCCCGGCTTTTACATGCTCCCTCTGCATGTGTAATTGCGCGTCAACGCGGACAACGACGCAGAAGTATAAATGAAAACCAACGCGTAGTCTATAGCGTAGAGGCTCCGGCGTAGGTCCGACGCAGAAGTATAAATCAGCCTTAAGAATGAGCCAATAATGAAAAAATTATTTTGCAAACTAATTATTTAAGGATTGTTTCAGGGGACTATGAGGAAAAGCGACAGAACATTTTCGGTTCACACAATGCGCTGGTCAGTAATTTCCACTCAATGAACAGGAACTGGAGCTTTCATGCTTAAAATAGGACAAAAAGACATTAAAATGTCCTTAAAGTGATATGACTTGTGAGCTCTATTCCGAGTCTGCATTTTAGCAGCTCTATTCACTGAAAATTTACGAAAATTCACGCCAAAAAATTCACTGAACATCTTCCCCTCCAGTGAGCTGATAACTATCACGACCAGACCACTGAGAATCAGTGAACAAATCATTCAGACTGGGTTTGAACCAACTTAAATGATTCAATGAAAAGATCCGGTTCAAAAGAAAAATTCACAAATCCGAGAGTAAGGATTTTTGGGTGAATAACAACTAAAAATGTGTCTTCTGTCCAAAACTTCAGTCCTAATTCATTGTAATTATGGAGAAATGAGCAACCAGCACATTCATCACAATTTCTCCATTTGTGGAGGAAAGAAAATAATGAATACTAATCGAACTGATTCAAACTAATTCTTTAAGGATTGTTTTGGGGGACTTCATCAACCCTGACCTCTCAACAACTACCAGAATATTTGGGGCCATATGTGTCCTTTCATTTCTCTTCCAGCAATTTAAAATTCATCATCTGCTCGATAAACATGGATACACTCCTCACATAAATAAGGATCCACACACACACACACCTCTGACATTTTAATCATAGACAGGAGCACTCAGAGTTCAAGACAAAGCCCAATCACTCGCAAGATAATTTGGGTCTCCACTTCAATCAGTGGCCTTGGTAATCGCATCAGCCCCTCTTTTCTCTTTCTCTCTCCGTCTATATCCCTCACTTTTGTTTCAGGCTTGCAGGAAAGACAATGGGCTCTTTCATTCTGAAGACATGTTTAAAAAAATGCCCCATTGTCCACAAGAGCGAGGTTCAAATCAGGGGCCACCTGTAATTAATGTTACTCCAATCAAATCTTAATCAAGCTTGTACATCTTGTAAACTTTGCCCGTAAAAATTAACCGCTCTTTTAAAATGTTAGCGGAATTACAAAAGCAGGCAACAAGTGCATGCACTAATAATGATAATAAATGTATAGTGCAGTGAGAGTTTTCAGTTGGGATGACATTTCCAGAGGTAGACAGTAAAATACTAATGTAAAATACTTTTCTTTTCTTTTTTTTAGCATATGTGTACTTCATTGTATTATGAAAAGAAAAAACTCCAAACTTTCATTATTTGCTACTGAAAATTGCGGAAAACAGCAGAGTATTATAAATAAGCTGGTTTCGTGGAAATATACTGTATATATATATATATATATATATATAAATAATGTTTAATATAATTGTATTATATGTTATGTAATTAAAAAATCCTGGAGTGGAAGAAGGATGGAGGGCATAGAGAGAAAGGAGTAGAAGCGAGGGATGAGATGGAGTGATAAGTAACTGTTTTGACAGACAGGAGCGGAGGGATGGAAGTCTTCTGTGATGTCTCATGAAGTGACACCTTGCTGACACGCAAGCGGTCGACCCCCTGCTGCACGTGTGCACATACCAAAATAAAGATACGAAAGCACACACACACACAGAGAGAGAGAGAGACCTAAACAGTTTTCCACATCTCTCTCCTTCTCCACTGTCTGACAGATCCGAGTTGGGCGACAGGGGATAACAGGAGACAGAAGGATCAATTTAAATGATCTATGAAAGATATTAGTAATGACATTTATGAATACTTTATGGAACCTAGAGAATGTCATCATAAATTTTTATATAGGGAAATGAGTCAAGAATATAAAACAAACAGCATTAAATTTTGAGCGAGACATCCATGTCAGAGGAATATGGTGTGAGGAGGGGAAAAAAAACGAGAGAGACAGAAGGAAGACGACGGTACTTTGTCATCCGCCAACTATTCTGGGCCTTGGAGACTCGCGGCGGACAGTATAGAGGCTCCGTCGGGGCTCACGGCGGCCTGTGGGGAAGGGAACTCCAAGAAAACACTGCCATCAATACGCTTATCAGACTATTGATCGCTCTCTGCAGGCGAAAGCTAAGTTGATTTTCCTGGATTAGACAAAAAGCAAAGAATCGAGTAAATACAAAATCAGCAAACGTCCTTTTAAATGTTCTTGACCCTTCAAATCTCATCGGTATCTCTCTTGATAAAAAAATCAATTAAAAAACCTATGGCTTTTCCAACCAAATGCAAGTACCCAAGATAAAAAACTAAAATCTGAGATAGTTTTCAGTTATATAATTAATAAACATTTATTTATTTATTTATTTTTTAATCAGTAATTTCATCTAACTTTCCAGTACAAATAAATAAAACAAATGCATGAATGAATAAATAAATAAATAATAGAAAAGTTTAAAGAAACTTTAGAAAAATGTATATATTTTTCTTTATTTAATCAGTAATTTCATCTTACTTTCCATTATAAATAAATATACATGGATGAATTAATGAATTATAAATAAATTATAGAAAATTTTAAAGTAAAAAAAATCATATATTTTTAATAAACGCAAGTACCCAAGATAAAAAAAATAAATGATGTTTGATGTTTTTCAGTTATAAAACATTTTTCATTTTAAATTTAATTATTTAATTTAATCTTATCTCCCAGTAAAAATAATACATAAAACAAATAAAACATAAAATGTAAAATACAAATACATAAAATGTAATATGTTAAAATATTAAAATATAAATTAAATTAAATCAATTTAAGTTCACTTAAATGGGGGTTGCATAAAAAGTTAGTTTTTTTAAATCACTAAAAGATTATTTGCTTCGAGCACCTCACTAAGTTTATTGATCAACAAGAAAACTTGATTAATTTTATGCAGTTATATTTTATTTAAAAAAACAAAATCACATGCACATTTAATATACAGTATAATGTTATAATTTGACCAAATTTGCGAGGAATAGTGATACCCCATCAGCTTTGACAGTTTGTGTGTTCCATATGCTGCGAACATCCCGTGCACCTTTAATTTTACATACAGTACGGCACAAAGATCTTTCCCGACAAGATCCTCCTTCACTGAAGAGTACGCTCTCTCTAGGGAACCGAATCTGCAAAAAGTTTCCCATCTCTGAAAGCTGTTATTTTTTAGCTTTCCCCATTTACATACCAGTGAAAATGCCTGTTTTTCTACGCACTGATGCCATGACAGGTGAGGGACTATAAAAAGCTTTACTGAACCCTGCGCAGATGGCTCAGCAGAAACACGAATCAAAGATAGAGAGAATACAAAACTCGGAGTTTTATCATTCCCCATCCTAATTAGAGGCTTTTTAAGGTTTGGCGGAGACTGGGCCAAGTTGACACAATCTCTCAAGTTTTTGGGTCAAAAGTCCAAGTATACAAATGTTTCTTTTCTGTAGCAATGGTTTTGATAGTTGATTTCAAACATCTACAACTGAAAAAAAAAAAAAAAGTAAAATGTACAAGTTTTTGCACGCAGATTTTTTATGTCCTGTCATTCAAGTAAATTTCACATATGGAATTAAGTAAACTCTACTCAACTAAGTTAAGTAAAGTCAATAAAGAAAATAAGTAACTTTAACTTGCCCAATAATAGTTTGTTGTGTAATTTTTCTACTTAGTTGAAGTTACAATAGATATAGTGTAGATACTCTATCTACATAATAGAAGTAACGCAGCACCTGAACACAGAGACCTCACTTGGTACACAATACACAATGACGGTAACATTCGATGGATCGTTTTTGAGCATGAATGTATCATTTTGAGTAGAAAATTAACTCCAGATATCACAAAATGGCAAGTTACTAAACCTAACAACAAAAGCAATGATAAAACAGCTGGAAAGCAGTGAAAAATCAACCTTATTAATTATTCAAGCACCAGAGTATGGTGGGAACACCAGTATCAGAAAAGTTGCAGACTGATCTCATGAAATGGCGTATGTATGACACGCCAATTCGTATTTTCATTTTTGGCGTGCTATCAACACGCATAATCGCTTTTCAGCGTGTTTATCAACGCCTTTGACTTAACGTTATATTACTGTATTATGTATAAATATATGACCTACCCCAACCCCGTCCCTAAACCTACCCGTCACTGGGGTTAATACCATTTATGAGTCTTCTCCTACCATCCTAGGAAAAGAAATATCGCTCCACAGATGTAGATATAGATTTTGCTTCGTTTCGCTCGGACATTTAACGGCGTACACATACACGCGGAATCACTCGGACATTTAATGGCGTAGACGTACACGCAAAAGATTTCGGCGTGGACATACACGCGGATACCTCAAAATGCGTATAGATAACACGCCACTTGAATTGAAAGTGGCGTGTATGTTTACGCAAAGTCATGATGTCATGTTGCAAGTTGAGTAGGTTTAACTCAACTTTTAGGTTTTTGAGCAGGTTCCCTGAACTATCTTTTTCATGTAGAAATTACATTTGTTTTTCTGTAGTATTTAATTCACCATAATCAATTTTTATCATTATAGTTCAAAACGTCCTTAAATAAGGGCCATTTTCGAAACTAATCTAAGACCAATTGTAATTTCAATTGGGGCATGTTGTCCCAAATGTCAAAAATGATTCACGAACCATATCTTTTTTTCCAGGGCAATGACGCTGGAAACGTTCAATTGCTGTTTTGTAGCCAAGATTTTAAGCTTTGTTTCGATACTAAAACTAACTTTTCAAAAATGAACCCCCTAAGAAATATTCACTAAAAGTGTGACATCTAAATCCACCAACCCTTATTCTGTTTTAAATCAAATGCAAAGTAGAAAAATTCAGCAAATATCCCAAATAACTCTAATATTCCACATCCTAACCGTATCCTCTGGGTCACGAGGAGCTTTGTATTCAAATAGCACCTGTTGGAAATAAGCACATCCAAACGGAGAATAATTACAGTGATTTGCGTAAATGCGAGGAGCGTGCGGTAATTGCAGTGTATTGCGCAAGCGGCGAGAACCCGAGCTTGCAATCTCACCCCACAGATTTCAGAGCGCCCGAGCCGGCCAGACTGAGCTGATCAAAAGAGGGCACGGATACCAACAGTAATTAAATCTCTGTTTCCACGGCAACAAGAGCGTGTGCGTTTGACACGGGCCCGATTCGGCTGCTTATTAGCTCTGGCTAAGACGAATGCAAATATTTTGATAATAAGCAGGCGCTAATGACTCTGATGTAAAGGTGCTGATATAACCATCAAGATGCAACACCGTTGACCGAACCAGGCTGCATTCATTATACAAACTAGAGGCCAGTGACAGTGTTAGTACGCCTAACTAGCCAAAAGTTGCAATGCAACTAACTTAACCTTTTCAGAGCCATGATATTATATTATATAGCCGTGCAACTATTTTTAAAATAGTTAATAAAAAACAATTTAAGAAGCTTTTCAAGTAACAAATGCAACCAAGTCGTTGTTTTTGTCACACTGTTAGCGCCTGTAGCTTTACTGCCGATGTAAGGCATTCTGATTGTTCACGTAAAAGAACAGCTTCGCAAAAATGATTCACAGATTCATGCAGAGCATTTTAGGTCTTATTTATAGTGCAACATTTATTTGAACGTTATGATGATCTCTGTTAGAGAAAAATATGTATATATATATTTTTTTTTCAGTACCGTGGTATTATTGCAGCTATGTTCAAAATGTATCAAAAGATTCAAAATAATAAAAAATAATAAATGTATGGTGGTAATAATAATTATAATAATAATATAAACAACAATACAGTAACTATTAATTTTTTCAATACCATGAAATTAGTACAGCTATTTTTAAAATAGCTTTGAAATAATAATAATAATAATAATAATAGATAATGAATTTATTATAAATAATAATAATAATATAAAAAACTAGTATTATTATTATTACTATTATTTAAAAAAAATAACAATAATAACAATAGATAATAAATGTATTATAAATAATAATATAAAACAATAACAATAACAACTATTATTATTATTATTATCGGTACTGTGATATTAATGCAGCTATTAAATAATAATAATAATAACAATAATAGATAATAAATGTATTATAAATAATAATATAAAACAATAACAATAATAACTATTATTATTATTATTATCAGTACTGTGATATTAATGCAGCTATTAAATAATAATAATAATAACAATAATAGATAATGAATTTATTATAAATAATAACAATATAAAAACAATAACAGTAATAATAATAACAATTATTATTATTATTATAAGTACCATATTAGTGCAGGTATTTTCAAAATGGTTTACAAATAATAAATGATAAAAAAAATATTTGTACTATAAAAAAAATTAAAAACAACAACAATATTTTTGTGAAAAAATTATTCTCAATTCTTTAAAATAATAATAATATAAAACGATGTCAATAATAATAATTACTATTTTATCAGTAGTTGATAGTGCACATTTTTCACAAATGTTTATAAATAATAATAATACAAATAATTTAAACAACAATATTATTAATTATTATTATAATAAATGCTGTTGTTATTCATAAATAAACAAATAAAGATCTTTTTTTTTAAAACATGTAACTTAACTACCCAATTATTCATTGAAGTAGCTTAGTATGTAGCAAAACTTTTAGCTTTGGTGTATAACTACTCTTTCAAAAGTACAACTTAACTGTAACCTAACTGACAGATAGATGGTTACGGTCCAGTTATGCTTTTTGAAATCCATTACGCTGTATGCCCGTTTGATTTCAAACTGACCCAGCTCTTTCCATGCTCTCAAAAGTGCACATTAAACAGCACTCTCTGTAAAACACTTTGAGCTTCCTCTAGCGTGCTCATGCCCTAAAAACTCGTACAGCATCTTCACCTCGTGCGCTCTCTTGCTTCGCCAACGCCGTTGCATATTACAAATGATGTTATTTAGCAAACGTCTAAACCGACACCCGTGGGATGCGGCAGTTGATGGGAGAAAATGCATAATATTGCATAAGGCATTAGCACAGTGTAAAGGCCCAATGATTGGTGTTAAGGTTTTCATTACATGAAGTGAGTAATTGCTTGTCACTCGGAGCTGGCTAGACCACAATCATCCTCACTTCTGTGTCATCAATCAGCCGTTAAACTGCTGACGAACCGGGCTCCCTGTTTAAGAGCAGCGGCGGATACCCTTTGTTCGCTTTGTTACCTTTGCGGGAGAACGCGAAGGAAACGCGCTCTTGTTGAGGAAGCTGATGGACAGGACAAGATATAGCTTTGACTTTGGATCTGTTTCAATGGAAGATGAAGGGGACTATGTGGGAAACTGGTGACTGTGATTTTGCCAAGTAAGCTATATGTTCCTGGATCGACATATTTTGTTGACCCTGAAACAGCATTCACAAAAATTGTGTCCTAACCCTATCCCTACCCCATCCCTAAAATCAGAGGGAAATGATAGGTGAATAACACTGATGTAGAAGCACCTAACCCTGGTTGTAAGCCTAAACTTGATACAAACTGTAAACTTGACCCTCAAATCTGATTGGTTGATTGGAATGTTGTACCAGGAAAAAACAAAGATGTTGATCCAGGAACATGTTGCACTTGGTGAAATCAGATATTTCAACTTTAATGCCGGGTACACATTGTACGATTTTAGGTTGTCCCAGATGAAAAATGACCAACCGTGGGGATTTCTGTGGTCCAAAACAGTGGTCCCACGTCGTACAGTGAGAGAGGTTCAAAGACGGCCGTTGTCACGGTCTTGCGACCTAAGATAGCCTGTGATAATTTTCTGACAGAAGTTTAGCATGATCATCTCAGTGTGTTTGCTGCTACGACCTATGTCTACTAACTAGCCAATAAAAACGCAATATGAAATGGCGTATTGATCAATGCGACATGGGGCTAAAACTTAAAACTATTACCTCAAAACTCCATTTGTAAGATTGTCATGCCAGGTTGGCCTCTTTTCCCAAGCCACGACCGCGTCCATATTCTCCTCTTTTGCTTATCCCACTTTTTTCAGCGCACATAAAAACCACAATTGCCAAAGTGCGATTCATCTTGCTCTATTTCTTTACCACTAGCGCATGTTGATGACGTTTTATTCTTAATTTATTATTCTATACTAACTTGCGTCGTAGCCTATGATTCAATAGGTGTCAATCGTACAGTCTACATACATGTCGTACAAGTTTATTAAATCAATGTCATACAGTGTGACTCGTAATGATCTTATAAAATTGCGGAAATCGCACAGTCTAGCAGGCATAAAAAGGAAAACCTGCTCGTCTAAGGAACATAGACATCCAAAACTAAAGTAAAACACAGGCCTATCTAAGATCATACTCATCAATAAAGTCACTATCCACCTATCTTTTAATTCCTCCAGCAGTGTTTACTTAGAGAACAGAGTATGAATCTCAATGCCTCCTTGTTACACGTGGCCAGTTGCCTAGATCTCGTGCACATCAGACTGAAAGTTGAGGCAGAGCGTGCAAGACAAGCTTTTTCATTCTTTTCTCCTTATTATTAATTTCTTTTTTATGTAATGAAGTTTCCCCCGTGAGAACGGAGGGTCATGTACACACTATTACTGATGTAAGTGCAATCAGGATAAAATGCCAGAGTGCCGCAAATGATGATGGCTGGAAGAAAGCGTGTGTACTCTTGCATGTGATGTATGAGTGCAGCCGTGCGTGACATTAGTATTAACCTGCATGTTTGATCTGGAGATTGACTACTAACACAACCTGTAATCATTCTATCTATCCATCAATCTATCTATCCATCTGTCCAT
The DNA here is from genome assembly GCF_029890125.1 of Rhinichthys klamathensis goyatoka. Classification (NCBI taxonomy): domain Eukaryota; kingdom Metazoa; phylum Chordata; class Actinopteri; order Cypriniformes; family Leuciscidae; genus Rhinichthys; species Rhinichthys klamathensis. The sequence continues at coordinate 1,089,223 of NW_026606664.1, read as the reverse complement.
CCATCTATCTGTTTATCTAGACATCTACATTTCCATCCGTTCCCCTGTCTATCTACTGTATGTCAATCTACTTATCTACCCCTCAGTATAGCCATCCAACTAACTATCCTTTTTTTAACCATTCATCGATCCATCATTACATCTGTCGACAGATCCATCCATGCCTGTCTGTCTGTCCATCCAACTCCATATCCATCTGTCTATCCATCCATTTGACTAGCTATCAATCAATCAAATCAATCAATCAATCTTTACATCTGTCTATCTATCCATCCATGACATCTACATATCCATATTTTGCCCGTCCGTCTATGCATTCAACTATTCATCTATCCATCTACCTATATATCCATCCATTTGTTGCCTAATCTGTCCGTCCGTCCGTCCATCTATCTATCTATCTATCTATCCGTCTACACATCTACATATATCTATATATCTCATTAAGTCGGCTAAATATTGCAGGCGGTTTGTTTACCGGCTCCACACCAACATCACACTCTGAGATTTCTGAAAACTTAATATCCATCATGAAAGAACCAGCAGGGTCCAGGGGCGGGGCTCAGTCTGCTCCTCTTGCCGGAGTAAACATTGGTTGGGCAGGCAGGCAGGCAGGCAGGCAGAGAGAAGAGCGGCAGCGAGGAGCGATGGGAGATCAATAGCTTAATGGAATTAGCCCGGCTTTGAAAACACCTCTGCCAATCATATTTACCGAGGCTTGCTTTTCAGCGCCAAGCCTGCTCAATATTTAAAGCCAGAGCCTATGAATCGCTATCAGTACCTTAACACGGCAGCTGCTGTCCGAGGTAGTTTACCTCTAAGGCTGAAAAATGCGAATCAAGGTCTTGTTAAAGTTGGGATCCGTCTATGGGAGACTGATTTCTTTTCACTTTTTAACATGGCCAGGGGTGTATTGTTGCCCATGCACAGAAGTATTTGGAAGAAAATGCGATTTGCGGTGTCCATGTACACATACGCTTGCACAAACACACTTACAGATTCCCAATGCACCCAGATAACTTGATTCTAAGTCTAGCTGCTCGTTTTGACATTTTAAGCCATTCTACCAAATTGTCTCTGCATGGCACATACTTAAATCTATTTCCTGCCTGGTTTACCTTCCAGCTTTCACCGAACCTTACCTCCTCGCTAAACAAGTTAGAGGATCCACCTAACTTGCCCAATCTGGGTGTGGGGTCAAAGCCATCAAAGACCCTGGAGATCAAGAGAGTCCAAATGCATGGGCAGGCCAAACGCCCAGCCTAAGAGTCATGTGGCTCGGCCCGATTACGGACGCAGAGCAGATGCCCACCTGCTCCTGCTGAACCTGGCCTAGAGTCGGGCACCCGGGGTCGCCCTGGGGCGCCTTAATACGCCTGCTCCATCTGTCGCCTCGAGAAGCGAAGGGCAGAGGCGGCCAAGAGAGCAAGCATTCCTCCAGATTCCATTCCATTCCGAGTCTGGCCAGGTTGGAGAACGGAGGGATGATTAAACTGCCGGTCTTCTGTAGTTACTCCGTTATCACCCACACACAGAGGCTCGTAGTGTCCCGGCTGACAAACTTGACATTGAACGCGCTAATGTAACAAGGGAACAGGAGCGGAGAGGAAAAGTTGACAAAGCCTTCTTGTCTACTCCGATGCAGCTCAATCTTTCTATTAAACAAAGGCGGCTAGTCAGGAAATGCTGTTTCCTGCATGGTACAACAGAAAAGGTAGGATGAGGGAAGTTAGCAGAGTGTATGAGGATTACATAGTAAATAAAACAAGATACGTCTTGTTTGATATAGTTACACGGGCCACAGAAAGCATTTGTCGATTCTACCGCGTCAAAAACAAAATAGTAAAAATGTTACACATACCAAAGTAGTTACAGACGTGACTCTGTAAGGCCAAAATTCTCTCACTCTTTCTCCCATCTCTCACTCCTGGTCATAAATGATTATTATCAGTTCAAAGGCTCCCTTTATTCTAATTGCCTTGTAAATAAACTTGCTTGTCATTATTTCTCAAGCCAATTACATGCTGTCTAATAGCAATGCTTAATTAGCACACACTCTGCCGGAAAAGAGTGCGGGCGAGAAAGACAAAGAGAAGAAATGAATGGAAGCACAAGACGAATGTTGGTTGGGGAGGGAGGGCGGTTTTCTGCGCCTAATTATATAGTCGTCAGTTTTTCTCAGAGAGCACAATGCCCGCTAGTCATTCCCTCCACTCCCCTGCCTCTCTCGGGTACCGTTCAATGGCCCCATACAATAGCCCTCTCCATGAGGTCTGACCCACAGGCCTTAACAGCAGGTTGGCAAGCCTGGCATTACAGAAAAGATGAAAAAAGACAGTTTGTATAGGAATTACACTCCATTTCCTTTCTGTAAGGATGGCGATTGACAGAAGTAATCTCTCTCTCCAATGACGCCGGACTATTTACACTGCACTTCAAGTCATTTTCCACTGAAGCAAAAATCATGGCTGAATGTTTCATTTGTACAACATAACTGCCCTTTTATTTCTTTATTTTTTTTCTATAGCTCTATAGTGATCAAAGTATGATGACTGAACTACTTTATATGTCAAATAATTGTATTTCAATCATGACAACTCTTGGAATGGGTTTTAGCATGTGACTGAATATGGCAATTTTAAAGGGATAGTTCACCTAAAAATGAAAAGCCTGTCATCATTTACTCACCCTCATGTCATTTCAAATCTTGATGCTTTGATGCTTCAAAAAGTTCATAAAAAGATCATAAAACGAATCCTTATGAATTGAGCGGTTTAGTCCAAATTTTCTGAAGAGACTCAATTGCTTTATATGATTGCATTTAGGCTTTTATTCACATTTAAAGTCCCCATGAATTCAAAATTGACCATACTTACTTTGTTTGCCTAAATTGATCGTTTTGTGGTGAACAATTCATCCATGCAAGTCAATCCACACAAAAAATTTTTTTGGCTTCGTAATCTTTAATCAAAATCTGAAATTTCCCCTCCCCTCTGCGTTGGAGGACCTTGCCTGATGACGTAGGTTTCACGGTTTGGGCGTCTGCTTAACATCCGTAACCACGCCCCTCCAACTGACAGTAGACAGGCTGAATGAAAACACCTACTTTTCTAGATCCAATCAGGTGCTAGTTGGGGAAAAAGCCACGCCCACTATTTTGCCTCATTTAGTATTCCGTTTCTCTCGGAAATACGTCACAACACTGGAGAAAATTCGTTTGCAACTTCCGGTTCACGGGGACTTTAAACATTTGATCAGTGAACATAAACAGAAAAAAATATCTTCATTTGTGTTCCGAAGAGGAACGAAAGTCTTACGGGTTTGGAATGACATGAGGGTGAGTAATTAATGACAGCATTTTCGTTTTTGGGTGAACTATCCCTTTAAAATTGCCATATTCAGTCACATGCTAAAACCCATGCATGTTTCACATTTCATTTTTTGAATAACATTTGAACTCAATAACATTTAAATAATAGTAGAGATGCACCGATTGATCGGCTGGTGACCGGAATCGGCCGATTTTCACGTGATCGGCCATGATCGGCGACCGGCCGGTCAGTCTGACATTTGCCGATTTTATGCCGGTCAAATGCACTCGGGCGCCGCATGATTAACATCGCGCAACATCAGCATCACACGTGCACACGGAACGCACATGTAGGAAACCTCGTGAATTACGACAGTTTCACACAGCAAGCGTGAGCAGCGGGTTTTTTTTTCTTCGGCGTGCATGTTAATCAATGAGTGCATTCACACCGGGAGCATGAGCAGCGCGTGAGCGTCGAGCAGGAGCGTCGCGTGAACAACAGTGAAGCGCGGGTTTCGGCGCCGAGTCTATTCTGCTCGCGCTCAATTAAAGTGAAAGCATACTTTTGATGGACAAAATAAATATGATTTCACCCCAAAAGTGCCCAAAATGCACAGAATTTGCACGTCTGGTGTGTTTTAACAAGAACTGAAGTAGCCAGGCTATGTCAGAAAAGAAAATTAAGACTCAAAAATATTTATAGAAAATAACTTGTTTTTATTCCCAATCGTTTCTCTGCACATGCTCCACTTGTCCTGTTTAGCCTGGCTGGACATGTGTCAGAGAGAAAAACTGTTTGAGAAATATAACTTGCAACAAGTGATTGCAATAGGCCTGTGTGTGTGTGTGTGTGTGTGTGTGTGTGTGTGTGTGTGTGTGTGTGTGTGTGTGTGTGTGTGTGTGTGTGTGTGTGTGTGTGTGTGTGTGTGTGTGTGTGTTGGTGCGTGTGTGGGTGTGTGTGTGTGTGTGTGTGTGTGTGTTGAGAAATATATACTGCAAGGGTAGGCTATATTTATTTTATTTTTATTTGTTATTTATATATTATTTTATTGCCATTACCTGTTTTCATACAAAAGTTTAGTTTGCTAAATATATCTTTTTTTTTAAGTTGGATATTGGATGTGAAAAGAAAGAAATGCTTCTTCCATAACACTGCACTTTAGATGTGTGTGGATTTCCCACACCAGGAGTAATTTATATAGTTCTATTTTATAGCGATTATCTGGTAAAAAAAAAAGTTCTATGCAAAATGTTCTATTAAAGAGAAGATAGAAAATAATATATGTTTGTGTGCGCTGTAAAGTGGTTTAAAAAAAGGAAATCGGAATCGGCTTAAATCGGTATCGGCAGGTCAAACTCAAGAAAAATCGGAAATCGGAATCGGCCTAGAAAATTGTAATCGGTGCATCTCTAAATAATAGACATAACAATGATAATAATAATAATAACTAGAATGTACATTTCCAGAAGAAAATGTGAAGTGGTGCTTGCAGTGGCAAAACTCGCCGCTCGGTTGCTAGGATGTTCTGGGTAGTTGCTATGGTGTTGCTAGGCGGTTGCTAGGGTATTGTGGGTGGTTGCTAGGGTGTTCTGGGTGGTTGCTAGGGTGTTGCTAGGCAGTTGCTAGGGTGTTCTGGGTAGTTGCTATGGTGTTGCTAGGCGGTTGCTAGGGTATTGTGGGTGGTTGCTAGGGTGTTCTGGGTGGTTGCTAGGGTGTTGCTAGGCAGTTGCTAGGGTGTTCTGGGTAGTTGCTATGGTGTTGCTAGGCAGTTGCTAGGGTATTCTGGGTGGTTGCTATGGTGTTGCTAGGCGGTTGCTAGGGTGTTCTGGGTGGTTGCTAGGGTGTTGCTAGGCAGTTGCTAGGGTATTCTGGGTGGTTGCTATGGTGTTGCTAGGCGGTTGCTAGGGTGTTCTGGGTAGTTGCTAGGGTGTTGCAAGGCGGTTGCTAGGGTATTCTGGATGGTTGCTATGGTGTTGCTAGGGTATTTTGGGTGGTTGCTAGGGTGTTGCTAGGCGGTTGCCAGGGTATTCTGGGTGGTTGCTAGGGTGTTGCTAGGCGGTTGCTAGGGTATTCTGGATGGTTGCTATGGTGTTGCTAGGGTATTCTGGGTGGTTGCTAGGGTGTTGCTAGGCGGTTGCCAGGGTATTCTGGGTGATTGCTAGGGTGTTGCTAGGCGGTTGCTAGGGTATTCTGGGTGGTTGCTATGGTGTTGCTAGGGTATTGTGGGTGGTTGCTAGGCGGTTGCTAGGGTGTTCTGGGTGGTTGCTAGGGTGTTTCTAGGTGGTTGCTAGGGTATTCTGGGTGGTTGCTAGGGTGTTGCTAGGTGGTTGCTAGGGTGTTCTGGGTGGTTGTTAGGGTGTTGCTAGGCGGTTTCTAGGGTGTTCTGGTTGGTTGCTAGGGCGTTGCTAGGCAGTTGCTAGGGTGTTCTGGGTGGTTGCTAAGGTGTTGCTAGGGTAATCTGGGTGGTTGCTATGGTGTTACTAGGTGGTTGGTAGTTGTCAAAGATGGTTACTATTGAGTTTGTAGCATTTTATTGGCTGATTTAGCACTTAGCTAATCAATATTAGCATGTAGCTATTCACTGCTAGCATGTGTAGCATGTAGCAAGTCCTGTTTGCTAGCATGAGTCAAAATAGCCAACCCCCATCTCTATACGATGTTCTGATGCAGAGATATTGGTCTTGCAAAACGGTTGCTAGGGTACTCTGTTTGGTTGCTAGGGACTGGCTTGGCAGCTGCCAATCATGAAGCTCCAAAGTCAATGTGTATGTATAAACCAACCCCCATCTCTATGCGATGTTTTGATGCAGAGATATAGGTCTTGCAAAATGGTTGCTAGGGTACTCTGTTTGGTTGCTAGGGAGTGGCTTGGCAGCTGCCAATCATGGAACTCCAAAGGCTGCTTGTCAGTATAAATGATATAAACCAACTGCCATGCATCTGTGACATTCAGAATGGAAGATATCCCTGTTTGGATTTTGGTTGCTAAGGTGCTCGACAATGGTTGCTAGGGCGTGGCCAGTAAGTGTTGAGGTGATTCAGGATTGGCTGTTTGCTGGCCCGAGTGAAACGAGCCCACCCTCATGTTTCTATGACACTTATATCCTGAGATATCCCTTTGATCTGTTTCAATGGAAGTCTATGGAACTTGTTGCTAAGGAGCTCTAAATGGTTGCTAGGGCGTGGCTTGATAGCTTCACAATGATCCTGAGAGACTGATTGGCCGTCTGAGTAAAATGAGCCCGCCCCTTTGTCTCTACGACACTGTGATCCAGAGTTATGTTCAATATAAAAGCGGTTTCTATGGTGTAGGACGGCCCATTTCATGGGCCGTCCTACACCATAGTAAGTCAATGGGGAAACTTTGGGCAGCTCCTGCACCCCAGGGGTGCAACTTTTACCCCATTGTGTGGTATGTTCTTACAGAGTCTGTCAGCCTCTTCAAATGTGGCAAATTTCACGTTTCTGCGACATCCTCGTTCCGAGCTACGACTCGTCAAAGTTTTTCGCAATGTTAAGTCTATGGGATTTTTTTGGGCCGTTTTTCGCCCCTGGGGCGACCATCGTACCCCCGATCCCTTATAAAAGTCATAGCACACCATTCCCGAACAGGCCGCACGTTTTGACACCTCATTCATGGGTCTGTGACAAAAACTGCGGGAGGAGTAGCGCGTCAAAAAGTGGCCAGAAGAATAAGAAGAATAAGAATAATAAGTATGTGAGATAACAATAGTGTTGCTTCGCCATAGGCAAGCACCACTAACTAGAATGTACATTTCCAGAAGAAAATGTGAAGTGGTGCTTGCAGTGGCAAAACTCGCCGCTCGGTTGCTAGGGTGTTGTTGGAGTTTGCTATGATGATGCAAGGCAGTTGCTAGGGTGTTCTGGGTGGTTGCTAGGTGGTTGCTAGGGTGTTCTGAGTGGTTGCTAGGGTGTTGCTAGGTGGTTGCTAGGGTATTCTGGGTGGTTGCTAGGGTGTTGCTAGGCGGTTGCTAGGGTGTTCTGGGTGGTTGCTAGGGTGTTGCTAGGCGGTTGCTAGGGTGTTCTGGGTGGTTGCTAGGGTGTTGCTAGGTGGTTGCTAGGGTGTTCTGAGTGGTTGCTAGGGTGTTGCTAGGGTGTTCTGGGTGGTTGCTAGGGTATTCTGGGTGGTTGCTAGGGTATTCTGGGTGGTTGCTAGGGTGTTGCTAGGCGGTTGCTAGGGTGTTCTGGGTGGTTGCTAGGGTGTTGCTAGGCGGTTGCTAGGGTGTTCTGAGTGGTTGCTAGGGTGTTGCTAGGTGGTTGCTAGGGTATTCTGGGTGGTTGCTAGGGTGTTGCTAGGTGGTTGCTAGGGTGTTCTGTGCGGTTGCTAGGTGGTTGCTAGGGTATTCTGGGTGGTTGCTATGGTGTTGCTAGGCGGTTGCTAGGGTGTTTTGAGTGGTTGCTAGGTGGTTGCTAGGGTGATCTGGGTGGTTGCTAGGGTGTTGCTAGGCGGTTGCTAGGGTGTTCTGGGTGGTTGCTAGGGCGTTGCTAGGCAGTTGCTAGGGTGTTCTGGGTGGTTGCTAGGGTGTTGCTAGGGTAATTTGGGTGGTTGCTATGGTGTTACTAGGTGGTTGGTAGTTGTCAAAGATGGTTACTGTTGAGTTTGTAGCATTTTATTGGCATGATTTAGCACTTAGCTAATCAATATTAGCATGTAGCTATTCACTGCTAGCATGTGTAGCATGTACCAAGTCCTGTTTGCTAGCATGAGTCAAAAGACCCAACCCCCATCTCTATACGATGTTCTGATGCAGAGATATTGGTCTTGCAAAACGGTTGCTAGGGTACTCTGTTTGGTTGCTAGGGAGTGGCTTGGCAGCTGACAATCATGAAACTCCAAAGGCTTCTTGTCACTATGAAAGATATAAACCAACTCCCATGCCTCTGTGACATTCAGAATAGACGACATCCCTCTTTGGATTTTGGTTGCTAAGGTGCTCGACAATGGTTGGTAGGGCGTGGCTAGGAAGTGTTGAGGTGATTCATGATTGGCTGTTTGCTGCCCCAAGTCAAACGAGACCACCCTTGTGTTTCTATGACAATTCAGTCCAGAGATATCCCTTCAATCTCTTTCAATGGAAGTCTATGGGAGTTGTTGCTAAGGTGGTCTAAATGGTTGCTAGGGCGTGGCTTAATAGATTTACAATTGCCCTGAGAGACTGATTGGTCGTCTGAGTAAAATGAGCCCGCCCCCTTGTCTCTATCACACAGTGATCCAGAGCTATGTTCAATACAAAATCCCTATGCAATTTACCATAGTAGGAAAAACGCATGCATTTCATGAGCCGTCCCACACCATAGTAAGTCAATGGGGAAACTTTGGGCAGCTCCTGCACCCCAGGGGTGCAACTTTTACCCCATTGTGAGGTATGCTCTTACAGAGCCTGTCAGCCTCTTCAAATGTGGCAAATCACATGTTTCTGTGAAATCCTCGTTCGGAGCTATGAGTCGTCAAAGTTTGTCGCAATGTTAAGTCTATGGGATTTTTTGGAAGTTTGTTCGCCCCTGGGGCGAACACCGTACCCCCGATCTCTTAGAAAACATATAGGACACTTCTCCTCAATAGGCTGCACGATTTGATGCCTCATTCATGGGTCTGTGACAAAAGCTGCAGGCGGAGGAGTGCGCCAAAATTTTTTCCCGAAATAGTAAATGCTCTACTAGAAAATTTCAATGGGAAAAAAATTTGGGCAGCTCCTGCCCGCCAGGGGTGCAACTTTTACCCCATTGTGTGGTATTTTCTTACAGAGCCTGTCAGCCTCTTCAAATGTGGTAAATCACAGGTTTCTGCGAAATCCTCGTTTCGAGCTACGACTCGTCAAAGTTTGACGCAATGTTAAGTCTATGGGATTTTTCGGCCGGTTTTTCGCCCCTGGGGCGAACATCGTACCCCCGATCGCTTATAAAAGTCATAGCACACCATTCCCGAACAGGCCGCACGTTTTGACACCTCATTCATGGGTCTGTGACAAAAACTGCGGGAGGAGTAGCGCGTCAAAAAGTGGGCGGAAGAATAATAATAAGAAGAACTAGAATGTACATTTCCAGAAGAAAATGTGAAGTGGTGCTTGCAGTGGCAAAACTCGCCGCTCGGTTGCTAGCGTGCGGTTAGCTAGTTTTTACCAAGATGCTAGCATGATTAGCATGTTGCTAACATCATGCTAGCATGATTAGCATGTTGTTAGCATTCTGTTAGCATTATTAACATGTTGCTAGCATGATTAGCATTTTGCTAGCATGTTGCTAGCATGATGCTAGCATGATTAGCATGTTGCTAGCGTGATTAGCATGTTGCTAGCATCATGCTAGCATGATTAGCATGTTGTTAGCATCATGCTACCAACATGCTAGCATGATTAGCATGTTGCTAGCATGATGCTAGCAAAAATAAGCATGTTGCAAACGTTTTAGGTAGATGCTAGCATGATTAGCATATTGCTAGCATCATGCTAGCATGTTTAGCATGTTGCTAAAATGATGCTAGCATGGTTGCTAAGGTGTTACTAGGTGGTTGCTAGGGTATTATGGGTGGTTGCTAGGGCGTTGCGAGGCGGTTGCTAGGGTGTTCTGTGTGGTTGCTATGGTGTTGCTATGCGGTTGCTAGGGTATTCTGGGTGGTTGCTAAGGTGTTTTGGGTGGTTGCTAGGCGGTTGCTAGGGTGTTCTGGGTGGTTGCTAGGGTGTTGCTAGGGGGTTGCCAGGGTGTTTTGGGTGGTTGCTAGGCGGTTGCTAGGGTGTTCTGAGTGGTTGCTAGGGTGTTGCTAGGCGGTTGCTAGGGTGTTCTGGGTGGTTGCTAGGGTGTTCTGAGTGGTTGCTAGGGTGTTGCTGGGTGGTTGCTAGGCGGTTGCTAGGCGGTTGCTAGGGTGTTCTGGGCGGTTGCTAGGGTGTTGCTAGGGTGTTGCTAGGCGGTTGCTAGGGTTTTCTGGGTGGTTGCTAAGGTGTTGCTAGGGGTCGCTAGGGTGTTTTGGGTGGTTGCTAGGGTGTTGCTAGGCGGTTGCTAGGGTGTTCTGGGTGGTTGCTAGGGTGTTGCTAGGCGGTTGCTAGGGTGTTCTAGGTGGTTGCTAGGCGGTTGCTAGGGTGTTCTGGGTGGTTGCTAGGGGGTTGCTAGGGTGTTGCTAGGTGGTTGCTAGGGTGTTTTGGGTGGTTGCTAGGGTGTTGCTAGGGTCTTCTAGGCGGTTGCTAGGGTCTTCTGGGTGGTTGCTAGGGTGTTGCTAGGCGGTTGCTAGGGCGTTCTGGGTGGTTGCTAGGGTGTTGCTAGGCGGTTGCTAGGGTGTTCTGAGTGGTTGCTAGGGTGTTGCTAGGCGGTTGCTAGGGTGTTCTGAGTGGTTGCTAGGGTGTTGCTAGGTGGTTGCTAGGGTATTCTGGGTGGTTGCTAGGGTGTTGCTAGGGTATTCTGGGTGGTTGCTATGGTGTTGCTAGGCGGTTGCTAGGGTGTTTTAGGTGGTTGCTATGGTATTCTGGATGGTTGCTATGGTGTTACTAGGTGGTTGGTAGTGTTCACATTTGGTTACTATAGAGTTTTTATAATGTTCATGGCATGATTTAGCACTTAGCTAATCAATATTAGCATGTAGCTATTCACAGCTAGCATGTTTAACATGTTGAAAGTCCTGTGTGCTAGCATGAGTCAAAAGACCCAAACCCCATCTCTATACGATGTTCTGATGCAGAGATGTAGGTCTTGCAAAATGGTTGCTAGGGTACTCTGTTTGGTTGCTAGGGAGTGGCTTGGCAGCTGCCAATAATGAAACTCCAAAGGCTGCTTGTCAGTATGAATTATATAAACCAACCCCCATCTCTATACGATGTTCTGATATAGAGATGTAGGTCTTGCAAAATGGTTGCTAGGGTACTCTGTTTGGTTGCTAGGGAGTGGCTTGGCAGCTGCCAATCATGAAACTCCAAAGGCTGCTTGTCAGTATAAATGATATAAACCAACTCCCATGCCTCTGTGACATTCAGAATGGAAGATATCCCTGTTTGGATTTTGGTTGCTAAGGTGCTCGACAATGGTTGCTAGGGCGTGGCCAGTAAGTGTTGAGGTGATTCAGGATTGGCTGTTTGCTGCCCCGAGTCAAACGAGCCCACCCTCATGTTTCTATGACTCTTATATTCTGAGATATCCCTTTGATCTGTTTCAATGGAAGTCTATGGAACTTGTTGCTAAGGAGCTCTAAATGGTTGCTAGGGCGTGGCTAGATAGCTTCACAATGATCCTGAGAGACTGATTGGCCGTCTGAGTAAAATGAGCCCGCCCCTTTGTCTCTACGACACTGTGATCCAGAGTTATGTTCAATATAAAAGCGGTTTCTATGGTGTAGGACGGCCCATTTCATGGGCCGTCCTACACCATAGTAAGTCAATGGGGCAACTTTGGGCAGCTCCTGCCCCACAGGGGTGCAACTTTTACCCCATTGTGTGGTATATTCTTACAGAGCCTGTCAGCCTCTTTAAATGTGGTAAATTTCACGTTTCTGCGACATCCTCGTTCCGAGCTACGACTCGTCAAAGTTTGACGCAATGTTAAGTCTATGGGATTTTTCGGCCGGTTTTTCGCCCCTGGGGCGAACATCGTACCCCCGATCCCTTAGAAAAGTCATAGCACACCATTCCCGAACAGGCCGCACGTTTTGACACCTCATTCATGGGTCTGTGACAAAAACTGCGGGAGGAGTAGCGCGTCAAAAAGTGGCCAGAAGAATAAGAATAAGAAGAACTAGAATGTACATTTCCAGAAGAAAATGTGAAGTGGTGCTTGCAGTGGCAAAACTCGCCGCTCGGTTGCTAGGTTGTGGTACATGATTGCATATGAGCCAACAACCATGTCTGTACTATGTTCTAGTGCTGAGATATGGCTTGTTCATGTGTTTGTATGGTTACTAGGGTACCCTATATGGTTGCTATGGTGTGCTTATACAGTTTATGAGATGATATTTAAAGACTAGTTGACAGTCTGAGTCAAAAAAGCTGAACTCCACGTCTCTACAATTTTCTGGAGCTGAGATATGGCTTGAATATGTTGTTTTATGGTTGCTAGGCTGCCCTAAGTGGTTGCTAGGGCGCGAATATGAAGTCATTATATCACTACTTATTGGCTGCTTTATAGGGCGAGTCAAAAGAGCCCAACCCCAAGTCTCTATGACCTTCTGGTGAAAAGATATGATATAACTAATTTTGTGCCAATGTTAAGTCTATGGGACTTTTTTCGGCCGATTTATCGCCCGCCGGACGAACATCATACAACCGATCGCTTAGAAAAGACATAGCACACCTCTCCTCAATGAACCGGTCGATTTGACACCTCATTCATGGGTCTACGACAAAAGGTGCGGGAGGAGTAGCGTGCCGAAGTTTTGTCTAGGTGAATAGTAATCACAACACTAGAATGTACATTTCCAGAAGAAAATGTGAAGTGGTGCTTGCAGTGGCAAAACTCGCCGCTCGGTTGCTAGCGTGCGGTTAGCTAGTTTTTACCAAGATGCTAGCATGATTAGCATGTTGCTAACATCATGCTAGCATGATTAGCATGTTGTTAGCATTATTAGCATGTTGCTAGCATGATGCTAGCATGATTAGCATGTTACTAGCATGTTGCTAGCATGATTAGCATGTTGCTAGCATCATGCTAGCATGATTAGCATGATGTTAGCATCATGCTAGCTATATGCTAGCATGATCAGCATATTGCTAGCATCATGCTAGCATGTTTAGCATGGTGCTAGCATTTTGCTAGCATGATGTTAACATGATTAGCATGTTGCTAGCATGATGCTAGCATGATTAGCATGATGCTAGCATGATTTAGCATGTTAGCATGTTGCTAGCATATTGCTAGCATGATTAGCATGTTGCTAGCATGTTACTAGCATGATTAGCATGTTGCTAGCTTGATGCTAGCATGATTAGCCTGTTGCTAGCATGTTTGTAGCTAGTTGCTAGCATGATTAGCATGTTTCTAGCATCATGCTAGCATCATGCTAGGGCGTTGCTAGGCGGTTGCTAGGGTATTCTGGGTGGTTGCTAGGGTGTTTTGGATGGTTGCTAGGCGGTTGCTAGGGTGTTCTGGGTGTTTGCTAGGGCGTTGCTAGGCGGTTGCTAGGGTGTTCTGGTTGGTTGCTAGGGTATTGTGGTTGGTTGCTATGGTGTTCTGGGTGGTTGCTAGGCGGTTGCTAGGGAGTTCTAGGTGGTTGCTAGGGTGTCACTAGTCGGTTGCTATGGTATTCGGGGTGGTTGCTAGGGCGTTGCTAGGCGGTTGCTAGGGTAATCTGGGTGGTTGCTAGGGCGTTGCTAGGTGGTTGCTAGGGTGTCCTGGGTGGTTGCTAGGCGGTTGCAAGGTTGTTCTCGGTGGTTGCTAGGGCGTTGCTAGGCAGTTGCTAGGGTGTTCTGGGTGGTTGCTAGGGTGTTGCTAGGGTAATCTGGGTGGTTGCTATGGTGTTACTAGGTGGTTGGTAGTTGTCAAAGATGGTTACTGTTGAGTTTGTAGCATTTTATTGGCATGATTTAGCGCTTAGCTAATCGATATTAGCATGTAGCTATTCACTGCTAGCATGTGTAGCATGTAGCAAGTCCTGTCTGCTAGCATGAGTCAAAAGAGCCAACCCCCATCTCTATACGATGTTCTGATGCAGAGATATCGGTCTTGCAAAACGGTTGCTAGGGTACTCTGTTTGGTTGCTAGGGAGTGGCTTGGCAGCTGCCAATCATGAAGCTCCAAAGTCAATGTGAATGTATAAACCAACCCCCATCTATATACGATGTTTTGATGCAGAGATATAGGTCTTGCAAAATGGTTGCTAGGGTACTCTGTTTGGTTGCTAGGGAGTGGCTTGGCAGCTGCCAATCATGAAACTCCGAAGGCTTGTTGTCAGTATGAATGATATAAACCAACTCCCACGCCTTTGTGACATTCAGAATGGAAGATATCCCTCATTGGATTTTGGTTGCTAAGGTGCTTGACAATGGTTGCTAGGGAGGGGTTAGGATGTGTTGAGGTGATTCAGGATTGGCTGTTTACTGCCCCGAGTGAAACGAGCCCACCCTCACGTTTCTATGACTCTTATATCCTGAGATATCCCTTTGATCTGTTTCAATGGAAGTCTATGGAACTTGTTGCTAAGGAGCTCTAAATGGTTGCTAGGGCGTGGCTTGATAGCTTCACAATGATCCTGAGAGACTGATTGGCTGTCTGAGTAAAATGAGCCCGCCCCTTTGTCTCTATGACACTGTGATCCAGAGTTATGTTCAATACAAAATCCCTATGCAATTTACCATAGTAGGAAAAACACATGCATTTCATGGGCCGTCCTACACCATAGTAAGTCAATGGGGCAACTTTGGGCCCCTCCTGCCCCTCAGGGGTGCAACTTTTACCCCATTGTGTGGTATGTTCTTACAGAGCCTGTCAGCCTCTTCAAATGTGGCAAATTTCACGTTTCTGCGACATCCTCGTTCCGAGCTACGACTCGTCAAAGTTTTTCGCAATGTTAAGTCTATGGGATTTTTTTGGGCCGTTTTTCGCCCCTGGGGCGACCATCGTACCCCCGATCTCTTAGAAAAGTCATAGCACACCATTCCCGAACAGGCCGCACGTTTTGACACCTCATTCATGGGTCTGTGACAAAAACTGCGGGAGGAGTAGCGCGTCAAAAAGTGGCCAGAAGAATAATAATAAGAAGAATAATAAGTATGTGAGATAACAATAGTGTTGCTTCGCCATAGGCAAGCACCACTAACTAGAATGTACATTTCCAGAAGAAAATGTGAAGTGGTGCTTGCAGTGGCAAAACTCGCCGCTCGGTTGCTAGGATGTTCTGGGTAGTTGCTATGGTGTTGCTAGGCGGTTGCTAGGGTATTGTGGGTGGTTGCTAGGGTGTTCTGGGTGGTTGCTAGGGTGTTGCTAGGCAGTTGCTAGGGTGTTCTGGGTAGTTGCTATGGTGTTGCTAGGCGGTTGCTAGGGTATTGTGGGTGGTTGCTAGGGTGTTGCTAGGCGGTTGCTAGGGTGTTCTGGGTAGTTGCTATGGTGTTGCTAGGCAGTTGCTAGGGTATTCTGGGTGGTTGCTATGGTGTTGCTAGGGGGTTGCTAGGCTGTTCTGGTTGGTTGCTAGGGTGTTGCTAGGCGGTTGTTAGGGTGTTCTGGGTGGTTGCTAGGGTGTTGCTAGGCGGTTGTTAGGGTGTTCTGGGTGGTTGCTAGGGTGTTGCTAGGCGGTTGCTAGGGTGTTCTGGGTGGTTGCTATGGTGTTGCTATGCGGTTGCTAGGACATTCTGGGTGGTTGCTAAGGTGTTTTGGGTGGTTGCTAGGCGGTTGCTAGGGTGTTCTCGGTGGTTGCTAGGGTGTTGCTAGGCGGTTGCTAGGGTGTTCTGAGTGGTTGCTAGGGTGTTGCTAGGCGGTTGCTAGGGTATTCTGGGTGGTTGCTAGGGTGTTGCTAGGTGGTTGCTAGGGTATTCTGGGTGGTTGCTAGGGTGTTGCTAGGTGGTTGCTAGGGTGTTGCTAGGCGGTTGCTATGGTATTCTGGGTGGTTGCTATGGTGTTGCTAGGCGGTTGCTAGGGTGTTTCGGGTGGTTGCTAGGGTGTTTTAGGTGGTTGCTATGGTATTCTGGATGGTTGCTATGGTGTTACTAGGTGGTTGGTAGTGTTCACATTTGGTTACTATAGAGTTTTTATAATGTTCATGGCATGATTTAGCACTTAGCTAATCAATATTAGCATGTAGCTATTCACAGCTAGCATGTTTAGCATGTTGAAAGTCCTGTGTGCTAGCATGAGTCAAAAGACCCAAACCCCATCTCTATACGATGTTCTGATGCAGTGATGTAGGTCTTGCAAAATGGTTGTAGCATATTTGTAGCATGATTAGCATGTTGCTACCATGTTACTAGCATGATTAGCATGTTGCTAGCATGATGCTAGCATGTTTAGCATGTTGCTAGCATGTTGCTAGCATCTTGCTAGCATGATGCTAGCATGTTTAGCATATTGCTAGCATGTTTAGCATGTTGCTAGCATGTTGCTAGCATGTTTAGCATGTTGCTAGCATGTTGCTAGCATGATGCTAGCATGATTAGCATGTTGCTAGAATGATGCTAGCATGATTAGCATGTTGCTAGCATATTGCTAGCATGATTAGCATGTTGCTAGCGTGATTCTAGCATGATGCTAGCATGATTAGCATGTTGCTAGCATAATTAGCATGTTGCTAGCATGATGCTAGCATGATTAGCATGTTTCTAGCATATTGCTAGCATGATTAGCATGTTGCTAGCATGTTACTAGCATGATTAGCATGTTGCTAGCATGATGCTAGCATGATTAGCCTGTTGCTAACATGTTTGTAGCTAGTTGCTAGCATGATTAGCATGTTTCTAGCATCATGCTAGCATGATTAGCATGTTGCTAGCATTATGCTAGCATGATTAGCATGTTGCTAGCATGTTTAGCATGTTGCTAGCATGATGCTAGCATGTTTAGCATGTTGCTAGCATTATGCTAGCATGGTTGCTAAGGTATTACTAGGTGGTTGCTAGGGTGTTCTGAGTGGTTGCTAGGGTGTTGCTAGGTGGTTGCTAGGGTGTTCTGAGTGGTTGCTAGGGTGTTGCTAGGCCATTGCTATGGTGTTCGAGGGTGGTTGCTAGGGCGTTGCTAGGTAGTTGCTAGGGTATCCTGGGCGGTTGCTAGGCGGTTGCTAGGGTGTTCTGGGTGGTTGCTAGGCAGTTGCTAGGGTGTTCTGGGTGGTTGCTAGGCGGTTGCTAGGGCGTTGCTAGGCGGTTGCTAGGGTAATCTGGGTTGTTGCTAGGGCGTTGCTAGGTGGTTGCTAGGGTATCCTGGGTGGTTGCTAGGCGGTTGCTAGGGTGTTCTGGGTGGTTGCTAGGGCGTTGCTAGGCAGTTGCTAGGGTGTTCTGGGTGGTTGCTAGGGTGTTGCTAGGGTAATTTGGGTGGTTGCTATGGTGTTACTAGGTGGTTGGTAGTTGTCAAAGATGGTTACTGTTGAGTTTGTAGCATTTTATTGGCATGATTTAGCACTTAGCTAATCAATATTAGCATGTAGCTATTCACTGCTAGCATGTGTAGCATGTAGCAAGTCCTGTTTGCTAGCATGAGTCAAAAGAGCCAACCCCCATCTCTATACGATGTTCTGATGCAGAGATATTGGTCTTGCAAAACGGTTGCTAGGGTACTCTGTTTGGTTGCTAGGGAGTGGCTTGGCAGCTGCCAATCATGAAGCTCCAAAGTCAATGTGAATGTATAAACCAACCCCCATCTCTATACGATGTTCTGATGCAGAGATATTGGTTTTGCAAAATGGTTGCTAGGGTACTCTGTTTGGTTGCTAGGGAGTGGCTTGGCAGCTGCCAATCATGAAACTCCAAAGGCTGCTTGTCACTATGAAAGATATAAACCAACTCCCATGCCTCTGTGACATTCAGAATGGACGATATTCCTCTTTGGATTTTGGTTGCTAAGGTGCTCGACAATGGTTGCTAGGGCGTGGCTAGCAAGTGTTGAGGTGATTCATGATTGGCTGTTTGCTGGCCCGAGTCAAACGAGACCACCCTCATGTTTCTATGACAATTCAGTCCAGAGATATCCCTTCGATCTCTTTCAATGGAAGTCTATGGGAGTTGTTGCTAAGGTGCTCTAAATGGTTGCTAGGGCGTGGCTTGATAGCTTCACAATGATCCTGAGAGACTGATTGGTTGTCTGAGTAAAATGAGCCCGCCCCCTTGTCTCTATGACACTGTGATCCAGAGTTATGTTCAATATAAAAGCGGTTTCTATGGTGTAGGACGGCCCATTTCATGGGCCGTCCTACACCATAGTAAGTCAATGGGGAAACTTTGGGCAGCTCCTGCACCCCAGGGGTGCAACTTTTACCCCATTGTGTGGTATGTTCTTACAGAGCCTGTCAGCCTCTTCAAATGTGGTAAATTACACATTTCTGCGACATCCTCGTTCCGAGCTACGACTCGTCAAAGTTTTTCGCAATGTTAAGTCTATGGGATTTTTTTGGGCCGTTTTTCGCCCCTGGGGCGACCATCGTACCCCCGATCTCTTGGAAAAGTCATAGCACACCATTCCCGAACAGGCCGCACGTTTTGACACCTCATTCATGGGTCTGTGACAAAAACTGCGGGAGGAGTAGCGCGTCAAAAAGTGGCCAGAAGAATAATAATAATAAGAATAATAAGTATGTGAGATAACAATAGTGTTGCTTCGCCATAGGCAAGCACCACTAATAATAATAAACCACCAATGGGGGTCAATGGGGAAAATTTGGGCCCCTCCTGCCCCCCAGGGGTGCAACTTTTACCCCATTGTGAGGTATTTTCTTACAGAGCTTGTCAGCCTCTTCAAATATGGCAAATCACACGTTTCTGTGAAATCCTCGTTCGGAGCTATGAGTCGTCAAAGTTTGTCGCAATGTTAAGTCTATGGGATTTTTTGGAAGTTTGTTCGCCCCTGGGGCGAACACCGTACCCCCGATCGCTTTTAAAAGTCATAGCACACCTCTCCTCAATAGGCCGCACGTTTTCATGCCTCATTCGTGGGTCTGTGACAAAAGCTGCGGGAGGAGTAGCGCGTCAAACTTTTTGAAAAAGCAATAGTAATAGTGTTGCCTTGCTTTCAGCAAGCACCACTAATAATAGTACTATTTTTTTCTCAAATGTTTTTATATAATAGTTGCTTTAATAAAATTAATAATAACATCAACTTAAAAGTAAAGAAATTATAAAGTATTGAATTTTTTCTTACTAAATAAGAAAATAAATTCTTATAAATTTATATTTTAATAAACTGAATACAATAACAAATAATCTCTTAATCAAATATATAATAATAATAAAATTATTAATATTGTTGTTCTTGTTGTTAAATACATGTTCTCACTGAGCACAGAAAACAGGAACCAACAAAGAAAGGAGAAAAAAGCAATACTGTCCCTCTCTCTAGGCTCTGTTATCAGGGCATTTCAACCAGACTCGGTGGAGGTGTGGTGATTACAACTGTGTTAAGAGCCGACATAGATCTGTACATGCCAAGATTAGACTCTGGCCATTTACAGGGTCCGTGAGCGTGTGTGTGCTTGCGCATGGCTTAATACAAGACACCTGCTGCAGTAATGGTGCTTCTCTTATCCTCATTCTGCATCAGTCCATTGCTACACTTTCACCCCGTTATCAGCTGCCACTCTCCCTCTATCCTGTCCAATCAAATTTGTCACGGCAATGCCGCGGGTGCGGAGGGGAGGGACACGCTGTGCTGATAAGAGCCAGACTCCCAAAGGCTAATTTATTTATTTTTATTCGGTATTTCACGCCTGACGCTCGTTTTTTTTTTTTTTTGCCCGATTTTGAAATTTCTCGCTCTGCTCCGTTATCAGTTTGGCATTAGACAGGTAGGGGGCGGATCAGGTGGAGATAATATTGGCCAGTGTTCAGCTTTGCGATGGGAAACAAAGTTACGGTTTTCAAGAGGCTCTGTATAATAACAGTAATTCATCAAGACATTAAGAATGAGAGCAGATATAGACCGGTTTACATACAGTGTCTACTGTGATCCTGACAACAACCTCAAGAATATTATATAAATGCACATTTACATTTAGAATTAATTCATTATTCATGAAAATGTAAATACTAATACATAAATACTACATTATGTGGGCTTTGTTTAAAAGGCCTAGACAGAGTAAATAAAATAAAAGCATCCATTAAAACCATTGCATTACTCTCAGTAAGTTTACGGTCTGAAAGTCTGTTATGTCTGAATTCGTTGTGTTCATGTTGTGTGCATGTTTGTTCTTAGTAAGCACTGAGCAGCAATAAAATCCTGCTTGTCAGACAAATAAATGTTATGAAATCAGTCCCTTTGAAACTGAATAAGCACATACACTGTAAAAAATTATATGATCAATAAGTTATGACAATATATGTTTTTAGTTACATTGTTTTAACTCATCAAAATAAGTTATAAGCAATTTTCAACTTTTTATGTTATATATTCAACTAATTGTTTAAGTCAGTTTAATGTGATTTAAGTTGAAATGACTTAAATATCCAAGTTGATTGTACTTGATCTAAGTGTATTGTTAAGTTAAACATATGGAAAAATCCAAGACATAATGGAAAAATAGAATGTTAGACAGCGTTCACTCACAGTGTTAACTAAAACTATTAATTTTTTTTAAAAAGCTGAAATAAAGTACAATATAAATATTAGATGAAAAGTTTAGCTTAAAGAAAAGTTACTGAAACAAATACGTTTAAGTTGAAGTACTAAATTTACTAAAACTAAAACTGAAAAGCTAAATAGAAATATTTGAAAAACTAATACAATGACAAAATCACACAATCACAAAAATCACTTAAACTTAAATTTAAAATGACAAAAATAAAAGCTAATTCAAGATATTAATAAGTACTATGATAAAACTACAAAAAATAATAATGTTGAGTCACAGTGTAGCTGTGTGAAATATATTAAATAATATAATATAAAAAATAATATGAAAATAAAATATAACTAGTACCTACTGTAAAAGCAACTGCAAAATGTTAGTAAATTTTAATAATTTACATGTTTTTTTGCTTAAAAGTGAATATTTATGTTTAAAAAATAAAATGGTTATTGCGACTTTTTAATCTCACAATTGTGTCTTTCTCACAATTACGAGTTTTTACCTCGCAATTCTTAGACAAATAGTCAAAATTGCTAAATATAAAACTTATATTTATTCCATGGGGGAAACAAGCTTCTATACTTTTGATATTCCTGCCAGCCTGCACAGCAGTCATGGCACTGCTACCGTCTTCATTTCAGCATCTCTTGCACCCGCAACTTCCTCCCTCAAACTTTCCTTCCTGCAATCGCTCTTCACTAGGCGCTTTCTTTGTTTCTCATCATTTGAAAAGCATACAGACCAGCAGGAGAACAACCCCCTGCTAGAACATTTCATCCCTCCTTCTGACCATTGCAAACTACAAATGCATTGCTTTTCCTTTTATTACATGCAGCTATATTCACAGTGAGGCGCTTAGGTTGTGCAACGAGAAATGGGGATATTTACAGCAGAGACTGCTACCAGAAACCGATGTAAAATAACAATGTGACTTGTTTGTTTTCCTTCCAGCTCCAAATAAAGCAGAACACAGATAACAGGGTGCAATGATCACTGGCACTGTGAGACGGATACCAGGCGAACATGATGGACTCTGTTTGAAAAGTGAGTTGACTACAAGAGGTATTTTTGTATTCCCCAACCGTCTCAGACAGATGAGAGATTTAGTGCATTCATTCACACTTCTACATGATTAAAATATTCTGGCTAAAATGATACATTTTTTCTTTTATATATATATATATATATATATATATATATATATATATATATATTAGGGCTGTCAATCGATTAAAATTTTTAATCTAATTAATTACATACTCTGTAATTAATTAATCTAAATTAATCGCATACACAATCTTACAATGTTTACATGGTACAATTTCTGGTAAGCTACGTTTTTATTGTTATTGCTTGACACAAATTTCACGATTTCAATTTAATTTAATTCTTGTGATTTGATGCAATATTGACTCATTTGGATAAATATACAAGATAGGCATTCATTTTTCTCAAGAAACAAAAAATCTCACCCAATGCTGTAAAAATACAGAGAGCCATATCAGCTGGTAATATTTAAGGTTAAAAATAGCTCAAATTAAATATAATGCGTGTTTATTACAAATAACAACTTTGATATAAGTAAAAAATATAATACATATGTAATATAGTAGTAGGCTACATTAATTTAGAAAAACACTCTCTATAGCTCTTTTTTTATAGCCAACTATAACGTGCTATCATATGGTCATGAAATGGCTTTCCTGAGGTAACTTAGGCTAAATGTTATGTGACATAATTGTTCTCCAGCTGTTTTATTGACCTCTTTTCGCGGTTGAAAAACACTGATTGATCGAGGAATATACATTTTGGTAAGTTTTAGGCTGCCCTACTTTATCTTTCAACATTGTTCATTCGTGTTTATTTACTATTAGCTAGAGATGATCGGTTCACGTGCCGCTATGGGATCTGTAATGTCACATTTACAAGCGCCAACGGTATTTATTGTTTGATTTTCGTAGTAAAATTGACAGAATCTGAGAGCTGAGATTTTTTTAATATCATATCGTCTGTCTTGTCTGTTTCCGTGTCCTCTCTTTGGTGCGCGATTTTTCTGTGCGTGAGAAAATGGTTGTGTGACGTGAGAGCGCGTGAAAAGTTACAACACACACACGCACAAGCGCGCTTTCTCTCAGACACACTCACCGACTCACGCACACACTCCTGGATGCTTTGCATTGATGTGGTACTTTAGAGTTGACGAACTCCGTCAAACAATGATCCAAGCAGCGCGTTCTTGTCTCCCTCCTTTTTACACGAATGGTGGCTACGGCTAGAACGGCTCTGCAAAGGTCAAAACGGAATGGATTAATCTGCGTTATTGTTTTGAACGCGTTATTTCTTCTCAGATTAATTAATCGAAATTAACGCGTTATTTTGACAGCCCTAATATATATATATATATATATATATATACACACTCACCGGCCACTTTATTAGGTACACCTGTCCAGCTGCTCGTTAACACTTAATTTCTAAGCAGCCAATCACATGGCGGCAACTACGTGCATTTAGGCATGTAGACATGGTCAAGACAATCTCCTGCAGTTCAAACCGAGCATCAGTATGGGGAAGAAAGGTAATTTGAGTGACTTTGAACGTGGCATGATTGTTGGTGCCAGAAGGGCTGGTCTGAGTATTTCAGAAACTGCTAATCTACTGGGATTTTCACGCACAACCATCTCTAGGGTTTACAGAGAATGGTCCGAAAAAGAAAAAACATCCAGTGAGCGGCAGTTCTGTGGGCGGAAATGCCTTGTTGATGCCAGAGGTCAGAGGAGAATGGCCAGACTGGTTCGAGCTGATAGAAGGGCAACAGTGACTGAAATAACCACTCGTTACAACCGAGGTATGCAGCAAAGCATTTGTGAAGCCACAACACGCACAACCTTGAGGCGGATGGGCTACAACAGCAGAAGACTCCACCGGGTACCACTCATCTCCACTACAAATAGGAAAAAGAGGCTACAATTTGCAAGAGCTCACCAAAATTGAACAGTTGAAGACTGGAAAAATGTTGCCTGGTCTGATGAGTCTCGATTTCTGTTGAGACATTCAGATGTTAGAGTCAGAATTTGGCGTAAACAGAATGAGAACATGGAACCATCATGCCTTGTTACCACTGTGCAGGCTGGTGGTGGTGGTGTAATGGTGTGGGGGATGTTTTCCTGGCACACTTTAGGCCCCTTAGTGCCAATTGGGCATCGTTTAAATGCCACGGCCTACCTGAGCATTGTTTCTGACCATGTCCATCCCTTTATGGCCACCATGTACCCATCCTCTGATGGCTACTTCCACCATGTCACAAAGCTCTAATCATTTCAAATTGGTTTCTTGAACATGACAATGAGTTCACTGTACTAAAATGGCCTCCACAGTCACCAGATCTCAACCCAATAGAGCATCTTTGGGATGTGGTGGAACGGGAGATTCGCATCATGGATGTGCAGCCGACAAATCTGCGGCAACTGTGTGATGCCATCATGTCAATATGGACCAAACTCCCTGAGGAATGCTTCCAGCACCTTGTTGAATCTATGCCACGAAGAATTGAGGCAGTTCTGAAGGCAAAAGGGGGTCCAACCCGTTACTAGCATGGGGTACCTAATAAAGTGGCCGGTGAGTGTATATATATATATATATATATATATATATATATATATATATATATATATATATATATATATATATATATAAGCTTGAAGGGTTACATCGTTGCCTTTTACTTTAGGATAGATTACTAACCCTAACCCGGTTTGCTTGTTTATTTCCAGATGGGCAAAGAAACCAAATACTTTCACACATGGCAGCATATAAAGCCTTTGTGCCAGCCAATCCAGCTATGCCTCAACATATTAACAGACAACACCTCTGGGTTAAGCACAGCAATTTGTTAGGAAAATAAATGACAAGATGGGTTACAGTAAATGAGGAGGAAAGGAGGACATGGAACATCAAGCCTGGCAGATATAAAAGGAAATTGTTATTTCAGTTTGCAGGTTGAGACTGAGAAAACACAACTCCTCAAGGTAGTAGCTGTTAAAACAGAAGATGACTAGAGTCTGTGAAAAGCGTGGGATGAAGTTCAATTTAGACACGATTGACATTTTGTCAGGGATGTTGCAATGAGTGATTTGCATTTGCAAAAACGGTCTCTTAAGCAAATGGGCACTAAGTTACAACTTAGGCACTACATTTAAAACAAAGTAAAATTGAAAAAAGGTGTTAAATATATATTTTTTTAATAAATAATATATAAATAAAATATAAAAAAATTTCAGTTAACGCTTCAATATATATATATTTTTTATTTTTAAGTATATATAATATCAAACACTAATGGTCCTAGAATAAAGCCCTGTGGGACACCATAGTTAAAAAAGTATCAGTTGGCAATTCTGAGCAAAAATACTTTCCCCAAAAACTGTACTTTCGAGTTTGTTGTGAATAAATACAGTGAAGTTCAAAATAAAGAAATAATAACTTAATAAATATTTAGGATTCTGCAATATTTCTAGGTTGCGAATCAAAAAAGCTAATATTTAAAGCTAATATTTAAAGCTAATATTTATATATAAAAATCACGCATTCACAATAACTTGAAAAAGGAGTGTTTTACTATTTTCATGGTGTGAATGGACCTTTCTGAACTGAGCAATTTTTGGGTCACAACCCAGCAGTTTGAGAACCACAGATCTACAAAGGCAAAAATACATAAAAACACATAAAAACACACAAAAACACGAAAACCTCTTTCAACATTGCTGCAGTTCCTCTGTAATCTACTTCAATGGATAGCAAGCTAGCAGTATTCAGGCCAGCGCCTGCATCAACACACAGATTCCTTTTGGCCTTAGACTCTGGCAAGTACCTTCCATCACACATTTCCAGTACGGAGGAGAAATGGGCAAGATTTCCTACGCCGAGCCTCCTCCTTTCCTATGCCTTTCATCAGCCGCCAATGTTCCCCACGCTTGAAACAAACAAAAAGGATGAGAGAGAGAGGGGGAGAGAGAGAGAGTGTGTGTGTGAGGGGGGGAGCAGGAGATACAGCTGATGCTGTAATCACCCTGGATATATGCAATACATTTTTCTGCTGGAGCGAAGCTGCCATCTTTCCTAAGACCAGATGGCGACATTACAACACTAAGGTTGAGTGATTACACCTTACAGACCGAGAGGTTCGGGAATGGGTGCGAAGACACGATACTACTACCATGAATTATTTTCCCCACTCACTTTTATGTATTCTAATATTTGTGTTTTAGTTTAAGGCTAAAACATGTGATATTCTTTGTAATTTAATAATACCATGGTTTATTGGACAATATATATTGGAAAATATCTTTCCATATTGAAGTAGCTTACAGTAACATTTAACACATTGGTGCGGTAGGGTCCAAAAGTCTGAGAGCACTAGTGAAATATTTTAATTTTTTTGTTTCATAAATTACATTTTCAGACAACCAATTTAAAGTTTAAATAAGACTCTGAATCCCAGCTCTTTTCTTTAAATAATGACACGCTTCTTGAAAGAAACAAAAAGTAATTATTCATTTTTATATATATTTATTTTACTTCTTTAATTTATAAAATGGACAAACTCTTTGAGAGGAGAGAAAAAATTCTAACAATTTAACAAATTAATTGTACCAAATGACACAGCTCTCTCAGAGAAAAATAATAATAAAAAAATAAAAATAATATATATATTCTTTTAAAAAAATTGTTAGAATTTTTTCTCTCCTCTCAAAGAGTTTGGCCATTTTATAAATTAAAGAAGTAAAATAAATATATATAAAAAATTAATAATTACTTTTATATGTATAATTATTTATTTTACTACTTAAATCTTTATAATATGTATAACTTACTTTAAAAAAATTGAATTATTGTAATTATTATAAAACAGTTTATTCATTCGATATATGAACTTTTTTTACGATTTGAATGGTGACCAAGCTCTTTGGGGGGGAAAAAAATAATTAAAAATGAATTTTCATGTTTCAAGATATTGTTCTTTAACTGTATTTACAGAAGATAGATTATTGTTAGTGGTTAATTGTACTAAAATTCCTAGTGGGGTTCAAACATCTGAGATCACTGATGAAAATGCTTTTGTTTTGTATTTTTCTCATTTGATTCAAAATTATATTATCAGCATAACAATATGAAGTTTAAATTAGATTTTGAATCCCATTTTTTCAATGAGGTCTCAGTTGTCCAATCTATATGAATATGGTAATCAAATATGCTAATCAAACAGTGCCATTGTATTACCATCTGATACCATCACTGAACCATGATACTCTTTTGTAAGGCCCAATAAGAAACCATCTGCCCTGTCCCACTCCAAAAACGACTCAATGTGCGTGCTCTCAAACCCATCTCATATAAGAGCTACACATGGGATATGCGCCGACAGACAAGTGTAAGCGCACCTGGGTGGCCTGGTCACACCAGAGAAACATATCCTATCAGAGCCAGGCAATCTTGTTGCTCCGTGGTGGGAACCGAGGATTCGTGAGCCGGACTAATCTTGAAGACAGAGGTCAACAAGTTTGGAGAGTGATGTGGAGAAGCATGACACACCTGTCACATTGCAGCTTCGCCGTGAAATCCAGGCATTACCCATTCAGTGGAATGAAATGGAAATGGAATGAAAGGAAGCGTTACCAAGACTACGCCTGGAGATGGAGTGCGGGGAGGTGAAAATCGGATGTGAAAAAGGAAGAGAAAAGAGAGGGAGAAGAGTGAGGAGATGTCGTGGTTACAAGAACAAAGGGCTGGAAAAAGGAAAGAGTGTGCGAGCCTGCGAGGGCAAAGTTGCCACTTCTCGTGGGAATATGACCAATAGCGCATGTATATACCGTAAAACTTCAAATAATTGCACGGGATTTTATTTTCCCAAATCGTCGAACTGCATCGGCTTGTATTTGAGACAGGCCTTTATAATTTAGTGTTGAGATGTTGTTCATTGAGTGTAGGCCTAGAGTCTCTAATCTCTAAAAATCTCTAAATGCTCCACGTGAAACTGCGGTCTTCCGACCTTTTACTATCGTGACAATTGATTTTGATTAATATACGAGGGAGAGAGAGCAAGACGGCGCTCGTGTTGTTTGAAGACGTGAGAGTGCGCCCGCGCGGCCGGGGCGCTCTCTCTTTCTCTCTCTCTCTCTCTGCTCGTTATGCGCCCTGTCAACCGCAGCATTCATTCTATTCTACATCACTCACCGATCAAAATAGGTTTTGGCGGGACAAAAATTTGCTTTGGCAGCCGCCAAAAAGCGGACGATCTGACGGGTTTTAGAAGATTAAATACACCCCGAAACTGAAAAACAGACCCGGCCTCTATTTGAGACGGCCTTTATTTACCCAAACCTGCAGCCACACCAGGCGTGTAAAAGAGACAGGCGTCTATTTGGGACTCGGCTATTATTTGAAGTTTTACGGTAACCGCTTTCTTTCCTCCATATTCACTGTCAGTGTGTTTTGGATATGTTTCTGGATAGCAAAAAAGCATCTAAAAACATTTAAACATTTCATGACAGACCTACCACGAGATTATTAAATGATATCTGCTATATATATTTTTTTTTAAGTACATTTTCAGAAATTTTCTGGTGAAGAACTACTTGACCCATAATTCTAAAGAGAGATTGTCTTTGAATTCACCAATCACAGAAGTCGCTGTGATTGGAAATGATAACTGTGTTAAAGCATTGTGAATGAACGTAAATAGTCTCTGCATACTTTCAAACTATTTTGTATGTATTTGAAAATTTCGCAGTAAAAAAAAATTGAAGAATAGTTTAATTAATTTATAAAAAAAATCAGGATATATATATGAATGAATGAGGCATTTATATAGCGCTTTCATATGTACTACTGTACACCCAAAGCAATTCTAATGGTCCAATAGTAAAGCCCTGTGGGACCCCATAGTTTAGAGTATGAATAAGCCATTATGCAAAAAAATTATCCAAATGTCAGGTTTTATTACCCAATATGTTCTTGAAGATATTCTTATGAAAAAATAAAGAAATAATAAAATAATTAATGTTTCAGAATCAGTTCTATTTATGAGAGTTTAATATTGTTCTATAGTTTACATCATCCACATCATTTACAATGCTTTATTGGATTAGTAGTTCATTACTTTATAGAAGACGTTTTTATATTTGTATAGCTTTAAATCAAATGTGAATCATCTCGAAGATAGTTAGCTTAGTTCATTGTTTTAGCACTTGAATGAGAATTCGTCCAAAATGAGCTACAATCCATGTCCATAAAGCATATTAAATGACGTAACAGTATCTGAAAACTAGTAGCAAATTATAATTTTTGTATGCATTTGAGTATTTTACAGTAGTTAAAAATAATAATTGAAATCAATGTTTAAATTAAATAAAAATGTAGGAATAATTAAAAATGTACATTTTCATTTAGGCAGCAGAACAAGCTGACATTCACTCACTATTAAAATTAGGCTAACAGATGAGCCAATCTTACAGCAACATCTCTTCAGTAAAGCAAACAAAAAAATCACAACAATTATAAAAAATAAAAAAAGACAAGCTTTCGAAGAATCAGGTCATCCTGACGAGTAATAATAGCAGCATCTTTAAATTCACAGCCAGGAACTCTCATTGGGCGAGCTTCAGATGATTAAGAACAGCGCGGAAGGGGCGAGTACATATTTGCCCAAAGGCGCGCCACAGCAAATACGACGACACACATGCAAGACACACCTCTGGCGTCTCTCACCAGCATCATTATTTTCTCTTTCTTTATCCTTACATCCTTCTCTCCCTCTCTGAATTTCTTAAAGTAATTCACTCACTTCCTCCCCTCTTCTGACATTCACCATCTTTCTCTCCGCTCTCAGCCACCCCTGGCAGGCTGACAGCCGCAACCCCTCCCCATCTCCCCAAACCCCTCAGGCGCTTTCTCTCGCACACACACTCTCCCTTTCTTTCTATCTCTCCCTCCCCCCTTCAACCTAGTGACAGGGAGTCTTACTCATCTCCAGCCATAGCCCACAGCGCTCCGCCAACATCTGCTTATATAACTTGGTTTAATTTGAAGTATCTATGCCCGAACTGTCAGGCATCTCTCTCTACTCTCCTTTCCTCTCTCAACATCTCTTCTGTCCTTTTGTTCTGTTCTGATGGGATCCAATAATAATGTGTTCCGAATACGTCCTTAGCATTGTGCTAGAAATGGCAAGGTTATGGGTTCTAATACTACCAGAGAACATAAAATAATATGCCTGTATTCAAATTTTTTATCAAATGTATTACTGTATATGATACACCAAATAATTAAGTACATGTACATGATACATCACATTCGACATCACATACACCACATACAAACTCGACGTCATTTGAGCAAAATCACAGCAACAAGAGTGTCACACAAATCAGGCAACTGCGAGATAACAATCGTTGCCTCAACAAGTTGTTACTGCGTAACTTACATTTGAATATGCACAGTTACTGTGTCTGTTTTCGCCTATGTAAACAGTTCGAAATATAAAGCAGAGCCATTGCATTTTTCTGAGCAACATGTTGCATTCCTGAATGAGTCAGCATTTTTGAAAGAATCGATTGAATGATTCATCGATTCATTTCATTTCTGAATAAATCCAGGTTTTTGAATGAATCAATTGAGTGAATAGGAGTGTTCAACTTAAAGCGGCACTGCGCAGACCGATCGATGTATGACATCGAAGTACCATAAGAGTGATTAAAAAGAAAAGTGTCCGCTCTCTAATCGCTCTCGCGGTACTTTGAAGTCAAACACCGATCGGTCTGCGCAGCGCCACATCAAGTCGAAGACTCCTATTGAATCAATGAATCACTCAAAAAGAATCATTTGTTTGGTTCCTAAATTACTTGGGCTGCATCCAAAATCACATACTCTCTTGAGTAGGTTACTTATTTTAAATAAGTAAATACTTCACGACCACTAAAAAGTATTTTTTTTATATAGTATGAATGTGTGTAGTATGAATGGTATCCAGACGTACTACATTCTCTATGTTGCCACTGTCATGTGACCTACCTCGCTGGAAATAGGTCATGCAGATACTTTTTTCCTACTGTTTTATGAGTACTGTGAATTCAGACATTTTACTCTACACTGTAAACCCGAATAAGTTGGCACAACTCAAAAAATTTAAGGCAATCAGTTGCCTCAAATTTTTTAAGTTAAGAAATTCAAAGTTTAAGTAAGCAGAACTGACATATTTTTATTTTGTATTTGTACATTTGAATTGGTCTTAACTTGAAATGTTTGAGTACACTAATTCATACATTTAACTTAAAATTTCATGTAATCTCAATGTGAACACTTTTATTAGTATAAACTTAGCTAGCTTTAACAAGCTAGTTTGCTAACATACTATTTTGTTAACATCTTAACAATAGTATGCTATACAGTAACACTTGCAGCAATATAAAGGTTTTATTTGCTCTCAAATCAAGCTCATGCACCACTTGTCACCATGATGGTAACTATCCTAAAACCAACATTAACAGAAATTCTTCTAAATTAGCATAACGAAACATTAATCATTATAAATCACCCGCTTAACATTAATCTTGCACAAAAAAACATTGTATTACACTTAATTTTAGCATTTACTCTCCCTTTCGAGTGCCATCGGCAAAGCATGCTGGGAAATATACATCCCAGCCGTTTCAGTTAAACTTAAGTTCGTCTAAATTAAAAGAAATAATTTCATAAAACTCAAAACAATGAAACAGTTCAGTTTACTTAAAATATATCCATTCTGTGAACTTGAAAGAAAAAGAAAGTGCTAAATACTCATAAAAGTTAATTTGACTGAACTAATTAGTTTAATTTAAGTTTTTCCTACTCAAACCAATTAAGTATTTTGAGCGTTAGGGTTTACAGTGTAGTCACAGACTGTTTCCTACTATATAGTGAAGTATTATATAGTATAAGTATAAGTACTATATAGTCAGGTGCAGCCTTAGTGTTTTTAAAACAAATCGGTTGATTGAATGATTCAATGACCCACTCAGAAAAGATTTTAGAAGTTTCTGAATGAATCAGTGTTTTGAACAAATCAATGAAGTGAATGACTCAATGAATCACCGATAAAAAGTCACTTGTTTGGTTCCTGAATGAAGCAGTGTTTTTGAACAAAACGGTTGATTGAATGATTCAATGACTCACTCAGAAAAGATTTGGTTGTGAATAAATCAGTGGCTGAATCAAAATCACCCCCTAAACCCTCATTCACTATTCCCTACGTTAGTCCACTAATACTGTTCACTTGAAGGAGTGAACGAAAAGGAGTGACCGAATTCGGACAGCCGTTGAGCGTACATTGGTTGTACATGGTGCAACGTAGGATTGAATAAGTGCATTCAATAAAGTCCACTATGGTTTTGGACACCACTACAAATGGCTGTCCCCTCAATTAACGCCCTATTTGAGGGTATAGGCGGCGATTTCTGATTCAGCCAGTGTTTTTGATTGAATTGTTAGAGCGAATGATTCAGTGACTAAGATACAGTCGCTTGTCGCCACCTATTGGTGTACAAATGTAACCTGCAGAAAATATCTTTCACATACAAATTGCGGGCTTGATTAATTATGCAACTTTTTGTAAATAATTTTGCAGTCAACGCACTAAATTCTTAAGTATATGGAGCGAACCCTCCACCCCCCAAAAAAATTGACCCAAAATGCACTTTCCAAATAATAATACATACCTAATCTTGTAGTATAGTGATAGTAATCGGGTTGTGGGCCTTACATTGATGGAGGACAGTAAGAATAGTACTTGGTGCACAAAAGCAAGTCCAAACCAAATTCACACACTAGTTTTTGAGGAAAAAATGGGTGCTAACTCACTGCGATCCAACCTCCACCGAGTCCTCTACTTGAGTTAATGTGGAATCTTGGTCCTCCAGTGTCGTGGCAGGATACCAAGGGTCCTCTGGCTGGATGTGGGCAGGCAGTGTCGGGCTTGTGATCACTAACGGACTTCCCCGGAGAGTACGCCAACACATGCAGCGGGAAGATAAGGCCTGCCTGGCTCCCTACTCCTGCTGCTCCAGTAAGTCTCCTTGTACGGGGTGCCAAGAAGCCTCCTTGACAATCTATCGCCAAGTGATGCCTCTATTACAATGGCTGCCCCACAGCTACAAGAGGCCCTGCACCAGCTGCAGCAGATTATAATTAGAGGAACCATGAAGTGCCCCGGACACTGGCAATTGATCTGCCTCTGACAGTCCAATATTTCCACCAGGGAAATAAAACCTTGCGTCGCATCGCAGGCTGAAGCAGGGAGAAAATGTGCGTGCGTATGTGTGTGCGCGTAGAGGGAAAAAGTGTTAAGATTCAGCATGGTTTTCACGACTTGTCTGTTCAAAACACGCCGTTTTGTTGATTGTGCCATGCAGCCGTCACTCTTTATCACATTGATGTTCAGATGGTCGGCTCTCGAGCAATAAGCACAGGCCCTTTTGTGTCCGACAAGGAAGCGGAATGGAATCGCGGCTTAACCGCGTCAATTGAAGTCATGTTTTTATTTCTCAAATGAGCTGTATGGGATCTTTTGTTCGCCGTTTGAGTGCGTGGCTGTTTAAGGGTAAAAGTAATTTTGTGTCAATTCAACAAATAAATTAGATTTTTTTTTTCTTCATCCCGGCATGTTGAAGCCATTGAAATGTTTCCCGGTCTTTTGTCTCCTTCCTGTTTTTCCATCAAGCTAAGCAGCAGATAAGTCTCAAACTCAAAGCCTATCAATGCTGAGCCACTAAAGACGTTAAGAAACTACAAGCAAACCAGTAAGCAAGGACCCGAAAAGTCTTTTTATGGTGAAACAACATGTAATATGGAGAGCACAATTCAAAATAAAATCTTTTATTCAGCCAAATCAATCTTCTCAAATCAAGAGAAAATTTATGTTGGCGACGTATGGGTGATTGAGGGTTCAAACCCGGCTTGCAACATTTCCCATTCCATTTATGTAGCAAAAAGGTCAAAAATAAAACTAAAAAATAGAATTATTAAAAGCCATATTATACCATATACCATATTATACCATATCTTTTGGTTTGAGTTCATATTAATTAGATTATCTATCAATAGCAACATTCTTAGAAAGATCCTTATCAGCCAGATCTAAATTGACAAACGTTTTCTTTCTCCATTAAAGCAATAAGATGTGAGTAATGTTGTATTCATCTCATTTCATTGTTCTCCAGCATTGTTCCATAAATTATTTGCCAATTACACACTAAATACCCCCCAATTATATATGAAGTCATCTAACCTACACGCTGACAGTCCATTATTTAATAATATAAATTTTGCATTATGACATCACAAATGAATAAACCATGAGCGGGTGTGAGGAGTAAGAGATTGAAATGAGCAACTGTCCTCTTAATTCTGATTAAGCCGTCAGTCAGACTAGCCTGGCTGAGCCGAACGATCAGAAAGAAGCTTCATCATAAATACTTGAAGACTCAGTAAAACAGACAGAAATGAATGAGCAAGAAAGAGAAACGAGAGGATTTTAATGGTGGCAATGAGGTTTTATCGGGTCCCCTTTTTCATCGAAATTCCTCATGAGACTTTTGAGGACAATGAACTCTGCTGCTGTCATCTTTCATTATAAAACACAAGCGACAAAAAGCTTTTGATCTGTTTTATAACGATCGACAGGAGCAGACAGTGGCGTTAGATGTGTTGTGTAGTTTGGGGGTGGCGCATCTTACCCCCATCATTGTCATAACTATATCACGCACATCCAATTTTAATATTTCTATATTTAGGTTAAATGATTAGTTCACTTCAGAATTAAAATTTCCTGATAATTTACTCACCTCCACGTCATCCAAGATGTTCATGTCTTTCTTTCTTCAGTCGAAAAGAAATTAAAGTCCCTGTAAATTCAAAATTAAGTATGTGTTCTGAGTTTGTCACACCACAAAAAAATGTGTTATTAGCCACCCAACTAAATTTGAATGATAAAAAAAGCCGGCAAGTACATAAAATCAGCTATCAAAATCTTGAAAAAGTGAGCATTATTCTCTGCTCTCAAACGCTGGGGGCGTGTCCGCTGGCTGCGCTGAAACCACGCCCACTCGCGGGAAAGCTGCCGACGGTGATATTAGGTGATACTGCTTTCGAGGCGGGAGGCGGGTTCGGCCCCATTCACCAGTAACAGCGGATTATCAGTGAATCCCAGTTGTCTCCGACGAAAGTTTATAAAACTATCCCGTGTAATATGATCACTACAGAGGCGGGTGTTGGCGGTGATCCTCAGCTTTCCATCAAGGTGGCTCTTCACAAAATTAATCCACCTCTTCTTGATGTGATCGTTTTTCGGAAATTTAAATAAGGACACCGATCTGTTTTGTACGTGATCGCATCCAGGTAGTACACATTTCCGTGACAAAGGCATAGCTAGCTAGCAAACGGAAGGCTCTAGTAACTAATAGTAATGACAGAGTAACTCGCGATTGAGCGGCGAACTGATGTGAATGTGCTCTATTGTTAGGGGAGGGGCCAGCCTCAGTGGCTCCAGTGCGTCATAAAGTAGGGGCGTGTCCAGGAGTTCAGGGGCTCCAGTGCGTCATCAAGTAGGGGCGTGTCCAGGAGCTCAGGGGCTCCAGTGCGTCAGAGCCCCCGTTTTAGCCCCGCCCAAAAAATCCGGAACACAGAGAAGGTGAAAAACTGTTTAACGTTCTAACTCCACAATTCAGTACTTCACAGTTCACAGTCTTTGTAATATGTTTTAGCAATACATTTCTAACATTTATAAATGTTTAGAATTTTTTTTTTTGAATTGCCTTTACAGGGACTTTAAGGTTTTTGAGGAAAACATTCCAGGATTTTTCTCTATAGTGGACTTCAATAGGGTCCAATGGGTTGAAGGTCGAGTAAATTATCAGGAAATTTTAATTCTGAAGTGAACTGATCCTTTAATATATACATTTATATATATATATACACTCACCGGCCACTTTATTAGGTACCCCATGCTAGTAACGGGTTGGACCCCCTTTTGCCTTCAGAACTGCCTCAATTCTTCGTGGTATAGATTCAACAAGGTGCTGGAAGCATTCCTCAGGGAGTTTGGTCCATATTGACATGATGGCATCACACAGTTGCCGCAGATTTGTCGGCTGCACATCCATGATGCGAATCTCCCGTTCCACCACATCCCAAAGATGCTCTATTGGGTTGAGATCTGGTGACTGTGGAGGCCATTTTAGTACAGTGAACTCATTGTCATGTTCAAGAAACCAATTTGAAATGATTAGAGCTTTGTGACATGGTGGAAGTAGCCATCAGAGGATGGGTACATGGTGGCCATAAAGGGATGGACATGGTCAGAAACAATGCTCAGGTAGGCCGTGGCATTTAAACGATGCCCAATTGGCACTAAGGGGCCTAAAGTGTGCCAGGAAAACATCCCCCACACCATTACACCACCACCACCAGCCTGCACAGTGGTAACAAGGCATGATGGTTCCATGTTCTCATTCTGTTTACGCCAAATTCTGACTCTAACATCTGAATGTCTCAACAGAAATCGAGACTCATCAGACCAGGC
Organism: Rhinichthys klamathensis goyatoka; assembly: GCF_029890125.1. Taxonomy (NCBI): domain Eukaryota; kingdom Metazoa; phylum Chordata; class Actinopteri; order Cypriniformes; family Leuciscidae; genus Rhinichthys; species Rhinichthys klamathensis. The sequence goes on along the minus strand of NW_026606664.1, from coordinate 1,053,111 downwards.
AACATTTTTCCAGTCTTCAACTGTTCAATTTTGGTGAGCTCTTGCAAATTGTAGCCTCTTTTTCCTATTTGTAGTGGAGATGAGTGGTACCCGGTGGAGTCTTCTGCTGTTGTAGCCCATCCGCCTCAAGGTTGTGAGTGTTGTGGCTTCACAAATGCTTTGCTGCATACCTCGGTTGTAACGAGTGGTTATTTCAGTCACTGTTGCCCTTCTATCAGCTCGAACCAGTCTGGCCATTCTCCTCTGACCTCTGGCATCAACAAGGCATTTCCGCCCACAGAACTGCCGCTCACTGGATGTTTTTTCTTTTTCGGACCATTCTCTGTAAACCCTAGAGATGGTTGTGCGTGAAAATCCCAGTAGATTAGCAGTTTCTGAAATACTCAGACCAGCCCTTCTGGCACCAACAATCATGCCACGTTCAAAGTCACTCAAATCAACTTTCTTCCCCATACTGATGCTCGGTTTGAACTGCAGGAGATTGTCTTGACCATGTCTACATGCCTAAATGCACTGAGTTGCCGCCATGTGATTGGCTGCTTAGAAATTAAGTGTTAACGAGCAGTTGGACAGGTGTACCTAATAAAGTGGCCGGTGAGTGTATATATATATATATATATATAAATGTTCCAATAGACAGCAGACACCATGAAATATAATTTGGCGTATACATTTTACCTCAGTCTCATTTCTATAAGACAAGTTAAATAGTGGCACATCTTACCCCACATCACCCTATCATGCAGAGTCAAGCTATCAGAGATGTATCAGCCTGTGAAACAGTGTATCTTATAGCCAAACATGGAGTACATCAAGGCTCTATGCTTACCCTCATGTCTCATCTCTCTGACAGAAAGTAATGTGCTCTCTTTTCATCTGGGGGCCATGCCTGTATTATCGGTCTATTAGATGTATGGCAAGGCAAGACAATATTAATGGTCTTTCTCCTCTGCAAAATGAAAGAGGACTCTTGGAAAAAGAAACCACTCTCAGTTTCACTCTCAAGGCCAATGATGGTGCGGCAGATGAAAGGAGATTCGAAATGACCACTCTCCTGCTTGAGTAGCTGCTTTGACATATTGTAGCAGGCCCCTGGTTAGTAAAGGTCTGGGTAATTATGGGGAAAAAATAGCATTTGTGCTGTCCACCATAGCAAATTGTATTGGCTATGACTTAGCAATGGTTTCATGGAGAACCTTTGGCTGTCAAGGCAATGGTTTATGATTTTGGTGGGACATATCTCCTTTCGATATGTCAGAGCCAAAGATTTCATATCAGAATGCAGTGGAGAGAAAACGAAAAATTAATGACGCTCCGAACAAGCTTCTTGCTTGATCTTTTCACCTCGTATGACTACTGCTACATTTCAGCGTTTACAATCAGCTTTGTCTTGAGTAAATTATTATTATTTATTTATTTTAAATCAATCAATCTTTGACAGTACTATATATATATATATATATATATATATATATATATACACTCACCGGCCACTTTATTAGGTACACCTGTCCAACTGCTCGTTAACACTTAATTTCTAAGCAGCCAATCACATGGCGGCAACTCAGTGCATTTAGGCATGTAGACATGGTCAAGACAATCTCCTGCAGTTCAAACCGAGCATCAGTATGGGGAAGAAAGTTGATTTGAGTGACTTTGAACGTGGCATGATTGTTGGTGCCAGAAGGGCTGGTCTGAGTATTTCAGAAACTGCTAATCTACTGGGATTTTCACGCACAACCATCTCTAGGGTTTACAGAGAATGGTCCGAAAAAGAAAAAACATCCAGTGAGCGGCAGTTCTGTGGGCGGAAATGCCTTGTTGATGCCAGAGGTCAGAGGAGAATGGCCAGACTGGTTCGAGCTGATAGAAGGGCAACAGTGACTGAAATAACCACTCGTTACAACCGAGGTATGCAGCAAAGCATTTGTGAAGCCACAACACGCACAACCTTGAGGCGGATGGGCTACAACAGCAGAAGACTCCACCGGGTACCACTCATCTCCACTACAAATAGGAAAAAGAGGCTACAATTTGCAAGAGCTCACCAAAATTGAACAGTTGAAGACTGGAAAAATGTTGCCTGGTCTGATGAGTCTCGATTTCTGTTGAGACATTCAGATGTTAGAGTCAGAATTTGGCGTAAACAGAATGAGAACATGGAACCATCATGCCTTGTTACCACTGTGCAGGCTGGTGGTGGTGGTGTAATGGTGTGGGGGATGTTTTCCTGGCACACTTTAGGCCCCTTAGTGCCAATTGGGCATCGTTTAAATGCCACGGCCTACCTGAGCATTGTTTCTGACCATGTCCATCCCTTTATGGCCACCATGTACCCATCCTCTGATGGCTACTTCCACCATGTCACAAAGCTCTAATCATTTCAAATTGGTTTCTTGAACATGACAATGAGTTCACTGTACTAAAATGGCCTCCACAGTCACCAGATCTCAACCCAATAGAGCATCTTTGGGATGTGGTGGAACGGGAGATTCGCATCATGGATGTGCAGCCGACAAATCTGCGGCAACTGTGTGATGCCATCATGTCAATATGGACCAAACTCCCTGAGGAATGCTTCCAGCACCTTGTTGAATCTATGCCACGAAGAATTGAGGCAGTTCTGAAGGCAAAAGGGGGTCCAACCCGTTACTAGCATGGGGTACCTAATAAAGTGGCCGGTGAGTGTACATACTGAACTATACTGTATATGTGTGTGTATATATATATATATATACACACACTACTGAATTTGTGTTGTGTATTGTTTATTTTTAATACTTTCTCATAACGTATTATTAAAAAATTATTATTATAAAAATGAAAATACAATATTATTAGAAGTAATCGTATAAAATATCAGTGTTATCTTGTGTTTTGTTCCTTTTTAATATTTTATTGTAAATAATAATAATAACAACAACAACAATAACAATACATTAATAACTCATAATCATACTAATCCCTTGATTGATCTTTGGCAGTGAGACAATCAAACAAATAAAATGTTATGATATAATAATACTTCTAAATTGTCTTTATTATTATTACGAGTCACTGTCTGGTCATGTGATCTCAACATAGCAGCATCCATTAATTGGTGAGCCAATATGTTAGTGTAAAACTTGATAATTAGCCAAAAATAATTACAGTGCACCTTTAACCTTTTCAGGAAAAAAAAGAAAAAAAAACACTTCAGTTAAAAAGCAACAACAAAAGTTCTAAAACTCTCCTAACAATAGCAGATTCTCGGAAGAGTGCAGCTATCAGAGATGGCATGGATGATTGAACTTAGAACATCTACTGCATGTAAAGTCAATACCAGGGCTGACACTGGCTTCAATGTCTGACTGCATTAAAGCAGAAATTGTGAGCTTTCTGCATGAATGCATGGGCTAGTGATCTAATTCCTCTTGCTGTGCAGCACATTGGGAAAAACTGGGGTGGACATGGTGTGTGTGTGTGTGTGTGTATGTGTACTGGGGTGGACATGGTGTGTGTGTGTGTGTGTGTGTGTGTGTGTGTGTGTGTGTGTGTGTGTGTGTGTGTGTGTGTGTGTGTGTGTGTGTGTGTGTGTGTGTGTGTGTGTGTGTGTGTGTGTGTGTGTGTGTGTGTGTGTGTGTGTGTGTGTGTGTGTGTGTGTGTGTTGGGAGGGGGTGATTATAAAGTGGAGTTTGAAGCAAAAGGGGTCGAAGGAGCCTTTCGGCTAATTATAAAGCGCAAGCATAATTGGAAACCAAAGCAGTTATTTCCTATCATAAGCCCAAGAATGTGTTGTTATCTTTTTTATCTGCTCCATTTATGCAGATAGTTTATAATGAGACCCCATTACAATTATGCACAAACCGAGAACAAAGGCTGACTTGCGCCAAAAGTACAGGACTTTTAAATTAAAATATCTTGTTTAAGTTTGAGCTACACTATCATGCTAACTCAGAGACCTTAGCCTGAGATGCTTCGTGAGATGCCTTAAAGGGACAGTTCACCCAAAAACGAAAATGAAAATTCTGACATAATTTTCTCTCACTCATGTCGTTCCTGACTTCTGCGGAAGTCAAGCCGAGTTAGAGGTTCGCAAATACAGGAAAATGGAATTCACACCTTTCATTGGCAATAAAGACTTCGGGGTGAACGTTCTATATTTAAAAGGCAGGCAAGGCCGGTTGGGTCATGCAGGGAGGCTGTTTGTAGGCTGCAAACTGGCTGTAGGGAAGCTTTAGGCACACCACTGCTTCCAATCTCTGGAGAAAAAGCATCGCCACTGAGCAAAAAAAAAAAAAAAAACCTTTGATGGGGACGGGATTGCAAGACGCGGGAAAATATGTAGAGCGAGAGGGGCGAGGGAGGGTTCAAAAGAAGCACAGCATTAAAGAGAGAGAGTGGGCACTCGAGCGAGTAAATCTTGGGAGTATTTTTGTCATATGGATGAACAGATTAGTACGGGCAAAGCAGTCATTAAATAGCCTGAAGGGTGTGTGCTCAGGTAAGAAGACGCTTCGGTGTTGAACAGAATGATTTGCTCCTGATTTGCATCCGTCGTTAATTGTATTGCGATGCACTGAGGTGAGGAACAATCGAGGAAGGCGATGCTTTTCAACAGGATGAGTTTGCTTTCACATGCGGCACGCACACGCTTTGGCACGCTGTCAAACGTTTGAATAACATGCAAGCTGAACCTTTTTTTCCCCATTTAGTCGGCTGACAATGCACGAGGATGGGAAAGCAATTATTTGTTTTCCTCTGAAAGTCAAATTTGTTAAAAGAAATGCATTTACAATCATCCAAACTGCTGAAGCAGTTGACTGTGTTCCATAATGGCAGGTAGGCTGTCTGTCTGAAGCCCACGGACAGATTTCTTCACTGGAACAAACTCAATTGAATCCAATGCATAAAATGCAAAAGCTACGCCAATTTAAAACAACACAATTGAATTTTCATCTGCTCTCAACAATCCCCTTTGGCGAGTGTGTTAAAGACAAGGACCAAATGGCTGAACCAGTATCAGCACCTTGGACAGCAACACTGACAGCCTGAAGACATGGGAACTAGCAATGACAAACAGACAATATGTGCAAGTGTAATGGCCTGTACTAATATTTGATTTGAAATCTAACAAAAGAGGACTATTCAAATGATTAATCCCCATATATAATAACATAATTGTACGAATGATCAAATAAATAATAAAATAAGTATAAATAATATAATTAATTATTTATTTTATTAATAAATTAAATATGAATATAAACAACAATAATAATAATTTATTATAATTATATAGTACTGTTATAATTATTATTATTATTATTATTATGGCTTCTTTTTATTGTCTAATTTATTATTAAATAAGTAACAACAAACTAACTTTTACAAAAACAACAAATATTATTATTATTACAAATATTAATAACTGTTATTGTTGTTAATAATAATTATAATTATTTATTACATATAAATAGCATACACATTATATTATATATAATATTACACAGTATTATATAAATATAATAATTATAATTATTGTTATAAATATTATTAACAGTTATTGTTAATAATATAATTAAAATAATTATTATGTCAAATATAAGCAACAATATGATAACAAATATTATTATTATGGCATATTTTTATTTATAATTTATTATAAAATAAGTATCAACAACAACAATAATAACAATAAAATATTAATAGCAGTTATTGTTGTCAATAAAAACCATACAAGTATTATTATTATTATTACTATACATACCTATGGCTATTACATATAAATATTACATGTTTATTATTATTACTATTATAAATATGAACAAGTTATTGTCAATAATTATTATTATAATTATTTTAATTTATTATACGATGAATACAATAAATATCATCAACAATAAAATTACATTTACAACAACTATTATTATTACTAAAAATATTAATAGCAGTTATTGTTAATAATTATAAAAAGTATTATTATACATATTTACTACATGTATTAATATTTATAATAATAAATATGCAATATTTATAAGTTATTGTTGTTATTATTACTTAACAATTAATTATTGTTATTACTATTATTATATATATATATATATATATATATATATTTTTTTTTATTTTTTTTATGATAAATTATAAAATAAAAATATATGCAACAATTAATAATAATACTGACATTAATAATAATAATAATAATAACTATTATTTTTATTTTTAAAAAGTTTAAACCACATATGAAAAACCTACAAACTATCTGACCAAATAATCCTAAAATATAAATATACTAAAGTGGTACTACACAAAGGCTATTACTAGCACCCATAATCCTGTCAAAAACGTCCTATTGAGCTATTTTGCGAAACCAAAAACACCTACACATGATAACAAAAAGCAAAAAAGAAAAGAAAAGAAAGAAAGAAACTCCATGAGGAGAACAAAGGCAAACCGACCAAAAAGAGGAAAGGTTCCCTTGTTAAACATGCGGCCTTGACGTATGGTAGTGCGTGGGTATGTGCGGCTACAAGCGGCGCTTTAAAACAGGATTTGTAATCTTCAGGCCGCTGCTCCCAGAGCTATGACTGCTGACAACTCACTACTGACTTACCAATCCTGTGGGTGGTGGGCTCACTAAAACCCTGGAATTCCTCATTCCAGAATAATGCATAGCTTTTATCGGAGTAAAAAACTTCTCATTCACTTGCACATCGATTAGTTCTTACTAAATCAAATATACAAGGAGCTGTGGATGAGCTAATGCAACATTTTGTCAAATTAATTCCATTTGCATGCAATCAATTTAAATTTGTAAAATGGACGTTTACTTAATACATTTGCAATGGGAATACAAGATATATATTTTTTCAGACCCAGACCAACAAATATCAGAAATTGATGCAATTATGATTTTAATCTAACATCCATCATGTAGTTTATTATTATTATTATTATGCTAATAAATTAAATTGTCTAAAACTATCAACAGCCAATGTTTGGTTAAAAAAATATGTAAAATTTCAACAACAAAAAAATAATATATTAATCATTTTTTGTAAAGGAAAAGACGGTCTAATTTGCAGCTCTCTCACTAGAAAATGTGTTTCCAACTCCGCCCTTACTTAAAGCACCGCACAGAGATTCATGGAGCACTTGTCTATTTTTAGCCCAGGCTAAGCCATTTAAATCTGTGCCATGATCTTAATTCGATACCTGAACTTAATTAAACTCATCCCCAGGACCAAAGGGGCTTGAATGTAGCCAATTAGTCTCATAGTGCAAATGACGACAGACTGCTTCATTTATTCTCGTGTAACTTCTCGGTAATGAATAATGCATGGTCTGTTTTCAGATGCGTTCCCTCACAGATAAGAATGAGGAGATCTAGCGGAGATGGCTTTTTGTTCGTTTTGGATTATGTAATCATTAAATGTACGATTATGACAACATCTTTTGAAAAGTAGTATGTTAGTTTTTTTTAATTATCATTTACTCACCCTCATGCAAACTGACTTTTTTGTCTTCATTGACCATAAAAGGAGAAGGGAGGAGAAGCTTTTGGAGTCTGACAGCCACTGATTGGACAAATCATTTTCACAGACTGAGATTATGCTTTGTGTTATATTACCTTGGCATTAAATCATAGAAAACTAGTTACGGCTATTGGGTGTTTCTAATACAACGGCTGAAGGAGTGGTGGCAAATTTGACATCTTTCTCTCTTCTGGCCAATGACGTAATCAATCTCTCAATATTTTTTGCAAAGTTATAGAAACGCAATCATGATCTTTTCGTTTGATATTAGAGCAAATGGGAATGCAAAATGTATATTTCATTAACCACTATAGAGGGTTCCGGAAGTAAAAACTCCATTCATTTTCTCCATAGGGAAATGCTTTTTTTAACGATAACTTCTGACTTCTAACGATAACGACAACCTTCTGTGAGGTGCGATGTTGTTAATCGTTGGTTTTTGCTTCTCCTGAAGCCGTCACCCCAAATTATTTCAACTTATTCTTAAAATAACAGAGTTTAACAGCAGAATTTGTGGTGAAAAACTACATTACCCATGATGCTGTACAGAAAATTCCACCAATCAGAGAGTCGAAACAATCAAAATGGCCAAAAGAGCTCATTAGCTCCGCCCACTTACATGATGAAGCACTGCGAATGACTTAATGGTCTCCCTATGCTCTCAAAATACTTAAACATTTGTATGTTCATATTTTGCAATAAACTTCAAATATATTTGAATTCAGGTAGAGTGGGACATCAGGTTGAGTGGGACACTTAAGCTTTTGGGTACTGTAAAGGGTTAATTTTGTAAGCCAATCACAACAATTGTTACTGTGTTGTAGCTGAATGTCTATTGGATATGAAATAAAGGTTGTGATAGGTGTGACATCACAGATGTGGTCAGGTTGTTATTTTGCAAATTGCTTGACTCCTGGGACCTCATGGTAAGCCACCCGGCAAGTGTAAATCTATTTTAGAATAATAAGGTTGATAATTCTGTCACTTATGATGTAACAATAACACTTTTGCTTTTACAGACATTTATACTATCTGTGTATTGGAGATTAATAACAATGAGCATCTAACTGTTAAAAATATTTATGAAAATTAGATTCACAGCACTGTCCCACTCAACCTGACAGTGTTAGGTTGAGTGGGACAGTGCATTTCAGGTTGAGTGGGACAGTTTTTAGGGCTAATGCTATCAAACACAGTGTAGCCATTTCATGAACAAAAGATAACATTTTAAAGGTATAAGTAATAATAATGTGTCTGAATATAAAATTTTAGGTTGGTAACTTCAATGCACAAGATAGCACCCATACAGAGAGGAGAGGGACAGTCAGAGAGAGACAGAAGAAACCGATACAGGACAGAACAGGGCAATACAGAAAAGGAAAAGACAGCAAAGTAGGAAAGGAAGAAAACTAAACCAGTGGAGTGAAGAGAGAATGGCGGGGGCTATTAAAGAATATGAGCAGGAGGTGACTGAAGGACACAAACCAAAATTAAGGTTTTTAGCCAGGGCATGGAACATCCCAAAATCAACACTGTAACGGCGAGTGAAAGGGCTGGTGAGTGGCTACCGCCATGCCTCAGGTAAGAGCCCCCTGCCCTCAGCTCAGGCTGAGAGGGAATTGGCAAGCCTTGTTAAACTATTAGCTGAAAGGGGGTTCCCTCTGGAACGCAGTGATATACGGAGTATTGCGTTCCAGTACGCCAAAATTAATGGCATCCCTGTTTTTTTAAGCAGACAAAAAGAAACCAAAAACAACAAAAGTGCATAAGCCTGCTGGTGTCCGCCCCAAAAAGCTGCCGTTCCTCCCCTACAAACAGTTCAGGGAACACTTAATTGGAATTGGGGTTGTATTTCTCATGTTCATTTTAACCATAAAATAGTGTCCCACTTTCCCTAACAAAGTGTCCCACTCAACCTGATTGCTTCCAGTTTGGTGAAGAGGGTGCCAGATGGTGTTTAAAGATGAACAGTTTGTTAATAAATACATAAATTGGGAAAATTTCACCATAGTGGCCTTCATTACAATCTATTTAAACAAAACACATACAATTTTAAAACATTCTAACTGATTTAGATTGTTTAAAATGCAATTTACCAAAAATTGTCCCACTTTACCTGACTTCACCTATATATATATAAAATCAACATTTTTAAATTAGTACTTCTTTTCGCAATGCTTCATGGGATTGTAGTTCTTTCCCTCACTAAAGTCTTTAAGTACACAGCCTTGTAACTTTGTATTTTTGTCTGATTTTCAAATACTTCTTTGCTTCAAATCAATATTTGTAATGTTATGAATTCACCTCCTAGCTGATTAGCTTGGTTAATGGCTTATAACGTCTTAAAGACTTATTTTGAAATCCCTATGGGAGAAATGAATGGAAAAAAATACTTCCGGAACCAGCGCCGCTGAAAAAATAGGTGGGCACTGTTGTACTCTATAGACGTTTACCCAACTATGACTACTTCCGCTTCTGAGAACAACAGAATTGTGAGAAGGGTCCTTTCACTTTCACTGTATGAAAGTTCAGAGCAATCTGAGGGCGAGTAAATTGATTGATAATTATAACATGCATTTATTTATTTCAAGACATTACTGTGTGTATTGTCTATTTGCTTGTTCATTAGTTGATTAATGATGGATCATAACTCGAAAAATGTAATTCTAAGCACAATTAGCCCCATCAATAAATGAGCCCTACACTTCATAAATGATTGCTAAAATTCCACAGAAATATACGGTCCTCCGTATTTTATACCTACACTTGAACTGCCAAAGTGATAAAGCATTTCATATGCTGCACACCTTGTGTTGTTTTCCCTAATGGGATACAATCTGGTCGCTATCACATTATAATGAGGGACATCTCTAGCGTGATGCACTAACAGACCCTGTCCTCCCTGACAGCAAATACTGTTTTCGAAGAGGAAAAACAGAAGCATGGCATATTTCTGTATAGCTAATTTCCTTCAAAAACACACTGTGGGATAAATAGCAATATTTTCTGCAATAACTGGATAGACAAACAATAACACCATAAAAGAGAATAGCCTACATTTCAAAAAAGAAGTTTAACACATACTATGGCCTACATAAATATAGGCAAACCACTTACATCAGCTTCGCCTAGCAAAAGATGAACACTGCAACGCTACTACACAGTCATATTAATACTGAACTCCTCTGAGGTAATTTTCATTACAAACTGAAACAAGATGGCGCTGTTGCGTTTATAGGCCTAGTGTACCATGTGTAGCCTACGAGAGAGCGCGAGTCCGAAGTGTAATATGAGAAGATAGAACAAGTTTACTGTTGTTTCATCGAATTCTCGCGGTTGAAATCTAACCATATACATCGGGAACAGCTATTTAGCAACGGGTTCAAACAGGTCATGCTTGGTTTGAAATTAACTTCTGTGCGAGCTGTGCTTCATATATAAATTTGGTCAATTTTTTAAGAAATGTAAACAATAAATACCTTTTTGTGGCTCTTTAATGTGTCGTGACTGATCGCCTCAGTTAAAGCTGCTCGTGAACCTATCATATCTTCCTTCTAGTTAATTTATAGCATCAAATAAACATGAATGAACCCATCAGAATGTTGTTTCAACCGTTGAAAGACATAAGTAAACCGCTTTTCAAGTTCAAATCCACTGACGGTAATCTCACTCTCCTGACTGCTTTATCGGACGCGGATGGTGGATTATGATTGGTCAGATCGCCTGTCAATCAAACTCCCTGCACAGGGTAAATTGCAATTAACCAATCAGAACCGAGTATATTAGAGAGCTGTGAAATAGTAACAACAGAAAACAATGTTTATCACAAGCTATAATCGTTGCCTAACATGTTCATTGTGTCCTCTTAATTGACTGCTAACATTTACATAACGCATTATATCTTATAGATTTTATTTATATTTGTTGAATATTATATATTTGACACTCATCTCTGACTGATAACAGAATACACACTGAACATTCAAACATGCATTTTCTGTGAAGCTGTTTTGACAATCTGTATTGTTACATTATTATGAAAAGCGAAATACTTATAAACTTGAATTAAAAATAATAATAATTTGTAATCTCAAGTAGTGTAAAATTTGAAGATCATGTTATCCAGAATGATCTAAAGTGCTTTAATAAAAAGAACAGCAAGATCAATGTCACTAAATTGATTATGTGATTAGTGACAGAATATTAAATATATCTAGCTCATTTTATGTTTCTTTGCTATTAATGTGTCAATAATTGCTTGATGTTCTGTCATCGAATTACCTTTCGCCTACCCTGAGAAACAGGGAGTGGAAACTCATATGCCTGCCATTTTTCCATTGCAGAACCCTGGGAAAGTGCCAAGTGACTTGGACAAACCCTGTGATGGGCTGTTGCTCTTCCTAATGCCACGATGGTGCTGCGCTGAAGCATGGATGGTCTCAGGATGGATGACCACAGGAGCTGGCAAGCAGGTGAAATTACAGTCTATGATGCCTCTCTACGGAGAACCCAAAAATAAAGCCTTGGAGGAAGCTGACCCTTAGGAGCCACTACTGCGCATCCACCCACGTACAATGAATGTGGTGTTATTAGACACCGGGCAGCCCTTAAACACAGACGAGAGCTGCAGGATGTGTGAACCGGGGGGTTCATGCAGTCTGTGGCCTTTTTAAAGTGAAATATAATAAGCTGGCAGCATATATCCAGTGTACATTGTGTGGGGGTTTGTATCTATTTATCTTTTCCTGTTTATGTCTGAAAATGATGCGGGTTGAACAACTCATTGGATGCATAACATGAACTCTTTTTTGTAAAAGTATGTACTGTGGTGGTACCATAGTACAGTGGTGGTAAAACTATGGAGCTTTGAAATATGGAGAAAATTAAATTCATGTACCATGGATGTATTTAAAAGAATACCATGGTAATACCAGTGTACATGTCCAAAAAGGAACTTTGCATGTGTTACAATGTTTGGCAGCATTATTGTTTTATGATATTTATATACTACAATATTTAAATGGCACCTACATATACAGTATCTATTTATATGGTACACTAAAAAAATTGTAAATTGAACAAATTTCAATTGTATGGTAAAATTACATCAAATTGAATTGAATAATCCTAACATAATTATTCATATTAGGAGTTTTAAATTAGTAAAAAAATAGAGCTTAATTAAACATTGTGTATTAATCTTAATGGAACAAGGGTATAGACCATTTAGTTTATGTGATTTGTATTCATAAATGTAAACATTTTCATTTTTTTAAATGTATGAATACGAATCAGAAGATTTATGTTTTAAGCTAATTTAAAGCTCTAAATTTAATTCATAATATGAATAATATGTAAGGATTATTCAATTCGATTTAATGGAATTTTACTATACAATTGAAACTTGTGAATCTTTAAAAAAAATATAATAATAATACAATGGAACAAAATATCATGGGATTTTTTTGTACTTTTTTGTATTATATACGAATAGTACAGTTTGTATGCCATATTCATATACCATGGTATTTAAATTATACTTAAAGGGGTACTTTCAAAGGGGAAAAACTTTAAGTTTTAGTCAAATTTAACAGTAACAGTACATCATTATGGTACATAATAGTTTTTTTAATACCTTGTCCAAAAAAAAGGGTAATACCATGGTGCATAATATCACGGTACCTTTTAATTACCATATTCATAACTCACTTTATTTATTATTTATATTATTTATTTATTCCAAGGCACCATGGTTTTTTTATCAGTGTTAACTAAAACCAATTGAAATATTTTTTGCTCATTGAAATAAAGCTGAAATAATATATATATATATATATTATTTTTTTTTTTTTTTTTTTTTTAAGTTGAAGTACTAAAATTACTAAAACTAAAAACGAACTAAACAAACTAATGCTAAATAGAAATATTAATAAAGCACACAACTAAATGACAAAAATTAACTAAATTTAAAAAGTCAAAATATGAATAAATATAATAGTATATATATATATATAACATCATGGTAGTATTAAAAAAAACATCCTATTGATCTGCTTGTAATGCCACAAAATAAGGAGGGTAAAATGAGGACATTTTTAAGTTGGGACCTTAAAAGATTCCCCTCTGTTGGGTGGTGGGTCGCTGCCGTATGCCCAAACTTGTGATTGAATCTTCCCTTTTCTAATCGAAGGGAACAAAGGATAGTATATCCATGTGGAAGACTGCCTTCTGCCCGACAGTGACACAGATCGATACATTGTAAATTATAAATAAGGGGAAAATAGGGTAAATAAACCCAGTAAATAAATGTGTGGTTGTCTTGTCTCCCCCTCCTCCCGTTCTCTCACCTAATGGATCGTGGATTGTGCATCGGTCTGGTATGTAGTTTTCCACTGTTGCCATGGCGACTGGCCAGCCAGCCCCGGAGGCAAGAGGTGACGGCGAGCTACAACTCAATTCAGCTCACAAACACATGCACACACAACTCAGAAACGGGCCTTAGAGCGAAGACACACACACACAGACAAAATATATACACTCTCATGCATGCAACAAACAGCTCGTTTAACCCCAAAGGGCCGATTTACAATAGAAGTATTGCTTCAAAAGGGTGTGTTTCAGCTACAGGCAATTTTATTGGCCCCTTTACAATTCTAAATTAATGTATTGACCCTCTTGGCCGGACAATGCGCCGCTATTATATGAAAAACATGTATCACCGTAAGTTTACGTGCTATCTGGAGGCAACAGGGCAGCGTGATTGCTTTCCTTTTTCTTTCCCCCTCAAAGAACACCACAATATTCAGTCTGTGCGCCGTATAGTGCCACGCTGACATCTTAATGATTATCCCCGGGAGGTTTTTGGTGTTCATCATGGTTCTCCATAATGGATCAGCTCGCCGTGGCACGCCGCTCAGCGCAGTTCACGACCAGAAGCCGCAGTAGGCTGTGAAGTTTTTCTTCCCCCCTCAGACAAAGACAAAGAAAAACAGTTTGACCAATGCGCTATTCATTTTTATCTAACTTTGGGCGGCAGACTTTCCTTAATGAGAGTGGACAACATGGCGAGCGGCTTTCAAAGATGTTGATCGGCTCGTCACACGGAGTGGTTGGGCTCTAAATTGCCTCCCCGACGCTCCGCGGGCGGATTGGCCCCAGCTGTGAGGCATCCGCGCTTATGCTTCGAGGAGGAGATCTCTAGATACCGAGGCCCACTCCCCTGCCAGCAGCGAGGCGAACAAATGACATTTGTGTCACTTGATGTCTCCTCGCAACACGGGGTTAGAGTTTGATCAGAATTTAAATATGTTTAGCCTTCGTTCCTCTAAACTTTAGTCTAACTTTACTTCTGCAATTCTACATTTTGTATTCTTGCAGGAATGACAGCAGCACAGTACTGACTCAATTATGCATTTCAGCACTGGACAGCGACTACGCGTCAGTGAGTGTCTAGAAGGGTTGATCATTTTGCTTACCGTTGAAAGGACGGTTCATCTAAAAAATGTATATTCTATCATCATTTACTCACCCTCATGCCATGTTCCAAACCTGTATGACTTTCTTTCATCTGTAGAACACAAAGGAAGACATTTTAACTGTTTTTGTCCATACAATAAAAGTCAATGGGGTCAAAACAACATTGAAGCCCACTGACTTTTATTATATGCACAAAAAAATAAATTTTTCAAAATAGATCTTCTTGTGTGTTCTATAGAATTTTCAGTTTCAGTTTCAATATAAGCAACTTTAGAATTTAGATGGTTTTGATTCAATTCCAGTACTGGACAGCAAGGCAATTAAGCAAAGTTACTCCATTTAAACTTTAAATGCAGGCTTGTAGCCTTGTTTGAAAGTTTGTATTATCATTATTATTAAAAAGCTTTGAATTTTAAGGTTTACACATCCTTATAGACCAAGAAATCTTATAGATTGTTAGATAGATAGAATGATAGACAGAATGAAATAACTTTAGTTAGAGCGACATAACTTTAGATAGAATGTTAAATAGAACGAAAGAATGATAGAACGTTAGATAAAATGAGACAGAATGATAGAAATACCACCGGTAGAACAATAGAAAAAAAGGATAGAAAGAACAATAAAAGAGCGAAAGATAGAAACAATGATAAAAAAGAATAGAGAGAACAAAAGAAAGAATGATCAAATATTAGAATAAAAGAGTGATATAATGTTAGATCAATATAAAGAATGTTAGATAAAAAAAGAGCAACAGAAAGAACACACAAAACGACAGAAAGAACAAAGGAACGACAGCAGAGCATCATGAATGTTTCCAAGCTGCACTCGTTCCTGAGTCAATCATCCATCATTTCAGCACTGGACAGCGACTTGCGGATCCTTGCGTTTCTAGCACAGGCGTTAACTACAGAAAACAACTGGATTTAAACTTCCTTTCCGGGAGAACAGAGACATCTAGTCACACTTTCCGCACTTCCATATGGCATATGTTCTAAACCGGCTCAACATGATCGACAAGAACTCAGTTCTCGAGGGAACGGGGACTTGAAAATATTCTAATCAACAGGCATCCACAAAATTGTGCAGCCCGACCAGGAATATCCCTTTAAATCCGGATCAGCGTTCAATGCAAATGACCTCGACTCTACCACCTACGATGCGCTTCCCTGTGTGCCCATGTTCAGAGTCACGACCTCACATGCTCCACGCGTGAGTGTTGGCGGCCCCGCTACCCTAATCTAACCTCCGGGGATCACGGACAGTCCCTTATCACGACTCCTGTCAATCAAATGTAATGACACAACCCACAGCGAATCGGACGGGGGGCCTTATATCCGCTGACAAATGCAGTGCCCTACCTTCTGCGTCCAGGGCAGATCTGCCTTTCAAATGAGAGAGGGATCGAGAGAGATAGAGATATAATGAGAGAGAGGAGGGGTTTCTCTCTGGTTTTAACGTGAACTTCTGCTCTCACACCCCGCTGAAAGTATGGCTTCAAGCTGTCGACATGACCCGATGTCCTCGCCTCCTCCTGATTTCTCTCTCCTTCCTCTTAGTCGTTCCCTCTAGCTAGTGCTAATCTCCCACTCCTT
Organism: Rhinichthys klamathensis goyatoka; assembly: GCF_029890125.1. NCBI lineage: Eukaryota > Metazoa > Chordata > Actinopteri > Cypriniformes > Leuciscidae > Rhinichthys > Rhinichthys klamathensis. The sequence goes on along the minus strand of NW_026606664.1, from coordinate 1,036,523 downwards.
ATTGCTCGATCTGTCTTCGCTGGATCCATTGCCTCAGAGACCCCGCTTCTTTTTGTTTGTCATTCTTTATCTCTCTAATTCTAAACAATCTTTCTAGCTCCGCAGCACCGGGCGTCTTTCATTCCCTCTTCGTCGTGATCGGAAGGGGCCACGTGTCGGAAACAATTAGGACCGGAAAAGTGTCATAAAAATCTTGGTATCTCAGTGATAACATGTCATGAGTTATTCTATATCACAGTGTCTGCTGAAAATTCAATGGGAAAAAATGGTTTATATGTTAATTAACCATGTAACTCATAATTTCCTTAATTTAACTTCCTTTGCCGTCATCTAGTTTATCTTTAAAAACAGTCATTTAAAGGGATAGTTCACTCCCCTTTTATTTACTCCCCCTCAAGTTGTTCTAAACCTGTATGAGTTTCTTTGTTCTGCTGAACACAAATGAAGATATTTTGAAGAATGTCGGTAACCAAACCGTTTTTAGGCACCATTGACTTCCATAGTATTTATTTTCCATACTGTGGAAGTTAATGTAGTGGGGCTATCACTTACCACCTTTTACAAGACAAGTAAATGAAATCACAACAGGGTATTACTGATGTATTTTATATCATAGAATAGCGTGAAAATATCTTGGGCTTGTGTTCACCACATATCTAATTTAAAGCATTTAACCACAAATGACCCATTGACTTCGGGACTATGGAACTGGAATTGCTAAAAATGCTCGTTTCCTGGTTTTGGCCTACAAAAATAAGTCACTCTATAGCTGTGTGGATATCTACCTCAATATACACTGACACATTTCAACAGTCACACAGTATGTTCATACCCAAACCTAACCCCAAAAAAACAACACTTCATCTTTTCCAGTATCGCGGCTCCAGCCTCCAAAAGCCTTCAGAAACCACTGGCCACTATTTGTCTTTCCCACATCCTCCCCACCTTTTCGCTCTTTCAAAGAGCTCGCTGGGCCGCACCTGCGCTCACAAACCAGCTAAGGGGACAGGAAGACAGATTGGCAGGCGCGAGATGTGGGTCTTCACCGGGGCCCTCGTTCAGCCCTCATTCCTCCTGTCCTGAAGCCAGACTCCTTCAGACAAGACCCCAGAGAGAGAGCACTGTGCCGTAAGTACAACCACTACAACTCCGGCTCGTGTACACACACACATACACACGCGTTACGCACGGCTAACCCAGATCACATCGTCACATGACTCAATCCCACAGACGGCTGCTCCCCGGTCCAGCTACAACCTGAAATAGACTAAAAATACCAAAATAAAACACATTAATATTTCTCTCTTTTTTTCCCCCAACAAAAAAAGTACTTGTGCCAAGAGCGCCTAACTACTAGCCCGTTCTGGAAGATTATTTTGTTTTCAAGGCATTTTACCATAACTACGAGGGTCATATTTGTAATGGAAGACAGAAATTGGCAACAGTCCGGGATATCTGGAGAACATTTAGGGCTCGAACAGGCAGCAGAACTCCACTTCAATATCTAGCGTAAATTGTGCTTAAGAGTGAAACAGAAGGTAAGAACAAGAAATTCCAGGCAAAAAAGTTGTGGTAACGGGACTGTTCTCCAATCTTAGTTAATTAAGAAAAGCCTTGTCGGCAGTGCAGATAAGGAAGCCATTAGCTTGTTTATGTGCTGTTTTTGTTGTTCCTTCTCAGAGGAATGTGCCAAAGTGCACTGCCAGCTTTTCACTAAATACCTTAAAAAGAGCAAATGGCTCATGGGAGGGTGAGGTTTGGCTAAACATCTGGCAAATGTAGTACAGGGAAAAAGAAAAGAAAAGAAAAGAAAAGAAAAGAAAAGAAAAGAAAAGAAAAGAAAAGAAAAGAAAAGAAAAGAAAAGAAAAGAAAAGAAAAGAAAAGAAAAGAAAAGAAAAGAAAAAGAAAAAGAAAAACATAGTACCATGGCACTTTTTTGTTAGTATACCTTAATATACCATGGTATTTACGGGGTTCTCCAAAGTACTTCAAGGAATTATAGAAGCTGCAAATGCTTTGGTAAATCAAAATTATGACATAAAAAGTGATAATTATGAGATAAAAGTTGAAATCATGAGATAAAGTCAAAATTTACATGACAAAATGTAGAAATTGGGATACAAAATATCAAAGTTGACAATCAAATTATGACAAAAAGTCAAAACTATGAGATTAAAAAGTCATAATTATAAGATAAAAAAAAACTGGATACAAAGTCAAAACTGACAACATAATTATGACAGAAAAAGTCACAATTGTGACAAAAAAAGTTAAAATTATGGAATAAAAAGTCAAAATTGGCATAATTACCTAAATAAATTGACAAAAAGTCGAAATTGGGAAAGAAAGTTAAAAAAATTCACAATCATGACATAAAAAGTGATAATTATGAGATAAAAAGTCAACATTTGCATAATACCATAATTATGGCAAAAAGTAGAAATTGGGATACAAATGTCAAAATTGCCAAAAAAATATAAATAAATTGACTAAAAGTCAAAATTGGGATACAAAGTCAAAATTGACAACATAATTATGGATAAAAAGGTCACAGTTATGAGATAAAAAGTTGAAATTTTGAGATAATAAAATCAAAATTGGCATAATACCATAATTATGGCAAAAAGTCGAAATTGGGATACATAGTGTCAAAACTGACCAAAAATAAATTGACAAAAAGTACAAATTGGGACACAAAGTCAAAACTGACAACATAATTATGATTTTTTTTAAAAGACAATTTCAACTTTTTATCTCATAATCATGACTTGGTATCACATTTAGACTTTTCACATAATTATGAGGGCTTCCGTAAAGAATACTGTGGTAAATGTATTAAAAAATAATCTTACCATTTAAAAAAAGTTTCATTCAGTGTCATGATATTTACACAAAGGAAGAAAGGAAGAAAGGACTATGTTAACCCAGCCTTTTCTCTTGTCTCAGGGTTGTGGGGAGTGAAATCCCTGAGGATCACTCTAGTGCAATGGCTTTTTACTATGTACATTACAGCCCTGTGCCATTATACACACACACACACACACACACACACTGTGTAACGCTGCAGTCATATGTCTGCATCTCTCCTCCATTGTGGTAAAGCCATAACAGCGGAAGCGGCACTATAAAAGTTCATGAAGTGAGAAGCACAGTCTCGTGTGCATCTCCGCTGTGATTTCTCATATGACAGCACTGGAGACTTTCTATTCATCACACACTGCTGGCCATGTAACTGCATCACCACAAATATCCACCGCAATCCACACGCTCACTTCATTGTCAAGTCAATGAATCAGCGGGTTTGAGAGAAACAGACAAATAGAGAAAGACAAGCAGACAGTGGGAAACATGCTCAAATTTTCCAAAATCCAAAGGCAAACAGATGTTGAAAATTATATTAGAGATTATCAGAGAAACGTAGAATCACTGTTTGCCTTGTAGATAAAAATCAACGACTAAACAAAGGCGATTTGCTGCGCTGTTGTTTGTGCATTGCTACTTTAAATCCATTTTCAATGCGGTTACATAATATTCAACAAAAACTGCTGTATTTATATTCTGAACACATTTTGCTTATGACTTTGTGTTCACTGAAAATGATTTTTAATTTTCTAGAATATATTTATTTGTTTTTTAGTCCGTAGTATCTTAGAGTTCATTTAAAAGTAATAATAAATAAAAAATAACAATACAAATAAAAATATTATATTATTTATAAAATATAATTATTTTAAAAATGCAGTGGGAATATGCAATTATAAAAATAATATAAAATAGTAAAACATAAATAAAATAATAAACTGTATTAAAATAATAATAATTTAATTAAAAAATATAAATGCATTATTTATTTATTTGTAGACAGTAGTATATATTACTGTTGCAACTATTAATTAAACTAAAAACAACAACAAAAATATAAAATAATTTTTAAAAATTATAATTAAAAAATACAGTGGAGTCCAAAAGCATTGCAACTATTAATAAAACTTGTAATTCGAAACATAATAACATTGAATTAAATTACAATTGTATGATTTATGTAAAGTAAATTTCATTTTTTTTTTGGATTAAATTAGTAAAAGGGCTTATATTATCAATCATCTGAGGTTTGATTTTCTCCCACTTTAATGCCAGCAGAACTGATCAGTGATCAAGAAATAGTGCAGAATATGAACTATTTATTATTCACTGTACATAATAACTTTTCTTTGTTGCAAACTTCCTAAAACTTCCGGATATAATTAGATTTCAGGCCCCTCTGTGTTTATAATAGTCATGCCCATCACGCTTCATTAATTTGATTTGATGTGAGCGGCCGTCAGCATCCTATCAGAGCGTTTGTTCTGAGAAAAACATAAAGCTTTGTCAGCACACACAGTGTTCACACTCAGGGTAACACCTTCTGCGTTCCTTACATATTCCATGTCCATCAAAAGCTAAAAATACAGCCTTGTTAGTTTACAAGAGTTAGTAATCACATTATTGCTGCTTTGCCATTATAACAAGACTTCTTCGGTTACGGATCCCAAAAAGGAAAGAGGCCATTTTGTGTTTCTCAAAGAATCATCTCACTGAACAGTTCTTAAAGGTATACTCTACTGGTTTTTCATATTAAACTATGTTATTCCCTTAACTAAGACGAGTTGATACATACCTCTCTCGTCTCAGTGCGTGCACTACATCGCTGTCTTGCGGCGAAACTTTGTTAGATCTTATCTCAGCCCTGTTCATTTAATACGTGCCAAGAAGAGAAGCGACCAAACACCTCCACGTTTTCCCTATTTAAATACAGTTACTAGAGTAGTGTAACTCAACCAAGAACGGTGACACAAAATAAAACGTTGCGCTTTTCTAAGCGTGTAAAATGGATAACTATATTGTATGGCAGAATACCATAGCAAGTGCTTGGGAGTAATATCATCACTCGTGAAAAATCATAGACAGTATAAGAAGTGGACAGAGCCATCTCATTGGAACTCAGTTGAAGCCCATTTTTAGCGATTTTTGAGCACTTCCGTTCCTGACGCGCAGACTCAAACCGACTCAAACTAAGCTTGATGACGTGAGCAACCTGTCTGACAGACGTTAATCTTCTAGTAGCTGTGCGTGAAAATTGCCAACGTTAATCTTGCAGAGACGGGGAACTTGAGCAAAGAGTTCTTTGGCGTAAGTGAGCCGGAGTAAGTATTCCGTTGCTTTTATGGACTCATTATCTATGGGCTTCTCCCTTGACGGGACGTCCCCCCGATTGCCTGTGAGCTTCTCCTCCTGTCTGTACGGTAATTTCTGTACAGCGCGACAGAGAGTCGAGTGGTTATGACGCAATCGTTAGCCTATTTTTACAAAAACTGTTTCTACGGGGCCATAATGTAACAAAAGGTAATGGAGCCTTTTATACATTGTCGTGTTTCTTTAGAAATAAATAATGGACAAATGGAGTCTTTAAACGCCTCAGATGTAAAGTTATTCGCTGTCAAAGTGACGCCAAAATGAATGGGAGTCAATAGAAATGCTAACGCAAGTGAAGTTCTGCTACAAGATGGCGGCACCCGGCCGGCTTCAACTTCCGGTCGATGGATTACCCCCTTGTTAAAAATCCTCTCCCCCCGCTTCCTCTTCTCCCTCTCATTTCAACTGGAGCGGACTTTTCACGAGAGATGATATTACTGCGCCGAGTCGAAGTGCTCCCAAGCACTTGCTATGGTATTCTGCCATACAATATAGTTATCCATTTTCCACGCTTAAAAAAAAAAGCGCAACGTTTTATTTTGTGTCACCGTTCTTGGTCGAGTTACACTACTCGTGTAACTGTATTTAAATAGGGAAAACGTGGAGGTGTTTGGTCGCTTCTCTTCTTGGCCCGTATTGAATGAACAGGGCTGAGATAAGATCTAACAAAGTTTCGCCGCAAGACAGCGATGTAGTGCACGCACTGAGACGAGAGAGGTATGTATCAACTCGTCTTAGTTAAGGGAATAGCATAGTTTAATATGAAAAACCAGTAGAGTATCCCTTTAAAAAGAACCATTCTTTCTAAGTGTGAAGAACACTTTAAAAATCGAAAGAACCTTTTTCCACTATAAAGAACATTGGAAAGGTTCCATGGACGCCAATAAAGAACCTTAAATACACCAAAAAATGAAAATTCTGTCATCATTTACTCACCCTCATGTTGTTCCCAACCTGTATGAGTTTCTTTCTTCTGTTAAACACAAAAGAAGATATTTTGAAGAATGTTGGTAATCAAACAGTTAATGAAGAAAGAAACTCATACAGGTTTGGAACAACATAAGGGTGAGTAGATAATGACCGAATTTTCATTTTTGGGTACACTTTCCCTTTAAGAACTGTTGACTGAGGGTTCTTTGGGAAACCAAAAAAGGTTCTTCTATAGCACTTTTGGACCCTTTATTTTTAACAGTGTGTTCTTTCCCTGGCAAGAACAAAATTGGCCTTTTCACAAGTCTTCCACGGACGGATGTGATAACAAGCAATGAATCTGGGCGTAAAACACACACCTTAAATTACACCGGATTTGCCGCGGCTCCAGAGGAGCAGGTGAATTTGCAATTCCAGCAGGGGTGTGGAGCCCCGCGGACAGCATGAGCTCATACACACATAGAAACATGGTGAAGCCGCTTTTTAATTTGCACGGCAGGGCTGAGAGAGGTGTTGTGTGTGTGTCGTTTTCTTCATCTTCACATTGGTTTGACTGTAAACACTGTAGACGGATGTATACGCTCCCATACTGCAATTAAGAGGAATATAAAACACTTCGTACTTTTTGTGCGAGTTGTGCCTGGAAGCTGCACCATAAATATCTTCGCATATTTGTCCATCTAGATCTTTTAATACATTTCGAATCTTCACTGTAACCTTGTTTGCAACTTATGTCTGGGAATTAAAAGTAATATAGATAGATTCTAAAAATGGTTAGCTGCTATAATGCGACGAATTCAATTTGCAGTTATGAATCATCTTTTTCACCAGCTGCTTGGAAACGAAGGAGCACTTTATATAAATACACTTAAAATACTGCTGAGATTAATTCCTTCTTGTTAGCACTTTACATCAATATGTTGAGTGACCTCAATTAAATTTTCATAAAATGAAATTTTGATTCATATTGGTACATTTGTTTCATGTTAGTCACACATACTTTAGTCACTTAGTTTATATAATGTGCATATATGTATACTGATTATAGTTGTCATTAGTAATAAATTATGCATTATTATTACTATTAAAGAAACTTACAGAAAGGCAGGGTTGAGAGAGGTGAAACATGTTTTATTTTTTATATAGTTAAATTTAATAATGTATTATTATTGTTGTTGTTGTTATTAATAATAATAATACATTATTACATTTGATGAAATAAAAAAAATATATATATATTGACAGCAAAAGGCTGATTGTATAATTTGGTTGTATAAAAAAGAAGAAAAAAATGAAAACTTTTGAAAACCACTGTAGGGATTTTGGTAGTTAACCATCAACAATAATCTAAAATTGTGGAAGACTATCTTTCAGTAATTGTATTATTTTTTTTATTATTTTTTTATAATAATAAGTAATAAAGCAATTTATTAATTGGTTTTATTTAAGGCAATGGCATAGCAAATGTATCCAACCCCTTTTTTTTTTTTTTTTTTTTATGTAAAAATACCCCCTATTACTTTCTGCTCAGTAAATTTTAAGTTTTAAAAGTTTTGTTTTGTTTGGTCGCAAACATGTAAACAGTAATCGTACTACTTATTCTGTTCACTTGCCAAATCGGTTGGCCGAATGTTACATCACCTAACTAAAATTCATGAAAATAAGGTAGTTCTCCACACATTTCAGTCCATTTCTATGAACCTGTTTTTAAGTTCTAACTTAAAATGTCCACCCTGACTCTGACCAGCCACGTACACAAACAAAATCAACTATCAATCCCACTATACACAAACATACACAGATCACTGCCGTTAGCCCTAGATGATCTTGACAAGCTGCCATGTATACATGGTGATGTTATCACCACATCTCACACATTGCAGAGCTGATGTTCCTCAGAGGTCACTGATGGGGAAGCGCACTATTGAGGCAGACAGCTGTCAGAACGCCTTCCTCGCCTTCGCCCAACTTCCTCCTCCTGCTCCTCCTCTGTCCTCCAACAGACACGGCCACTCCTATAATGGGGCTCACATGTGGCCTCCCTGTCATTGCGATTCTTAGCAGTACGTTGAACATGAAGGCTCTGTGAAATCCCAGCTGGAATTAAACTGGGAGGATCTATGTCGTTTGATCAATCTTGGCAGTTGCTACATGTGAGATGTGCTCTGGGAATGCTCCATACAGAAAAACACAGGCATTTACTCAGTTAGCTATTGTTTCTCGTGTACAACTGCTAGCTGAGCACAATTTAGCCCCCTACGATATTTTGTGACAATACAACGCACAATATATCGGCAGTGTTGGGGAGTAGCTAACTACAAGTAGTGATGCTACTAACTTAACTAAAATTTCCAGTAGCTTTTCCAGTAGCTCAGTTGCTTTTAAAACAGTGTAGCTTTTCTAGTAGCTAACTACTTTTTCCAGCAAGAAGCGGTGTAGCGTGACTAAAAGCTATATTCCGTTTCGCGTTTTGATGAGCCTGAAATGGATTGTTGCATTACCACCATCTATTGTTTCTTCACACATCTTGCAGCTTTACAATTCACTGAGAAGAGATCGTCTGATGATTATGTAAAGGACGTACAGTTAAGAATTCAAATGAATCGACTAGTAAAGTTTGCACTTCTGTATGAAATGTATGCAAGCCAAAGATTAAAACGCGGTCTGCGTCGAAGACTTCGAGCAAATACAGGTGAATGATAGACTTTTTTAAATTGATTAATTGTCCTGCTTTATTGCACTCTATATCAAATGTCTATCTGATTTTGTAATGACCCCGTCATAGTATAATCTCTCCCGTCACAGTATTGTAATGAACCTAAAAGATCACCAGCATTTTTTTTTTTTGCGCCATTGCTTTAGCAAAGCATCTGTCAATCGAAAAGAAGCTCAAAACAATTATTCAGTTATATGTAATATACAATGTCATTGTAAAAAAAAATATATATATAGCTATATATAAATATATAGATATAGCTTGTCTGTATCTTAACTACTTTAACTTATGAGTATAACTACAGTTTTTAGAGTAGCTTCCCCAACACTGTATATCAGTACCGTTTCGTTTACCGGACGACATTTTACTGTGATTTTTCAAGACTGTAATGAAGAATAACAACAAAAACTAAATTTACTAACTATTTTATAAAATGATATATGAAAAATTATCTCAAAATTATTTTTTCTAAATAAAGGTGAACTAAACATTACTCTTTTTTATTTTTGCGCAGCCCGAAATACAGTAACATTGACAGGAAACTATCTACCAAAGAGAATGCAATTCTACTTGATGCCACTAGGGATGCACAAAAGACACTTATTATTTAATTTGATAGATATTCATCTATTTAACAATATCTACCATTAAAGCCGACAACCATGTAAAACTGGCCTTAAGGTGTAACTAGCAGCTTTGGATATTTAATACCGTAATACTAATACTAGGTGCTAAGAGGGATGGGCAGTCAATACTTAAGGACAAAACGCAAGCATAAATAACTTATAGGTCAGTTCCAGAAGAACCCTTGTTTACATGAATTACTCTGTAGCCTCTGGCAATCTGCATATCAAGCAGGATTTAGCAAACAAACAACTGGCATATTTACTTACCATCAATGTAGCAAGAAGGGGGGTTGTTAGGGAAAGATTTAGAGACAGGCCGTTTGGCCAAGACTCACTGCACTGCAGGCCAGATCAATTTAGCAGCTGTACACGGAGGAAAGAGTGTGTTCTTTTCAAAATGAACTAGTTGTGGGTTGACTGAGTGGCTAATCAGTTTTAAAGAGATAGTTCAGCCAAAAAAGAAAATTATGTCATTATATACACTCCCCCTAATATCAATGGGATCCAAAACAACTCCATTGACTTTCATTGAATGGACAAAGAAAAATTAGACTTTTCAAAATATCTTCTTTTGTGTTCTGTAGATGAAAGGATGTCATATAGGTTTGGAACAACATGCGGGTGAGAAAAGAAAGACTTTTAGGTGAACTGTCTCTTTAAAGAGCATATTGCAGGTAAAAAAAAAACTAAATTAATATCTAACCTTGTATGAAAATACCATATGAAAAGGTAATGCAGGATTTAAAATGTTTTAAAACGACATAAGGGCACACATTTAGTAGATAAAGTGAGCGTTTCTTTGACTGCTCGTAAAAAACGTTTTTTTTTTTTCAGCATCGCGTCATTTTACGTCACCAGAGGGAGGGAGCCTCAGTAGCGCAGATAGGTTTATATTCAGTACGAGCGGGTAAATTTGCTTTTTTATACTCAGAATGACAATTTGGAATGTAAAGAACAACATATACAGTTATTTGTTTTATTAGGAAAATACCATATACATAAAAAGAATTGGGCTTTTTTTCACGTTTTATAAATGACTTCACATTATATGTACATCTTTTGGAACAAACAAACTAAAAACAAAAAAGCAATGAAAACATGTAATGCTTTGAAAGCACAGGCTTTTATGTAAAACTTTTTTTTGTATTTTTTATTTCCTGGCAGCTAATGTTAATGTGATATTGTGAATATGTAAAACCTCTTGTTCTTGTGGCATCGAATTTAAAAAAAAGTCAGTAGGGCGGTCGTGAATCAGTGTTTTCGGTAGTTTTTATATTTTAATTTATCATCGTCATCATTGTAAATTATTGTGTTTGTGGAGGTTGCAAAAACTCCGGCCTGTCAGGACATCGAGTCAGGTTTCCTAACAAGAAAAGGGACGGTGCTGTCTATCGTGCCTGTGTGCGGTGTGTGCAGCTGTAGAGACAGGATTTCTCTTCCGCATCGGCTTCCAAAAACGCGATCGTGTGTAGCGTACACCAGATCTGAGGAACAAAAACGTGTATATCAGGAATAAAAATATCTATCTGTCTCTCGATGAGAAGTTATATTACGTAACGTTAGTCTGGACGGATATTAATGAGCATGACATACGCGCCTGATCAAAGCTTATATAGCCCTCTGGGGTTCTTCGGACCAAATGGACCCGAAGAATTTAAATAAAAAAAAGTGTAAAATCATAGCTTCATCGGAATGGTCCGAAATTTGGTGAATTTGTTGGTACTTGGTATATGAACACCCAAAAAAATTGGGGACAGGATTTGAATAGTCTAAGTGGTTGTAAAAAAAATGCCCAAATGGACCCGCCATAGGAAATGAATGGGAAATTGACAAAAATGTGACAATACAGAGTTGTTTTGTGCGTACAATCAACAAATCAGCCACGATCCAGAAAAAAAGCACACAACAGTGAAGGGGTGAATCTATAAAACATCAAGAGTGCAAAACAGACACATCCACACACACACACACACACACTTTTATACACAAACACACTAATAAATTCAGATTACATAAATATGTTTTGAATTTTTAAAAATCACAGCTTCATCAGAATGTTACGAAACTAGGTGACTTTTATGGTATTAGGTATGTGAACAAACAAAAAATATTGAGGTCATGATCCAAGCATGCTAAGTGGTCGTCACACTTCTGCTCTTTGGTCAAAAATGACCCCCATAGGAAATGAATGGGAAATTGTCAGAGTTTTTTTTTTTTGCATACAATCTACAAATCAGCCAGGATGCAGAAAAAAGGACTCAACAGTGAAGGGGTGAATCTCTAAAACATCAAGAGTGCAAAACAGACACACACACATACACACACACACACTCACACACACACACAAATGAAAGCTAATTTTGGGAAATGTCTGAAATAAAAGCAATTATTCATCAATGTAAGACATAAAGTGCACAGCAATGAAAGCATGAGTCTGTAAGCCATCAAGGTTGTAAAATAGACAAACTCACACACACAAACAGACATAGGGTAATGTGAAACTGTAACAGAGAAATGTGAAAATATGTGAAATCAAATCAATGAATCAAATAAGTTAGAATTAAGTTAGAATTAAACATTGGGTAACAAAATGCTTTCCATTTGTTCTCTTTCTAATGCAATGTTCAGGTTTGACTGTATTATAAAGTAAAACTGGCAGTTCAAATTACCATTTAAACCAAACAAACAAACAAAAAAAAGACAAAAAATAGTCTTTGAGAATCTGTTATTATATTTTAAAATCAACAACCTGAAAAAAATTGTCAAAGATGTGGAAAACTCACAAGAATTCTGAACCCTTTCTACAGAGAGCTGTAAATCCACTAGTGGTAAAAATGTGCTATTGCGTGATAAAAATGCTCAGTGTGTCCAGCAGATGGCATCCATCTCATTTCAAAAATTGTTTTCATGAGGCCTAGGCTTGACTCTAAAATGAAATACAGCTTTAAAAAAAAAAAAAAAAAAAAATACATATTTATAAAAAAATTATATTATATTCAATGGGAAAAAATGGGTCATAATTATTGCATAAATATTAATTATAAATCATAAAATTTTCTCAAAACACCAAAAAATAAAAGAAATTTTTTTATAAAAAACAAGTAAAAAAAATATATATGATTTTCTTTTAATAAATATGAATCAAACCCTTCCGGACCATTTGGTCCCGAAGACCCTGAGTGTGACCCTGAAATGAAGGACCCCAGAGGGATAGTTTATTCTGTTATTGGTAAAATCCAATACTCCTAGATGACCAATAATAGCTTTGCTATTACGTAACTGATACGATGGTAATAATCGATATACACCTCACATTTTACCAAACAGAATGAACGATGCACTGTTAACTCTATTACACTATTAATTAAAACTCACAGTGAACAGCATTAAATATAAAAACACATATGCCTTACCTTTTTGTTGCAGTGCAGTTTTTATTGCAGTGGTATAATGTTTTGCCGACAGCACTACAGTCCTCATTTTTTTATTGCTGCTTCCATTCTCCTGATTGCTATTATTTAATTTCTTCTTAAAAAAACATCCAGGGAAGATTGAATAGGCCTGTTCTTTTAATGTTTACTCAGTATCTGACAGCTAGGCTAATCAAAAATATGCGCATTAAGTGATGCAATAAACTACGGCTGCGCACACTCACTCCACACAAGTTTTTTTATAATAGGCCTAATACTTTTGCAATAATGTGTGTCTCCTCTGACCGTTGTTCTGTCTAACATTTGATCCTGGCCTGTCCCTGCTCTCTCGGCAGCATAGCAGGCTCATAATTGTAAGGCTGTCGTCCGTGGTCTGTCATACGAGTAAGTCCGAAATGTCATTGCGATCCATTGTTTTCCTGTTGTTTGAATGGTTTGAATCGACCGCTCTCCCGCCCGTTACGTCACGCCCATTTTCAGATGCGGAAGTAAAATTCTCTCACAAAAACGACTCCAGAAGCCAATGTAACGTATTTATAAGTATATTTTAAAGAAAATCTAATTACTACATTGTTTTTCTATACATTTACTTGTTGGGTCCTCTAACCTGCAATATGCCCTTTAAGGAAAAGCCCTGAATAATTTGACTGGTTTCAGGTTCACCTGACCCAGATTGGACACGTTTCTAAGAGGTTTTTAAGATGTGTTCTTGTGTTCAGAGCGCAATTTGTGACGCATTTTTTTTTACTATTTAAACTTGACACACCCAAAAAAAAAAATTTGTGTGAGACATGATGCAACAGCCAAAGATGTCTGTTTAAAGTTGTATGGCTGTGAACGCAGTGTTTTTAATGTGATAAATTTAGGAGACGCACCTTTTCCTAAGAGGATTTTATAGTGCAAACTGTAAAAGCTAACGCACACAACACTGTCAGCATGCTAATTAAAGCACCACCACTAAAATATTAAACAAAAAAAATACATACGAAAAAAGAAAGAAAGAAATGAGTCAACCATCATGTCCTATTCCTAGCAGGCAAACATAAAAACATGCCTCTAGTTCTCAGACTCTTCAACAAACACCTACTACCTTATTCGCAGTTGTCTCAGGGGATGACAACACTGGTAAGTGAAGCTGATGCAATGATGTCACACATGCAGCAAGTCTGTGTCCATGTGCGCGCGTGTTTCTCTCACCCCACAGTGAGATGTATTCTCAACAGGTCTGGATGACATGTGTCACATTCTGAGTGCCCCCTCCTTCATATGTTTTTCTCTCCTTTCAGGCTCAAATGTTCTATTAGGGGTAAAAGCGTATGTGGGTGTGTGTTCGACATAGTTGCCCTGAATCCAACGTGGCACTAAATCAAACATTGGACACCACTTGTCATTTAAAAGTGTGATTTCGGCAATCCTATAAGATCAGTGTATGACTAACATGGACCATCATGTTTTGCACAAGCTTGTGGAGTTCGTGGCAACTGGAGCGCAAGAGGAAACATTTAAAATACTAAGAAATTCAGAAATTTCTATCAGTTTATCCCACGCTATCATTTGCCATAATTGCAATTGTGACGCAAAATATGTTGCTCTCGGTTCATCTGAGTTTCCTGCAGGTTACTCCAGGAGATGTCTGTCTGGACTGGCAGCATGACAACAATGTGTCATTGTCAAACCATTCACAATGGTTGTGTAAGGCCGTGCTGACTACTGTCAGACCTCCTTGGGAGTTTTGTGCTTTGAATGTCGTCGCAATTGCCAGCAAAACTCAGAAGCACACAACTCTCAATGGAAACACCCTCAATGCACCCCGCTATGTTTATTTTTGTGCATCTGGAATACTTTTGTGCAACTGGGCAACAATGACTCACTGGCTTTTTGCGTAAATGGAGCAGTTTGGAAAAATTGAGAGAACAAATTAATTGACATTTGCTATCACTGCATCCCCAAGCCCTGTGCTGAAAGCATCGGATCAATGCTTGCAAATGTCCCCGGGGAGAAGTACCATGAAACGGCTCAAAGCTTGATCTTAAAAGGCTGGGTTATCGACTGATTTCTGTTCCAAAGGCTTTAACTCTCTGTCTAAAACATACAGCTTTAGCTTTGGCATGGTGGTCCTCTTAAAGAGGTGAGGCGAAAGGCTGGAAGCGGACTTACCCCCGGCAGTGTCTTCTGTTCGTGGAGAGCGTTCTGGGCTTTGATGGCCGACTCACGGGCGCAGTAGGTGAGGAACGCGCAGCCTGTGTGACAAAAAGGAAAAGAGACTTTCAATGACTTGGATAGACAGTGGTCTTGAACTCTATACTGCCTGGTATCAGCGGGTGGCCAAAGTCATTTGAAGTAACCAAACAGTCTCATTAGGACAAAAACATCAGCATGACATTTACATTTATTCATTTAGAGCAGATTTTAAATTACAAATGAGTATACTATAAGTAGAAGCAATGGAGTGAGGAAGAAAACAATACAAATGCTGCTGGTTTGCTGTTCTTGGCTGGCTTAAGACAATCTCCCAGCCTGACCAACTAAAAAGTGTCCAAAAATCTTTTAAAACCAGCCAACAGACCAGGCTGGAAGACCAAATGAGACAAGCTTAGGCTGTTTAAGATGGCTTGTCCAGCAGGAACCTTACCAAATTAGAGCAGAGGTTTAAGTGCAGAAAAGTATCATTCACTACAAGAGTAATGTTAGTCACACATTCCACAGGTTCTTGTTTTCTCTCGAGTTTTACACAACTACCTTATTTCCCAGAAAACAAGTCGCAACTCATAAGTCGGGTCAAAATTGCATCGTTGAGAGAGAAATAAATACACAGATAAGTAGCATCAGTCAAATGTTATTATAGTGGCATTCGTTATAAACAAGATTCATTATAAATGCTAAGCATAAATGAATTAAAGTGAAACTGAAACTACGGACATGTGGGAAATGAGCTATACAAATAAAAACCGTGCTCACTTCTCTCATTCGGCACAAATCCAAAATTACGCAAGCTGCGTTGAGTGCTTGACATTAATAGCATTATAATTTGGGTAACACTTTATTTTACAGTGTCCTTGTTACATATGTTACATGTACTTACCATAGTAATAACAGTAAATTATGCATAATTACATGCAACTAACCCTAAACCAAATCCTAATCCTACCCTAACCCTATAGTAAGTACATGTAGTTAATTAATATTACTCGGTACTTCAATATATAATTACACTGTAACAATGACACCTTAAAATAAAGTGTAACCATAATTTGCTTTGGAATATAAACCGCAGCAATGTTTCAGATTATAAATAAAAACGTGACCGGAAAATATAGTAATAGCTTGTTTTCATATGACGTCACGCCACTGCGTTGCCATGGCGCGAAATGCAAATGGAGGGCAGGAAGTGATTTGCTGTAATTAGAAAGCACTATAACAAACTCAAAATGCCTATGTTTTGCGTCGTTTATGGTTACTTAAATCGATCAAACCACGAGGAGTTTTTATCGTGTACCAAAAGTTGTTGTTCATAAAGGGGGAAAATGCAAGAAATTGACCGAAAAACTCCGGAAAAACGGCTTGCAAACCTAAGTCTGCGGTCGGGAGGAGCCGAATGGGAAAATGCCCGTTTGTGCAGTGATCACTTCGTCAATGGTGAGTTAATACAACTTAAGTGGCTATGTTTGTGTAACGTGTAACATTTACGAACTTTGTAAAGTCAAAGTATGTCTGTAAGACGAGGTAGTTGCTGATATCTACCACCTCGATGGCAGGAAAATCTTTCAATTCAGTTGAAAATCGCTCCTCTTCATAACGTAAGGATCACGTCCAACATATGTTTGATTTTTTGTTTATATCTTTCTCTTGTAATAGCGTGTAAAGTAGTACAGTACGGACTTTCCTCCATCTCGTCCATTGCGCTCTTCACTCCCCTGCCCTCCATCTGAATTTCGCGCGTCATCATAATCACGTGACTGAAACCCAGCTATTGGAAAGTAGTGTCAATTACAAGGTGGCATTACTACAATCCCAAAATGGCATTAACTATCCAATTAGCTAATATAAGGACAATGAGTTTCAGTCTTGACTTTAGTTCAACTGCTTGAAGGAGGGGTTTATGTCTACTGTTTTATAAGATCATAATGTATTCTACTATTCAGAAGAAGGTTGGTCGGTTCCACCAAAGAGGAACAGTGAAAGTGAAGGTTTCTGAAAGCTATTCACTGACCAACACTGAGCAGGGAAGGAACATACATCTGGGGAAATAAGTTCAGGTAAGAGGCCCAAGATGTTTGCTTTGAATCAGACAGACTGGTTTAATTCGAGCAAAGCAAAAAGCATTCAAGATTAATTTCATTCAAGATTCAAGTCTAGCCACAACATTGTGTTCCCATCGAGTATCACTGATCGCCAGCACAGGAAAACGAGCCAGAACAAAGCCTCCGCGTCCCTTACAATGACAGGGCCAGAGGTGCTGTGAGGAGTCCCTGCAGACAGGCTAAATACAGATAGTCTATTTTCTAACATGGGGGAGCCTGTCCAGTCCGCTTTACACTGGATGTGCCCGTGTGCGTTTATCCGTATGTGTGCTTGTGTGTGTGTGTTTGAGCAAGTCCATAGATCAGCCAGCAGTCCCTGTCCGAGGATCACGGCTGGCTGGAATAAGCCCCGACTACCCTTGACACCCTGACAGAGAGGCGAACAGTGCTGGAGAACTAGTAAGAGAAACTTGAGTCTCTCGGGTTCCTAGACAGAGATGTGAATTCATGCACATATACACACCCGATTATATAACCCTTCTGCCGAAAGTATCGCAGAAAAGGAGACTTTGCAGGAAAAAGATCCCTGAGCCCATTCGTTTTTTGAGACGTTAACAGTGCTAACTGGTAGATGTATTTACAGTAAAGCAACTCTCAGATTTGCACGATAACCGACTCACTGCGATGCGGGGATCACACTTTTGTATGTGAAAGTAACTACTAAGCAGTCAGTCATATCGCTGTCTCTTCCTTCTGTCACCTTTTCTCTCTTAACCCATGTTCAACTGCACAGAAATAAACACTGTGTATTTATTCCTTAAAGGTGAAGTTTATAACGTAACCAACGTCACCAAACAGAATTACTACAATTTTCATTGTTTTCAAACAAGATTCCAAACATGTTTCCACTGTCCATCTGCTATTGGTCAAACAAATAGATAGTCCAACCCCAAACTCACACCACTGGTCAAGCTCAAACAAACAATCCACAATATTAACACTTTAAGAGTTTTATAGTAGCTTATTGTAAAACTCAGTGAACTTTTGTTCCTTGACTACAGATTTTAGAGTATATCTTCCATTTAATTCGATGCAAACACAAAAATGGTGGTGGAGAACGCGGGCAGTTTGGTATGTCATATTTTCTTGGTAGGCCACCTGTATTTTTCATAAATCATGTGTTTCAGAGTTTTCAATGTTTTGTCAGCTGTATGATCATCAACCAAGAACATAACGCTACAAAATGTTTGTATGGATTGGAGTTCAGCCAGACTTGTTTATTTGCGTCATACTAAATGAGCCATCTATTGTCACTAAGGTCAATAGAAGCCAATTTAACTCAAAAGACAGCAGATAATAATGAATAAATGCTAATAATTAATCAAAACCCACTATATGAGTACTTGAAGTGACTAAGGGTCATGAACAGGTAATGTTCATGTCTTCATGAAAACATTATCTTCACAGAAAGACTTGGACAAACAAACAAGTCAGTCACTTGTGTTCTTTTATATTTATTATTGCATCAGTCCCACTAACCCTGCATTGCTTTCAAATACATCAAAGCTTTATTATGTCTCAAATTCTCCCAACCAAGGTTCTTTTCAATTTGTGGCGAACTTTATCTTGCAAATGCTCAAAAACCAAATTGTATATATTCCCAAGGCATTCACAAAGAATATCCAGAGTAAATTAGTTGCCCCACTAATATAAGCAAAGGAATAGTGTGTGTGTCCATTAGAGAGAGAGAGAAAGTGACAGTAAAACAGATAGCAAGAGAAGCATTTTAATTCTAATCCCTTCACTTTAATGCATAGTGTTATTGCAGCCCATAGGCACCAATTGGAATCCAAACACGTACAAATTACTGCCCTGCTGTTGCATACCAGGCGCGCAATTTTGGGCTGCATGATGAAATTATTTGAAACTCGACATAAAAGTATCAGCCATGGAAATGGCTGACGCAGCTCCCTAAGGACAGAGTGTGGAAATGATCTACCGCATTGTTTGATAAAAATCTCTATTGTTTGATCAAATACGATTTTAAAATTAACAAAGGAAGCTGACAGTTAGTAGGTAATGGATTTTACTTTAAATTTTGAGCTCATATAATCCTTTTTCTATATGTAGCTGAAAGGTTCCTGATAAAAACACTTCACTGAATGGGAATATTAATAGAGGGTGGTTCAAAAACCTGACAAAACTTTGAAAATCGGGGATTTTTCCCCCCCATTTAAACCTTGAAAATGAAGATAAAATATTCTGCACTATTTCTAGTTCATTAATCAACTGTTTTTACTGTAATTACATTTCTTAATGTGTTATGCTGATATTTAAATTAATAAAAATTTGCACACAAAAAAAAAATTTAAATGTGAAATATATTAATTCATTAGAATTAAAATGAAAAATGTAATGCTTAAAATAAATTAAAATTAAAAGCATTGTCACTAATGGTCTCATACTTTGGTATGTTTTTTTTAAATCATTTCTCCTGAATCACCCAAACAAAAAAGTCAAAAGTAGCTACTGGCAGCAAAAATGTGCCTCTCTATTCCGGGATAAAAATGACATCTAACCCCCGTGCTAATAAGCAATCACACAGACAGAGGCCCATGAGGCCTGCAGGTCTGAGGAATGGCGTAGACTAGAGCTTCATGGGGAGGTAGAGAGGCTTAGCAGTAATTAAGCAAGCTGAATTGAAGGTGCCGCTCCCTCCCTCTGCTCCTGACAGGCCCCATTTGCTGTTTTTTTTATAGTAAAAGCCGAGCCATCACACCACTCTTCCTGCCCCCCTTCATAAATGTGTGCAAGCCCTGAACTGTGAGGTGCCTGTTAAGTGCGAAGGTCTTGGTGCTAAATCTGCTTCCGTGCCCCCATTCTCCACGTTCTCGCCTGAGCACTTTGCAACTTCGCAAACACTCCCGTCACTCACACCTCCTACTCGTTCCCGACACGTTCAAGTTTAGCTCTGAGAACAAAGGACTGAACTTAAAACTGTTGTGCAGTTACTCAGAAAATGTTTTTAATAAAGCTGTGCTGATTCAGTCATATATCGACATACAGTATTCCACATGTAGTGTACATATATAGACTTTTTCTCACTATATTGTAAAGATACTTTAGATCATTGTATATATATATATATATATATATATATAGCATATGAATACTATATATGTTTAGACAAAGCGTCTAAACAAGCACAATGAAACAGATTCCCTTTTGCATTTGGTTCGGTTTCATTCAAGATTCAATTACAAAATTGCATAAGAAGCCTTGTCAGTCTTATTTTGTTATAATCACAACATACTGTAATTTTGCCTTCACTTCTTTTTGTATTTGACTCTAGTTACCAAAAGTAATTTCTAATTGCATGGTCATTTTATGCGATATTATAAATGGATTGCGATTGAATCTATGGCGTTTTGAATCACATTTGCATTATGATGTGTAAGAGATTCTGCAGATTAAATGGTTAAGACCTTATTCACAGCAGCACCATCTTTGTTGTTTAATGTTTTTGGATTGTCCTGCTGACGAAACACTGCAAAAATATCTTTCCGAGAAATTTCAGTAGACAAAAAATCCCAAACAACATGAGCTGTGGAAAAGTATAAGTGGTCAAGGAGCTTTATTCAGCTTTTTACAGAAGATGCCATTGAAAACACGGTAAGTCTATCCCTCATAGCCACGCTTTCATACCTGTCATGGCGCTGTTTTTGAATACGGTCTATGGGACCAGAGAAAGAGTGAGCAACGTGTTTTTTGTCAAAAAACAACCTTTGTCATGTTGAGAGCAAGAGGAAAAAACACCGGAAAAAAGGTTTCGTAATATTATGATGCATCACAATTTATTGAATTGTATTGTCTATTTTTGTATTCATTCGTATTTATTAAAGTCTTTAATAATGTTAATATAGTATTAAGGTAAGATCATATTAACTAAAAAAGGTAATTTATCCAAATGTGTGCGCAATGTGGCACTTGCAATCATTGACAACATGTGAATGTTTCTTGTGAAATCTTTCGGCAAGCGGTGTCGCTTTCAGTGTCACTCGCAGTTAGCGCGTATCATGTAAAACACCTTAATGCGCTGACCGCCTCCCGTGAAAAAACGCATATGGGCTTGATTTCCTCCGAACCTCTCTCTTAGTCACTGTCCAGACAACAATATTGTCCCTGCCCTCGCCTAATTACTTTGTAATGAGTATTGTAATATAAGCGGTGAGCTAGCGTAACCTGTAAACCCTAATTAAGCCTGCCACCTTTAAATGTGCTCAACCTCCATGTACTATAAAAACCTATATGCACATAGTTGGCATTATTCAGCTTGTGAATTAAAGTTAAAAGTCTTTGTGGGAAATGATGCCTTGCTTGCACACTGAAAATGTATAGCAGTTCTGAAAAATGTGATGCAAACAAAATCAGCAACTGTATAAATAGTGGAAAATTGTGGAAATGGAAAGTGCATATGCATACTGAATAAAGTGGCTTCCTAATACATATGCAAGAGTTGTTTGTCATGGCAAGACTCAAATAGGTCTAGATCAGCGTTTGTGTTGTGAATTCGAAATATTGAGGGGTGACACTGTGTCTTGCGGCATGCTGGGAAGTCCTCAGCCAGAAAACTCTGATGCTGCACTGAGCGCAAGAAGGGTACGGCGGAACAAAGACACTTCCTCAGTAGGCTACATCTGTTTCTCCTCCTCTCCCTCTCTTTCTGTCTTCAGAGGATGGCTGGCATACGAGCAGTGATGCCAGCAGTGGCAGCTTAACCTATTTTCGGAAATGCCACAGATTTCTATTAATAGCCCTGCTGAGCAGCAGGCCTCTCCGCACATCCCCGACGGGTCCCACAAACCCACTGATAACATCCTCTCCCATATCACCTTTCAACCATGCTCATGTCACAGCATCACTTCTCAATACTAAAATAAAAACAACAAGAATATTCCGTAGCGGATATTGTGATGAAGCAATCTGGGAAAGGTTCTGGTGAAATTCTTCAACAATGCCATGGTAAATTCATAATATATAAAAATAAAAAAAAAATTAAATACATAAATGGGCTTACATAGGCCTATTTGTTATACCCAATAATTAAATTCACCTAAGTAGTATTTTCCATAATTGACTCTAGGGGGCGCTCATATTGTTTAAAAAAATATTTATGTTTGGTTAGACACTAATGCGTGTATAATATCAACATACGCATACGAGCAATCTTCTTAAACATAAACTCGAACAAATTTTTACGAATCCTCTTCGTTTTTCAACTTGAGTGGATTTCCGTATTTTTTGTTGTTGACGTCAAAGCATCAAATTGACATGCATCTAATCGAACGGTATTCTGCGAAAAATTATCTGCCATTGGTAAAAGAAAACGGAGTCAAACTGATATCGGACGGGTTTTGCAACACCCTAGAAAAACATGAACAAAATTACACAAAATAAAAGAACCTGGGTTAAACATAATGGGTTTTTCAGGTTGAAAACCACACCAAGTCAACACTGTAAAAAATAATATGATCAATAATGCTATGACAACGTATGTTTTTACATTGCTTTAACTCATCAAAATAAGTTAAGCAATTTTCAACTTTTTTTATAAGTTATACAAAATTCTATTCTTTTTTTAAGTCAGCTTAATGTAATTTAAGTTGAAATGACTTAAACATCCAAGTTGATTGTACTTAAAAATGTAAAAAAAATTACAGTGAATGTAGAAACCAAACTTTTCCGCTTATGTAATGTTAATAACTTTACATATTGTTAGACCTACTCAATACTAAAACAACCGTTACAATAAACAACTTTGGTACTGTGTTGTGTCGTCATTTCATGTCCAGCAAAACCAGTTCAGACCCACTGATAGAACTTCACTTTTGGGTACGAGTACCTATAAATACTAATGCGAACCTGATGTTTATGCACAGTCTCATCCTGTCGTACTCTCAACATCATGACGCCGTCGCCTGTCTGCCCCGCCACACCTCCCCTTTCATATTAAATCCTTTTGTTTCCACCCTCTCCTGTCTGCCGGAGTGGATCTGGCTCTCCCATCCTGTCAGAAAGGCCCGTCACTCCGCCGGTGCCTCCGGATTAAAGGCACCATTTGTTTTCAGTGGTTCTGACAATCACTCCATCTCTCTCAGTCTGTTCATCTATTGTGCTTAGCCCTTTGCCTTACTGTCATTTTTCCCTGTCCACTCGAGCTGCCTATGTGTGTGTGCATGGCATTTGTCACAGCTCTCTGACTGACATAATGGCCATGCCCTCCTTCCTGAGATCAAAGGAAGTGGAAAAAGGCTTTTCTGCTCAAATTCCAACAAGGCATTTACATATTTCCAAGCCGTTCTCATCAACGCCAACAGAATCTTTCTTTCGCTGTTCATTAGTCAACCGTGCTGAGTGTTGATTTATTTTCCTCTCGACAATAAATCTTTCGTTCAGGAAGCTTGAAAAACCAGAACAGTTCGACTGCAGGAAATGTCGGAAAGAACAGACAAGCCGGTGTATCATACGTTTCATTCTCTGTCATCATTTTCTTTTTTCCCTCCATGAAAAACAGCACCTCTGAACTGACCTTGTAAAAAATGTATTGCGCAAAAGACTAAACAGAGAAGAGCAACTAATAAGCTTTATCCCAAAAGAATTGACCTCCATTTTGAAATGGATCGAGAAGATTTTGCAATTTAAAGATGAAGTGAGTAATTAATGCGCCACTTGCGTCACTAAACAGAATAAATCAAGCATCTTAAACCAGCTGGTGTAGGCTGGTTTCCCCCGCCTGGCTGATATAAAACTGGGTTTCCAGTCTGACCAGCTAAAAAAAAATTGTCAAAATTTCTCTAAAATTACCACTAAGAATAGTCTGAGAGACAATCTAGGGGTACGTTTAAAACTGAGAAGTGTTTCCTTTAAGTGTTCCGCGTACAGACAACACCATTGTCAAAACGATCCCCATTCACACGGATCCGCGAAAACGACTAAAAACGCTGTATTTTGCTGCCAGGCCACTAGATGGCGATGAAAAATTATAGACTGAACACGTAATACGCATGTGCATGACGTCATCATCTTCAGAGATTCGCGTTTTTGTTGTTTACCCCGAGACCGTTTTTTAAAAGTTTGCGTTTTCAGGCACCCAAAACCCTGTTGTCGTGCAACTGAACGGCCAAAATGCATAAAAAGTTTGTAAAAATTTGTTGAAAACGGTGTCGTGTAAACAGCCCCCAAGACTCGCAAAGCAGCTTAGGCTGGATTTTTTTTTTAACCTGGTTAATAATCGTTTTCAAAAAAAAAAAATTTAAACACTTCCCCCATTTACCATTAGTTACCCAAAGAGATAGTCCCGCCCCCAAAGTTTACCATTGGTTGAGCTAATGTTATTATGTCAGGCTGGGGTGTGTTTCCCAAAAGCATTGTTGGTATGGTCGCAAGTTCCATCGTTAGAAACACAGTTCAACGATTCAATGTTTCCTGAGACCATTCCAACGAACATTTGCAAAAAGCATCGTAAAGTTGTGTAGTCAAAACTACAGCTCTGGACGTGGCTATAGTTTCTGAAAGTATAGTTTCTTGTTAGTACGATGTGGAATTAAAATACAAAATACACAAACTAACATGCAGTACTGTACAATCTTTCATTTTATGCATGTACATATTTCATTCTACGTCTTTCAGTTTGTCAAGACAATGAAAGCACTTTTTTTAAGAGATCTATATGGTTGAACCAACACGGTACAAACAATGGATATGCGAAAATGCAAAAAAAAAACGTTACATCATTCTACAGGAAAAGCAATCCAGGTCGAGAAACAAACAAAGAAAGGTTTTGAAATGAATTCGCCACACTTTTCACAGAAATTGAGTAACAAATGGTTTACTTTTAGTTGTGATAGAAGAAAATAGTTTAACATGGAAAAAGAATACACATACAAACAAATTATTTCACCTAACAGTAACATTAATTATATAATTTTCATCGCTTAAGTATAACTTAAAAAACGTAATATGCTTAATACGTTTATTTTCTTGGATCCTACAGCAGTGAGATTACAAATTACAGATCAATCTGGGAAGGGAGAGGGAGTCCGGTGGGCTTTCTATTAGCAAACACAGCCGACATTATGACACGTTTGAAGACCAGCTTATTATCCGCCGTAAAAACGGTCACAAGGGAGAGATTCACCGCATCTTAGAATAGCGCATCAATAATTTCGCTTTTGTGTTTTATGTTCGGACAACAAAACGGACATGTTACGTAAGGTCACTGAACCTCTTTCCTCAGAAGGATGTCTAGAATACTCTACTGTAAGTGCCATCTCCTGATGAATGGTAATGGCCTTAAAAAAACATTTTCCATCTTAAAAAAAGATAAATAACCCTCTTCGCATGGAGGAAAGTCCATCTAAAAGCAGGTAAAGGGGAGATAAGTGGCCAGGTCACATGAAAAGACAAGTAGCTCAAAGCAAAGCTCGCTGGTAAGAGGAAACATCTCATCCTGGCATTCAGAGCTACGGTTCCTGACAGTAGAGCTACTGAAGTGTCGCAATTTTTCATTAATCGGCTTTGTTGCATATTACAGAATTTACAGATGTTTGGGTCTATGGACTGTCAGACTAGTTTTAAGTCATAAAGAAGCCACAGGACATATTTAACTTTCAAAGCAGAGCCAATGACCTCCTGTTTAAAAAAAAAACATGAAAATCACTGGACAAGTGCAGTTTTCATTCCTTTCTACCGACAGCTGAGGGTAAGGAGGATATGATGTCATTGACAGGCGACGTAATAACATAGGCCGGGTCACTGGTTAAAATAGCATATTTCTCTGGATTTAAAACATTGTTGGATAAATTTGGGATAACATAAGTACACAAGTGAACAAAATATATAACATTGTTCTAGTGGTTTTTGGATATTTTAATGCAAAAATCTTACATATTGCGCCTTTAAGAAGGATACCCGTCCAAATGAATTACATATGCTACCAAGCTAACATTGGTTCCTTGTAAAACAGACAAAATAGGTTTTAACTTCGATTAATAGGGAATTTATGATGTAATTTGCTGAAAGGCAACAAAAACAATTTTAATCAAACCCTTTATAATAGTACAAATAAAACTATTCAAATCACTATTCAACAAGGTTACCTTTACATTTATATGTACTGAACCGTTCTATAGCCTGGCTTTAAATTAAAACGGTTAAATACTTTATAAGATTATTTCAAAAATGCATTAGCACAATAGGTCCCTTGAAAGCAAGTATTGACAATCTAAACTAGCACATGTGAAAGTGGCGGCATTAAGCACAGACATTCAGTCAGCATCAGGTTTAAGTCTAAAGAACCTTGCATATGTTTGTGTATAGTGTTCTCCATGCCTCTTGCATTGTAAGCCAACGCAAGCTTATCCTTGGACATCTTCACCTGCAGAGTGCAAAATGTGCGCAAGAGGCTTTCAAAGCAATGCAACAATAGTCTATTTATGCTAAACGCAGTTGGAGATCTATATACCACGCTCATGTAAGATTACAAATACAGCATAGCAAGTGTCTCCAGCTTTGCAGGCACATCTGTGGGTATAAAACCCATTTTCAACTCCATACTAAATATTAAAAACTTTAATAAAATGCTGAGCTCAACTGATCACAGGTGAAAAGCCTGAAGGGGAAAAGCTCACCTGTTAATACAAATCAAGAGACAGCAATTGTTAGGCCCATGGAACAGACCTCATAATAATGTTCATTTTGAACACCGCAGGCTAAGATGACTCCAACATGCTTTAATTGCATAGAAGCAGCCACTGTAGAGGGACAAACCAAGTGATCCGAGCGACAGCAACCTCAGACAATAACTACAGTTGCTAATCCTCCTCCGTCATTACGGTCATGGTTTATTACCACGCTTAGCAAACTAATGCTGTGTTTTCCTGTGTGGATTAGCGAGCTGACTTAGCGCCGAAACATGTTCCCTCCCTCTGAAACCTACATATGATCCCTTTAGTCTGAAGAACTGTTAAAAACAGATGCACAAATGTCTTGCTTTCACAGCTAAATCGCTTATCTTCAATGCAATTTTGCGAATTGTATTTATGCAAACTAGTACTGGCATCATCTGTTGCACTCCATCACGTTTTGAATGAAAAATTACATTAGCATCCTCAGCGACATTTTAGCCAAACATTTAAACAACCTTGGGGTCTACATCACCAATGCAGTCCATATTGAGAAGACTCGCAAGACTGCACAATCTCTATAAGCGGACAAAAAGTGTATGTAAATATTTGCTGACTTGTTCTTATCTTCACATCCCCTCATAGAATAATACATAAGATGAAAAGAAATTCCATCCTGAAGAACCAATTCTCTGTGCGATCCTTTAGAACTCATTTTCAGTTCCTGTCCCAAAGGCAGCTACATCACAAGCACAATCAGGTAGTTTAGGATGAAAAACATTGGGCCTATGATGTTGTACTCTGCCACAGACAGCAAGTTCAACTAATATGTACGCAACCAACCATAATATTCATTAAAACAACAGTGATAACGTCAATTTGTATAAGTCTTCAGGAATTACCTAGGTTTTAAGAATAATAGCTTTCATTTTATAAATTAAACAAGCCTGTAAACTCACATCCTTGTGTTTTATTGACCACCATTTTTGACACAAAACTCGCAAAATTTGCATTTGAGGTTATTAACCACATAGGCTACCTAATTTTACTTATAAATGGAAAATCACCATTATAAAACCATTGTTAATTCCTGAGGGAACCCAATGGCTCCAAAATGCAAATTCAATCCATGGGTTTGAAACTACAAACTGAAAAGCTCTATATTTTAGACGTCTAATTGATGGGACTATTCAGCCCACAGTAATGCACTAGATAAGGTGTATCCACATTAGCTTGACATCCATCAATGCCCAAGAGGACTATCCTTATTGAGAAACAGTCAACTCAGATTGGATGCTCCGTGTTTCTGTGTTGTATTATGTGCTACATAAGTTATTATTTCAAATAATAAAATAATTTACATGTCACTATTGATGCAAATTGATCAAAGAAGGATAGACGGGTGAGTAACTATATCTTGTCAGAAATGGCGCGCTTTCATAACGGACGACTGTTGTAATAAGCTACTTCATTAACTTCCCTCTAAAAGTTCAAATCCAATTTTGTCATGCAAATCCACCCTAGAGCTTATCATTTGTTATAGATACCTAAAAAAATTAAGAATAAATTTGACATTTCAGCTCGTTTTCTAAACCTAAACCGTTGGTTTAGTTCAATTTACCCAAATGAAAACGAACAACACTCGCACATTAAGTCAATGTATATTCTCATTATTCTGACATGTTCAACACAGTTAAACCCCCACATGAAGCAGGGCTTTTCACGGGGTAAATATCGTGGCTGAACGCTTGAGCAAATAGAGCCTTATTAGCATAATTATAAACACACCACTGATATGAAGCCAATAGTAACTGACACTAACGAAGACAAATGTGAATATTCTGTTTCCGACACATATCGCTTGAGGAGAATAAACGACAAGAACGAGATTATTCCAAAATAGAGGTTTAATTTTAGTCTTTGTCTTCTGGTTTGAGTGGGATATATGACGTATTCAGTGTCAGTTGTCCAGTGGAACGTCACGCCACAGTGTAACGCGTTCCGTGACGCACAACTGAACGTGTTCTAAGAGCAAATATGATCAGATAAGTAGTATGCGCGTTTTTCTGTAGGCTACTATTAATATTTTCGCGTGTTTCATTACTCTGGCACCTGTTTGGTTCATTTAACAGTTATATTTTGAAAAATGAGGTTCGTATGTATTGTGAATCAACATTCTTCTTATTAATATGCATAAAATCGTAATAAAAACGCCGGTTCATCTGCGAGAACTGCATATGTCAGATTGCACAAGGAAGCGTTGGGGGTGGTGGGAGTATTTCCCCATTGAAAAGGAAAGAAGACGCAAAGACTCTTTAATTATGAATTTTCTAAGCCTATTTGCCCCAGTTTCAAATGAAAGCGTTCAAAATCAAACTGCCATAGAGAAAGGCAAGGTCCCCAGACATGCTATATGAGGGACAATACATAATAGCATGCATGCGAGCAACAATGCAAAGGTTCAAAACTGAGAAGATAAGTTCTCTCTAAAAAACAATGCACGTGTAAAACAGTGGCTCGTGTAAATGGACCTTTCAGCAGGCTATGGGTTTAATGTTGACATGACAGACAGTGCCACAAAATTGCACGTATGATTTAGGCTATATTAAATATTACAATAATGCATGGTTCGTAATGAATAATGCAGAAGACAATATTAAATAAAAAAAAATAAAAAAATATGCACACGTCTAATTATGAATGTGTCACTAAGAAATAAAACATTATTAGGCTATAGTGTTAACCACCCAAAAATCACAGACTCTATTAAGGGGAATCACGCGTTTACCTTTGTGCATGCCGGTGTATCGGTCCTTTAATACTGTCAATTCGTGGATTTTCCCAAACTGTTCGAATAATGGTTTCAGATCTTTTTCCTCAAGGTTCCGCGGTATTTGCCCGATAAAGAGTTTTATGGCATCTTGGTCTTTCATGGTGCCGTTCTCCTGATGAATGGAGATGGATTCTGACCCGTTCATGGGATTAGGGAATGGGATCTGAGCGTACTGGTGCTGGTGCGGGATTAGGAGGAGTGGATGTTGGGTCGGTGCTGCCCCGGGTCCAGTGAAAAGCAGGCTGGAGTAAGCGGGATGGGGCGGCTGTGGGTGCTGCTCCCTTCTTGTCTCAGTCTGAGTGAATCTGGCCATTCTGAGCTGGGAGCAGACTGGATAATAATAATGACAACACACATACACACACAGGCACACACACACTAAGAGAGAGCGAGCAGTCAGCTGGAAACACAGACTTACTTTCTCGGCGATACACATACGCACACATACACACAGTCGAAGTGGGTGTTTAGGGGGTGGGGGAGACGCCGCGCCATTTGTTGCTCCAGAGCGACACCCAGTGGCCAACGCGTGCTATCGGGCCCACACTCAACGTGGATCGACTAAAACACTTCAGTTTTCGTCAGAGTACTTTCGTTCCGAACAAAACACACGACAACAAAAAGGATTAGACGTTTATGATCCAGTTGAGCCTCTGAACACGGAGTAAAATACGAGTGCTTAGGACAAAGTGGACGTTTGCAAAGCATCCGGGTAAATGAATATTATACAATTCTTGTCTTGAACCACATCCACTCCTAACGGAAGTAGGCGGTGCTGTTTTGCGGACATCATGTGGATTGACAGTCTATAAGTGATGGCATCTATCATTTAATTTTATTACCAATGGCAGTTGGAAATTTAGTTAAATATTTAAATGTAGAAATGTGTCATTCACTCAAAATAAAATGCTGGGTTGTTCTAACCCAATTTTTGGTCAAATATGGACAAACCCAAACGTTGGATTAAAAATACAATTTAAAAATTTAACCCAACGGCTTGAGTGTAGTGTCTAAATGGGTCATTGATGTTGTTAAAAAGGCATTTTAAAGTCACGAACAATAACTATTAAATGAATAAATATATAGACATGAAATAATGCAATAAACATTAACTAAACAACATAAAATGTCACGTAAAATAAATGCACATTATTTTATATCTATAAAAGTCCTGTTAAAAATACAGGAAATGTAAAAAAGAAACTTGGAGACGTGATATACATATAAGTACATATAAGTCTCCAAGTTTCTATTTTACATTTCCTGTATTTTTAACAGGACTTTTAACTTGCTTTATTAAATATAATTTATGTTCACAGTAAATTATGATTCATACTTTTTAGTCAAATTAAACATTTTTCACAGTAATTTAATTTATGGTAAAATTGCATGTTGTTTTCTGTTGAATATATAATTTTTTTCAGTTTAGTCTAACTTAGTAACTTAAGAGTATGCGTGACTTACTGTTTAACTGTAGAATTGTTACATTTTCTTTCCCTTAAAATTACTTAAAAGATATTTATAGAGTAGTGCCATGATATATTTTTTATAACTTTGAATACCATTTTTGGCCTTTTTTTATTAGGGTGCTTATAGTACAAGGCTTTCGATTAAATAGGTAGCCAGAAATATGATGGTAATGTTCACATTCTTATTTATTTTTTGCATTTTTATAAGTGAAGCCATCTGAGAATGAATTGTATATGCTGATGTTATCTGTCCCTATGGTTACAGGTGTTATTCAAGGCCATTCTGAGAATACAGACGGGAATTGACCTTAGTTGCCTGTCCATAAACATAGCTTTTGTCTGCTATTATACAACACAACTTGAAAGACTCATTAGTCAATGCAGTTGTCAGTCCCAAATACTGACTGTGTGAATGTAGCCATATTTTATAAACTAAATGCGAACAGACGCAACAGTGAGACTTGCATTTGTTTCTGTTCTCTTTTACTTAAAGGAGCTGTATGTAAGAAATGTATTTCAATTAATCATAAAATGGCCCTGATGTGTCTCTAGACATTAAGAAATCATGTTCATTTCAAATACTTATATCACTGACAACAGTAGTACGGCCACGATATTGTCATTTAAAAAGTGAAGTTGCAGCCCTCAACTGATGTTGATGTTGTCATCTTGTGTTTTGGCCTGAAGCACCCTCCACCTATCTACCAATCACGAAGTCAGTAGTGTTTCGGCATCCGGGTTGCCAGCTCTGCTCTAGTTGAAAGCTCCTTGTAGCAGCCTATGTTCCTGCTGGATCCTGCAGCCTATCTGGCAACCTCAGTCAGGGGGGAGGGGGAGGGGATACACAGCTCTACAGTAATTTGAAAGGGATTGCAGTATCAATTTTGGCCACAATCTTACATACAGCTCCTTTAAAACATAGGAGAATGGCCTTTGATCAGGTTGCTTTTATCTGTCAGAAGTAGCTAGCAGCATCTTTAAATAAATCTGTGGTTTAGAATTGTAGAAGGCCTGCTTAGATCCCGCCTCATTGACAAAACGCATCAAGAACATCCCTTAAAATGTCACTGCTCACGAGGAAAGATCTCCTTGCAGGACTTACTTGAAGTTGTTTAGCTAGACCTCAATAACTGCAGAATATGTATCCATTCCCATGCACATTTCATGTAACCATTCATGCAAAGTTCCAAACAGTTGCTCAATTAAAAGAAAACATTTGTTATGCGGCTCTCTAAAATAGCTGTCACATCGCCACCCTGGTGTGAATCTTGAATTTGTGGAAAGAATGAGAAACACAACACCAGGCTTTTGTAAACTGGCAGTATTAATGTTTCTAGGAACTAGAAGACAAAGCAATTTCATAACTACAAGTGATAGAGCAATATCTACACTTCATCCTCTTGGCAGGAAATGGCATTGAACTTTTATATAACAGATCAATACCTGACTCAAAAGGGGCCTTTCAAAATGATATGTGACAGTCAAAAATTGTACAATATCTCAGAATGAATCAAAGTGTTCCCCCTTTTTTGTCTTTGTAATTCTTTTTTAAAGTGCTTAGCCTCTCTAGCAACTTTTTTGTTACAGATCTTTTTTTAAAACATTTTATTTTTTTATCTGGCTCCAATTTGGTATGTAATGCCCTTTTTACACGATCCAGTCAATTATTGATTTATAAAATCAAGCATTGCCCTATTTATTTGTTTTTTTGTTGAATATCCTGCAATACATTAGAATAAATTATGAAAGTAAAATGGTCAAACATTTTATGTTGACTTTAAATTTATTTTATAAATGAATGTATATATTTAAGTATGGAAGCTTGTTTCCGCCACAGAATAAAAAACTAAAAAAGGTATTTGCGACTTTTTATCTTGCAATTCTGACTCGCAATTGTGAGATAAAATCTTCCATATTTTAAGCATTTGTGCGTACAATCAAATAACTGTGAAATAAAAAATTCAACTGTGGCTCTTAAAATTCATTCAAATTCATTCAGGATAAAAGTTCCCACTGAAGACACCAGATGAAGAATTGTGTGTTTAAAGTCACACTGCTACGGAATTCGCGGCAGATCTATTTTTTCCCCGCATTGTTACATACTGAGTTATTATCACAAAAGAAATAAATGTTGGGCTGGTCTTGTGTTGCGTTCAAGTCTTGTCGGAAAGATCGTATTTACGAATTGAACGCACATGAATGCCACCACAAAGTCGTAAATACTTGTGGGAAGCTCGGGATTTTCTTTGTGCCCCGAACTTTGTGTTGGGGGCGTCAGTGAGAAACATGTAGCTACCACAATACTTATAGGTAGTAGCCTATTTAGCAGTGACATTGTCAGGGTTTTTTATTTACAACAAAATAAACTAATTGCCTGCACAAAATATACAAGCATTGTAATATATAGGTATAAAAACAGCTTTACGTTCAACCACACAGTTTCGTTTTTTCTGGGTTACAAATATTCAAATTATCACAGAAATACTGGGATAAAAGTTTATAGTTTAGATATAAACACTGATGTCTACGGAAGTGAGTGATCAACATAGTCAAATCACAGCTTGCTGCTTTAAAGATGCAATGTAACAATTTTGAGTATCTATTAACAGAAATGCAATATGACATCCATAACTGTGGTTTCAGTGGTGTACAAATAACTTACTTAATAAACCGTAATGTTTTTATTACCTTAGAATGAGACATTTATATCTACATAATAGGGATGGCCCGATACCGATACTGGCATCGGGGATCGGGCCGATACTGTCCTAATATACTCGTACTCGTACTCATAAATATTCGCCGATACCACGCACCGATACCACGTACATTTTGCGAAACGAAACTGGCCGCCGCGAGTGCTTTGTCGAGGTGAACTGAGGCATAGGAAAGTATAATGTCGGCGGTTTGGGCTCATTTCAAGATAAGGGATGATGACAACAGCAA
This sequence comes from Rhinichthys klamathensis goyatoka, assembly GCF_029890125.1. Taxonomy (NCBI): domain Eukaryota; kingdom Metazoa; phylum Chordata; class Actinopteri; order Cypriniformes; family Leuciscidae; genus Rhinichthys; species Rhinichthys klamathensis. The sequence goes on along the minus strand of NW_026606664.1, from coordinate 1,002,415 downwards.
GGCAGACTGTGAGTTATGTTCAGCTAAGGTGTCGAGAGGAGGGAAAGAAAGTACATCGTTTAACACCAGCAATCTAATTAAACATCTGAAGACGCATCATAGATCTGATGGCCGAGCGCGCGCGCGGGCGGTAACGACTCACTCTGTGTGTGCGGGTTACGGGAGAATAAAACGATTCGCGGGACTCCCGCAAACTAGAAATATCTATGAATAATACATAAAAACTAAAAGATTTTTATTCATCTCTTGCATAAAAGCAACAAGAACAACTACAACAAAATAGAAACGATTTACAGGCCAGAGTTTCTATTCATAACATGGTTACAGCGTTGAGCGATGTAGCCAATCACAGACATATGTGTTGATTTCTGGAACGCAATGGCCAATCAGAAGCATTTAAGATAGACTCCCCTCACCGCTCAAAACGGACTTTTTTGTTCAGTGCTGAATTCTGTATGCTGGCAAATCCTCTAATTATAACAAACAAAGTGTGGATATTATGAAAGATTTATGGTGCAGTCAGCTTCATTGATAATAACAGAGATGTGTGAGATCGCGATGAACTGTCAGCTTTTAGGATTTATTAAGGGAGCGCACTTTGCGCGCATTCAGTCATGCCAGACCATGCACGCAGTAGCCTGCTTGCTTTTATGTTAAATTAACAGTGGTTTGTGTGTTAATACATTTATTATTTTACTAATTTTTATTTATTTTTAGACTTGTTAAAACAAGCAGAGAAGAAAATAAAAACAGTCTTCTAACCTGTGTTCTAAAATAGTCGTCTTCTTTTCTGGGAGCCTATTACTTTTGCGGTAGAAATATCGGTATCGGTACTCGGTATCGGCAAGTACACAAATGTAAATACTCGTACTCGTATCGGTTTGAAAAAAAATGGTATCGGGCCATCCCTACTACATAAACGCGGGCACCCCCTTCTATGAGGGTCGACATATTGTGACGTCATGTTTCTATCGTAGCCGATAGCGAACAAACAGCGTTACAGAGCGCGTTTCGTCACTACCTTGCAAGAGAAGCAGCAGAAAGCTAGAAGAAGCTAGTCATAAACACCGTGAGTAGTGACTTTTCCCTTGTCAGTGGTGTAAAATATGTAGTTGGGTTGTTTCATGTAACTTAGTTCTTCTCCCTCGCTGTGTTATGGCTTTGCTATGTGGGGAAATGTGCTGGTTACGTTCGTGAGACAGCTGATTAGTAGCCTACTCTTGTCAATGACTGTAAAACAGTATGTTACAGGAATCACCAACCCGTCGATCTTGGAAGCATTTTAAGTCGATCGCGAAGAGTTTTCAAAATCAGAGAAAAAAAGTACTAGTAAATGGTGTCTATGGGATGCGGAGGCGCGCGCGCTGTTACAATCATGTCATTTTTGCCGCGCGCACCTTTGGGCTCATGCGGACGCGTCGAGTTTAAACAAGGCTTTACGCTTTAACCAGCTCAGCCACAGTAACAGCTCATATTTAGCCAGCTACCCTGTTACAAAAAATATATAGTTGCATTAGTTTCATGTGGTTCTTCTCCCTCGCTGTATTATGGGTTTGCTATGTGGGGAGAAATGTGCTGGTTACGTTTGTGAGACAATCAGCTGATTACTATTGTTATATTATATATTAAGACCCTTGATCCTCACCTGACTATGGCTTTGTAAACTTTATCCATGATGTGGTTTATAATGGACACTGTCTGTGGTACAGAAACAGTGACAATGTTACACACTCTTGGCTTACTCTGGCTATTCTAGGCTGTCTCCAGACGACGATATGCTTGTCCCGTTTTAGCCACCGTAGCTTCTTCGAAAGGCAGGGGTGAGCAGTGGGCTGAGCCCTTAGTGCAACTTGCAACCGTACCGCTAGATGCTGCTAAAAATCACACACTGCACCTCTAAATAACTGTTATATTGATTACATCGTTAGGCCACTAGGTGGCAAGTTACTGTTAAAAATATGTATTTGTCGTTGAATCATTAATACAAGAGATTCGTTCTGTAATGAAACAAGTTAAGTATTTATGAGTGAGTCACTGAGTCATTCAATTCCATTTTCATTCATCTGATTTAAAAAAAAAAATTATTTCAAATTAATTAACATTTTTAAATAGACAGCAACAATTACCATTTTGCCAGAACCTCTAGTAAATTGCATGTTCTTTTGTTTAATTGCCTGTTCAGAATCGTGATCTCTATTTGAATTTTTTTTTTTAAATCATGATTCTCAATTTATCCAGAATTGTGGAGCTCTAATGTAATGATAAAGTTTACAGTGGCTTCCTAAATTAATTAAAAAACATAAAAAAGCAAAAACACACCTGATGCAAATTCTTTGTTCTTCATTTTCTAAAAATTTGAGTAAAAAAAAACCCTTGCTGTATTTTTATAGTTAATTAAGAGAAGGTACACCGCCATCTTGCTCCGAACAAAGTGTGTTGAACGCACCTGGCGTCGTAAACACGACATCCCAAGTCGAAAATACGAACTTCCCAGGGGGATTTGAACGCACAATTCGCCCAATCCATCGGTTGTTGATTGGATGGAGGCGGATCTTATAATGCGAGCTTGCAATCGATTGTAAGAAAGGGGTGGAATTTAAGCAGACAAAATTATTGGGAAAAGTCCAGCATACTTCACCAGAAAGAAGATTGAGTTATGATATGTTGACTTAAAAAAACTTGTGAGGTCAAAAATGCATACATATTGAATTGTTCACAATAATGATTATTGCGAATGCGATGCATTTAGAAAATAGATGGGTTCATTTCCATTTCAGGCCGACTTTAAGTAAGTTGGTGGTGATGCAGTATGTGCGGGCTATTTTTAGGCCTGAGTTTGATAGAAGTGAGGAGTGAGAACTTCCAGGTCATGTGCTTTATTGACCACCACCATTAGTATTTCGCCTGGCTGAGGGGGCGTGACAAGAAATCAATGACACCAGCGCTATTAGCGTGAACCAAAGAAGTAGCATTACAATTTAACATGCAAACGTTTTTCAGCCGCTGGTTGTTAAGCACTCAGTGGGTGTGGAGAGGCAGTCAAGCTTGGCCTCCCCAGTCTACGGTAAGTGGCTGGGGCTCAGGGGAGAGCCGTAGACAGCTGAAGGGGGCACTTAACACACTGTGCCGACGCTAACATGAACAAAGATCAGACATTGCTGCAAAAGTGAGTTCATCCATGATCTCAAGCCCACGTGGATGCAGCCACACACGTAGCAACACTTTGGGCTTCCTCTTCCAGACTAGGCATTTTCACCCTACAACTGTAGAGATAAACGGGGCTAGTTGTCACACCTTTTTCCCCAACATTGTCAAATCAACTTAGATCATTCATGTGGTTCAGATAACTTAATATTTTTAGTTTCTGTTGCTTAATCCAATCACCTTCATTGTATTCATTGTATTTCAATGAATTTAAATTTTAAAGCAACCAGGTTACTTAATTTTTTACAACAATAATTTTTTACAGTGAATGAATTTTTATTTTATTTTTGAAAGTCTTGACTACAAAAAGATGCAGAACATTTTCCATTATTTTAGTATATTTTTTTTTGATAAATCTTAGACAATATTTCTATAATATTCAATCTAAATATATTTATATTGTCCAATTTTTAAAGTATTTTTCATGATTTATTTTAATATTGTAAATGTATTTTCTTGCCTCATTTTGGCATTTGAGGGGTTACACTATGTATGTGATTGGCATTTAAGGGCAAGTATAAACTAATGTAAATATTTAAATATGTCAGCCTGCAGCGCATATGTTGAACTCTAGGGGGAGCCCTATATTCATTTTGATTCCTTGTGTCTGTCAGCTTGGTTTTGAATGCAGAGACCAAATGCAATTTGCGGGTTAATACTATGTTGAATAACATTCTTTTGGTCTGTGTAGTTTATTAATGTTGCTCTTACAAAGCATGACTAATCATTTGGCCATGACTTGAACAAAGGCTGGCTTAATGACTTAATGACTTTCAAAGGCTTAGTGGTTCTGTTTTATTAATTTATTTAATGTGGACATCCTGAAGCTTACCTTTATGGTTAATTGCCTAAAAGCTATGTGGGCGTTTATCACAAAAGCAGGAATTTCCACCTAAGCAAAAAAGTGCTGGAATTATGCCCACATACGCTTTTGCCTTATTTGTATTATTTGTATGTGGTTCAGACAAGTGGGTGCTTATGGATCTCCTGACATGCAGTCTATCATTTCTGACTATGATGAAAGTCAGTTTAAGACAACTGTAGCATGGATGTGTTAAAATATCAAATGCCATACTGTCAAAACCACAATTCATAATTGATGGAAAGGCATCTCGCAACTTAGGATGAAGAAAACCAACTTTGAGAGTATTTGACAGATTTGACGGTTACTACTTCAAGTTGCTCCATTTTAAGCATAAACAAGTTAAAAACAAAACAAAAATATGCCAATGCAGTACTAGCACAAAACACGCTTATATTCAACACACAATCTATGACAGGTCTTAATATATTGTTTCTTGGGAAGAAACACTGCTTCATGTTTCAAGGATTTTTTAACTGGAAGACATGCCAAAAGAGACTTATTAAAACTCATTAGGAAGTCATTTTTGCAGTGCATCTGTTGGAAAACTTGTGAAGTGCAAGTATGAGAAGAGAGACACATCTGTGTTTGCCTGCAGTCAGCCGAGACCCACTAGTGACAGGGAACTTTCCTCTTACAGTGAAACAAACTGTTGCAGTCACAACCAGTGTTGACTATTGATCCATTTCTACAAGTAGTGCCATTTTCCACGTACTGAAACTGAGGTTAATCACTATCATTTTACATTGGGTTACTGTGTGGATGTCGAATGGTGTGCAAAACACTCTTCTTTATCACTTTGCAAGTCCACGTTTCTCCCCTTGACAACATCTGTCAGATTATCACAAGCACTCGCTTCCAGACTGTCATCTAGGTCATTGAAAGGACATGAATCTTTCATTTCACCAAGCTCACCACTTTGTCACATCTCTGAGAAGACAAAAGGAAATCTTTTGTATGTGCTGAGGACAGTTATCATTTTATGTAGTCTTCTTTACAGCCATTGTAAGGGGTTTGTTGAGGATTTTTCAGCAACGGATGGTGAGCCAGGTACGTCTGTGATACATCTTTGCTTTTACATTGCACAAATCAATAGGATCAAAAAAGTAATCGCCAATAGATTAAATAGAAATGGCATTTAAAGCAAATTGTTGAGCAATTAGAAACACAATTTAGTTTTTGCATGACTACTTGCAATGTAACTCTGAATCAAAAGTTTCCCTCTTTGTGTTCATAAGCTTTCAGGCTGTGAAATCTTCCACATCTCGATTCTCCAGGCGTCATTTACACCGTGGGTGGCACGGATGCGACTTGAGTGAATTGGTCATTAAAATGATGCAATTTTGTGCAAGAAAATCTTAAGTGAAATAGCAGTGAATTTGAACTTCTGTAGAGAAAGTATGTGAACCCTTTGGATTGATCTGATCTTCAGCAAGAAAAAAACACTGAAACTCTTTCGTGTTAATAGCGAACATACCATAAACATTCGCTGTGCACATTGGAAAACGTATGTGAACCCTTGGATTTTATAACTGGTTGACCTTCTTTGGTAGCAGCCATAATCTCCACCACAAGATGTTAACTGTAACATCAGACCTGCACAGCAGTCAGCGTCTTACAAAACTGTTTCAGTTCAGTGATATTCTTGCGATGTCTGGTGTGAATTGCCCTTTTGAGACCATGCCAAAAACATCTCAATCTCGCTGAGGTCAGGACTCTGACTAGGACACTCCAAAAAGCGTCCTGTCTTCTTTTGATGTTGCTGCGTTGTGCCCTTTTTTCTCCTTTTATCTAAACAATGTTGGTTTCTTCTGACCGCACAATATTTTTATTAGTTTGCTTCAGGTTACAAGGACACGTTCCTCATCTCAGTTGGTTTTCAACCTATTGATTCTCTTTTTGCATCACAAACTCATTCAGCTTTACCTGTTGCTCTCGCAGAAAAATTAAAAAGCCAGCTGCGACTTTTATCAACTAAAATGAGTTTCATTTAGTTTGAAATCAGTTGATAGATTAGAAGCCTGCACACCTCATTGCGCTTTAAACAAAAAAGCCCAATCAAACTCCACCAATTGGCCCTTGGTGCAAGTGCATCAATGGGAGGATATTCATGTCGTTCAGAATTGACCATCATGAGTATTATTAAAATAGTCAAACTGTGAGAAACATTTATAAATTGAATACATTTGCACGTCTTTCATCCTCATTCTGAGGCTTCAGAAAGGAGTGTGGCATGACATCTGAGGAGCAGCGATAGCATCAAGGGACATGAAAATTTCATGAAGTGGATTACTTAGTATACCAATGTATAAATGTATTCAAATTATCTCTACACGCAGCTCTTGCTGTCATTTTAAGTTATAGCAGAACTCATTCTAACAGTATGAGTGTGCTTTTTCAGCTCCAGCTTTTCATGTTTTTTTTTTTCAAATGGCAAAAATGAATGTATTTTTACATAAATATATAAGTTTTAGTTATTTATATATTCTCATATATATATATATTGTATCTCTTATGTATTTTCTTGCCTCTTAATGTACATTTTGTGGTATATTTTGGCATTTGAAAATTGAAAGTGCTGTTATACTTTTAAACGTTCCTAATTTTATTTTTGAGGTCTCCAACAATAGGTTTACATGCATCCAAGGTAAAAAAACCAATAACTTTCTCATAATATTTCTCAAAGAGTGTGAAAACTGTTCATTTGAAGATTCTCGCCGCGTCAGAAATAAAATGCTTCCCTATTATATGCGAAAAACAGTACACCAAAAGAGAAGTATGTCCGAATACATAGTATTCGAAAAACAGTAGGCAAAAAGTCCCCGGATGACCTTATACTTGCGCCGAGGAAGTGTGAATACGATGGACACTTTGCTATCCCATGAGGCCACAGGAAGGGATTTATGAATGGAATTGAAGCAACGCAACTAACGCTGGTATGTCACATGATAATGACAACATGGCAGATGTATGTCCAAATTTCATATATATTCATATATATATATCCACTAAATGCCGGTGAATTTCAGCAATGGCGTGTAACGCAGTTTCTCCTGCTATCCACTTTGGAGGGTTAAATTATATACAGTATATGGCATACCTGCCAACTTTTGAGTTTTGGTCGGAGTGAGATTTGTTGACGGGGGGGGGTTTGGGGTTGGGCGAGACGATTGAGATGTGTTGACGTGCTCTGCCCACGCAAGGTCTCTCGCTCGCTCTACGCGGTTTGGAGCACAATCTCTGTCTCGCATGCACGCTCGCTCTAGATTGCGGGAGATTTTGCGGTATAACTAGTCAATCACGAGTGGCTCAACAGGTAGATCTGTAGATAAACTCATCTTTCAAGCATTTGACCGGCCGGGTTGACACTTCAGCGTGAGAAATCGGGAGTGTGGCGTATGAGCGTGTGAAACCAATCAAATGCGGGTGTCTCACGGCCAATGCGTGAGAGTTGGCAGCTCTTATATGGGCTTTATATATCATTTTTTTATTGTAGTCTTTTAAAAAGGCATCTGAAATAATAAACTGTTTAATGTAGTGTTGTCAAAAATATCGATTTTGCAATACGTATTGATACTGAAATATCCTAAACGAATAGATACACAATACCAGCTGCGATTTCTCGCTGTCACATCTCACCGGGCTTGAATTTCGGCGTGGGATTGCGTGTTTTGCGCATAATTTTACTTATTCCCACAGATTTTGTGCTCACACCGGAAGTGTGCGCACATAAAGCCAATCTCAGTATTAACTTGAGAACTTTTTTGCTGCTTATTGCACTTAAAGGTGCTGTCTGTAAGAATGACACCTAGTGGTCGAAATCCGTACTGCAGTCCAAATTCAAAATATCAGACATCGTTGTTTCCCCCGCCCCCTCCTCCTCAGACTCGATGCTCGGGTTGCCAGTTTGAGGACACGCAACCGGAGCGAGTGCAATTGACGACGAAAACCGAGGAGACTTATTGACTGTAAGTTAATGAGGTGATTTATCTGCGTTTTAATATGCTCTCGTTCATTGAGATTTTTAGATGGATATTGAGGCTTTTTAGGTTGTGTGGAATCTGCAATCTCTGACCCAGTTTGTTTGCTCGTTTCCATGGCTGCAATACGCTGTGTTTCCTGCTAACTGGCTTCCCGGGGTGTCGAAATACTATTGGCTGAACTGGCAGTGGGTGGAGTTACACAGACCAAAACAAAACCCGACAACACGGAACGTGTAAAATAACTGGCTGTAGAAGTTTTTTTCAGAGAAACGAGTATGTGAACTTAGCATGTTTCCTAAATATCTGCAAACATATTATGGTATTTTTACGCTTTAGTAGAGTTACATACAGCACCTTTAAACAGTCAAATAAACACAAATATTGTCAAAATGCCGGTCTTGATGAGTATTCACGTATACTCGTATACACAGTTATGTTTTAAGTTAATGTAAACGGTTGAGAAAGAAAATGCCTGTGCAACAGTATATAACGGATCCGTGCGTCAGGTCTTAAAGTGACAGCAGCCTGATATATCTGCTGCCAAATTATGAGATAATATTGCAAATATCTATATGGCAGTTTTTCCCCATGGTATGGCCACGGTGGCCAGTGAAAATGCTGAGTGGCAAGTAACTTTGGAAAGCCACTAGCCACAGTGGCTGGTGAGCAAAAAAGTTAATGTCAAGCCCTGTTCATACTATAACATACTTTTTAACAGTAGCAAAGTAAATTCAAATTCAAATGTAGTACCTACAATTTCGGATACAGCGTCAGTCTCTATAAACCCCTCCTTTCCGCGAGACTATTCTGCTCTGATTGGTCAGACGGCCCAGTCTTTTGTGATTGGTCTATAGACCCCTTTTCAGTTGTTAAACATGGTGACGTTTTTATGTGGGCTGAGCTTAGGTGGAGGCAGAACGATCCCTCTGGCCGCTTCACTAACGCTAGTTAGCAAGTTTTGTTAGCTTGTTTTTTAACAATGACTGGAGAAAATCAGATGTTATCTTAATGTGTAAGGTCACTCACTGTCCAGGACTGCGATTGTTATTTTCAAAAGTTAAAGGTACTCTAAGCGATGACACGCGTTTTTTAGGCCAAAACTTTTTTTGTCACATACAGCAAACATCTCCTCTCTATCCGCTAGCTGCCTGTCCCCTGAACACACTGTAAAAAAACACGGTCTCTGCAGACACCCCAGGCTCCACAAACGGCAACAAAAACAAACTGGGCTTACCCGCAACACGAAACATAACAAACTGTTCCAGCCAATGACAGACAAGAAGGGTTTGGGGGTGTGGTTTGGGGTTTTAATGTGCGGATGAGGAGGAGGGAGGGTCTAGCTAGCCTCCGTTTTGTTTGACAATAGTTCGAACGTCAACAAGAAGTGACGTCACCCAGGATCGCTTGGAGAACCTTTAATTTTAACGGATGGAACCAGATGGGCCGACCCGTAGCCTACACACTCACTCAATGCATGGACGATCTGACAGGATTAACGTTACCTCGGTTGGGTGGCCTGACTTCTACACCTACCTTATAGAGAAACCGAGCGTAAAGAAAAACTGAGGGCATATAAATCTTTAGATACCTATAACTATGTGATGAAATCATGTACAAGACTTGTGGTGACGTTACATTCCACAGTACTGCCAGCCAGTGCCAGGGCCAGAAGACGACAATGTAAAGAGTGACATTACAGTGGAATTTTAATGATGCGAATATTTTCTATAAAATAAAAATATTTTTATGTATTAAAATTATATTAATTAACTATGTATTTGATTATTCTTTCTTACCAGGTTCTTCAAAAAGTCTATCACAATATATCACAACAATGTATACAATCATAGATGATTCACAAATAATCACAATAATTTAGAAAACATTATGCGATATAATTTCAAATTGGAGCCTGTAGGCGATTTTTGCACCAAACAACACAACAAGATGACATTTAATAATAATAATAATAATAATAATTTAAGCTCCTTATTATGTAGCCGAATGTGCTGGTTTGTATTAGCCGCCTCCAGTTTTCACTTTGTTTCGCCTCCATAGCGCCGTGACGTAATTGTGATGTCGGCGCAAAAGGGGTCTATAGTCAGAAACGAAACCACTATTACCATATCTAAATTTCAGCTCCAGAGGCTTCCTCAGCACTTATACACAGGGATATGAACAGTAACATATTTCCTTAAGCTGTGCTTTTAACAATATATTTAGTGTATATTTGAAATATGTTTTCCTAGTATATTTTCCAATGTATTTTTTTGCCAAGGGATTGAATGGAATGTTTGTTGTTGTTAACGCATGTTATCATTCTTTCATACTTCATTGACCACGTTCTTCTTTTAACCTTGAAAACTAAATAACAGTCTCAAGTCGTTGGTTTATTAAGATCATTAACAAGGGGATAAATAAACAAATAAGTACATTCGTACATAAATAAAAGCAAAAACCTGTCTAAACTATTCAGCAGACTGCAGACTGAACAGACGAATCCCGAGAGAGAGAGAGCACATACCTCGCTCTCCGAAACAATAGCAAATTCTCAGAGGCATCAAACAGATGCTATTAGTATCACTGAAGTCTTTTTATTCTATTATATTTTTAGTATGCGCACAAAACATACCAGCCTCTTCCTGATCGAGGCAATACTTCATTACTGCCCCTAACTGAGTTTTAAAACTCTTTGGGGCACAATCTTGAGGGCCATGCATTAAGTATTCCCTCTTGAATTGCCCATGAGCTATTTATCATCCCTTAAACTTACTGTCATGTTAATGCGCGCATTGCCTTATAGTCTGATTCTCCCGTTGCACTGTTGTCTATTACCAAGCAGGAGTTAAAAGGTACCAGAGGAATTCATTTGAGGCAGGATGCTCAGTCAGTGTTTTGTGGTGTTGAGTCACGACCCCTTTCCACACCGCTTCTGATTAATATTTGATCAGAATTTCTACTTGTCAAGCCTTGGGTGATCCTAATTTATAGTCCAACAGGCCACAATATACATGCGTACACTTCTACAATACAAACTTTACAGGTGCAGCAATCATTTCCGCATAAGTATTTTTGCTGAGCTGTACGGGCAGAATTAAAGGGATAGCGCATTGTTTGTGGTCAAAATGAACATGGATTGACACATGAAAATCTAGTAATTTCACTATAAATGCTTGTAACTAAAGTCTTCTGTGTTTCACAGTCAACATATGACTTTCTTCCCTGGGAAAAGCCAGGAAAACTACATCGTACCTCACATTCAGAAAAACAAGTTATGGATGGCACTCGTCTCTTCGGAGGTGGAAAAACAAATGTTTCTATGACCTGCAGGATTTCTTGTATAAAGATTTAAATGCAAAAGAAAAGGGGAGTCGGCTGCTTGTGTGGAGGGGGCCTATTGCAAAGCGGTGCACTATCGGGCCGAGTATAGGACCACTATCGGCCCCGCTTCCACTATCTCACACTGGGCCTCGTCCCATTCAAAAATCCCGCCCCATGCTCGGGATGGCTTTAGGGTTCTTTCTAAACTGCGTTCCCTTAAAGTTGCGTTGAATTTTCTCCTCAGCGTAAAGGTTGAGACGCCCATCTATCACTGTTTTCCATGTTCGTAAAGTTAGTTCGTAGATGAAATATATAGCCTATAATCAGGGGTTAAATTGGGATTTATTATGTGGGGGTGCTCTCCCTAGGGGGGTCCGGGGACATGCCCCCCCGGGAATTTTTTTTTGAAAAATAAACCATTAAATAGCACTTTCTGGAGTTTTGTGCAAAGAAATGGAGAAATTGAGTATTACATGATATGTGAAAAACTGCAAGGTTAAGAGCATTTACTTTGCAACAGGTATTAGGACATTTAGCATTTACATTACTGTTAATCAGTCATCACTTGATTACACGTTGTATTACCTTGTTATGATATAGTGAGTGACCCATACAATGTGCCAAACATAATGTGCCACATGGAGAGACAGTGCAGCATATGACAGTAGCAACAGCTGAGAAGATTTGGGTCTGTGGTGACCAGGTCCACCTCATACAAACTTCCTTCTCCCATTCTCTCTCTTTACTACGACAACACACACACACACACACACACATAAAAAGGCAAAGTTTTGATTTCTGGCTCCAGTGGTTGCCTCATTACACAACCCACGTAAAGTTGATAATTCCGCGAATAACTGCAATTGCAGATTTCGAACAGAGATGGCGAGGTCTAGCAAGTCTTATATTTCTGTAATTCACACAGATCAAATACAAATATGCTGACTGAATAGATTGCTAGTTTATTTTAAGTAGCCAGCTAACGTTAAATTAGCAGTTCTCTTGGCAGTTTGCTGATAATCCGGTATCTGAAGTAAAATGCTCAAAACATCTCCTGAGAAAAATCACATGGTCAACCTAGTCCTGGTTATTTAATTTTGATTTAGTCTTATTTTCCTTACCTTGTCATTCAAGGCCAGGGCACTTTTTTTTTTGACATTTCTGGAACATCCACATCCCGCGCAACCACGGTCTCCCAGGAACATTCATTATTGCTGCGTACATTTATCCGTGTCAGATGCGCATGCGCGAGCGGTGCGCGATCATGGTCGACTGACAACGAGATTAAGCAGCTGAACAAAAATACGGCCGTGTTCCGATTGTTCTCATCTCAGCTCCGCCGAGACAAAATAGACATGCCATTTCAAAAATCTTTCATTTATTGTCAGAAATATGTTTTCAAAAGCATCACTTTCATCAAATTGTATGTGACATAATTTCCAGTAGGCAACTGACTGCAAACGAGCAGGCTTATGTGCCGGGGCTGAGCCCCGGAGAGCCCCGGCCCAATTTAACCACTGCCTATAATGTATGTGTGTACACAGCTTCTTTTTTTTTAAATGGTGGGTGGCAGTATTTCGCGAGCATTAGGCCTATCAGCGTACACCAACGTCTCTGGTAGTTCCTGATGTACTGGGTTAGACCCTAGTCTGAAGTAGGAGCTAATTTAGTCCCACCCAAAAGGCGTTCCTAGAACTCAAATCATTCCGAGTTTCTCCAGAGCGAACACGTCAAAAAGCAGGTACTTCCGCCATTTGTTCTGGGAACTATGAAAAGGTTCCTCTTGTGCGAAAGCCCCTAATGAGCCTGTGCTGCTTCTGCACTGCAAACAGATTGTCTGAAATGGGCATTAGTTTACAAATCATGCACTGCCATGACACCGAAGTGTATTGAAGTCATAACATATTGGAAACCATGCGCAAGTCTTTATTAATCAGTAATCTGCCTCTGTAATCATAATTTGTGTGAACAGGAATATGAATGTTTGGTGTTTTACTGCCACTGGTGTTCATTTCAGCTGGAAAATGCAGTGAATTGGAGTTTTGCAAAAATTGGTATAAAGTCATGTTTTTCCTGTGAGCCTAGGTTGACTTTTGGAGCATTTCAGATCCAAGAACTAGACTGTGGGATTGCTTAAGATCAATAATTTTAGGAAGATCTCAGCTGTGCTGTAAGACACCCATTCTTATTTAATAGGCTGCTGATGCATGTGTACGATTGAAGCCTTGTTTCTCAGAACCTGAAGTGAGACTCACCAGGTTATGAAAAATATTTCTCCTTCCAACAGCGTGACTGCCCATTAAAGATGGGTTTGGTGCATTCGCACACAATCAGCCATTCATGACAGGATTTTCATTTCAAAGCTAATTTAATTTAGACTAAACCCTGCTGAACTAAAAAATCCCACTACAGAATGATTGGTTGTCACTGTTTTCAATAAATCATGTGGACCAAAAAAATACTTTTATTAAGCTCTTTGGTAACAGAAGCAATGAACTGCAAAAGTATATTGAGCTATTTTAGAGTTTCAAATACGAGATGCATAATTGGACTAATAAATAGGACGCAGCTGTTCCCAGTGCCACTGTATCAGGTTGTTGAGTTTCAGGGAAAGCAGAAAAGCATCTCTCAACGGTTCACGCATCTCTCAACAGTTCGGCGCAAAATCTCGGCACTCGAATCTCATTGTCTTGTGCCTCGACAGCTATTCTGAGATACCACTACATCTCTCAGTGTGCCTCAGAGGGCAGATATATGCAACTGAGAAAAGCTAACACAAAGTCTGTTTCATCCTTAGCAGACTTTTTCGTCTGCAAATTCGGTTAGAGAGTTTATATTGCGCACTGGTTTTCCCCAGAGGCGCAGTTTCCCCTTAATATAAAAGCAAAGTCAGTCTTCGGTTAGCTTTAAACATTTGCCTATTTTTTGCGCTCTGAGAAGAAAAGATTCTATATAGAATATTAAAGGGTTCTGTCAGGCGCTTCATGTACAGTATAGAACTTTTTAGGGTTTCGCATCATGGGATCATATAATGGATTCAGTTTTAATTAATTAATTTAGCTAGTTCATTAATTACATTTTATGTATTAAACATTTCATAAACATACTTTTATGAGCAGAAAAAAAATTTGTTAAACATGAAAGTATTATGCAGTCATTTAAGACATTTCTCCTTATAGAACCTTTTGGCATAATTTGTACCACAGTTTTTACATCAACACAATGTTAATGGGTTAATTTACAAGCTATAAATGCCAGTTGGCCCATATCCTGGTTTCACTCGAAAGTTCAAACCTTATTAACATATTGTCTAAATATAGTAATAATAAGCTGTTACCTTCCAGGTCACATTTAAAAGAGATTTGTAGCTCAAAACAGACCCTCTAGTACATCGTCAGTGCCTCTTTAAGGTTATCAGAATCACATTATACCAACAAATAAAAATTCTAGGGAAAATATTCAGGGTTATTTGCATATACATGAAAGGATTTGAGAAGTAGGGCAAAAATCTGAAATTTTTAACATCGCTCCAGCATATACCTCAGTTTTTGGTCTCTGTCAGCCCATCCAGACAATCCTCAAGCTTGATTGACAGTCTATCAAAGGATTTTGACAGCCGTTTCGTGACTATTGACAGGACCGGCGTGACTTTCAATCGACATTGAAAGTTCTTCAAACTTTCATAACTCAAATTTATTGGTCTACCTGCCCATGTAATTAAAAGCTGGAGGGTGAAAACAAATCATATTTGTATGTGCATGCTGCTGATTTATGTTTTTTAAAATTGCCTTTTGAATTAGTAATAGGTGAAGAGCACTCACTCTTAAAAGCTTTGTGAGCAGCAACTTAATCAACACACTTACATCAACATCTGTTGGCAGATTCCTTGGCTTAAGCATTTATTCCATATATAAAACTTTACTGCGGTTTTAATTATGTTGTGGCCTTTGACCCGTAATCAATGAATTTAAATGGCACTAGATATTTCAGATCTACCCTAAACTTAATATGGAACATGCTAGAAAGATGCTAAAACATTGCATAGAACCTTGCAAATGGTTGTAACTTAAGCATACAATGTCCAATCTGCCCCAAACTTCACATGTTTGATAAGAGTCCTGCCCTGAACACATCTACATGGCGATGTTCAGTTATAGTCATGGAGCTACCTACTGGTGACAGGAAGTGACATGTTTAACACTGTAATGCAGTACTAGCAACATACTGGCGGTGGGACGGGTGTGAGGG
Organism: Rhinichthys klamathensis goyatoka; assembly: GCF_029890125.1. Lineage (NCBI taxonomy): Eukaryota > Metazoa > Chordata > Actinopteri > Cypriniformes > Leuciscidae > Rhinichthys > Rhinichthys klamathensis. Next base: position 986,797 of record NW_026606664.1, on the reverse strand, counting down.
CCCTTTCATCGCTGCTTGCAGCTTTAATCTGATTTTGTATTGCGTAACATCTCAATACTTGCTGGCATTTGAGCGCAAGAGACTTAAGTACACCGAATTGGCAGCTGATGCTGAGCAACGCGGATGGAAATCCAAGGTTTGCCCAGTGGAAGTCGGCTGCAGAGGCTTTGTGGGCAAGTCAACCATCAGGCTGCTTAAGGAACTGGGAGTGCGAGGCCAAACCCTACGCCAAACCATCAAAGCCCTCTCAGGTGCAGCAGAAGAAGCAAGCCGATGGATATGGGTGAAAAGGGGAGACTCCGACTTGGCCCCTAATACCACCTGTGGCATGTATGGGTTGAAAGCAGAGGGGGGCACACCTGGGACGCCAGGTGCTGCCGATGAGCCCTCTGGAGGTGTCGTGGGCCTATCATTGAAACACCAGAGAAGGGGGGTGCCCACCTGATGACCCCAATGAAGCTTAAACCCCCATTCTTAACCCACTAAACCATTACCACAGTGAGGAAATCATTCCGATGGATGCGTTGTTACCACTCAGACCTAAAACCTGTAACCACTACAGAGAGGAAACCATTCCGATGGATGCATCGTCACCACTCACACCTCAGGTCTTAAACAGGGGATTGTTTCACCTAGTCCTAAATCATAATACTTTGACTTCAGAAGTAAAGTTGTAGTTAGTCAGTCTGGCAAATTGTTGATAAAACTTATATGTATTTGAGCTCTGCATGTATGAGGCAATTATTAAACCTTGCAATCTGTCAAAGCAACTGTTCCCGGCTTGCTGACAAACAACATGCAGGCTATGCTATTTTCGACACATTCAATAAAAAGAAACGTATTCATTTCTACTTCTCTCTCTGTCACTTGCTGTGTCTCTCTGTCTCGGTCAAAGCCAAAACTTTAGCATCCTGCATAATCTAACCCCCTGTGTGGATTACGTGAGGTTAAAATGGAATAAAATGCATAATAAAAATGCATAATGATCAGTGTTGGGTGTAGTTCAAGTTCAAGTTCAAATTTTTTATTGTCCCCAATGGGGCAATTTGTTGTGCAGCAGATAGTATAATACAAATCACACACAATCACACACACAATACAAAGATTGCCTACCTTGCAGGCATAGTTAAAAACGATAAAAAAACAATCAATAAATAATATGTCGTTAAGCATAATACTGACAGTGCATTATAGTGCATTTCTAAGTAATTAATTACTGTAATTTAATTATTGTAAAAGTAAAGTAAGGGATTACTCTTAATTTTTCTGTTATTTAAAGGTGCTCTACGTAACTTTTAGCGGCCTCAAGTGGTGATGTTTCAGATTGCAACCAAATTTTACAAGAGCGCTGGAGCTCAAACTCATTGACAATACCGTCTATTACGCAAATATCTCGGCGAATACTAGACGGATTCGGCGAGCACCGAGCTCGTTGGGACCATCTAGTCGAGCTGAAAAGAACCATATAAGTTCCATAGTTTTTGGTGGTGTTTTCGCGGAGATATTAGCAGAAAACCATCGGGCGCGCTGCAAAATTGCGGACGCCGGTGACGTCACGATCTCAGAAGAAAATCGCTCGTATCTCTGGAACGCAAAGACCCAGAGAGCTCAAATTCGGGGGAGGAGGTCCCAGGGGAACCCTTGCCCGAACGCTAGAGTGGCGGGCCTCGGGGATGCCCCCTACCGGATCGCCGTTCGCTGGGACCCCCGATTTCAAACGGCTATAACTCGGGGAGCCGGGCGAGTTGGACCTCGGGGGTGGGCTCGTTCGAAAGGCCCCGTCCAGCACTACGAACGATTAGAGTCTTGGGAATATTGATCAAAGATTGACTGAGATATAAGCCGAAAAACGTGCGCCTTTAACCGGACGTAACTCCCTGACCGTCTACAATAGACTGTATATAAGGAGAGAGGCTCGGGAGCGCGCATGCACGTCACATCCGTTGGATTTCGCGGTAAATCCGACCCGGAGACTTCACATAGAAATAGGAATACTGGCCTTCAGAGGTAATAGCCAAACTCGACAAGTGGATCACTTTAATGTGTGATTACAACCCCTTCACACACAGGCAATAAAAAAAGGATTCATTTTAGTAGAAAAGTTACATAGAGCACCTTTAATTAGTTACAGTTACTGTGTTTAACATAAAAATTGAACATCTAATGTTAAAATGTGCTTCTAATGTAACCTCGCTTTAATTTGTTCAGTTCAAGAATAATTTATGCAATTTTATATTAATTATAAAAAAAAAATCAAATGTCTGTCCTTGTATTGTCCAACAGGTCGGTGTTGATAGAAAGCAATATTAGTAATAAGTAATGCAATACTTTTTAGAGAGAGTAATTAGTACAGTAATATAATTACTGTAACATTTAATCCACCAAAAAGAGAGAGAACGAACGATCAAAGTACTTTTTTATAAACAGGAACCAACACTACACACACAGCAACAATGTTAATGCAAAATGTTAATGCATAAAAAATAAAACTCCCTGTGTGGATTATGAGAGCTAGACAACCAAAAAATACTTAGTAAAAGGACTTTACAAGAAGCATAAAAATAAAAAGCGATGGTACGTTCAGATCGTTTTTTAAAAATATTACATTAACAATTATATTATTTTACTTGACTGATAAATAACCAATACATTTCAATAAATATTACAATTCTATAATATTTTTGTAAATAAACAAAAAATCAGTTGATTTAAATGTTAAGTAAATGTATGCACCACAGCATTATAATGAAATGTACAGTATGAAAAATGGATTTTCATTTTGAGATTTGGTACGCACCCTCTGCTATGTGTGAGTCTGTCAGTAAGCCGTCAGTGGATCAATACGTTTGGCCTTGAGCAGCCAATGTCACGCTGATAACTCTGCTAATATGACCATTTGAAATAGGGAGCAGCACAACGGGAGGGTTTCCAGAAATCCCTTTATGTCAGACTTATCGGTGCAGATGGCCTCCGGTCCGGTCTACCTGAAAACACGTCATTATCTACACGGGCCCCTTGCTGGAGACCAAAAAACAACTGCAGGGCACAGAGATGCTCGGATGACAACTGCAGGGCACAGAGAAGTCTGGGTAAAATTGAGATGTTGTTTAGCTGTGTGAATATGTTGCAAGCTAACACTTCCTTTGGTTGTGGTGAAAGCTATTATCAGTAGTTTTATGGTAGACTGATATTGCATCTCTTGGGTTTTATGTGTAGCTTATAGTTTTGAAAAACAATCTTGTATGCTATTAGTTGGGAGGGCACACTGCCTTTATTTCTAAGTTCAAAGGGGTAAATGGTTATCGTAGGCGTACTTTAGGAAGGGTCTAAATTAAATGCTTGATTGACAGATTGACAATCTGAACACTGTAATCTACATTGTCTGGCATTTACTGCAGACAAAATCAAAAAGAGTGTCATCATAAAGACATTATAGGAACTTCAAAAACATATCAGGTCTCAATTGCAGTGTTGGGGAGTTAGTACACAACTATAGCTTTTCATTTATGCTGCTTTTACTGACAAGTATGGGCCACTTTGCTGTTTTTAATATAGCATTACATTGCATATGCAGCCTTCTTTCTTAAATGTTTTTATATTCTGACCTGTGAAGAACTTTGAACTATGGAAGCCTATTTACACCTAAGATTAAAAAAGTAATTGTGACTTTATATCTAAAATGTATGACTTTATATCTCATAACTGTGACTATTTTTCCTATAATGTGACATTATATTTCCATTTTCTATCAGAATTGCGTTTTATTTGTTTTTTGTTGTTTTTTTATGTGCGGAAATTGGGTTCCATACTGCTGTACAATATACAATGCTGCTGTACAAATAAAATGTATTAATTATAAAAAATACTAATAATAATTACATCCAATCCAGTGTTATTGTTTTCTCAAATTAAAATTATTGAAAAATTGTTTTCATTAATTGAAATAAAGCTGAAATAAAACGAAAGATAAAAATTAGATGAAAAACAAAAACCTATGTGACTTAAACGACAAATTGGAAATGTTTAGCAGTTCTGAAACTAAGTTGACATACTAAAATTACTAAAACTGAAATAAAAATAAATTAAAGCTAAGTAGAAATATTTTTTAAAAAATCACAAAAGCACATTAATAAAACTTAAGCTAAAATTAAAATGAAAACTGTAAAATATAAAAATATAATTGAAAATATTAATAAATACCTTATATAAAAAATACTAAAATAACAATGATCCGATCTAACTGGAAACTGCCCTCTCACACTCTTTTACGTAATGATGAAAGATCTGATTCATTTAAGCGAATTGGTCCATTTTGGATGGTTTATGAAATCAAAAACTATCCATTTAAAAAGAAAATAAATTTTTGATATTTTTTATGCTTAAATATTTTGTTATTTACTATGCCACTGTTTGTCACTTATATTTTCAATTCACTTATATAAGGTTTGTGTAAATCGAGATTATAGATTTAATGCTGATATTCTAATTGAGAAGAAATTCATTAATTAAAAAAATCCTTGCTTTCATGAAAAAAAACTAAATAAATTAGATAATTCTATTTAATCAGCATTACTTTGGTGTTTATATACTATTCAATAATTTATTAATATTTTGATAACTTTTATTATTATATTTTCGTTTATCCATTTACATTTTTTAGTAATTTAATGTTTTTGTAATTTTATTAGTTTTTGTTTTTTAAATATTTTTATTTCCATTAATAATTTTTTATTCCAGTTTATTTTTATTTATTTTTAAATTTTAGTACTTTAACTTAAACGTACTTTATTTTAGTTAGTAAAATAATTTTATTTCAGCAGCATTTCTTTAAGTTTTGCAACTCATATATTATTATTTTTTTAATTTATTCTATTTTTAATTCAGATAACAAAAACAACACTGATGATTAAAAATCTATTGAACCCCTTAAGTAGCTTCAGTATACTTTTTGTTAGTAAAGTAGTAAAAACTACTAACTACTTTTTCAAAACTTGACTTTAAATTGAGTAGTTTAGTAAGTTGCAGTTACAGTAACTATCCCAATTCTGCTATCCTGTTAAGTTTAGTTCTCACTCATAAAGAGACGTAAGCCGAAGGACTCAAGCAATTTACATACAGCGCCACATTTTTCTGTCAAGCTTGTGTGCTTGCATGCCGTTTGAATACTGATCTATGCCATCCTGATATGGCATCCAGAAAACAGGTGAAGAGGCAGCCAAGGCCTCCCGCATATATATCCTGATTGCATCCGTCCTGCTTCTGTCCTCTAATTAACTTGCAAAAAGAACATTTTCTTTGTTTCCCACCTCATCATTATCTGTTTGAGCATGCTATACTTTCCAGTATATGATTATGCAGCTTGCCCACAACATACCCCTGTCAAATGACACTGGTGATGTGGATCGGATGAATCTCATTATAATGAGGTATTGCTGAAAAAATGGATGATAGCCCACTGTGAAAAGTGATTGACAGCTTGATCAGGATGCGCATGCAACTGTAATATTTCATGAATATATTAATATTATATTAAAAAAAATTCTCATGTAATATTTTTCCCATTATAATATTTGTAATTATAATCAAATTTGAATTAGTCTTTTTAATACATTAACATATTTTATTTAGCTTTTTATGCATTTGTGGTGAGTCTTTCTGAAGTAGATAGTGACAAGTATTAAATATAAAATGATAAACATTAAAATAGAAATATGCATAAATAAATAAATGCTAGATTTTAGTATAATATGAATGTGCTCATTAAATAGTCATAATTTTATTTATAATATGGTGTAATAATTAAAATATGATGATAATATTTAATGAATATTGTGGCAAGCAGGGTGGGGCCGAGAGCCTTGGGAACGGAACGAACTCAGACTGGTCTCGAGTCTCACAGAGGAGCTTCGGAAGGATGAAACGAGGAGTGACGACAGTGAAGGACGAGAGAAGACCAGGCCTGGGACATTTATGTTGTGTTTAATTATGTTTACTTTTGTTTTTTGTAGTTTTTTTATTGTGTCATTAAAGTTACATTGATCTTTTGCTGGTTTCCGCCCCCTTCTTCCCTGAGCCTTTAAACCTGGTTACAAATATATTAATATTATATTAAAATGTATAGCATTTTTTATTTAATATTTTTCCCATTAGGGTATAATATTTTAATTTGAATCAAGATGTAATCACTTTTTAATGTATTTACATTATATTATATATTTATGTATTTGTGGTGAGGATTTTTCGTACTTTCTGAAGGTTACATCATTATGCGTGTAGTTTGTGACAAGTGATCATCTTTATGTCAATAAATCATTGATTCAACTGATTCACTCAAAAAAATATGATTCTTTTAGGAACGAAACAACGTCTGCACTCTGCATCCAAAATCGCATACTTCCCTACTATATAGGCGAAAAACAGTATGTGACTAAAGAAGTATGTCCAAATTCACAGTACTCATGAAAGAGTAGGGAAAAAGCACACGGATGACATACTACTTCTGGCGAGATTCTGAAGTGTGCATACGATGGACACTTTACTATCCCATGAGGCCACGGGAGAGCATTTATGAATGGACGTGAAGGGTAGGTCACATGATAATGACAACATGGTGAATGTAGTGTGTCCAGATTACATTCATACTACACACATTCATACTATATAAGTTGAATAGTATTTACTTATGCAAAATAAGTACCTACTCAAGAGAGTATGCGATTTCAGACGCAGCCCGTGTGTTTCACTCAAACGATTTGTTCAAACATGCTGACTCATTCAGAAACTAAACAAGTGACTGTCTATATAAGTGAATCATTGAATCATTTACTCAACTGATTTATTAACCGATTAACTGATTAACTTGTATAAAAGTCATTTTTTACTAATAAATATTGCTAATAAGCGTTATAAATGTACAGTGTTATTGTGACATAATATTTCATTAATATTAAAATTTTGCACTTATCTAAGTTTATATTTTGTCCATTATAATAAACTACTTCAAATTTTCACTAGTGCTCTCAGACGTTTTGGCCCCACTATATACAGTAGAATATTGACATCAGTTCTATATTATATAGAAAACTATATTAATGCAACAAAAAGTCATAAAGACAAATTTGGGTCGGGGGCATTTTAGACGACTGCAGTAGATCACAGCTGAAGTGCTGTCAGAAGAGAGATTCTTATGCCAGTCAGAGCAGACTCATTAATTCATGGGAGCGGAACAAGGGAGCGTTACATGCCCGTCTGGGCATTCAGTTTCACTTTACAACTGCCAACTGGCTTACTAATGTTTATCATGGATTTCCTGGCTGTTAATCCAAGTCTTGATGTTGTGTGGAGTAATTGGCAAACCTCAGCTGACAGGTGGGCACAAGGAGACGCAAAGAACTAAAAATGTGTCTGAATCCTACACCCTTGCTTCCTCCAAAATTTTGAAAATTAATTGTTGCCGGAAGGCACGAGCAGTCACATGAAAGTTCTTTCGAAAGACTCCTACAGACAGTTCAAGTTCAAGTCGTTTCCAGCTGCTATTAAACAATATTAAACAGCCTCTTGGTTTTGACAGAATGTGAAAAGGCCTTGGGTTGTATAAGACAGACAGAGAGAGAAACAACCAGGGGCATCTATTCTCTCAGCTTTCTGAGGAATTAACTTTAAAAGACAGTAAACGGATCAATACTTTTCTTAATGACTCGAAAACCTTCACATTGGTGACACTGAAAAGGTTGTTAATCTTCCCGGAGGATTTAATTTTACCACCAAGTTGCCAAAGTTGTTACTTATTTTGAATCCATCCTTGCTTAAAGCTTTAATTATTATTATTGTTATTATTTTTTAATCTTACTGACCACAAACTTTGGAACGATATAGTGTGTATGTAGTTTAAATATAGCAAAAATGGCTTATAATTAGCCCACATCTCTAGGTTAAAACCAGACCATTCTCAGTTGTAACTGAGTTATGGTCTGGCAAAGCGTCATAGACAAATCATTTCCAGAGGGGCGTCACCAACGGACGTCGCGGATAGACCTACAAACCAATCAGAGCGATGAAGGAGATGACGTATGCAGAGCGGCGGAGAAACATCTCCGAGTGTTGTTCTTTGCTCGGTTTTTAACTAAAAGGAAACGTTCAAATCGCTTAAAACAGACGCGATAGCTGATTCGAACGAGTGATGTTCGACGGCGGCATCCATCTTTGTAATGTAGGCTACAAAATCTGCTTCAAAATCCCAGCGCTGTCGTCATCGTGTAAAGATTGTTCCCCAACGTTTCTGATTGGTGCCTCGATTTCGACGGATTGGAAATGGGCTTGAATGAGCTCTTTGCCAGACTAACTTTCAGAGCAAATCTAAATTTGCCGGAAGTTGTCTGGGTTTCCCCAGGCTACCACATCTCGCGTGGGTGGTTCAAAACACAGACATTTCAAAAAGTGGGAAATATAGTATCTTGATTTAAAAGAAGATGGAACATGCTCAATGCTCCATTAAAAGGAGATGTATGAACATGGACATCGCACTTCCAACTGAGAGAAATTTAATTTATGCAAATATTGAGATTGAGAAAATATTAGAACTGCAGAGCGACATAATTAAATTCCTATAATGTAAAAAAAAATGCTCATAATATAAGTCTGTTTATATGTGATAAAGTGCAGGTGCAAAGCACCAACAACAAAAAAAGTCGGCAATAAATTGAATTTCACTCAATTTGTTTTCTAAATACGTGTTATTGATCTTTTCCGATAATCCGTTTCATTCGGATATATATCGTCACAATACAGAAGAAAAAGCTCTGTCCCTACATTCCATTCCATAGCGAATTTTTAAGTGAACATACAACAAACTCTTGCAGTAAAGCTGCATATATATAGCCCAAAAAACAGTTAAGCAAAGTTTAGATCTTAGATCAATGTCTCAGACAGCAATATTTGTCAAAGCCTTGCATTTGGTTTTAAAATGTATTGTGCAACAATGCCAGAGCAAAATTAGCATTAAAGGGATAGTTTACCCAAAAATAAAAATGTTGTCATCATTTACTGACCCTCAAGTTGTTCCAAATCTCTATGGACACAAAAGAAGATATTTTATAGAATGATGGTAACTGGACAGTTCACAGTAGCCATTGAATTCCATTGTATCTACGGAAGTCAATGGCTACAGTCAAATATTTGATTACCAACATTCTTCAGAATATCTTCTTATTCAAAAAACTGATACAGGGTTGGAACCACTTTTGGTGAGTAAATGATGACAGAATTTTCATTTTTGGGTGAACTATCCCTAAACCTCAACAACGTCACAAACACCGACTTTCTTTGGTCAAAGCAAATGTTTTATAGTCCTAAACTGTCTTCAGATGCTTTAGAAAGCCTAACGGTAGGAATGTTTGTCCTTGAAGAGAATGAATCAATATTAAATGATGTTTGTTTCCACTGTGTACTTTTTTCGTGAAAGCTCTTGCTCAGCGGTATACTTTTCAAGTCAATTCAAGTCATTTTATCCCCCCTGTCGCACAAGACTATGTCAGGTGAACTTCAAAGGCACATCTCACCGGGAAAGGGACACGGCTGAAGTGCATCATGCCTGCTCCATCGCTAATCGTTGCCAGCGGATTCAATTTGCACCCGTTCAGCTGGAGAGACATCCTCATCCTCGACGCTGCCCTCTGGGAGCTCGCCTGCAATCTCTTAAGAGGGCTGTCAAGGACAAGGCACTAGATTACAATGAATAGCAATCATCACTTTCACATAGGTACATGTGCACATACATCTGGCGAATTACGGCACACGTTCGCGCGCCAATTTCTCTTGCTAACGCAATCAACGTGCTATCCGCGGACTTCCGTTGTGTTATCAACGCAGACGAGGTGCCATTTACTCAGCAAACATGAATGACAGCCAATCACTCTCTGTTTCATTGTGCCACTGGAATCCATTATCCGTAACAACCCCTGTATTTTTTGCGTTTTTTAGGGGTTTGTGCGTGTGGAAACGATGGGGGGTTGGACGGTTCCCCACGGGACTGACCTGCAGGGAGTCCATGTGCTGCTTTTGATAAATTGCTATGTGTTTGATCCACAGGCTTCCTGACAGCTGCTGATGAAGTATCGAAGGGTAAGGATGAAATGGGCAAACGCAGTTGCGACGTAAAGACTCCCATTTAATAAGGGCATAATTAAAATCTTCTGTCTGCATCCATCCCGAGCTTCAAAGCAAATATCTGCCACCTATAGGCGCTACGAAAAGGTTAACTGCCACCGCTGATGTCCTGCCAAAGTGGCGAGGGATTTGGTCTGTCAGCATTGTTTTTTTTGAGGCCCTGAAACCCCAAAGGCTTTGCCCTACAGGGTCAGAGGCACAGGCACCATTAAGGAAATGAATGCAGCTCTGTTGTTGTTGCTTTTTTTTTTCATCCTTTTTGCTCTAATCTTCTCTCCTTTGCCAAGCATCCATCCAGACGCACACATCTCTGCCCACTTTTCCTCTCCCCGGAGATCTGCTGTTCTCTCCAACCCACCTTTAACTTTCCCTTTCTTCTTCCTTACCCTGGCTTTTCATGTTTCTTCTAAATCCGTATCGAAAACTAACACATAGAATTGGGGTGGACGGACGGACAGACGGACGGACAGACAGACAGACAGACAGACAGACAGACAGACAGACAGACAGACAGACAGACAGACAGACAGACAGACAGACAGACAGACAGACAGACAGATAGATAGATAGATAGATAGATAGATAGATAGATAGATAGATAGATAGATAGATAGATAGATAGAAAGATAGATAGAAACATTCAACACTAACAAGTTTCCAAATGTCTTACTCATAAACCCATCTAATAACACTTAATGTCAACCTTTAATCTCCCCATCCAGTTGCATGCAAAGCATCTCAACCATTGCTATTCCACGTTTTGTGCTAAATCAGCTGCATTTCCGAGTAAATGGGAACACGTATTGGCCAAGTGACCATTTATCCATACAGTATAATATAAAACAGAAATATTAATCCATTTGAGGTTTTTTTTCTTCTTCCATAGACCATTAAGGCTACAGTGGTGCCACTTTCAGTGTCTGCAGGAGCAATGACAGTCCTCTACACTTTCCTTTTTTTATGATGGAACCTATGGTCTTTAATGGCTGGTAAAATGCCTAGACTGAATTACACTGTAATGTCACAACAATTTCAGTCTTCTCTATTTTCATTCCTTTGTCACTAGTAGAACATTAACCATTTCATTAATTTATTTTGATCTTTTTTTACATGACACTTTTTGCTCATATTTTTCCCAAGAATTTTTTTTTTTTCATAACGTATTCCTGCCCGGACATTATCATTAATCTATTCAATTAATGCGCTAATTTAAGGCCTCAGGAAATTGAAATGATGTTCTTTATCAAGCATGGAGATAATCTATTACTGTTTGTTTGCGTGATGTTAGCTGTGGTATGCTAGATTGCGGCCTACATTTACGCACATCATGAATCATCTGACAGACACAATTTAGGACATTCTGAGCATTCTGGGCCGTGCATAATTCATAAATGATTCACTGTGATAAAATATTAATAACTCATTGACTGAAAACATCTTTTCATATCTTGATCAATGGCTACAGAGTGGATGTACACCAGAAAATCAAATCTTCTGAAGATATAAAAATATAATTTCTAAAACAGCCCTAACCCTTACCACACTGTATATTTTCTCAATAGATTTAAGCTATGAGTAGTATACACATTAAAAATCAAGATCTCTAAGGGCTGATTCACTCAGAACGTGATTTTGTGTTTCTATTTAAAAACTCTGGGTAGTGAAATAAAAAAACCGCAACATTCTAGAGGCAAGTTTCAAAACTTTCGCAAATTTGTGCATTCGCACTCAATAGGATGCCAACACAATGGTCAAACACGTCTGTTTGAGACTTTTGCCACTGATTTCTGACACTGAATAAAACATAAAAAAGGTAATTGTGACTTTTAATCTCACAATTCTGACTTTTTTTCTCAAAATTGATTGATATAAACTCATAATTGCGAGTTATAATGTCAGAATTGTGAGATATAAACTCGCAATTGCGAGAAATAAAGTCAGAATTGCTAGATATAAACTCACAATTCTGATAAATAAAGTCAGAATTACATATCGCAAGAAAAAGAGTCAGAATAGCGAGAAAAAAGTCAGAATTGCGAGTTTATATCTTGCACTTCTGATTTTATTTCTCACAATTCTGACATTATAACTGGCAATTGTGAGTTTATATTTCAATTGCAAGAAAAAGAGTCAGCAAGAAAAAACTCAGAATTGTGAGTTTATATCATGCAATTCTGTAAGTTATATTGACGCATTTTTACAAGATGAACTATTTTTAACTTGAATGGCAAGATTTTATAATGCCGTGTCATGTGCAAGATGCGCAACTCAAGCACTGTGGTAAAACACGTCCTTCTAGCGCATTTTTACATCCAATGGAAATGCAGTGCAGTGGAATGCAAAAACTCCTTCTGTGTGAATGATTCCAAGCTTCAAAAAGGACATAAAAGTATCATGAAAGCGTCATGTGCACTAGGTGTATTCACACCATGTCGTAATTACCGTAATTACGAGATTTCAACTTGCAAAAAGCATTCATGTCCTCGTAGAGTTCGTATTTACAACTTGTAAGCTGGGTATTTTCTGAGAGCTCCTTCTTGTACCTCGTGACCGCTGCAGATTCATTTAGACGCATAATTCCCAGCTCCGAGTAGAACGTCATTTGTTGTCATCTCGAAATTACGGTAATTACGACATGGCGTGAATGCAGCATTCCAAGTCTTCGGAAGTCTGATGATAACTTGACATCACATGGCTTGTGTGATAAACAGACCAAGTGAACTTTAGTGGCCTGTTTTGAACTGTTCAGTCCCTGTTGAGCACCCAGCACATTCTTCAAAATATCTTCTATCGTGTTCTACTGAAGAGGAGTCATGCTGTTTTGTAGTGACATGAGGTGAGTAAAAAAATGACCGCATTTTAATTTTTGGGTGCATTTTTCTTTTAAAAGACAATCAAAAGCAAGTTAAAACAATTACTCTCTGGACTTTGGACCAGCTCTGGACTTGAATGAATCATTTTCACCATCAGGAGAGAAAAACATTAAATGAAGGGGTCTCAGGTACGTCCTACGTCTTTGCAACTTAGATTAGCAATAGATTACAGAGCTGAGCACCAGGACAGAGCTTACTGAAATAGTCATTTGTTTTAGAGGGCAAAGAGGAGATACAAATTTCAGACACTTTGATTTCAGGCAAACACCGAAACAGACTTATTATTCTAAATGAACAGCCTTTAACCTTCATTTTGATACTTTGAGATTGAAAAGATAAGATAATTGGAAATGAGATGGGTGAATTTTCAGACTTATAGGTCAAAGAGCATCTGGCTCTCAATTGGACGTTCATTCAAGTGCAGTAGATTAAACTTGGGGGGTCGTGCTGTCTTGGCCATGTCTGATTAAATATATGGAAATTCATTCGCCTGACTGCTCAAGCTTCTGCTTTTGCTTGCATCCATGGCCAAGATGTCATTTCCTAACTTTTCCACTTATTTTCAGCACAGAATTTCATATGATATAAGACTGCAGGGATTTAGGGGGAAAATATGAAACATGATATATTGGGGTGGGGTGGGGATGGGTGCTTGGAGGCGGGGGATCAGTTTTCAATTGGTGGCCAAACCAAATAAAAACATGTGATGTGAGCGCTCCACATCTTTTCCATATTCTGATGGCAACACTCTATCAACACCAATTATTTCCCCATTGTTTGCATGGAAACAGCTGAGGATAATGAGAAGCAGTTGAGCGGGCAACTTCTGATAAATACACATGTTAACGTGTACTCACCATAGTTTATTAATATCTTGTTTGTCTCATTAAAAAAATATGAAGTTGCTTCATCCTCAACAAACATGAATAACTATTGTTCTGTATTCAGGCTGTGAATCCATTCAAACTTTTAAAGGGGTCATCGGATGCTAAATTCACTTTTATATGGTGTTTGCATATAAATGTGTCTTTGCAGTGTGTGGACACAACCACCATACAATGAAAAAAATCCATTCACTCCTTTTTTTAATCCTCAAAAAGTCTAAACACTCTCAATAATCAGGCAGTTTGGATTTTCTGAGCACTATGACGTCAAAATGCTTATGCTCCACCCACGACCACTGACGGACTGTCCCGTATTAGCATATTTCTGCCCTCAGCCATTCGACACCCCCCATGGAAGAGAGGGGTGGGGTGAGCAGTTGCTCATTATCATTTAAAGGGCATATTGCAGGTTAGAGGACCCAACGAGTCAATGTATAGAAAAATAATGTAGAAACTAGATTTTCTTTAAAATATTCTTATAAATACGCTACATAAGCTTCTGGAGTCGTTTTTGTGAGAAAATTTTACTTCCGCGTCTGAAAATGGGTGTGGTGGGCGTGACGTAACGGGCGGGAGAGCGGTCGATTCAAACAACAGGAAAACAATGGATCGCAATGACATTTCGGACGCTGAGGAAATACTTACTTGTATGACGGACTACAGCCATACAGTTATGAGCCTGCTATGCTGCCAAGAGAGCAGGGACAGGCCAGGATTAATGTTAGACAGAACGGTCAGAGACACATTGAGTTGTGGTGTGAGGAGAACCAGTGGAGAACAGGACAGGTGTCTTGGTGAGAGACGTGCTTATAGATACACGTTCGCTAACGATATACACTGTGCTCACAATATTGTACAGATTATTACCATCGTATATCAGGCCAGCAGACATTAGTATGTTTAGGGTAGATGTATACTATTAAATGTATAAAAACTATACTTGAGTATATTTCTATTGTAAGTTACTAAAAACATACTCAAGTACATTTTTAAAACATATTTTTCATCTGGGTTATAACATAAACAGAAAATTAAAGATTTGAATATTTAATCAACCTAGTAATTTTGTTTTTCAATTACAAGTTGCCTCTATTTAGGGCATGACTACCTATATCACACTATTTGATGCCATTGGTACAGTATACGACGATCAATATTCTTGCTTCGGCATCCCATGTTAAACTCCATCATATCGCCGGGATGATAATCCTCCGATCTGAAGTGAACGCTACACACGATCTGAAGTGAACGCTACACACGATCTGAAGTGAACGCTACACACGACCGCGGTTCTCGAAGCCGATGCGGAAGAGAAATCCCGTCTCTTCACCTGCACACACCGCACCAGGCACGAAAGATAGCCTACAGCACCGTCCTTTTTCTTGTTATGGAAACCTGTGGACTCGATGTCCTGACAGGCCGGAGTTTTTGCAACCTCCACAAACACAATAATTTACCATGACGATGATAGATTGAAATACAAAAACTACCGAAAACACACTGACTCACGGCCGCTCTCACTGAATGCCAGCCTACTCTGCACTGAGGCGAGGCTGAGGCTCCCTAGCGTGACGTAAAATGACGCGATGTTGAAAAAAAAGCCGTTTTTACGAGCAGTCCAAGAAACGCTCACTTTATCTACTAAATTAGTGCCCTTATGTCGTTTTAAAACATTTTAAATCCTGCATTACCTTTTCATATGGTATTTTCATACAAGGTTATATATTAATTTAGATTTTTTTTTTTACTTGCAATATGCTCTTTAAAGAGACATGCACCGAAACAGGTCACTGTGAACAAAGCTGTTTTTGAGGAGGTAAAAGGGGTGTTGTTTTACACAACCAATGAGGAATTTTAACAAAGGTATATTACAAACTTTACATGAACACCCTACAGAATCATACCAACTTGTGGAAAATGGGCATCAGATGACCCCTTTAACTGAACATGATACCTGCAAATTAAGCATAGGCTATATATCTATACTGGCTGAGAAAAGCTAGCCTGGTCCCACCAGACTCTCATACATTTCATTTGTACAGAGAGTCTGGCCTCGCTCCACTGACAAGCGTTAACTTCCTTGTAGGCGGGTACTCTGTTGAAGTTTAAAACTATTGAATCTGCCCAGAGCCACTCTGGATCTGCCATAACCAATCGCTAACGTTTGGTCGTGACTCGTGACGTATGACGACTCAAACTAGCGCACGCTATGAGCGCACAACATCAACATCATCGTTCTCAGTCATTCCCTGTTCGCTGATTGGACTGGTAAAAAATTGACCGGAGAAAACCAAAGAATACACCACAAGCCCAGACGTAGTACTGAAGGAAAATGAAAATTGAGCGGAAGTACGTAGGAGGGCGGAGCCAGGCTAGAGAAAAGCCCCCCAAAATTAATTCAATTTGAAAGACATTGCATTATTGTGGCATGCAAAAACATTGAGTATTTAAAATGTCTATTATGTCCATTTCACTGTCATACAGCCTCCAATTTTTAAGTTTTGGTCTATTTCTTACTCAAAGCCAGAGAAACAAGCGCGCAGCCATCTTTAAAATTTTGTAGAATTTAGACATATTTCTACGGCATCACTGTCAAAGAGTAATTATCTGGTGAAGTGGATTTATTTAGCATTGTAGTGTTTGAATCGGATGTCATAACAAACGTCAGGAGACTGGGAAGATTTTAAAACGAGCGGTTCATTTATATATCTGTAAGATCTTACCTTCATACTGTGGAAATATAAACCGGAAGAAAGAAAGAAAAAAGGGTGCAGCACTGAAAAGGGGCGGGGCTAAATAAGGTCTATAGTTTTAGTTGGAAACTGGTTCCATAATACGGTTAACAGTTCTCGTAAGTGCACTCTTCCACCACAACACAGTAGTAAAATACTCTGAAAGTCTTACCTGCATTACTATTCAAAACATACAGCTCGACCAGTGAAGTCCGGTTCTCGAGCAAAGGGCTCAAATTGAGTTGTTTTTTGGTGAACCAAAAACATACAGCGCGGCCAGTGAAGTCAGACTTCCTGGTCATTATTAGTTTCTATGTTTACTTATTAGTTCCTCACCTGTTCGTAGTTCTGTTGATTACCCTGTCTGTGTATTTAAACCCTTAGGGGGCGGTTTACACAACAGTTTTCAACTAAAAACAACCGTTCATTACACAACAACAGCGTTTTTGGGGCCTGAAAATGCAAGTTTTTGAAAACGATACTGCTATTGTCTCTGTGTAAACAACAAAAACGTGAATTTGTGAAAACGGCGATGTCATGCACATGCGTATTACTTCCTCAATTAGTTGATCAGATCATTACTTGATCAAAATCGTTACATTCTTTTTGTTTCCCATTCATAGGCTTTACATGGTATTTTCTTTTGAAGAGTGAAAGCTTTAATCTTCAGAATGTCTTCTGTGTTCCTGGGAAGAGAGAAAGTCATATGGGCTTGGAACAACATGGGTGAGTATACAATGACAGAATTTTATGTTCAACTTAATGTTTACTCAGCTACATCCTCATGCTAGTCGCCAATGGGCTATAGTTTATTGGAGCACCACTCTTCCAGTCTTTAAATTTGTTGAGTCATCACATTGTACTATGTGATTACACTGAACACCTCAAAACACTCTCAGCAAGTCAAAGCTAATCAGATTGATGTGTACCAACTTTCCACCCACTGTTGTTTCTGCCCGATTGTTCATGCTGGTGTGGGAAGATTCGCTCCCCCGCTGGTGGCACGATCCCAGAGGTCAAGCAATCACACAAAGCACCAGACTAGCCATTTGCAGCTTGAATCCTGCGGAAAGATACCAGGTCGCCGCAAGAGTGGCAGTCTTGCTTGGTTTTGTCTTCTCCTTCCTGACTTAACCGGGGCTGATATCCGTCGCGAAGGTTGAAGGCTGTGCTTTCTTTGCCGATGGTGACTTTTGCGTTTGACTCATTGCACAGTGAGAAGCGAAGATAAGGCCGGGACGCTGGGTGATATTTCAGCCCTGTTATTGTCTTTGTGCTGGACACGATCGTTATCGATGCCGGGGGCAGCCAAGAAAAGGTCAGCCTCCCACTGCTCGGCCAAATAGGCCAGAGTTAAGATACATTACATATGAAGATAATGAGACTAAAGCAATTTTCACAGATGCCATGTACACGCACAGCTGTAATGTCTCAATGTTGATCCTGGAGCATGAGTAAATGACAGTTCGACTGTGAGTAGGTCCTGGCCAGAATTATTGGCATCATTGATAAATATAAGCAAAGAAGCCTGTGAAAATATTTGTAATCCTTTTTATTTGTTTTATTTTTTTATCCATCCTTTCATTGAACTAAAACAATTGAAAATTGGGTGGAGGGGGTCACTGTCACATTATGAAATACATGTTTTTCTCCAATATACTGTACGTTGGCCACACGTTGTTATTGGCACCCTTTTGTTCAATACTTTGCTGCCAAAATGCTCTTTTTTTTTAGTTTCTTCTTACCATAGAAACCAGTCCCGTTTGAAGTTCCAGTCGTGTCTGACAACTGAATATGCTGGAGTTTGTTTTTTGATGAGCGAGGAGGATTTTTTAATGAAAGCCTCTTTTTTATATGTATTTTTTTAGGCTTTCTAACCCCAAGACTCAACTAATCTCTGCAATTCTCCATCTGTGATCCTTGGAGAGTCTTTGGCCACTCAAACTCTCCTCCTCGCCGTGCATTAAGACAATATACACACATGTCCTCTTCCTGGCAGATCCGTAACATCTCCAGTTGGAACTTCTTAATTATTGCCCTGATGTTGAAAATGTGAATTTTCAATACTTTTGCTATTTTCTTACAGACACTTTCTATTTTGTGAAGCTCAACAATCTTTTGCTGCACATAAGAACTATATTCTTTGGTTTTAATCATTGTGATGGATGATTAAGGGAATTTGGCCTTTGTGTTTCCTCATATTTATATTCCGGTAAAACAGAAAGTCATGGCTGGACAATTTCATGTTCCTAGTCACTCTTTGTATGCTAAAAACGTAAATATGAATGGGAATATACTTCAGAGATATTTTACTCATAAGAATTTATAGGGTTGCAAAATAATTGTGGACAATGTATATTAGATAATTCATAATGTGATTTCCCCCCAATTTCATTTGTTAGATTTATGTGTGTTGTTATATATATATATATATATATATAGATATAGATATATATATAGATATATATATATAGATATAGATATATATATAGATATATATATATATAGATATAGATATATATAGATATAGATATAGATATAGAGAGAGAGGTTTGTCTATACAATTTATTTAATTTGATATATTATATTAATTAAAAATCTATATTTTATTACATATAAAAATTATATATATCATTTTATATAATTTATTTATTAATCAGAAATTTCATGTCATTACATGTAATTTAATAATTCCATTTAATTTTTAATATTATTTTATTTTTATTTATTTTATTATATTTTTTATATTCTTTATATATTTTTATATTTAGGATTTGTTTAGACTGACCAAAAAGACATGTGAATGGTGTTTTCTGCAACAGCATTTGCTTATAATATTTTTGTTAGAATCATTTTAAAATCCACCTTGCCGAAATACCAATTTCAATGAGCTTGATGGTTCTGAGCACCTGCACTCAAGGCTACTCAATAGCATCTTCAAAGGCTTTGTTTCCACCTTTGGGATGTTTTTGGACCGTTTGCTAGAGAGGTGATTGATTGAATGAGTTTTCCTTGCTATGCCTGACTGACACATGGTAATTATGAGCCCACTTCTTAGAAAGTGAAAATTGCTTCTTGGAAAAGCGCAATTGACATGAAAATAAGGCAGAGCTGAGAAATATCACTCCATCTTCCTCCTCTTCCGTAAATGATTTCAGTGTTTCATATCATCAGACTATAAAAGACTGAAGCTTGTTTTTAAATACGGATGCATTCAGAAGAATAAAGGCGCCCGAAATCACTGGAGCTGGAAAGGCTTTCTGAGTCAGAGAGCCCTCTTGTATCGGTTGATCATGGCTTCTCTCCCACTCAGCCGGAGTAGGTAGGAATGTGTGGGAGAAAGTAGCTTGTCGCTACTTTTCTTTGAAAACTGTTGAGGTTTTTATTTCAAACCCCATCAAAGTTCCTCGCAGGGCCCTTGAGAAATCACGGGAGGGAGTGGTGTGACAGCCGAGCGCCCGTGTCACAAAATGAATAGAGTTTGTGGGAACACATTAGAGAATAATAAACGTAATTGAACACAGAGGCTCCCGCTTGGTCAGTGTCCTAATAAATATGGAGATAAGCTCATTCTTTGAGCTGGGAGTAAGTTATTGAATTTCCACCTGGACTTTTGGGGCTTTTGGACTTTGATGGTGCAGGTGCGACAGCCGAGGCAGGGATGTGGCATTCAAGAAGCGTTGTGGACATACTCAGCCGCCTCTCTGGCTCGCCAAATAATCAAGACTGTGAAAAGGCTGCCGTGGAGTGCATTAGCCTGGGTCATGGCAGATTGCATTTATCATTGACACCTCTTGGTTGGAAAACTAAGTAGTTCCGGGTTACGTCTTGATTTTTGAGTGACTTTGAGGTAGTGGACAATCCTGTTGAGCGGATCTCCTTCCTTCACATGATCCACTTATGTCAAAGCGTAGTGTCTGGGTCTCCAAAGAGAGTGAGCCTATCTTCCTTTGAATAGATCCATCAGACTCACGTGTCAAATTAAGTTTAGGACCATGTCTGGGGATCAAGATGATGTTTGGTGAGGGTTGCCAGTTCCCAGCAACTGGATGGGGAGGGTTATATCTATATGTCTGTCTGTCTGTCTGTCTGTGTGTGTGTGTGTTTGTCTGTCTGCTATCTATCTATCCGTCTGTCTGTCTGTCTGTCTGTCTGTCTGTCTGTCTGTCTTTTTAAGTTATATAATTTTTAAATTATTATTTATTGATATGTACTAGCTAGCATATATATATATATATATATATATATATATATATGCATATATTACATTATATAATTTAATTACAAATAAAACAATTTTTTAAATATTATATGGTTCCAAAAACACGTCCGGGAGTAAGTTCACTCAGAGTATGTTCACGGATAACATACCAGACATTCTCAACAGAGCAACGAATCGACGGGTCACCATAGAAACGGATGCTAAGAAAAAGTGCACCAAACTACTTCTTTCTTCTTTTGTTAAATGCTAATATACATACGTATTGCATATCGCCACCTATTTGATGGTTGTGCAATAATTTTTCAATCTTTTCATTTAATAATCTTTAATCACTTTGAACAAGAACTATATCGTATGTTTGATGCTAATTATATATAAAAAAGAAAGACTGATTAAACTAAATACAGTCTGTGCATGCTAAGATAACATGGCTGTATAAGTTTATTTTTTGTTTAGTCATTTTGCTTCCACATTGCTTGAAAGGTAAGATATATCAAATATCATGTCATATCATATCACGCTCATTGGAGCCTCGTCAATAAGGCACGCAATTAGCTAAACGCCTCTGAAGTAAACTAACAGTTATGTTTAGAGAGTACCGGTAGGTTGCTATGGCTACTAACAACCCTGAAAGTTACCAACAGTACGTTTTTGGAATCAAAAGTTGAGGTTACATGCCAGGGTATGTCACATAACCGGCTTTCTGGAATACCCCGATCAAGAAGTGAATGAAATGAGGAACTTAAATACACAGGGTGAATGAACTCAATGAAGAACAGGTCACAACTAATTAATCAAAAACCGTGGTAACAAATGAAGAGCGGGAAAATGGCACAAAGGAAAACAGGTAATTGAGAGAAACAAGCCAAAAGTCCATGAAAACAAAAACAAACCAAGCAGTCAGTGACATTATAATTGATTATTTATTTATTTGTATTAAATAATTATATATAGTATCTGTTCATCTATACATATGTATATATATACACACACACACTGTTTTGTTCTGTTCTGTGTTCTGTTCGATTCAGCTGAATAAATTGGAGGCAAATTGGACAAAATGATGAGAAGCAATCCAGATAGATTTACTTTCTGTTTACAGAGTATTATTAAACTGAACATGTGCCACCTAGTGTTCTGACAATTCCAACAGGAAAATGGAGCATACAAATGTTTGATGACTGACTGCTATTTTTATCTCCCTCAGCAGGAAAACAGTTCAAATCCTATGCCTGACTGAAAATGAAAGACGCATTCAGAGCTTGTGTGACAAAAAAACAAAAACAAAACAATGATTTTGAAACTTTCTGACAATAACACAAAAGGGAAAAATTGATCGATCACATATTTTGTACTGTAATTCAATTACAGAAAGGAAGGGGTCTCAAATGTTACACCTCTGTCTAACTTAAACTAGGTGGCAGGGCTGAATTTTTGTCAAGCTGAAATATTAAAATGGCTGTTGCTAGGGAACTGTACCATTGGTCCATCCCATAATAACACACGCAATTAGCCATGCCTGAAAAGTGTATATAGCCCCTGTCCAAAGAATAGAAAGCCATTATCTTCAACCTCATTTCCAGGTTTTGCTTTGAGGAGTGAGCGTTCATTCTTTTTAAAGGGGTCATATAATGCCATTTTCTTACAAGTTAATTTGATTCTTTAGGGTCTAAATGAAAAGTTTGTAATATACTTTAATTAAAAATTCTCATTATTGTAAGAAAACACTCATTTTACCTGGTCAAAAACAGCTGTTTCCAGCATGCTGTTTCAGTGAAACTGAAATGCCTTTAAATGCTAATGAGCCTCGCTCACTCCGCCCCTCTGTTCTGCGGGCGTTTTTTCAACGCACGTGGAGTGTTGCCTTGACAACAGTTGAGGGTATATTTTGGAGAAAGAATGGCAGCGTGAGTCTCTGAGGACACATCTGTACAACCGTATCAGTTTGAACCGGAGTCGGACCCGGAACAAGATGACGGCCGCAAAGTAGTGCGACAATTAAGACTCGAATAGGACGTTTCTGAATGGTTGGTTAACATAATGTCACTTTGATCTATCTTTGAATATACTGGCAGGGTAACGTTAGAGTAACTTAGTGAGATGTACGAACGCTATGTGTTTACTGATGTATACGTACTCAGTTTTTAATAACACAATAACCATAATGCGTTGTTCATTATAAACGTGGGATTATGAATTATATTGAGAATGTCGTACATAGAAAACATGCCGTAATGTACCCTGAGTGTAAACCTTAAGGCCTGTTCACACCGGGACGAATTTCACGTGCGATATTCGCCGACGTTTAACGCCTCGTGACTAAACAAAGGGCACCAATGTGAGTGTGCACACCGACGTGGAAAACGCCACGCGTAAAAGCGTCATTTTTTTAAAAACGCCTCGGGTTCGTTTCTTTGGTTTGACGCACCGCGTCTATCCGACCAAACATGAAAGCATTGACGTTGCCCATAGGTAATATTCCCTTCGAAAACAAAACCCAGCCACTGCGTCTTCACCGGTTCGGATTTAGGAACATCAAAATGACTGTGTTCGTTATTACACCCAAGAACAGAACACCACAATCGCCTAGACGCCATTCTGCTCCAGCGTATCGACAATGACGGATTATGATGACAGCTCGCTCAGGGCGCGTCTGTGTTGAAACGCTGCTGTCAATCAACAATCGTGGGAGGGGCGTCCGACCGTGTGATGTCACACGGTCGAACAGCTCGATTTGAGATGGGGAAAAACATATAAGGAGATTAAAACAAAAACACTGGATAGATTTGTATCATTATATGATGGTTGTGTACAGGCACTGCCAACACACATTTCAGTACAATCAACTTGAAAAAGTGCATGATGTACCTGTCATGATTCTGCCTTAGTATCCTTGATTTTCCTAGTCGTGAGGCAGGATCATGACAGAATCATGTTTTGTGTACAAGCGCATGGCCAATTGTTTGGACCATGTGCTTGTGTTGTCTCGTTATGTTACCCCGCCCCCTTGTTATCCTCGTCTCGTCATTATTGTCTAGTCAGTTTCACCTGTCCTTGTCATTAGTGTTCCCTTTATAATCCCCTTGTGTATGCTGTCCTGTGTCGGTTCATTGTTTGATGTTGTGTGATTCTCTGTGAGTATCTCTGTTGAGCATAGTTATACCCTGTGAGTATTTGCCTACTGTTTTGTCCTGAGAGAAAGTCATATTCTTTGTTTTCCGTTTGTTCTAGTCTAGTTGTTCATCAGTCCAAGTCTAGTTTTGTCATTACGTTTGCTGTTCATGTTTTGCCCCTTCGTGGGTTTTGTTTTCTCTGTTTTCTGTTTATAATAAACTTCATGTCACTGCATCCTGTCTGCGCTTGGGTTCACCTTCCACCCTCATAACAGTACCATTATATGACCCCTTTAAGTCCTCTACAAAGTTAACTGCATACTTTTCTGAAGTGCATACTTTGTTTGAGCTTGTTGGCTTGCTTTTGCTCACCTTTAATAAATACAATGTGATTGTAAGTCCATCTTTTACAGTTAAGTTTTAAAGTATTTTTGGTTTGTTACATTCGAGGAGTTTAACTGGTTAGCATAGCCATGCTAGCCTGTGTTAGTAGGTGCTGTAACTTCATCTACTAAAAAGCATCTTTTTTCTTTGACTGTCATTCAAAATTAGCTGCATATCCCTGTGAACAAGGTAGCCTATATTGCTATTATGTTTTTTTGTCTATGGCTTCTCATGTTACAGCTCAGGCTAGTCGCTAGTGAAGAGTTTGGTATTGTTAACGTTATTGTGTGCTGCCTAATAGCTGTCCACACATTATAACATTATACGGTTCATCCAAAATCGTATAATGTCTGAGTATATAGTACAATTGATGAAGAACGAACTTTGTGACCGTTATAATGCATGTTCTATTTAGTATAAATGCGTATATATGTATGAATTTCTGAATCTTGGCGAAAATAGGTCATCCAGATTGCGCCTACCTGTTTTATGAATACTATGAACAAGGACATACTACTCATTTCACATACTTTTTTGCCAAGTATTTATTAGGGAAGTAGGCATATTCGGATGCAGGGATTGATGCTGCGTTCCCGTCATGTTGTAATTAACGTAATCTCGAGATGACAGCGGTCTCGTTGTACAGACAATTCCCATCTTATAAGCTACAAGCTCTACAATGAACACTTTTTAAAAGTTGAAATCTCATAATTACGGTAATTACAACATGGTGTGAATGCACCTTGACATTCTTGTGCTGCGTCCCAATTCGCATTCTATCCTTCCTAAATAGTATTCGAAAATAGAATTAGTATACATCCCAAATCGTAGTATGTTGAAATGAGTGTTCCAAAGAGACCCCGATGGTCTACTTTTTCCGGTCAGAAACCGAAGTGCAGATCGATGCGCACTCTAACGACTAATATTGCCAACAACCCATCGCGCATTGGATGAGGATTCGGATAGAACTACAAACACGAGTGAAAAGTGTTAAAAAACTACAGACATGGAGGACGCATGAGTCCGGCGGTTATGAGGTTTAAATAAAGGGGTTTGAGTGATTAATTATCTAAACTGACGAACATGTATTTATTCAATGTTGGCTAAATTATATTGCATCTGCAGCAGCATTGTGAACTTCTGTAAAGATACGTTTAGCCGTTAACTATTAAATGCATCATTATATTCAAATTGCAAACACATGAGGAGAGGTGAACGTGCTACAACGGAAACGTGCTCTTACCGAAACGGTAAGAAATTATATTAGATTGAATGGAGGATTTTAACTGTGACGAGATGATTGACAGGGCAGTTTACGGTGACAGGATGCACACGACAGAGCTGTCCATTAAAGATGACGAAGTAGTATGTCCCAAAGCTTGCCTACTCTTTTGCTACACTCTTAAAAGTATGTACTTTTTCTTCACAAAAAGAGTACATACTTTTAGGGCTTACTATAAGTAGGCGAATTGGGCCGCAGCCTTGGTTGCACTGACTAATATAGAAGTCGTCTTGGACTGATACTGACACCTAGTGGTGTGGATGCAGTATTGGTGTCAGTTACCATGTAGTATAGTTTCAATTGAAAATGGAAAAGTTTTTAATGCGTTTTGCCCGTACATTTACACGTCAACGGCGTTTTGGGGGTCTGAAAAAGCAAACTTTTGAAAACGTATTTCAAAGTGCACGTTTTTACACACGATACTGTTATAGTCTCTGTGTAAACCACAAAAATGAGAATTTGTTAAACCTGTTACGTCATGCGCATGCGTATTACGTGTTCAGTCTAAAGGCACACAGTGTTTCTTTACGAAGTGACATTGCCAACTACTGGCCTGGAGGCATAATACAGTGTTTTTAGTCGTTTTCACAGATCCTTGTGAATGGGGATCGTTTTGGTGTAGTCTGTACGCGAAAAATGCGAAGGAAAAACATTTCCATTTCCAAATGTACACAATATTTATTTTTGTCCAGAAGAGCTTTTTGCAAATTTTGTTAGTGGAATATATATTTTTTACAAACAACATAATATATAAGGTAATTAAACACTTCATACAGACATTAAAGTAAGTTCAGCAAGCTAAAACACACCCCAAGGTTTTCAATATACTGACAAAAAAGCTCCCCACCGACTCTGACGTTGGTCCAAAATGTCACCACAAGTAATTATAGAGCACAGTGAGTTCAGATTCATATCTTTAAATCAGTTTGGCTCATTAATGCTCTCTCGCACCCACTCATCTGCATGCCTTCAACACATAGAAAGAGAAACTCACAGCTGGGGCGATTCTCTGTTACAGATATGAGTTCTTTATTTATTTATAGCTAATAAGTCATAGATTCATAGCTGAACATGAAACCACAGGTTCAAGCTGTCATTCAGTGTTTTCATGACTATGAGGCTGAGGCAAGACTTGGGGCAAGTTGTAAATGTATACAACATTTGTTGCCAAAAACAATAGTGATATTTTGTGTTGTTGTTTTTTTTTCCTGAAAATCTTATAATAGGCACTTAAATACAGGTTTAATTGTAAGACCTCAGCCCTATAGTGTGATATCATGCTATTGGTGCATGTTGTTCCAAAAGATCAATATGTGTTTAATGAACTGCATTTTTCCCTCAGCAATAACAATAAAAATGTCCAATGTGAAAAAGGTGTGACACTTGCCCCAGGCTTCCCTATATCACTACCTGGCAATGTCATTGAAGAGATAAAAGTGGCTTAAACTGACAAATCTGTCTCATATAAAATGGTTTGGTTAAAGGAACAATGTCCTTGGAAAAGTTTCAGGAAATTGCAGGACTAATGATTAATGGTGTCTGACTAACATCGTTTTACTATAAGGTATTCTCTCTGCGTGCAAGGAATGTGCAAGTCTGTGTATTTGTGGTGCCAAATTACAATAAAGTCTCAAAGCCTAAAACAGCATCTGTAAGGTATATTGATTGTGAAATGATGCAAGAATATAAATATAGGGGGAAAGAATAACTGACATATATAAATAATAAATAAAGATTAAAAAAATATTTATTGAGCTAAAACTCTTTAGCTCTGCCGTACTTTTTATTGTCCATAATCCCATATAACTAATTATCTCAGATTGATTTTCTATTCTGTTTGATGGCTTAGGAATGGGGATTTAGAGTCCGAAACTGATTCATTGTACAAAGATATTTTATGCCAAAGTTGTTTTTGTACCAGTCCCTGAGGCTATAGTCAACAAAAGAAAGCTTTCAGCAAGCTCTTTCTGCTATTGTTGGCAACACTTTAGTTTAGGGTCCAATTCTCACTATTAACTAGTTGCTTATTAGCATGCATATTGCTAGGATATTAGCTGTTTATTAGTACTTATAAAGCACATATTAATGCATTCTTCTGCATGACCATATTCTACATCCCTTAATCCCACCCAAGACCTACATTTAACAACTACCTTACTAACTATTAATAAGTGGTAATTGGGAGTTTATTGAGGCAAAAGTCAGGTAATAGTTAATTAATAGTATCTAATCTAACCCTTATCTAAAGTGTGACTTTAAATACTCCAACTCGCGTCTTTCAAAACTTGGATGACTTTTTTTGTAAGTAGAAAAAGTTTACCATCCAAGTCAATGGGGATTATGGCTATTAGGATGGGATATTAAATTAATACTGACTTAAATTTCAGTCTGTTTCTCACAAAAAGCTTTCATATGATTTCAGAAGACTTTGAAAATAGTGCTTGAATCAGAGATACTTGTTTTATTCTTTTCTTTTTTTCTTTTTTTTACCCTGGTCTCCATTCACTTTTATTGTGAAGAAGAGAGCCGCTCAGTCATTCAATTCCTTTGGTGTTTTCTGGAAGTGAAAATTTGAAATGATATGAGGGTGAATAAATCTTTATGTGAGCTATCCCTTTAAGTCTCAAATATGGTGTATTTAGAATAAAATATAGTTTTATACTAATTTAGACACTTTACAAACAACCAGTTATATATAAAATTGAAATGAAAAAGAAATTGTCAAAATCATTATTTTGACTGGTCATTCACAAAATTATGATTTTGTTAGTTAGATAGTTTATTAGTTTAGTTTTTCTTTTGTACAGGATTTAAACACACTGAAAGACAAATCAAAAAGTGTGAAACTTCATTATATCTACACAACTGCAAGTAAATGTATAATTGGCAATGTATTGAATGATTGATGGATTAACCACTGATCCTCCTCACATATTAATTTTTTATATCTCATAAAACGAGAGAAGGGCTGAACCCCTCCACGTCTCAACAGTTTTTTCTTCTTTTTTCCAAAGGCTGAAAAATTTAGCGCTCCTTTGAAGGATGTCTCAGGGGGGAAATCCTAAAGCAAGCATTGCTGCAAATATGCAGCAAAGCAAACAGGTGAATGTGTCCAGAATTCCCCAGTGGCTCCGATGACCAGAGATGCATGTGAAAACAGTTCTGCGTCAAAAGGTATGGAGGAAGTTAGGGGAGAAATGCGCAAGAGTTTCTGAACGAGAGGAAGGGAAAGTGGGGCAGCTCCCAAAGGACGTTTCTCACGCCTGCTTCATCCTGTCAATCAAAAACAAAGTTGAACGTGAAGGATCCGCTTTTCTCTGAAAAGCATCAAACATCCATCTGCACGAGAACCAGTACCGGAGGAGCCTCGGACACCTTTGCCTTGCGTGGGAGCATCCGAGTAAGGCTCCGGAAGGACGGCGTGGCCCTCAGCAGAAGCTCTTTGAGTCCGGCGCGGAATTCCTGGCGGATTAGACAATAGATCACCGGGTTGAGGCAGCTGTTTGTGTGGGCCAAGCACACAGTCAGCGGGAAAGCATACGCCTGCGCGTTGTAGAAGGCCTTGCTGAAGGGCACCAGGTCAAACTTAATGAGGACGCCCCAAAGAGTCAGGGCCTGATTGGGCAGCCAACACAAGAAGAACGACAGGACGACGATCACAACAGACTTGGTGACCTTTGAGCGCCGCTTGTGTCGGCCCAGCTCACTTTCGGAGCCAGCAACGCCGCTAACTCTGCGGCTTAGCACGATTCTTAGAAGTAGGAGATAGCACACGGTAATCACCACTAGTGGGATCAGAAAACCAAGCAGGACCTTTTGCAACTGGTATAGTCCTAGCAACAACTGCGGGTCCCAGCTTCCCGTTTCGGGGAAGCGCACCAAGCATAGCTCCTCATCCGTTGCAACTTGGGCTACGGTGGAATAAATGGAATGCGGGAGCGTCGCTATCAGGGATACGACCCAAATGCCCAAGCTGATCCATTTGGCCGCAGCCGCCGCCGCTCTGCGACTGTGCATCTTCATTGATGACGCGATGGAGTAGTACCTGGCCACGCTCATGGCGGTCAGGAAAAATACGCTGGCGTACATGTTCATAGTGGTGACGGAGCTGACGATTTTGCACATAACTTTGCCGAAGGGCCAGCGGAAGTCTAACGCCGTGTCTACGGCCCAGAACGGTAGGGTTAGGACGAACTGCAGGTCGGTTAGAGCCAAACCCATCACAAAGCAGTTGATGGAAGACTGCTTCTGATGGTAGCGTGAGTGTAGCAGGTAGAGCGCCAGAGAGTTGCCTACAAGTCCTAGAGCACACACCACCGAATAAATGAGGGCGATCATCACACGCACAGCCAAACTAGACCCATCACCTTGTAGTGTTGAACTAGACTCCTTTGTCAACAGTTGCAGCCAGCAGCGTAAAGACAGGTTCCCGCTGACAGAGTCCGTGCAGTTGTCCAGAGCCGCGCTGGGTTCCAGTGTGTGCTCACATTCTCCCAGATCCAGAGTTTGTGTTGTGTTATTCCTCTCCATTGCAGACTCCCACTCAGTCTCTTGTCATGGTGAAATGATACAAACGGCGAAAAGAGTCCATTCATCTAATTTATCTCAAGTTCATTGTGACCACTGCACTTTGTTCCCGTTAAGTATAATTAGTTCACCGGCAGCGAGAGCGCGGTCTCATCAGTGCCTCTCTCTCGCGCGCGCACCTCTGTGCGCTCTGCAGCGCGCGCACATTCTTTTATACTCCGATGAGAATGACGCGCCTCCGCGCGCTGCTGAGGCACGCGTCGCTTTATGTCAGATACATACGGTAAGCAATGAAACCTAGTTTTCACGTGTTATATTTCATCATAGGAATTTGCACAGTAAAGTTTTTAAGTCATACGAATATAGCTCATTGACTTAAATTTGATTTTGTAGCCTACAGAAATATTGTTTTGGACGAATACATAATAGCCTGGAAGACTTTTAATATATGTGCCTATACTTTTTGCGTGCAGATATATAATGTCCTATAGTAATTTGGCTTCTCTAAACGCAACTACAGTGTGTGTGTGTGTGTGTGTGTGTGTGTGTGTGTGTGTGTGTGTGTGTGTGTGTGTGTGATATTTTATTTTTATACTTGGCATATGTTAATCTATCTATCTATCTATCTATCTATCTATCTATCTATCTATCTATCTATCTATCTATCTATCTATCTGTCTGTCTATCTATCTGTCTGTATTTCTATCTATCTATCTATCTATCAACAGGTCACACATAAGCTTTTTCACATTCACAGACTTTTAATTACAACCCAGAGTTCTTGAAAATAACCCAGAAATTCCCATAATGAAAGTGTGTGATAACTTATTGATTTCAGATTGGAGTCTTTCGTCTTTGTTGGGTTAATTTTGAAGATTACTGAGCCAATAATTGCATCGTTTTGCCTTGAGGAGCGAAGATAAATTTATTTGTGCATCAAACCAACAGATTTAATCAAGTAAAATGCAGTTCTTTGACAGACTTTTTAAAGACTTTAAAAACTTACTGGAGACAAACTGGAGGCCATGGGCCCAAGGGAGATGTGAAAGTGAAGAGGCACGACACAGTCCTGTGGATGAAAGATGCAAGTTTATCTCTCTTCATGATTGAAATCTAGAACAATAGTTTGGTCTTTATCAAAACCTGCTGAACCCTCCAGTCAATTACATTTGAGCCAAGACTATCTTGACCACAATAGAAAGATTATGCATTATGGTCTATCTATCTTTTGCATTTTCCCCCAAGTTGTCTTATCTGAAAGTGACTTGAAATACCTCCCACACTGTTTTCTCATTCCTGGGCACTGGTGATTCAGTTCATAAAATGGCAAAGAAAAAAATGAAGTTGACATTTATGTATTGATTTATTTGTATGATCTACACAAACTACTGCTTTCATATTTATTCATTTATGCATCTCTCTTAGGGATGCCTAAAAAAAACCTATTTGTCAAGGATGATCATTTTTGTTTTTAGTGCGATGGTTTGTTCACCTGTTCTTCTCATCTGCACTGGCCTCATTCTGTCTCTCGTGACATCCAAATTGTGCTAAAAGGCATTTATGTGTTGACATCAACCCAGAGTGCAAGACAGAGAGTTGTCCATTTCATAAGACGTATTTTAGAACATTTATTGGAAAAAAACAATGCAAACGACGGAGAAAGACATTGAAAGAAACTGAAAGACAATTCAACACAATGTGATTTTACTGAAAAAGCACAATTGTTATCAAAAGCAATTTATGCAAACTAACTTTTACTTCAGCCTTCAGATTAATATACCCATAAAGCAAAACTGTCTTCAAATGGAAGAAAAACACAAAGGCACTCCGTTAGGACAAACTTGCTGAAGCAAGGATTCAAATTGTAAAATTAATTAATTTGAAAGAACTGATTTTGTATTATTATTCACCAGCTGTAATAAATTGGCAGAGCAGATTATGGTTCAAATTTGTAGTGATAGCTAGGCTATAATATATACAGTGGAGTCCAAAAGTCTGATGTCACATCTGGGATTTGTATTAGGCTATTATTAATATTTCATTTCCTTTAATTTGTAAATAATAATAAAAAAGTAAAATAAATATGTTAATTCGTTTGTACAAACGTTGAAGTTAGAAATTTAGAAATTCAAACTTTTTTATTTCACTCAATCAATTTGTTATTACACTATTTGTATACTTTTTTTACACGGCTCTCTGGAATACTCGGAATACTTGACTATGATTGGTCGATTGTGTCATCCAGTTGCCTGATATCAACGCTGTATATCATTCCGCTCATTGCGTGAAGGAAACCGGCGCTACTTTCATGTCTCTCGTATATCCGCGTATATCACACCGTGGGCTCTTGTTTCATACCGTTTCAGTGCGTTCAAGTCCTCCTGGGAAGTTCGTACACACGAGGTTGGAAGTCGTGTTTACGACGTGAGGTGCGTTCTTCATACTGTCTATGGGTGCGTTCAAGTCAGTTTCATCGGAGCAAGATGGCGGTGTACCTTCTTTTAATTAATTACACGAAAATACAGCAAGGTTTGTTAACTCTGCTTATAGAAAATGAAGAAGAAAGAATGCACATCAGGTGTGTTTTTCTTTTTATGTTTTGAATAAACATATGAAGCCAATGTAAACTGTAAACTGTTAGCATTTTTTGTTGTAATTCATTAACGTGCTGCTTATAACAAGATTAATGATGATCATGATAAATAACAGTTTCTAGGACGAGTAAACATTGAAATCAATTAAAATTTACCGTCAACTACAGACGTTGCATCCATTGATTCCGCCATTTCTCACTGACACGCCCCCAACTCGTACAGATCGGGGCTTAAAGAAAATCCCGAGCTCCCCACTGGTATTTACGGCATTGTGGTAGCGTTCAAGTGCATTCAACTCGTAATTACGATCTATACGAGATGACTTGAACGCACAGGCAACTGTCGCCATCTTGCGCCTCAGATATCGATTACAGTGAGAATTAGCTACCTCATGAGCCTGATATTGCAGTATCTATTTCAATATTACAGTAACGTCGCTAGTCTGATTGTTTCGTACGTTGTTAGTGAAACATTTGTTCATAGTGGAAGCAAGATCCTTTAGCCTACAAGCTTTCATAATTTCGTTTCAAACTTTTATGTCGTATCCGGGTAACAAGCGCGATATAATGTAGCCTGCCTACAGTCAACCATTATCGCAAAAAGATACCTCAATTATAGTTAAAAAGTAGGCCTATAGCCTTTTCGTTTTAATAGCCTTTTTTTTTTAAAATGATGCTCTTCTTAAATGTCAAGCTTAAAAAGATAAAAATAAGCACTTCCTTCATTCCAAATGAGCTGATAAAAATTGGACTTGTTATTTTATTCGAAGTTTGATCATATAAATAAGCTTCTGTAGGCCTATCTCTTAAAGATTACTTCAGTATAGAAAGAAGAGGGGGAAAAATAGCTTCCAGCCATCTGTTGGCTGGCTCCCGTCTTCAAAAGCGCTGTTAAAGGAGTTTTGACAAATCCCCGGGTAAATCCCCCTCTGCCCTTCACATATCATCCGCATGAGGACTCCGCCGTGAGCCACGTCGCGGATTCAAGGTCACTGTCGCTACATGCCCAGTGATGGGGTCTCCATGGTGATGCTCGTCGTGCTGGTCAAAACTGTGGTTGTGGAATTCAGAGTCGTAATTGGTGAACTCTGGTCTCCTGTGAAGTCTTCCCAGCAGCGAAGCAATCTCCTCCATACTTTTATCCTCAGAGAAGCGCGGGAGGATTTTGGGGTCCTCTGTTGCTGAGTACGGATGCTCGAGGGTGTGCAGCACGCGGGAAGACTGGAGGTTGCGCAGGGACCGTGACTGAACTGCAAGGGGTTCAAGAAAATGTAAGAAAGATACTTCAGACTTCTTTTTGCCAAAATATGTGCTATCATTCTTTAAAACAAACGCAACTTAATTTGATATTTTCTTATATAATGAAGTTTCTTCAACTGTGGGCACTTTTGGCCCTGTGGACGTTTGTACAATAAATGTACACCCTGACTAGTTTATGTAATTATTCTACTAATGATCTCCAATAGTGTATAGCCTATACTGAGAGATTTCTGTATTTTTTTCCCTATCCTGAAAATTCCCACCACAGTGTCATTTCCACCACATCTCAAATCACTCAAATCAAATTGCAGAATCATTTGTCTGGCTAAGGCTAATTTCATAGCTAGTATTTCATGTATCATAAATAAACAGGAAAAATTTTGTTTTCACACTTTTTGCATTATTTGGAAATTATGCACCATAAAAAAAAACATTTGTGTATTTACCTTATTGGATGTAAAATTGTTTGGGCTTGGGGAAATTATGCCTTTAGTTTATAAAAAAAAATTGATAGAAAACGCTAATATACAATAAATATAAAAATTATTTCACTATTTATTTAGATTTTCATAGTTTCCATGGAATTCATATTTCTATAATGGATTTTCATATTTTGGATCTTGAACAAGTGTAAAACAATAACATAAAGGGCATTTGAAAAGAAGCAAAAACGATTTACAAAAGCACAATTGCATTTTCCAAGTTTTGATGTTAAAATGTTGAAATCTGTTTTTAATAAGCCTTTAGGACATGAAAGTGCCTGAAACGCCCATGTTAAGCCATTCATACACTTTTTATCAAATACATACATACTGTATAGTCAATCCCTCAGAATCAAACTTTACTTTCTGTAACTGGTCAATGCCAGTTATTTTAAAGGATTAGTTCACCTCAAAATGAAAATTTCCTGATAATTTACTCACCCAAATGCCATCCAAGATGTTCATGTCTTTCTTTCTTCGGTGGAAAAGAAATTAAGTTTTTTGAGGAAAACATTTCAGGATTTTTCTCCACACAATGGACTTCAATTGCAACCAACATGTTGAAGTGCAAATCAATGCAGTTTCAAAGGGCTTTGAAGTGCTTCAAACGGCTCTTCACGATCCCAGCTGAGGAATAGGGTCTTATCTAGCGAAACGATCGTTCATTTTCTGAAAATAACAAAACAATTATATACTTTTTAACCACAATTGTTCGTTTTGTGCTGGTCTGCGACGCGCCAGGGATTACGTCATCACGTTGGAAACGTCACACGTCACGTCATCTATCTAAGGGTGTATTCACACCTGCCTTGTTTGGTTCGATTGAATCGAACTCTAGTTCGTTTCCCCCCTTGGTGTGGATCTTTTGGGCAGGTGTGAATACAGCAATCGAACTCGGGTGCGGACCAAACAACCGAACCGAGACCCAGCTGAAGAGGTGGTCTCGGTACGGTTCCAAACGAACTCTGGTACGGTTCGTTTACGGTGTGAACATGAACCGACCCAATTGCAAGAAAGCACTGCGCCTTTGAGTTAAAAGGCTTCCGTAGTCGGAGATTTTTGCATAATGGTTTGTGTTATTGTTGTTTATGTGCGAAAGAGAATTCCATTCCGGCGCGCTGTCTGGCCACACGATACTGTTGCGCGTCTTTCTGCGCGCCGTGTGTGTGCATCATTGGAATGGAATGAATGAATGAGTGTGTGCATCAGGACATTCACATACAGCGCGTTCTCTTTAGTCTAATCGCGCATAGATGCAAAAAAAAGCTTTTGCAGTTCATATAATGTAACGATAGTTACAATACAAGGATGATGCTGCGTTAAACTGGACAAACTTAAATCGCAAGCGTTAACATTGACAGCACTTGTTAGCAGTAAATACAATAAGAATCTCATTATTTGAATGTGTGAACATAGCCCCTCTCTATGAATGAAAACTTTATACCTTATTCGTCTTCTGCGCAGTTTCTTCATATTGCGTTTGTACAGAATAACACAAAATTAGTCAAATAAGAAATATTGCAGTACGAAATATCTCCATGCTGAGCCTTTTTTGCACTTCCTGATTTCCCTACTTGAGAATCCTTGTCCAATGAATGGACGACCTTAGCACACGTGTGGTTTTGTTTACAAATTTTGGTTCACTTGCAAAATAAGCAGTGTGAAAGCGAACCGTACAAAAAAAAAAAAAAAAAAAAAAAAAATTTGGTCCGGACCAAAGCAAGTGAACTATCGGACTTTCCTGGTGTGAATACACCCTAAGTTATTTGTCTGTGAACTCCGGTTCAAAAAGGCAGGGAAGGGCGAAAAATTCCATCTAATTTTCTCCCGTTTTCTCCTCCAACTTCAAAATCGTCTGACATCTTTGTTTTAATTTATTATTATTATTATATATATATATATAAAAAAAAAAAATTGTGACGTTTCCGACATGATGACGTAATCCCTGGCGCGTCGCCGACCAGCACAAGATGAACAATTGTGGTTAAAAAGTATATAAATGTTTTTT
This sequence comes from Rhinichthys klamathensis goyatoka, assembly GCF_029890125.1. NCBI lineage: Eukaryota > Metazoa > Chordata > Actinopteri > Cypriniformes > Leuciscidae > Rhinichthys > Rhinichthys klamathensis. The sequence continues at coordinate 950,273 of NW_026606664.1, read as the reverse complement.
TTAGGTTTATTTTTAATGACCGATCATTTCGCTAGATAAGACGGCATTGGGGTGAGTAAATTATCAGGAAATTTTCATTTTGAGGTGAACTAATCCTTTAAGTCTGTGGATGAAATAAACAGTCGAGTGAGTCACGCATTGACACATTTTACCCTGTTCTTTTTTCCTGAACTTCAGCCACCCACTTCAAAAGAGCTGTGGAGGGCAGGACGCTAATCGAACAAGGCGGTGATCAAGTGCGGCAAACTTTAAACCATGACCTACGCTTAGCCTGCAAAATTAGAATTGATTCCCTTCAGAAACACTGACAGCAGGTTTGATGAGGACAAATTACAACTTTTCTTCAACGCCGTTGATTCAATGTGTGGGAAACATGACAAAGCCATTTGCCATTCTTCTAGTCTTCGTCACCTCCCTCAGTCCTTCCAATAACTGTCATAAGGCTTCACCCAAAGCCTAATGGCGTGTCAAACAAATTATACATTACACGGATTCAAGAACCCCTTGTTCTTCAAGCATAACATTTTCCTCTCAAGTTAGCAGTCGCAGGATATAAGGTTGTAATGGGGTTTTCCCCTCAAGGACCAGATGGAGGAGATATTTCGGCCAGAAAACTCACCTCTCAATGGGCTGAAGTCTCCATGCTGGCTGACTTTGGTATCAGAGAAGGGCTTCAGACTGGGCAGCAGAATCAAGGTGAATGACAGAAGCAGCACCTGAGGGACAGAGGCAGATGGAAAGCTTAAACATAGCGGCACGGAAGGCCATTAGTGAAGCACAACTTTGATGTAACATCCATTTTTGAGGTATGTTCTCAAGTAGCTTTAGATTGGAGTTCCTTGTTCTGTTATTACTTGCTTCCTTCATGTTGGGGAACACCGATGATTGCTTTAAGAGCATTTGCTAGTCAATGTCTTGTGCAGAAAGGCAATGAAATATATGATATTGTGAAACATCAGTTTTTTACATTTACAAAATTGAAGTCAACCAGAAATGGCATTTTTTAAACTAACGTTACTATAGCAAAGCTGAATTTTCAGCAGCCATTACTTCAGTCTTCAATTTCACATGATCCTTCAGAAAACTGTTGTGCTGCATGCTTAATATTTTGTGGAAACATTTTTCAGTATTGTTTGATGAATAAAGTTCAAAAGAACAGCATTTATTTGAAATAGAACTGAAGAAAATTTAGCAGCCAAAAATATTTTTTACCATCCATTAAACTGTTTTTGCAAAAACAGGCAGATCATGTAACACAAAACTTTTAGATACCAATGAAAATTCACAATTTTCAGGTACAGAAATGGAATAAAGTAGGCTAATCAAATGAGAAATACCACTACATAGTCACTGTATAAATGAAACATAGATTAATCCTTATTAAAGTTACAAAAGTTATTCAGTCAAGAGCAGTGAGTGTTTTTTAACTTTAAAAACGCAGACAGCAGTAGGTATATTAGGCTCCTGTCACTTTAAGACCGAATGCAATATACCGATGCATTCTGTACACGTGTGTTCATTTTAGGCCCTGTATGTATATATATCATAATGAAACAAGATGAATAAGAAAACAATGTGGGAGAGACTTCATTTTATCTTTTTTTAATAATAAAAAAGTGTGATTATGTTATTATCTTGACAGAAATAGTTTGTAATAGTAAGAAATAAACCCTTTTTTTTATCTTATTTCTGCAGTGTTCAGCTTGTATTTGTATTGCATATTTCTAGGGAATTTTCCTTGGTGCTACTGCTTTTGGATTGCTTAAATAAAGATTGTCAGAATAAAATTTACTGATAAATAATTCAAAATAGGACCAAGAATGTGTTGATGTAAAAGATTTTGTGGTTAATACACGCTGACATGTGCTGAAAGAAAACGCCGGCAAGTGCCAGAGAAAATACCATCTGTTATGTATGTGTCTAGTGTGTGTTTTTAAAAGCCCAAAGCATGATTACTGTATGCCTGTATCTTTCATGTGCTAATATTGCTTTTTTTTTAACCCTCACCAGAATGCAGGTCCCAGTCTGGGCCGGTTTGTTGGATCCGTTCATGATCATCGCTTGGAGCCGACGCAGTTGTTCCATCAGGGAGCTAGAGATGGAGAGAGCGGGGGAAAAAGTTCAATTTCAGGGGCCTGTATGGAGTTGTGAAGATTACCAAATAAATGATTCTCTCACATGTTGCATTTCTCCAACTGGAAGACTTTCCTCTGCAGCTCCTGGTTGTGTGCACTGCATGCCGCCATCCTACGGAAACAAAAGAACCATGTCAAAGGATACAGGTTGTAATCAAATCAGCTCTCAAGCCAACTGTCAGACGCAACTGTAAACCTCCACCTGGTATAATGCCAGGGGGTTGTGTTCAGTAGCTGCGAATTCCATTATGTATTTTCCCTCTGTGATTCAATGCACGTAGCATCCGCTTTTGCTTCATTTGTTTCGAGTACAACAGTCAATACCTGCTCTCCAGGCCGTCTATGTATTCTTTCTTCTTCTTCCTGCTCTCTTGGGCCGACTGCTTGTTGCGGATCTTCCGGCGGATTTTCTTCAGAATCCTTTCCTCGTACTTGATCACGGGAGGGAAGCAGAAACATTGAGCTACAAAGACAAACAACTGTGCTCTACAATTATGGTGTCATTTCCAACTGGAGGTACCTTGGTAAGCGGGAACTGATTTGGCAGAGTCAATCCTTCCTTGGCAAGGAGTCGTTTCTCATCCTCTGTGAGAACCAGCTCCTGGTAGGACTGCGGGGACACCTTTGTGGTCTGCAATATCAATCGGACATGAAAGTAACAAATCCAATCAATGTTTCTATGTGCCTGGATGGTCAGATACCTATTGAGTTCAGCTTTTATCTTCTCTAAAGTTCACCTTTTCCCTATTCTGCCTTGTGTATTTTACCTAGCTTCACGCCTGAGTGCAAACTCACAGGCTCTGGTGTGCCAGATAGCAGCAGGTCCTTGACAGTTAGGGGGAATCCAGTGGTCGGTTGTGCCTGTGGAGTTTCAGACGCCCGCTGTATCCCTCCTGATTTGTCTGGGAAGAAGCCAGTCTCCCAGCCATCTGCGGCAACAGATAATATTATTTATCCTTCTTTGTGTGGTTATGGGGAGATTCACAAAGCTCAGAAATAGGGGCTTATCTTCAGAAATTTTACCAAACCAACGCACAATGCTGTGAATTAATAAGTGGGAGGCTAATCATCTGCGTTTACAGTGTAAATCTATTGCTAGTCACCAGGAAGGTTCGCTTCACGAATACTTGATACTCACTGAATTCATTTGGGAAGTTTGTGTCGAGATTGTGTTGCGTCTGAGATATGACGATGCAAGGCTCCACGGGGGGGCTTGCGGTTGGCGCCGGACTGTCGATGTGATCCGAATGAGGGTCTTCGCTGATTCCGCTGTCGCTAGGAGAGGGCGACCAAACTGGAGACCCCGAAACAGAGTCGCACCCATCTAAAAGTGTGTTGAAGAAGTCCTCGTTTCCCTGGGCAGGCATCATCATCTGGCAATCGAAAATACAGGATGATGAAGGTGTGATATTAAATTCTTTCTTCGGCAGAACACAAAAGAAGAACTAATTGTGTCCATACAAAGAAAGTAAATGGTGTCCAAATGGACAAAAATGGCTCTTTAAAATATCTTCAGTGTGTTCCCGCATAATGAAATTAAGTCAAACAGATTTGGAATGACATGAGTAAATGATGACAATTAACAATTTTGCGTGAATTATCCCTTTAATATGCCATGTCAAAATCCGAAAAACTGAAGCCGGACTTTCTTGACTTCGACTTACATGAGGATCTTGAACTGGCCAAAGCTGATGGTTTTGTTGTCCCGTATTCTCATGGCGTAGGATACCATCATTTTTATCGAAGAGCAAATCGAGCAGTTCTAACCCCTCACCGCCCTATGACACAATGAATATAATTGCTGTTTAATTCATCTGTTGTCAGTGGGATTCAATGGAAATGGAAAATAGAAAATGGATGAAAGCACCAAAAACAGTTAAAAGCAACCAAATGTTGAAACGAGAAGACGGGACAGATAACTTTTCAATTTTTTTGAACTTTGCTCTGTATGAGATATTGCACATGCAGGTTAGATAACGTAGACTGCGTTTAATACTAATTTCTCTTTGCTAGCATGTGAAACTAATAAAACTTCAAAACATAAGGACTTACCTGGTCTGAATAGTGCTCCATTACTGTCCAGGGGTAACGCAGTCTAAATGGGACAAAACCAAAACATCTGCCAATAGGTTGTCCTGACTCTGTCTGTGTCCCTCTGCTCACCCAGGACAAAGTTCGAACTCCAACGCAACAATCAGGTCATCATCCTCAGAGCTGTGTTTGATTGGCTGTTTGTAGGGATGTAAGATAAAAAAGAATGTGGGAATTCTTATATTTCAACCAAACATTGCCACTTCTGTGGTAATTTGTATCAAGTAAAAATCTGTAGCATTCAAATAATTGACTCCAGTAAAAAGGACTGCACCTAGTTGCATTAAAAGGGCAACCTCAACATTTTTATTTTTATATTTTACATACACTGCCAGAAGAAGGTACAGTTTTTGCAAACAAAGATTTCCTGACAGTGTACCATACTTACCTTTCTTATCCCTGGAATGCTTCAATGTACTTTCAAGTAAAGACTTCAGACATTTGTTATGGGAAAACACCTAATCCATATAGTTCAAAGGTTATTTTTTCCTTTCTGTCTGAGGTAATGTGACCTTTTACACAGTTGTGATAATCCAGAAAGACAATATACACAATAAACATTATATATTTTATTTGATATATTAAGCATATTATTATGATAATTAGTTTTAGAATGTAATAATTATTTTATTTATTTATTGTTTTTAAATGGTAAAGATCTGTTAATATCCTATTCTTAACATCTGAGCTGTTTAGAGTTATGAATATATACATTATTTTTAAATTTTATAAATAATAAACAATTTTTATTATCAATTATAATTTTATTCTTAAATATACCGTAATACTTCTGATTTCACCAGACGGTTTTATTATTAAATCATTTTAATTATTATCAATTATCATTTTATTAATAATTATACTACTGTCAGGGCTCACAGAAGGAACAGACTGGATGGTAAGTTTATAAAGTTTATTTGTGCAGATGGATACTCAGTCGGAGATAACAGGTAAGGATCAAATGACTTTGAAACATTAAACAGGCTTAGCTGAATGGATAATGTCCTTTTCTCTCTTGCAGATGGGTAGGATGCAGTCACACCAAAGATGGATGTATTCAGAAGGATCGGGAAGCTGGTAAGTAGCAGGTTGGTTGAAGGAGAGTCTATGAGTCATGTATCGACGAGACCAGACAAGTGACTGCAGTGAAGGTGAGTGCTTTATAGTGCATGTGGGTAATGGGGCACAGGTGACGGTGATTAGTAATCAGGTGATTGTGAACGGGGGAGTGTCCGACTGGGTGATTGGGAATGAGTGGGCGGCGATCGTAACGTGGATGGAATCCTGACAGTACGGAGGCTGAAGAGTGGAGGCTGGTATCCAAGGACACACTGGAAGGGGCTGAGCCCGGTGGAGTTCTGCCGCAGGGAGTTTTGAGCGTACACCGCCCAGGGGAGGAAACGGTTCCAGCTGTCTTGGTACTGGTGGCAGTATGTCCGCAGCTAACGACCGATCTCCTGGATCTTACGCTCAGTCTGGCCATTAGTCTGCGGATGGTAACCGGAAGAAAGGCTGATGGTGACCCCGAGAAGTCTGAAGAAGGCTTGCCACACACGTGAGATGAACTGTAGACTCACGTGTGTGGCAAGGTCCAATGAATCGTGACCTTGCCACACACGTGGCACACACGGTCTGAGACGATATCTTCAGGGAGACCGAAGTTCCGGAAGACATGGTGGAATAGAGCTTCCGCTGCTTCCAATGCAGTAGGTAGTCCAGGTAGGGGGATCAGCTTACATCCTTTAGAGAATCGATCCACTACCACGAAAACACAGGTGAAGCCTTCAGAATTGGGTAGGTCGGTCATGAAATCAATCCCGATGTGTGACCATGGTCGTCTGGGAATCGGCAACGGCACCAGTTTACCTTCCGGAAGTCTCCTCGGTGTGTTGCTAATGGCACAGACTGAGCACCCGCGGACAAACCTGGAGACATCTCTGGCGATGGATGGCCACCAGTACTGTTGACTGAGGAGCGAGAGGGTACGCTTGCTACCCGGATGCCCAGAGCCCGGAACTGAGTGAGCGGAGTCCAGAAGGGGCGTCCGAAGATGAGTTGGCACGAAGATACACCCTTCTGGACCTCCCGGCGGAGCGGGTTGGCGAGCAATTTCCTGGTTGATCTGCTGGTCAATCTCCCAGACGATGGGACTGAGGATTACGGCTGGAGGGAGGATAGGTTCCGAACGAACATCTTCTTAGGAGGGATGATGGAGTCGAGACAAGGCGTCCGCCTTACAATTCTTGCTGCCAGGACGATAGGATACTGTGAAGTTGAAGCGAGTGAAAAACAGAGCCCAGCGGGCCTGTCGGGGATTCAGTCTCTTAGCTTCTCGGAGTTATTCCAAATTTTGGTGATCAGTGATTACAGTGAATTGGTGATTCGCTCCCTCCAGCCAGTGTCTCCACTCCTCGAGGGCCAGTTTGATGGCCAACAGTTCCCGGTTGCTAATGTCATAATTCCGCTCCACCGGGGACAGCTTCCTGGAGAAGGCGCATGGAAGGAGTTTGGATGGCTCACCCTGCCGCTGAGATAATACTGCTCCCACTCCTGTGGAAGATGCGTCCACTTCGACCACAAACGGGAGGTCCGGATTGGGATGGCTGAGAATGGGAGCAGTAGTGAAGGTCTGCTTCAGCCGCTGGAAGGCCTGGACAGCATCTGAGGACAAGGACAGAGACTTGGGCCGGCCTTTGAGAGCAGAGGTGAGAGGAGCACTGATCAGACTGTAGTTACGGATAAATCTTCGATAGAAGTTTGCGAAACCAAGGAAGCGTTGGAGTTCTTTTATGGAGTTGGGTTGTGGCCAGTTCTGGATGGATTCCACCTTCCTCTGGTCCATTTGTACCCCGCGTTGGGAGATCACGTACTCCAGGAAGTGGACGGTGGAGGTGTGGAACTCGCATTTCTCCAACTTCAAATACAACTGATGTTCTCTTAACTTTTCCAGAACTTGAATGACATGCTGATGATGTTCAGGCAAGGATGAAGAGTAGATGAGTATGTCATCAATATAGACTACCACAAAGCGATTGAGGAAATCTCGGAGGACTTCATTCATGTATCCCTGAAAGATGGCAGGAGCGTTGGCCAATCCAAAGGGCATAACTTGATATTTGTAGTGGCCTATAGGGGTCAAAAAGGCGGTCTTCCACTCATCACCTAGCCGAATACGGATCAGGTTATATGCACTTCTTAAGTCAAACTTTGAGAAGATGCGAGTTCCACGTAGCTGTTCCAGAGCGGCAGGGACCAGAGGAAGGGGATAACTGAATTTGACGGTTCGGGAATTGAGGTGACGATAGTCGATGCACGGCCGCAAGCCTCCGTCCTTCTTGGGCACGAAGAAGAAACTCGAAGCGGCAGGGGAGGTTGATGGTCGAATAAACTGTTGGTTGAGTGCTTCTTCCACATACTCCTCCATGGCCTTCTGTTCCGGGATGGACAGAGGGTAAATACGACCTTTGCGAAGGGTAGCAAGTCGATTGCGCAGTCCCATGGCCGGTGTGGTGGTAATTTGGTTGCCAGTTGCTTGCTGAAGACATCCTGGAACGCCCGGTACTCCACTGGGATCTCGCACTGGCTCTGGACCTCGGGGCTTTCCACTGATGTAGAGCAGACTGGAATCTCTGATTCGCCCGTTACTGGCGTGGACTGAAAAGATGGGCTTTTCTGAACGGAACCGAGACAGGAATGATGACAGTTCTCACCCCACTGGAGGACTTCACCGGTTGCCCAGCGGAGTACTGGCTGGTGTTGGATTAGCCACGGGTGTCCCAGGATGATGTCTGCGGTGGACTCCTCTAGCACCATAAATGAGATCTCCTCCAAGTGTAAGCATCCGATTCGAAGAATGAGAGTGGGTGTGAAGTGGCGAATACGACCTCTTCCTAATGGCTTGCCTTGTATGGTATGGATGTGCAGGTCTTGGGATAAGCGCCGTTGACGGATATTCAGCTTTTGAAAGAAGAGGCTGGAGATGAAGTTCCCCGCGGAACCAGAGTCAACAAAGGCTTGCGCTGGGAGACAGACACAGGGGGTCAGAATATGCACACTGGTACGTGTCAAACGTTCTACCCTCGGATCAAGTTGGATGGCACTTACGGCTTGACGCGGTGGACGCACTGGGCAGGAACTGATGAGGTGCTTCTCGGAGGCGCAAGAGAGGCAGAGAGAATGTTGTACTCGGCGCTGTCTCTCTGCGGCGGACAGATGGGTGGAGTCCACTTCCATTGGTATGGGTGCTGGAGGAGTGACGGACGGAGCTGGAGGCGGAGAACTGACAGTAGGTTCGCTCAGGGTGCAGGCAGTGAGACGCTGAGAAATCCTAAGCGTTAGTTGGATCAGGTTTTCCAGACCCGTGCTGTCGTCATATACAACCAGCTGATGGCGCATCCTCGAGTTTAACCCATGACGGAAGGCGGAGATCAAAGCACTCTCATTCCAGCCGCAGGAAGCGGCGAGAGTGCGAAACTGCAGAGCATATGCGCTTACAGATGAATTACCTTGACAAAGATTGAACAGCTGGTCATGAATGGACAACTCGGACACGGCTTGCTCAAATACCTCTCTGAAGTGCTGTTTGAAGGCCTTAAAAGACTTTATCACAGGTGAATTATAATCCCACAATGACCTAGCCCACCGAAGCACTGGACCGGACAGCAATGAAATCAGAAAGGCCACACGGGCTTCGTCAGTGCGGAACTGATGCTCATTCATAGTGATGTATAGCGATACTTGCAATAGAAACCCACTGCAGTTCTCCGCCTCTCCAGAGAATGTCGCTGGCCGGGCCATGGGACTCCCGGAGGCAGTGAACGAAGCAGCAGGTGATTGCGGAAGTGATGGTGGTGGATTGATCGCTGCATCTGCTGGTGGTTGACGGAGAGGAAGATCCTCCTCAGGCTCCGGCTGATTCTGCATCATATTGGGTCTGGTCTTCTGTCAGGGCTCACAGAAGGAACAGACTGGATGGTAAGTTTATAAAGTTTATTTGTGCAGATGGATACTCAGTCGGAGATAACAGGTAAGGATCAAATGACTTTGAAACATTAAACAGGCTTAGCTGAATGGATAATGTCCTTTTCTCTCTTGCAGATGGGTAGGATGCAGTCACACCGACGATGGATGGATTCAGAAGGATCGGGAAGCTGGTAAGTAGCAGGTTGGTTGAAAGAGAGTCTGTGAGTCATGTATCGACGAGACCAGACAAGTGACTGCAGTGAAGGTGAGTGCTTTATAGTGCATGTGGGTAATGGGGCACAGGTGACGGTGATTAGTAATCAGGTGATTGTGAACGGGGGAGTGGAGTGTCCGACTGGGTGATTGGGAATTAGTGGGCGGCGATGGCGATCGTGACGTGGATGGAATCCTGACAACTACTTCTCTGATTCTCCAGGCTGTTTTATTATTATTGAATCGTTTAAAATATCAATTATAAATGTATTATTAAATTTACTACTTCTCTGACTTCACCAGACTTTTATTATTATTAAATCATTTTAATTACCAATTATAATTTTATTAAGAATTATACTACTTCTCTGACTTCACTACTGTTTTGATTGATTGATTGAAATGGTAAAAATCTGTCTATATACTGTTCTTGAGCTATTGTGTGTCTTGCATTTATATAAAAAAATATTATTGTTATTATTAGCTCCATTTAACTCATATTAATGTTATTATTTAAATATAATTGTATCATTATACTGCTTGTACGTCTTTATTTCTGAAAGGTAAGTCACACAGGAAAAAAATATCATCTCATCTTGGCACACTGTGTCTTCTTATAAAGCAAGTACATCTCATTCTCCATCTACTCCAATCCGAAGGCCTTTTCATCACTTGCCACATAAAACTTTCAAGCTGAACAGGCCCATCCAACTTTGAAAGCTATCGTGATTTACGGGGAGTCATCTATTTTGTAGGCTGTAGCATCAAAAAATCATTTGTCATTCTCAGAGGAGATCTATCGTGTATCAAACGGACTTTGTTGAAATTTACCCAAACCATTTCTTTGCTTACTGTTCGTAAGCAAGTACAGATGCAGTCATCAATTAAGGCACAATGTCATTTGTATGCAGGAAACTTTAAACAGGGATCAATTGCACCATTGGATTCAGGTATGTGTGCTTACCACCAGCGTCAGGCACATGATTCAAAGCATCAGCTCCCTTTTTAAGAAGCGCTCACGTACCTCTCCACAAGAGACATAATTACAGCGGAACTCCGATATGGAGTTTCAATTTCAGGGAATGTTTGAAGGAAAACTCAAGGACAGAAAGTTCTCCTGGATGTTTTCCCCCTCTCCTTCTTCATCAATGTATTTTTCTTATAAAAGCATTGTTTACTAAGACTAAAGCCCTTTTGAGACATCATAGTTAGGCAAAAATCAATGGCAAGCTAAGAGGCTTTGAATATGCTGTGCAGATTTTCCTTTCCATTTCAATTAAGCCCTAATGACTCAGACAAGGACATTTGCTGCTTTACAAGAATAGCGGTACAACCCGTCACTGACAAAGAGATCACAGCAACAGCGAACCACAACCATCCAATCAATTCCTGATGGACTAAATCAAGTCTTGCCCTCCATTTTTTCTTGTTCGAGACGTCGTTTCACTTGGATACCCGTATAGGGAAAAAATACTGATGCATCTGAAAACTTAGGCACTGACTTGTTGCCTCGCTGCCCTATCAGTCCATGACTTTGTTGGCAGGGTTTGCGCACGAAGGTACCTCACGAAACCTCAGCGTAACGGTTTAATGAACGATATGTTACTACAATACTATTTTCTCTCTAGAAATTAAATCAAAAGTGGAAAAAGTTGGCCAAAAACATACATTTACACACAAACTGAACACCAACCCCTACTTTCATATGCCATCTTTATTTTTTTTAGCTTAAGGAAAAACCTTGTCGTTGAGCCCTGATATATTAAAGGCACAGTTAAAATGGTAACATTATCACAGAATGAAACACAAAGGATTTTGGGATATCAAAGGCAGCGAAGAATTCATTTAGCTGCCTTCAAAATTAATCAGAAGAAGCAGAGCCGGATTATCCATAAGGGCACTTGGGCCAGTGCCCAGGGGCACCAACCATTCACAACCACTAGGGGGGCACCACATGAGTCAAGCTTTAAAAATATTTTTCGTAAATTGTTATATTATTAACTTGAAATTTAACAATAATAATAACAATAATGATTTAATAATAAATTATAAATAAATAAAGATTACATGACCACTATCACTCCCCCCTCCCCAATCTGTCAGAGTTGCGTTGGTCCACAACAAATACGTGCAAATGTGTCATTTTTTTAACGGCTACAAAAAAATGAATTAAAATCAAAACTGGACAGACGTCAATTGAGTGGTTTTGCAAAAAGAAAGTTAAAGAAAGACAAGGACGCTAGACGTAGCTACAATTCACAATGTTCCAGGTATCGAAAGATTTTTTGTGAGAACATCACGGGAATTGCGATCACTAGCAGCGCTGAGTCTGACGAAGCCGGAGCTAACTGTGGAGACGGTAACAAAGAAATGGACTTTGGGGATGTAGTTGACACCTTTGCTTGCGCAAAATCAAGGAAGGAGCAGTTCTGCTAAACTTAATACATGAAAACGTTTTACCAGATTTAGTGCTTCACTTATTGTCTCTTATTTGTTCCTCACTAAAAAATGTTTTTTTTTTCACTAAATGTTCGATTTTATACAATTATTGTGCACTTGTGATTTTTCTAGACTAAATTTTACTGCTGAGTTACCCACTAATCTAGTTTATATAATAGAATTTTTGTCATAGGTTATTATCATATTTTTTTTTATTTGTTGTTTTTCTTTATAATGAAGTTGTCTGTATTAAGTAGATTGTGTTTAACAGAAAATAGTGATTATCAGTTCAACACACAGAGTTATAGAAATTCTACTTGATTTTTTTTTTTTTTAACTGCGCTGGTATCGGATCGGTATAATTCAATACTCAGAATTTTTGGTATCGGATTGGATCGGTTCAGAAGAAATGGTATCGGGACATCCCTAATATTTTCTGGTATATTTAAGTTACCCAGGAGCTCTGTTGACATAGGCTTTGCTAACGTTAGTTACAGCTTGATGAATTGAGTTGAACACAGCAGGAGAGAACGCAACATTAGCCAGCTAGCTAAAGCTCTGGTGGGAAATTATTAGCTAACGCTACGGAGGCCATAATATTTTTGACTCATGGCTGAAGTTAAGTTTCTCCAACTCTCCCCAGGTTGGCAAAAAAAATGCATCTCAAAATGCATCAGATTGATGCTATAAAATAGGGAATATTTTAAAAAAAATCTTCCGGGGGGGCATGCCCCCGGACCCCCCTAGAGGGGTAATATCCTTCTCACCTTTTTCACCCCTGACCCCTTTTCATGCCTGTAGAGGTAAGAAACCTGATAGATTTATTATTATTTTTGGGCAAACGTGAATTGACGCTGTCAATTAATTTATGTACATTTTTAATTGACACATTTGAATATAGGGGGCCTTTTGAGGTATAGTGCCCAGGGGCACCACACTGTCTTAACACGGCCCTGAGAAGAAGGTAGCGTATCTCAAAAGTATCGCAATTTCCGTTTCATGACAGAATTAAAAACACGACGGGCAAAAAGATAGCCACATGAATCATGCTTAATCAAAGTTCATCACAAGTACAGTTGTAATCAAAATTATTCAATCCCATTGCAAATCAGGTTTATTGGCAAAATGTACAGACTCTCAGCTGTTTGCAATGAACACATTTTTAAAAAAGTAATTGAAATAGCTCAACACAACAAATGTTTCAAGTGGTTTCCCCAAATTCAACTGAAAAAGCAACTTTCAATTATTTCTGCAGTCTCAAAACAGCACAAATCTGCAAAACAGGTGATGTCTCAAGCACACCTGACACAACTAATCAAGGGTTTCATTAGTTGCACTAGGTGTGCTTGAGCTAGAACACATGAAATATCTGAACTGGCTAGGTTTGATATCATCACCCTTCACAAATGCAATGGGGGTTGAATAATTTTGATTACAGCGGCTGCATTTCCACAAATACTATAAATAGAAGGTGCACACTGTCATATACACAAACACCATTATGGTAACACACATGACACAATAAACATTCATTTAACAACAGGATGTACAGGATGTAATAAAAAATCCTGGTGTACATAATTGTAAGAAAACATTATGTGGACGTCAAAGATCTCAAAAGGTTTTTACAGCATAGCAGTGGAAAAGTACACGAAGCACCTTGGGTTGACCGGTGTCAGAATGAACCCAGAACATCCAAATCCTTAACCTTTTATCCTGTTACAGTTACCACTCTTAAAGGAGAACTCCGGCGCAAAATGAACCTTTGGTCTAATAAAACATTGGTACCTAGTCAACCGTTCTCTGAGATTTGTTTTCATGATAATCGAATGTAAAGAGTTTTATCTCTAAAAACTGTTTAGCATATAACGCTAGTAATGGCGGCATATAATAAGTAAAAAGAAATCGCTAGTTTATACCACTAACAAGGCTCAAAATAGCCCCACACGAACACAGTAACATAATGAGGGTCCCTACATGCAAAACGATGGCTCCTGTCTGTATACACGAAGTGGACTGTCTTTATCTTTATCTTCTTATTAAACGGTCTGTACACTTACAAAGTTCTCAATGCTTCGTTTTGCATGTAGGGACCCTCATTATGTTACTGTGTTCGTGTGGGGCTATTTTGAGCCTTGTTAGTGGTATAAACTAGCGATTTCTTTTTACTTATTATATGCCGCCATTACTAGCGTTATACGCTAAACAGTTTTTAGAGATAAAATTCTTTACATTCGATTATCATGAAAACAAATCTCAGAGAACGGTTGACTAGGTACCAATGTTTTATTAGACCAAAGGTTCATTTTGCGCCGGAGTTCTCCTTTAATGTAAATGAAGTTGCTCTTGTTGTAACAGCTGTGGTCTGTATGTTAATGAATTTGAGACACCCCATTGTCTGAGATGGTTCTCTGTGTCCCACACCCATTCCCATTCTACAATTGATGATGACCATTTGCTCAGGATGTGATAAACCCAAATGGTGATGAAACAATATAACTTGACTTCCTTCATCTCTACACTGTAAAATCCAACAGTGAAAAGTAACACTTTTTAGTTAACTTTACTTAATCTCTTAACTTAATTGTAAAAATCTGAATGAATGATGTATAACATAACTACATTTCATGCCATTTAATGATGTTTTTTCATTTTGTTGCTGAAACTTTGAATTGGTTTTATATAATCCCTCTATATTTGTGACAATCTTGCAATTAATCATACTTGAGTCACACAGACTTCAACATTCAGCCTGCAAAACACAACAATGGTAACAATTATATTTTATTCAAAGTAAATTATCAAGTACTCTCTACAGTTCTTTTTTAGTTACTAGAACTCTTGTGTAAGTGAACTATAAGCATTTGTCAGTACCTGACACAATTTGGTTATGTTTCATGTTCCTGTTTCATGTCTGTCATGTGATCCCCTGGTCAAGTCTTGTGATCCTGCCATGTGTTCCCTTGTCTGATGTGTCATGTTGTCATTGGGTCATTGTTTCATTGTTCACAGGTGTCCCTTGTCTTGTCATTAGTCTTGTGTGTATTTAAGCCCTCATGCTTGCCATGTGTCTTTGTTAAGTTTTGTTTCACTGTAACCATGGTTGGTAAGGGTCACGTCAATGTTCATGAGTTCATGCCAAGTTTGATCTTGTTTGTAAATAAACTGCACTTGGGTTCTCTCTACAACTTGCCTTCAGTGGAATACTTTACAGTACCACATACTATTCCTATTTCACTTTACTTGTTTTTTTAAGGCAATCGGTTTGCATGATTTTAAGTCCAACTAATTAGATTTGACAGTGATAATTAAGCCATTTTGGGGATGAGCTCATTCTGGAATGGAGTGGAATCTGGGTCGACGCAGACTACAACTTCTTACTCTGATAAGAAAACTTATTTCAATGAAAAACCACTGAATGTGGGCTGTCATATGGAATTCTAGGAATGTCAATTTATGGTTTTTCACTGTAAATTATAAGATGAATTGTTCTTTTTTTACTTCTAAAAACTACAGTTAATAGTATTTTACTGTAAAATTACATGGAATCCCATTATATCTATTGCAGTTTTTCACTGTAAAGGAACTTACAATGCAGTTAACAGGTTTTTACTATAGCATTTGTAGCCTTTTTTGTTTCAATTATGAAAAAAAAAGTCAAAAATGTTCAGGCTTGTGCGCCTTACCAAGTTGCTCTTTTCTGTCACTTTGATTTCATCTCAAGACAGACTGATGGTGTCCTATATTGTTTCACTGTAAAAAAAAAAAAAAAAACAGTGTCAGTTCAAAATGGTTGTATTCAGTACTCAGTTTTAACAAGTTGTTGTCACATGGACGGTAGAGCTCAAATGCATTTGTGTACCAATTTTCTCTCATTTACATTCAATCGGCGTGGGCGCTGTAGCCATCTGGATGTGCCAGCCACTCGAACCTGTACAGAATAGCCCGCAGACAAACAAAAATAGAGCATGAAGTGTTTAGAAATGAAACGTTCTTGCTCTGAAGTGCAAAATCTGTCATAGTTGAGTGCATGCATCAAGCTGCTCTGATGCTCTTGGCTTCAAAGGAAACGCACGACCCGAGCCAAACTGCAATCTGCTGATTCATCGTTCCATATTCATTCCAGCTGTAACATTGTTTATCTAGCAGCTTTTGCGGGTTACAGGACTGACACTGAATGTGAATCTTTCAGACAGGCCCGGTTCTACGTAAGTTTAAAATGTTTACGGGGCAATGATAAATAAGATGACTGAGATGACAAAAAGGAGAAAACTTTCAAAAGTGTCAAGTTCTTAGATTTTTTTTTTTCCTTACGATGGTTGTATGTTTACATCCTTTCCAACTTAACGCCAACTTAATCATTTATTTTAATGTTTTTAAACAGCCTGTTTTTAAAGGTAAAATAAATACCATGACTTTTTAATACATCATAATGTTACGAAGGGTTACCCTGTTTGACAGTAGCCTAGAGACAGTAACCTTTTCATATAGTTCAAAATATCTTAGACAGAGTAAAAAAATGTCATAATAGCGCATATTGGCAAAGTAGATTTCACTGACTTAATCCCATCCAAAACACATAAACACAATAATGCTAATCGAATATGATCTTTCAAATATTTGATTTACATCCCATTTAGAATCACTCACCTACCGAGAATTCCATGCTGTCCCAATTACAACTGCTTGTGAAATTTACAACGCTATCACAGAAAGATGGAACATGACGCTGTATGGCCTACGAGAGCAGGAAGGAGAAGACCTTAAACAACATATGATTGACATCTGTAAGGCATTCATTCAAGACCCCGAAGAGGATCTTCGCTCCCAAATGAACGTAAGCGGATCGGATGGAGAGAAGATGGCAAACCTCGACCAGTGATAACAAGATTTACATCCATGCAGATCAACCAAAGAAAAGGGTATGGAAATGTGCAAAGAATTCGTAATTCCTCAAAACAAAGAAGTTTGGTGAAGACTTAAAGGGATACTCCACTTTTTTTGGAAATAGGCTCATTTTACAACTCCCCCAGAGTTAAACTGTTCAGTTTTACCGTTTTTGAATCCATTCAGCCGATCTCCGTTTCTGGCGGTACCACTTTTAGCATAGCTTAGCATACATCATTGGAGTGGACAAGACCATTAGCATTTCTAAAAAAAAAAATGACCAAAAACCGTAAAACTCAACAGTTTAACTCTGGGGGAGTTGTAAAATGAGCCTATTTCCAAAAAAAGTGGAGTATCCCTTTAACCACAAAATATACAAAGAGATGACAAATCAAACTGTGGCCCCAGATTGAAGAGGCAGGAAAGCAAGGAAAACGCCGCCTTCGTCTGAGCCAAAGCCCTCATTGAGGGTAAAGAAATAAGAATGTAATGATAGCCCTGACGTGATGTTAAAGGGAAGTAAGTGCAGTTGTATTCTAAAATTACATCTAGTGTAATTCTAGTCCATTCTTTTCTTTAAAAAAAATCTATTTTATTTAACTTCATATGGAAAAAACAAGCCTCACTATTTAAATAGAAGTATTTTCATGTAATTAATGAAATCAAGGAGGTCTGAATTTTGTTACCTCTAATACAATTTTCAAGTTGAACTGGATTAAACATTATATTAAGCATAAAGATAAGCTATGGTATATAATTCCAAATCTTAATTTTTGAAGAAGAAGAAAAAACGGTGCGGTATAGACTATAGAGTTCCTTTTAAAATGTGACTTTGAGGTCAACAAACTAAGAATAAATCAATCTTACAACAATTGGCTTAAAAATGGGTTAATGAAAGGAGTAACCACTTTGAGACTATTAATTGGAGATTGATTTGGAATATAGGCCTATAATATCAAATACTATATCAATAATACAGTTAATGAAATATACTTTTAAATTATACTTATAATTTATTAAACAAACCAGTCCTAAATAGATATAAAACTGATCTTTCTGAATATTGTGTATTTTATAAAATGGAAACAATTTTTTTGATGTATGTATGTAAAAAATGTTTGGATTGATGTGGTACATTTGTTTAATATGTTAAGTGCAATGAAAATTAACATAGGCTATAAAGAGATGCTATTTTTATAACGACAAAAAGATATAGACAAGAGTCACATTTTAATGTTAAATCTTTTAATATTTATTGGTAAGTTTTACATACACAAATGTAAATGGTCTGAAAGGAAACATATTATCACAGATTTCAAGGCTGACATAAATATTTATTTATTTTTAAACTTTCAAGACTTAAAGCATTCATCTATGGACATTTACAAAGAATTAAATTCCTCTTTTTTTATTTTGATACACATAGGCCTATAGCTACCCTTTTCTGTCATATTTTTTCTTTCTTCCTCCTCTTAATATGTGAACACAATACCTGATGTTAAAAATGTATTGTTTTATGGTGCTATGGAATTCAGAGCATTACATGAGTGTTTTGTTGTAAAAAAAAAAAGAAAAAAAAGTGTAAAACAGAATGCAAGACTTTGGGGAAATTACAACAGTGAATGTAGGCTACTGATGAGGCGCCACCTTCTGTTCAATGCCCATTTTATTCTGAATAGGCCTCAATATGAAGGAAACAGTTTAAGCAAAACATTTAAATGATTAATTTCTATATAGCCTACATATAGTGAATTTTGAGTGTGTAAAACAAGCAACAATTTTTTGTAGCCATTTCATGAGTAGCTAGCCTATGTCATTTGAGAAATAAATTGTATTTTATCGGCATTGTATACCCTGCCGCTAGATTTAAATATCAGCACGGGTCATTAAAACTCCATTTCGAGCGACCATTAAAAATAAAATCACTTTTCTGTCATCTTTGCCAGGGGGCGATCAACAGATTCTACACCTTTAAATTTGATAAATGCCCCGACGTCATTACGTACACTACGTACGGCGCGCGCTTGATATATATTTATGAACATTGACGTCATCGGTCTCTTCCTGCCTGTGTCCCAACGTGGCTGGCGGTGTAAAAAAACTGGGTTCGCCGTTAAACGAATCCAAAAACATCAGGCAAAATGGTAAGTCGATATATGATAATGTTTAATTAATGCGTTAATAACCTTCTAAAGTTTAACATTTTGTTACGATTTAAGTGCTTGGTGTCACTGAATTTGACTTAAGGATGTAAGGATGCTGTACACATGCTGATAAGTGTTTCAGAAGTGGCTCATTTCATTCAACTCCTGCTTGGTTAAGAAAACTAAATGGACAGTTACTGATGAAAAGAATTGTTAAATGAATTGATAATTTCTAATTCATTGTTAGCTTGTAGAGAAATTGTGAACCAATATCATTAGATCACTTCACTTTTTTCCCACTGTGCTGCTTAGCTTTGTTACCCTGATTTTGTCAGCTTTATTGATTCTTAGATCTGTTTAAATGGTGTCAGCAAAACAGTGAAAACAGACATCGTAGTTTTTGTAATACCTCCTCAAAGTGACACGTTGTTCTGCAGTAATGCCTTGGAGATTAAGTATTTTTTTATTTTACAAGTAAAAGTTTTTCACACAAGATTTCTATTAAATCGGTTAGTTTTAATAGAAATATTTAAATGTACACTTGCATAAGGTGAATAACTGATGATGGTCTTCTGGAATTTCATTCTAAAGATCCCCTCATTGATACCACACTTTTGAGATCACATGGGCTATTAGCCAAGTGTTCAAGTCACTTTAAAAACATCATAAAGGTGCATTTAAACTCACATTTTACTGATACAACAGCCACTACTTAGAAATTTGTTAGGATTGAAGACAGCAGAGACTATTATATGAATGCATGTATTATTTCACATGCTGTGATGCAATTAATGAATGAAATATCACATGGCTTTACTGTTATACCTTCATTCATTTAGGCTGGTAGGTCGGTATATCATCCAAAACCATGAATACTTTTGGGACTGAGTGCCCATTTAGGAAAATATCCTTATTTAAAACTTGAAATGTACCGTTTAGAATTTTACCCGTTTTCACGTCCCTAGGTGAACTTCACAGTAGACCAGATCCGTGGCATCATGGACAAGAAGTCTAACATCCGTAACATGTCTGTGATTGCGCACGTCGATCACGGCAAGTCCACTTTGACTGACTCGCTGGTGTCAAAAGCTGGTATCATCGCCTCAGCCCGTGCTGGTGAAACCCGATTCACGGATACAAGGAAGGACGAGCAGGAGCGTTGCATCACCATCAAGTCCACGTGAGTATTAAACATTTTCATTCTAGTCCATGTGAGTTTTAACATTTCCGTTATATTGTTAAACCTAAATGTCTAAATACTGATGTACAAACATTGAGAATTGTGTGCGTGAACACTATGAGAAATTGATTTCATCCCTGTTTGCCCCCACAGTGCCATCTCCTTGTACTATGAGCTCAATGACAATGATATGGCCTTCATTAAGCAATGCAAAGATGGCTTAGGCTTCCTCATTAATCTGATCGACTCCCCTGGGCATGTTGACTTCTCTTCAGAGGTTACAGCTGCACTGCGTGTCACAGATGGAGCATTGGTGGTGGTAGATTGTGTGTCTGGTAAGTGCATAAATTGTCATTGTGATGTTAAAATGGTGGTGTTTTGGTAATACTGGACAGTAGGGTAGAAGATATTAGAGGACTAATCATCACTGGCATTCTGAAATGTTGCTTGAATCTGTGGAATATATGTTTTGAAATGTCAAATCGCTGTCCTTGCAGGTGTGTGCGTGCAAACAGAGACTGTGCTCCGACAAGCCATTGGTGAGAGGATAAAGCCAGTATTGATGATGAACAAGATGGACCGTGCACTTCTGGAGCTGCAGCTGGGCCCTGAAGAGCTTTACCAGACCTTCCAGCGCATTGTTGAGAATGTCAACGTGATTATCTCCACCTATGGCGAGGATGAGCATGGACCCATGGGCAGCATTATGGTGAGTGCCTCATGGCTCGTTCATGGGCCTTTAAAAATGTAAAAGAACTTATTCTTCTGTGATATCTCTGGGTTGAATTTAAGATTGACTGTCCTAAATATTTCTAAATCTTCTAATTTTTAACTTGCTGCTCTTAGATTGATCCAGTCATTGGTACCGTTGGCTTTGGATCTGGACTGCATGGATGGGCCTTCACTTTGAAGCAGTTTGCTGAGATGTACGTGATGAAGTTTGCTGCCAAGGGTGAAGCCCAGCTGGGGCCAGCTGAGCGTTGCAAGAAGGTGGAGGACATGATGAAGAAGCTTTGGGGAGACAGGTGTGAAAGGAAGACCCAACAGAACACAACTGAATGTAATGTAGTTTTTCTTTATGTAACACTTGTGGCCATTGCTTGCAGGTATTTTGACCCTGCTTCTGGCAAGTTCAGCAAGTCTGCCACCTCACCAGATGGCAAGAGGCTTCCCAGGACTTTTGCTCAACTGATCCTGGACCCTATCTTCAAAGTGAGTAATCTGCACTGAGTGGCAATGTTATATTTGTTATTCAAGCCATTAATGATGATTTTAATAATTCTTCACTTTGACCTGATTGTCTTGATGAAAAATCTCAGTCTGATATGGCTGTTGTTAACTCTACATTGATTTGTCTGTCATGTGCATATAGAAATTATATGGAGCTCTAAATATTCCCACTAGGTATTTGATGCCGTCATGAACTTCAAGAAGGAGGAAATTGCTAAGCTAATTGAGAAGCTGGACATTAAGCTAGATGTTGAAGACAAGGAGAAGGAGGGCAAACCCCTGCTAAAGGCTGTGATGCGTCGCTGGCTGCCGGCAGGAGAGGCTTTACTTCAGATGATCACAATCCACCTGCCCTCACCAGTTACTGCACAGAGGTACCGCTGTGAGCTGCTATATGAAGGACCTGGAGATGATGAGGCTGCCATGGGTATGTTGTGCTAGGAACTGCTCACATTTCTCCTAGAATTAACAATTTTCAAGGTTGGTTATAGTCTTAATCTTCGGTTTTCTCAGGCATCAAAAACTGCGACCCCAAAGCACCTCTCATGATGTACATCTCGAAGATGGTTCCGACCACTGACAAAGGTCGTTTCTATGCCTTTGGTCGTGTCTTTTCTGGCTCTGTGTCCACTGGCCTGAAGGTTCGCATAATGGGGCCAAACTTCACTCCTGGAAAAAAGGAGGATCTTTACATTAAACCCATTCAACGGTTAGTTTTTTTGTTTTTTTTAAACAAGCAACTGTTTTGTCACCGAAAAGAACTACTAGTTAAGATTTGAAATGACTTGGCTGTTTTTGTCTTTCAGGACCATTCTGATGATGGGCCGCTATGTTGAGCCTATTGAGGATGTGCCCTGTGGTAACATTGTGGGTCTGGTAGGTGTGGATCAGTTTTTGGTAAAGACCGGAACAATCACAACTTTCGAGCAAGCCCACAATATGCGTGTGATGAAGTTCAGTGTCAGTCCTGTGGTGAGAGTGGCAGTAGAGGCCAAGAACCCTGCTGACCTCCCTAAACTGGTGGAAGGGTTGAAGCGTCTGGCCAAGTCAGATCCCATGGTGCAGTGCATCATTGAGGAGTCTGGTGAGCATATCATTGCAGGAGCCGGTGAGCTTCATTTGGAGATTTGTCTGAAGGACCTTGAAGAGGACCATGCCTGCATTCCCCTCAAGGTACCATTGACTTAACGCGAGTTGCACAATTGGGGCAATATAATATTCATACAGTATTTAATAAGCTGCTGTTTCTGCTTTGCAGAAATCCGATCCAGTTGTCTCTTACAGAGAGACTGTCAGTGATGAGTCCAAACAAATGTGCCTTTCTAAGTCCCCAAACAAGCACAATCGTCTCTTCATGAAAGCCCGTCCTCTGTCCGAGGGTCTTCCTGAAGATATTGATAAGGGTGAGGTCACTGCCAGGCAGGAGATGAAGGCCCGTGCCCGTTACCTTGCTGATAAGTATGAGTGGGAAGTCACAGAAGCTCGTAAGATCTGGTGCTTTGGCCCTGATGGAACTGGGCCCAACCTCTTGGTGGACGTGACCAAGGGAGTCCAATACTTGAATGAGATCAAGGATAGTGTGGTGGCGGGATTTCAATGGGCCACTAAAGAGGTAAGAAAGTTAATTTAAATGCCACATGTTTTTAATCAAAAGTGTCCTCTCCACTTGAAGGCCAACTTCTTGATGAGTTTTGCTCCTGTACACCTTCCTAGTATTCGGAGTCCTGAAGACCTTGATTAGCTGGTGTTTAATTGGGGTTTAATTCAGCATGAAGATGGCCCTCCTGGAGCAAGACACCCTTGGTTTAGTTGTTTGAGTCATCATGCGGTTTATAAAAGTGTTCTGCTTTTTAGGGAGTCTTGTGCGAGGAGAACATGCGTGGGGTTCGTTTTGATGTTCATGATGTGACCCTGCACACTGACGCAATCCACCGTGGTGGTGGCCAGATCATTCCCACAGCTCGCAGAGTGCTTTATGCCTGTCAACTCACAGCTGAGCCCAGGCTTCTTGAGCCAGTGTACCTGGTGGAGATTCAGGTATGCAAGGGGTTCACACACGAAAGCCTTGTTTTCCTTTTGATGTTTACTGTACTTGTCATAATTGTACAACCTTACTTCCATCCATCTACAGTGCCCAGAGTCAGTTGTTGGTGGAATCTATGGTGTACTGAACAGGAAGCGTGGGCTTGTATTTGAGGAGTCCCAGGTTATGGGAACACCTATGTTTGTGGTTAAAGCCTACCTGCCCGTCAACGAGTCATTTGGTGAGTGAAGCATAAATTTTGTTGTCTTCTCTCTTCAACGCATTTTAAGTTACAAAGCCTAAACTGTTATCTTTACACAGGTTTCACAGCTGACCTTCGCTCCAACACATCTGGCCAGGCTTTCCCACAGTGTGTGTTTGACCATTGGCAGATCCTGCCTGGAGACCCCATGGAAGCTAACACTAAGCCTGCCCAGGTTGTGGCTGATACACGAAAACGCAAGGGGCTCAAAGAAGGCATTCCAGCTTTAGACAACTACTTAGACAAATTGTAGATTTGCATTCCTCTTTCTCCCTCATATAGAGGACCAGACAAGAACACTAGGAGATTGTTTACATGAACTAAAACATTAAAATGACCATTGTTTTTAAGATGCACTATGCAAGCATCTTTATTATGGACCAGCAGGCTAACGGTGGCTTTTCTCAGTTCCTAGTGGAATTTCAAGTTGACGTTTTGTGCTAAAACTCAAATGTAATGAATTGGAAAATGTATATTTAAACTATATATTTTACAATTTATGTACTGTGTACATGACCTGTATACTAACATGGATATTCTCTACTTGCTGTAATATAAAAAAAATTAGCAATCTACCTCCAAGTTAGTGTATTTCTGGAAATTTGGAAGCCTTTGACTGCAAGACTAAAATATAAAGCATATTTGATCAGCAATTCAATGTCTCTTTTTCTTTAAGTGGTTAGGTTTTTATATGCTGAAGTGAGAAAGTATGCAGGTATGTGTAATCACGTGTGGGCATTTCTATATTTGGGGTTATTATAAGCTGTCTTTGGTTTACATTTTAAATTAGTGCAGGCCTTCTAGGATTTCAGTCAGGTTCATTTGATGCATGAAAATAATGTATACAGTGGTCTTTAATAAGCTGGTTTAACTTAAAGTACTGCAGTTCTATCCCGTCCAGTTTTTTTGTGTGCCATGTAACATGCTATCTATTAGTCAGTTGATCGATTGCATGTTAACTTTAACTCCATGGCAATCACTTTATTAGTACATATTTAATATGTCATTGGAACAAGAATCGGCAAACATGACAGGTGCTGTAGTTTCAAAGCAGTCTAACTTGGTGGGCAAAAAGACCTACAGACTTTTAAGAAGAAACCCAAGATTCGACTTTTTACTTTGCTCAGTAAAGACTAAGTCGTCAGAGCATTCTACCAAGTTTTGCATAAGCAACTGCCATTTGCAATTATTAAATTGTTAGTATTAGCTATTGTGTATTCTGCATAAATTGATCCATTGTGACCCAAACTAGGGGTGCAGACTTTAATTAAACATACAGAAACAAGACAAGGACATTATATTTACAGCGCTTACAAGGTAAGCATTGGTACATTCAAGAAGCTGTTTCCTGTTCATCTTCCTTATATCAACATCTCAAGAAAATATGCAAATTCTGTAACAGAAATGTGTTCAGTATTTCACTGCAGTCAATACTTTAAAGATTTTATACATAGTGGCATTGTGAATGCAAGTGCTCTTGTGGTTTATCGCTATTAACAAGATGGGCAACTATGGTAAAACAAACATCTACTGTTCACACTGCCATCGAAGAAATCAAGTTTCACCTCTATCAAGGGGTGCAGGCCACTCAAAACGGGTACATAACAGTCAATTTTACACTGATTTGAAGTCTTAATCAAGATGTAGTGTACTTTCCCCAAACTTGCTGTTGCGCCTGGAGCTGAAGTGCATCAGTGCGATTTGAAGGACTGATAATCATTGAACAATCAAGGGTCAAACATGGGACCAAAAGAAACACCTGTTGTCAACATTCAAATAAACGGACAAATGGAAGAAAGTTGCCTTCTATAGAGTTACTGAACTGTACCTGTAGTAGATCATTGCAATGACTGAGTTCAGCTATTTGTTCATTAATTAGCAATGACATTGGCTGGTCATAACATCGAAGTGGTACTATGAGGTGCTACTTGGGATGAAACAGAAACTGTACCTTAAGTACACTTTGAAGGACTGAATTCTCATGCTTCAAATCTTAAAAACAAAAAGCCTTTAGAAATGAGAGATCAGTATTTGGTCGCCGGTCTACATAGAGACCAGTGAATTGGCCACAAAATGTAATGCAAGAGTCCTCCATCATGAGATGATTCTGCTTGGTCATTATGTGTAGAAGATGACCTCTGGGATTTGTCCATCCTCTACGGAAGTGCCGTTGTTGTTGCCTGCAGCGTAGCAGAATGTAAAGCAGGTCTTGGTACCAGTAGCGGGGGCTTCGTGTGTGACTTTACGCATCCCCTTGGTCCCATAATGAGAGTCTGGTCCCTGCAAAAGCATGAACCCATCAAAAGTTCATTTCAAATTCATATGAATGATTAAATTAAGTATATTGTGAATTATTCTTTGTAATTAAGCTTTATTCTTTAGTAACAGAGGGGTTAAGGGATCTAAGGGTGCAGTCAAGAACTTAAGCAATATATAAAGCACAACTCAGACAGAAATCAAACCAAACACAGCAAATTCACTTGACAAACTTGAACCCAATGCAAAGTATGCTTCGGGACATCATCCACCCACATGCGAACACCCCTTTACGCAGATTCCTATTGAAATAACTGGATTTCAACACAATGAACCATGATTTGATGTCGGTGGCATGTGGCATTTACAATAGCATAATTGCACATAAATTACTTAGACTCAAAAGCTAATAGATAAGCAAACTCTAATTCTGTTTTACCTTGAGGGTGGCGCAGGCAATGTAGTTGACGCTAGGAAGAATTTCCACAGGCTCCTTGAACATGACTCGGAAGGTACTGGCTGTTCCATCGCAGCTGAAGCCTGTGTCGTTCTGACCGAGAACTGTGTTGCTGTCTGTATGTATGATCTACATTAGAGGAAAACATGCACCATTACCACTTGCCTACCGCCACATTTTCACACTTCTGAGAACAAATCTTTAAGCACAAAACAAAACAAAAATCATTGCACAGCAAGACTTGCATCATAAAATCAGCTTTTTTATTGCAGCCTATTCTAGCCAAGAACCAAGATTTATGGATTTGGAATCAAAATTAGTGAAATTGCTTGCTTCTCACCTGAATGTTGACTTGATAGTCAGTTGGACCATGTATGGACCCATAGAGCCCAAATCCCACCACAAATATTCTGCGGTTCACCGAAAACCTGCGCACAACAGTTATTAGCATTTCCCCTATATCAGATAAATAAAATGGGTAGAATCAACTTCACATGTTCCCTTTCAACATCACTTTTTCAGTCGATGGTTTTAAAAACACACGCTTACCGGATGCGGTCACTGGTTCCGCTGTAGCCCCAGCGGCTCTCCACCTGACTGAAACGTGTAATGCTGCACTCTTTCCCACGGAGGCAACAGCGAGGCCGGTCAATAAACTCCACATGTGGTTTCGGATTGACTGTAAAATGCAGGAACAAACTCACCACCTCCCGGTCTGTGAGTATACCAGACTGAGCCGGACCTATCGCACACATACACAAGGTTTAGTGCTATGGCTATTGCAACTCAGGAATTTTGTTAGCTTAGACTGGCAGTCGGCAACATTTAGCAAGCGGAGGGGTAATCGCTGGTACGTGACCAAAAGAGAGAGAGGTAAATGCATTTCATTCATACCTCATACAGATCTACATTTTGAGGTAATCATTCCTCATAGTAACACAGCTTGTTTTATTAAGTTAGGAGTAATAAGTAATATTAAAGTGTTAGAATTAAACTGTGCAAGTCAATGAAAGCACACAGCTGTGATAGAACTATTAGCGCGACCACTGCGCATCACGTGCACACAAGTTACTGACGGACAGCTTGTTCAGCTGTACATAGTCAATGCTATAAATTTCAGAGATATTCAACAAAGTATATTGAATCCTATTAAACATTCCACACAAATCAAATTGACTGATGCATGTGGAAACTCTGTTCATGTGTAGCTGGCCACTACATGTGTTTTCTTTGATCTATCCAATCGTGAGAAGACAGAAAGAGAGGGCATTTTTTCGTATTACAGATGAAACTGGACAAAATGCATCAAAATGCAAACTGCCGCAAATGAAACTGAAAGTTCAGCGTTACATCCTGAAGCTCAAGTTGTCTTCATTAAAATTAGTGACCAGAGCTTGTAATTAACTTTTTTGCTCACAAGCCACTGTGGCTAGTGGTTTTCCAAAGTTACTAGCCACTCAGCATTTTCACTGGCCATAATATTGACATCAATACCATCGGAAAAAACTGCCATATTGATATCATATTGGCAGCAGGTATATTAGGCTGCTGTCACTTTAAGACCTGACACACCGATCCCTTATACTATTACACATGCGTTTTTTTCTCAACATTCACTTAGAACATAACTGACTGCGTTTACGTGAATACTCACCAAGACAGGCATTTTGACATTATTTTGTGTGTACTAGACCGTTTAAGTGCAATAAGACAGCGAAAGCGAACTTAAGATGGCTTTATGTGTGTGCCACTTTGGGTGTCAGCACAAAATCTGCAGGAATGAGTACAATTTTGCGCAATACACGCAATCCCACGGCAAATTCAAGCACTGAAACACCAAAAATATTCATCTAGAGCAAATGAAACGAGTGAGGGAAGGGGGGTTTGTGTGTCAACTCGCTGACAGAGATGAGAGAGCGAGAAAGCACAACTGGTATTGTGTATATATTCTGTTTAAAATGACCCATTGGAAGCGTTTCAGATACAGAAGATTTCAGTATAGTTATATATCGAAAAGACTATATTTTTGACAATGCACTTAGTTTATTGTTTCAGATGCCTTTTTAAAATACTACAATTGAATAATATATATACTGTATTATAAAGTTTAACCCGCCAAAGTGGCTAGTAAGAGTGACTGCGTTACACGGGTTGGCGGGTGTTAATGTCAAGCCCTGGGGTAGTGACACTAAATTATCTTACCAGTGCTGATGATGGTCTCTATCCAATTGGGGTCTTTGATCTTGAAATTAGCTAATGACTAATACAATGAAGCTCATATCTTGCTTTCTTTGACGTTAAATTTGCATATAGCGTGGGAATTGAAGATAAGATTTATATTCTTTTTGCGGAGACACATTTATGTTGCCAAGAGTAAATGGAACAGTTTTAACAAAACGAATAGCTATCAATGGATAATGGAAATTACCTGCCGCAAACTCTTCAATAGTCATGAGCGGAAAGCGAATAAGGGAAAGCGATTTTCCCAACACTCTACGCTTGTTCTCCGGCGTGGGCTGTAACTGTTGCCTTTGGGCCTCAGCGTCCGCCCAACGAACCGCAGCCACGAAGAGACGCACTTCCCGTACACCCAGCGTGTCTCTCTCCAGGACTGCCATGAGCGTGTCTGCACAGGAGGGAACATAAAACGCTCTATTTCTAACTCACTTTTCTGATTGTATTTTGTTGTGATATTTGAGCAGTTGATACTTAAGAGCAATACCAAGGTCAATATCTGTGAAGCCCTCGGCGGCTAGTGCATCAGCTGTGTTCTTGTCGATATTTTCTAAGCAGAGACTAGCCAGCTGGGGCTCGTCAAAAAGCCGTGCCTGAAAGCAAAAGGAAACATGTTTTCGTGTAATCTATAAAAGATTGTTCACAAAAAGCAGACAACAAACACACTCAGTAAGCACCAGGCTCTGTTTGCTAGAATTTGAAAGGGAGCTGTCAAACATGGGGACTCAAGACGGCCGTGGGCCCACCTCGAACAAAGGTGTCGTTCAATATGTCAGTTCCAGGGTGAACATGAAATCCGACACAAACCCCTGTGATTACCTGGGTAAGCAACATAAACGCATTGTCAGCACGTAGATTTTTCTTCAAGAATTCGACGCAGTGGGCCTCGAGTGCAGGTACTGCGTACTTTTTGGCTGTGTACAGTGTGGTCATAACGGTCTCTGGTCCAATTTGCACTTCATCCGAGTATAAAAATCTGTATTTGCAAAAGGGAAAAAAACAATTACAGACTGACAGATTCACAGAAAGACACAACCAAGCTATCAGACAGACAGACAGTCAAAACGATAAACAGATACGGCCTATATCGATCAGAACATTGGGCAGACAGATATAAATAGACTGATAGTGATAGACATATATTGATCCCTGTTTAATAGTGGTATGAGACTAATCTGTCCACAGTGTCTATTTTAAAATGTTGGTTCATTTTTCCTTGACAAACATTTACCATGGTAATGATTTCCACCAAATTATCATGGTTATATATAGCCACCACAATCGTTTAAAACTAAAAACTAACAAAGAATCCAAAAGCTTCTCGCACGGTTGTAGGAGATTAGTAGTAGAAACAGTAACTGTGTGATATATCGGTGGAAACCACTGGTGTATTATATAATGCCATGATAAACGTTTGTAAGGGTCTGCCGACTGCAGTTCAATGGCAGAGGGCACCTGAAGGACGTTACGACAACAGGGGTCAACACACAGAAGAGCAGGACAGAGCATTAAGCGTGCAGCGAAGCATTACGCGGCCCATTCTTACTTGAGAAGGGCTAGAAATGCAGCCGGTTCCACATCTGGCAGTTCAATTTCGGTCGACGTTGTTGCCATGCCACCGTTGAACATGGCATCAAAGACGGCACTTCCCACAGCGAGAGCAAATCTGCGAAGAGCAACGGGATCGGGCTGTAAACACGGCCAGTTGAGGATTAAATATGGATTTATCCTCGCCGTATTAAATGCTTTAATTTATTAATCGAGCGGGAGAGTTTGGCATAAGCTTTTTATAGCAATATACAAAATAAGACTCTAATAAAACATATAAACATACCGCTACTCATCCCTACCTGTGCGCTGGAATGCGCTGCACTCCCATTCCCTTCCCAACCAAAAAATGGACGTCACTTAGCACTTCGTTGTTAAACAAAAATGCAAACCTTTCTTTCACTGTACTTTTTGTCGCTTGCCAGTTGTAGACCGGCTCTCGATAAACCAAAACCGAAGCCGGGCTGCTGGGAAGCGAGGGCACGGCGGCGGACGCGTCTGCGGATGCGGTAGACGCGGAGGAGGATGATGAGGATGATGATGATGATGTCGCCGTCATGTTTGACGCAGCGCCTGAAGTCGCTCCGCTCTGACCGACCGGCTGCCGGGAAGGGTTCTGTGCGCTCGGCGTGCTTCTCACCGCAGACTCGGCGCCTCCGCCGTTTTCAGGCCCTGACTGGGGGTTCGAGTTCCCCGTGCTCCGGTTGATCCCCCCGGCAGCACCCATGGATCCCCCGTTGCTCGCGGGTGAAGAATGGGCGCTGTTGCTCGGCGGTGCATTACCAAGAGGCCCCGAATTAGACAAGTTTAGACACGAGGATCGGCTATTGCTTTCACCCGCAGCCATCTTGGATGGTGAACACTGCAGGCTTTGCTGGAATAAACATACACAACAGCGCATAACCAGAAATACTGGCCAAATGACTGCCTTCCCACGAGAGACTTGAACATCATCGAGCCCCTTTTAATTAGCTTGGCCTTCCTGACTATAATTAATTTTAGTCTCTCTTCATGCTTAGGATGTGACAGTTTTATTCTCTAGCTGACGCTTTTTTGGAGAGGAGAGGAGGCAGGTGTTCGAGGAAATTTTACATTCTAGGAAGTGTATAAATGTGGAAAGTGGCATGGAAGCAACTTGTGTTTTAATTCAAAATTAAACCATATGAGAATACTGATTACAGAACTATATGAATAGTTTTTGCTTTATATTTTACTTTTTTATATTATTTGTATATTCAATAAATTCTTTAATTTTTTTTATTTATAAAATTTATTATGAGAATACCTATAACCTATATGGTCCCCACAGTAATGGAAAACATGGAAATATATATGAATTTTAAATTGTGATTTAGGTAAAATATTAAAGTTTTTTTTATAATAAAATATATTCTGACTTTGCTTTTCATGTTTTCTTTGTTTAGTGTAAAATCTTACTGCAAACCAGTGTAATAATATCACATAACAGGAATTGACAAGAGCACTTTTTGTAATGGCAATTACAATATAATTCAATTTGTTTATAATTTGCTTCTTTTTTTTTTTTTAAAGACTTTATTTAAACATAAAATCTTCTATAAGCTATAATAACATTAAATATATTTCATGTTTCTTCCAAACAATTTTTCTTCAGTAGTAAGACAGGCACATTAAAGGTCAATGAACAACATTTATGAATTGTGTGTGGGACAAACTCTTCATTTTACAGAATCTCTGCTTAGAAATAATTACCTGTGTAATTTTGGCCAAATTAAAGGTACATTGTGTAAGCATCTGTGCAAGTATGTGGTGCATGCAGAATTTAAAAGGTCACGCAAACATTTTAAATACATTTGTCTTAAGGTTGAAGTAGAAAAACTAGAATGTTTTGGATGGCTACCTCTCAGTTTAGTGCTTTGAAAATCAACAATTACTAACATTTAAAGGTGAATCCACTTCTAAGGGAAAGGAAAGCTATGTGCATTCTAAAACTCAAAATAATTTGGATAATAATCTATCTAGAATACATAATAATATTGGCATGTCCCTTTACTTTAATGGGTTGAGATGTGATGTTTATCATTTTATAAAAGTCTTTGTTAAACATGTTGCTAAACATGTAGTTGTATTCTAATATAAGAATTCTGAGATATAATTTCAACTGCTGATTCTAATTTATTTTAGAAGAAGAATTTAATTAATTCAAGTGATTTTTTTTATATATATTTTTAATTGCGCTGTGTTTTTGTGCTGAATTCGGATCGCTTTCGTGGGCTATTGAGTAAATAAAATAAATCCTTTTCACTCCCTTAAAAAATCTAACCCATTAAATTCCGAGGATTGAACACTACCTTATAATAAAGTAGATGAAAGATCCTAGTCAAGGAAAATAATTTATGTGAGACATCTAAGTTGAAGTTGACTTAAATAAGTTTGGTAAAATACGACTTAATGTATTGATTCATAACAGTATTATAAGCCTACTCCATAATTAGTAGCCAAACAATACATTTGAATACAATTTTGTAGTCATGACAGAATGCTCTTATCAGAGCTGGAATAGGGCTTCTAGAAGCATAGACAAGTCCATAACAACTTTATTTCCAGTCATGCGCAATGCAAACGAAGCACGTTGCCGTTCACCCCGCCTACTAAAACCCACAAACCAATCAAAACCACCAAGGAACTGTCAATCAAACCAACGTTTGTGGCGGAGTTAGCGTTTGAGTTAAGAAAACGGGGACTAATTTAGGTAAGTGGGAATTTTGTGTATTACCCGCACGAACGTTACTGATAAATACAAACAGATAGATATACATATATATAAATAAACTTTCGAAATGAAGACACGATTTATTTAATTCATCTGAGCTTCAGTAGAGGCTAGTTAGCCAACTATGCTAATTTAGCTAATAATAATAATAACAACCGGTGATGCAGAGAAAAGTCATTTTTAAACATTAATGCACCAAAAAAGCTCCAATTCACACGCACGTTAACATATTTTATGTAAACAAAACACGTCTCAAATAAGCCAACAATCGATTTATATAAATGGCTGTTTCCAAATATAACGTTAAATGAACGATGCCTATCTAGACAACATTTTGCGGATGTGCTGCCCTACAGTGTTATTTTAGTATCATTGAGATACTATAATAGTTTTCGTTAATATATATATTTTTGCATTTTAGTTAAAGTTGTAATCATTTTGTCATTTTTATTATTTTTAGTTTTTTATGTCTACAGTTATTATTCATTTTTATAGATTGTATTAGTCCATCAAGTTAAATTAAAAGCTAGCTGAAATAAAATCCATTTAATGTTTATTTTATTTCAAGTAATGAGAAATGTTTTTAAACCAGTTTTAGTTAACTATAATAACCATGCTACCCAAATATGTAGTTGATTGATAGTGATCTTAAAGTGGGCAAACATCACTGTTGCTTAAACGCAACCAATGCGTATGATATATTGATTAGGTAAGAAAGTATTTCATCCAATCTAAATAGTTGCTCTTTAATTCTGTCCCAGAATTCCTTGATTTTCATATTATGGGTGGTGTAAAGCAAGAGCAAACTGATGCTCCTGCATCTAAAGACCCTCACCACACTGACTCGGCACAGGAGGAGGTAAGATCATCATATATCACAGAATACTTCAAATATGTAATTGAGTTATTATCGTAAAATGTTTTGTGGTCAAGCACACTCATATTTGTCTAATACATTCTTCCCAAATTTGATTCATATCTATTTTAATTGATTTATTACAGAACCAATCGACTTCACAGCCAGTAAAGAAGCGAGGTTGGCCAAAAGGGAAAAAGAGAAAGAAGGTTTTACCAAATGGACCCAAGGCTCCGGTTACCGGTTACGTACGTTTCCTGAATGAGAGACGCGAACACATCCGAGCCCTTCACCCGGATCTTCCCTTCCCGGAAATCACCAAGAGACTCGGAGCAGAATGGAGCCGCCTGGTTCCTCATGATAAGCAGGTATTATTATAATATATTTTTGTGAATAGACTGACAAATTGTTTCCATTTAAGCTGAAATATCATCCTTCTGATGAAACGGAACTATTTTGTTTACAGCGCTACCTAGATGAAGCCGAAAGGGACAAAATGCAGTATGCACGAGAACTCAGGGAGTATCAGAAAAGTGAAGCTTATCAGATCACATGTGCAAAAGTTCAGGACAAGAGAATAAAGAGAGGTAAAAATGCTTTTTTTTTTTTGTTATTTGAGTACTTTTCTGTCCCCCCCCCCCACCCATGTCTGTTTGTATTTACCTTTTTTGTGAAGTATGCTATAATTGGCTATTAAAAATCAAATATTAGTTTTATAGCGATGCATTTTCCTATTTATATTTTTACAGAAGAGGTGGCTTCTGTCATTATCAATGCCAACAGTTCAGGATCAACTGGTTTTAAGGTAAGTGTACAAACAAAGCCTGAATTCTTAAATGTTTCCACCACATTCCTTAAAGGGATAGTTCACCCAAAAATGAAAATTAAGTCATTAATTACTCACCCTCATGTTGTTCCAACCCCGTAAGACCTTCGTTCATCTTCGGAACACAGATGAAGATATTTTTTATTAAATTTGAGAGCTGGAATAGGCTTCCTAAGGGAGTGAAACTTGACGGCCCAGAAAGTCATTGAAGAAAATGTTTAAATATTCCATGTGACTACAGTGGCTCAACTATAAGTTTATCAAGCGACGAGAATACTTTTTGTGCGGAAAAACAAACAAAAATAACGACTTTATTCGACTATTCCTTTTCTTCCTTGTGGGCCTGAGACGAGAGTTCAAGAGATTTCCACGACGCATGCGCGAGAACTGAACAAGAAGTAGTAGAAGAAGAACGTCCTCTTCTCAGTTCTCGCGCATGCGTCCTGGAAATCTCTTGAACTCTCGTCTCAGGCCCACAAGGAAGAAAAGGAATAGTCGAATAAAGTCGTTATTTTTGTTTGTTTTTCCGCACAAAAAGTATTCTCGTCGCTTGATAAACTTATAGTTGACCCACTGTAGTCACTCGGACTATTTCAACATTTTCTTCAATGACTTTCTGGGCCGTCAAGTTTCACTCCCTTAGGAAGCCTATGTAGCAGTGATCCAGCTCTCAAATTTAATCAAAAATATCTTCATTTGTGTTCCGAAGATGAACGAAGGTCTTACGGGGTTGGAACAACATGAGGGTGAGTAATTAATGACTTAATTTTCATTTTTGGGTGAACTATCCCTTTAAGTACACTGAGCAAAATTACAAACGCAACACTTTTGTTTTTGCGCCCATTTTTCATGAGCTGAACTCAAAGATCTAAGACTTTTTCTATGTACACAAAAAACGAAAACCAGTCAGTATCTGGTGCGACCACCATTTGCCTCACGCAGTGCAACACATCTCCTCCGCATAGAGTTGATCAGGTTGTTGATTGTGGCCTGTGGAATGATGGTCCACTCCTCTTCAATGGCTGTGCAAAGTTGCTGGATATTGGAAGGAACTGGAACACGCTGTCGCATACGCCGATCCAGAGCATCCCGAACATGCTCAATGGGTGAGATGTCCAGTGAGTATGCTGGTCATGCAAGAACTGGGATGTTTTCAGCTTCCAGGAATTGTGTACAGATCCTAGCAACATGTGGCCGTGCATTATCATACTGCAACACAAGGTGATGGTCGTGGATGAATGGCACAACAATGGGCCTCAGGATCTCGTCACGGTATCTCTGAGCATTCAAAATGCCATCAATAAAATGCACCTGTGTTTGTTGTCCATAACATACGCCTGCCCATAACATAACCCCACCGCCACCATGGGCCACTCGATTCACAACCTTGACATCAGCAAACCGCTAACCTACACAACGCCATACACGCTGTCTGCCATCTGCCCTGTACAGTGAAAACCGGGATTCATCCGTGAAGAGAACACCTCTCCAACGTGCCAGACGCCATCGAATGTGAGCATTTGCCCACTCAAGTCGGTTACGACGACAAACTGCAGTCAGGTCGAGACCCCAGTGAGGCAGATGAGCTTCCCTGAGACGGTTTCTGACAGTTTGTGCAGAAATTGTTTGGTTATGGAGGTGAAGATGCTGGATGTGGAGGTCCTGGGCTGATGTGGTTACACGTGGTCTGCGGTTGTGAGGCCGGTTGGATGTACTGCCAAATTCTCTGAAACGCCTTTGGAGACGGCTTATGGTAGAGAAATGAACATTCAATTCACAGGCAACAGCTCTGGTGGACATTCTTGCAGTCAGCATGCCAATTGCACGCTCCCTCAAAACTTGCGACATCTGTGGCATTGTGCTGTGTGATAAAACTGCACATTTTAGAGTGGCCTTTTATTTTGGCCAGCCTAAGGCACACCTGTGCAATAATCATGCTGTCTAATCAGCATCTTGATATGCCACATCTGTGAGGTGGATGGATTATCTCGGCAAAGGAGAAGTGCTCACTAACACAGATTTAGATAGATTTGTGAACAAAATTTGAGAGAAATAGGCCTTTTGTGTACATAGAAAAAGTCTTAGATCTTTGAGTTCAACTCATGAAAAATGGGGGCAAAAACAAAAGTGTTGCGTTTATCATTTTGTTCAGTGTAGATACTTGGAAGACGTCGACATTGTTCTTGCAACCTGGCTAATGAAACGGTTTCCTTCAGAACTCGGACTTTACAACCAGATTTGACGTCCCTATTTTCACAGAAGAATTTCTGGACCAAAACAAAGGTAAGTTAGGGTTTTTATGTTCAAACCATAAACATCCACGTGGAAAGCTGTTTTCTTAAAATTACGCAATTCCCAGTGCGAGAAGCGGAGCTGCGACGACTGCGCAAGGCTAACGTGGAGTTCGAAGAGCAGAATGCGGTTCTCCAGAAGCACATTGCCGACATGTTCAGCGCTAAAGAGCGACTGGAAGCTGAGCTGGGCCAGGATGAGCTTCGCACACAGGCTCTACAGCGCCACCTACAGGCGATCAAACAGACACTGGTCAGCAGCCTGGCCACTGTGCCCTTGCCAGGTTAGTACAATATAGTGCCCATAATACTAGCACCATGATAGATGATTGCAATGGGAAACAAGTTTGTTTTTCGTTTAGGCACGGGCGAGACGCCATCGATTGGAACGCTGGACTCGTACCTGAGTCGCTTGAGTAGTGCATTAGAGAGCAGGCCTCATGAGCATCGCGGCTTAGTCCTCAAGCTACAAGAGCTCTTAGCTCACCTAGACAGGTAACTGTCGTGCAATATTATGTACTATAAGACCATTGGTGGACAAAGTACATAAATTAAGTACTTGAGTAAAAGTACAGATACCCTAATAAAATATTACTCCAGTAAAAGTACTTTTTTTCTTCTTTTTTTTTTACTCCAGTAAAAGTAAAAAGTATTAATCAATGAACCTTTGTTTATTATTTATTCTATTCTAGCACTAGGCAATAATTAAAATTAGTGCATACATTTAATATTTATTGATCTGCAAATAAGTAGACGTTTTATTTTATTACCAAAACTTGTCAAAAACTATCAAAAAATGTAACTTCAGTAGGCCTATCCACCTTTTTCCTATGCCTTCCTTATGATGCTTTGCATGGATTATGGGAGTAGCTTCTGTTAAACTGTAAACAATCAGTGAAAGGTTTGCTCCATGAACACAATAATAAGCATTTTTCTTAAAAATTGGGTACAATGAGATGATATTATTCTACTCACCGTTCAACCATTCAACATTGAAAGGAAATTAAAAAGTGTAAAAGCATTAACAAATTACAAAAAAACAGACAATGAGTAACGCCAAAACCTCTATATATTTCAGCAGCAACATTACGGACTTCTTAAATATAACTAGTAATATGTCTGTATCAGACTATGTAACATATGTTGCCTTAATCAAAAATGTTCATGAACTGGAACATTGAGTGATAATGATTCAAAGTGATTTGAGTCATTGTCACAGGCAATAAATATTATATTTACCTGCTTTTAGAAACATTCCAAACACTGCTTATAGGGATTAGAAGTGAAAAGGGGAGACTATTATATTTTAAAGCATCTGTGTGAAAACAAACCTGGAAAGGTGCATTCCAGGGATTAATTAATGGGATATATGGTAAATGATATTGAGAGAGCAGACTACAAATGCTCAGTAGGCCTATATGTTGCCTTTTTCATACTGTTACAGCGAAATACAAATAAAAAAGAAAATAATCAGGAGGGAAAGAATGCAGCTACTGAAAAGGGATCTTGACATAGATATTCTTATGATATCATATACAGTGCCCTCCACTAATATTTGCACCCTTGGTAAATGTGAGCAAAGGCGGACCACAAGTGCTCAGTAGGAAATAATGTGAAAAATAAATCTGCATTGTTTATCCTTTTAATCTTTAATTTAAAAAAAAAATTACCACAAAAAATCGAACCTTTCATCGATGTAAAACAATTGAAATTGGGGGGCAGATCTCATTATGAAATAAATGTTTTTCTCTGGTTCATATTGGCCACAATTTTTGCAACGTCCTTTTCCCAAGATAACAGCTCTGAGTCTTCCTCAATAATGCCTGATGAGTTTGGAGAACACCTGACAAGAGATCAGAGACCATTCCTTCATACAGAATCTTTCCAGATCCTTCAGATTCCCAGATCCACGTTGGTGCTTCTCCTCTTCAGTCCAGCCCACTCATTTTCTATAGGGTTCAGGTCCGGGGACTGGGACGGTCATGGCAAAGGCTTCATTTTGTGCTCAGTGACCCATTTAAATTTTTTGGGGGGTCATTGTCCTGATGGAAGATCCAACCACCGCCCATTATAAGATTTCTAGAGGCTGTCAGGTTTTTAATTTTATCTGTTGGTATTTGCTAGAATCCATGATTCCGTGTATCTGAACAAGAAGTCCAGGACCTCCAGCAAAAAAATAGGCCCACAACATTAAAGATCCAGCGATATATTTAACCGTGGGCATGTGGTACTTTTTATCCCTGTTTGCACCAAACTCATCTGGGAGGGGTTGCTGGCAAAAATATATATTTTTAGTTTCATCTGACCATAGAAACCAGTCTCGTTTGAAGTTCCAGTCGTGTCTGACAACTGAATATGCTGGAGTTTGTTTTTGGATGAGCGAGGAGGATTTTTCTTGAAACCCTCCCAAACAACTTGTGGTGATGTAGGTGCTGTTTGATAGTTTTTAAGGCTTTCTAACCCCAAGACTAATCCCTGCAATTCTCCATCTGTGATCCTTGGAGAGTCTTTGGCCACTCAAACTCTCCTCCTCGCCGTGCATTAAGACATTATACACACATGTTCTCTTCCTGGCAGATCCGTAACATCTCCAGTTGATTGGAACTTCTTAATTATTGCCCTGATGTTGGAAATGTGAATTTTCAATGCTTTAGTTATTTTCGTACAGCCACTTTCTATTTTGTGAAGCTCAAAAAATCTTTTGCTGCACATAAGAACTATATTCTTTGGTTTTACTCATTGTGATGGATGATTAAGGGAATTTGGCCTTTGTGTTTCCTCAGTTTTATACTCCTGTGGAACAGGTAGTCATGGCTAAACAATTTCATGCTCCTAGTCACCCTGGTGTGCTAAAAAAAAAAAAAAAACGTAAATATGTTGTGTATATATATATATATATATGTCAATAAAAAAATGTCAATATACTTCAGAGATATTTTTCTCTTAAAGGGATACTCCACTTTTTTTGGAAATAGGCTTATTTTACAACTCCCCCAGAGTTAAACTGTTGAGTTTTACCCTTTTTGAATCCATTCAGCCGATCTCCGGTTCTGGCGGTACCACTTTTAGCATAGCTTAGCATACATCATTGAAGTGGACAAGACCATTAGCATTTCTAAAAAAAAAAAAGACCAAAGTGTTTCGATATTTTTCCTATTTAAAACTAGACTCTTCTGTAGTTACATCGTGCACTAAGACCGACGGAAAATGTAAAGTTGCGGTTTTCTAGGCTGATATGGCTATGAACTATACTCTCATTCCTGCGTAATAATCAAGAAACTTTACTGCCGTACCATGAGTGCAGCAGGCGTAATGATATGACGCAGCGCCTGAAAATAGTCCCCAGCTCGGTCTCCATGCTACAAGGAACGCTCCCTGTGCAAGCAGGTTGTCACGTTGGTTATGTTGACGGAAGGTAGCCTATTTTCAGGCGCTGCGTCATATCATTACGCCTGCTGCACTCATGATACGGCAGTAAAGTTTCTTGATTATTACGCAGGAATGAGAGTATAGTTCCTAGCCATATCAGCCTAGAAAATCGCAACTTTACATTTTCCGTCGGTCTTAGTGCACGATGTAACTACAGAAGAGTGAAGTTTTAAATTAGGAAAAATATCGAAACACTCTGGTCTTTTTTTTTTTTTTTGAGAAATGCTAATGGTCTTGTCCACTTCAATGATGTATGCTAAGCTATGCTAAAAGTAGTACCGCCAGAACCGGAGATCGGCTGAATGGATTCAAAAACGGTAAAACTCAAAAACCGTTTAACTCTGGGGGAGTTGTAAAATGAGCCTATTTCCAAAAAAAGTGGAGTATCCCTTTAAGAATTTTAGGGGTGCCAATAATTGTGGCCAACATGCATTGGAGAAAAACATTTATTTAATAATGTGAGTTTCCCCCACTTTCAATTGTTTTACTTCAATGGAAGGTTAGAATTTTGTGAATCAAAAGGATAAACAATGCAAATTTATTTTCACAATTTTCACAATGCAAATTTATTTTCACTTTGCTCATATTTACCACGGGTACCAATATTAGTCGAGGGCACTGTATCACATTAAAATAACAAGCTATTCTCTTGAAGTCTGAACATGAGAACATGAAGGAAATTGTACAGCTCATTCAGTCAAACTGACGGATAAGGATTAATTGTTGCGCAACCTTATGATTTGAAATTATTTGTTCAGTCTTTTTGAGTGGAACTTCCCTAAACCGGAAGTGCCACTCATCATCTAAAACGCAGTAGACTCGTTAGGAAAAAGGTGGATACTAAAAAATAGTAAAGTAATTCAAGTAACAAAATATAACATAGTATTTAAAAAAACAAAAAGGGAAAAAAAATTTTTTTGTAAATGTATGGTGACAAATAGCATAAACATACAATATACATAACGATATACAATAATCAATATTAAAATTGAACATTAGGAAATTACTTTTCCTAATGTTCAAGTATATTATGTAAATAATGCTTTGGAATGTTGTGAAGTACAAGTTTTCAAAAATAAAAATACTCTGATAAAGTACAGATTCTTGAAAAATGTACTTAAATACATGTAGCGAAGTAAAAATACTGTCCACCACTGCATAAGATCATACTATCTGGTAGTCATCTTTTTTCTTCTTCATTTTCTTCCAGTGAGAAGCTTTGAATGGTGGGATTTAGAGGTTCTACGTCAGGCTGACCAAAGTATTCGGAAGGCCTGGAACCCCCACGATCTGCCTCGAACGTCTCTGCCTCACAACAAGGTGTAACAAGGGCCATACGGTTTAATTGGATATTTTGACAAGGCTAGCTTGACCGATAAGCTAATTTGTAACACTGGTGCCAGTGGATTCTAAACTTATTGACATCAATCACCTAATACATCATATTATTGCTGTTTTGACAATTACAGCAGCTCATGGGAAGACTAAGTCCAGAAACCATGGATTAAAGGCATGCTACTATTGTCTTTACTAAGATATTGTAATGAAATGTAAAGTGTAGCGTTTTTTACATTGGTTTACCTCTGAAGCCTTACTGCACAGCGCTGTGGATTGCAAGAAGCTCTTGAGAATTTCTGCGCCATGATTTTTACTCTAAACATTGAGTAACATGCTTTAGTCTTAATTAAAATTCCTAAGTAATGTTGATTTTTGGTTGTATTCCCTTTTGAACAGAACATAAATCAGTCGGCATTGCGAAGGGTGATGAATTCTAGCATTAAAATATTTCATGTGTCAGAGTTTACACTGCTTTAGTGATGTACTTGAATTGAAATTTTTTGACAGTTTGAATTATTTTAATATTGGGTCGGGAAACTTGTGGTGAAAAAAAGATAATAAAATCGGGTAAGAATGGCTTTACTTTCTTTTAAATTATTCCATTTTTCTTCTGTGGTTGAAGCCATATCCAGTAGAGGGTGACATTGACCATGACATGAAACCTTTAGTCTAAAGTGTGTGTGTGTGTGTGTGTGTGTGTGTGTGTGTGTGTGTGAGAGAGAGAGAGAGAGATATCCTTTGGCAGTACATTTTTGGTATATCCCATTCAACCTTTTTTTCTCCATACCTAAGAATTTAATGTGACTCTTACTAAATGCAGCTAAAATATATGCAAGTCAATAAAAATATTGTTACTTTCAACAAAAAAGGTAAAAAGTCAAAGAATGTTTTAATTTTATAATCACTTGTCATTGTTCTGAAAGATAATTGCGGTACAATTGCAAAATTCTTTATATATTTATTTAAATGACATGAAATGAAATTAGGAAAAGTCATAAAGGACATAATGCTATGGACGGATCGCCTCAGTCACCATTCACTTTCGCATAATCTTTTTCAATAATAAAAGTTAATAGAGACTGGGACCGTCATTCACCGTTCATTTGTGTTTCACAGAATAAAGTCAGTCATACGAGTTTGGAACAACATGGCGGTGAGTAAACGATAACAAAAAAATATATATATATATTTTTGGGTGAACTATCCCTTTAAGTTAGTTTTTCGACCTATTAATAACGGGCATTGGAGTCTCTTGGACCCCAAAGCGTTTTTGTCTGACTTATTTCAATTAAAACAGTATTTCAGGAATCTGCCCATTAAAAAGGCACTTTTTCCATCCACGCTTCGGCTATCTAGAAAGGAGAGGCGTCCGCGTGCGCTGCTGCTGTCACTGCTCTCGTGCACAGCTCGGGCCGTGACGTCACGGTAGTAGCTATCCTCGCGGCGGCGGTGCTGAACTGAACAAGATGGCTGTGCGGCGCGTTACGAGCGGCTGAAAAAACAGCGCTAACATTCACTCACAGCCCGGATAACAGCGGTCTACATCGAGAGGGTGGTTGAAAAACGCCCTCGGATTGAATTATCTGAAGGATTCGGAGTAGTAGCTGTTGATATTTTTATATATTGTGGGGTAGAGTTTGATAACAAGAAGGGGAGGTTTCTCAACATAAAACAAAAAAAAAAATCAAATAAATCGTTTTTAAGAACAGTTTTATTATCCAAGCAAACTCAAAAGGGCGCGGATAATAATAAATAAAGAAATGTCACTGCTGTGTGTTGGAGGTAAGTGCATTCTTTCATATATGGATGCATTAAATACCAGCTGTTGGTTATGCGTTATATACATTGATTGTATATCTTTAGACATGTTAAGGGTTAAAAAATGATATTGTATTTGAAAAATACTGTCTTTAAGAAATCATCTAATACTGCATTTAATTAAATGCATAGTTTTTAGGCGCCCGCTTTCAAGAATGGATATTCTGATCAAGGATCAATGATCGGTTAAATATTGTTCTTCAGTGGAGTTTAATATTATTATTGGTTTGTATTCATGCAACAGAAGCTGAACTGTAGGGTTACAGACAGTGTGAAATATCAGGTACTAGAAGGAGTGTATCCTCTGTGCAATGCCTCTTTTTAGTATTTTAGCTAATAACTTACTCCCCTATCGCTTTATTTAGACTACAAGTATTTAT
The DNA here is from genome assembly GCF_029890125.1 of Rhinichthys klamathensis goyatoka. Classification (NCBI taxonomy): domain Eukaryota; kingdom Metazoa; phylum Chordata; class Actinopteri; order Cypriniformes; family Leuciscidae; genus Rhinichthys; species Rhinichthys klamathensis. The sequence goes on along the minus strand of NW_026606664.1, from coordinate 906,521 downwards.
TTATTTATTGTATAAAATGTGCAGTTTGTTTCTAGAAATGCACAGGGATATCAGTATATTGAATCCGCCCGTGTTATAAATGCAGCCAGTATTCAGGGGGGTGTTCCCTTGATATTCCAAAAGCTTTTTCTCCCCTGCTCAGAAGGGATCTACTTTGATGTATGATACATCTATTTTTAACTGTGTACTGTACGGGCGTAAAATGGCTTTACAGTTCAAAGCGTTCATGGCAGATGACAACATTACAGGTGTCATTTTTGTTGTTGTTGTAATTGCTACATTTATTCTACATAAGTATGCTTACAGATAAGTAGCTATAAAAATTTCAAAACATTTTAAATCATTATATGGTCTAAATCGATAAATGGACAGATATATAAATCAGAGGCCAGTTTGTGGATAGAGGGACAGACCAGGGACCCCCTATCGTGTAAAATTAAATGATGCATTTTTGGCCTGGCCTATAATAATATAATAAAATGTTATAATAATATGTTATTAGCAAAAGCATTAAAATAATTACTATTGGTGTACAGAATTATTTTTAAATATTTCATTTCATTTAATTTTAAATTGCATTAATATTGTATTAGTGCTGTCATATCGATTTATCGCGATTAATCACATCTAACATAAACGTTTTTGTTTATATAAGGTGTGTATATATATATATATATACATATATATATATATATATACATATACATGCATATATGGGTGTGTACACACACACACACACACACACATATATTATACACACTTAACAAAATTATAAACCCAACACTTTTGTTTTTGCCCCCATTTTTCATGAGCCGAACTCAAAGATCTAAGACTTTTGCTATGTACAGAAAAGGCCTATTTCTCTCAAAAATCTGTGTTAGTGAGCACTTCTCCTTTGCCTAGATAATCCATCCACCTCACAGCATGATTATTGCACAGGTGTGCCTTAGGCTGGCCACAATAAAAGGCCACTCTAAAATGTGCAGTTTTTGAAATGTGCAGACCCAATTCTAGTTTATTCTTAGCTCATGTTAATATTTTGCTGACCAGTGTTATGCAACCTAGATTTGAGATCTTTTTATATTAGAGGTCCCTGGGTTTTGTCTGAGAGTATGAAAAGAGAGGGACGGTGTAAATCTTTTGGCCAAATGTCTTTCACATGCACTTACTGTTAGCCTTTTTGGTCTGCCATGTGCAATGGGCCACTTGCCCATGTTCGCGTGCCTTACTCAGTTCTTGATTGCCATTTAACGCAAGATGACATGCAAATCAGATTGGTCTGTTGTAGAAGATCTGTTGTAGGAGACTCAGAATCTGAACGATACTGTAAGCCATGTTTCTTTGAACACATCCCACACAGACATTCTGATCCATGGCACGTCTGCCACCACTCTGTAATTAAACAGGCAGCAGATTCACAACCAGCGTCCGAAAGTGACAGTGGGTGTGTGGGTGTGTGTCACACAGACTGGCATCATGCTTGGCGCCTGCCGCAGTAACCTGAGCAGATGTACTGTAAGGCTTGCCTAATTCCCCCTGGATGTGTTTTGAAGTTAAAAGTCTTGAATTCCTCTTGCATAACCATCTTTTCGCCAGTTTTCAGGGAATTTAAATGTGCCATTTCTAAGCTGGGTTTAAAATGTCTGGTTTGTATAAAATAAAAATATTCTAGGCTGTTGTTTAAAATCTGGAAATCATGACACAGTATGGAATGAGTAGATTAAAGGAATCACCAAAAAATATTTTCTTTTTTTTACAATTTACTCCATTGACTTTTCCAAACAATCAAACCATTAACTTTCATTGTATGGAAAAGAGCAGCCTGTGTGTTCTACTAAACATCTTCATATGTGTTCCTCAAGGAAAGATAGATTTTTGGTTTGTGAAAGGACTCAAGAGTAAGTAAATGATGAGATTTTCATTTCTTAGTGAACTCTGCCTTTAAAGGGCGGGGGCCACAGATCGTTTCATATTAATAATTTATAAGAACGGCCTATTTAACTTCCTAGATATATGACTGAATTGTAGTTAACACTAACAACAGTTACCATGTATAATTTAGCACTGTTTCTCTGTAGTGATAGCCTATTGGAAAATATTCATATGCAACTGCAAAATCACAGACCTTCACCTAACACAATATTTCTTTGCTACATCATTAGAAAAATGACATTGAATCTAGTGGTCTGAGGGTACGTTTACACTACAACGATGTACTAAAAACGGAAACGTTTTTTCTTTGTGTTTTTCGCATACGAACGACGTTATCAAAATGATCCCGTTCACACAGATCCCCTAAAAACGCTGTATTATTCATGCCAGACAAGTAGTTGGCGATGTTTTCTGCTATTGAAATAGGGCTGCAATAAAATGAAATATAAATATCATTTAACTTAAAATGCATAAATTAAAATCCGAAATGTTGCCTTGTCAATTACCTAAAATAAAAATTAAGTACCAAAATGACTAAAACTGAAAATCAAACAAAATATAATATATATAGGCCTTTAGAAATATATAAAAAAGAAAACACTAATCAAAATAAAATGATTTGATTTTAAAATGATTAAAACTTAAAGGTGCTCTACGTAACTTTTAGCGGCCTCTAGTGGTGATGTTTCAGATTGCAACCAAATTTTACAAGAGCGCTCGTGCTCGAACTCCTCGTTGGGACCATCTAGTCGAGCTGAAAAGAACCATATAAGTTCCATAGTTTTTGGTGGTGTTTTCGCGGAGATATTAGCAGAAAACCATCGGGCGCGCTGCAAAATTGCGGACGCCGGTGACGTCACGATCTCAGAAGAAAATCGCTCGTATCTCTGGAACGCAAAGACCCAGAGAGCTCAAATTCGGGGGAGGAGGTCCCAGGGGAACCCTTGCCCGAACGCTAGAGTGGCGGGCCTCGGGGATGCCCCCTACCGGATCGCCGTTCGCTGGGACCCCCGATTTCGAACGGCTATAACTCGGGGAGCCGGGCGAGTTGGACCTCGGGGGTGGGCTCGTTCGAAAGGCCCCGTCCAGCACTATTAGAGTCTTGGGAATATTGATCAAAGATTGACTGAGATATAAGCCGAAAAACGTGCGCCTTTAACCGGACGTAACTCCCTGACCGTCTACAATAGACTGTATATAAGGAGAGAGGCTCGGGAGCGCGGATGCACGTCACATCCGTTGGATTTCGCGGTAAATCCGACCCGGAGACTTCACATAGAAATAGGAATACTGGCCTTCAGAGGTAATAGCAAAACTCGACAAGTGGATCATTTTAATGTGTGATTACAACCCCTTCACACACAGGCAATAAAAAAAGGATTCATTTTAGTAGAAAAGTTACATAGAGCACCTTTAAATGAAAATAAAATGGAAAATATTTAAAAAATAAAACATTCATAATAACACTATAAAAGTATATCAATTATACTACAATAACACATACTATATTGCATATATGCTTCTCTCCACAGAGAAAAACAGCTCTATTCCATCAAATTCCAGCATGTAGATAATTAGTTTTCAGATTGCAGTTCATCACTGATGGATTGCTTTAAACGCCTACATGGTAAATCCAAGCTTTCTTTGATGCATGTTTTAATATCATCCCTTTATGCCAAGCTTTTAGCGCCCCACCCCCCAAAAAAAACCTTCTCTCAAATTTACCCTTAAGTGGTTATTTTTAGTGTCAGGATATAGCTCGCTCTGCCCATGGTCGGCTACACAGAGAGATTAATGGAGCGCGAGAGGAAGAGGGGAAGAGATAAAGCGGCAGCACACGTGCATGCCAGCCACATGGCAAGAAATGGTGTGTGGGAGCATGATAGAGGAAACCCTGGCAGAGACGGGGCGGAGGCAGCGGTGAATCGTGAGCGGGAACTTTGAGCGGAGGTGCAGCGGTTGCTCGAGCGGGGGTGGCCCGATTCGAGGCTTCTCGCAACCAACTTTTTGTCCAAATCCTCAATTGTGTGGTGTCATTACGATTATTTTACAATCGCATCGGAGTCGCACGATCTCAAATCGTTTGATCTACAACTCTTGATCTGGCTGCCTTTGACGTGAATCCCGCGATAGCCAATGAGAGCGAGCAAGCTTTACTAACCGGATGTTGCGTGCTTCTATAGCTGAAACTTGGCAGCCACACACATGCCATAAAAGTGGAGTATTGAGAAAGAAGATCACCCGTATTCCTTTTTGAATGGCTATGCAGAGTTGTAGACAGACGTCAGTCACTGAGCACCGCAACCGAAACAGCAGCCGCCTTTTACAGTTCCTCCTGAACCAAAACAACAAGCTTATGCTGCTTTCACGCCATGTCATAGCCGTAAATGAGAGATGACGTTCTACCTATAGATGCTCACGTCCTCAGACTTGGATTTATGTTTTTTTATGTCAACACTATCAATGCGGAAATGAATCCGCGGTCCGCCTTGCTCTGATGTCATGCTGACATATGAAAAAAAACTCTCGCGATGGCGAGGTGAACTTGTCGGATTATGCAGTCGAGCGCAGTTGCTCTTCACCGATTGCCCTGATAAAAAGCACGATGGGAAACGACTTGCTGACAACACAGCTTAATGCTCATTGGCAAGGTGCATCTCAAACAAGCCTAATGTTACAGTCAACAGGTGTGTGGTCTCGCGGTCTTGGCGAATCTTCAAGTGTGTGCAGTCGGAGGATTATAATGCTAAAAATCAGTTGAAACTGCCTTTATGTCTGTGGTCTCCCACAGTTTTAAAATCTGTTAAGGTCCTTAACTCAATTTGTTTGCAATTACATCATTATCTATAGGGCACAGCTGTGTTCCTGCTGTATCAGTAGCCAATCAGAACTCGCTGCTCATCCTTCAAATACTTCTACAATACTTGGTCAGCATTTTCTGTAGCAGTTGCGGCGCGAAACCCTCCTCCTTCCCCAGCTCCACCTGTATAGATCTGCTATGGGTAATACATGTATGCTATATTGTACAGCAGCAGCATGTCTTACTTGCTCACAGAAGCGTGTCTGTGTATGTAATGGTAGTAGCAAGTCCCGTACTTGCTCTACAGCACCAGCAGCAATAACCAACTCATGCAAACGCTCGTCAATGCAGGCATCTAATGTTACTGTCTAAAGTAGTTGTTTGTTGTTGTTTCGTCTTGTTGCCCCCTTGTGGATGAACTAATAAGGGCAAAATACAAGGTGCATGTGCGAGCTGAGGATACAGAGTGTTTTACATGACGTCGACTGTACTCATACCTTAGAGTACTTGTAAAAACCCTTCTATTTTTTGTTTTGTTTAGATTAATTAGAATTGGAACCGTCTCAGCGGTTAAAAGTGTCAACCTGTAGCGTTTTTGAGGAAGTGAGAAATTCTGCACTGAATTTAGAGAGGAACGCTGACTGTGAAGGATTACAGTGGAAGGCTCTGAATTATTTTAAGGTCCCCTTAACCCGAGGATGCTTCACACTGAATAGGGGGATATGAATTATGAATGGGGCCGTTGACGTCACTCGGCTTTGAAAAGGAGCTCAGTTGGAGAACAGGTTTTCTTTCTTTTTTTTTCTTTTTTTTTAGATTTCCCCTAAGCATAATTGACAGTGACTGCCTCTCTAGCCCTCTCTGCAGTTTCATAACCACTCAAATTTTCTGTAAGAAATAATACAATCTGTTATAATCTGTAAGAAACTTGTGTATTGGAGAATTTGTTTCTTTGCTGAGCTCTATTCTTTTTTTGTTGCTTGACATGCTGGTTTTAAAGCCTTTAGAAGGTTTTCATGTTTATTTCTCTTTAACAACACTTACAATAAAGTACTGTGGTAGTACCATGGTACAGTGATAGTATTGGATGGTAATTCCATGGTTCTTTGATATCAGGTAAACATAAATTCACCCTGTATTGTGGAAATTTAATTATTATCTTATTTATTTACCATGGTACCACTATGCAACATATCCACAAATCTAGTATTGATGCCAGAAAACATTGCAGTTCCATTGGACCATGTCCAAAAATGGTACGTTTTTTCTCCTGTTTAAACATTACAGTACTATTTCCAAAAAAAAAACCATGTTAGTACTTTTTTGTTTGTTCAAACTGAAGCTGTGCAATTGCCACTCTCTCCCCGAAAGAAAATAAATTGCTGCAAACTGGATTCTAGGGCCTTGAGGAATTCCACTTGCACAAATGCAAATGTGCTGACATTGAATCTCAAATGCGCTGCCTGATATGTAAAGTGTGATTATTTTTAATACCTATGTTTATCACTTATTTACATACATGTCTCTCTCTATTACAGTGAAGAAAGCCAAGCTCGATGGACCACAAGGTATGCTTGAAGTCTCACTGTAACTAGCTTTCCACACACATGTAACCTATCTGTTGTGTTTTTGCAATAAAAAATTATTTTCATGCAGAAAAATTCAACACCTACGTGTCACTGAAGGTTCAGAACGTGAAAAGCACCACTATAGCCGTGCGAGGCAGTCAGCCATGTTGGGAACAGGACTTCATGTTGTGAGTTCCACTTCTCTTTCTCTTAGCAGTAAAAAAAAAGATGGGCAAGAATTTAATGCAAGTTAGCAAACATGCTAATGCAAATGTTTGGCCAATGCATTGAAAGCATAAGGTCCCATTGTACATACATAGGGCCCTATTTTAACGATCTAAGCGCACGGTCTAAAGCGCACGACGCAAGTGCACTTAGGGCGTGTCCGAATCCACTTTTGCTAGTTTAACGACGGGAAAAATGTTCGGCACACCCAGCGCATGGTCTAAAAGGGTCTATTGTCTTAATGAGTAACGGGTGTGTTTTGGGCATTACGTGCAAAAACCAATCAGAGTGTAACAATAGGTTACTATCGTAACCCCGGTTCTCTGAAACATCGAGTGGAGAGATCCACCTATGGGAAGGGCATCCGTACCTGACCTCTGCAGAAGCATCCAATTGCACCAAGTCTGGCTAGACAGACAGAAGCGCGCAGCCAATGCCAGGTGAGGCCACACCCCCTCACCTACGGGCATATAACATCTGGGCGCGCTGCTATTCCTCAGTAAGTATATTCGCTTCTCGTGCGGCAAGCGGGGCATAGCTGGTGGATCTCTCCACTCGATGTTTCAGAGAACCGGGGTTACGATAGTAACCTATTGTTCTCTTTCATCATCTCGTGTTCGAGATCCACCTATGGGAGAGACATGGACAGCTCCCCGATTGCCCAATACACTCACAGTGAGGTTCTGAAAGCCAGAGAAAGACGGTCACCTCGGGGAGGCGGTGCCTGACACGTCCATTAATCATGAACCTGCAAAGGTGACGCCACACCGACTGCTGTGGACAAGCAGGACATGAAGCATGCATGAGACACATACATGATAGTACCCCCAACCCACCAAGGCACATAAACTATACCCATAACGGGAAGTAAATGTTTGGTGGCAAGAATGAACATGACCAGCCGGCCCATTCACTCTTATTGGTTTCAACAGGGTACAGGGGAGAGCTAAGAAGACCCCACCCCTAAAACCGAATGTGCTACCGAGGTTCTGGTGACATCCAGCCGGTAGTAACGCACAAAGGTATGAGGAGAAGCCCAACTGGCAGCGGAGCAGATGTCCTGCAGTTACACTCCCCTAAACAAAGCCCAAGAGGCGGCTAAGCCCCTTGTGGAATGAGCTCTGATGCCCCTTGGGGGCTGCACTCCCTTTGCTTCATAAGCCATAGTTATAGCGCCCACAACCCAATGTGAGAGGCGTTGCTTCGATATGGGACTCCCTCTGTGCGGAGGGGCCCATGAAACAAAGAGCTGGTCGCTCTTCCGGAAAGCGTTGGTCCTGGTCATATAAGCCTGTAAAGCACGGACTGGACACAAAGCATTCAGCCTCTGATCCTCCAGAGAGGTAAAAGGTGGAGGGTGAAAAGCGGACAGCTCCAACACCTCCGAAGTGAACGCAGGGAAGCACTTCGGCATGAAGGCCGGGTTAGGCTTAAGGGAAACCTTATCTCCACTGAGGGAGAACTTAGTGCACGAGGGGTGAACCGAGAGTGCATGTAGCTCACTGACACGTTTAACAGATGCCAAGGCCAAGAGCAAAGCTGTCTTGAAGGACAGCAGCTTAAGGGAAATACTCCCCAGGGGCTCAAAAGGATGTTGAGACAGTGCTTCCAGCACCATGGAGAGGTCCCATTCCGGAACAGTTCTCCTGATGACTGGCAACGAGCGGCGTGCACCCTTCATAAATCTGCGGATTAGAGGGTGCTGCCCGACAGTAGAGCCCTCAAAACCCACATGACAGGCTGAAATCGCAGGCAAATAGACCTTAATGGTGGAAAAAGACCTCCCTTTTTCCATGAGGTCTTGAAGGAAACACAAAATATCAGGAACTGAGCACTGATAAGATGTGAGACCGCGCCCATCGCACCACCCTTCGAACACGTGCCACTTACAGCCATATAAGGACCGTGTAGAGACGGCCCTGGCATTCTGAATAGTGGCGACCACACGCGGCGAAAGCCCAAGTGCGTTCAGGTTCGTCCTCTCACGGGCCAGGCCCAGAGAGCCACCCTGTCCGGGTGGGGGTGGTAAATCTCCCCGTTGGCTTGGGACAATAGATCCGTGCGAACGGGAAGGCGCCACGGCTCGGCGTATAACAGAGGAATTATCTCCGCCAGCCATGGTGCCTGGGTGCTATCAGAATGAGAGACAGGCCCTGCTCTCTCACCCTGGCCAATGAGGGAATTATCAGGCACAGGGGAGGAAAAGCATACAGGAGCACTCTGGGCCATGGGTGGGCCAGTGCGTCTACCCCGAGGAGCGCGTCCATGTCCCTTAGAGAGAAGAACATAGGACAATGGTAGTTTTCGCGCGAGGCGAATAGATCTACGCTCGCCCGTCCGAATCTCATCCACAGCATTTCCACTATCTGAGGGTGAAGACGCCAATCTCCGTAGATTGGGTTTCCCCTTGATAGCAGATCCGCACCTCTGTTCAGAATGCCCGGAACGTGAGTTGCGCGTAACGACAGGAAAACCCGTCTGCTCCACACCAAAAGCTTGTAAGCTAGAGCGTGGAGTTTCGATGAGCGCATGCCGCCCTGACGGTTGATATAAGCCACAGCCGTGGTATTGTCGCACCGTACTAGAACGTGATGTCCCTGCAGGCGAGGCAGAAAATGATTCAGAGCTTTCCAAATGGTTAAAAGCTCTAAATAGTTTATGTGAGCAGAACGTAGTCTGTTTGGCCACAGACCGTTCACCGTTCTGCCCTCCTGGGTGGCACCCCAGCCTGTCAAGGACGCATCTGTCGTCACAACTTTCCGCATCGTAACCGCCCCCAGAGGGGTTCCCCGTGCGTAAAAGTTCTCGCTCTCCCAGTGGCGCAAGGTCGCCGAGCAGGCGCGTGTCACTGTTACCGAGCGGCAAAGGTCGCGAATCGGGCTGAAATGTAGTGACAAGACCCATTTCATGAACGCCCTCATCCTCAGAAGTCCCAATGGCACAACTTGGGTGGATGAAGCCATGAGACCCTGTAGCCTGAGACATGTGCGATATTGCACTTTCGCCCCTTCTCTGAACTGCGTCAGACAGTTCGCTCGCATGGAGACCGAATTCAACTCCAAGCCCAGGAAAATGACATTCTGACTGGGCGTGAAATTGCTCTTGCTCACATTCACTTGGAACCCGAGCGATGTGATGTGCGCGAGCACACGGTCGGTGTCCTGCAACACCTTCTCCTTTGATTCGGCTATGATGAGCCAATCGTCTATATAAGTCAGGATTCTCAGACCTGATATTCTCAGAGGTGCTAAGCCCGCCTCCGCGCACAGACAGAAAGACCGGGGACTCAAACTGAGTCCAAACGGAAGAACTGTGAATTCGTAACATATGCCCTGGTAGGTGAAACGAAGAAACTTCCTGTGCGGAGGATAGATGCTTATGTGAAAGAAAGCATCTTTCAGATCGACTGATGTGAACCAGTCGTTCTGTTTTATGGCACGGGCGAGTGCGCCTTGTGACAGCATTCTGAAATTGTATTTCCTCAAATGTTTGTTCAACACTCGAAGGTCCAAGATAGGGCGGAGAGAGCCGCCTTTTTTCGGGACCAGAAAATAACGGGAATAAAAACCCTGGTTCATCAGATTGGGGGGTACCACCTGAATCGCTCCCTTGTTTAAGAGAGATGAAATTTCCTCTTCCAGAATGTGAGAGGCGTTCTCTTCCGTGTGAGAAAAGAGAATGCCGTTGAAATGCGGGGGTTTTACTGCGAATTGCAATCTGTAACCCTGCATTACTGTACGCATCACCCACTCGGGAGCTGAAACGGTTCGCCAAGCCGCTTCGTGACTCGCGAGAGCTCCCGCTCGGGCCAGAGCGGAGCTGTGTGAGACCGACAGGTTTATTTGTGATGCAATGGCGCCATCTAGTGGGCACACTAGAGGCGACATGCAGGGGTTCGGAGGGATTTCCTCTCTCTGCAGTGAGATGAATTCTCTCTGCGGAGAGAGGTTTTCCCTCCGAAACGAATTCATTTGATTCGTATTTTTTTGTGTTTTGTGTGTTTTGTGTTGGGCAAACACTGGGGCCGAAGCCTTTATTGAGAGAGTGAGGGGAACAGAGTGTGGGCAGTGTGGTGTCACTGAGCTTAAACTTTCCCTCACAAAGGGTCCCCTGAACGTGGGGGGAAAACACACATTTCTCGAACACACGAGCTGGGCAGTCTCGTTTACAGGCGGAGAGCTGACCCATCCGCGGGACCCCCTGGGTTTTTTGGACGGGGGTCCTAGAAGAGGAGGGGAGTCCGAAGGGCTTGCGGCCCGTGAACATGGACTCGAAGCCCCCATCGGCTGAACATCAGGCAGGCCGCTTGCGTTTCGAGTCGGTGGGGTTGGAATTCGCAGGTCTCCTGGCCGCGGCCGCGGCGGGAGCGGGCTTACCCCAGTGCTTGTGTGTAGGTGCTGGGTTATGTTGCCGAGGGTGTGGTTTGTTGCGGGGCTTTTCTCTGCCCTGATGAAACTGTCGTCCCGTGGCCGGTGGGTTAGGCAAACGCATAGGGGGCGCCTGGCGTGGGACTGACTTCCTGGGAAGGCAAAGCTTGAATGCCTCATCCTCCTTCTTCTTATCGTCACACCGTTGTTGCATCAGTGCGACGGCGGGGCCGAAGAGAGCCCGGCCGGGCTCCACCGGCGCGCCCGCGATGCGCCGTTTCTCACTGTCAGGGAGTCCCGACAGGTTCAGCCAGAGCGCGCGCTCTCCGACCACGGAAAGCGCCATGGAGCGCCCGCAAGCTTGGAGGGCCTGCCGAGCGTTGCGGAGGACGAGCTCGTTCACCGTGAGGATCTCCTTCCACAGGGCTTCAGAAGGATTTCCCTTTTCCAATTGTTGCCCTAACTCTTCGAGGATCTCCGCCTGGTAGGCGGAGAGGAGCGAAGAAACGTTAAGGGCCCTGACAGCCACGGCCGAGGACTTATAAGCTGCCTGGTGAACGGAGGCAGCAAAACGGTCCATCTTGTTGGGCAAGACCGGCTTGGGGGGAGCGAGCAGCCCGCCCTGAGCGCGGGGTTAAGGTGCCTGGCGATGGAAGGCTCGACGGTGGGAGGTTCGCCCATACCGTGCGCCGCCATGTCCTTAACCTCGAGTCCCGTGAGACCGTGTTTGAAGTCGAGCGGGTCGCTCCAATAATTTCTCATGTGCTTCGCGCACGCCGGGAGGATGGGGAAGAGTTGTTTCCTCGGGCCGGGAGGGGGTCCCAGCACTTTCCCATCATAAATATCCCTCTCCTGGTCGGTGGCGCTCTGCGGTGCCGGCCATTCGATGTTGAGACGAGCGGCCGCTCGCTCACACACTTCCAGGAGGATGGCTTGAGGCAGAACCGCGTGGGCGGTAGCCTGGGGAACACCAGAGGGCGGGATGGCCTCCTCGTCCTCTGAAACCCCAAGAATGGCCGCATCCTCCTCTTCGCCAGAACCGGGCAGTTCGTGGACGAGAGCGAGGTTGTCCCCGAAGATGTCCTCCTCGGGGAAGGCGGGATTGGGCTGGTCAGCCCAGACGAGAGACGTTGCGCCCCGGGAGGCCCCCGGTAGCGCGTCGTCATCACCGTGTCCCCCGTCCGAGTCAGAAGGGCTGAGCCCGGTGCACTGTGTCACTGCCACCTTAAGACGGCGTTTTAGCAGCTTCCTAGGCAGCATGAGGCAGAAACTGCAATTCTCTGGGTTCTCCAGGGCTTCCCGAGCGTGCTTAAGACCCAAACAGACCACGCAAAGCTGATGAAGATCCTTAGCTGCGATAAGGGCACCACACGCGGCCGGGCAGGCCCGTGATATGCTATCCCCTGGAGAGGCTGCAGGCTTAGACAGTGACATACCAGCGAAGAAAACGGAGAAATCCGTGGCGGGCAGCCGTGAGGAGAAACGGTGAAAATAGCGAGAGCGTGGGCGGCTCCGAATGCAAAGCAGCAATAGTTGAAAAATAAACAACTGTCACGTCCGGCGGAGGCTGATCTGGTCGATATGTCCTCCTGAAGACACGAGGTGAGCAGTGTAAAAAATCAACCGAGCTGTGAGATGCAGAGATCGCGAGAAGCGAATGTCAACTGAGGAATAGCAGCGCGCCCAGATGTTATATGCCCGTAGGTGAGGGGGTGTGGCCTCACCTGGCATTGGCTGCGCGCTTCTGTCTGTCTAGCCAGACTTGGTGCAATTGGATGCTTCTGCAGAGGTCAGGTACGGATGCCCTTCCCATAGGTGGATCTCGAACACGAGATGATGAAAGAGAACATTCCCTTTAAAAGCCAGTTGCACTCACGTCATGGCGGATTCACTATTTAGATGGCGTAATTTGCAAAAGCACGCAAGCAGACCATCTACGGGACAAGCCGGATTCCACCATATCTTTATTACACAATATTCATCTTTTACATTGTAATCCTTTTATTTTTATTTGGTATGTTTATTTGGTATGTGCTGCTGCGCGTCCCTGTGTGTGTAATAAGTAGAGTGTACTCGCGTTGTGGACCCGCCTATAGGCGCACATTACTAACGCGCTCTTTAAATAACAAAAAAATATTGCGCCATTGACTTTAGACCAGGTTTCAGTTGGTCAATGACACAGTCTATTTCAGTTGCCTCAAAATAGCAACGCACCAACAATGCACCTGAACACACCTCGTTTTCAGACCTGCGTTTTCAGGCCATGGGCGCACAAATGGGCGCAAATGCATTTGCTGTTTAAAGCTGCTGTCCGTAGCTTTTTTTGGGTTAAAAATTATCCAAAATACATATTTGATAAAATACATAACCAGCCAGTGTTCAAAACTATCTGCTTGCCTTAGCTCGATGCAAAACGGTAAGCTTGTAATAATGTTTTTAATTTTAGTGGTACTGGTGGATTTCCGCGGGAGATTCGAGCATGTCTTTGCGTCATTACGTCACATCTGTACACATAAAGAAGGAGTCTCGGCTAGTATAAGCTATATTGCGTGTGAGGATGTTGGAGGTAGAGATTTATAGCCTTTTCTCACAGCACTTGATATAATTAAACTTATCAATTTGATGGCGGATCCAGAAAGGTTCAAACGACGATCATCATCAGTGACAACTAGAGACTCACCCGCTGTAACATGCAAAAGACTTCGTTCGGACTTCGGAGTGGCTACAGAAAAAAAGAGACTGCAACCGGACCCATGCGAAAACAAGGATAATATCGGAAGGACATTACATGATGTAGTCACGCAATGCTTGCTGACGTTGTTAACATTAACAATTTGAGAACATAGTATAGCTACTTTGCACGGTTTTGCGTGAAATGATAATTTATAAGCAATTGTTAGATTTAATCAGCGCGATTTACTGCAATGTCAGAACCAGAACAAAAGTGAATGTTTCTTACTAGTTCAGATGACATTTCCCGGTGAAAATTGTTATGTTGGTCATACTTCCAAAAAGAATAATCTGTGATTCTGAATGACAATATCCACATCGGCGCGGTGACTGACAGCTGCACACTCTCCTCAAACATTGTGTTCATCCGCGCTGTGCCGTGTCGAGGGTGTTGAACTACAACCCACGTAAAGTTGATAATTCCGCGAATGACTGCAATTGCAGATTTCGAACAGAGATGGCGACAAAGAGGAAAAATGCCGGACTGCAGCTTTAAACAACGTTGCGCTGGACATGAAAATGATAACTTGCAAAAACGCTTGGCGCTGCATTGCGCCGGGTGTATGATAGGGCCCTTAATGTGCTTGCCCTAGTGCTTTGTGTTCACTAACTTGCGTAGAGTGTGTTTTGAGGCTTATAAGAACCTTGATGTAGGGGCTATTTCTGTTTTCTTATGTAACAGCATCCCCTAGGTAATGGCAGTCAGGTAGTACCCCTAATGGTTTCACCCTCAAGGGCCCAGACGTTGCCTACCACTGAATGCAATAAATCTTGTCTTGGAAACTTAAGATAAAATGTGTTGTGATTGTCCTGGATGATTAGATACAGTAAACTAGTAGACATAAAACATTTAAATAGTGGAGCTCACTAAGCAAAACAAAGCAATTTCTTGTGCTCCTGCTTAGCATTATGGATTTGTTCTAAATTAATGACACCTGCAAAATTCTTGCCAATCTCCTCTTGAGTCATCTATAAGCCAGATCTGCTTGAGTTACTCTTTATCTCGCTATGCAATGTCTAACACGGTGCCTCCATTGTCTCCAAGATTAGCCCCCGTGGTCTTTGAGAGGGATTGGTTTTAAAGTAAAATTTGAGGCTATTATTAGGATTTGATGCTGCTTTAGAGAGTGTAGTCTTGTGGAGTGTGACTGGAGATGCCCAAGGCACAGATGGCGTTATTGTCTGCACCCTGTTTGGTTTTTCTTGCTATTTTCTATTTCTTTTTCCATTAATATTGTCCTCTGCTATTCTCTGGGGTCTGGTTTTTCAGCATGTCTAATCTAAATGAAATAACTGAGTCATGCAGTTTCTCCACAGCATTTCAAAAATGTGCTTCTTGTGAATTTCATATAAGTAACTAAGCAACTTTTGCCTTAGGGCTCTTTATTTTATATGTGAGTTTGTTATTAACTGAAGATATATGAAACCTTCCTAACAGAGTTTAGTATCCATATCATCATACTATATATTAATTTCTCTGTCCATCCCTCTTTTTTCTCAATTTTACCCATCACTCCATTTTCCAGTGAGATTAACAGGCTGGATCTGGGCCTGACAGTGGAGGTATGGAACAAAGGACTGATCTGGGACACCATGGTTGGCACATTGTGGATCCCTTTGCACAGCATTCGACAGTCGAATGAGGTACAGCCCAGATGGCCGGCCTGGCCCCCAACAGCTTGCAGCTTTTCTCACTCTCTGTAGAGCTATATGTAGAGATCTGTAGCTGATGCCTGGCATTGGCTCTCATTGCAATCATGTTGCAGAAACCATTCCCTGTATGACTCTGTGTTAATATTTGTTCAAATTTCTTACCAGTTAAAATTTATTAGATGAACTGACACCAGTGGAATTTGTTTCTACAATGTTGGCATAAAATGTTCACTTTCAAGGACAGTGTCCCTAGAGCAATCTGGGATTAAGTGGCTTGTTTAAGGTGATAGCAGTGATAAAGTTGCAAGGCTCAAACTTGCAACTTTAGCTAAATTACCCCAAGCAGGTAGAGTTATGTACCTCTCTAGTTGATCCAACCAAATGTACAGACAGCTTTGTCTCTGATAGCAGATATACCACTGTTTCTTTTTCTATTGTGTTGTAGGAAGGGCCAGGACAATGGTTGACTTTAGACTCCCAGGTCATTATGGCTGAAAATGAGATCTGCGGCACCAAAGATCCCACCTTTCATCGAGTGCTTTTGGATACACGATTCGAACTCCCATTAGGTATCCTTGCTGTTTATTACTTTCTCCAATATTGTATTTGGTCACTGCTTGTCCTAAGTTTTGATGCTAACTTATGGTTTTCATACTTCCAGATATACCGGAGGAGGAAGCTCGATACTGGGCCAAGAAATTGGAGCAGCTCAATGCCATGAGGGACCAAGATGTGAGTCTTCTTATTCAAGTCCAGTCTTGTTGTGTTTACAGTCCTCCCCAGAGCCCAAGGGCAGAACATGCATTAATTTGAGTCTGTCAGAGAAATTCCTGAGACCTGAACAGCATTTTTTGAACTACTGACCTAATTAAACAAAGACTTTTATCTGTTCAAACTGGCTTGCCAATAATTTCTGTTTGCTCATTTTGCAGTACACATACCAGGAGGAGCACGAGAGACCACTTCCAATGCCATCAACTCAGTGCTGTGAGCTTTCAAGCGCAACTCACACTCACACTATAAATTACATGGCCCCTTGGTAGGTTAATGTGTACAGAACCTCATTAGAAGACCAATCACCCCATCAGCAGGTCCAATGTGAGTTTACTTTATCTCTGAGCACTTGATGGATGGCTTATCATCATGGTGCAGATTTCCTGGACCGTATTCAGCGATATCTGAAGCCTGTGTGGGATAAGGAGGAATGGCTTGTTAGAGTGGCTTTGGCTTGTGAACAGGCCATTTTTTATTACTTCACATCAGAGCTATTAACCATTAGCACTTAGCGTGCACAGGCAAGGTCACTCTCATGCACTGTGCACTGCCATGTCACACCTAGTAATTTCACTATTCAAATTTATAATAAGCTGCTTGTTCATGGTCAAACAGAGGCATGTGTTCCACAAAGATATATTTTCATCACAGATTATTTGGCCTACTTCTAATATTTTTCTTGACTTATTGTTTTCATAGGTAACTGGAGTCTATGGGGGGACCAACAAAGTAAGTAAGCTTTGTTTGAAAATAAAACATGCAGAAAACTTTTATTTATGCTTGCTGGTGGACTTACTTTGTTTACTGAAGTATGATGGGTTTGTGGATCAACATCATTTTGGTCCTGGAACATTCCTATTAAAAAAATCACATTTTAGGGTTAATCCACACAATTTACATTTAAAATCTGCACTTGCTCCTCAGATGATGATCCAGACAGTGCTGTGGATGATCGAGACAGTGATTACCGCAGCGAAACCAGCAACAGCATCCCACCTCCGTTCTACACCACTTCTCAGCCCAACGCATCCATGCACCAATACCCCATCCGAAACATGCACCATGGCTCCCGTTACAACGACACTAACGACTACGACTATGATAACCAGAGAGCTATTAGGTACATTTTCCCAATTCTTGGGTGCAATATTATTGCTAATGCTAGTTGGTAATAGCATTCACTTTCTCTGTACAACTTTCCTCTGTTCTTATTCCTATGCATTAATGACTGTATACAAGGATTGAATGAGTAGTCATTGTATACACTTCATGGGTTTGGAGCCACTCTGGTGCCACTTTGTGATTTGAATGCAACATTTCCCCTCAATTGCTCGTTTTTTGCCCAGTTCACTTCAAAACAAGCTTTTATTTCCTGAGCATTTTGTCTTACAAAAGTGCTATTCCCAACATTCATTCATTGCATGGTGGAGACTTTGTGCTCTAAGATTCTGGCCCTGTCCCAAATGGCACCTTAAGGTCTCGGGGTCCTTCTCCAAGTCAAGTTACCATTCAGACTGTTGGGTAATAGTCCCCTAAGAAGTCTTCACCAAAAGGGATGCATAACAGCCCCAGAAAACTTAGAGCAGCCTTTCGGAAAACTATAACAACAAATGGGCCCCCCAGCTTTGGGAGAGAAGGCCTTGAGACTGCAAATCAACATCAAGTGCGCCTATTGGGACAGGGCCTCTTTCAAAGCCTCTTGAATCCTTTATAAAGTCTTATTAATAGACAGATCCTGATCCTAAAGAGATGCTTTTGATATGAGTCTATTAGCAGCTTGGTTAAACATTGCCTTAAGTTGGGTCATTTTCCTTCCAATGTGGCCTGATGAGGTGAGATGAAAAATGAATAAAAAAGACATTTCTCATGCTCCTCCTCTTCCTGCCTCCCCCATCCCCTTCCCTCCCACCAGACGCTATGATAGTTTAGACTCCGCCACCAACGGCCGCAGCGATCTCGATTCGGCTTCTGGCTCGAGCAGGCGGACCAGCCGCCAGTACTCCTTAGACAGTAGGCACTCGCTCTCTGATAGGTGGGTCTCCATAGCTCCTACACCTCCACCCTCTTCCACCTCCTCCTGCTCTTCTTCCTGCTCCAGCCTGTGATTCCGTCCCGCTGTGATGATGTCGTGGAATTGGACTTGTCTGGTCCTGTGGTCCTCGCTATGCTTGCCATGCATGCGCAACAATCCTTCTTTTACATACATGATCTATTGATATATTTTATCTATACCTCTTTGTATTCTTTGTCCTCTATCATGATTGCTGTGTACCTGTTAATGGCCTGTCACGTGTTATTAGGTAACTGACCCATACACTTCACAAGCTTTTTCTTGTGTCTTTTGTACCGTGTAATCGGAATTTGGTGCAATTTTGTGAAGTCTGTTATTTGGCTGCTTTATGCTTGACAGAGTTAGAGAATAACGCTGTAATTCCGAAAGTCTAGTGTGCGCTAATTACATAGCCTTTAGACACACTATGCTGTGTGTGGGCAGCAGGCGGGGCCATGCTGATGGTTTTGACAGAGTCCATGGAATGTACATATCACTGATTTACCCTCTCTGTTTCTCATGAACCAAACCTTACTGAAAGACAAAATGTGTTGTGTGAAAGATGTTGTGTGAAATAAAGCTGTGTCTTAGGAATTTATGGGTTTGTGTGCTAGGGAGTTAGACTGGCTGGTAGATCTAACTGGCAGAAAGGCTTGACAGAAGCCTTGAATGTGTAATTGTGTGTGTGTCCCATGGCTCTTGTATTTCCTCCAGTCTGAAGCCCAGACGCTTTTTGGCTCACAGCCTATTACACACCTCATATCTTTCACTTCTGATTCTTCATGCATTTCTAAACCTCACGTCCCATAATCGATAATGTGTGTGTGTGTGTGTGTGTGGCATTGAGTCTTTTATTACTCATTCCATTCTCTCATTCTATACATAATTGGCTTATTCATCAGTGAGGATAAAAAGCCTTTCTTAACAGGAAAATGCTGCACCACCTTTTTGTGAGCTCAGTGTCTCTTTTCTTTTATGTGTTGTTCTTTCTTATGTCCACCTGGACGAATTTGTCCACTGACAACTCTTCCCACTGCCGTCTTGTCTTAACTTTTTTTGTGTTTGGTCTGAGATTGTGAAATAGCTTTTTCTGAGTCCATATGTTTATGTGAGTTTTTTCCTTCGACTCCCTCAAATGAGCCTGAGGACTCTGTCTTGTTTTCTCTCACCACCTTACCTGCACTCATACATCCATCCAGCAGAAATTATTTTCCTGCTGAATAAAACACCTTAAACCAACCTTAATTTGTTTGCTTGTCTTAGCTGGTTTGAGCTGGTCTACCGACCTTACTTCTGAAAGACCAAGTAAGAGCAGAAAACCATCTTTGGCAGGTTTAAGCTGTTGTTTTCAGCAGGGAGAGACTAATATTAGTTGACAAGTGTCATTTTCCTCTGTTGTTGGTTGTTCCTGCCTCAAACTCTTTTTTTACTGCCCTTAAACCTGTATATAAGCAGTCGCCCACCTTCTTTCTTCCATGACTTAATATAACTTACAGTTCTTTACTCCCGCAGCCCCACCGGCAGTAGTCGCTATGCGTCCTCGGGTGAGCTGAGCCGTGGTAGCTCCCAACTCAGTGAAGAGTTTGGCCCAGAGGATGGTGAGAGCTTCCGTGGTTCAGTAGAGTTCTACGATGAGAACGACTCCTACCATTCCTGCCATTCCTCCGTTAGCTATGGTAAAGACTCACCCGTCTGGGAACCGGATGAGCCGCAGGGTGTCTACAGTGATGATGGTGAGTACAACAAAGATGGCGGTGAAGAAGGTGCACTCTACGATGAAGAGGACGGTGAGATCTACCAGCAGGAGGAAGGGGAGTACGCCTATGAGGAGGAAGTGGAAGGAATGGTGTATGAAGTGGATGAAGACCTTTATCCATTGGATGGTACTCTCAGTGAAGAGCAGGAGCCACCCTACACCCCTACCCCAACCAGCACTGCCCCAACGTTGGCTCCTGAGGTGACCAGCCGTCCACCCCTGGAGAAACAGGCTTCTATGCAACAGCCCCCGCAATCCCAACCACCGTTTCAGACCATGGAGCCTAAACGAGAGTCACCACCCCTACAACAGCCACTTGATGTCTTTGCGAAGGTACCTCGTACCTCAACCCCACCACGGGTCTCAGAGTTTGAACCAGAGAAGGTCCCAATGCCTGTAGGCAAGCTGGCAGCTCATACAGAGGAGCCCTTGCTCACCCCTGCCACTGAGATCCCACCTGAACCAGAACAAGAGAAGGAGTCTCCTCCTGAGAGGTAAGCTCAATGTGCTGATTCCTTGAAAGCTTGGATAAGGTGTAGCCTTTCATGACATTTTGCTGGATACAAGTTAAATCTAATAATTTCACCATTTTTCCCAGCACACCAAAGCTGGAGCCACCTGTGGACCCTGCAGTAAGGGCCAAAGCCAACTGGCTACGACTCTTCAATAGGGTTCGCCTTCAGCTGCAGGAGGTATGTGAAGTCTGAAGTTGTGAAGCCTGAAATAGATTTATTTGATCAGCTTCTTCCAAGTACATAGAAATTCAGTAACCTTGTAAATCAAAGTTTGCCAGCTTATGCCTATTCAGTTGGTTCTTTTGGCCAACATTGGGTCACTAGTCTTTGGTTAGTTCTGCCCTTTGTTGTTGTCCTTTTTTTTGCCTGTCTTCTCCATTTCATGTTACTTTTTTTGTCACTTACTTTTCAGTTTTACATTTTACTGTTACGTATGTTTATAAAACCTGTTTTCATTTTGAGATTTTGTACCCTTTTTGTGTTCCACCCCATTTGTTTGTGTTTTTGTGTGTGTTTTCTTTCAGTTTTTTGTCATTGCAATAGCGATTGTCATACTCTTCCCTGCTTTGCCGAAGTTGGACAAGCAGTCTGAAAGGTGGGTGTGGCAATGTGAGGGTCCGAAGTAAACACATTTTTTGACTGATGGCTATGGCGCGCTTTCTCTGAGATACACATGGAGTTATGATAGCATAATGATGATTGAGATAAAGATGTCCGGCAAATCCGGTCTAATCATGAGAGAGGCCTGCGGCTGACGTCAATGAGATCGGCCGACTGCAGGCTCTTTCTGGGTCCAATCAAAACAGACAATGGTCTTTTTTTCTGTTATACGAATTATATCTTTGAAATTACATTGTGAGGTCTGCATGGATATTGAAAAGAAAATGAATATGGTTTACTGGATGAATTAAAATGAGATATATGGAGCTCTGTCACTGATCCCTCTGTCACTCTCTGTTGTCCGCAGGCTCGAGGTGAGACTCCAGGACTTGCATCACTCTTTTTGCAAGCAGGGTGAGTGTCACCAGAGGACTGCAGCTCTTTTTCAGAGCAGCTAAACATCTGAGCTATTCAAACATCATGCTTTAGAATATGATACATAATGTATATAAACATTTACATATTGGAAAGTACCCGAAGCATTAGGAATCTCTATGGAAAATACTCTTTGCCTCGTTTACACTACAGGTCTTGATGCCCAATTCTGATTTGTTGCCTATATCCGATTTTTTTTACCGTCCGTTTACACGTTCTTTAAATTGTGACCCATATCCGAGTCATGTGTTTACACTTGACTGAAACATCGCGCATGTTTAAAGGGGTCTTCTTGCTCAGATGGACGAAGCGCAGCGAGATCTCAGGACAGGTGGGAACATACAACATGATCTCATAAAAGTGAGTAGCCTATCTATAGCACAAATTTTATTTCTCATGCCATTTATAGCCTACGCCAAAAATAGTTTTTGCTTGCATATGATACGCACTGTAAACGTGCGTATTAAACGCCATAAAGCTATATTTTTGGCGTAAATGCCACGTGAAAAAAAAATCGTGCAATAAACGCACTTTCATGAGATCGTGGCGGGCTTTAACGAGGAGCAGTGGGTCCGAAATTTTAGGATGAGCAAGCCAACCTTTGATATGTTGTGTCAACGTGTGTCCACATTCCTCTCCTACGACGACACGTTTCATCGGGCCATCCGTCCATCCGCAGATGTGCGTCGGGGTTTCTCTCGTCATTAAACCGCGGAGACGCAGCCTAATGCCTCGGAAAATCCGATCTGCCTGTTTACATGACAGTCGCATTGGCACATATCCGATTTACATCTGATTTATTTCCACATATGAACGAGGCCTGAAACCGATCTCGAAATATCCGAATGCATGCGTTTTTTTCCTGTTTACACTGTCATAGAACACATCCGATCTGTGTCGCATATGAGTAAAAAATCGGAATTGGGTCACATTTCACTGACAGTGTAAACGAGGCCTTTGACCCCTGTTTTTCAAATTGTCAATAATTTTAATAATAAACATATATTTTAATAAAATACATTTACCCGTTTGATCCGCAGGCCTGGAGGTGCTCTCTACAGCATAGACAGCATGCCTGACCTACGTAAGAGGAAGGCCATCCCTCTCGTCCGAGACCTGGTGAGTCACACACCCCCGCTTTAGTACGTCAAAGTTTCAACCAAAGCATTGCTGGACCCAACATCACCTTCCTAACTCTTCAAAAGCTCCATCTATGTATGTCAGCGTGGTTATTTTGGGCAGCAGTCTGTCAAGGGTCTGTAGTTCACAGAAGTCTCTATGGCACATCTGTTTGAATCACGACTACAGGGTTAGACATTATTAGAGCATTACTCAGCACCATTCACCCTGTAGCCTGATGAATCTCCACCGGTCCAGTCAGCCTCACGACTGCCTCTATGTCTCCTTTACAGTCCCATTAATTTTGGTCTCTGTATTTCTTCCTAAGCTGACTTCATTCCCTGCTAACCTTGTTTCTTGCCTGTAACCTACTTCTAGAGCTTGTTGAACCTTTCCACTTATACTTGAAAAAAGGTTGGGTGGCAATAACATTAAACATCATTCTTGCATGGATAGAGGCAACATGAAATCTAAATTGACCATTACTTTGTTGATACATCATGCTTCTGGTCTAATTTCTTCAGTGCATGTTATTCCAAAGAGAGAGAAAACAAAACTTTTTTCACCAAAAGCGAAACTTGCTCTGCCTCGGTAATGACTCGGCTTAATAATTCAATCTGGTCACAGCCAACAAAATATATTCATGTAGTGTCATTTAAAAAAAAAAAAAAAATGTATGCAATGAAATTAAGTTTTAACAAAATGCTCAAGAGTTGTGTTTCATTAGCGCATGTTAATTAACTACACTTTTGACTTTCACTTTCTGAAAAACTTCTCATTAAACTGACAGGAGAGTTAGTTATGTATTGATTAAACAAAGTAACGAGAGCCAAAAAAAAAAAAATCGTTCGGTAGCTGACAGCTGTCGTGTAGGTCTGGCCGTACTTATTCAGCCAAGAACACTCCTGGCAGCCTTCACTGGAGGGCTGTCAGAACATCGACGGCACCAGACTCTCTTTGACGCCACGAACTGGAAGATGAGGGAGAAATTACCATGCTGTATGAAACAGCTCCGCAGTTTGTCGGTTTTAATACAGCTTACCATCACCGTCACCGACTCTAAAAGTCAGAAGCCAAAGTGCTGACTTGATTACAATTAAAATGTGTGTCAAAAACAATTCATCTAGAAGACAAAGTACCCACCTCTCTTTCTTATTTCTCTCTGCTCTTCCTCATGCATAATTGTTGTACAAGCACTTTTCTTTTCGAGACTTCTTTACATAAATACTTTATTGTTGTGGTTGAGTCAGTAGTTTTATAAAACGTGTAACTTGAATTTAGCACCAATTGTCGTCTTTTATATCTTAATCAACCCTGGTTGTGCAGTTCGTGACGCATGTAATTAAATGAGATCTAATCAAACTTCTAAAATATTTCTTTGATTATTTTTTTTCCCAATGCCTCACCTTCTGCAGGCAATGGTGAGTACTTCCCTTTTCAGCACTCCTGGGTAAAATACTTCAATTCCAGCCATAAACACAGTTTTCTGTTTCATCATTTATGACTGCAATACTTTCAGAATTTCAATCAAATACAGTATATTCATTAAAAAACAAATACACATATTTGCTCCCTACATGTTTGTTTTCTCTTGTAGTCCCTTGTCCAGAACTCTCGAAAAGCAGGCATCACTTCTGCTATGGCCTCCAGCACACTTAACAATGAAGAATTGGTATGTCAGCCAGTTTTCTTCCTGGATATTCACATTTTGCAGTTCATTTTCCATTTACCTGTTGATTTGTTCAATGATCTTGCAGAAGAGTCACGTCTATAAGAAGACCCTGCAGGCTTTGATCTACCCCATTTCCTGTACCACACCACATAACTTTGAGGTGTGGACAGCCACCACACCCACCTACTGCTATGAGTGCGAGGGGCTTCTGTGGGGCATCGCTCGACAGGGCATGCGCTGCACCGAGTGTGGGGTCAAGTGCCACGAGAAGTGTCAAGATTTACTCAATGCCGACTGTCTGCAGAGTAAGATTACTTATTGAGTTTCTTTCATTACTCTCAAATATTGTATTTATCTAAATGTTAATATACTTAAAATACACCCTTAATACGGCGTCAAAAATTTGGAATAATTACAGTTAAAAAAAAAAATTTATGCTCACCAAGGCTGCATTTATTTGATCAAATTACAGTAAAAACAGTTATTTGTCAAATATTATTACATTTTAAAAGAACTGTTTTCTATTTTAATATATTTATAAATGTCATTTATTCCTGTGATGCAAAGCTGAATTTTCAGCACCATTACTCCAGTCTTCAGTAGCTGCGCTTTTCCATTACCCCAAATTGCGCAAATTGAAATTGCGAATTGAAAATACGCTTTATGGAAACACGCCAAAAAACGCAAAACCGTTTTTACGCTCGCATGAGGTGGTTTTTCAGGCAATTTTAAAAGGAATATTTTGCAAAACTGCAATGGAAACAGTTTTTCTCCTTTACAGGCCACCTGGCATCACTCTTCACGTGATCATTCTTTAGCCATGATTTTTGGAATGACTTTTTGTGAGAGGCAAAACAATACATTTAAGTCGCATAATAACATCGCTTCATGAAAACACTGTCATTTTGCAATAGTTTTTAATAAAATTTTAGAATAATTTAGAAAATATCGCAAAAGTTTTGTGAAAATCTGTAATGGAAATCAGGCTATTGTTAAAGTGTGACTTCAGAAATATTTGTAATATTTGGTTTAGTTAATATCAATTATTATTGCTCAATTATTAATACGGTAATGGTTATTATCAATGTTGAAAGCTTTATATTTTAACATTGATGCTGATATACTCATTTTGTTTATTTGGAAATATTCTCTGATGAATGTAAAGTTCAAAAGAACAGCATTTATTTGAAATAGAAGTCTTTTGTAACATAAATGTCTTTACTGAATAAAAGTGTTTATTTTTTACTTTTTTGTTTTTTTACTTACTCCATACTTTGAATGGGATTGTATCATTGTAGCAATGTTCGATGTTATGGGAAGAAGGAGGCGGGACCCGGCGAACATTTAAACAACTTTAATAATAAAACAAAAATGAAAGTAAAGGCCGCAGCCCCTCACGGACGACTGCTGTCACACATAATAAAACAAAACATCAAATAAAATAGTCCAGGCCTGGTCTCTCTCGTCCTTCACTGCCGTTGCTCCTCCTTTTATGCTTCCACTCCTCCGTGAGAGATACGAAGCCGCGCAGGTGTCGCTCATCAGCAATCACGCCACCGGCCTCGCTCAGTTCTCCTACGGCCCTCGGCCTCGTCCTGCTCGCCACAATGATAATAAGAAAATATCCCTTAAGCAGCAAATAAGTATAATAGAATGATTTCTGAAGGATCATCTGACATTGAAGACTGAAGTAATGATGCTAAAATTCAGCTTTGTCATCACATTCAAATAGATTCAAACAGAAAACTCTAAATTGTAATAATATTTCTCAATATAGTTTTTAACTGTAGTTTTGATTAAGTAAGCGTAGCCTTGGTTAGCAAACGAGACCTCTTTCAAAAATCTTGATTATTTCAAATTTAGTGACTGGTCTGGTAGTGTAAATATAAAATATATTTACATAAACCTTATCCGTCTTCTGCAGGGGCGGCGGAGAAAAGCTCTAAGCATGGAGCTGAGGATCGCACGCAGAACATCATCATGGTGTTGAAAGACCGCATGAAGATCCGTGAACGGAACAAGCCTGAGATATTCGAGCTGATTCAGGACGTGTTTGCAGTCATCAAGGCCACGCATGTGACACACATGAAGCAGATCAAGCAAAGTGTCCTGGACGGAACGTCCAAGTGGTCGGCCAAGATCAGCATCACCGGTAATGACCCACTTCAACCAGCACAAGTTTGTTATATGTCATACTGGTTATCTTTGTATTAACCCTGTTTCTCTGCTCAGTGTTATGCGCCCAGGGCCTGCAGGCAAAGGACAAGACCGGCTCCAGCGACCCTTATGTTACGGTGCAAGTTGGCAAGACCAAAAAACGAACCAAGACTATCTACGGCAACCTCAACCCTGTATGGGATGAGAGCTTCAATTTGTAAGTGGATTATCTCGGTTAATATAGGCTATATCAAATACATTTATCGAGAATCAGTGCTCATGGTGATACAAAAACATCTCAACAGTGAGTGTCACAACTCTTCCGATCGGATCAAAGTGCGTGTGTGGGACGAGGATGACGATATTAAGTCCAGAGTAAAGCAGAAGTTCAAACGTGAGTCTGACGACTTCCTCGGTCAGACCATCATCGAGGTACGAACTCTGAGCGGTGAAATGGACGTCTGGTACAACCTGGGTGAGTAACAAAGCAATATTTTTCCTCGAAAATATTGAAATACATTGATAAGATAAATGTAACGTTGTATTTGTGTTCTATTTACATTGCGCTCAGGTCAAGCTGTAATGCAATGCCTAAAGATCAAACTGTTTCAGCTCTGACTCCCGTTTGACCTTTAGAAATGAGACCCAAAAATGATAGAACAATTAGCGTGACATATTACATGGGCAGTGTTATTTTTGTGCAATGTTTCAAAGTAATTGACATTACTTTTTACTTTAACTAACATAGCAATGTCGTAAAATTGCCCCTTCGTAACACTATTATTGAAAGAGACTTAAAGGGATAGTTCACCCAAAAATGACAATTCTGTCATCATTTGCTCCCCCTCAAGTTGTTTCATACCTGTGTGAGTTTCTTTCTTCTGTTGAACACAAATTAAGCTATTTTGTACAATGTCAGTAACCAAACAGCTGATGGGCCCCATTGATTATTTTTTCGTAACACTTTATTTTACAGTGTCCCTGTTACACATTTTAGATGTAATAACAGTCAATTATGCATAGTTACATGCAACTGACCCTAAACCAAACCTTAACCCTAACCCTAATTATAAAGTAAGTACATGTAGTTAATTACTATTACTTAATACTTAATTGTATGATTACACTGTAACAAGGACACCTTAAAATAAAGTGTAACCTTTTTCCATACTAAGTCTTCCATACAACTGTTTGGTTACAAACATTCTTCATAATATCTTTGTTGGTGTTCAGTAGAAGAAACATATTCATACAGGTTTGGAACAACTTGAGGGTGAGTAAATGATGATTGATGATTTAATTTTTTCGCGCTTCTAAAATCAACACTAGAACGGTACATTTACCAACTTCATTGTGCTCCCTTTCAGACAAGCGTACAGACAAGTCTGCTGTGTCGGGAGCCATTCGTATGCACATCAGTGTGGAGATTAAAGGAGAGGAAACCGTAGCTCCGTACCACGTCCAGTACACTTGCTTGCATGAGGTCAGTCTGATTCTACCATGATCATGTTTGTCTACCTCATTTTCCACCTATGGCCATTTATTAACAAGCTACATAGTCCCTGCTAGAGTGTATCAAATTAATGCTTAGCATGAACACCCTCTTTCCATAGAACCTTTTCCACTATTTAACGGACATCCAGAACAACGGGGTGGTGAAGATACCAGATGCCAAGGGTGATGATGCATGGAAGGTTTACTTCGAAGAGACGCCCCAAGAAATTGTCGATG
Source organism: Rhinichthys klamathensis goyatoka (assembly GCF_029890125.1). Lineage (NCBI taxonomy): Eukaryota > Metazoa > Chordata > Actinopteri > Cypriniformes > Leuciscidae > Rhinichthys > Rhinichthys klamathensis. Next base: position 878,437 of record NW_026606664.1, on the reverse strand, counting down.
AGTTTGCCATGCGTTATGGAGTGGAGTCCATTTATCAAGCCATGACGTATGGTTGTCCCCGCAATTTTGGCATTGATGTTTTACTTGTTTACTTAGGTACTTATGTACTTTTTGTACCTTCTTGTTTCTAGACACTTTGCCTGCTTGTCATCAAAGTACATGTGTCCTGGAGTGCCTGCGGTCATGAGCACCCTACTGGCCAACATCAATGCTTACTACGCTCACACAACCCAGGCCACCAACAATGTATCTGCCTCAGACCGTTTCGCTGCCTCTAACTTTGGGGTGAGTGCTTGAGCCAACTCAATGTCACCACATAGCGAAAATGTCAGCATTAAAGTGTTTGCGCCAATGACTTGTGGTGGTTTCTTGTGTGTTTTCTGTAGAAAGAGCGATTTGTCAAGCTTCTGGACCAGCTCCACAACTCTCTGAGGATTGACCTCTCTATGTACAGGGTATTGTGATTTTTGGGGGTTTTGTATGTTTTCTTGATTTTGTAGTAAGGATCATTTTTTATGGCGTTTCCAGCAAGTGAGATCATCCAGTCGGACAAATGAGAATGATTAGTCTGAAGCGACTACATAAAGTAGTATTAAAAGCATAAAGTAGTATCTAAAATGTATAAAGTATAGTATTGATGACACCCCTTCTTGTGTCTCTTAGAATAATTTCCCAGCTAGCAGTCCTGAGAGGCTACAGGACCTCAAGTCTACTGTGGACCTACTGACCAGTATCACATTTTTCAGGATGAAGGTTAGTTGTGAATCCCTGGCGCTGTTGACAGTGTAAATTTGGTTGTATATTGAAGCTCTATTTGATGCTTTGTGTCAACCTAATATCATCCTAAAATTTGTGTAAAAATTTGTGTGTGTGTGCGATTATTATTGCAGAATATTTGTGTATGATTTTCTCATCTTCGTATGTCCGTATGATTTTTTTTTTCATATAATTTTTTTGATTCAAGATTCAAGAGTTTATTGTCATATGGACAGGAAACTCTCTGTTACACTATACAATACATTCTTGAAATTCTTATTTTTGTAAGGTGTTTTTTTAATGATTTTCATAACATTTTCTTTTACTTTGCGTTTTTTGGAAAATTGTCTTGTCTCGTACAATTTTCGTACAGTGTTCTTGTTCCGTAAGGGTTTTCTTTTTTGATTTTCATACAATTTAGTTTGTCTTTGCCATATATGTTTTTCTTTTTCTTTTCTTGTCTTTGTAAAAAAAATGTAAGATCTTTTTTTTATTTTAATAAAATTTGTATATGATTTTCTTTTCTGTATGTTTTAGTGCTGTCAAATCGATTTATCACGATTAATCAAATCAATTAATCACGATTAATCGATTTGACAGCACTTGTATGTTTCTTTTACTCTGGACAATTTTCAGGTTTTATCAAATTTTTGTACAGTTTTTTTTTTCCATATGCGAGATCTTTTAAGATTTTCATACAACTTTCTTTTTCGTGTGATTTCTGTATGATTTTCATACCACTCTCTTTTCAGTTTTTTGTGTGATCTTTTTTCTTTTGAATGATTTTAAATACCTTCAATATTAAAAGTTTTGTTCATACAGTAGCTGAATTATCCTTCTGAATCAGGGTATCCGCGGGGTCTTGAAAAGTATTAAAAGGTGATAAATCAATTTTGGGAAAATTAAGACCCTTAAAAAGTATTAAAAAGTCTTATCACGGCTTTATAAAGTCTTAAATTTTGAAAGTATTTTTTCTAGGGATGCACCGAATAATAGGCCGCCGAAAATAGCCCAAAAGTGCATTTTCGGTTTTCGGCCGAAAGACTTTTATCACCGAAACAATACGGCCGAAATGTTGTGATGACGCAAACAGAAACCGCGACCTGCACGTGCTTGTCTGAAGCAACATGTCTGCGGTGTGGACGTATTTCAGTATATCTGAACCCGCGAGGAGACGGAAGCCAATTGTTTATACTTTCGCCTGCCTCTGCAGCGCGAGTCTCCACAGACAGCGCGCGCACCGCTCCAAACGGTCGAGGCGTTTATTGACGCGCTCGCTGTTGTACTATTCTTTGAAACGACAGGGAGCTACTCAAGTAACTGTCCTGGCTCTAACCATCAGGAATCGGTGAGAAGAAGAAAGATAAACACGTGACAATGTTTATTTTTTAGTATGGTACAGCTAGTTAAACAATTGTGACAGTGGCGGGGTAGGTTGTAACACGTGTTTTGAAAGTGTTATTGTGTTAGTGTATAAGTCCATTGTGACTTAAAATGCATTTCATTTGTTTGTTCTTGTCACCATTTGACGTAAAATGCATTTCATTTGTTTGTTCTTGTCACCATTGTGACTTAAAATGCATTTAATTTCTTTGTTCTTTTTCACCATTGTGACTTAAAAATGCATTTCATTTGTTTGTTCTTGTCACCATTGTTTACACATGCACAAACACGAAATATGCACATACACCCCCCATATTCACACATATTTTATTGTTGCAGCCATTCATTTAAAATAAAAATGATGTTGTGGCATATCACTTGGAATACCCTTAGTTTTTGTGCATTTTGTCTACCTGTTACAACTTACCCCAGTATGTGTTACAACCTACCCTAGTAGTGGGGTAGGTTGTAACAAAGGACCACCTTGTATTCATGATCATCTCACAAAGTCTGTGATATATTTTGAAGAAATTTAAATTGTTGCCATTTGTAGTAGACAAATATGGGTACTTTGCCTAAAAGTTTCAGACGTGTAGCTAAAAAAAAAGGTTGTTTTAGGTGCTGAAGAAAAAAGTGTTACAACCGTCCCCGGTCTCCCCTACCACCACCAATAGAAAAATAATCATGTAAAACCCAGTAAACCCTGAGATTATTACTTGTGACGTTACAACAAAATATGTATAGGAATATGTATTAAATTAACGCTCTCTTAAATATTTTCAAATTTCACTAAACATATTTCATTAAGTTTCGTGTACATTTGTATTAAACATGGACCTTTGTCCATTAAAATGGCTTTTTATGCTAGTGTATGCTCATTTTTAAAATGTAATCAACTAATTTAGACGTGCAAACTGGGTGCTGGTGTGATGAGAAGTTCGTGCTCGGCTTTGTTTTTATGAGAGAACATTTCATTTTAAAACCTTTCTGCAGGCCAGCAGATTATTATTTAATGTACACATGAGTGGGGTCAAGTTAAACATTTTGGTTTGAATTTTATTTTATACTGTGCATTGTGCTAAATAAATATTTGCATAATTTGTAATTGATTTATTCTTTGAAAATGTTAATTTATGCAATTACAATGCCTTGATTTTAGTAAAGTTTGTACACAGTCATAACCACAAATGCAATGGTACTAATAATTGGCATAATTTCTTTCGGTGTTTCGGTTTTCGTTTTTTCTGCCTTGGGTTCCTCTTTTTCGGTTTTCGGCCAAGAATTTTCATTTCGGTGCATCCCTAATTTTTTCTGAATTAGCTGTCCAACATTTTGAGTCCCAAAAACATCGTAAAAGTGTGTAAATTTAGTCTTTTTTATTTTTTTTTTAAACGAAGAACTGAGGCACATGTCAGCATGATTGTTGTTGAGGGTGGAGCAAAGTTTTGTTTTGTTTTTTAATAAACTTTGCTTTGATTTACTATACCAGCCTATTTGATTTTTTATTTTTTTTTATCAGAGTGGTCTATAGTCTTTATCACAAACTAAAACTGTTAAGTTAAAAGTATCACTGATGTAAATGGTTACAGCTTGAAGTGGCGGTGAGGTATTAAAAAATATTGAGAAGGTCTTGAAAAAGTCTTGAAAAGGTATTAAAATTAACTTCAAGATTCCTGCATATACCCTGTGAATGGACCATGAACCCTTCTTCTCTAGGTCCAAGAGCTTCAGAGTCCTCCTCGTGCCAGCCAGGTAGTGAAGGACTGTGTGAAGGCTTGCCTCAACTCTACCTACGAATACATTTTCAACAACTGCCATGAACTGTATAGTCGAGAATACCAAACAGACCCGGTGAGTCGACACTCCCTGGCCCAACAACCTTGATAAGCCACAAAGCTTTTTGCCTCGGGAGAATCCAAGTCATTTTATCAGTGCAATTCATCTTGCAGCTTTTGTTTATGCTGCTTTGAAGCTGTTACAGACTCCCTTCATAAATATCAAACACTCTTCCTGTTGAATTAAACATCTCGCCCTGGGCTACTTACTATATTTTGCTGCAAAGCTTTGCAGGATTGTTCCATATCTTGTTCCCCTGGAGTAGTTGGCATATTTTTGCTTGTTTGCTTGCTGGCTGAAATAAGACATTCCTGTTGTGCGCTTAGTAGGGTAATTTCTTCCAGAGTTTGGCAGATTATGAAAAGACATAATGTGCATTGAGCTTTCATTAGATTTCAAAATGAATTCTTTCTGTGCAGAGCAAAAAAGGAGAGGTTCCTCCAGAGGAACAAGGTCCAAGTATCAAGAATTTGGACTTCTGGTCCAAGCTAATCACTCTCATTGTTTCAATTATTGAAGAGGATAAGAACTCCTACACCCCCTGCCTTAACCAGTGAGTCCGGCACCATGTTATTTCACAAAATCTCCTAATGTACCTTCATAATCCTGTTTAGGATCTTAATATCGCTTGCTCTGGTCCACACAGGTTTCCCCAGGAGCTCAATGTCGGAAAGATCAGTGCAGAGGTTATGTGGAACCTGTTTGCCCAGGATATGAAGTACGCAATGGAGGGTGAGTCTAAGCTAAGGGACTTTTCTTCACCTTTAATTCATTTATATGGCTCTTTACACAATAAAGATTGTTTCAATGCAGCTTTACAGTCATAAACAGGAAAGTAACAATCAGTGATGCACACTTCATCAAATATGGGACACATTCTAATTCTAATTTACTTTGAGTCAGTTCAATGTTGATTCAGTTTAGTTCAATAACTGAATCTAATTCGAAACTAATTCGATTCAGCCATAAAGCAGCTATACAGAAGACAATGGTGTCATCATCCAGCTTAATTTAGTTCAAGTTTTGTTCTCATCTGATGTGTCAGTGCAGTCAAATTGATAATATTACTAAATATTAAGTGTCTTTTAAACCCCAACTTTTCTGGATTATTATCTTGTTTTTGTATGGATTGATCATTCATTTTGTAGAGCTATATATCAGTATCGAGACTCCACAACCTCATGATATTTAATTATATTGATATTAATGATATTAAAGTTTCAGCTCAGGCCTTGAATGATCATAACTTGACTAACAGGTGAGATGCAATAAAAAAAGGTTATTTTAGTTAGAAACTCAAGCATTGTGGGGTTTCTCACTGATAGCCACTTAAATTTCACACTTGGTGAAAAGTTGACATGTGGTGGAGTTCTTCTCATCTGCTGATTCAGTAGGGGTCCTCCACTCTGGATAGATGTATTATGTGCTGTTAAATCTTCTGTTTCATGAAGAGCTTTTGTCTTCACCTCACGGTTTTCAGAGCATGAAAAGAACCGCCTGTGCAAGAGTGCCGATTACATGAACCTGCACTTCAAAGTAAAGTGGCTTTACAATGAATACTGCAAAGACCTGCCTTTCTTCAAGAGCCGAGTGCCTGAATATCCTGCGTGAGTGGCATCTCACACACAAAAATTATGTCAGGCACGCTCAAAATGTCACTGTGACCATGGTATGATGGGTAATAAAGCTTTAGGTGGTGATGTTACTCTGCAGGTGGTTTGAGCCATTTGTCATCCAGTGGTTGGATGAGAATGAAGAGGTGTCTAGAGACTTCTTGCATGGAGCCCTGGAGCGTGACAAAAAAGATGGGGTGAGATTTATTTCTCTTGCCTTTTGCTTCCTAGCTTCAAGGCCATTCGATGCAGGTTCAAGAAACATCATAGTTTATAAATCAATAAGAAAATATCTATGCTTAACACACAAAATAAAAATAACTATAGTTTTTTTCATTATTGTTGTTGTTTTCCATAATGGAAAAAAGTAAGAATTTCTGAGAAATGTTTTATTTATTTTATAATTTACTGTAAACTTTTCTTATTATTTAGCTTACCTGCTGTAATAAGTTACAGTTACTACAGACCTCTAGCCTGCAGCCAGACATGTCAAAATTTGATGAATGAGTGCCCTCGGAGAACCTCAGCCTGTTCCTGAACCAATAAGCACGCTCTTTAGTTCATTAGTTCCACCGAGCCCCCTTTGGGAACCTGTCACAGTCTTACCTCAACCCAATTATTTCCAGACGAAAGAGCTCACACCTGATGTCTGGTCGCAAATTGCTTGTGCGGTCTCTTACGCCTTCTATTCTAGAACTTTTTCTGACCGCACATCCAACTCTTTCTTTCCTACAGTATCAGCAAACTTCAGAGCACGCTCTCTTCTCCTGTTCAGTAGTGGATGTCTTCTCGCAGCTTAACCAGAGCTTCGAGATCATTAAGAAGCTGGAGTGCCCAGACCCACAGATTGTTGGACACTACATGAAGAGATTTGCAAAGGTCCTAAGCAGACACTTCTCTTTTTATTTTAGGACTTTCATTATCATTCCATTTACTTTCAAACTGACGTAACGTCAGTGAGTAAAAGTCAAGTGCTTAGCCGAGATTTTGGTCGCAAACTTTGGTAACCTACTGCAAACCAAAACCAGTTTTGCCCTTAAACGAAATACATTTTTTATTACATCAAACAGCAACATTATTGTAAAAAAAAAAAAAAAAGGCAGTTTGTACCTGGCTTAAGATTAATGAATCATATGAAGGAAATTGTTACATAAGTTAACTAAAGGCTTGAATACACTACACAACTTTTAAAATCGGAGCCAATTTTAAAACAATAGCCCCAGGTTTCACAGAAAACGCTTAAAGGGATAGTTCACCCAAAAATGAAAATTAAGTCATTAATTACTCATCCTCGTGTTGTTCCAACCACGTAAGACCTTCGTTCATCTTCGGAACACAAATGAAGATATTTTTGATTAAATTTGAGAGCTGGATCACTGCTACATAGGCTTCCTAAGGGAGTGAAACTTGACGGCCCAGAAAGTCATTGAAGAAAATGTTTAAATAGTCCAAGTGACTACAGTGGCTCAACTATAAGTTTATCTATAAGTAGTCACATGGAATATTTAAACATTTTCTTCAATGACTTTCTGGGCCGTCAAGTTTCACTCCCTTAGGAAGCCTATGTAGCAGTGATCCAGCTCTCAAATTTAATAAAAAATATCTTCATTTGTGTTCCGAAGATGAACGAAGGTCTTACGGGGTTGGAACAACATGAGGGTGAGTAATTAATGACTTAATTTTCATTTTTTGGTGAATTATCCCTTTAAGTCTAGTCCCGGACTAAAATGCATATTTGAGCTGTTTTAACTGAAAGCAACTTGCACTGACATAAATTATGTTAAAATATGTCAGTGTCGTCGTTTTCAAGATTCACACCAGTTTAAGTACGTTTATAAAAGCAACTTAATTTCCCTAATTGAACTAAGGCCTAATCCTGGCTTAATCTAAGCCTTGTCTGTGAAACCAAGGCATCATACGCTTGCTGACTTTGTAAAGGGTTAAAGAGAAAAACTGGGCATCATACACTTAACACTGAGGATCACATACTACCAGACTTTTCAAGTCATTCTGAAATTGACAAACTCACACATGAACATGCGCCTTATTGCTCAGAGATGCATTACAGATGAAAACAATGTGTTCTCAAATCAGCTCAAAATATCAAACATGTCAAACCATCATACCCTACGTGATTTTCTTTGGACCTCAACTGACCAAAACCTGCAGACAGACTTTGACTTTCGGCAACTAGTGTCAATTCCTCCAGACTGCAAATTGGGGCAAAAAATCTGTGCAAAAGTCGTGTACTGTAGTGTATTCCAGTCTTTGGTGAATGTGATTTCACCAGGTATAACGTGGTCCTGGGTCAAAATCTTTGTTGATCCTGGAACAACATTCCGATCAACCAATCAGATTTGAGGGTCAAGTTTACAGTTTACGTCAAGTTTAGGCTTGCAACCAGGGTTAGGTGCTTCTACATTAGTGTAATTCACCTATCATTTCCCTCTGATTTTAGGGATAACTTATGGGTAGGGATAGGATTAGGACTATGTTTATGGACAGGAATGTTGTTCCAGGATCAACACAATATGTTGATCCAGGAACATGTCTTACTTGGCAAAATCAAATGACCCCAGTCTTTAGCAACATTAATATCTGTGAAATAGTTCTGCATTGTCATGAGATTTGTTATAATGTGATCTTTTTATCCCACAGACCATTAGCAACGTTCTGCTCTCCTATGCGGACATTATCTCCAGGGATTACCCCAACCACTGCACCAAGGAGAAAGTGGTAATAGTCTAAAAAGCCCTGTGGAATCAGGTTTATATTGTTGAAATAGTTTCATTCACAATCCAGAATTTAACCCATTCGATTTGTGTTTCTCTTTCTTTGATTCTAGAATGCAAAGGATGGTGCTGTCAAGGTCTGTAAATCTGATATGGGTAGAATATGCCATGCAGTTTACAATAAAGAGTCTTTGTACTCTTTTATAGTGGTTTGAGTTAGTCTTATTGATTTCAGGCTTTTTAATTAGCGCTTTTGCTCCACACAGCCATGCATCCTCATCAACAACATCCAGCAGCTCAGGGTACAGCTTGAGAAGATGTTTGAGGCCATGGGAGGTAAAGATGTAAGTGAACCACAAATCTGCCGACATTAATTTAGCAAAGCATGGATTCCCGGAGACTTACAACCTTCTGAAAGCATGGTCAAGTTCTGGTGGTTTTGACCATTGCACCCAAAAATGAAAACTTATCCCATAATTTACTCACCCTCAAGCCATCCTAGGTGTATATGACTTTCTTCTGTAAGCCAAACACAATCAGAGTTCTATTAAAAAAATATCCTGGCTCTTCCCAGCTTTATAATGGGAATGAATAGTAACTGAGATTTTGAAGCCCAAAAAAGCGCATCCATCCATCATAAAAGTAATCCATATGGCTCCAGGGGGTTAATAAAGGCCTTCTGAAGCCAAGCGACGCGTTTTTGTAAGAAAAACTTTATAAACTATAATCACTGCCTTCCGGTAATGGCAGTATCCGAGTCTAGTTCCAGCGGAAGAGTGACCTCTGACCCGACGCATGACGTATTGACGAACTGCAGAGGATTGAGCAAAACAAAACACCGGTCACTAATTAAAAGTCTAAAACGAGAAGTTTTAAAGAGAAATGTTGGAGGAGCTTGAGTTTGTTGCCCAGCGCTATTAGTTTGAACCGCTAGAGGCGTCGACTCTCACCTGAGCTTACGCTACTCCTACATCCTACGTCATGCGTCGGGTCAGAGGTCACTCTTCCATAGGAACTAGACTCGTGTACGGCCTTTACCGGAAGCCAGTTATTATAGTTTATAAAGTTATAAATACAGATATTTTTCTTACAAAAACACATCGCTTCACTTCAGAAGGCCTTTATTAACCCCCTGGAGTCGTATGGATTACTTTTAAGATGGATGGATGCGCTTTTTTGGGGCTTTTAAATCTCAGTTACCATTCACTCCCATTATAAAGCTTGGAAGAGCCAGGATATCTTTAATATAACTGACTGTGTTTGGCTGAAAGAATAAAGTCATATACACCTAGGATGTCCTGAGGGTGATTTTTGGGTGGACTAACCCTTTAATGTCCCTTTCAGTTGAACGTTGAAGCTAGTGACATTTTGAAAGAACTCCAGGTGAAGCTCAACAATGTTTTGGATGACCTTGCAAGAATCTTTGCCACCAGGTGAGGTACCTAGGGATCAGGAAGAAATAGCTTTTTTGCTCTATTTTTGGAGTAACATCTGTTCCCCACCTTGTTCTCCCACTAGTTTCCAACCAAACATCGAAGAAAATGTCAAGCAGATGGGTGACATACTTAGCCAGGTGAAGGGGACAGGGAACGTGCCAGCAAGTGCTTGCAGCAGCGTTGCACAGGACGCAGACAACGTCCTCCAGCCCATCATGGACTTCCTTGACAGCAAGTAAGATGCTAATTTAGATTTAGATGTCTTCTTGAAAATTTCACACTTCCACTTCCAATCTTACCTTTATTTTCCTGTCAGCCTCACGCTGTTTGCCAAGATCTGCGAGAAGACAGTCTTAAAGCGAGTACTGAAGGAGCTTTGGAAACTGGTCATGAACACAATGGAGAAGACGATTGTTCTGCCGCCTTTGACTGACCAAACGGTAATGAGCTGTTTAGAACTTCATCGAAAGCAGATTTCTGAGAAATACTACATGTAGAAATCTTTTTCTATAAATGTGAAGATTGTTTACAGCATTGTATTTTCTGGTATGGATCATGAAGACTCAGAAGGACTGGAAATGTATCTCCTCTTGCTCAACAAAACATATCCCTTTCCCAAATCAAATCACCTTGGACGAAAGACACATCTTTCCACTCTAAAAACGTTGGGAGTGCACCATATCATTCAAGCACCTCTTGAGACTGCTCTCTGGTCCTGTAGTCATACAGTTGTACATTTCATGTATATTAATCTTGACTAAAAAGTTTTATTAACTCTATTTCAACAGTTTTGAATCCTAGTTCATTTTTGAGAGCATTTCTACAGGAACAGAGACAACTTACTGCTTTTGATTTGTCTTGATATAACTGTTATTCTTTTTGTATTTTTGTTTGTATTTGTTTATTTACACAAAAGAGACCCATATCAGTTCTTTCAAAGATTGAACATTAGAACGGGAAACATCTCCCTATTGGCCTAGTTAACCAGTTGCCAATTGCTGTTATGCTAATTGTAAAAGGCCAAAAATTTATGGAATAATTCACTCAAAAATGTCAGTTCTGTCAACATTTACTCATTCCAAACTGGTATGACTTTTTTTCGTCTATGGAAGCAAAAGGAGATGTTTTGAAGTATGTTCACGCTGTTCTTTTTTCTACAACGAAGGCGCTTTCCTGTTTCAAAAAGGACATTATAAAAGTGGCCCATATGACTTAAGCACTTTATTCCAAGTCATACAATGGTTTTGTGTAAAGAATTAAAGAAAATTTCAGTTTGGTAAACCCCAACTTTGAATATGCAGAAATTTTAATGAGGTTTGAGAGCTACTGCAAATGATAAGTTAGGACATTGCTTCAGAAGACTTGAAATGTAGCACATAAGTCGTATGGGCTTACATTTATTTATGTGGCTTTTATGTCCATTTTGTAGCTTAACTTGGTCCTCATCCACTTTCATTGAATGGAAAAGAACAGCTTGAACATTCGTCAAAATTTTTCCTTTTGTGTTTCAAGGATGAAAGAACATACCGGGTTTGGAACATGCTGAGAGTGAGATTTTTTCATTTTCAGCTCAATTATTCCTCCAGACTAAGCCAGATTTAGTCCCTCGGGCAAAAAAAGACCTTGGGACTTGGCGTAATATTGTATCAGGCCCGAAGCCGGTCCTGTAGACTGAATGTTAATGCTTCTTTTGATTTGATGTGGGGCTCTTTGTAGCTTCACTGACCCTTCTCTCTGGTTATTACATTCTCGCTCTCCCCCCGCTCCACCTCCACAGATGATAGTAAGTACCAGAGCACTTTTGTCTGTGCGTCTGTATGTCCCGCAGTCCGTCCACGCTGGGTGACCCCTTCCCACCACCTCCTTCTGCTCTGTGTGGCTGCCATGTCCTCCCTTCCTCTTGTCCAATGCATCCTCATTCACCTGTCACGTCTTTCTCTCACTGTCTCTCTCTTCTCTTCTTGGTCCATCTCCTCTCCTTTCCCTGGCCACCTCAGTGGTCTGTATACCCGAGGTGGCTGCAGCATGGTGCATTTCCTAATTGACTTGAACAAGGCCCTTTTCCGATTCCCACCCCAACGAAACTTCCAATCTGATGTCCGCCTCACATATGACTGCCAACCCCTTCCTCTACTCATTCTCCTGGAAGCGACACTCTTTTGCTTCCAGTCCGGTGTCCATGGTGGGTCTATTATCTGGTTGACGTTAACCGGTTTCAGATGGTCCACCCTCCCCGTCTCTGTCACCTGTTTGAAACCTCTCCTCTGTGGGTTGTTGCTTGCGTCTGATCTTCACCTCAACTCCCGAGCCTCTCTTTTTAGTCTCTGCAAGACATTATTCTGTCAATCTGTCCTGGTATTTGGTTTTTTCGTGTTGTTGTACCAAAATTGGCCTGATCGAACGCTGAGGTCTCATACTGATGTCTGTTTTGGCTTATTGTAAGGCTTGAGAATTTTTAATTAAGTCCATAAAATGTATTTTAACAATATATTCTAGTTGTCAGTTGTTTGTAAGAAAGAAAATATATATATATAGTCATTTTACAGTGCAAATATTGTTTGTTTGTTTTTTGCTCTGCCTGTTTCAATCCATTAGCTTTCATATGAAGATGTTTTCATCATTTTCTTTCCAGAGTTGCTTTGAAAGAATTTCATAGTTTTTACCTTTGCTCAGTTTAGTTGGTCCTCTTAGATTATAAAGAATACTGTACAGAAATCTAATTTAAATATTAAATAAATGAGTGTTAACTACTTTGCTTTAAAGGGACAGTTCACCCAAAAATGAAAAGTCTGTCATAATTTACTCACCCTCACGTCGATACAGAAATTCTTCTTATCTGCCATAGCAATCAAATGTCATTCACATTTGCGTATATTCAAATATGGCACGTCAAAATTGTGTCACGTCAATCAAGTCAGGAGTTTTCAGATGTCACGGTCCCCAAAATACGATCATCCAGGTATACCCCCATCCTAAAATTTAAAACTCAGCTATATATTTTTGTGAATAAAGACACAATTTATAATGTGAAAATTTAATTTTAAAATATTATTTTGGAAAATATTTAGTTTCTATTATCTTACATCATTACATTTGTTTTTACTCACAATTTCATTTGATTAATTTTATCAAATTTGCTTAGTTAAAATAAAAAATTAAAATTTCTAAACCGTTCAAAGTTTTGACACTTTTTTTTAGACTTGGCAGCTCCAGTCCCCATTCACTTTCATTGTATGGAAAATTGTGGCGTGAACATTCTATAAAACATCTCCTTTTGCGTTTCACAGAAGGAAAAAAAATGAAACGAGTTCGAAATTACACGAGGGTGCACAAATAATGACAATTTCTGTCTCTGTAACAACAAACTGTAACGAACAGCATGTTTTCCTTTTTTTTTTCTTTCTCATTTTTCATAATTTGTTTCTTCCTGAAGTTATGTGATTGGCCTGTTAGTCAGCTACTGGATATTGGACACTGTCAGCCTATTAAAGAGCGACAGGACCAATTCTCAAGTTAATTATACTATCCTCTCTTCACAGGGCAGGGTGAAGCTTGCTTGTCACAGTGATGTAAGAACTGAATCCCCTTTAGCTCAATGTGTCCTGTCTCTCTCTCTCTCTCTCTCATTCTCAGTGTCTTCTTTGTGTGACTTGGGTCCCCCTGTTGAAACAAACCGGTGGAAGCAGTGTTTTTTTACCCCTTGTTTTCAATGCAGTTGTGGGTTTCCCTATAGATAGACACCATTTATAGTTAACTATGTGCCCTTTCGAATCCTCACATAGTTCATTACAGGTGCTCGGACACTCCGGGTTAAATAATGCATGGCAGTCGCTTTAGACTCTGAGGTCTATGCTGGTCTAAGCGACTATATCTTTTTTCTGATATCAGAAATACAGACTATTTCTGTATACTAACTATTTCATTTTCCTAGAAGGACTACATTGTACATATTTGTATAATGGTATAATAAGGTGCACAAGCCTCATTCACTTAGTGATATATCCAAAGATTAAGGTATCGGCCAGTCGTAGATACTAGATATATCACCAGAGTGTTGTTGTCCGGGCTGTGGACCTATTGGTTTTGTAAACCTTTCAACTCTTGTCTCTGTCTTATGTATGTAGCTAGTGTACCGTTTAATGTTGCACAAACAGTTGTGTGTCGATGCGTGGCTGTGTGCGAGCGTGTTTGGGGTGGGGCACGCTGGGATTGTGTGAGTGTGTGTCTGACGTTTAAGACTGATTCTGACCTCTGTGATGTGGCATTTCTGTCTACAACCTTGTCGACCTCTGTGACCTGACTAATGTCCCCTCTTCTCTTCTATACCTTCTTTCTTTCTCTTTCTCGCTTCCTCCTTTTTTTTGCTCTTCTTCCTCCAGGGCACTCAACTCATATTCAACGCCGCCAAGGAACTCGGTCAACTCTCCAAGCTTAAGGTATGTTAGTTTGCTACATAAAGAAGGTGTAAGCTAGTTAGGGCCCAAGCCTTGAAAAGGCGAAGGCCCTATTGTTTTCCTAAGGATTATTATTTATTATTAGGGCCCAAGCCTTGAAAAGGCGAAGGCCCTATTGTTTTCCTAAGGATTATTATTTATTATTATTATTATTATTATTAGGGCCCAAGCCTTGAAAAGGCGAAGGCCCTATTGTTTTCCTAAGGATTATTATTTATTAGGGCCCAAGCCTTGAAAAGGCGAAGGCCCTATTGTTTTCCTTAGGATTATTATTATTATTATTATTATTATTAGGGCCCAAGCCTTGAAAAGGCGAAGGCCCTATTGTTTTCCTTAGGATTATTATTATTATTATTATTATTATTATTATTATTATTATTATTATTATTTTATCGACTATTCGGGCACTTTTGGGGCTCTTAACGTGCACGAAAACTCTTGAAACTTTGCACACTGGTCAGAACCTGCGGCCATCAGGGCCGGGCTGAAGCTGGTACCCGGGCGTGGCAGGGGGGCTCGACAGCGCCCCCTGGAACGGGGTCCGAAAACTTGGTCCATAAATCAAACACGCTTCCATGTAATAATATGAAACTCGGTACACATATAGATCTCATCGGTTCATATATCCTTTGTACTTTTACTTTTTACCCCAGCCCAACAGGAAGTCGGCTATTATGGTTTGTTTGGAAGCGTATGCCCCTGGAATTCGATATACTCCTCCTAGAGAATTCAACCAATCGCAAGGAAACTCGGTCAGCATGATGTCAAGACATTGAGGATGAAAAATTGCCAGGGGATTTTTCATATCTCGAACGGTTTGGCCGTGGCGAGGAAACGAATTTATGGCGAATAATGGAAACAGGAAGTGTGTTATAACTTCTGCATACATTAACTGATCTTGATGAAACTTCAACAGTATGTTCGCTGTAAGAGGCCGATCACATGGATGTGACTATTGTGAGTCAAAGTTATAGCGCCACCAACTGGCAGCAGGAAGTGTGTCACTTTCTAAATGCTTTTGACAAAAGTGGGGGGGTTAGTTTTATCTACAGTTACAAAACTCAGCGTGTATATTCTTCTCCTCAAGCCAAACAACTTTCTAATTTAAAGTAATTAGCTCCGACCCTCAGAAAGTCAGATATTGTGGTTTGAATAGGGTCATTTTCTCTCTCTCTCTCTCTCTGAGCCAATATGGCAAGCCGCTTTAACATTTAATCATTTTAACCTACTAGTCTCTATTTTCATGCTACTAGTACTTATTTTTAGATACTAGTATCTATTCCATTAAGTACTGGTACTTATTCATTAGCGACTAGTGCTTATTCTTTAGTACTAGTGCCTATTCTTTAGATACTAGTGCTTATTCTTTAGATATTCTTTTGAATACGTATTAGTAGCTAATGAATAAGTACTGGTATCTATTTAATAGGTACTAGTATCTAATGACTTAGTACTAGTATTTATTGAATAAATACTAGTATCTATTAATAGGTACTAGTATCTAAAAGGTCATTTTCTCTTTCTCTCTCTCTGAGCCAATATGGCAAGCCGTTTTAACATTTAATCATTTTAACCTACTAGTCTCTATTTTCATGCTACTAGTACTTATTTTTTAGATACTAGTATCTATTCCATTAAGTACTAGTACTTATTCATTAGCGACTAGTGCTTATTCTTTAGTACTAGTGCCTATTCTTTAGATACTAGTGCTTATTCTTTAGATATTCTTTTGAATACGTATTAGTAGCTAATGAATAAGTACTGGTATCTATTTAATAGGTACTAGTATCTAATGACTTAGTACTAGTATTTATTGAATAAATACTACTATCTATTAATAGGTACTAGTATCTAAAAGGTCATTTTCTCTTTCTCTCTCTCTGAGCCAATATGGCAAGCCGATTTAACATTTAATCATTTTAACCTACTAGTCTCTATTTTCATGCTACTAGTACTTATTTTTTAGATACTAGTATCTATTCCATTAAGTACTAGTACTTATTCATTAGCGACTAGTGCTTATTCTGTTTAGAATATTCAAAGTGCTTATTCAATTTTTTTGCTTATTTATATTTTCAGAGCAGAAAATCCGATTTTTCTGCTTATTCAATATTGCATCTAAAAATGTAAGTGACTTGACGTGTGTGTGTGTGTGTGTGTGAGAGAGAGAGATGTGTCTGTTACAGTGACAAGAGTTTAACCCTTTAAGGCCTTGTCTTTTTGGATATATATTTTTTTTATTAAAAAAAATTTGCATACAACCCATATATTTTAAATGTATTGTTTGCTTTAAATTAAATTAAGATTGTATGTTTGGTAATTGAACCTAAATAAATTTTAAATTAATGTGCTATATTTCAGATCAATATATTTGTTTTCCTTCATTTTAATCAACACTAACTTTATTCTCATCTGAATTATAAAGAATTTATTTCTGTATAAAATAAAAAATCCCGAATAATCCAGACCAACCAGAGCGCACTATTTCTACAACATCATCAGTGCTGAAGCGAAACTACCAGAGCCGTTCGGCAGATAGCAAGCAGATATTTTGTGTCACGTCGTGCACAATAACCCTAAAGGCACCAGGGTGGCGGTGCCACCGGCTTTATATATATATATATATATATATATATATATATATATATATAAATATAGCTGCGAGCAGCGATTACGGGCCCAAGCCGGTGGCACCGCAACCCCGGTGCCTGATCTTGATTAAACTTCAACAGTGTGTTCGCTGTAAGAGGCCGATCACATGGATGTGACTACTGTGAGTCAAAGTTATAGCGCCACCAACTGGCAGCAGGAAGTGTGTCACTTTCAAAATGCTTTGAAATCACCCTCTTATTTTTACCCGATTTGCTTCAAACTTGATGTGTATAATGTAGACACTCGCCAGATGTAGACCTGTGAAAGGATTATTGATATATTAGATACTGTTGCCATGGCAACGCATCAAACTTTAATATTCTTTTTGGATGCTTTTGAGACTCTTAGCATGCCTGAAATTGCTTAAAATTGCATGAAACTCGACAGACAGATCACATTTATTAGCCAGTAGACATGTGCAAAGTTTCAGAAACGGGCGTGGTGCAGGGGCTCAGTAGCGCCACCTTTTGTGACAAAAGTGTGTGTGGGGGGGGGGGGGGGGGGGGGGTAGTTTCATCTACAGTTACAAAACTTTTTCAACTTGATGAAAATACATTAAAGATGCTAAATTGTGAACGGATATTGAATATCTCAAACGGTTTTGCTATGGCGAGGGATTATGTCAAAAAGAGAATCAGGAAATGTCTCATATCTTTCTAAAATGTAATTATACACCATTTATTTTTCTATAAAATTATACTAATATTAGAACTAAACCCATTGAATTCCTTTTTTTCAATTTAAGATTTATGTTTAAGTTTAAAAACAGCCAGAATGGTTGTTTAGCCAAAAAAATAAAAAAAATAAAAATCATTCATAGTGCTTTACTGCCCTCTTGTGTTCAAAATCAGGTAGGCCAATTGTATTAAATTGTAGGGATGCTACTATGGGAATATTTTTCCACCGTGACTCCGCTGGGGGCTTTAAAGTCGCTAACTTGAAAGCGAAAGTAACGGACGTCTCCACAAGACGTGCAGCTGTGAGCATTTTCGTTTCATTTTAAAAGAAGCCCCATTTCGGGGGCGGATTTCTTGAATGTATTTTACAAAATCACAATGTTGTGTTTGATTGCGAGTATCCAAAAATAAGTAAACACTTTGCAGTTTGAATGATCTTCTTGAATAAAATGACGGAGTAGCCAATGTTTCCACTGTTCGATCGCGGACGTCCACACGGACATTGATAATGGTGGCGCGTGCAGAGCGCTCGAGGGAATTCCTATGGAAGTAGGAATGAACTAAAAAACGTTCACTCTGTTCTGCTCGCTCATCGTCGTGGACGCGCAGCGTTATGAATGCCCGTGTGATGCAGCATAACACAGCAGAGAGAGACGCTCACTCTCAACTCGTGATTAATGAAATTTGACTCCGGTTGCTGATCTTTGCTGCAACTTTCGTTCAGCTCACAATTTAGTAAGCAAACCCGTTCAGGTTTTAATTGTAGTGACTAAATGATTTTATTAAACACACACACACACACACACACACACACACACACACACACACACACACACACACACACACACACACACACACACACACACACACACACACACACACACACACACACACACACACAAACACACACATCAAATTGACGGTGGGGGGCAATGGTATATTTAAATCTGCAAATTGTAATATATGCAGGGCACCCCGGTCCAGTCTTATTAAATGTATGCTTCATCTTTCATTTTTAATTTGTAAATTTGATCAATAAATTCAATTATTTAGAATGATAAGACACTATATGGCTTTTACTCTAGGTAGGGCTGATCAAATTAAATCGTTTACACTGAAAAATAACAATGCATTAAATAATATTATGAGATTGTTTTAAATATAAGTCAATTAAAAATCGTTGGGAAGAATGATACTTTTACAGTTTTTTACAATCACTTTGCTACTATTTTCAGAACCTTGATGTAATTTTTCAAAACTCTAGACACAAAACTCAAAACGATAATCACTTGTAACACAGGCTGTCTAATGTTCAAAACATTGCATTGTGCATTCACATCTTTAAAGAAATCTTGCACTTGCACAATCATTGGTTCAAAAAACAAATTAACTGTGAAATACCATTGAAACATAACTATAGATCACCCACACACAAGCAACCGATAGTTTCACTGTGTCATTGTTCGTACAATCATTAAATATTGTAGAGCAAAATAGGTGATACAGGTTTCATTATGGTACTACATGTACAGTAAATACATCTCTGTAAAAGTACTGCAGTAGTAGAGAGAATATTACAGACACAGTGGAATCATTGTGAACAAAGTTTGTAATATATTGATGCAAAACACTACAGTACAATCACAACATGGTTTTTTGAATCAAAGCAAAAATAATTAGCTATGAAATAGAAAAGAAAAGACAGTACTGTAAAACATCAAATGCAGTGTTCCTCAACTTGCTGTAAGAAACTAAACAGGAGTGATTACTGTACTTCTACACTGTCATCAACTCTGTGTTGTGGATTTGGCCACAGGTTCTCATCTACATCACAATGGATGTTGGAAAATGACATCTTGGAAAAAACCTTTGGCATGGCGAGTCCAGGCCTGACACTGCTCTGCTGTGATTGGCAGAATTGGACACGCAGTTACAAGGGCCTGCATCTATACAGTACTGTACTGTCAATACTGTACATAGTCTGAAAAGGTGGTACAGTATTTGGCACCATAGACACAGTGTCTGATGAAGCATTACAGTATGATAAAATATTAGGCTACATCCATGGATATTGTAGTCTAATTGGTTCATGCCATGCTAATTGGTGACAATGAATCTCATTATCTTGAAACTTTCATGATTTACTGTAAACATGGGATATTGTTTGTCTGTTTCCATACAACTATGCATTAAGAGTAATGCAACAGTTACTTATCATTTTGAGCAGCTGTATCAATTGACAGTTAGATCATTGTAAGGAAATGAATAGACACTCATTTGAAATGTAATGTGTGAATTGCCTTTTGAAATAGTAGTACTTTGATGTTAAGTTGTGTCATATTGAACAGGTGATCTTTGTTGAATGAACAAATGATCTAAGTTTTATGTGTATTGTATCCAAGCAATTGAGAAAAGGGTTAGAGTTTTGAAAAATGTGCTTTTTGATCATTGGTTGTGAGTTTTGTGTCTAGAGTTGTGAAAAATGACATCAAGGTTCTGAAAATAGTAACAAAGTGATTGTAAAAAACTGTAAACATAACACTAAACCGTCATTAGGTGTCGCCAGGCGACCGTCTTAATGAGCGAGTCATTGATTCATTCGTTCAAACAATTCGTTCGAACGGTTGAGTCATTCATGAATGAGACAGATTATGGATTGGTCATTGAATCTTTGAGTCAACCGATTCGTTCAAAATGCTGAATCATTCAGTAATGAGAACGCGTTGCTGTGAGATGCTCGATGGTTCTGCTGTGATCTTTGTTTAACTATTTTCGCTGCTGAAACAGAAAAAAGTCAATATTGCATCTAAAATGTAAGTGATTTGACTTGTGTGTTTGTGTGTGTGTGTGTGTGTGTGATTGTGTCTGTTACAGTGATTGTTTAACCCTTGTTAAAGTTTAGGCCTTGTCTTTTTGGATATATATCTTTTTATATAAAAAAATAGGCATACAACCCATATATTTTAAATGTATTGTTTGCTTTAAATTACATTAAGATTTGTATGTTTGGTAATTGAACCTGAATGAATTTTAAACGAATGTGCTATATATCAGATCATATATTTGTTTTCCTTAAAATTTAAACTAACACTAACTTTATTCTCATCTGAATGATAGATTATTTATTTCTGTATATAATAAAAACACATTTGATTTTTCTTTTTTAATCAATGTAGAATGTGTAACTGAAAAAATAAACAGATTAGGGCTCTGTTCGAGACCAAGAAATGAAAACCAATGCAATATGCTGAATGTCCAAAAGATTTTTTTTGCTTTTAAACTACGTGTATGTGTGTGTGTGTGTGTGTGTGTGTGTGTGTGTGTGTGTGTGTGTGTGTGTGTGTGTGTGTGTGTGTGTGTGTGTGTAAGAGATTTTGGTTGGGTGACATTTGTAGTTTACAGTTTGACAAAAGCACAATGTTGTGTTTTATTGCGATTGTACACAAATATAAGTAAACAGTTTGCAGATTGAATAATGTCCTGTATGAACAAAAGGACGGAGTATGTTTTTATGTCTACATTGTTCAATCACGTCTCTCACACACACACACACACACACACACACACACACACACACACACACACACACACACACACACACACACACACACACACACACACACAAACACCAATGCAAGCTCTACAGCACACATCTTCTCAACAGTCAAAGCGGGGTTAAGTTATTACCCGTCATGCACAGTAACCCTTAAGGCACCAGGGTGGCGGTGCCACCGGCTTGTTTATATATATATATATATATATATATAGCTGCGAGCAGCGATGAAGGGCCAAAGCCGGCGGCACCGCCACTCCGGTGCCTTTAGGTTACTAAAGGCACCGGGGTTGCGGTGCCACCGGCTTGGGCCCGTAATCGCTGCTCGCAGCTATATTTATTATTATTATTATTATTTTATCGACTATTTGGGCACTTTTGGGGCTCTTAACGTGCACGAAAACTCTTGAAACTTTGCACACTGGTCAGAACCCGCGGCCATCAGGGCCGGGCTGAAGCTGGTACCCGGGCGTGGCAGGGGGGCTCGACAGCGCCCCCTGGAACGGGGTCCGAAAACTTGGTCCATAAATCAAACACGCTTCCATGTAATAATATGAAACTCGGTACACATATAGATCTCATCGGTTCATATATCCTTTGTACTTTTACTTTTTACCCCAGCCCAACAGGAAGTCGGCTATTATGGTTTGTTTGGAAGCGTATGCCCCTGGAATTGGATATACTCCTCCTAGAGAATTCAACCAATCGCAAGGAAACTCGGTCAGCATGATGTCAAGACATTGAGGATGAAAAATTGCCAGGGGATTTTTCATATCTCGAACGGTTTGGCCGTGGCGAGGAAACAAATTTATGGCGAATAATGGAAACAGGAAGTGTGTTATAACTTCTGCATACATTAACTGATCTTGATGAAACTTCAACAGTATGTTCGCTGTAAGAGGCCGATCACATGGATGTGACTATTGTGAGTCAAAGTTATAGCGCCACCAACTGGCAGCAGGAAGTGTGTCACTTTCTAAATGCTTTTGACAAAAGTGGGGGGGTTAGTTTTATCTACAGTTACAAAACTCAGCGTGTATATTCTTCTCCTCAAGCCAAACAACTTTCTAATTTAAAGTAATTAGCTCCGACCCTCAGAAAGTCAGATATTGTGGTTTGAATAGGGTCATTTTCTCTCTCTCTCTCTCTGAGCCAATATGGCAAGCCGCTTTAACATTTAATCATTTTAACCTACTAGTCTCTATTTTCATGCTACTAGTACTTATTTTTAGATACTAGTATCTATTCCATTAAGTACTGGTACTTATTCATTAGCGACTAGTGCTTATTCTTTAGTACTAGTGCCTATTCTTTAGATACTAGTGCTTATTCTTTAGATATTCTTTTGAATACGTATTAGTAGCTAATGAATAAGTACTGGTATCTATTTAATAGGTACTAGTATCTAATGACTTAGTACTAGTATTTATTGAATAAATACTAGTATCTATTAATAGGTACTAGTATCTAAAAGGTCATTTTCTCTTTCTCTCTCTCTGAGCCAATATGGCAAGCCGTTTTAACATTTAATCATTTTAACCTACTAGTCTCTATTTTCATGCTACTAGTACTTATTTTTTAGATACTAGTATCTATTCCATTAAGTACTAGTACTTATTCATTAGCGACTAGTGCTTATTCTGTTTAGAATATTCAAAGTGCTTATTTAATTTTTTTGCTTATTTATATTTTCAGAGCAGAAAATCCGATTTTTCTGCTTATTCAATATTGCATCTAAAAATGTAAGTGACTTGACGTGTGTGTGTGTGTGTGTGTGTGTGAGAGAGAGAGAGAGATGTGTCTGTTACAGTGACAAGAGTTTAACCCTTTAAGGCCTTGTCTTTTTGGATATATATTTTTTTTATTAAAAAAAATGTGCATACAACCCATATATTTTAAATGTATTGTTTGCTTTAAATTAAATTAAGATTGTATGTTTGGTAATTGAACCTAAATAAATTTTAAATTAATGTGCTATATTTCAGATCAATATATTTGTTTTCCTTCATTTTAATCAACACTAACTTTATTCTCATCTGAATTATAAAGAATTTATTTCTGTATAAAATAAAAAATCCCGAATAATCCAGACCAACCAGAGCGCACTATTTCTACAACATCATCAGTGCTGAAGCGAAACTACCAGAGCCGTTCGGCAGATAGCAAGCAGATATTTTGTGTCACGTCGTGCACAATAACCCTAAAGGCACCAGGGTGGCGGTGCCACCGGCTTTATATATATATATATAAATATATATATATATATATAAATATATATATATATATATATATATATATATATATATATATATATATATATATATATATATATATATATATATAAATATAGCTGCGAGCAGCGATGAAGGGCCCAAGCCGGCGGCACCGCCACCCTGGTGCCTTTAGGTAACTAAAGGCACCGGGGTTGCGGTGCCACCGGCTTGGGCCCGTAATCGCTGCTCGCAGCTATATTTATTATTATTATTTTACTACCTTTTGGGCACTTTTGGGGGCCTTAACGTGCTCGAAAACTCTTGAAACTTTGCACACATCTCAGAACCCGCGGCCATCAGGGCCGGGCTGAAGCTGGTACCCGGGCGTGGCAGGGGGGCTCGACAGCGCCCCCTGGAACGGGGTTTGAACACTTGGTCCATAAATCAAACACGCTTGCATGTAATAATATGAAACTCGGTACACATGTAGATCTCATCGGTTCATATATACTTCATGCTCTTACTTTTTACCCCAGCCCAACAGGAAGTCGGCTATTAAGGGTTGTTTGGAAAACACATGCAATGGAATGTGAAATACTCCTCCTAGAGAATTCAAACACACGGCACGAAACTCGGTCAGCATGAAGTCAAGACACTGAGGATGAAAAATTGCCAGGGGATTTTTGATATCTCGAACGGTTTGGCCGTGGCGAGTAAACGAAATTATGGCGAGAAACGTGAAACAGGAAGTGTGTTATAACTACTGCATACATTAACTAATCTTGATGAAACTTCAGCAGTGTGTTCGTTGTAAGAGCCCGATCACATGGATGTGACTATTGTGAGTCAAAGTTATAGCGCCACCAACTGGCAGCAGGAAGTGTGTCACTTTCAAAATGCTTTTAAATCACCCTCTTATTTTTACCCGATTTGCTTCAAACTTCATGTGCATAATGTAGACACACGCCAGATGTAGACCTGTGAAAGGATTATTGATATCTTAGATACTGTTGCCATGGCAATGCATCAAACATTAATATTCCTTTTTTTAAGCTTTTTCATGCTTTTTTATGCTTTCGGGCACTTTTGGGGTTCTTAACGTGCTCGAAAACTCTTGAAACTTTGCACACGGGACAAAACCCGCGGCCATCAGGGCCAGGCTGAAGCTGGTACCCGGGCGTGGCAGGGGGGCTCGACAGCGCCCCCTTGAACGGGTCAGACAATTTGGTCCATATATCCAACACGCTTTACCCTATTTGCTTCAAACTTGATGTGTATAATGTAGACACAAGCCAGATGTAGACCTGTGAAAGGATTGTTGATATCTTAGATGCTGTTGCCGTGACAACGCATCAAACTTTAATATTCTTTTTGGATACTTTTGAGATTCTTAGCGCACTTTTGGGGCCCTTAACATGCTCAAAAACTCTTGAAACTTTGCACACGGGTCAGAACCCGCGGCCATCAGGGCCGGGCTGAAGATGGTACCCGGGCGTGGCAGGGGGGCTCGACAGCGCCCCCTGGAACGGGGTCCGAAAACTTGGTCCATAAATCAAACACGCTTGCATGTAATAATATGAAACTCGGTACACATAGATCTCATCGGTTCATATATACTTCATGCTCTTACTTTTTACCCCAGCCCAACAGGAAGTCGGCTATTTAGGGTTGTTTGTAAAACGCATGCAATGGAATTTAAAGTACTTCTCCTAGAGAATTCAAAGAAATGCCACGAAACTCGGTCAGCATGAAGTCAAGACATTGAGGATGAAAAATTGCCAGGGGATTTTTGATATCTCGAACGGTTTGGCCGTGGCGAGGAAACGAATTTATGGCGAGAAACGTGAAACAGGAAGTGTGTTATAACTTCAGCATACATTAACTGATCTTAATGAAACTTCAGCAGTGTGTTCGCTGTAAGAGCCCGATCACATGGATGTGACTATTATGAGTCAAAGTTATAGCGCCACCAACTGGCAGCAGGAAGTGTGTCACTTTCAAAATGCTTTGAAATCACCTTCTTATTTTTACCCGATTTGCTTCAAACTTCATCTGTATAATGTAAACACACGCCAGATGTAGACCTGTGAAAGGATTGTTGATATCTTAGATGCTGTTGCCGTGACAACGCATCAAACTTTAATATTCTTTTTGGATACTTTTGAGACTCTCAGCGCACTTTTGGGGCCCTTAACATGCTCAAAAACTCTTGAAACTTTGCACACGGGTCAGAACCCGCGGCCATCAGGGCCGGGCTGAAGCTGGTACCTGGGCGTGGCAGGGGGGCTCGACAGCGCCCCCTGGAATGGGGTCCGAAAACTTGGTCCATAAATCAAACACGCTTGAATGTAATAATATGAAACTCGGTACACATATAGATCTCATCGATTCATATATCCTTTGTACTTTTACTTTTTACCCCAGCCCAACAGGAAGTCGGCTATTATGGTTTGTTTGGAAGCGTATGCCCCTGGAATTCGATATACTCCTCCTAGAGAATTCAACCAATCGCCACGAAACTCGGTCAGCATGAAGTCAAGACATTGAGGATGAAAAGTTGCCAGGGGATTTTTGATATCTCGAACGGTTTGGCCGTGGCGAGGAAACGAATTTATGGCGAATAAAGGAAACAGGAAGTGTGTTATAACTTCTGCATACATTAACTGATCTTGATGAAACTTCAGCAGTGTGTTCGCTGTAAGAGTCCGATCACATGGATGTGACTATTGTGAGTCAAAGTTATAGCGCCACCAACTGGCAGCAGGAAGTGTGTCACTTCCTAAAGGCTTTGAAATCACCCTCTTATTTTTACCCAATTTGCTTCAAACTTTATGTGTATAATGTAGACACACGGCAGATGTAGACCTGAGAAAGGATTATTGATATCTTAGATACTGTTGCCGTGGCAACGCATCAAACTTTATTATTCTTTGTTGATGCTTTTGAGACTCTTAACATACTTGAAATTGCATGAAACCCGACAGACACATCACATTTATTAGACAGTAGACATGTGCAGAGTTTCAGAAACGGGCGTGGTGAGGGGCTCAGTAGCGCCACCTTTTGTCAAAAGTGGGGGGATTGATTTTATCTACAGTAATAAAAATCGGTATGTGTATTGTTCTCCTCCAGCTAGACAACTTTCTAATTTACACTCAATAGCTCCAACCAACAGGAAGTCAGATATTTTGGTTTGAAAATTGTCATTTTATGTCTCTCTCTCTCTGAGCCTACGTCTATGTGTGTGTGTGTGTGTCTGTGAGTGTGGGGAGGGGGAGGGGGGCTAGATTAACCATTTGACTGCTGTGTGGTTTGGCCTGCATTAAAAAAGAAAAAAAAATGTCTTACGCCTTGTATTTTTTACATAAGTTGTATTAATAAGTAAAGGCATATAACCAGTTGAATTGTAGTGCATTGAAAATAGTTTTATATAATTAGTTTATTAATTAAATTAACTTGGTCAGAAAATTTGGTCCATAAATCAAACACACTTGCATGTAATATTATGAAACTCTGTACACATATAGATCTCATCGGGCCAAACAACTTTAAGCCAGCCCAACAGGAAGTGGGCTATTTTGGTCTTAATGTGGATGTTTTGCAAAACCAGGCTCTACATTTTTACCCACTCCTCTTAAGTGGTTTATTTTATTCCCACCAAACTTTTTCAACATGATGAAAATACATTAAAGAAGCATAATTGTGAATATCTATTGAATATCTCTAATTGTTTTGCTATGGCGAGGGATTAAAGTCATGTAAAAAAAAAATAAACACTAAAAGCCTCATATCTTCTAAAAATTTAATTATACACCATTTATTTCTAGATAAAATTATACAAATATCAGAACTAAACCCATTTTATTCTTGTTTTCAATTTAAGAATAATGTACAAGTTTAAAAACAGCCAGGATGCACTATTCAGTTAAAAAATAAATATATCAAATACATAGGGCTATACTGCCCTCTTGTGTTCAAAATCAGGTAGGCCTGTTGTATTTAAATATAGGTAGCTGCTATGTGACTCCGAGAATTTTTTCTCACCGGTTATTTGACGTGTAACACCGGGGGCTTTTATATCGCTAAGTTAAAAGTGAAAGTAAAGTAAGGACATTTATAGTGGTGGCGCTCACAGTGCGCTCGAATGAATTTCTATGGAAGTAGAAATGAAAAAACGTTCGCTCTGTTTTGCTCGCTCGTCGCCATGGACGCGCACCGTAATGAATGCCACTGCAGCCGCATACTTTTTAGTGTCACTTTAAAATTAGTGCAATATCGGGGGCCAATTGCTTGAATTGTGAGTTCAATAGTCTATTATTTTTCACGGAAAACACAACAACAAAAGAGTACAATGATAGATTCGCTTAAATAGGCGCTTTTACATAAAATAGCCTATTCCGTCATCATCTTTTCAGTCAGCTCTTCACTCTCGTGATTAATGAAATTTGACTCCTGTTGCTGATATTTGCTGCAACTTTCGTTCTGCTCACAATTTAGTAAGCAAACACGCTTCAAATGTGTTTTTATTTTATTTTTGTGTGTATATATGTGTGTATATATATATATATAGCTTATGTTTCAAATATGAGTTAATTAACAATCGTTTGAAAGAATGATACTTTTAAACATATCACTAAGCCGTCATTAGGTGTCGCCAGGCGACCGTCTTAATGAGCGAGTCATTGATTCATTTGTTCGAACGATTCGTTCGAACGGCTGAGTCATTCATGAATGAGACAGATTATGGATTGGTCATTGAATCTTTGAGTCAACCGATTCGTTCAAAATGCTGAATCATTCAGTAATGAGAAAACACGTTGCTGTGAGATGCTCGATGGTTCTGCTGTGATCTTTGTTTAACTAGTTTCACTGCTGAAACAGAAAAAAGTCAATATTGCATATAAAATGTAAGTGATTTGACTTGTGTGTGTGTCTGTGTGTGTGTGTGTGTGTGTGTGTGTGTGTGTGTGTGTGTGTGTGTGTGTATGATTGTGTCTGTTACTTTTTGGATATATATCTTTTTATATAAAAAAAAATAGGCATACAACCCATATATTTTAAATGTATTGTTTGCTTTAAATTACATTAAGATTTGTATGTTTGGTAATTGAACCTGAATGAATTTTAAATGAATGTGCTATATTTCAGAGTTTTCCTTAAAATTTGACCTAACACTAACTTTATTCTCATCTGAATGATAGATTATTTATTTCTGTATAAAATAAAAAAGAGATTTTGGTTGGGTGACAGTTGTAGTTTACAGTTTGACAAAAGCACAATGTTGTGTTTTATTGCGATTGTTCACAAATAAGTAAACACTTATGAGATAGATGTTTATGGATTGATTGGTCATTGAATCTTTGAGTCAACCGATTCGTTCAAAATGCTGAATCATTCAGTAATGAGAACGCGTTGCTGTGAGATGCGCGATGGTTCTGCTGTGATCTTTGTTTAACTATTTTCGCTGCTGAAACAGAAAAAAAGTCAATATTGCATCTAAAATGTAAGTGATTTGACTTGTGTGTGTGTGTGTGTGATTGTGTGTGTGATTGTGTCTGTTACAGTGATAAGAGTTTAACCCTTGTTAAACTTTAGACCTTGTCTTTTTGGATATATATCTTTTTATATAAAAAAATAGTCATACAACCCATATATTTTAAATGTATTGTTTGCTTAAAAATTACATTAAGATTGTATGTTTGGTAATCGAACCTAAATGAATTTTACATGAATGTGCTATATTTCAGATCATATATTTACACCTTTAATTTTAACACCTTTAATTTTTTCTTTTTTAATCAATGTAGAATGTGTAACTGAAAAAATAAACAGATTAGGGCTCTGTTTGATGACAAGAAATGAAAACCAATGCGATATGATGAATGTCCAAAAGATGGCTCCCACAGACTGTTTTTAAATAGGATTGTTTGATATTTTTTGCTTTTAAACTGTGTGTGTGTGTGTGTGTGTGTGTAAGAGATTTTGGTTGGGTGACAGTTGTAGTTTACAGTTTGACAAGAGTTTATAGTTTGACAAAAGCACAATGTTGTGTTTTATTGCGAGTGTACACAAATATAAGTAAACACTTTGCAGTTTGAATAATGTCCTGTATGAACAAAAGGACGGAGTATGTCTTTATGTCTACATTGTTCAATTACGCCACACACACACACACACACACACAAACACTATTTTTCTAATCAGATCAGGCAAGTAATATTCTGTCTTGTCTCTTAAAAAAACAATATATATATATTTATGTATATATATATATATATATATATATATATATATATGTGTGTGTGTGTGTGTGTATATATATATATAAATATAGCTGCGAGCAGCGTGAAAGGGCCAAAGCCGGCGGCACCGCCACCCCGGTTATAGCGCCACCAACTGGCAGCAGGAAGTCTGTCACTTTCAAAAAGCTTTGAAATCACCTGATTGCTTCAAACTTCACTACTATGATGTAAACACACGGCAGATGTAGACCTGGATGTAGACCTGACCTTTCAGAAGGTTGCTCTCGCATACTTTGTGGTTGACATGTGCCCTCAATGCACACTTTTGCAGAGCCCACACTGATACAAGCTCTACAGCACACTTCTTTTCGACAGTCAAAGCAGGGTTACGTTTTTGCACGTCGTGCACAATAACCCTAAAGGCACCAGGGTGGCGGTGCCACCGGCTTTATATATATATATATATATATATATATATATATATATATATATATATATATATATATATATATATATATAAATAAATATAGCTGCGAGCAGCGATGAAGGGCCAAAGCCGGTGGTACCGCCACCCCGGTGCCTTTAGGTAACTAAAGGCACCGGGGTTGCGGTGCCACCGGCTTGGGCCCGTAATCGCTGCTCGCAGCTATATTTATTTATTATTATTATTATTTTACTACCTTTTGGGCACTTTTGGGGGCCTTAACGTGCTCGAAAACTCTTGAAACTTTGCACACATCTCAGAACCCGCGGCCATCAGGGCCGGGCTGAAGCTGGTACCCGGGCGTGGCAGGGGGGCTCAACAGCGCCCCCTGGAACGGGGTTTGAACACTTGGTCCATAAATCAAACACGCTTGCATGTAATAATATGAAACTCAGTACACATATAGATCTCATCGGTTCATATATACTTCATGCTCTTACTTTTTACCCCAGCCCAACAGGAAGTCAGCTATTAAGGGTTGTTTGGAAAACACATGCAATGGAATGTGAAATACTCCTCCTAGAGAATTCAAACACACGGCACGAAACTCGGTCAGCATGAAGTCAAGACACTGAGGATGAAAAATTGCCAGGGGATTTTTGATATCTCGAACGGTTTGGCCGTGGCGAGTAAACGAAATTATGGCGAGAAACGTGAAACAGGAAGTGTGTTATAACTACTGCATACATTAACTAATCTTGATGAAACTTCAGCAGTGTGTTCGTTGTAAGAGCCCGATCACATGGATGTGACTATTGTGAGTCAAAGTTATAGCGCCACCAACTGGCAGCAGGAAGTGTGTCACTTTCAAAATGCTTTTAAATCACCCTCTTATTTTTACCCGATTTGCTTCAAACTTCATGTGCATAATGTAGACACACGCCAGATGTAGACCTGTGAAAGGATTATTGATATCTTAGATACTGTTGCCATGGCAATGCATCAAACATTAATATTCCTTTTTTTAAGCTTTTTCATGCTTTTTTATGCTTTCGGGCACTTTTGGGGTTCTTAACGTGCTCGAAAACTCTTGAAACTTTGCACACGGGACAAAACCCGCGGCCGTCAGGGCCAGGCTGAAGCTGGTACCCGGGCGTGGCAGGGGGGCTCGACAGCGCCCCCTTGAACGGTTCAGACAATTTGGTCCATATATCCAACACGCTTTACCCTATTTGCTTCAAACTTGATGTGTATAATGTAGACACAAGCCAGATGTAGACCTGTGAAAGGATTGTTGATATCTTAGATGCTGTTGCCGTGACAACGCATCAAACTTTAATATTCTTTTTGGATACTTTTGAGATTCTTAGAGCACTTTTGGGGCCCTTAACATGCTCAAAAACTCTTGAAACTTTGCACACGGGTCAGAAACCGCGGCCATCAGGGCCGGGCTGAAGCTGGTACCCGGGCGTGGCAGGGGGGCTCGACAGCGCCCCCTGGAACGGGGTCCGAAAACTTGGTCCATAAATCAAACAGGCTTTACCCGATTTGCTTCAAACTTGATGTGTATAATGTAGACACACGCCAGATTTAGACCTGTGAAAGGATTGTTGATATCTTAGATGCTGTTGCCGTGACAACACATCAAACTTTAATATTCTTTTTGGATACTTTTGAGACTCTCAGCGCACTTTGGGGGCCCTTAACGTGCTCAAAAACTCTTGAAACTTTGCACACGGGTCAGAAACCGCGGCCATCAGGGCCGGGCTGAAGCTGGTACCCGGGCGTGGCAGGGGGGCTCGACAGTGCCCCCTGGAACGGGGTCCGAAAACTTGGTCCATAAATCAAACACGCTTGAATGTAATAATATGAAACTCGGTACACATATAGATCTCATCGATTCATATATCCTTTGTACTTTTACTTTTTACCCCAGCCCAACAGGAAGTCGGCTATTATGGTTTGTTTGGAAGCGTATGCCCCTGGAATTCGATATACTCCTCCTAGAGAATTCAACCAATCGCCACGAAACTCGGTCAGCATGAAGTCAAGACATTGAGGATGAAAAGTTGCCAGGGGATTTTTGATATCTCGAACGGTTTGGCCGTGGCGAGGAAACGAATTTATGGCGAATAAAGGAAACAGGAAGTGTGTTATAACTTCTGCATACATTAACTGATCTTGATGAAACTTCAGCAGTGTGTTCGCTGTAAGAGTCCGATCACATGGATGTGACTATTGTGAGTCAAAGTTATAGCGCCACCAACTGGCAGCAGGAAGTGTGTCACTTCCTAAAGGCTTTGAAATCACCCTCTTATTTTTACCCAATTTGCTTCAAACTTTATGTGTATAATGTAGACACACGGCAGATGTAGACCTGAGAAAGGATTATTGATATCTTAGATACTGTTGCCGTGGCAACGCATCAAACTTTATTATTCTTTGTTGATGCTTTTGAGACTCTTAACATACTTGAAATTGCATGAAACCCGACAGACACATCACATTTATTAGACAGTAGACATGTGCAGAGTTTCAGAAACGGGCATGGTGAGAGCAATTAGAGAATAATGTTTAAGTTTAAAAACAGCCAGAATGGTTGTTTAGTCAAAAAATTTTTTTTTCCAAATCATACATAGTGTTATACTGCCCTCTTGTGTTCAAAATCAGGTAAAAAGCGAAAGTAAAATAAGGACGTCTGCACATTTCATTAATAATGGTGCAGAGTAGAGTGAGCTTTTTCAATTAATTCCTATGGAAGTAGGAATGAACTAAACAACGTTCGCTCTGTTCTGCTCGTCCCTCACCGTGGGCGCGCAGAGTTATGAATGCCCGTGCAGCCGTGAGAATTTTAGTTTCATTTTAAAATTAGCGCCATTTCGGGGGACGTATTACTTTAATTTATTTAACAAAAACACAATGTTGTGTTTTATTGCGAGTGTACACAAATATAAGTAAACACTTTGACGTTTGAATGATGTCCTGTATGAAGAAAATGACGGAGTATGTTTCACTGTTCAATCGCGCTGAGCCACCCTGACCCCCACACACACACTGACACACACACACACAAACACACACACACACACACACACACAATAATAAAACATTCAACCTAACATATACAAATTACACTGCTATGTTGAAATAGTCAGTAGTACAATTTGTATCATTCACAGTAAGCACCGCTCCACTGTGATTTTTCCAAGCACATTTTTGCACAAGTGAAGAGGATGATTTTTTCCGTCGATATTGGAACGTGAGTGAAGTACAAAGCCTGTAATAAAGAATAGTTTAGCATCCAAATACATCGCAAATGTTGCAACATTTAGATTCTAAAGAGAGATTTACGTGAGCCCAACACCACTTACTTTTACTTTTGTTTTAAATTATTTCGTTTTGGCTTTATTATAGTTATTTTTTTATTCGTGTTCTGTTCTGAATATCATTAAATTTAAAGGATTTGTTGTGGAATATTTTGAGTGTATAATCAAATAACACTAAACCGTCACTAGGTGTCGCCAGGCGACCGTCTTAATGAGCGGGTCATTGATTCATTCGTTCAAACGATTCGTTTGAACGACTGAGTCATTCATGAATGAGACAGATGTTTATGGATTGGTCATTGAATCTTTGAGTCAACCAATTTGTTCAAAATGCTGAATCATTCAGTAATGAGAAAACACGTTGCTGTGAGATGCAATGGTTCTGCTGTGATCTTTGTTTAACTATTTTCGCTGCTGAAACAGAAGAACAGTCAATATTGCATCTAAAATGTAAGTGACTTGACACGTGTGTGTGTGTGTGTGTGTGTGTGTGTGTGTGTGTGTGTGTGTGTGTGTGTGTGCGTGTGAGTGCGTGCGTGCGTGCGTGCGTGTGTGTGTGTGTGTGTGTGTGTGTGTGTGTGTGTGTGTGTGTGTGTGTGTGTGTGTGTGTGCAATCAATCCCAGGTAAGAGGCATGAATAATGAGAATTGGACTTCTAGGAGTGAGGTTAATATTCCGGAGACGGTTCCCTCGGATTGTGAAAAGGAGGCGGCGCGGGAGTGGCCAGGCATTGCGCTACTTCTGTTTCAAAGTTTAAAACAATGCTAATATCATTTTTTTGAACGATTTCATTACAAATGTTTATTTTATATATTTATAAAATATTATAAAATATAATAACTATGTTTTGTCCTATTAACAAAAGACAGGCAATGTACTATTAACAAATGTTAATAGTTTTTTAAAAGTTAAAATGATACTTTATGCATTTGTTTTGTGTCAGATGATTAACAATATAAATTAAACAAAGCTTAAAACAAACAAAATAATAAAACGAAAACAAAGCTTGAACATTTTATTTAATTGAAAAGCCTTTTTGAAATAAAATGTGTTTTTTTCCCTCTGAAATAGCAAAAGCATCGCACACTTAGCTGTACCTGCTCTAAATAAATAATAGTATTTAAATAAAAATACAAAATCGAAATAAATAAATTATATAAAACAAAATCAAATCAAAGAAAATAAATCTTATTAAAGTTATGCAGGCACACATTTAACAATAATTTTCAAGTGACAAATAAAATCAATCAAAATTCCTTACACATGGAGTTAATCCTGACGATTCCTGAGGCGCCTTTCCTCATGACACTCGCTTTTTTTTTCGAAGATATATTTTCTTTGGTTTGATTTTGTTTTTGTAATAATTTATTTTATTTAGTTCGATTTTGTATTTTTATTGAATTACTATTTTTTATTTAGAGCAGGTACAGCTAGTGTGTGATGCTTTTGTAATTTCAGAGGAAAACAATAATTTTATTTAATTAATAATTTTTGTTTCAGTCCACCATATAATTATGTTGTGTTTGATCTATGGAAAAAAGTTAGTTGTGAAATGGTTGAATATTAACAAAAGTTAATAGTTTTTTACAAGTTAGAATAATACGATATATATATATATATATAAACAAGCCGGTGGCACCGCCACCCCGGTGCCTTTAGGGTTACTGTGCATGACGGGCAATATCGTAACTCCGCTTTGACCTTTGAGAAGATGTGTGCTATAGAGCTTGCATTGGTGTGGGCTCTGCAAAAGTGTGTGTGTGTGTGTGAGGCGTGATTGAACAATGTAGACATATATATATATATATAAAGGCACCGGGGTGGCGGTGCCACCGGCTTGTTTATATATATATATATATATATATATGAATATAGCTGCGAGCAGCGATGAAGGGCCAAAGCCGGCGGCACCGCCACTCCGGTGCCTTTAGGTAACTAAAGGCACCGGGGTTGCGGTGCCACCGGCTTGGGCCCGTAATCGCTGCTCGCAGCTATATTTATTATTATTATTATTATTTTACTACCTTTTGGGCACTTTTGGGGGCCTTAACGTGCTCGAAAACTCTTGAAACTTTGCACACATCTCAGAACCCGCGGCCATCAGGGCCGGGCTGAAGCTGGTACCCGGGCGTGGCAGGGGGGCTCGACAGCGCCCCCTGGAACGTGGTTTGAACACTTGGTCCATAAATCAAACACGCTTGCATGTAATAATATGAAACTCAGTACACATATAGATCTCATCGGTTCATATATACTTCATGCTCTTACTTTTTACCCCAGCCCAACAGGAAGTCGGCTATTAAGGGTTGTTTGGAAAACACATGCAATGGAATGTGAAATACTCCTCCTAGAGAATTCAAACACACGGCACGAAACTCGGTCAGCATGAAGTCAAGACACTGAGGATGAAAAATTGCCAGGGGATTTTTGATATCTCGAACGGTTTGGCCGTGGCGAGTAAACGAAATTATGGCGAGAAACGTGAAACAGGAAGTGTGTTATAACTACTGCATACATTAACTAATCTTGATGAAACTTCAGCAGTGTGTTCGTTGTAAGAGCCCGATCACATGGATGTGACTATTGTGAGTCAAAGTTATAGCGCCACCAACTGGCAGCAGGAAGTGTGTCACTTTCAAAATGCTTTTAAATCACCCTCTTATTTTTACCCGATTTGCTTCAAACTTCATGTGCATAATGTAGACACACGCCAGATGTAGACCTGTGAAAGGATTATTGATATCTTAGATACTGTTGCCATGGCAATGCATCAAACATTAATATTCCTTTTTTTAAGCTTTTTCATGCTTTTTTATGCTTTCGGGCACTTTTGGGGTTCTTAACGTGCTCGAAAACTCTTGAAACTTTGCACACGGGACAAAACCCGCGGCCATCAGGGCCAGGCTGAAGCTGGTACCCGGGCGTGGCAGGGGGGCTCGACAGCGCCCCCTTGAACGGGTCAGACAATTTGGTCCATATATCCAACACGCTTTACCCTATTTGCTTCAAACTTGATGTGTATAATGTAGACACAAGCCAGATGTAGACCTGTGAA
The DNA here is from genome assembly GCF_029890125.1 of Rhinichthys klamathensis goyatoka. Taxonomy (NCBI): domain Eukaryota; kingdom Metazoa; phylum Chordata; class Actinopteri; order Cypriniformes; family Leuciscidae; genus Rhinichthys; species Rhinichthys klamathensis. Next base: position 842,085 of record NW_026606664.1, on the reverse strand, counting down.
AGGATTGTTGATATCTTAGATGCTGTTGCCGTGACAACGCATCAAACTTTAATATTCTTTTTGGATACTTTTGAGATTCTTAGCGCACTTTTGGGGCCCTTAACATGCTCAAAAACTCTTGAAACTTTGCACACGGGTCAGAAACCGTGGCCATCAGGGCCGGGCTGAAGCTGGTACCCGGGCGTGGCAGGGGGGCTCGACAGCGCCCCCTGGAACGGGGTCCGAAAACTTGGTCCATAAATCAAACAGGCTTTACCCGATTTGCTTCAAACTTGATGTGTATAATGTAGACACACGCCAGATGTAGACCTGTGAAAGGATTGTTGATATCTTAGATGCTGTTGCCGTGACAACGCATCAAACTTTAATATTCTTTTTGGATACTTTTGAGACTCTCAGCGCACTTTTGGGGCCCTTAACATGCTCAAAAACTCTTGAAACTTTGCACACGGGTCAGAACCCGCGGCCATCAGGGCCGGGCTGAAGCTGGTACCCGGGCGTGGCAGGGGGGCTCGACAGCGCCCCCTGGAACAGGGTCCGAAAACTTGGTCCATAAATCAAACACGCTTGAATGTAATAATATGAAACTCGGTACACATATAGATCTCATCGATTCATATATCCTTTGTACTTTTACTTTTTACCCCAGCCCAACAGGAAGTCGGCTATTATGGTTTGTTTGGAAGCGTATGCCCCTGGAATTCGATATACTCCTCCTAGAGAATTCAACCAATCGCCACGAAACTCGGTCAGCATGAAGTCAAGACATTGAGGATGAAAAGTTGCCAGGGGATTTTTGATATCTCGAACGGTTTGGCCGTGGCGAGGAAACGAATTTATGGCGAATAAAGGAAACAGGAAGTGTGTTATAACTTCTGCATACATTAACTGATCTTGATGAAACTTCAGCAGTGTGTTCGCTGTAAGAGTCCGATCACATGGATGTGACTATTGTGAGTCAAAGTTATAGCGCCACCAACTGGCAGCAGGAAGTGTGTCACTTCCTAAAGGCTTTGAAATCACCCTCTTATTTTTACCCAATTTGCTTCAAACTTTATGTGTATTATGTAGACACACGGCAGATGTAGACCTGAGAAAGGATTATTGATATCTTAGATACTGTTGCCGTGGCAACACATCAAACTTTATTATTCTTTGTTGATGCTTTTGAGACTCTTAACATACTTGAAATTGCATGAAACCCGACAGACACATCACATTTATTAGACAGTAGACATGTGCAGAGTTTCAGAAACGGGCATGGTGAGAGCAATTAGAGAATAATGTTTAAGTTTAAAAACAGCCAGAATGGTTGTTTAGTCAAAAAAATTTTTTTTCCAAATCATACATAGTGTTATACTGCCCTCTTGTGTTCAAAATCAGGTAAAAAGCTAAAGTAAAATAAGGACGTCTGCACAATTCATTAATAATGGTGCAGAGTAGAGTGAGCTTTTTCAATTAATTCCTATGGAAGTAGGAATGAACTAAACAACGTTCGCTCTGTTCTGCTCGTCCCTCACCGTGGGCGCGCAGAGTTATGAATGCCCGTGCAGCCGTGAGCATTTTAGTTTCATTTTAAAATTAGCGCCATTTCGGGGGACGTATTACTTTAATTTATTTAACAAAAACACAATGTTGTGTTTTATTGCGAGTGTACACAAATATAAGTAAACACTTTGACGTTTGAATGATGTCCTGTATGAAGAAAATGACGGAGTATGTTTCACTGTTCAATCGCGCTGAGCCACCCAGACCCCCACACACACACTGACACACACACACACACACACACACACACACACACACAAACACACACACACACACACACACAATAATAAAACATTCAACCTAACATATACAAATTACACTGCTATGTTGAAATAGTCAGTAGTACAATTTGTATCATTCACAGTAAGCACCGCTCCACTGTGATTTTTCCAAGCACATTTTTGCACAAGTGAAGAGGATGATTTTTTCCGTCGATATTGGAACGTGAGTGAAGTACAAAGCCTGTAATAAAGAATAGTTTAGCATCCAAATACATCGCAAATGTTGCAACATTTAGATTCTAAAGAGAGATTTACGTGAGCCTAACACCACTTACTTTTACTTTTGTTTTAAATTATTTCATTTTGGCTTTATTATAGTTATTTTTTTATTCGTGTTCTGTTCTGAATATCATTAAATTTAAAGGATTTGTTGTGGAATATTTTGAGTGTATAATCAAATAACACTAAACCGTCACTAGGTGTCGCCAGGCGACCGTCTTAATGAGCGGGTCATTGATTCATTCGTTCAAACGATTCGTTTGAACGACTGAGTCATTCATGAATGAGACAGATGTTTATGGATTGGTCATTGAATCTTTGAGTCAACCAATTTGTTCAAAATGCTGAATCATTCAGTAATGAGAAAACACGTTGCTGTGAGATGCAATGGTTCTGCTGTGATCTTTGTTTAACTATTTTCGCTGCTGAAACAGAAGAACAGTCAACATTGCATCTAAAATGTAAGTGACTTGACACGTGTGTGTGTGTGTGTGTGTGTGTGTGTGTGTGCGTGTGAGTGCGTGCGTGCGTGCGTGTGTGTGTGTGTGTGTGTGTGTGTGTGTGTGCAATCAATCCCAGGTAAGAGGCATGAATAATGAGAATTGGACTTCTAGGAGTGAGGTTAATATTCCGGAGACGGTTCCCTCGGATTGTGAAAAGGAGGCGGCGCGGGAGTGGCCAGGCATTGCGCTACTTCTGTTTCAAAGTTTAAAACAATGCTAATATAATTTTTTTGAACGATTTCATTACAAATGTTTATTTTATATATTTATAAAATATTATAAAATATAATAACTATGTTTTGTCCTATTAACAAAAGACAGGCAATGTACTATTAACAAATGTTAATAGTTTTTTAAAAGTTAAAATGATACTTTATGCATTTGTTTTGTGTCAGATGATTAACAATATAAATTAAACAAAGCTTAAAACAAACAAAATAATAAAACGAAAACAAAGCTTGAACATTTTATTTAATTGAAAAGCCTTTTTGAAATAAAATGTGTTTTTTTCCCTCTGAAATAGCAAAAGCATCGCACACTTAGCTGTACCTGCTCTAAATAAATAATAGTATTTAAATAAAAATACAAAATCGAAATAAATAAATTATATAAAACAAAATCAAATCAAAGAAAATAAATCTTATTAAAGTTATGCAGGCACACATTTAACAATAATTTTCAAGTGACAAATAAAATCAATCAAAATTCCTTACACATGGAGTTAATCCTGACGATTCCTGAGGCGCCTTTCCTCATGACACTCGCTTTTTTTTTCGAAGATATATTTTCTTTGGTTTGATTTTGTTTTTGTAATAATTTATTTTATTTAGTTCGATTTTGTATTTTTATTGAATTACTATTTTTTATTTAGAGCAGGTACAGCTAGTGTGTGATGCTTTTGCTATTTCAGAGGAAAACAATAATTTTATTTAATTAATCATTTTTGTTTCAGTCCACCATATAATTATGTTGTGTTTGATCTATGGAAAAAAGTTAGTTGTGAAATGGTTGAATATTAACAAAAGTTAATAGTTTTTTACAAGTTAGAATAATACGATATATATATATAAACAAGCCGGTGGCACCGCCACCCCGGTGCCTTTAGGGTTACTGTGCATGACGGGCAATATCGTAACTCCGCTTTGACCTTTGAGAAGATGTGTGCTATAGAGCTTGCATTGGTGTGGGCTCTGCAAAAGTGTGTGTGTGTGTGTGAGGCGTGATTGAACAATGTAGACATATATATATATATATAAAGGCACCGGGGTGGCGGTGCCACCGGCTTGTTTATATATATATATATATATATATATGAATATAGCTGCGAGCAGCGATGAAGGGCCAAAGCCGGCGGCACCGCCACTCCGGTGCCTTTAGGTAACTAAAGGCACCGGGGTTGCGGTGCCACCGGCTTGGGCCCGTAATCGCTGCTCGCAGCTATATTCATATATATATATATATATTTATTATTATTAGGGCCCAAGCCTTGAAAAGGCGAAGGCCCTATTGTTTTCCTAAGGATTATTATTAGGGCCCAAGCCTTGAAAAGGCGAAGGCCCTATTGTTTTCCTAAGGATTATTATTTATTATTATTATTATTATTATTATTATTATTATTATTATTATTTTACTACCTTTTGGGCACTTTTGGGGGCCTTAACGTGCTCGAAAACTCTTGAAACTTTGCACACATCTCAGAACCCGCGGCCATCAGGGCCGGGCTGAAGCTGGTACCCGGGCGTGGCAGGGGGGCTCGACAGCGCCCCCTGGAACGTGGTTTGAACACTTGGTCCATAAATCAAACACGCTTGCATGTAATAATATGAAACTCAGTACACATATAGATCTCATCGGTTCATATATACTTCATGCTCTTACTTTTTACCCCAGCCCAACAGGAAGTCGGCTATTAAGGGTTGTTTGGAAAACACATGCAATGGAATGTGAAATACTCCTCCTAGAGAATTCAAACACACGGCACGAAACTCGGTCAGCATGAAGTCAAGACACTGAGGATGAAAAATTGCCAGGGGA